>NC_140589.1:586736356-588130966 GCF_964204655.1 Triturus cristatus
CACTTGTGCAAAGTAAGCAGTACTGTGGAATCATATTTTGAAGCAAAGTCACATTTGGATGCCAAATTGCATTAAGGTATAAAATCACTCTTTGTTCAACATCAAGAGGTGTGTGGAAATATTTTTATGAGCACGACCGTACCTCTATTGGGTTAATATTTGCACTGCATTGGTAAACACTTTTAGGCACACAGACTAACCCACTTAATAGCCAATACCAAATGCTGAGGGTGAACTACTCCTCTGGCCTGAACGAAAATGTTAATGAGACTTTCTTCCAGCAATGATTAAGGTTGATCGGGGGCTGGTGCAAATTAACTAATGGCTGATTGTCCCTGTTCCAAATCACTTTCTATTGATGCTATGGGTTCTGCACACAGCTATAACTGTTTGTAACCCGAGCTTGTATGGGCTTCAGCTTGGCATATATACCGCTGTGCACAGTATTAGGGAAGAGTTGCATGCACTTCCCGAAAGGTCCCAAAATACTCTGCGGAATTGAAGTTCATGTTCACCTCACAACTGCGTTGGTGCACTAATGCACACTAGAACACCCCCTGAATTTGGTGGTGGTAGTGGAAACAAGCAAAGCAATTACAATCCCTTTCTGTACTCCTTCAGCCTGCACGGTCTGTAGATCATGAGAAGAAAAAACAAACCACAATGATGTATACACGTGCATACATAATCAGACATGCGTGGGCATGCATTATGACACTACGCAGCTCGTTGTAATGACATAGGCGTGCATGTTTCACTATTCATCATGCATTATTGGTATGACGCGGCCGCTATTTAAAAAAAATAGATATTTACCATTCCAAGATGGTGGATGCTAATCTTGGAGCAGTGAATATAAATATTGTATTTAAACATCTAGAAAAGTGCTTTTTGCAACAATAGCGGTTCAACACCAAAATACAGCTGTCAGACCCTCCAAAAATGTTTATAAAGTCTTTTGTTTAAAAGAAAGATCATGATGGAAGGGTTGGGGTAGTAATGCATAAACTAGGAGAAGAAGTCTATTTGGGGGCAACAGAGAAGCAGGTGTAGGAAAATCATAAAGAAGGGAGAGATGATTTAAGTGAAGAGCAAGGAGAGACCAACACCAATTGTGCGTGGGTCAGGTATTAGGGGGAGAAGCAGCACAAAAGAGAGAGAGCAAGAAAACACATGCACCACCATGGAGTGCTGAAAGAAAAAAAGAAGAAAATATATTTCTGTGAATGAAAGTATGCAGTGAAAGAATATGAGACATCACATCAAAATTATGGTAATGTAGCAATTCTCCACAGGCAAGACAAACACAAGAGGAAGGCGAGCAACTGAATAAGAAGCAAGCTAATGAGATTGACAAGAAAGTCGACCAATGGTAAGTAAAGGGCTGACAAAGTATTGGTAGTGTCCTTTGAGCTGGGTTTTTAGGTAAGACCGCAAAGCACTTTTTGATTTGATCTAATGTACATTTGTATTATTTAACTTTGATTTAAGACCATGCATCAAAGCAACTATACAAATGTGCATAAAAACCTTTTTCATATATCAAAAACATGAATGTATAGATATTTTTGCAGTACTGGTTGCATTGTGGGCAACTGTAGAGCTCTCAGTACTCAGTTCCTCACTATGTCCAAGCAATGTTTATTAGGGGAATGTCCCCTGAAACGAACTAATTTATGCATTTAATAAAAAGAATAAAAATCCTATGAGAAGACTGCTTGTGGCAGTGCAAAATGTAAAACATAATAACATAATGAAAGTATTAATTACAAAGGGGCATATTATCAAGGCCAGGCGATAATTATCGCTCGGCGCTATTAGCGCGAGGATAATTATCGCTGGCCAACTCTGAATTTTATCGCGGAGATAGCGTGCTATCAGCAATGCTTATCTCCAAAGCGATAAAATTCAGAGCACAAGCTGCTAACTGTGCGATTATCTCTGGAAATACAGCGATAATCGCACAGGGTTTGACGATAGCTTGCTGATAGGGCTAGTCATACTTAGCCATGATATACCCCTTCCATCGGATATCATGGCTAAGTCAGTTTCAAAGCAGGCGTAAGGAAAGTAGCGATAACAGAGGTTATCGCTACTTTTCTTACCGCTATGCTTCTTAGCGTGAGGCTGGATAATAGGAGAAATGTCGCTTAGCAACATTTCTCCCGTTATTCTGAGGAGAAGATGCAAAGCTGGGCTTTAAGGGAAAGGGCAAAGAAGCATGGATTCATGCGTTAGCGTGTCTTTGCTAATAGGCGTTAAAATTATTGCCGCTTTTCGTCCGAAAACGGACGCAAAAGCGGCAATAATGTTTTATCGCCTCGTGGATGATATGCCTCAAAATATTTTGTTTATCGAAATCGGCATCACTGCTTAATGGCTGTATGTAAAATGATAATGCAAACTCAAAGCTACTTATGGTTAAAAAAAGCTAATCTTTTTGTTTTCTAAGTAAATAAATCACTGGTAGAGGTAGTACTACCGATAGATATGAAAACAGGAAGCTGTGATTGAATGATTGTGATTCAAGGACTAACAGGAAGCGGTGATTGAATGTTGGTGATTCAAGGAGCATCAGGAAGCGGTGATTGAATGTTGGTGATTCAGGGACTAACAGGAAGCGGTGATTGAATGTTGGTGATTCAAGGACTAACAGGAAGCGGTGATTGAATGTTAGTGATTCAGGGACTAACAGGAAGCGGTGATTGAATGTTGGTGGTTCAGGGACTAACAGAAAGCGGTGATTGAATGTTGGTGACTCAAGGACTAACAGGAAGGGGTGTTTGAATGTTGGTGATTCAGGGACTAACAGAAAGCGGTGATTGAATGTTGGTGATTCAAGGACTAACAGGAAGCGGTGATTGAATGTTGATGATTCAAGAACTAACAGGAAGCGTTGATTGAATGTTGGTCACTCTGGAATTAAATGTAGGAGTAAGTGCCACTACAGTCAAGATTGTTCCTTTTATGTTTATTATGTGGGAACAGCATTGTTCCCAATGAGCTGGGAAGGCACGAAAGTGTAGAGGAACGATTGCAAAAAATCGGCATACATAAATAATTTGGGGTTTTTTTTCTACTCAGAACTTCAGTCTGGACATTTACAATTTCTCATATACAGTAGCTGTATTTATCAGTAGAATAGTATGCTAAAAGCTAACATTAGAATTTTTCCCTTTTCAAAGCTATTCACAATTAATACATAATTGTAATACTTTGGGGCTGTTTCCAAAGGAAACAGCCCCAAAGTATTACAATTATTACAATTATTACAATTAACCTCAGTCTAAAATTGTGTTATTTACTTGAAGGTTAAAGAGAGAAGGTTAATCAAATTGTATTTATTAAAAAAGTAAATGAACAGAGCCGACAGAGGATTTACAGATCCTTGAGTTGCCATGTATCATGCAAGGAGATCTTATGTTAAACACCCCTTTTCTCTAAAATACAATGTTTGTGGATCTAAACATGGTCTACTTGTAATTGATTGCTCATTGGATTCTAACAACAATTTGCTGCGCCATGCCGTAAGTTTACTGCTTTCCTTATTTGGTGCCTTAACTTTCGAGCCTTGGATGAGGCTTAAACTGGGTGTTGGACCTGGTCTTTTTTGCAGGGTTATCCCCAAACCTTTTGCCTCCTATTTTTATGACCTGCCTTTGTTGGCTTTAGGACTCTGGGCACTTTGCCACTGCTGATCAATGCTAAAGTACATACGCACACACTGTGTAAATTGCAATTCTGATTGGCATATTTGATTTACTGGTAAGTCACTAGTAAAGTGCACTATGTATGCCCATGGCTTATAAATCAAATGCTACTAGTGGGCCTGCAGCACTGGTTGTGTCACCCACATGAGTAGCCCTGTAAACGTATCTCAGACCTGTCATTGCAGTGTGTGTGTCTGTGTGCAGTTTTAAACTGCCATGTCGACCTGGCAAGAGAAACCACTTGCCAGGCTGAAACCGTCCCTTTTACTACATATAAGGCACCCTTAAGGTAGGCCCAAGGTATCCCTCTGGGCATGGTGCAGTGTACGTGAAAGGTAGGCCATGTACCGGTGTGTTTTACAAGTCCTGCTAGTGTAATACCGCCAATTTCATTTTTTTCACTACTGTAAGGACTAGGTCTCACATAGGTTATCATTGGAGATGTCTTGTAACATTTTACAAGTGTAACGTTCGATTAGGAAAAGCTGGAGATTTGGAGTTTGGGCTCTTTGAGCTCAGAATTTAAAAACCCATCTTTTAGTAAAAATTGTTTTTTTCTTCCTTTGCTATCCTGTGCCTCTTCCTGCCTATGGAATCAACGTCAGGTTTAGACTATCAGGGGCCTGTTCATGCATTCACCCTCGGCTTGAGGTCTTCAAACTTTTTAATGCCGAGACCCCCTTGTCAAAATATTTTAGATGTAAGGACCACTCTATGGTCAAACACTTGTAAAAAGATTATAAGGTAATGAATGTCCATATGTAGGTGTTATACATTAGATAAAAAACCCACACATAAAGCAATCAATGTCTTTTGTATGCTCACTTCGGAGGCGTCATATAGTTATCGCCTTAATATAAAAAAGTTGCCAGAGTTTATTAACAGGTGCTCATCTGAGGTTTGCTAATATATTTGCATTCAATTGCTCCCCTGCGTGAAAGTCACTATTGCCGCGTTCCTACTCTCAAAACGCATAGGGTCGACGTCCAAATATCATGAATCTAGGTCTATTTTAATCTTTAAAGCTCCAGCCAAGAATGATGTGACTAATCAGAAGGGAGCTAGTGTTTCGAAAAGGCTCAACATTTCTTTTAGTTTGCGCCCTTCACACTATTAGGGGCCCAAGAAGGTATCACAAGCTGCAGAGAGAAAGGCAATCTGCATGTTTTGGCCTCAAAAAGTATAAAGGTGGCACACAATATAGGGGGTCAGCATACATTTTTGTTTTCAAAGCTCCCACCAAGGAGTTAGTATTTAATGCAGCTCCCCCAAGAGACCTCTCAGATTGCTCCTATAGTATTGCTAAGGACCCTGTGGGGGTATCATGGTTCATAAAAACATTATATGTACACTTACTGTGTCAAGGAATTGGTGCGTCTGATGTCCCCTATACAATGTGGCTCAGATGGTCGCCAAACAAGTTTCTGTTTGTGTCATTTCGAAAAGGAAGGCGGCTGTGGGAGTAGGCGTATAGAATGACGTATCTCCTCTGCTGTCCTGCCATTTACAATGAATCAGGCGTTAGACTCAAGCATTTTAGTGTTGTAGGCTACATTACTGCACTAAAATGCATTAGTCACGCATTTACAACTTCTCAGAAAATGTGCAATGAGGCGCTGAAAAATAATTAACATCAGAAGCAATTTGAGCACTTGCTGTGTTGCTCCCTGACCCAGGCAATTTAATTAGCTGTGTGTTTCCACACTCACAGCTTCTGGCTCCAGGAGAATCATGACTATGGTGACTAATCAAACTGTGCCTGTTATAAATTGTTTTCGCCGGAGCAGGGCTGAGAAAAAACAACAAGTCTACTGTTGCCAGGACCAGCCTCAGTCTGTGGTCACATGGAGGTGGACACAGAATCTGCTCTGCAACATACAACAGCATCAAGTCCACTCCAGGCCTAGCGCAAGTGGAGTTGGTGGCGCCGCCTGTTATTTTGAAATAATCCAGGCACACGGTGTACTCTATAGTTGGTCTACTTGGCTGCTCCAGCCTGTATTCAACTTTTAAGCCGAGCTGAGCCTAACCCACCATACCCTACTGATAGCTCAGACAGGACTTGACCACTCCAGGCTGGACGAAGAAGGACACTCCTGTTCGGCCAGCCCTGACAGTCTCAAGGCAGGTCAGCTGCGTGGCACCCAGTACAGAGGCGCCACACTTCTGTACACAATGGCAGATGAGCTTAGGGTTCACTTTGATTCTCCACTATATTGCTTTTATTGAGACTACTCTACTAGGAAGCTGTGTTTTCAATAAGCACATACATAAAAATGAAGCACCAATGTGCTTACGGACTCACCCTGTTTTTAGCAACAGTCAGTGTTTCAGAAGCTTTATCAAGACCTCGTTGTTGTAGTTGTTGTTTCTGTACTCTTAGTACTCGTCAGACTCTAGCAGAAGCAGTGTGGAGTTGCTGAGAGCACGTGCAGGTCCTGCAGAGTCTGCGGCAGTCAGCTATCTGAGGCTGGTGCCGGACAAGAACAAGCTGACTTTAATGGAGTCTGTGCTGACTGCACACGAGAGACAGCAGGTAATAGTGGGGGGAGTAAGTGTCACAGAGATATTTCATCTAACTTCCTGAGCCAGTAACCTGCGTTGTAAGTAAAGTTACAGTACCTGAGCTGAGAACTCCAGTGCAGTCACTGTCTGTGGTCTGCACAAAGTTTAGTTCAGCGTCAGTCAGGCTGGCTCAGGCTCCATGCTGGGGCCTCTCTCACATCCTAGAGCCCTTCCATTTCTGGTGCTTTGCAGCAGTTTTAAGATCTTCATAAAGTTTCTCGTTGGTCAAATGGGTGTAATCTTAGATTTTTTATATGTTTCAGTCATATTCATTTCTTGATTTTGATTGCAAGAAAGTGTCATTAATAGTCGTTGAATGTCACTCATAATTACAATAAAATTATGAAAATGTCACACATAAGCAATCTGATACCTTGGCAACTATGCCTCTGGCGACCATCGGGCTTCTGGGAGATGACGTCCGGTGGTTTGCATGACTGCCACAATAGTAAAACGATGCGAGCATCAAATATGGTACTGGCCCATGTTGGATATCAGTATCAGTTAAATAAGAGAGATTCTTGAAAATAGGTTAACAATTAGTTTTTTTTTTAAAAAGTGCCAAATTTCTCATATGCTGTAAAAAACATCAGGAATAAAGTGTGACCGTGACTTGGTTATTATCCATAATGTCAGATGGTGCAAAAATTGGGGTGTAATCTTAGACAAAACCAAATGTAACTACCTGGTATTTTTGACCGATATTTAGAATTGGGATACCCATAAATTATTTTCAGGTTTATCAAGGGGTTTTCTTAGGTTCAACCAGTATTGTGAAGGATAACAAAATTCTCATGCTCAAAGCATATGAGGTATCTTACGGTGTTTTTGAGACATATTAGTTGAAGATGCTCATCTGGCTGTAAATTGTGTCCATGGAGTTTCGTCATTGAGTCCCACGGTTGTGCTGGAAAGTCTTAAATCCATCTTTGCTCATATCTGGGAAGTTAATGTTCTGTTAACAATGGAGGCAATTTCTCAGTAACAAACAAGGTGAAGTTGTTTTCAGAGTAACCAGTGGACATGAAATAATGGCGTATCACTTTAGCAATTGTCTTTTTGCACCAGAAAGTGCTTTGATGTTCATTGATGCAAATTCTTGCTTTTCTTGTGGTCCTGCCAGCATACTTTAGGCCCCACATACCGATCAGAATGTATACCACATTAGTTCTGTCGCAATTTGTGTGTTTCTTAAAAACACATGATATCTGCAGGACAAGATCCAATTCCTTAGTTTGTCTTGTAAGGGGACAGATATTACAATTTCAGCATGGATAATGGCCAATCACTGGAGGTAAACCCCACGTAGTGTTTACTGTGGAATTTGTGATGTTCCTTGACTTTGGCCTTGTGTAAACCAAGAGATCTCTCAATGATTTTCCTTTCTTAAAGGCAAACATGGGTTTCGTAACATTTAGAGAGCCAGATGTCATAGTTCTCCAATGTTTTGAAACCCCCTATTTCATTTGGTTTGAATTTGTGCCAAATGTAGTGTCACAGACCAGACAATCATTGTCCGGTTTTTCAAAGGTCTCCAATAATGATCACTAGGACTATTTCATACTCTAGTCTTTTTCTTTTGTCATTAAATACTGAGAGTAAGACTTGCCTCAAATTTCTTGGACAATAGTTGTGAATGTTAATCATAAACGCCTTTGTTTGTACAATTTCTGCGTAGCCTAAGAAATTGGCATACCGGTAAGTTATCTTTTAGTGATTTGGCTTGAAAACTGTAAGTTGTTGACATCAATCGGTATATAATAAACCTCAATCTTTAGACAGTTGTCCTGTGACCGGATTCTGAGATCCAAAAATTTGATGGATTCCTTACTGGTTCTGATTGTGAACCTCAAAAAATTGTCCCTGGAGTTAAGCCAATTCACAAACTGGAGGGGCTCCATTTCACTTCCTCACATGATAACAAGCACATCATCAATAAACCGCTTCCATAGTTTGATGTTAGTGTTTAAAGGGTTGGTGTTTTGTGAATGTGCTTTCGTTCAAAATCATAAAGGCATAGGGGGGAATGTACTGCCAATAGAGGTTCCATGCATCTGTAGAGTATAGTCATTCTCAAATAGAAAGCAGTCAGTGCTATGTGCATACAGTCTAGGACGAAACTCTTTGGTGTAATAGAATCTCAATGTGTCTCATTCTGTAAGGATTTTAGAACCTAGAGGATGCTAGTATATAAAGCTTCAACATCCAAGGTTAAAAATAAATCCATATCTGGGTCAAATGTAAGTCCTTGTATTATAGTATCCTTCACGTATGAGGCCATTTGACTCACCAGGGATCTCAAAAAATTGTCAGAGAACTTTGACAGGGGTTCAAGGAGGGATGCAATTCCATAGACAATCACCCTTCCTGGTGGCGGCAGACTACCCTTATGAATTTTCAGTAATATATCAAAATATGGTACCTTGAGTGGTTACCAAACCATTATGTTTTGCCTCATTCACCATGAATTGTATGTCTTCAAAGATATCCTTAGTAGGATCCCTCTTGAGTCTCTTATAGTTCCTTGGGTCATGTAGAAGTCTGAGGCACTCTGCTCGGTACATCTCTTTGGGGAGAATCATCGTGGCTCTGCCCTTATCAGCTAGCTTTATGATAATAGACTCCATGTCATCAATTTCCTTCAGTGCCTGATGTTTAAGTTTACTAAGATTATTGAATGTGTGCATGTTATAGCCTCTAAGTTTGTCAATATCTTTTGACACTGCTTTCTCAAAAGCTAGGACCGCTGGAGGCATCGCACAAGTGGGTGGATGGAAATTAGATTTGTTTCGCAAACCAGTATTTTTATCTTGATCATTGATCAGCATAGGTTGCTCTCTAAAGAAGACCGCTAAGAGGTTCTCGCAAACAAAGTGCAGCCAATTATTGTCTCAATTGAAAGAGGTCTGATCGTGGGCTGGGTACAATGTTCAAGTCTTTGCACAATCAACACCTGCTTGGCACTATATAGTTCCGCAATCACGTCCCACAGCGCAGAAAGAGTCGGCAACTCTTTGTGGAAGGAACTACTGCTACCATCATCCCTGAGGCTCCAAGGATGGGCCGTCCTGCACCCGTCAGCGACAGGAAGAGGCGGGGCAACACCCCTTGGCTCTACACCGGGTCCAAACATGCGAGATAAGAGTAACGCTAGCCTGCTTTTTGTTGCTGGTATGGGAAATGGAGGAGTCTGTGCACTTGCTGGGTGGTAATTACTAATTTTCATTGACAAATTCTTAGCAATACTGTTTGCTGAAAGGGGGGCAGTTAGAGATTGCCTGCAACGAACTGGTTACTACCCCTCTTCCCTGGCTCTTGGATCTGCTGACCTGTGTGAGTCTTACTGGAGACCAATTATCTTTTGTGAAGGCTATTTTAAGGACACTGGGAGTTTGAAGAGCAGTTCAAGACTGTGGCCTATGAGTAACATCTAGGTCCTTTAATTCCTGCTGTCTTTTGCTCTGCAAAGTTGGATTCCGGTGTGCCACAGCATTGGATCACTTTGTGGTTTGTTTGTCTTTGGTCCCACAGCACCCATATGAAGGGTCATTAGCACTTCTCCAGAGTGTATGCAACGGGAGCCATGGTTTATGCAATTGTAATCATACTGTTTCCTGCACTGTAAGCTAACTTGGATACCTATTGGCCTTTAGTCGTTAAACTTCCTGGCTGCTAGTGCTTTTTTGCAGCATCACCAGTTGGCCATGCAGTTGTTGCTAGTTGGTGTTGGAGAAAAAGAGGTCATCTTGAGACAATAGGACTGAAATTAGGGCTGATAGGAGTGCTGCCTCCTCTGTGCAATCCCTCTTTTAAGTCACTAACAACCAGAGCTTTGCAGTAGCTTAACTCTTCTTTGATAAAATGGTAAAACGCAAAGCCAATGATAAAACATCTGATCTAGGAAAAGCAAAAAAGCAGCCTAGGCATGCTGCTGAGAGCTGTACTCTTGACAAAATAAATGTGTTAATTGAGGAGATTGAGGGCTTGCTTGGCCAAAAGATTGTGGAAACCTATCCACGGAAGGGATGGAAGGGAAACATAAAATAATTCTTTAATAAAGCGGGGAGTTCTGGTTTGCCTGATCACATGAACAAAGCACCTACTGAAAACACCCAACCATCCTTTGGCACTAGCCAACATACATATTTAGGAAAGCAGCTAAATAACCCAGCTGTTGCTATCCCAGCAGCAGTTGTGGAACGCTCCAACCGCTTTGAAGTATTAGGGACCATAGATGAGAATATTTTGGACATTGAGGCAGTGGGAACCCAAACTAGTGAGACAGGCCCAGAGAATGACCACACACATTTGCAGGTTATATTACTTTAAAAAGTATTAAGTAATTTGAGAGACCACATTGATAGGCTTTCCAGGACGCTTAGTGGTAAAATGGACATCCTTATTGCTCTGGTGGCGAATCATCAGCAACCAAGTATGAGGGTTGATCTGGCACATTCTAACCATTCTAGCCACCATGACTTTGCAGGAAGCCCCTCTATGAATATTCCATCCAAGTGTAGTATAGTCCAGTCACACAGGGTTAAGGCAGGCGATATTGATATTGCACCTGGGTTGGCGGCCAAACCGGCATTGGATGCAGGGCGTACAATTGATCTGCCTACGGCCTCCGATAGAAGGCACGCACATCTATCTAGGGGTGCGTGTCCTTATCAGTAGTTGGCCCTGATGGTATCCCCAGTGATCTCTTCTTTTCACAACCTGAGATTTGGGTCCCGTATTTTAATGTTCTGGGAAACGCTATTGAGTAAAGAGAGGATATCCTACCTCTTGGAAAGGAGCTATTATTGTCCCGATTAATAAGAAGGGGAGAAGGGACGTTCCATCCAATTACAGGCCAATTAGCCTGTTTGACAATAGCCAAAAAATCTGCGTGTTGGCTCCCACTCTGTTCAGTCTGTATATTAATGGAGCTGTGGTCTGGCTGGCCCAGTGCAGAAGTAATGCTCCAAAATCCCTAGGGATCAGTTGTCCTATTCTCATGTTTACCAACAATACGCTCCTTATATCAAGAACACCATCAGGGTGCCAATCTTTGCTGGACTGCTTTTCAACTTTTTGTGTCATAAGGGGTCTTGAGGTTAACTCTAAGTTTATGCCATCGAACCCTCGCCGTTCCTTCAGGGGCAGAGTTAGGCTAGAGAGGGTGCCTCTGGATCCAGTAAGATGCTTTAATTACCTGGGTGTTAGGCTGGCTGATAACATGTCTTTGGGCCCACAGGTGGAAAAAAGCAGGTCTATAGTCCATCAGCGGGCATCAGCCATAGACATGAAGTATAAGGCCGCATTTAGTGGAGCAGTATCACCTGCTCTAGAAGTCTACAGGGCCACTGCCATTGCAGGAGCCATTTATGGGGTTTAGCTCTGGGGCTGTGTTGATGTGTCTTTACTCACACAGATTGAGAACAAATTCCTTAGATCATTTTTTAACCTGTCCCCAAGGACTCCCCTTATACCTTTATGTTAGTAGCACTATTAAAATCCTTGACCTACTGGTTGTGTGTGTGGACCACACCTGAATTAGCACCATATAGGGATGCCTTGGTGGAATTATAACATCGATAGATAAGTAGGCACCGCGAGGCTGAGCAAAATCAAATATCTAAGCAAGCCCATTAAGATAGAGGAAATGAAGAACTCACCAGCCACCCTAAAGAAAAGAGCCGTACCTAAGCTAAAGTATGTCTTTTGGTAATTTATTTTGCAGCAAACTTGGAATGAGCAAAAACCTGGAAGAATTTCAGAAACATTTCTGTCCCACAAATGTTTTCCCAGCATTGAGCCTCTCCTGGATAGGATCTGCCCCTGTCAAGCTAAAACTCTCTATATAAAGTTTAGACATAGTTTCCTCCCTCTTGAATCTTTTACTAATGAGTGGGACAAAAAGGATCCTCATCTCCAATTTGCCTGTTTTGTTTGTTGCAGCTGGAGACAGTTCAAGGGGACTTGATGCAGATAAGGAGGAGCCTAGTATGTATTAATGATGAGTTGAGCTGGAGGCTCCTGAGTTTCATCATGGACTTTTCCCCTATAGGGCCTCATTTGCACTCTCTCCTTTCCGCACTAAGGTCTGGTGAACATTTGCATGTCCGCCTGTAAGGCCCAGTTTTGGGATTCTACACATTGGAGGTTCTGACTTTGCTTTACCCCGGAACTGCTGAGCCAGCTTGGCTTGTGACGGTGGTTTTGTTACATTTAAGCTGTAGCTGTAGTCTGAGTGACCCAGGTCTGAGTTGGATTAAGGCGTATGGTTTGATGGAGCTGTTAGGGTCGTTGATCAATGTCCTATGTGCAACTTCAGTTAGAGTTAGCTGGGTGAGCAGTAGGTACTGCTAATGATGTTCCTGTGGGTCCTGGGAGGCCGGTTAGTAACAGCCAGTCTTCATTGCTAGACAATGGAATTAGGGTTGCCAGCTGGAGTTTTGACATAGGTGCTCTTAGCCTTACACGGGACAGTGTGCTCGAGTCTTGCTCCTGTGACCGAGGGTGTAAACTGCTTCATGTGGCCAGTGGTCCGTCCATCGTAGGGTCAGTTTTATCAAGAGCTAATGCTGAGATTGAGACGGTTGGAAGTGCCGTGGCTGCTGGTGTAGCTGGGGTCAATGTTGTAGCTTCTGCGGGATCTGGGGTTGCGATCTTTAGGGTCCTGAATGGGGCTTGGTTTGTTGAACGTTGGAAAAGTCTGTAATACTTGTTCAATAGGCAAGCGGAGTATTTTCTGCTGGACTGCCTTGGGGGATGGCCAGAGCCTCCGGAGAGCAGTCTGCATCCGAATCGGACTGGATTTTCCAATGCTTGGATTCCCTTGAATCCGCGGTGTTGGCCCTTGTCCTTCTGGTTCTTTGGGTGTGTTTCCGTACCATACTCCTTCCTTGCAGTCGGAGATGAGGCTTTGGGCTTGTGGTGATTTTGTGCACCGTTCGGGTCCGTCCGTCTGTTTTGGGCCATCTGGGACTTTCTCTTCTTCTGTCCATTATATAATTCTCCTTGTCGGAGATGGATCATCCCAATACATAAGCTACTGGGAAGCGAGTAGGATACTGAGATACGACACAAAAGTGCATTGTGTTTGCTGTCCTTGATTTTTACTTGGGTGTGGAGAATTTGTTTAAGCATACTGCAAGGGAGTGGCCAGGGTATGACCAAGAAATGATGCATATGCTACTTTGATACCAGCCCTACCTAACGAATGTACTTTGCACTTTCTCTTATTACTCGTTTGATATGCTTCTGGGTTTAAATTTTAAAAAACTGGTCTATTCGCATTGTGTACTGTATAACTGCAGATTTTATTTTAGCAACTGCTTTAATATTTATTATGCAAAAAGAACTATTGATGGACAGAATGCAGAACAATGTCATACATTCACCCCAGTATAGAGATCTGGGCCTAAATCCATCGTTTTTTTGCTCATCATGTCATTTCAGTTTGGACCCAGCCATATGCAAATCAGTCTTGACCCTGTGCCCAATGGGAACAGTCCAGCCCGGACTGCCAGGCCAGGTCCTCCCTGGACTGGAAACAAGCATCCTAGGACCGGTTTCGGGGTTTCACCCCTCTTCAGCCAGGATAGCTTGATTCCAGTGGCATGGAGAGCACGAGTCTCACGTCTGAGCATACCCGTCCCACTCAGGGTGACAATAACAAAAAGAACTATTGATGGACAGAATGCAGAACAATGTCATACATTCACCCCAGTACAGAGATTTGGGCCTAAATCCATTGTGTTTTTTGCTCGCCATGCCATTCAGTTTGGACCCAGCCATATGCAATTCAGTCTTGACCCTGTACCCAAAGGGAACAGTCCAGCCCGAACTGCCAGGCCAGGTCCTCCCTGGACTGGAAACAAGAATCCTAGGACCTGTTTCAGGGTTTCACCCCTCTTAAGCTAGGATAGCTTGATTCAAGTGGCATGGAGAGCACGGGACTCACGTCTGAGCATACCTGTCCCACTCGGGGTGACAATTGCAAAAAGAACTATTGATGGACAGAATGCAGAACAATGTCATACATTCACCCCAGTACAGACATCTGGGCCTAAATCCATCGTTTTTTTTGCAAAACCCCGAAACCGGTCCTAGGATGCTTGTTTCCGGTCCAGGGAGGACCTGGCTTGGCACTTTGGGCTAGACTGTTCCCATGAGGCACAGGGTCAAGACTGATTTGCATATGGCCAGGTCTAAACTGGGGTGGCACGGTGAGCAAAGGAAGGATGGATTTAACCCAGATCTCTTGACTGGGGGAGAATGTTTTGATTTGTTCTGCATTGCATCCATCAATTGTGTGTCTTTTGTTTAATATTTCTTATGTACACTTTTATGGTTTTACAATAGGCCATAATAAAGTATGAAGAAGAAACTGTGCTAACATTACCACACTTGGTGGCATGGTTGATAACGACAAACTATTACCATTCAACATACTATCACAGAACACAAGTGCCAGAAGGTCAATTTTTAGCATATGGTGTGCTAGCAAGACAAATAATATCCATCTGGAAGCAGGAAATTGCAAAGTCACCCACACATGACACTTCGATGTGAACATACAAATAAGGCAGAAAGGTGTTAAAACTGCCCAAAATGTAACTGACTGCCGCCTGTTAATGTCCCAGATGTCATCAGACTGAGGGCGATATTGCTCACATGTTCTAGAGTGGCCCAGAACTTACTTTAAATTGGGAGTCGGTTCAGAGGAAGATGGTTCTGGAAGTGACTGGGAAACGTAAAAATATTTGCTTGCAAGCAAACATATTGGGATTGCTTAAAAGAGTGAAGAGTGCAAAGCTAGAAAACAGATTTGCAGACTTGGCATGGTTGCTTGCTACGAGACATGTGGCCACATCCTGGAAATCAGCTTATGCTCTGTCACTGGACTCCTGGATTAGAAAACTGTTATAATTGGCAGAGGCAGAGGGTGACACCTTAAAATTATTGCAGTGATGAGTGAGGGGCAAAGTAACTGCCACAATGTGGGATGTAACAATTGTTACACTTATCACCAAAACAGATGACAACCTCCTTAACCTTAGCAAATCTACAGTATTGTGAGGGAATTTATGCAATGCAAACCAAACAGAACACTGCGCTCCACATCTGCATGACTTATTATCATACCAACTTACCATCAGAAATCTGTAGGAGACATTGCTTTCTTGGGACAAGCTGCCAAGCTCTGGAACTCACTACCAGCCAGTATTAGATGAACCCAAGACCCAGTGACATGAGAGCCGACATAAGTGCTAAAGTGAATTTGTTGCACCTCCTGGCGGAAGCAGCCCAGTATGTGTGCAGGAGCAGGTAGGAGAATCAGTGGTGCGTGCTTTCTTGGTCACAAGGAGTTGGGGTTGAAGGTAACTCTTTCTGGGCACTTAGTTGAATCTTGTAATGCATGGGTGCAGCTTTCTGAGTTAAGCTACCTATTTGGCAGCTTTCCTGTCTACAGTTGGGTCAGCCCGCTGTGTTGTCGTGGTGGCCTCATAAAATCTCATGCCCTTTGAGGGTCCCTGCAGAAAGCAAGAGGCTCCTCTGAAAGCCAACACAAGAAGCCCTCTGCCTTATCTGCATGGGAAGCTCTGGACAATGGACTGTCTAAGAAATTGATTATCCCCAACACAAACGCTGTTTGCCTGGAAATGAGGGATCTTACGGAAAGTAGTTTGTTCGGCAGCAGTTCTGCTAATATGGTTTCTGACTCTTCTGGTGCTGAGGCACCCTCAGTGTCAAGCAGTGCTGCTACCTCTGTGCTGAATAATGAAATAGGTGTGAAACTTCCAGCTAGTGTCATTTTGGAGACTGGTACAGTAGATTCTGGACTTGAGCTGCACCAGTTACAACCAGTAGCAGAGAGAGTTCAAGCAATGGCAGTACAGTATACCCGCTATTTAAAAATTCGCAATGGACGGACTCATTTTCTGCTTTCAAGTCTGTAGATAGTTACATAAGGAATGCGAAAACTCAGAAAGTGAGGGTATATTTAAGTCATGTTGGAGAGTTAGAAGACGAAGAAGAATGATTAATCATCTGCTCCCTAAGCAGAGTAGAGCCGGCAGATTTAAACAATTCTAACTCGAATGCTCTGCTCAACCCTCCACTATCCTCTCATCTTCATGTGGTTTTAGCTCCTTAAATGTCTCATCTAAAATGTTTCCTCATCCATTGCCAGCTTCTAATCATTGGTTCGAGATATTACTATGCGAAATTAAGGACATTAAAAAGTCTCTGTCCCAGAATATTTCTTCATTTTGCGATCATCTGAACTGGATTGATGAGAATCTCTTGTTTCCAATTTGGAAGAGTACACCGGTAAGCAGCAGAAGACCACAGCAGACACTGCTCAGGAACTTACTTTTTTAAAAATCTAAATTGGAAGAGTTGAAAAACCCTCCACGTCAGTCAAATCTAAGGGGTAGATTCTCAAGAACGTGCAATAATCATCACCAAAATAGGCTAACGCAATTTCACATATCACCGTCTATCGCAGGAAAATAACTCTGTGTTAAGGTCGTATTCTCAACACGGCGGTAACATGCGATAGTATCCCGACTACGCATCAAATGTCCGCGAAAACATTACCGGGACGGCGATAAAAATCAAAACCCAAATGTGAAATAAGTGCCAATGGGCCCAACCGCAATGCCAAAATCAGCGATAAGCTGTACCAGGCCTGCAATTCACACAAATCAGGCGGGAAAAATCACCATAAAAGCAAAAGAAAAAAAACACAAACAAAAACAAAACAACTGTGAAGCACAATGGAGGTAGCCAGAGCAGAAACAGAGGACGACCAGAACCTCACAAGCCCCCGCGAGGACCAGGCCGGGACCTCCGGGCCAGGGAAGGAAAAGGACAAGATGAAGAGGAAGATGTGGTTTAGTCCACAGGAAAACAGGATCCTGATAACGAAGGTGATAAAATACCATCAACAACTGTTTGTCACCTCCAATGTGTCATTGGCAACAAAAAATTGAATATGGCAGTCCATCGTGGACTAGGTGAATGCAATCGGAGTGCTGAGAAGGACAATGGAAGAGGTCAAGAGGTGCTGGAATGATGTGAAGCGCAAAACCAAGCAGAATCTCAGCAACAACCAGAAGGCAGCAATGCAGACTGGAGGTGGGATTCCAGCGCCACAGGAGGAGCTGGACAAGATGGAGGAAATGGTGTCATCAGTGTGGTGGCGGTGGCAGGAGTGGGGGACCGGACACTGCTCGACAGGGGCCGACACGACAGAAAGAGTGTGAGTGACGACCAGGAACTGGGGGGACTGGAGGAGATGGGCACACATGCACAACTAAGCATAGCACAGTGCACACCCACAATGACTCTGGAGCATGTCCCTGATCCCCTTGGAACACTGCAGCACACCTAGAAACTGCAAGTAGGCCCCAGTCGACTATGTGCCCAGAGGGGGCCCTCCCCACACATCCCTAATCTCACAACAAACCGATGCACATGTGCTGAACCCAGCAAAGCTGCAGGTCCGTGACCCACACTGACAATGCAAGTGACACTGCATGACGATCAGCATGGCTGCAGTCCAATTATCATGACATGGTGCACGCCACTACACTGAGGTGGCTGAGTGTGGACCACATCCCGAAAGGAGCAGATCACACTCTGACACATCCACGTGCACAAACAACCCCTGACATCAACAAGACAGCTGCTGACAAACCATGCCCAAGAGTCCCAACCCTCACCAAGAGCCCAGTTTACCCAAGTATGCAACATCTCAGCAATGTATAAGCACAGAATTGAAAGGCACACCGCCTGAAAGAGATAAGGGCCAGCAAAATCAGAGGTGCAGGGGCGACTCGCCCACAAATCAGCACACACACATAAGAAGCACAGCACATCAACATTGACAATAATGTAGTACAAACTGTAGCACATTCACAACAGAACAGAGGACACAACTGCTGCCGCTTGTGTGTAGAAACTGGCTTATCACATATGGCATAGTAGGGAAATGTGAGATGATGATGTGCAAGTACAAACACACATCCGCGATGTTCTCGAAATGTCCATTGTCCCGCATCAAATAGGCAGCTCCTCCCAAACAGTCAAAATGTACATTGCCATGCAGTCTGTATGTATAACTGTACACTGCGTCAACATACATGTGAACACAATGTTAAACTGTATTAGACATAAACAACAGGTAGTAGTGTTCCCTTGCCAGGAAATGTCCACACCTCCACTATATACAAAAGTAAATTAGCACTCAATTTAGCGTGAAAACAAGTTTTTGTATAAAGGTATTATACTGCAGTTCTAAAAGCGGGTGCTAAGTCGGCCCCAAAACACCTACTACCTAAAGGTGTTGTAAGCACAAATCAATGTACAACCAATTTAAACACAGAAAATTGAGTCCTATACAGCACACCATTTGTCCTTATCTGGTCCCGGTTCTATGTGTTCAACCCTTGGGTATAAATAAACCAAAATTCAAAACAAGGAAAACAACAGTATTAATCAGAAACAGAAATCCAGAGCGGTCAATCTCCATGTCGATTAGCAGTCTTTATTCTCATAATACAAATCTTTAAAATTCCCAGCACACGATTAGCCGACATGTGTTTCGTCTTTGCTCAGAATTTTTCAAGGCATGAAAGTCGGGAAAAACAATCCAAAGTCAGAATCACGCCACATCTATTAATGTGTTACAGTGTATATATGCACGCCCAATCCGGATGTTATAATGCAAACACCACAGCTCATTAGAATCAAAATACCCGCGCTTCAAAACCATCCGTGAAATTAATAGATGTGGTGTAATTCTGACTGTGGATTGTTATTCCCAGCATCTGGCGCGTAGTCTCTGAGGCTGGTGCGTGTTCGGAACGTCAGCTGTCCTGTTCTGCGCTGCCTTGGTGGTAGTCCGGGGGGTTGTCTGGGGAGGGCATGGGGGTGGTGGCGGTGGGTGTTGTGGACCTCTTGGGTCTCCGAGCTCCATGATCAGTTTCTCCATGACATGTGTTGATCTTCAGATGTGGCTCTGGGCTGGGCTCCCTTTCATACTGCAGGTAGTCGGCCTGCTTCACACCAGTAAAAGGCAGGTGTTAAATCCCTGCTGCTAACACGCCTTATCGCCTGTTTTTGGATCACATCGCAGATCTGGCTGGTCATTGAGAATATCGCGAAGTGGTGTTTACTTGTGTTTTTGCACGGGAACGCCTACTCTGCATATCATTAGCGTTAATTGTCGCTCTCATCCGTGGCGATGTTTTTTGTGACGCTATCACTAGAAAACTGGCGATATCGGCAGTTTGCACCAGCTTGAGAATGGGGCGAAAATTCTTTTGCCACTTTTGCTGCGCTAATGTGCCAATAACTCGGCGATAAGTCCTTGAGAATATGCCCCTCAGATTTGTGGGTATTCTTGAAGGCAGGGAACCACAGGGATGTGAGCAGTATGACTGAGAAGTTGATTAAGAAGCCCATGCTTCCCGACCCTCCAGTTGGCCGATCACAGGGTTCCTTCTCACCAGAACGCTAAACATCCACAAACGATTTTGGTAAATTTTCTAATTTCAGGATAAAGGAACAGATACTAAAGCTGCTCAACAAAAATCATTTGGTTTAGAGGATGGTATAAAGTTTCATATCTACCTGGAAATGTCTATTGTGGCAGCACGCAGTGGAAAAACATTTTGGGACATAATTGAAATTTTTAGAGCAGCCAGGGTCTAAGCCACCATCCACCAACAATTTAAATTGAGTGTGCTTAATAAAGGGTGCTTCTGGTATCTTTCTTCTGTACCAGAAGCTCATGATTTCCAAAAATTAGTACAAACGAAGACAGTTTGATGGTATAATTTGGTCTGATGGTCTTTGTCTTCCTATTTGAAAGGGGGAAGGGAGGCGGGCATCCTTCCTTGACAGAGATCACGCTAGTTCAGGGCACCCACTAAATGGGGCGTCAAGCAGTTAAAAGAGATAGGATGGGTGTTACTCTTCTTGGGGGGTACTGGTGAATAGGGTAGTATTATCAAGGGTGGTTGGACATTCAGGGTGCATGGGGTAAAAGGAGATGGAAAAATCGTAGTACCTTATGGGGTATATTCTCAAGAACGTGCGATAATCATCGCCAAAATTGGTTAACGCAATCTTTCATATCGCCGTCTATCGCGGGAAAATAACACAGTGTCAACATTGTATTCTCAACACGTCGGTAACATGCGATAGTTTCCGGACAACGCGTTAAATGATCGCGATAAAAGACCCTGGACAGGGATAAAAATCTAAACCCCAACATGACAAAACTTGCAATGGGCACAACTTTGATAACAAATCCAGCGAGAAGCAGCGCCAGCCTGCAAGTCCCTCAAGCCAGGCGCCCAAAATCACTATAAAAGCGGCAACCAAAAACACAAACTAGACCCAAACAACTGCGAAGCACGATGGAGGTAGCCGGAGCAAGTACAGAGGACAACCAGAACCCCACAAGCCCCACGGAGGACCAGCCTGGGACCATCATTGGGGAGACGGTGGCAGGAGTTGGGGGACCGGACACTGCACAACATGACCTGAGCCAATAGCAACAAGGTGAGTAACGACCAGGGACTGGGGGCACGAAGGGAGATGGGCACAATGGCACACATGCACAAGTAAGTATAGCACATCTGCGGAAAAACCATGCCTAAGAGTCACAACTCCGACCAAAAGCCCAATTTACGCAAGTCTGCAACATCTCAGCACTGTATAAGCTCAGAAGTGAAAGGCACACCTGTCCTGCCCTTTCCTCACCCCTGTGCCTCTATTCCCACCCTAGCCCGCAGTTTGGTACACAATACTCATTGGCTGCTGTCATCCTGTGCCCTTTCACTCAATTAGTCTCACAGCGGTCGCCGAATGTCCTTAGGCCTGCATGCTATAGATTGTAGTTCGGCAAACAGCTTGCTAAAAGTATCACAGTGCATTAACCTTTTAAGCCATTGTTCAATAGTTGGTATACATCTGTGCCCCCAATGAATAGCCAGGTCCCTTTTGGCTATGAGGAGTCCTGTGCCTACAAACCTAAGCATTGCCTTGGGGATCTCTACAACATAACCCAGTAATGCCAGCAGTGGAGTCGGCCTAATTGGGAGACTTGTCATTTGCTGCAGTTCCTTGAATATGTGTCCAGTACTCAGCCACTCTAATACATGTTCATGTCATGTGTATGTAGTACGCCTCTGGGGCCTGGCACTTGGGACAGTTAGCAGTGTGGGAAGGGTCTATGCGTGCCATCTGAACCGGCATCAAGTACACTCTGCGCAGGAATTTGTAATGTAACAGCTTGTGTCTATAATTGTCAGAGACCTTACAGGGCTGGGCGCAGCACTCTTTCCATACGTTGTCTGAAATGGGATGCCCCAAATCCGCCTCCCACGCACCCCTAAGCTTGCTGTTGCGTGCCAGCATATGCTTTAGGCCAGCCTGGTACATTATGGAAACCAGTCTCCCCCCCTCAGTGTCAAATATGAGTAGCTTTAATGGTGCAAAATTGTCAGGCTCTAAGGGGTAGGAGGATATTCGGCTCCGCAGCGCGTTTTGGAGTCCGAGCAGTACAAACTGGTCAGTGAGGATAGCGCCCATAAAGCGTGTGCCTTCTGTGCGTGAGTACATATGACCCCCAGGAAACAAATCCCCAAATGTAAAGAGCCCAATGTGTGCTTAACTAAGGGCTAGGATGTAATGGGCACCCAGGGATTATCAAGCAGTGGGATTTGGGAGGCATACAGTTCCGCGCCCCCTGTCATTTGTATCATTTTCTTCCAGACCTAGCAGGTATTTGACACAGTTTGAATATCCACTTTATCGGGTGGCAACCCATCAGACAATAGCCCTCTCAATGGCACTGGAGCCGCCAGGCCCGCCTCGGGTTTCGTGTATGGCAATCTGGCGTCTGGATGATACCAATGCCATGCATAGCTACACTGCGCTGCCAAATAGTATATCTGCATGTTTGGGACTCCAAACTCTCTCTTCTCATATGGTAGCATTAGAGCATGGGTACTAACAAGCTTTCTGGCGGGGGCCAAAATTACAGTGTGGTTTGTGGCCGAGGGCCGCACCGATAGAGGTGGGGTCAGTGGGGGGGCGGGGTTAGAGTAAAAAAAATGGAACACGTTTCAAAACATTAGACAATGCGACAATGCTGTATTTCAAAAGCAGATGTAACTACAAAGAGCACATTTTGATAACACTTTTTTTGATTAGCAGACAATAGCAATCTTAAGAGGCGTTGCATAGCTTCATACACACTTTAACCCCAATTCCATCACAGTCTCTCTCTCTCAGTCAGTCTGTCTCTCTCTCAGTCAGTCAGTCTCTCTCTCTGTCAGTCTCTCTCTCTCTCTGTCGGCCTCTCTCTCTCTTAGTCAGTCTCTCTCTCTTAGTCAGTCTCTCTCTCTCTTAGTCAGTCTCTCCCTCTCTCTCTCTCAGTCAGTAAGTCAGTCTCTCTCTCTCTCTCTAAGTCTCTCTCTCAGTCCCTCTCTCTTAGTCAGTCAGTCTCTCTTTCCCTCAGTCAGTCAGTCAGTCTCTCTCTCTCTCTCTCTGTCAGTCAGTCGCTCTGTAAGTCAGTCTCTCTCTCTCTCTATCAGTCAGTCAGTGTCTCACTGTCAGTCAGTCAGTCTCTCCCTCAGTCAGTCTCTCTCTCAGCAGTATCAGTCAGCCAGTCTCTATAAGTCAGTCAGTCTCTCTCTTTTTGTCAGCCAGTCAGTCTCTCCCTCTCAGTCAGTCAGTCTCTCTCAGTCATTCAGTCTCTCTCAGTCAATCAGTCTCTCTCTTAGTCTCTTTCTCTGTCAGTCTCTCTCTCAGTCAGTCTCTCTCTCAGTCAGTCAGTCAGTCAGTCTCTCTAAGTCAGTCAGTCTCTCTCAGTCAGTCTCTTTCTTTTTGCCAGTCAGTCAGTTTCTCCCTCTCAGTCAGTCAGTCTCTCTGAGTCAGTCAGTTTCTCTCAGTCAGTCAGTCTCTCCCTCTCAGTCTCTTTCTCTGTCAATCTCTCAGTCAGTCTCTCTCTCAGTCACTCAGTCAGTCTCTCTGTCTCTGTCAGTCTCTCTTTCCCTAGCAGTCTGTCTCTGTCAGTCTCTCTCTCTAAGTTAGTCAGTCTATCTGTTAGTCAGTCAGTCAGTCTCTCTGTCAGTCAATCTCTATCAGTCAGTCTCTCTGTCAGTCAGTCTCTCTCTCTGAGTTTCTCTCTGTCAGTCTCTCGCTCTCTGTCAGTCCGTCTCTCTCTCTCTCTCTCTCTCTCTCTCTCTCTCTCTCTCTCTCTCTCTCTGTCAGTCTCTCTCTCTCTCTGTCAGTCAGTCTCTCTCTCTGTTAGTCTCTCTAGCAGGCAATAGCAATCTTAAGAGGCATTGCATAGCTTCATACACACTTTGACCCGAATTCCATCACAGTCTCTCTCTCTCTCTCTCTCTCTCTCTCTCTCTCTCTCAGTCAGTATGTCTCTCTCTCAGTCAGTCAGTCTCTCTCTCCCTCTCTGTCAGTCTCTCTCTCAGTCAGTCAGTCTCTATCAGTCGGTCAGTCAGTCTCTCTGTCAGTCAATCTCTCTCAGTCAGTCAGTCAGTCTCTCTCAGCCAGTCTCAGTCAGTCAGTCTCTCTCTCAGTCAGCCAGTCACTCTCGCTCTCTCCCTGTCAGTCTCTCTCTCCCTATCAGTCTCTCTCTCTGTCAGTCTCTCTCTCTGTGTCAGTCTCTCTCTCTCTTAGTTTCTCTCTTTCTCTTAGTCCGTCTCTCTCTCTGTGTCTCTCTCTCTCTCAGTCTGTCTCTCTTAGTCAGTCAGTCTCTCTCTCCCTCAATCAGTCAGTATGTCTCTCTCTCTGTGTCAGCCAGTCTCTCAGTCAGTCAGTCTCTCTCTCAGTCAGTCAGTCAGTCAGTATCAGTCAGCCAGTCTCTCTAAGCCAGTCAGTCTCTCTCTTTTTGTCAGTCAGTCAGTTTCTCCCTCTCAGTCAGTCAGTCTCTCTCAGTCAGTCAGTCTCTCTCAGTCAGTCACTCTCTCTCAGTCTCCTTCTCTGTTAGTCTCTCTCTGTCAGTCAGTATCTCTCTCAGTCAATCAGTCTGTCTCTCAGTCAGTATCAGTCAGCCAGTCTCTCTAAGTCAGTGAGTCTCTCTCTGTCAGTCTCTCTCTTTTTGTCAGTCAGTCAGTTACTCCCTCTAAGTCCGTCAGTCTCTCTCTTTCAGTCTCTTTCTCTGTCAGTCTCTCTCTCAGTCAGTCTCTCTCTCAGTCAGGCAGTCTCTCTCTCAGTCACTCAGTCAGTCTCTCTGTCTCTGTCAGTCTCTCTCTCTTTGGCAGACTCTCTCTGGCAGTCTCGCTCTCTAAGTCAGTCAGTCTCTCTGTTAGTCAGTCAGTCTCTCTGTCAGTCAGTCTCTCTGTCAGTCAGTCTCTCTCTCTCTGTCAGTCTCTCTCTCTCTGTTAGTCAGTCTCTCTCTCTGTCAGTCTCTCTGTGTCAGTCAGTCTCGCTCTCTCTCTGTTAGTCTCTCTTTCTCTCTGTCAGTCAGTCTCTCTCTCTCAGTCAGTCTCTCAGTCAGTAAGTCTCTCTCTCTACTCGCTCCACTCTCTCTCTCTCCACTGTCTTTCTCTCTCCACTCTCTCTCTCGCTCTCCACTCTCTCTCCCCACTTTCTCTCTTTCCACTTTCTATCTCTCCACTCTCTCTCGCACTCCACTCTCTCTACCCACTTTCTCTGTCTCCACTATCTTTCTCTCTCCACTCTCTCTTGCTCTCCACTCTCTCTCTCTCTCTACACTTTCTCTCTCTCTCTCCACTCTCATTCTCTCTCTCTCACTCCACTCTCTCTCCCTCTCTCTCTCTCTCTCTCTCTCCCACTCTCTCCACTTTCTCTCTCTCTTTGGGGGCCATGGGTACATTACCTGCAAGGTCCGCGGGTCGCCAAGGAAGGCCTGTCGGGCTGCTGGCGGCCCGCGGGCCGTACTATGAGTACCACGGCATTAGAGTGTACCATCCTCCACGTGGTTGCCATCAGGACCGGCTTTAGAGCTGGTGGTGCCCGGTGCAACAATAATTTCTGGCACCCCTCACCCCATGACCGCCTCTCTGGATTCTCTCACTGCTAAACACAGCGCCCCCCACCTAAGGTCAGTGCCCCTCCACAGGTCAGCACCCAGTGCAGCCGCACCTGTCGCACTGCCCTAAAGTCGGCCCTGGTTGCCATCTTCCCCAAACCAGATGTGACAGGTGAGTATGTAGCTGGGCAAAGAAAGAGTTAGTAGGTGGTATGGGAATATTGTGAAAGAGATATAGTAGTTTTGGTAGTATGACCATTGGTATACTGCCAGGCATGGAGATTGGCAAAGTGATCCATCTGTCAATTTGAGTTTTTAGCCGTTCCAAGGCTGGAACTTAATTAAGTCGCACTATCTGTGCCCTGTACTTGTGTAGAATAATTCCCAAGTACCTAGTCTCAGAATTGCACCATGTTAATGGATACCCTTCACAGTCACGGTCTTGTACGTCCGTCAATGGAAATGCATTCGGATTGCTCCCCGAATCAGGAAATCTCATGGAGCAGTGGAGTTAAATTCTCAGCGGGGTGCCTGACGTATAGTATAATATCGTCCGCCTAGAGTGTAATCAACACTGGACCAATTTTACATTGTAGTACCCTATGCATATGGTTTCGTGTCCATGGCAATAATGAACAAAAGTGGCGACAGGGGGCAACCCTGTCTAGTGCCCCACGTTATCCCGAACGCTTGGGTTGTTGTGCCATTTACCCGTATTCGCACCATTGGCCATAACAGAGTAGTGAGCAAAGTGTACCCCAATGGTAACTCCATCTTACGCAATACGACCTGGAGGAAGGGCCACTCGAGCGAGTCAAAGGCCTTTTCTGCGCCGGCACAGAGGGAGCTATTCTATGCAGGACTGAGAAGAACGTGCGGAGGTTTAATCAGGTAGACCTATGTGGGATGATCCCCGATTGCGCAGGTGAAATTATTTACCCCATTAGCAACGACAGCTGGGTTGCGAGCATTTTAGCTAGAATTTTCATATCAAAATGTAATAAATGTAATAACAACTGTGGCCTGTATGAGCTGCGTTGTAACGGGTCTTTCCCCGGTTTGAGAAGCAGCACAATGCTGGCCTCTCGTAGCGAAGGGGGGAGAATACCCTCCTGCAATGCCTCTGCATAAACCTCCAGCAGCTGTGGCACCAATAGATCCTTAAAGCTCTTATAGAAAGCCCCCGTATTTCCATCCACCCCTGGAGCTTTACTGCCATCCATGGCATATATTGCTTGCCTAATCTCTTCAACAGAGAAGGGCTTGCTCAAAAACTGTTGCTTGGCATATGTGAGCCATACTATAGCTAAGCTATCCAAATATTTGGGCATTTCTTACTCCCCTTCTGTATGCCTGGTAGTGTATAATTCCGTGTAGTACCTTACCAATTCACATTTAATACCGGGGGTATCAGTTATGTATTCATTCCGTGACCTGTATAGACCTGTTATGTATGATTGTCCATGTGGTGGTTGTAGCAGTCGAGCAAGGGTCCACCTAGGCCTCTCCCCCTCTCCGTACCTCCTTGCTGTAGCATATTTACTCAGATAGTGGGATTCTCCCTCCAGCAGCTGTGGCGCCAATAGATCCTTAAAGGTCTTATAGAAAGCCCCCGTATTTCCATCCACCCCTGGAGCTTTACTGCCATCCATGGCATCTATTGCTTGCCTAATCTCTTCAACAGAGAAGGGCTTGCTCAAAAACTGTTGCTTGGCAGATGTGAGCCATACTATAGCTAAGCTATCCAAATATTTGGTGATTTCTTACTCCCCTTCTGTATGCCTGGTAGTGTATAATTCCGTGTAGTACCTTACCAATTCACATTTAATACCGGGGGTATCAGTTATGTATTCATTCCGTGACCCGTATAGACCTGTTATGGATGATTGTCCACGTGGTGGTTGTAGCAGTCGAGCAAGGGTCCACCCAGGCCTCTCCCCCTCTCCGTACCTCCTTGCTGTAGCATATTTACTCAGATAGTGGGATTCTCTCTCTACTGCTTCATGGAACTCTCCTAATGGTGTCGCACTCTCTGATAGGTATGTCTGAGAGGTCCCATCTGTCTGTCCCTGATTTAAGCGCCCAAGCATTCCCTCTAACTTGGAGAGCGTACCCCGGAGATCCCATAAAATCCCTGCCCCCTTAGAGATGCAAATTTCCCTCAAGTAAGCCTTAAAGGCCTTCCATAGTGTGGCTTGGTGCGGAACTGATCCTGTGTTAAATTCAAAGTACTCTATTATTGCCTGTCGGAGTTCGCTTTTGAGTCCATCAGTGCCCTTTCTGGGAATCGCCACTATCTCTCTACGCCCCACTCCCCAGGAATACGCAATTTCAGAATCACCGGTGAGTGATCCGAGAGAGTTTGGGGCATGTGTTCCACATCACGCATCCAGGGGGACAGTGTGTGGGACATCAGCCAGTAGTCCAGCCTCGTCCATGTGTGGTGTTGCGCTGAAGAGTGCGTGAATGCCAGGCCTGAGGTGTTACACAGTCACCATGCATCATGCAGCATATACTGCTCACAGAGGACACTCAATGCTGCACGGGCTCTGGGTTTCGTCTGGGGTGCCCTGAATGTGCTATCGAGAGTAGGATCTAGTATTATGTTCATATCCCCCCCCATTAGTATCTGGTCAGCCTCCAGTATGGCAATTTGTTTCTGTAACTCATAAAAAAAAAGCGGGGTCTTGAATATTCGGGGCATTCACGATGACCAGTAGTTTACGGTGGCCCGGCAGCACCCACAGTACCAACAAATAGCTCCCCATGTGGTCTGCCATCGCGTGTGTGTGTCTGAACGGCAAATGTTTACATATTAAGGTGGCCACACCCGCACATATGAACTGTAGCTAGAGAAAAATGTGTCTTTCCCCCATGTAGACCCCAGGGCGGCTGCCCGGGTGGGTGACAGGTGCGTTACCTGCATAAACACCACATCTACTGAGTGCCGCCGCATGTATTGTACCATCTGTTGGCATTTCCTCTAACTATTGAGCCCCCTGACGTTCCATGTCATGAACAATAAGTCTGCAAAAGCTCTAACATTAAGCGCTGTCATTGTATATTTCACTCAGTAGAATCATTTTGACACTAATTGCTGCTACACATGCCTGGTCCCCCATTTTCAAATCTACCCCCGTCCTAACGATAACAATTTGACCCAACATCCCCTCCCCCTACCCCCACCCGTGCCAAGCTATTGACCACCCAGCAAGAACCCAAAGAAGTAATAGTAACAAGTGCTCAACTTCCCAAAGCCGTCTAAGGCTAAACATTGTCCAACATTCATCTCCCTGCCAGTATGTCTAAGTATAGGAGTATCAAGTCCTGCCAAACTTATCTGTGGATTGTAGGTCGGTAAGGCCGTCCCGTCAAGTTACCCTGTCAGAAATAAATCCATGCTGGCGCTGGAGTGAATCTCAGGCTGAGACCCACCCGGTGATACACGTCAATTATTGTATTGTGTTTCTGAGAAGGCCCGGCAGAACTCCTGCACCTCTGTCGGGTTTTCAAAAAAATACGCCTTCCCTTGCAGGTCGAACCTTAACCTTGCTGGATATAACATTCGTATCGGAGGCCTAGGTTGTGCAGCGTGGCTTTGACTCCAATATACTTGTGACGGGCCTCTTGCACCTTGATTGTAAAGTCAGGAAAAAGGGACAAGTCTGACCCTGCCATTTTAGTGGGCCCTTCTCTCTCGCTAGTTTGAGCACAGTGTCTTGGTCCCTGAAGTTCAGAAGCCTAGCAATTGTAGTGTGAGGCAGTAGGCCTGGGTGCAGGCACAGTCCCAACGACCTGTGGGTGAACTCAACCATAGAGGTAGAGGTGAAGGATTCGGCTCCGAACAGATCTGTTAGTAGCCATTCAACAAAATGGTCAAGCCATCCACTATTCGTCAACTCCGGCACCCCCATTATGCGCAGGTTATTTCTCCTCCCTCTCGCCTCCAAGTCTTTATTCTTCATGACGAGCGTCTTGACCTGCCCTTCCAACTTTTCCATCTTTCTTGACATTTGCGCTGCACCATCTTCTAGGTCTGACACCCTACCTTCCACCACATCCAATCTTCGCTCGTGACTCTCCAGGCTCTCATGCATTGTCTTTTTCTGTGTCAAAAATCAGTTTGCATTTCATGGGGTCTCTCTTGGCCATATTTTTCCAGGTAGGAATCACTTCCACCTAGACGTATAGTACCCCCATTATCTTGCAGAGATATTTAGTAATGCCCAGCCAATGGGCTCTCATCTTTAACATCTGTTTGTAGGGGGCCCAGGTGGAGAACCAGGCCCAGCACTCTCTTGCTTCTTCTCTCCGTTTCCCCAAGCCAGGGGTCCAGTGCCTGCCAATGCCAGTTGCGGCCTCCTAGTTATCAGGCTCCCATGATCTCAGCGGGAAAAGGGTCGCTCAGTGCCCCGCGCCTCTTCAGAGCCAGACCATGCCCCAGGGTCACAGGCCCGAGTCGGCCCCAGCAGTCACGCACTGCGCAGGACACTCCCTCAGCAACAAGCGATGCTGCGCTCCAGGCCAGAGAGTCTCCAGTCGTGCCCGGAGCCGGCCAGCCGCGCTCAGCTCACCATCCCAGGATTGTCGCTGCCTCACAGTAGCATTACGTTCTTTCTGGCTCGGGGGGCCTCCTTCTGTCTGCCTACGCTGGCCCGGCTTGCTTCCCCCACCATTTGACCCATGGCGGATGCGGTGGTCTTGCTGGATTTAACCGTGGGTTGCTATTTCTCCATTAGGCGATTGCTGCGTACTTCGCCTTCGTGGACCCGACGTAGGCCACCATTTTCTCACTTGCCAGGCTATCCTTCCAGGGTCATGCAGCGGCCCGCTCCAGCCGTCTTTTGACTACATGAGCCGGGCGCATTCAAAGCTTGGCATCCATGCTTTAGCATCCACCACAATCACCCCAAAGGGGCACGGATCTGCAGGCTACTGGCGGAGCTTCAAGTCCGCGCAGCCATTACGGTCGGCGGCTTGGCCACACCACCACACATAAGTACCTTCGTGAATCAGAGCCTAAATTTTGCAATCGGGAGATTATGAGACTACAAATAAGGTCAGGCATCAAGGATGCTATATCAAATTGTTGTGCCTTAATACTTTTTCTGAACTCGTGCCAACAAGAGAGTATTGTAAAGCTGGTTTCTTTGTCAGAATTTAAAGAGGTTTTGACATCTATGGCAAGTGTCAAGGCAACAGGAAATTATGGTATCCTGATTGAGGTTTAAAAGGAGGATTCTCATGTACTTCATGATTTGAATGATCAAGCTTTTCAATTAAATAATTTAAGGTACAGCAATTCCGTCTTATTTTACAGAATCAATTGATTTATGCTTTTTGTAAAAAGATAAACCATTGGCTAGCCCTAATTTATATAGATCAATTAGTTTGCTAAATGAGGACTATAAATAATTTATGAAAATGTTAGCTAATCGTGTTGCTCCAGTGGCACACAATTTGATTCGTGGACACCAAAATGGATTCCTTCCTCAGCGATCTATGATGAGTAACACAAATGATCTTATCTATTGGCTTTTTCTCAGAGAATAAAATCAAATCAGCTATCATAATGGTCGATGCAGGGAAAACATTTGATTTAGTTAACTGGTCAGCTTTATTTCAGATCCTATGGCAGCTGGGCTTTCCTGACCAACTTATTCATGTTTAATGGAACTAATATTCAAAGGGGACAACCAGAATTACTATTAATTCTCAAGACACAGGTTAAATTAATATTTCAGCGGGGATGTGCCAAAGCTATCCACTTTTGGACAGTGCTATTTACTTTTGTATTGAGTCCTTGGCCATCCCTTAATGAAATACCACTTCAATTGTACCTCTTATTTTGGATACATCCAAGTTAAAACTATTTACAGATTCAATTATTTTATATTTGGCAGCATCTCAAGCAAATATTCAGAGGAAGCTGAACAGATTTAATGAATTTGCTTCTACAGGTGGGTATGCGATCAATCACAGTAAACAAGAGAAACTCCTATGTAACAATACAAGATAAGATCTTCCCATTGTAATTATGGATCAGTTTTCTTTATCACATCCTATTAGGTATTTAGGTGTATCTGTCACCTTTAGCATCTCAGACCTTTTCAAGTTAAACTATAAATCAATGCTAATTAAAGTTAAACATTATTCGAGAGTTGGCATCTTTAACCGCTGTCGATCATAGGCTGAGTCTCATTAACTAAAACGCCAATCTAACCCTTATTTTAGTTTTCAAATGGTCTGATGAAGGTAAACAAGAGCTACTTTAATGAGATTGATAATTTGAGCAGGATTTTTTAGGGAAAGATCAGCGTCCTCTAATCCATTTGACTAAAATGCAACTAACTAAAGATCATGGAGATTGGCATTACCCGACTTCCGTTTAAATTATCAAGCCGCCTTTTAGATTCAGTTTCTTGTATATAGAATGACCCACTGTCTGTTGATATTGTTTTTTTAAAGCATGTTTTTTAAGAGCAATGTTAAAAGAGTCATAGCTTCAACTTTCGTTCATTTACAAATAAAATAACTTTGAAATGCCCCAAAATAAACTAGATACAAAACATTAAAAGAAATGACATTGAGAAAAAATGTAATTAGTTTAAAGTATTGGATACCGGCTTGCCACTCTTTCCTCTCATTGCAGGATTGTAAAAGTTTGGGATTGCAAATATTGGGCCATCTAATCCAGTTAAGGAAAAGGCAGAGGTGTAATACATTGGTGGATTATAGCATTAACGATAAATGGAAGAACTTGTACCAGCTAGCCCTGCAAGGGAAGGAGATCAGGTCCGTATTGTGGCTCGGTTTTGCACAAATTTCAAGTTTCGTGAGAGATTATGCTTATACTTTAGGGGATTTCACTGTGCATTTATTGCAATTACTTTTTAAAAACTGAGGGGTCTATTAGGATGGAGTGCGGACTTCAGTCCGCCCGCCACCCTAGTGGTGCTGGGACCAGCCGCCAGTGGTGCAGCGGTCCCACACCGGCAATTAGGATGCCACGGTAGCGGTGGCATCCCACATATATTGTATTGTGGCAGGCGGTGCTGTAAGCAGCACCCACCACAATGCTATATATGCATGTTGTGCATTGGCATGCGCAACGTGACAGGCACTGCGTGGTGCCTGCCACCTTGCGCATGCCAATGTTGGGGGGTAGCATGGGTACCCCCCAAGTGCAGCCCCCTATCTCCCTACCCCCCTGGGGGCCCCCGACTGGCCCCGAAAGAGACCTCCGAATGCCTTTCCATGGCGGAGTCTCCGCCATGGAAAGGCATTGAAAATGCCACATCATAATATGGCAGGCACTGCCACCATATTATGGGCCTTTTCTGCCCGGTAGGCGGAAAAGCGGCAGACGGTCTTTCTATCTGCCGCGGTACCCCCCGCCATGCTAATGTGGCGGGGGGTAAAAGGCCGACCAGCGGGGTGTTTTGCCGTGCCGCACGCCATCCTAATAGACCCCTAAATTGTTAGGATTGGGAAATTGGTATAGTGTCCTGCACCAGAGTCTATGGTAATAAATAATTCAGAAAATCCTGCAACTGGGTGTGTTATCTCCCCTAAACAGTTGGCAGATATTTCCTTTTTGGCTCTAAACATTTTAGAGCAGCACATTTTAAAAGAATGGAATTTTTGCTGCATGGATTTTGTACCATACACCTCAAGTTCTACATAAATGCTTTCCTGATGCCCCTAATCAATGTTTTAGATACAATACATTGTCACAAACATATTTGAACCGTATTGTTTATGGTTGTCCAAATCTGGAAAACAAATTTGGGCATGAATATTTAGTTTTATGAGTTTTATGAGCCAGCACCTGGAGAAAGGTTGACACCAGATCAGGTTGGTAGTCTTATTGGGTCTTTCAAGCAATAATGAACCACTATTGAAGAGTGCACAAACAATTATATAAGAATCACCTTTTTCTTTAACCAATGGCAAGCTAAAATGGCTAGGGTGAGGCAATTCGAATTTATATATACACTGAACGGAATAATCTATTGAAGATGTGAAGACCTATGGCATCTTTTTACTGCTGAATGAGGGGTTAAGAAATGACTATATAAAAGTTACAAAGCATTAGCACTTTAGTTTGTATTTTTGCACACAGGGGTGTGGAACTCTTTAAAAATCTGCTGCCTCAAAGAAAAAAATGATTCAGAAATCTACTTGCCTTTTTGGAAAATTCTCTTGTTCCACTTACTACGTAAATCTTATAGGAACCAAAACAGACAAGTTCAGAGCACTTTTGAAAAGCAATTTTTTAATAGTAAAAACATGTCTAGAGTTTGGACAGCTTGTGGTGGTCATGAGTATGAAATGGTGCAATTTAGAATGTTTTAGTTTATTTTTCAAGTTCACTCATTTTAACTCCTAATGGTGGTGCAGTGCTGGAATGGAGCTACTTTATGATAATCATTAATATTATTTTTGAGTTTTATATTGCGCTGGCTAGAACTGAAGGTATCAGAGTGCTTTACATGTTATGTGATAACGTTTACAAGAGATATAAGAGGTGATTCATAGGAGTCATAGTTGAACATTACAGCATTAGGTGGTTATAAAGTCAAACAAGTATAAAAAAAAGTATACGATAGACACTTCCACATATCGTGTATTGAATAAAGAGGCACTGGAATTCGCTGAGATGCCCTGTGCAATAGTGAATACGAAGATCAGAAATGAACTAGGTCCTCCTCAGCAGTTAACAACGTGCCATTTTGTTGAAACACTTTCTAGGCTCAACGCTTCTTATTGTAGTAATAAATGCCCTACAGAGTTCGATCTGCTGATGTTTCAGTCCCAGTCTTATCATTTCAGGGGACTATCATCAGGCAAGCGTTACGTGGAATTGGTACTTGTGATAACAAAGGTAAAACAGATCCGTGCAGTATGTGCATTAACCCACTTTTATAAAGGTGGATGATTGGAACCAGGGACCAATAAAGAACAAATAATCTTTGCATATTGTGCATTAACCCCTTTAACTATCACTCTAAAATAGAGATTGGTGACCTTCAAGAAAATACGTGGATACCTTCAGTGGGTCCATTTACACAGTTGTGTGATTGGAATTGCAACTCAAACCGTAACTCTAAAGTTGGTTTAAGTATGGTACCACTCAATAGCAAATTACATCTATATTGAAAGGTCACATTCACAAGGCACCTAAATCACATTTTAATACACAAATTTGCAATTCAACTTTTTACACTTTATAAATAATGTTAATTATTTTCCCTTTCCTTCTTATCTTCTGGAGCTCTGGTTTCTTCGCCAACAGACTCGTTTATTTCACATTTTTGATATCTACTGTCTATTTTATCTCCCTTTTTGTTTTTCTCTCAGTTTAATTTTTCTCTCTGGTCTCTTTTAGCTTTTTCGGCTCTCTCACCTTGCTCTCTCCTTCAAGTTGAAGTGACAGACAGAGCGGAATGACTTCAAGAGCTGCTGCTTTTGAGCTACTGATCCTAAAAATCTCTTTAGAGAGGGGAGGCACGGAAAAGCGTCTGACAGCCCTGTGAGGCACTCTGCAAAGAGGTAGGCACTAAATACACTGCAGACATTCCTCATTCGAGGAACACATACAATTTGCAAAGACAAACCCTTGTTTCCCCTCCATACACATCCAACACGCAGACACACAACCTCCTACAAAGGCACATTAAAAACTCACACAAACTGATATGGCAAACTCACCCTCCTCTAGAATAGAAAGGCGGGTGCCGGTATCGGCCCCGCCGCGGATATGGTGGGGCACCGACCCCCTCCCCCCCTCGCCTGTTCGCCTGGCCCGGCGCGCTTACCGCGTCAGTGTGACGCGGTGGGCGCGCCACGGTCGGGATTGGGTGGCGGCAGGGTACCCTTGGCCCGGAAGCAATTAAGGTGCTTCCGGGTCAAGGGGGCGGCGGGGGACAGGCCAGTTAGAACTGGCCTGCCCCCAGTGTTGGCATAAAAGGACGGTGGAGCGCGGGACGCGGTCTCTTGGTCCCGCGCTCGCACACAATCGGACGCCGCCCCTGGGAGGCTGCTAACTATTTGTTTGTTTTTGTTGTTTCTGCAGGGTGCGGCGGACTGATCATCACCGTGCAGGGCAAGAAGTGACGATCGAGGAACGCTGCGGGGCTGGCATCAGGCAGAGACGCATGGTGCGTGTTAGAACCGGCGGTCTCTAGTTGGCAGAGGTATACACTTCTGACAAATAGGGACCAACCAACTCTAGTCAGGGAAAGGGGATTACACACTCAGATAACCCCTGCTACCCCCTTGGTAGCTTGGCAGAGCAGACAGGCTTATTTCAGAGGCAGTGTGTTAAGCATTTATGACCACATACAGTAATAAAGTGAATACACTACAGATGGACACGACACAGAAGTTATTATAAAAATAGGATCTTTATATAAGGTTTAGCACAAGACCAAATAACGACAAAAATGTACCACAGTCTTAATAAATACTCTTTGGAAGGAAAAGTAATAGTTCAAGTAAGGTTTCTTCTTGGCAAATAGTTCTTTAGCAAAGTATTCTTCTGAGCACAGTTCTTTGGCAACAATGTAACCCCCACAGGAGTCACACGACGTCGAGTCTACAAGATTCCCAAGGTTCGGCGTCGACCGCGAGGAGCGCTACGTCGAGCCTGGAGTTGCAACAGACCCCACAAGTACAGTACCTTGAGAACCGAAGAAAACGATGATCCACGGCGTCGAGATGTCGGCGTCGAGGTCGGCGTCGATCGTGCCTCGGAGTCGGGTCAATCCGCAGCGGTGTCGAGGGATGTCGGGCCGGAGCAGCGCTCACGGCGTCGAGAAGGGCGTCGAGTCGATGCGATCAGCAGCGGCGTCGGGACGGGGTCGCTTGGAGGTAGAGCCGATACTCACTCCTCACTGGCGTCGATACCGGCGTCGAGACGGGGTCACTTGGAGCCGGGGCCGATACCCACTGCTCACTGGCGTTGCTGCTGGCGTCGAGACTGCAGATTTTCCCTTGTGTACTGGAAACAACACTTTCCAGCAATTCAGCAATTCAGTAGATGGTGAAGTCCTTTGGCCCTGTGACTTCAACAGGAGACTGGCACTCTTCCAGTCCTTGGAGATTTCCTAGCAAGTGTTCAGAGAGTACACACCAAGTTCCTCTCTCCTTGTTCCTTGGCAAAAATAAAGAAGCAGCTTTCAGGTTCCTCCACAGCAAAACAGCACTCTGGCAGAAAGGGGAGGCAAGTCCTTAGATCAGCAGGCTTCTTGTCCTTGGTACAGGTTTCCTTGTCAGAAGTGATCTGAGTTCTTGGTTCAGGGGTCCTTCTCTTATACCCCTTTTTCCCTTTGTTCCCTTTGTCCAAGCAGGGAGATTCCCACCATCTCAGGTTTGTTGTGGGTGTTGCCAGGCAGAGGCACCTGGCCTATTCACTGAGCAGGGCAGAGTCCTCAGCCGCCCAGCAGGAGGCGGAGCCAGTATTGTCACTGGCAGGAGCAGGGCTATCAGTCGCCCAGCAGGAGGCGGAGCCAGTATTGTGTCAGGCAGGGCAGGCTACTCTTCCCTCACTCTATGTGTAAACGCCCCATTCACCCCACTCTGACTCATTCAGACCTCTGGAGCCACCCAGCCCCTGACACACACACCAATCCAGCAGAGACCGGTAGATAGTTGGACAAGAAAATAGCCACTTTCTAAAAGTGCTATTTTCAAACATAGAATTTAAAAACCATCCATCCTAAAGGGTGTGTTATTAAATTCTGAGTTCAGGGATACTAAACTCGACTTGCTACCATGCTCCCTGAGTCAGATAGATTATAATGGAGTTAATAATCAGTCTGCCCAGTCTGGCCTATTGGAGGCAGGTAGCCCTTCAATAGTGAAAAACGAAAATGGCTGTAATTCACTATTAGGTCATGCCACACACATCAGGGCATGACCTACCTTTTACCAACAATGCACCCTGCCCTAGGGCCTACCATAGAGGTGTCTGAAATGTGGCAAAGTGAAGGTTTAGAGACTGGTAAGTAGGTTTCCTTACCAAGTCGACATGGCAGTCAGGGACTGCACGCAGGCGCTGCGGTGGCAGGCCTGAGACACATTTTACACGCTGCTTCTGTGGGTGGCACAACCAGTGCTGCAAGCCCACCCGCAGCAGTTAACTTACATGCCCTTGGCACACGCAGTGCACTAGACTAGGGACTGAACAGTAAGTCAACCAAGCCAATCATGGTAACCCCAATCAATGTAACAATTTAACATAGGGAGCACTTGCACTGTGGCACTGATCAGCAGTGGCACAGTGCCCAAAGCAATAATCCAGCAAAAACATCGTAAACAGAGGAGGCAAACAGAAAAAAATGGAGGAGAGACTCATGCCAATGATGCCAGGTCTAACACGTGTCCCCTCCAGCTGAAATGTGGGGAGAACTACCCTTCACCCAGGGAGTCCTCATCACTAAGGCGGAAAAATCTGGACAGACCATCAGCATTGGCGTGATCTGTACCAGGGCGGTGTTCCACCGTAAAGTCCATCCCCTGTAGGGAAATGGACCACCTCAACAGCTTTGGGTTCTCACCCCTCATCTGCATTAACCATCTGAGGGGCCTGTGGTCTGTCTGAACCCGGAAGTGAGTCCCAAACAGGTAGGGTCTTAGCTTCTTCAGCGCCCAGACCACAGCAAATGCCTCACGCTCTATCGCACTCCACCTTTGTTCCCTGGGAAGTAACCTCCGGCTGATGAAGGCTACAGGTAAGTCTCGGCCCTCCTCATTCATCTGTGCTAGAACAGCCCCCATACCATGCTCTGAAGCGTCTGTCTGGACAATGAATTCTTTTGAAAAGTCGGGTGCCTGGAGGACCGGTGCTGTACACATTGCAGTTTTCAGGGTGTCAAAGGCGTTCTGACAGGCGTCAGTCCAGATCACAAGTCTCGGCTGCTTCCTGGAAGTCAGCGAGGTCAAGGGGTGCACAATGTTGCCATACCCCTTGACAAACCTCCTGTAGTAACCCGTGAGACCCAAGAAGGCTCTCACCTGAGTCTGGGTTTTGGGCGGTTCCCAAGCCAGGATGGTATCTATCTTGGGTTGCAGGGGGGCCACCTTGCCACTCCCTACTTGGTGCCCCAAGTACACCACTGAACCCTGCCCAATCTGGCACTTACTAGCCTTGATTGTGAGGCCTGCTCTGCGCAGGGCCAACAACACTTCCTGGAGGTGGCGCAAGTGTTCCTCCCAGCTGGCGCTGAACACTGCTATATCGTCCAGGTAGGCGGCGCTGAAATCTTCCAGCCCGGCCAATACCTGGTTAACCAACCTCTGGAATGTGGCAGGGGCATTCTTCATCCCAAAGGGCATCACACGGAACTGGTAGTGCCCATCTGGTGTGGAGAATGCAGACCTCTCTTTTGCCCCATCAGTCAAGGCCATCTGCCAGTACCCAGACGTTAGATCAAACGTACTAAGGTACCGGGCAGCCCCCAACCGATCGATGAGCTCATCAGCTCTGGGGATGGGGTGCGCGTCAGTCTTGGTGACCGAATTGAGTCCTCGGTAATCCACACAGAACCGAAGTTCTGGTGAAGCACCAGGCGCGGCAGCCTTTGGGACCAAGACCACTGGGCTGGCCCAAGGACTGCTAGAGGACTCAACCACCCCTAAGGCAAACATCTTGGAGACCTCCTGCTTGATATATGCTCTGACCTTTTCAGTCACCCTGTAGGCCTTGTGCCTCACCGGAGTGCTGTCCCCAGTGTCCACATCATGGACACACCACTGAGTGACACCAGGGATTAAGGAGAACAGATCAGGGAATTGTACCAACAGATGGCGACAATCTTCCTGCTGCTCAGGGGTCAGTGTGTCAGAGAGGACAACACCATCCACTGACCCATCTTTTTCTTTTGCACACAGGAGGTCAGGAAGAGGCTCACTCTCCTCCTCCATCCCAGCATCTGTGGCAAGGAGCATGCCCACTTCGGACCTTTCCAAGTGGGGCTTTAACCGGTTGACATGCAGGACCCTTAAGGGGTTCCTGGGAGACTTCAAGTCCACCAAGTAGGTGACATCGCTCTTTCTCTCCACAACCTCAAATGGTCCAGTCCACCTGTCCTTGAGCGCACAAGGTTCCACAGGGGCCATGACCCAAACTTTCTGACCAGGTTGAAGCTCAACCAGAGTGGCATTCTGATCGTACCACCGCTTCATCTCTTCCTGGCTGGCCTCCAGATTTGCCTGAGCAAGATCTCTGAAGCGCCGAGTCTGGTTCCTAAAGGCCAGCATGTAACTATATACATCCTGGGGAGGTTTCCTGGGCAATTGCTCCCAGCCTTCTTTGACCAGACTCAAAGGTCCTCTTACCGGGTGACCATACAAAAGCTCAAAGGGGCTGAACCCTAGAGACTTCTGTGGCACCTCACGGTAAGCAAACAGCAGGCATGGCAAGAGGACGTCCCATTTACGCCTCATTGGTTCTTCAAGACCCATGATCATGCCTTTTAGGGTCCGGTTGAATCTCTCAACCAGCCCATTACCTTGAGGGTGGTAAGGAGTGGTAAACTTGTAGGTTACCCCACACTCCTTCCACAGAGACTTCATATAATTCGAAATGAAGTTGGTGCCCCGGTCTGACACCACCTCTCTGGGGAACCCCATGCGGGAGAAAACACCCATCAGTGCCCGTCCCACCACGGGGGCCGTCACTGTTCGGAGAGGGATGGCTTCCGGGTACCGGGTGGCATGGTCCACCAAGACCAGGATAAACCTGTTGCCCATGGCTGTCTTGGGGTCCAGTGGCCCCACAATGTCAATTCCCACTCGCTCAAAGGGGGTACTGACGACGGGAAAAGGTTGGAGGGGAGCCTTCTGCTTCCGCCCACTTTTCCCACTTGCCTGGCAAGTTTGACAGGTCCTACAATGGATATCTGAATCCCTTCTCATCTGGGGCCAATAAAAATGGGTGACAAGCCTGTCATAGGTCTTGTCCTGCCCCAGATGTCCAGCTAACGGAACGTCATGAGCCAACCCCAGTAGGAAGGCTCTGAAGCGCTGGGGTACCACCAGCACACGGGCTGACCCAGGTTCAGCAGCCTTAGGCTCGCTATACAGGAGGTCGTTCTCCCAGTAGACCCAATGTGATCCTGACTGATCACCTGTCGTTTGGGCTGAGGCCTGCTGCCTCATACCCACAAGAGAAGGGCACACTTTCTGCTCAGCACAAAATTCCTCCCTGGAGGGACCACCATCCTGCTGCCAATGGGTCAGCTCGGGCAGGTCTCCCAGTTCGGCCACTTGTTCTCCTGTCGGTTCCAGGGCATCCCCCTCAGGGTCTGCTCCCTCCTGGACCGCGGGAACGATGGGGGATGGTTTCCCGCGCCCCCTGCCTCTTCTCTTCACGGTTGGGACCTGGGCCATACTTTCAGGCTCCAGGGTCCCATCAACACCCTTACTGACTGACATGGACCGGGTGGTCGCACACACCCACTCAGGCAGACCCAACATTTCCAGATGCGCTTTTCTCTCCACCTTAGCCGAAGGGGAGTCCTCCAAATCATTGCCCAGGAGACAATCAACAGGCATGGCGGGCCTCACAGCAACCTGAAGAGTACCTGAGACCCCCCCCCACTCAAAGGGAACTTGAGCTACCTCACACTGACTCTGTGAGTTGTCAGCAGCTACAACGGGGTAGAATGCATGAGGGACCACCTGCTCTCTGGACACCAAGTGACACTTGACAGCTGTCACACTCGCTCCGGTGTCTCTGAGAGCTTCCACCCTATGGCCATTAATGGTCACCCACTGCCTATATTTCTTAGTGTTACTAGGCAGAGGGGTTGGAGGGACCATTTCCACATCTCCTAAAGAGACCAGGGACATTTCTGCGGGACCCCACCCACCGGGGGCACCCATCTCATCCCCTCCCAGGGCTACACTCGCTACCTGACGAGGGGGTGCACGCGGCGGTGCATTCAAATCCTTCATGGGACACTGGGGATCATAATAGCGGTGTCCCACCTGCTTACAGGCATAGCAGGTCATGGGGCCCCTGTGAACAGGTTTACCTGTCGGGGCCTCTGGCTTCTTTACAGGGGGAGGCTGGGAACCCTTCCCTTGGTTCCCTTGGGGACTACTTTGGGGCCCTTTCTGAAACTCCCTCTGTTTACCCCTGTCCCCCCCACTCTTCTGCTGGGGACCCTGCCCACCTTTGGCTGAGTCTCCCACTGGACCCTTGTGGACCCTGGTACTGACCCAGCGGTCCGCCTCCTCAGCAAGTTTTCTAGGGTTAGATAGCTTGCTATCAACAAGGTGCTGGCGTAGCTCTGGAAAACAGTTATTAGACAAGTGCTCCCAAGCAAACAAATCATAAAGAGCATCATAACTATCAACCTTGCTACCCTTTATCCAACCATCCATGGTTCTGCAGAAAAAAGACACATATTCAACCCACGTAGTACCAGGCAACTTCTTACATTCTCTAAAGGTTTGTCTGTACTTTTCTGGAGTTAAGCCATATCTCAGCATTAAAGCATCTTTCATATGAGTATAAGACATCCTATCCTCAGCAGGAAGGCTCAACAAGGTATCTCTCCCCTCGTTTGTAAAGCGGCTCCACAACCCCGTTCCCCAATCCTTCTCAGGGACCCGGTGGGCCAACAATGCTAACTCATACGCTTTAAACCACTGGCTAATATCTTCATTCTTACTGTAATCCTTGATCACATCCTTAGGAAAATAAAACCTACTTTCTGCAGGCACGGATGGAGTGCTGCCACCAGAGGGATTCAACTCTAAACTCTTAGTTTTCAGCTCCATCTCCCTCACCATCTTCTCACGTTCAAACGCTAATTTCTCTCTCTCAAAATCTAATCTTTTGCTCTCCATTTCAGCTTCTCTCTTGCTTCTTGCATTCTCTAATTCCAACTGCCCTCCTAATTTAAGTTTTGCCATTTCTAACTTGTACCCCCTCTCCTTCTCCCTGTCTTCCAATTCTTCGGGGGAAAGGCTCCTAGAGGACGCACTACTGCCTGGAGATGACACTGGCCCACCTGTGGGCTCTTCCTCTTCCTCTTCTTCTTCCTCTTCCGGTACCACCACCGGATCAGAGGGATTTCTGGCCTCTAACCAGGCCTTCAGCGCTTTGAGGAAGCCCTCTTTCTTTGAGACACCTGTGGTAGGAACTTTAAACTGCTTGCAAAATCCTTTTAGATCTTTTAGCGTGTAGGAATCTATCTTCTCCTTATCGAATTCCCCCACAACATTCTCCACAGGTGTGGCAGCTCCGGCATTCTCCATGGTCAAAACTGGCAGTGTTTAAGAAAATAAGCTCCAGGAAAGCGGAGAACAAAAATAGAATATCCTACCAAACGGACTGTGGCTGCGTTATGGTCTGCTTTCACTATGTAGCGTACACTAATCACTGCACATGAGTCATAAATGCAAAGTTCAAATCCCACCGCTGCCACCAATGTTAGAACCGGCGGTCTCTAGTTGGCAGAGGTATACACTTCTGACAAATAGGGACCAACCAACTCTAGTCAGGGAAAGGGGATTACACACTCAGATAACCCCTGCTACCCCCTTGGTAGCTTGGCAGAGCAGACAGGCTTATCTCAGAGGCAGTGTGTTAAGCATTTATGACCACATACAGTAATAAAGTGAATACACTACAGATGGACACGACACAGAAGTTATTATAAAAATAGGATCTTTATATAAGGTTTAGCACAAGACCAAATAACGACAAAAATGTACCACAGTCTTAATAAATACTCTTTGGAAGGAAAAATAATAGTTCAAGTAAGGTTTCTTCTTGGCAAATAGTTCTTTAGCAAAGTATTCTTCTGAGCACAGTTCTTTGGCAACAATGTAACCCCCACAGGAGTCACACGACGTCGAGTCTACAAGATTCCCAAGGTTCGGCGTCGACCGCGAGGAGCGCTACGTCGAGCCTGGAGTTGCAACAGACCCCACAAGTACAGTACCTTGAGAACCGAAGAAAACGATGATCCACGGCGTCGAGATGTCGGCGTCGAGGTCGGCGTCGATCGTGCCTCGGAGTCGGGTCAATCCGCAGCGGTGTCGAGGGATGTCGGGCCGGAGCAGCGCTCACGGCGTCGAGAAGGGCGTCGAGTCGATGCGATCAGCAGCGGCGTCGGGACGGGGTTGCTTGGAGGTAGAGCCGATACTCACTCCTCACTGGCGTCGATACCGGCGTCGAGACGGGGTCACTTGGAGCCGGGGCCGATACCCACTGCTCACTGGCGTTGCTGCTGGCGTCGAGACTGCAGATTTTCCCTTGTGTACTGGAAACAACACTTTCCAGCAATTCAGCAATTCAGTAGATGGTGAAGTCCTTTGGCCCTGTGACTTCAACAGGAGACTGGCACTCTTCCAGTCCTTGGAGATTTCCTAGCAAGTGTTCAGAGAGTACACACCAAGTTCCTCTCTCCTTGTTCCTTGGCAAAAATAAAGAAGCAGCTTTCAGGTTCCTCCACAGCAAAACAGCACTCTGGCAGAAAGGGGAGGCAAGTCCTTAGATCAGCAGGCTTCTTGTCCTTGGTACAGGTTTCCTTGTCAGAAGTGATCTGAGTTCTTGGTTCAGGGGTCCTTCTCTTATACCCCTTTTTCCCTTTGTTCCCTTTGTCCAAGCAGGGAGATTCCCACCATCTCAGGTTTGTTGTGGGTGTTGCCAGGCAGAGGCACCTGGCCTATTCACTGAGCAGGGCAGAGTCCTCAGCCGCCCAGCAGGAGGCGGAGCCAGTATTGTCACTGGCAGGAGCAGGGCTATCAGTCGCCCAGCAGGAGGCGGAGCCAGTATTGTGTCAGGCAGGGCAGGCTACTCTTCCCTCACTCTATGTGTAAACGCCCCATTCACCCCACACTGACTCATTCAGACCTCTGGAGCCACCCAGCCCCTGACACACACACCAATCCAGCAGAGACCGGTAGATAGTTGGACAAGAAAATAGCCACTTTCTAAAAGTGCTATTTTCAAACATAGAATTTAAAAACCATCCATCCTAAAGGGTGGGTTATTAAATTCTGAGTTCAGGGATACTAAACTCGACTTGCTACCATGCTCCCTGAGTCAGATAGATTATAATGGAGTTAATAATCAGTCTGCCCAGTCTGGCCTATTGGAGGCAGGTAGCCCTTCAATAGTGAAAAACGAAAATGGCTGTAATTCACTATTAGGTCATGCCACACACATCAGGGCATGACCTACCTTTTACCAACAATGCACCCTGCCCTAGGGCCTACCATAGAGGTGTCTGAAATGTGGCAAAGTGAAGGTTTAGAGACTGGTAAGTAGGTTTCCTTACCAAGTCGACATGGCAGTCAGGGACTGCACGCAGGCGCTGCGGTGGCAGGCCTGAGACACATTTTACACGCTGCTTCTGTGGGTGGCACAACCAGTGCTGCAAGCCCACCCGCAGCAGTTAACTTACATGCCCTTGGCACACGCAGTGCACTAGACTAGGGACTGAACAGTAAGTCAACCAAGCCAATCATGGTAACCCCAATCAATGTAACAATTTAACATAGGGAGCACTTGCACCGTGGCACTGATCAGCAGTGGCACAGTGCCCAAAGCAAAAATCCAGCAAAAACATCGTAAACAGAGGAGGCAAACAGAAAAAAATGGAGGAGAGACTCATGCCAATGATGCCAGGTCTAACAGTGCGCTAAAGGAGCGGTGCATCGAGAGTCGTCGATCCGGCGTCCGACTTGGGTGCCGCGAGGCTGCAGGGCTGTGCTGCTGTTCCCGGGAAGATTTTGCTTGTCGCAGGGTGGTCGCCCTGTTCCACCGGAAGGGTGAGTGTATGGAAGGTGTGCAAGGGTTGTGATTCTCGCTGTGCCCGGAGACATGAGCTTTCCGGGAGAGTTTATTGGGGTGGAGGTCAGCTTTCGCTGAGGAGATTTTTCCAACTTGTTAGGCCTTGAGCATTGAGGCGGGCCTTTAGGCTGTGGCCTTGTTGAGACGCGGCCCTGTTTGGATTACTGAGCCTTCCTGGGGGTAAACAGTGTGGTGGCCGCGTGGTGGAGACGATGGACTAGGAATCCATTGGGGTCTCCCTGCGCGGGTTCGGATGCTAGCGACTACGGTAGCTCTGGGAAGGGAAAGCGCATCTAGGTAACAGCGGGGTTTGGGGTGGCCGCAGTGCTCACAGCAGGGCTCGGATAGCTGTGTGCCCCTGTCTTGGGTCGGTCATGCTCTATGCTTGTGTCCGGCACCGTGTTTCCTCACAGTGGTAGTGTTTTTTCCTGAGAGGCGTCGAATGGGAAACGTATGGTCCTTGTTGTCAGGTGTTAACTCTGTGGCAGTTAGCAAGGTCCTCCTCCTCTCGCGATCGCTTCGGTCCCTTATGTGGCTGAAGACACTTTGGCTGTCAGGTGGGAATCCTGGGGCAGGTTGCAAGGTCCTCCTCCTCTCGCGATCGCTTCGGGCCCTTATGTGACTGAAGACGCTTTGCAATTTTCGACGCACAAAGTGTTTCTGCCTAGCATGCCAGGATTGACTGAAGGAGTTATTGGAGGGCCTTTGGCGGGGTATTTTGTGGAATGGTCCCATTGGTTTATAATGGCATCACAATTCACTGGGAAAATGCATGATGGCCGCTGAAGAAGAGAAGGGCCACACAGATTTCGCAGGGAAGCATGGTAGTGTGCTAGGAACTGTATCTTGGGTCAGTGCTGCTCGGCTTGTGGTACGTGCGGGCTCGGAGTTGGGGTATGCTTTCTGTGCGCATACGCTCACGGAACACAGACATGTACTCTCGTTCCCACCATTCTAGCTATGGATTGCAGGGTGTTGAAACAATACCCAGATCAATGGTGCCCGTGGTGTCATCTTAGATGGCTGGGTGGATCCATATCATGGTTATGGTGATCTTATGGGTGTGTGTGCACTGAGCACAGGATAAAGTTGGATGCACTAGATACTTCATGCTTCTGGTACGTCTATGGGTGCAATAAGCATCTTGCATATACATCTAATACTCAAGGCAATCACTGCCGTGTTTACAGTTGGTGGGTGTGTGACTAGGTCCATGAGATGACACAGTGGCATGTTTACGGTCTGAATGTGCGCAAATAAAAGTGCAAGGAACTACGTAGTACGGTATTTATATTTATACAGGTTAATTCAGGACATGATGCACATACTACCATTGGTATAGTCGGTAGGGTGCACTGATACAAGAACATACAGAGTCCGTGGTACATGGGGCACACAATACAGGTATACATAACCCCAAGTTTATGGTCTGGGGGTGCAATATGTAGATAGTATTTATATAATACACATAGCGTGATTGTGATAGACTGCATGCGGAATGGATGTGCACTGGCAGGGCACACACTAGGTAACCCAGCATGGGTGGATTCTGCCTTGATTGCGACCAAGCGGTAGGAAACACTGGGGGTGTCTGAACGCATTTTACGTTTAAGTAGCTTCTGGCAATGCCAATAGCGACGGCTTGATAAGGAATGTACAATTGATGCCATGGCCTCAGCATCCCTTGAGTAATCAGGAATGCGCTATTACACTTCACTCTATATCCTTGTACCTATATTAGGGTAACTAGGAACGCGCTATTACATTCCACTGTATACTCAAGTCCATTCTTTAATTAGTGGGGCACTTGCACACATGGAGTGCACCGTTCTGGGGGGCCGGGTACATGGTATGCCGTTAAATATAAGCCTGTTCTTTGACGAGATCGATGGCTTTCATTCCCCTATAGTCGGTCATAGGGGGTTAGCCAGGGGCATTTTATTGTGTTTACAACACTTCTCATAAGGGTCCAAGATGGGAAATGGAACATGTCCTTCCCATGCAAGGGCTTCATTTATCAGGTCATATCAATGACAGTGAAACACGTGATGCTTAAAAATAATTTGATCTCTTGCAAAATATATGAAAAGGTCCCCAAGTATGCAACTGGTGCTAAGCTAGCCACCCTCACTGTAAGTTTACTTTAAAATGTGCGGGTAAGATACATATTACACAGGCAGTATATTGTCCTGCTGGCTCATAGATCATACAGCTGCCTCTGGAGAAAGCCTTTGGTCTGGTCTAGGATTAGATCCATCACTTTATCGATTTTGCAGTTCAACTCAGAGAATGCGATTTTGATGCAAATCTCGGAATTAGGTTTCTCGGATGGTTCTAATTAGCAGCATTATGCTCAGACTCTGGCATTTCAGGAGCTATAGTCATGCAAGAAACTTTAGCTGAGCACGTCCGGTAGTACAACTAGGCTATGCTGAGTGCTCTCAGCGGATAGTCTGATGTGGATGCACTTTATGGAAGGCTACAGGGTTGCACATTGTGCGACATTTCTTAGTTCGTGAGTTAGGCTCAGCATGTTAACCGATGCCTTTAAATGATTAGGAGGTTCGGCCTGAGGGGAGGGTCACTTACGTGAATTCTCAACATGTATAGGCCTTGTGTCACACCGTCAAGGGTATCTGCGTGTGCGGTGGTGGTGTACATAAAAGGGAGGGGTCTGGGGCAAGAAGCCCTAGGCGCTATGTGCAGGGGAAGTAAGCTGCAGGAGGGCATTAAGTCACACAGCACCTCTGCGCCGGTCCAATTAGACACGTAGGCACTGGACTCCGATGTCTGCTCAGTGTCTGTACATTGGAATTCAGGGAACACATTTATGCGCATGCATACAGGCACAATGATGTTTTGTATCACACGGTATCTCTGCATTTATGCGCTTGTGCACTGGTTATCTGTACGTCGTATGGCATCACATGGTACTGTTGATCCCCTAGTGCGTATACACGGCGGCATTATATGCCTGGGGTTTGTCATGTTGCATATATGCATCATTGCCCGTGCACTTACACAGTGTAATGCATGTGTGGGGTCGCACATTATTGGGGTGCATTGGATTTGTACAATAAGCAGGTTATTCTAGTGTTGTTTGGCACTTGACCCATGCTCTGGGGCTGGTTCACATCTGGGGTACTTGGGGGCCTATGTCGTCGGACCCACTCAGTATCAATGCACCCGGCGGCCAGAAGAGTATGGGACCTGGCGGTGTCACACCGAGAGAGGGGTATGGTGTCGGCAGTATCAACGCATCCTTTTGGCGTCCGAATGTTGGGTCCGGCGAGCCAGAGAATAGTATCGATACGCTTTAAAAGCATGGGGGTGTGAGTAAAAGGGGGAGAATACAGTCTCGCTAAGTCGCGCTGAATTAAAAAATCGTGTTTGGGCACCTCACATCATAAGGCACTAATCATTGATCTTTGATTTTCATTTATGTATGCCTGGATCCACGCCGGATGCTTGGAAGTGCTACACACCGCTAGGACTTCAAGAGGTGGACAACTAAGGGGACTGGTGGATCCGGAACGTGGAGTGGCAGGCGGCGGCATCAAGTGGGATGGGCGATCACCCAGTGGTTCCTGCGATGCTAACCTGAGACAGTGCTCCATATGCTTCATAGTTGGAATGTTAGTTGGCACTCATTTGTTGTTGCCATTTGTGGTAAGTCGGCAGTACGACTGCCTGGCAGGTGTATACCTTCAGAGCTGCTTATGCATGATAGTGGGAGGGTATGGTTGTCACCCATTTATTGTTGCCATTCGTGTTATGGTGGCAGTTCGCTGCCTTGTAGGGGTATACCTGGACTGATGGTATAAGGCATAAGTATTAGGGGCAGACGCGACGCATTGATTCCTGTGTCACGGAACAGCTAACTACCATTACGGCGCATGTCCACGCAGGCACCTTTCAGTGCGGACATTGAGCAGTGTTGGGATGCTCTATGTAGGGGGATAGGCTGGCACGGAGCCTATCTCAGAACATTGTGCTTGGTTGCAGATAGTTCACGGTCTAGGGCTCCAAAACGGCAGGACATTCCTATGATGAAGCCAGCCCCGTAGCATTATTATCCTGGAAATGGGGGATGACCGGGTACGAAACTATTGCTCAGCACCCCCTGGTCATTAAATTGGTCACTGGGCGTGTTGGGAGGTCCGTTGTAGGGGCAGCAGTTAACACAGAACCTATCTTAGAGCATATTGGTTCGGTTTCAATGGGCATGGGGCCCATGGTATGCTTATGGGAATTCTTTGGGAGCCTGCGGGACACTACTTGGTTAGTATCACAATGGTATAATCACATCGGCAATGAGTGCCGGGGTATGGGAGTGGCCGGTTAACCCTAATGGTTTACAGCATGGTGCTAATAATACTAGGGATGCGTTCAATCAAGACCATTTAGTGGTTCCCTGACGGTATGTCAACTTTGTCTGATCCAGTCGGCCCTGGTATTGGTGTTATCATACACTAGGAAGGGGGTTGCGGACCCTATGCCTGGGTAGCACAGTGGGAATACTTCTTATGGCAGTGGGAAAGTGACACGTCTAGGCCGAGGTTCACCTCGGTATGGATTGCAGATATTTCAGTAGAGAGGAGGCTAGCCAGCGTTTTTTACACCTGCGGACTATACAGACTGGGCTGAAAGCAGGGGGGTTTCCAAGTTTCTTTCCTGGGCCTCTGTCAGTTAGGGGTTTGTTATGATTGATCTTCTGAAGAGATACAGTCCTTCGCCACAATAGTTCTTAGTTAGTGGGGTAACGACTGGATACCACTGGGCAGAAGGGTCGTGCTGGATGAGGTAATCTCCTAGGTAACCTGGTTAGCGCAGGAGTGCCAGGGCTGCAGCATAGCCTGGTCACATGGCGAACCGTGCTTCATAGAAGTCGGGGTCCATTCGACTAGGTTAGGTTATAAAATAGTGTTGGATACATTTTCGTAGGCTGGGTCTGGGAATTGGGGCAGGGGCATGACCTTTCTGAGCTTTAGGGTGGGGGGGGGGGCAGATAGTCGGTCAACTATGCTGGCCTGTGGCGGTAAGGTCATGACTGGTGAGCAGTAAATTTATGGTCCTTAGGGGGCGGCGCCATTCACGGATGGGGTCTCCCAGGAGGAGGGACAAGGGGTCTCTCCTAGAACTCCAGGGGCGGTACATCCGGTTGGATGGATGGGTGCGGGGAAAGAGGGGAGTCACGCTTTCTTTGGGCTGGTTGGCCACCCCGCACTGGTATGGACGTCATTAAATGGCGCAGAGTGCAAGACCCCACAAATTGGAATGGAGTTCAGGGAACGTATGGGGGTAACCGGGGGGGGGGAAGTACCCTCTCGGTAAGCGGGCCCTCTGCGCATGCGCAACTCCTACGGGAGGGCGTGGTTAATTGATAAGGATCTGACACCGGTTAGCGACCTTGCCGTAGGCCCAAAAAGGATACGCAGAAAATAATAAATGTATGATTATGTCCAGATGATAGATTCGGTTAGGAAAACTATGTATTAGTGATAGTTTAAGGTTAGCCATCTGATATCTGTACATATGAATTGTAATCCAACGTTGTGTTATGTTTCTGTGTAAATATTGTTTATTTCAAAATTTTAATTTTGTTTTTATATTTTAATAAATACGGCCGGGGGTTGTACGACCCTCGCCTCCAAAAAGTAATTACCTGCTCATGTCCCTAATTAGAAATGTGGTTTACGCGCAGGGGGAGGGGGAAATTCGGTAGTCCCAGACCATATGAACACGCATCAAACCTGCAGATACATATTCTCCTTCATTCGCACACGTTCCTCTGCTTGGACGGCTTTCGGCCTTTAAGATCCAAGTATGTGCACACACACACACACACACAATCCACAGAGCCACACAACTTGCAGACACACCATCACTGCAGCAGACAGTGGTCTCTAGCTGTGTCTTCAAAAGTGGTGGGTAAGGTTATGGAGATTCCTCCCAAAGTAGAGAACGGACTAATGTTTGCATGAGGTCAGGGACCAGCATATGTGATCAGATGGCGTGAGTATGGGTTGCATCAATGAGGTAAGATTGCTGTACTGATAAGATCTCTAGAGACCTGTGGACGAGAGAGGGCTAGTGTAGTTTCAGGACAAGTGGTGATGGAAGACAGCGGGGGATGCCAGGCACCCTCAGCCTATAAATGCACACATTCACACCATTCAGACACACACCTCTTTCTGCAGCTGAATCCCACCACCCTATCCCAGCCAGTAAAGCAGAAACTGTGCCTGGACACAGAGCTGAACATGCCAGTGCTGCACAGTAGGCAGCCGAAACCTGCTGGAGAAAGCTACAGAGCCTGGCTGAAAGCGCCATTGGCAGGGAGAGGCATCTGAGGTCCAGGTCGACCAAATAGCATGGAGTAGTGTCGAGATACTATGCACAGGAGAAACGTGGACTCAAAAGAACACGAGAAGAGGCCCCTAGGAGCAGCATTAAATGCAGAATTTGGACTCCGATCAGAACGACATTGGAATGTGCCAAATGAGAAAGAAAGGGGGCGGGAGCTTCAAAAGGCGAATAGCAGGAACCCCCAAGGGCAGAGATGAGAGGACACATCCCTCCCCAGCCTCGTATAAAGGACAATGAAGGGAGCTACATTATCTTCCCGGTACTTGTATATTTTTACAAGGATCTTGGTGCTCCAGTATATGCACACATCAGCATCTGAATAAAAGGAAGGCGCAATACTCAGTGATCCCTGTGAGCACATCACTAGGCTGTTATAGCAACAGGGGATGCTTTATCTAGAAGAGGGCGCATTGTTTTGCCATCCAATCCCTTACTTGAAACAGTTCTCGACCTCTGGTCAATCACAGGCCCTCAAGTATTTCCCACATGTTTGGGAATGGCTTCTGCTGCACTGATTGGCTGGGAGCATCAGGCTTCCAAGTAGCTCTGTGTGTTTCTTACAGTAATTTCATATCTAGTTGCCCGCCGGACAAACTAGACTTCCAGTCTCCATGTTTGTGACTGAATTCCACATGGCTCGGGCATCGGGCGATATAAATTCCCGATCCCTGTGCACTCTTTCTCCTTATGTAGCAATTATGTAGAAATGCTTTTTTGGAATGCTCAGGCAAATGGATCTCCATGGGGAAGGTGATGGCTATTCCACTTGAGGTTTTGCACGATTGTACTTTAATGATTGTTATGCTTTATGGGAAATGTTGACAGCATGCAATCATGATCAAATTCACAGGGATTTGTATGTATAATATTGCAATTGGTTTATCCCAGTCTTTAGGCAGGTCGATGGTTGTTGCACTTTAATATTTTGCATGTTGCACAAGATATGAATGCTCTGTTCTCTGAAAACTGTTAGGGGAAACATTTATATTTTTATATATTCGATGTATGGTACTTTTCTGAGATGATGTGATTTTTACTTTTTACTTATGTAAAAGTGATACTACTGAAATAAATGTATACTAAACCTGAACTTTAGAAACGTGCAGTGTCAGTTACAAAAATTTAAGATAATATTTAAACCACAAAAGAATTCACAGATGCTGTGTTGTTCCCCCGGCTGTTAGGATAATCTCAGTGAAGAGAGAAATAATGTGAGTCCTCAGATGTAAGCCAGTGTTCATACACATCTGCCTTACTACTGAAGGATATAGAATCAGTATAGTGCTTTCAGTGGCCATGTACTGTCAGATTTTGAGTGTTCACAAATTTGAGAGAGAGTAATAACATCTCTCAGCAGGAAAGCATTACTACAGCACTTCTCAAGATTATAGGTTCCTGTACTTCTCGGTATCCACTTCTAGAACTGACTATCCTCAATGTAATATTATAAAATAAATTATGCAATTGTTGATGCTACATATATTACGTGCTGAAATTTTTATTAGTGTCCTCATGGCAATTTTGTTGCCCCCTAGTCCTCCTTACTGTTGGCAAACGCCTTGGTAATGCCCTGCCTGGAGTACTGAAACTGCAGTCTGTAACTAGTGCAACTATGTTTATCCTCTGGTCCAGTATTCTCAACAAGATGCAGAGAACGTAAAACCATGCAGCCTATCCTAAATTCAGTTGTGATGGAACAACCAGATTACAATCAACTTTAAGGCAGTGCCTGGCCTCCTGTCAGGTAATGCATTGCGTTCAATGAGAACAGAGAAATCTACTGCTCAGATCCTGGTTAACTCTACTGCACTATGCCACCTCTACTAGCCTAACATGCTTTTTATCACTTTCTGACAGTCTATCCATAACAAATGGAATGCGAAAATACATCGCTAGGAGATCCCTACTCCCGGATATGTTAAAGCTATAGAACCCCCCCAATATCTCTGACAATGAAGTAGCTCTTACATTACCATGAGAGGCTTTGAGACCTCATGTCAGGCAACACAGAACACTAATATGAGGAAAAAGCCTCTTCATGGCAACATGTTTCTTCTATCACTTTTTATTCAGATATTCCCACTCAAGTGACCATTTCTGAAGCAACCATTTGGCAGAATTTGTACTAGATAACCTAAACTGTAATTTACATAATATATACTGAGCACAATATTGCCTGAAAGTGTAGAAACATGAATGGTCAAACTAGATCATGTACAAGGACATGACTATCAGTAAATGCTGTAGCTGCAGAGCCAGTGGGGTCAGGTGGGTGAAGCAACTTAATGCACCCAAGTTACAGACATTTTTACAACCAAACCAGCGAGTTGCAGGTCTCTTTTAATTGCCTACATTAGGCCCTATGGCATCATTGCTATGCCACTGATCATGGTGGACTCTGATCTGACCTTTCCCCAAGAATTGGAAAAGAAGGCAGACAAATGGGTCCGCACCAGGGTACAGCAGAAAAACAATGGTGATGGAGGTGACCAGAAGAAGCAAGATTCTTCTCAGGCCCTAGAGAAGGGTCAGGACAAGGGTAAAGATAACAAGCATTGGCATAGCCAATAGGTCTCGCCTTGGGACCTTATAAGTGTTTAGCCGTGCAACACTTGATGTTGTTGCACCAAGGATATTGTGCTGGATAACTAAACACTTATAAGGTCCCAAAGGCGAGACCTATTGGCTATGCCAATGCTTGTTTCTATAGACTGCAATGTTTGTGTTGATTTGTGAAAATACATGCAACGTAGAAGAACAATAACACGGTGTCTGTTGAATTCATGAATAGATGGCATGGAGGAAAAACCGAGATAAGCGCCAGGATTTGAAAAGGTGCTGCACATGTGACATTTTTCAGTAAGAGAAAGAGCTGTCGGTGCTAAAGTCCCGGCCCCAGATAAGAGCGGCCGCTGATCACGATTGCGCCACTTTCCTGCACTTTGAAAAGGACACATTGCAATAAATTTACAGAGATGGAAAGTAAAAAAGGTTGCTCGGCTTCCTCTGGCCGGGCTGCATCACAATAGCCTCAAATCCCCCAGGCTGATAGCACAGCCCACCGCGCAGGTTTTGTGCGAACTTTGCTGCAGACCAGGGATTATGCACACACTGTAAACCGGGGAATGCAAGTCTAGATTTTATTCATAGCTTTTCCGCTTCATTATGCCAGGTCTTTCAGCCGCCATTGCCTCGGGAGTGGGCGGATTTCTTGCACAAACCACTCATTTAATCTGCGTCCCTGAGTCAAATGCAGGATGTAAACATTAACACAGACGGAGGGGCGCAGGGACTCGCTGGCTCTCGAGAACCTGTTTGCAATTTGCATAACTGTGCATTCCAGCATTACAGCTCAGTTTGCAGGGTGGCAGCTTCATTCACGCTGCTGATTAGGAGCAGAAGGAATCAAGGAAAACAAGGAACACTACGTTTCAAACCACAGCTACAAGGAAATGCTGGCTGTAAACCATGACTTTACCGCACGCGCCTCACGCAAGTAGGGGGTTGGTGGGAGCAGGCAGCATTTCCCTTGCGGGAGCGAGCACAATAATTGCTACCATATGGTGCCGCTCGCTCCCGCAAGGGAATCGCCAAACGTGCATGCGTTGCCATTGGAAGCAATGCAATGCGTGCACGTTTTTGCCCGCAAAGCTGTGCCGATGACTAAAGATCTCTCCCATGCAGCACATGTGCGCTGCATAGGCGAGACCTAAAAAGGAGTCTTCATAAGGTCCCCAAAAATCTTCCTCTGGGGTTGGGTCCCAAAACTCCTCTGCCTCTGGCAAGAAACTGTGGTGTTACTCATTTATGGAGAAAGGCCACAGAGCAAGGATGCCAATTGCTCTATGGCTAACACCAAAGAACCTACTACTAGGGTTAACCTTGGGTTCTACAGTGGGTTCTGGCCTATTCAGAACTCCCACTCAGGATGTCCTTGTCTGCGACAGTGGCATGGAACTTCCACTTTACTAGAATGTCCCACTAACTTGGGCAAGTACAGGTAACAGCCTCTGATTAATGGTCAGGAAGCTGTGGCATACAGGGATACAGGGGCCAGTGTTACAATGGTGGCAAAGAAGCTTGTGTCTCCTGACCAAATCATATTTGGTCAACTTTACTAAGTGACCAATAAAAACAATGTCAGGATTGATCATTCCTTGGCTGTTGTAAATGTTAGCTGGGGAGGAGTAGCTTGCCCCACCTGTGGACGGTCTGGTGGGCAATGATTTAAAAACTTCAGCCTGGTCTGAACTGGAGATCAGGACACATGCAGAGATGATGGAAATCTCTGCCTGAGCATTTGCTGTTACTAGGGCTCAGGCCAAACAGTTAGGCACTGAGGGAGCACTGGATCCTGGATAAATGGACCAGCTAGCTCCTAAGAGAAGAAGCATGAAGGATAAGGAATTATCCTCCTCCCAGACTCCTAGTGAAGATCAGTCTCTAGATGGAGAGGATTCTAACCCCTGTGAAGGAACTGTCCTAGAGGAACTTGGACCTGACACAGCAGAGTTCTTGGGGGCAGGGGGGCCTTCCTGGGCAGACATGAGTCTTGAGCAGCAATCATGTCCCTCTCTTGAGCAGCTCAGACAGTAGGCTGCTGCGGAGGAGGCAGGGAATGTCAGTGGGTCCCATAGAATCTATTGGCAGGATGGGCTTCTGTTTTCTTAGAGTAGAGACCCCAAACCTGGTGCCACCAGGAGGCTGGATATACCTCAAAAGTACAGGGGTTTTCTTTTGTCCCTAGCACAAGACATTCCCTTTGCAGGACATCTTGGGAAAAGCAAGACTTAGGACAGGCTTGTCCCTCATGTTCACTGGCTCAACATATCTGAAGATACCATGGAGTTTTGTCGCTCTTGTGTCACTTGCCAAGCCAGTGGTAAGTCAGGTGGCACTACAAAGTCCACCTTAATTTCACTTCCAGTGGTTAGGAATCCCTTTGAGAGGATAGGGATAGACATCGTTGGTTCCTTAAACCCTTCATCAGCATCTGGACACAGTTAAATCCTAGTGGTGGTGAACCATGCCACTAAGTATCCAGAAGATATTCCACTTAGGACCACTGAAGCTCCTGTAGTCGCTACGGCCCCTCTGGGAGTCATTTCTTGAGTGGGTTTTCCTAAGGAGATCTTGTCAAACAGAGGTACAAACTTCATGTCTAGCTACATAACTACAGTGTAGAAAGAGTGTGTGAACTATACGTTTACCACACCCTACCATCCATAGTGCAATGGGATTGTTGAAAGGTTCAACAAGACCCTCAAGGGTATGATCATGGGACTCCCAGAAAAGCTCAGGCGAAAATAGGATGCCTTACTACCCTGCCCTCTCTTTGCCTACAGAGAGGTTCCTCAGAAAGGGGTGGGCTACAGCCCATTTGAATTTCTGTAATGACATCCTGTTAGGGGTCTGTTGTGTCTGGTTACGGAGGGCTGGGAGCAGCCTCTCCAACCTCCTAAACAAGATATTGTGCACTATGTCCTTGGCCTGCGTTCATGTATGGTTGAGTATATGAAGAAGGCCATCAAAAGCCTTGAGGCCAGCCAGGAGTTTCAAAAAGCTTGGCATGACCAAAAGGCTGTACTGACTGTTTACCAGCAGCACTCTAAGACATGTGGAGTGGCCGCCACACCATCATTGAGAAAAATGTGAGGTCACCAACTTGGTGGACCTAGGCAGTCCCAGAAATCCTCAAAGAGTTCTTCATGTGAACCACCTTAAGCCTTTTGTTGACAGGGCTGACATAAGCTTGCTCATTGCAACTGATATGGGGCAGGAGGAAGAGAGTGATCATCTCCCTAATCTCCTCTCTCAGGCCCCTGTTGATGGGTCAGTTGATGGAGTAGCCTTGGCAGGCTGCTTCACTGACCAGCAGCAAGCTGATTGTAGGCAGGTCCTCAATCAGTTTCCACACTTGTTCTCTCTGACTCCAAGTCAAACCACCTTGTATACCCAGGTGACAATCTGCCTGTAAAGATCAAAATCTACAGACATCCCGATCATGTCAGAGACTGCATCAGGACTGATATCAAAAAGATTCCGGAGTTGGGGGTCATTAAACCTTTGGATAGCCCTTGGGCTAGTCCAGTAGTTCTTGTGCCAAACCTCACGTCCAAGATGGTAAGAGAGAGATGAGGTTTTGTGTAGTCGAGAGACCTTAATGCAGTCACTAGGACTGATGCCCTTCCAATTTTTTGCGCATATGAGCTAATTGATACTCTGGCCTCAGCCAAGTATCTTAGTACATTTGACCTGACTGCTGGCAAATCAGACTGTCTGAGGATGCCAAGCCAAAACAGCATTTTCAATTTATTGTAATGCCTTTCAGCTTGAAGAATGCAGCTGACACATTTCAGAGGTTGGTGAACAAAGTTTTCACAGGTCTGGAAGCTTACAGTGCAGCATATCTAGATGATACTACTGTATTTAGTTCCAGTTGGGAGGATCACCTGGTCCACCTCAGGAATGTTCTGGAGGCCCTGCAAAAGACAGGCCTCATTATCAATGCCATAAAGTGCCAGATAGGGCAGAGCACGATTGTATACTTGGGCCACCTTGTAGGTGGAGGCCAGATTCAGCCATTGGAGAGCAAAATCCAGACCATAATGGACTCAGGTAAGAACGTTCTTGGGCCTAATTGGGTACTATAGGAGGTTTGTTAATGGATGTGGGTCCACCCACCGCCAGAGCCAGCCTACACGAAGGGATGAAGGACGTCGCCGAATGGATGAAGAACAGCCACCTGAAACTGAACTCAGACAAGACGGAGGTTCTCATCCTGGGGTCATCACCCTCCACCTGGGACGACTCCTGGTGGCCCCCTGCCCTGGGCGCCACCCCCAAGCCAACGGACCACGCATGCAACCTGGGCTTCATCCTGGACTCCTCCCTCTCAATGTCCAGACAAGTCAACGCCGTCTCGTCCTCGTGCTTCAACACCCTGCGCATGCTGCGAAAGATCTTCCGTTGGATCCCCACCGAGATCAGGAAGACGGTCACCCAGGCCCTCGTCACCAGCCGGCTGGACTACGGGAACGCCCTCTACGCCGGCACCACCACCAAACTCCAGAAAAAACTCCAACGGATCCAGAACGCCTCAGCTCGACACATCCTGTACATCCCCCGTCACAGCCACATCTCCGGACATCTGAGAGACCTTCACTGGCTCCCTGTCAGCAAAAGGATCACGTTCAGACTCCTCACCCACGCACACAAGGCCCTCCATGACCTGGGCCCCAAGCTCCTCAACAACCGCCTGACCTTCCACCAGCCCACCCGCCAGCTCCGCTCCGCCAGCCTCGCTCTTGCCGCCATCCCACGCATCCACAGAGCCACCGCCGGAGGAAGATCCTTCTCCTACCTAGCGGCCAAGACATGGAACTCCCTCCCCATCCACCTCCGGACAACCCAGGACCATCTCGCCTTCAGGAAGCAACTCAAGACCTGGCTGTTCGAGCAGTAACGTTTCCCACCCAGCGCCTTGAGACCCTCCGGGTGAGTAGTGCGCTATACAAATGCCGCTGATTGATTGATTGATTGATAGTGACTCCCCTTAATGAGCTCACCTCCAAGAGAATGCTTAAAAAGGTTCTGTGGACAGTTAGCTGTCAAAAGGCATTTGATGACCTGAATCAGGCCATGTGCACTGCTCCCATCCTGCAAAGTCCCGACTACTTCAAAACCTTCATTGTCCATACAGATGCTTCTGAGATAGGGGTAGGAGCTGTTCTGTCACAACTTAATGCAGAGGGCCAGGACCAACCAGTAGCTTTGATAAGCAGAATGTTGACCCCCAGGAAGAAGCGTTGGTCAGCTATTGAGATGGAGGTCTTTGCTGTGGTCTGGGCCTTGAAGCAGTTGAGGTTATACCTGTGTGGTACTCACTTCATTGTTCCAACAGACCATTAGCCCCTTTTATGGCTAAAACAAATGAAGGGTGAAAATCCCAAACTTTTGAGGTGGTCTATTTCCGTACAGGTGATGGAGTTTTCTGTGGAACATAGATCTGGGAGCAACTGTGCCAACGCATATGGACTCTCCAGATAGTTCCACTTAGAACATGAAGACTAAACTGGGCAAGGTAAGTATCATCACTTTTCATTTGGTGGGGGGGTGTAGAAAAGTAGGATGTGCTTTCATTGTTACCACCACATTTTGCTGGTGTCAGTATGTTTTTGTGACTAGTCTGGCTAGGATCCTGCTAATCAGGGTCCCAGCCACTGTGTTTCTTCCCTAAATTTGTCATGGTAAGTATTTTGCCACCTGGCCAATTGGCTACCGGTGCGCCCACCTAGTATATGGTACTAAGGTACCCAGGGCATAGGTACACCAGGGGTCTCCCATGGGCTGCAAAGTGTATTATGCCACCCATAGTCTACAGTTAGACTCCCAAGTGAACAAAACCATTGGCACTTGTCTATCTTTGATCAGAGCTGAGTCGGCTAGACTACTTCAATGCTCTGCTACTTGGAGCACCGAAGTCTCTAATAAAGAAGCTTCAGAGAATTCAAATAATAGCTGCCAAGTTTGCTTTAAAGAGACAACGCAGGTCCTCTGCCTCCCTGTCCCTTAAAGATCTCCACTGGCTACCAATTATGCAAAGAATACATTTTAAGGCACTTTGCATTGTCTTCATGGCAGCACATGGAATGGGACCTAGACCACTAAAAAGTAAATTCTCATTGTATGCCTCCGCTCATCTTCAGCAAAGTTGATAGGCACCCCTAGATTTAGAAAGACCAGGATCGGAGGCAGGGCATTTAGTTCTGCAGCTGAGCGGCTGTGGAATGAACTCCCAGCTGAACTTAGACAAATAAAGGATCTGTTGTATTTTAGAAAAAGGCTCGAAACATGGCTATTCCCCAGGGTATAGCGGAGCCTAGCTATAGTTCTGTTCACTTCCGTCTGGTGTGGTTGTTTGTGTATATGGTGGAATGCATGGTAATCTCAGCGCCAGGATACCCGTTGGTGCGTTTTATAAGACAGGCTGTCATTACATGAGAGACCATTCAAACTGTGACCCTTGGCCTGCTATTGCAGCCTGTGTAAGCTGTTGCTTGCACCACTTACAACAGATATAAGTTTCCTTATATCTGAGGTCAGTGCACTTAAAACCTACACGTCACTCCTAAATCAGGCCTTTCAATCCTGAAGGCAGGGTGTGCTGTTATACGTGTGAGGGTGCCCTGCATGCCCTGCTAAAGCGGTGATAATGGGCTTGATAATATGCCCTTGAGAATTCCAATAGAAGCCCATGTTGACACCAGAACATGGGCTTCTATGGGAATTCCATAGATCATATTATCAAGCCCATTATCGCCGCTTTAGTGGCAGTTTTCTGCTGCTAAAGCGGCAATAATGTTAACGTCGTTTCTTGATAATATGCCCCTTAGTGTATTGGGCAGGAGTGGGGGCGCTTGCCTGTTTCACCATACTTCTCTGAAGGGCACGTTAGCTGCCCTCCGTGCATACTCTAGTTTTCCACATCTGTTGCTGCTGCCAAGGCTTGTTGATGCTCCCACTAGACACTGACCCCCCTGGTTCTTGACTCTCAACGTGAGACAGCTCGTGAACGGCTCCTGGTCTTCCTCAGTGTCGCCTGGTCCTCACAGCTGCAGCAACAAGTTCACTGTCATCACTCCTGGATCTTCCGTCATCGGTGGTCATTGCTCTTCCCTGCCTACTATTCACCTCTCAGTGGCATAGACCCCTCTGCTTGCCGGTTCTACTCTTCAAGAATCCATCCTTGGATCCCACCAGTCTCTTGCACAGTCTTCGTCAATGGCACCTTTTCTGAAGTCCTCCATTGTGGTCTACGGTGGTTTCCAACGTCACTTTGCACCGATGCACCCGGCTTCCCTGGTGTAGGTATCCTGGTTCCTGGGGTATCCACGGGTGGGGTGAGTTACCAACCTTTTGTCTTCCACAGGGTTTCCTCAGGGTCCACTGGTAAGGGTCCTTCTTTAAAACTGCAACTGTGGCTTTCCCGTTGACTTCTATTGAATACATGGCTGTGTTTCTACTCTGCACACAACCTTCGTGGGGTTCCTGGGTACATACCTGGGGTGGTTTCTCCATGCCACTGGAATCAAGCTATCCTGGCTGAAGAGGGGTGAAACCCCGAAACCGGTCCTAGGATGCTTGTTTCCAGTCCAGGGAGAACCTGGCTTGGCAGTTCGGGCTGGACTGTTCCCATGAGGCACAGGGTCAAGACTGATTTGCATATGGCTGGGTTCAAACTGGAATGGCATGGTGAGCAAAAAAACGATGGATTTAGGCCCAGATCTCTGTACTGGGGTGAATGTATGACATTGTTCTGCATTCTGTCCATCAATTGTTGTTTTTGCATCCGTGGTTTCTTGTGTCCCCAGCTCTTCTGAGTCTCCTGGTCGAAATCCCGACTTTGGTCGCAGTTCTTATTCCAGTTTCTCAGTATATGGTTTGGTCTCTCCCTGGAGACCACTGTGTATTGTGCTTACTTACCTGTTTACAATTGAAGTAATGTGTGTATTTGTGTTAATATCTCCAGATAGGAAACATACCAATGTGTTAGGGAGGGTTATTTTATAATTACACTGTGTGGTTCTTTTTCATTTAATCTAGACTATATGATTAGATCAGGTAAAACACGCTGTTTAACACTCCTTCTTGACTAAGCCTGAAGGCTGCTCTCCACAGCTACCACTTAGAGAGCTTTCTATGGTTATCTAGGACCATATGATTAGATCAGGTAAAACAAGCTTTTTTTAACACTCCTTCTGGGCGAAGCCTGAAGGCTGCTCTCCACAGCTACCACTTAGAGAGCTTTCTATGGTTATCTAGGACAACTAAAATCGCCATAAGGGTTGTTTGGATTAGTGCAAGGTGCTTCACTCAAATAAATGTGCACCATATACTAAGCCAGCCTCCTACACTTTCTCAAACAGGCATTAACATGGAAAAATGTTCTCATTCCTTCAAAGGTCTCATGCATTTCATGTGTGCTGAAGTGACCAGCACACATTCAGGGGCTTATTTATGAGCCCTTGCGTCACTTTTGCGCAGCCAATGCGTCACTTTTTGTGATGCACCAGCGGCATAAAAAGTGAGCCGTGTTGCACCATATTTACAAAGTGACGCATCTACCTAGATGCGCCACTTTATAAACCCCTGCGTCACATTATACCTGTGCCAGGTATAATGTAGCAGGGGAGTGTTCCGACACAAAAAGGGTCGTCGAAGTGACGCAGTGAAATCTATGAGCTTTCACTGCGTCACTTCTAGGACAGAAATGCGTCAATATCTTACGCCTGCCTCACAGCAGGCGTAAGACTGACGCAGGCATATTTCACATGGGACTTGCCCATGTGTAATGAGCCATTGCTGGAGTTGCGTCACTTTTGTGACACACTCCAGCAATGCGTCATTTTTGCACCTACAGATACATCAGAAATACTGACGTATCTGTAACTCCTTGCGCCATGATGCGTCATACTGTAAATATGACGAATCATTGGGATCGCATGGAGGCCGCAATGAAAAGTGACGCATCGCTTTTTTCGCGCAGCGATGTGTCACTTTTCACAAATGAGGCCCCCAGTGTTTGTGATATTTCTGAAATTTGGTTAGCCATAGCAATTTATAATGGAAGAGTAAGCTTCCAATAGAAGTCCTGTACGAGACAGCACACACTCTCCACTGCACCATGGTCTGAGGCTGTGCGTCACATAAGGCAGCTTTATTAGAACACCAGCACAGATGATGACAGCAGCAGGAGGCCAATCCTACTAGATAATGTATGTGTGTATATCTGGTTGCTGCAGTGGGTTGCATGACAAATTAGTGAACTTGGGCCGACTTTGGGGCATATTTACAAGCTGGCGATAAAAAATTATCGCCGCTTTTGCGGCCGTTTTCAGCCGAAAAGCGGCAATAATTTTATCGCCTCATTAGCAAGGCCACGCTAACGTGTGAAACCTTGCTTTAGCGTCGGGATTCCTAACTCCCAGCTTTGCATCTCTAATGAGATGCAAAGTGGGCGTTCCTGACCTAACATGACAGGAGAAATGTCGCTAAGCGACATTTCTCCTATCATCAAGCCCCACGCTATGAAGCATAGCGTCAGGAAAAGTAGCGATAACCACTGTTATCGCTACTTTCCTTACGCCTGCTTCAGGACTGACTTAGAACAATGTTAGGAAACCACGCACACCAAAGTTAATGCAAATATTCAAAAGATAAAGCGTGCTGTAGAGGTGAACGTCACCTAAACCAGGACGTGTAAATAAATGAAAAATGCACTAATCGAATCGAGTAGTGTCCCCCTAAGCACAGCCAAATGGCAACGAAGTTGCAGGATGAGCAATGTTCCAACTCAAAAGTAAATTGACAAAAAGTTCTTCGTTGTTGTATTCCTCGTTTTATTCACGGGAAATGTAGATTGTAGAGGTAGACGAAACAAGGACTCTTAAATGTACTCAATGCATTTCGGGTTATAAGCAACCCTTCATCAGGAGAAGTCCTATAAAAATACACAAAAAGGAGAGGTGTATCGGCCTGTATTATCATACAAGCAATTAAATTAGTACCTAGTGGGTTGTGAACGAGATAAAATAACGGTAAAAAACCTAAAATAACGGAAGTGGTGAGGAAGATAATGGAGTGAAAAGACGGTATATCGTCGAGTGATTGTTACTGTGAAACGATAGAACATGTTTAAAGCCAACGGTACCCCAAGGGCCTGACTTAGCCATGAAATCCTATGGAAGGTGGATATCATGGCTAAGTTTGTGAGTCCCTCTCAGCAAGCTAACGCCACACTACGTGAGATTATCACTGGGTTTCCAGCGATAATTTCACGTTAGGCAGTTAGCATGAGGATTTTTATCGCTGAGGAGATAAGCGTTGCTAATAGCATGCTATCTCAGCGATAAAAATCCACGTTACCCGGCGATAATTATCCTCACACTAAGAGCGCTGAGCGATAATTATCGCCGGTTGTTGCTGATATGCCCCTTTGTCTTTGTAAAAAAGGTGCGAAATTTCAAGCTTGCCTCACCCTGTAATTTGCTGGAAAGTGAGCTCTCACTTAGAACAACTGTAAGAGCTGATTATAATCCTCTGCTTTATTTACAAAATAGTATAGATAGTTTCAGTGAGCATACAGGTTAGAGCTCCTTCCCCGATGCACACTCCATTCAGCCAGTTACAACTGGCATGTGCTGGATCTAACTGCAGCAAGCTAGAACATGTAGTCCAATATTCTAGCTTGAACATTAGACTACATAAGACGAGCAATACAAAGAAGGAATTCTGTAAGTCCCTTAAAAACACCAAATGAAAACTATAAACATCAAAAGGCATCAATAAATTATTTCAAAATGCAACTAGAATGAGCTTAAGTTTTCCCTTGTCGTTTAAATGTCCAAAATTCGAAATCACAGCTAGAACCAGTGCAAAGCGTATGTAACCAGTTAGCTTCATCAATCAGAATGTATCCAACCTTTACAGCATTTTAACGATTAATCTAAAGCATACATTGTATGGGTTTTTCCGTTAGATAAGCGGAACTTTCCTTTTATCATATGTCTCATTCATACATTATAATTTCGACCAGCAGCTGCCTGCAGCGTCCTCAAAATCATACCTCTCCTAATTTCATTGGATTGGTGCCTCCCTGGTTTTTGTGGACTATTGCATTTCTATGCGGTATGCCTATTAGTCTGCATAACACACCTTACTATTTATATTTCAACATGTCGGGCTCCCCCGTTTTTGCCGATAATCCATCCTGTCAAAGCGATCCTGTGATGCAAGGCCCAAAATGGTAAACAACAATTTCTAGTCCAAAGTTTATTAATATTGTAATGTTTTAGTTTAGATAGGACACAGACGCCAAAATACTTTAGACTGCAACTTCTAACTCCAGGCAGCTACTTTCAGGTGTTGGAAGGGGAAAAAACGATATATATGGACTGTTGAGAAGGAACGCTTCCTGTTATGTACATAACTGTGCGCGTGCTGACAGTGTCCGGAGGGCAGTGATTCTCGTGCCGCATCTCCTGACAATGCATGTTTTATGCCTAAACGGCGGTTTCTAAAGAGAACTCAAATCGTATTTTCAACACTGGATGAAGTCTCGTGCGTTCTCCATAGAACCGAACAGTAACGGTTAGAAGCCGACCAGAAGCGCGACTATTGCTGTCTGTCTGTCACACGTCACCCTCATTAAAAACATCATTTGCGTCCTATCTCGCTCTAGATGCGTTAATTTGAAAAACAAAAGTGACGAGAAAACTGGTACAAATCTTCAACAGTAGCGGCAGTTCTGTTCCCACTCTCTCACCCACCCCATGTCATCTAGGTGTCGGTTGGAAGCGCAGCTGCCGTTGCCACTCTGAAACAACTCGCGAGCCGGGGAATAACAAAAACACGTCCTACAAAGTACAGACCAGTGTATGTCAGTGTATCAGGCATCACTGGGACGTGTGTAGCGGCAGGTCTCCCACTGGGCAGAAGTGCGCTTGTCGTGTGTGCGAGCAGTTTGCGTTGTTGTGTAACCGGAGTTGCTCTGTGTGGTGACTGCGTCACGCGGAAAACAGATCCGTGAAGCGGCGCTCACGTGGGCAGCAGTTGACAGGCAGCGTGCTTTTAAGCTCCCACTGCTTCCCTCCACTGTACCCAGCTTCCACCCTGCTCCCAGCCCTCCTTGCTGCTGTACCTTGTTGAGGTGGGGGTTGCGGGTGATATCATAGCCCCTCTTGTTGGTGTAACGGAAGGTTGTGCTATCGGCTCCCTGCTGCTTCTTGTCGCCGGAATTCTGCTGGGGGGTCTCCTCGGGTCTCTTTTGCGCCGACGCCATCGCTCAAGTGTTTGTCTCACTTTAGAAAGTATCGACAGGTTAAATAAACTCTCACAGAATTATTGGTGTTGCAGGGTGCGGGTGGTCTCTGTGCGGGAGATGGGACAGTCTGCGGTGCTGCTCCGAGCTGGGGCGGGTGTATCCAGTGTCACAGAATACGCTGAGTCATGGGTAGGACCGGTTCTTCGGCTCATCAGCAAGTTTTATCACCGCACCAGGCGGGCCAAGGGCAGATGCAAATTGCCCCACTTGCAATAAAATACAAGCCTGTTGAACTTAAAGGCATGCTTTCATCAACAATAACCGATAAGGACCCGTTTCTTGTCAGGAGAGTGTGATTAAAGTACGCTTTAGCTGAAACTGATATGAAAGCAAGTAAGAAACCAAACCTTGAATCTGTAATAAAATCTTCTGTAATACAAATTTCAACAGAGCTCACAGCCATAACAAAGTACATCGTTGGAAGTAAAACAATCGGCATTGCTACAACCCGTGATTAACTTTACTATTGAATTGCTTCATCAGCATTTTTCCATATCAGTGCTTTTATGGTTACATGGGTATGATGAATGCATTATTACCTTTCCATTGAACAAAATCAGAGGAAAACTGCATATTTTTTCTGTTCACAGTCAAAATACATAGATTAAGTGAGTCTCAAAAGTAGATTGTAACAGTTTTGTTTTGAATAATTTAACAACGTCTTAACAGTGTTCTGCCCCCGTACTGAAAGTACGTGAAATGCAACAAGCGAAAAAGGCCTAATTTAGAGATTGTTTTTTATCACAACGATAGGACAGCCGGTCTGTTAGATCTATGTCCTCCACCACTCTGGGAAGTGGTAAATCCTACTGGGCAGATTTACAATAACTGGCGCATCCCTGCATATTAGCAGGGATGCGCCAGTTATTTTGCGTGACTCAAAAAACCTCTTTCCTCTCCATGGATGCGCTGCATTTACAATGCGGCGCACCGTGGCGCAAGGATATACAGATGCGTGACGCATCTGTCGGCATAAGGGTGACACAGTGCTGGAGTTGTGTCGCAAGCGCGATGCAACTCCAGCACTGCTCAGGGGTGCCCTATACCTAATATGCTGCGTCACTCCTTATGCCTGCTTCAAGCAGGCGTAAGGTTTTGACGCAGCGGGGACGTAACAGTGACTTAGTGAAATCTTGTAGATTTCACTGTGTCACTTTTCTGGGGCTTCCTTGCGACTGAACACCCACCCTGCATACATTTTACCTGACGCGGGTATAATGTAGTGCAGGGCTTTACAACGTGACACATCTCACTAGATGCGTCACGTTGTAAATATGTCGCATAGTGGCGCATTGTTTACACCACTGATGCAGCAGAGTTTTCCAGCTCTACACATTCATAGACACAACACTCATTTGGGCCCATATACATTCATAACCGCAATGAGCTGGCAAATATCCACTGGACATCAATTTTGTTTACCCTAGGAAACCTTTACACCAGTCTTCTTACCATTCCTGTCTCCTGAGTAAATGAACGTTCGATAAGATCTAGTAGTAGATTAGAATAGGGAGGAAAGACAATAATGCATTTAACTTTAACTCAAAGAACCACAGACTCAAGGGGAGTTTTAAAAGATTATCTGAATTAATAATTTTGTGAGTCAAATCAAGATACACATGAATAGACCAGAAATCTCCATCAGGAATATAGTACAGTTAGCTTATCATTCAGTTTGCATTAATAAATTCTTGCAATGACAGCACCTGAGGAGAGAAAAGACAGAGAGGAAGTACGGAGCATTTACCCTACAGATATATTTACCTAGAATGGTGTGAGGACCCCGACATCAGAGAGTCAAGGATTCAGGACAGGTTTGGGACAGGGAAAGGTTTGGGACAGGGAAAGGTGACCTCTTCTAGTGCAACACCAGCGGTACACCCCTCTCTGGTGCTACTCTCTCTGGTTCAGGCGCGTCCAGACCCTTCCCTAGATGTGCCTCCTCATTTTTTCCACAAATTTTCCCTCATGTAGGATTCTTCAGTCAGATTGCAGCAAAATCGGGCAGCATCTCAGCATAGCATCAGCATATCCACATCAAGTGCGTCTAACTATCTAGAACTTACCTCTGTTATACCAAATTCGAGTGTATGATCCACCCCCAAATGTTTCAATTCCATGTTCACCCGCAATTTGATTGGGCCAAGTAGTGGGGTGAGGACATCACACCATACCAAGTGCATTATTTTTCTTTAGTCTATTGTCTAATCCCCCGCCCCTTAATTTCAATACCCACAAGCTTTATTCCCACAAGCATTTCATATGTGGATCGGAAAGTCTTTATACATTGTTGCCCCTTTACTTCCTCTAGTAGGGTCAGAAGTTTGGGTTCTCATGTCCTTGTCGGCTTAGGGTTTGGCAGTCAGTCAACTTGCATCACTTGTTCCAGGGCAAGCAGTTGTTTTGCACATGTGTAGAAATCACAAGGGAACAGAGACGTGGTCACTCTCCAAGGCCCAAATACGAACTATTAATAAAGTCAGAAAAGAACACATTAGAATGCAATTTTAAATTAATTCACTGTATGCCACTTACTTCTACTCTAACCCCATTTACTTAATAAATCTTTTGCATTAATAACTTAGTAGAACTTGCATGGGTAAGTTTCAGCTCGGCATGCGCATTAGTATGTTACTTTGAAGTGGCCATATTAGAAGCTATTGCTAAGCTGCAAAGATTTCCCCCCAAGCGACAGAAGAACGTCACACCACGTGATGTGGTAGATGCATGCGCAGAAGATTTCCCGCATTTTCGGCGGCCCTTTTTAGGACACTCGGGTTACTTATTAAGACAGCACATAGACAAGCTTCCTCTATATATGATTATGTAAAATGTGGTGCAAAATTAGTACTCACGAACAGATTGGTTATAATATTACAGGTTATTTGAGAGGATTGCATACAAGCAAGTTTCTTTAGATGTGAAACCTTGCTCCAACAATCCCCTCTCTGATGGCATTTTATGCCATCACTAAATTCTATTTAAATCAGATGCCAACTTTAGCATTCTACCATTTCAATGTCTTCAAATCTTTTATCCTTTCCCTTATCTTTCTTAAATTGTGATCCTTTCATTCTTTTGTAGATATTTCCCTTCAATTCTTCAAGTTGTTTTTCTTCTACTTTTCTCTTCCTACCTTTCTCATTCACTTCGTACCTTTTTCTTTTCCCACTACACTTGCGACAACACATCATCATCAGAACTAACAAAGTTATGCCCATGATCGGCAATAATATTTGACCTAAAATACCTTTACCTATGTAAGAAATCCAACTTCTAATGGTGGAAAAACTATTTGTTATTTTCTTCCATACACTGTCAACCTCCAGTGGTTTCAGTTCTTCTTCCAAATGTGTAATATTTTTAACATATCTTCCAATTTCTACACTTTTATCAGGTATATACATGCAACAATGTTGCGCTTTCAACATTTTACAAACTCCACCCTCTTTTGCTAATAAGATATCAAGGGCAAGTCGATTTCGCAAAACCATAGATCTGAGAGCAACTAATTCTGTATTGATCAGCAGAAATCCTCCAGCAGTGTCAGTAGATAACCGATCAACTACCGTTGATAATTGACACATTTTCTGAGAATTTAACAGAACTCCCACTGAAGGTATCAATGCACCAAATATATCACCTACTATTTCTGAAAAACTAGCTCTTTTATATCTTGTTAGTCCACTACTGTCGTTATTGCTTCCAGTGATCCTTTTGACATGATAGACTTTAGGGAATACTATTCCGAAATAGCAACTCCCATACCAGTGATCAGGCAACCTAAAATAGGCTTTGTTCCCACAAATATAATACATTCCAGGAAATACTGGATCAGTTCATCCTTTTAGTCCCCAACCCCCAATCACTAAAAAATTCACTGGAACCAATAAATACATTGTTATATTCTGTTTTAAGCCTGTGGAGACAGACTTTTACTTTCTTTTCAAAGTCCAGAGACATAGCAGCATGAGTCTTGCCAGTTGCTAAAAGGTCTTCTCTTTCAGCCCATTTAGGTATCTGAGGTTTCGGTTCAGAGGCTCTTTGGAAATCCTGTCTCCTATTTTCTACTAGATTCAAAAATATCTTTTCTTCTTCGTGCAATTTACAGGTTAAGTTGCGAATATGTACGTCAGCTATATCTATTGTCTTCATTGTTAGGAAATATTCACCCATGAATTGTGAGTCTCTAGTACTACAGACAGGGTTCATGCTCTTTCGCATGGGAACTTCTGAAAATATTACATCTACGTTTGAATAATAATACTGCAGCTTTCCAGTTCTATAAAATAAACTAGCTAGTACACTACATGAAATAGCATAGGTCAACGGTAAATGATGATAAGTTACTCCTTCAGCTACTGAACTTGACAATATCATGCAAACATAGCAATCACTAACTTCCATAGTTTCTACATAATGTACTAAGACATTTGCAAATACATTTAAATCAGTTTCGTTCTTATCTACAGTGTGATGTAAATCTAGCTCATCTGGTGTTTCTAAGTCTACTCTATATTCTTTAATGTTTGCAACTTCTGTATGTGTGTTATTATTATTTTGTTTGTCAGTAACCATCGGGTAGGGAATAGCTATTGCTAATATCACAGGACTAATATTAAACTACATATACAGATCCTACAACACTTCTTTATACAGCTTTGTTTTGGTTTTCCGGCAATATTATTATCAGACATCTTGGACAAGAAGATTATATCTTCTTTAATTCAGAACCTGGTAAGAGATAACACCTTGAGCGTCTTCTCTTTTTCAAGTCGGTCTCACTTCTTCCTCAATTTGCTCAACATTCAGCTCTTCATCACTTCCTTCATTTAAATCGAGGTTTTCAAAGTCTTGAAGAATGACATATGTCCATTCAGGACCCTTGAACTTGTTATTCAATGTCCTTAATCTTTGACTCCTTCTCTTTGGTATTACCTTGGAGTCCAGACTGACTAGTTACTTCATTTACTTGATCAGGTTCTTCATTGATTGTTTTAAGTAGATATCTCAGTCTCTTGATAATTCTTGGAGCAATTATCACCTTTTTGACTTTTCTTAAATTTCACTGCACTGCCAGGTTCTTCAAGACTCCTTTTGTTCTCTTTAGTTCTTTGCACAACTTGATCAGCTTTGTCTTCAGATTTCCTCACTATCTGATCTTGTCCAGGGCTTATTTCGGCCTGTTCTGCCTGGATGGGTTCATCTACCTCAATCTGACCTTGTTCAGGATAAGTGATGTCTGGTTTTTCTTCTGTATCCTGAACTTGCGTTTCTATGCCTATCCGGTCCTGTTCAGGTCTTTTAACCTTTTTACCTTCTTCTGCCTGAACTGTTTCTATATTTCCTGACTGTCCCTCCTCAGACTCTGGAACGGTGCTTTGAGTTTCTTCTGTCTGAGTATATTGTTCTCTCGTTATCTGTTCCTGCTCAGGCTCCCTAACAGTCGTGTCCCTAATTTCCTGAGCGACTTCTTCTATACCTGTCTGGTCCACACTCTTTTCCTGTCTATCTAACTCTGTTTGACTTCTAGTTCTTATAAGTACTTCAGGTATGTCCACCACTGGGATCGAGTCGTCCTGATAAGTGCTCGGTTGATCTTGGGCAGCTACTTCAGGATCTTCTATAGGAAGTTCTTCAGCTGCACAACCTTCAGCACCACCGATTTCTGTTTTCAATTGTATTTCTTCTTCAGGAGTTGGCACCCTTTTGGTATGGCTTGCATGAATCCAATTAGGCAACCCTGTACACTTTACAGCTGTTGAGGTAGTGAGAATAACTTAATGCGGTTTATCCCACCTTGGTGCTAGGCACGATTCTCGAGTGTGATTCTTCACAACTACCCAATCACTGGGATTCAAATCATGTCAGTGGCTCAGCGGTCGTTGAAAGTGTCTTCCCCAACCTGATGAGAGATAGAACGCACGCTGTCAGCCAACTCTTTGCAATATTCCAAAACCAACTCATCAGTTAAATTCAACAGCTTGTGTCCTGGTACACATGCTTGTCTCATTGCTCTTCCCATGAGTATTTCATGGGGACTCAACCCAGTATTTCTGTCTGGAATACTTCTGAGTCCCATCAGAACAAGAGGCAAAGCATCAGGCCATTCCAGTGGAGTGGATGCACACACCTTTCCGAGTCTTGACTTGATTGTGCCATTTAATTGCTCTACCACCCCAGAAGCCTCTGGGCGGTAAGCACAGTGTAATTTCTGTTCGCCTTTGAATGCGTCACAGATTAGTAGGGGTGGGCGGAATTTGCGAAATTAACTTTCGCAAATTATCGCGAAAATGTTTAAAATTATCGCAAACAAGCGGAAATATCGCGAAGATGCGGAAGTTTTTTTCCGGCATGTTCGCGAGATTTCCTGCATGGTTGCGGGTCGCCAACTTACCCATGTGGTTGCTTGCGGGTGCGGCCATCTTGTTTTGGGTTGTCTCGCGGTGCATGATCGCGAGAAGAAAGACGTGATCGCGCGACGCATGACGTCACTGCGGGCGCGAACTGTCGCGAGACAGCGCAAATGGCTAAAAACAATACAACATCTCATGGAGAACGCGACCGGATCAAGAAAACTTGTCGGCGAACGCAGGTATCCAGGTAAGGCGATCGCGCGCGCGCGAGAATGTATTAATTTACAGCGCGAGCAAGAAACAAATTATCCCCAAGCTGCGGAAACCGGAAATTTTGACATTTTCGCGCTCTCCGCGGAACGCGAAAATGTCAAATTATCGCAATTTCCGCCAACGGAACGAAACTTTCACCCAGGCCTACAGATTAGTCGAATTATTTCATTATTAAAATGAGACCCTCTATCTGATTCAATCGTTACTGGAAAACCAAATCTGGGAATGAGTTCTCTTAATAAAAGTTTGGCCACTGTCAAGCTGTCATTTCTTTGGGTCGGGTATGCTTCCACCCACTTTGTAAATAAACAAACTATGACAAGCACATATTTCAGCCCTCGACAAGCAGGTAGTTGAGTGAAATCTAATTGGAGTCTCACAAAAGGACCCTCTGCCTTTCCAATATTTCCCATGCAGACCACCGTTTTTCTGCCAGGGTTCATTTGTTGACATATTAAACATCTCTGGCAAAAGTTCTCTGCTACATTCCTGAACTTTGCGTTAAACCAATCTTGTCTAAAGAGTCGAATCATTGCATTCCTGTCCACATGTGTGTCTCCATGGTACATTCTAGCCATTGGCGCAATACTGTCTGGCATGACTGGTCTGACATCATAACAAACCCACAAACCATCTTCTGCCCTTCTCTAACATCCTATTTTCACCCACTCTTCCTTTTCTCTCATGTCTACTGCATCCTGCAGACCTTTCACCTCCTCCCAGGTTCCCACTCCTGCAAGTAGCATAAGTTGGCAGCTGATTCCACCAGTTTTGATTTCCTTGTTTAGGGCAATTTTATGCCTTGCACGGTGTTGGGCAACCTGGTCAGCATATCTGTTACCGTCTGTCACAGTCATTTCCTGATAGGTGAGCAGCACACTTAACTACGGCTTCCTCTTTTAGTAATTGAATTGCCTCCAATCATTCTTTCACAAAAATTCCATTTTTAATAGGAGTTCCTGAAGAAGTCAGGAAATCCCTCTGCATCCACAGTTGGCCAAAATCATGCACAACTCCATAACCATATTGACTGTCAGTAAATATGGTTACTCTCCAATTTTTCCCAATGTTGCATGCCTTAATTAAGGCGATCAATTCAGCAATTTGTGCAGATTTGACTTCTGGTAAATAGGATGCTTCGACTATTCCAGTTAATGTACATACAGCATAAGCAGCACTCAATCGTCCTTCCTCGTGTCCCATGCAGGAGCCGTCTACAAACAGCTCATGTTCTGCATTTTTCAAAGGTTCTTCTTGTATGTCAGGACGTGGTTTGGTGCTAAGTTCAGTCACATCCAGACATTCATGCTCAACCTCATCTCTCACTTCCTCTTCATGTGGATCAGGTAGTAAATGTCAAGGTACTTATAGAGCACACTGTCACCAGACGGCCACCTTGCGGTGTCGCCTTTGCGGTTTCCTGGCGCTGATACTCATACCGCTGTGGAACCCCTCCTGGCTTTCCCCGTGAAGTGTCCACTCCTGGGCACCACCAGGGTGAAGCCAGGCATCCTTAGCGCTGTTGGGTCCGGTGTGGAGGCTAAGCAAGCTATTGCCCAGAGTTGCAGCGTGGGGCCCATGATCAGAATAGGCACCGAGGCGAGAATAGACAGGTCCGAGGAAATTGAGCCCGAGCCCCGCTGAGGCAGGAATCGAACCCTGGTCCCTGGCCAGAACTCTGCTTCAGGGTCTGCCGCTCTAACCATTGAGCCTCCTCCACAGGTAGTAAGGTAGCTGGGTTAAGAACAGTACACCTTACTATTGTCACGTTTTCAGCTCACAAAATTATCTTTTCATATTTTGTCAGCCTACTGGGAGATAGGTACTGTGTTAGGGTCCTGGTCAGTAAGATAACCACTGCATGAGGAACATACTCCTTGACAGGATGTCCCATCACAATTGACTCACTCTGCTCTATGCTTACACAGGTGGCGGCAGCAGCTTTTAAGCAACCTGGTAATGCACAGGCCACAGGATCCAAGGTAGCAGAAAAATATGCCACTGGCCTTCTCATTAATCCGTGTCTCTGTGTTAGAACTGAAAGTGCACAATTTCCCCTCTCATAGTAGAATAATGCCGATTCCTTTGAATAGTCAGGCATTCCTAAAGCAGGAGCTTCACACAAACATTCCCGCAATTTTCTAAAAGCTCCCATGCTTTCATTATCCCACTCTATGGGATCTTTCATTCTTTTTCTGGTCAGCTGTATCAAAGGTTTGGCTAGTAATGCAAACCCCACGAGGAGACACCTTATGTCCATCTTTTGCCAAATGATTTAACAATGCAATTGAATCAGTGACACAGTCCTCTCGTGTGTTTGACACCACCAATAGGTCGTCAATATACTGCACCAGGACTGACTCTCTGGGCAATACAAGAGATTCAAGGCTTCTTTTGAGAATCTGAGTAAATATTGAAGGGCTTTCTGTGTACCCTTGAGGCACACGATTCCAAACATAAACATGCTCATCAAATTTGAGTGAAAATAAAAACTGGCTATCTGGATGCAGTGGAATGGGAAAGAATGCATGACATAAATCAATCACTGTGAACCATCCTGCTTTCCATGGTATCTGATAAAGAATCACAGCTGGATTAGGCACCACTGGGCAGCAGGGTACAACAATTTTGTTAATTTTCCTGAGGTCTTGAACCACCCTATATTTCCCGTTAGGTTTCTTTATGCCAATTATGGGTGAGTTACAAGGGCTACTCATTATTTCTTTCAGAATGCCTTGTTCGACCAATCACTCTATTTCTGCTGCGACACCTGCCTTTACTTCTGGACTCATTTTGTATTGTCGGGTATTCGGGTAAATAGCATCTTCTTTCACAGTCACTTTTACGGGACCTACATTTGCCATTAATCCTATCTCTTTTCCAGTAAAATTCTTATATTTCTGCATTTACAGTCAGTTTGACTTCAGCAGGTAATTCATTTTGTGTCATCAGTGAATATAATTCATTTACTTCTGTTCCCTGTTTAGCTAACATGAACTTGTAAACTCCATCTTCATCTGGGGTTTGTATTGCAACACCATCCGGGGTGCAAAATATAGTGCAGTTCAATTTGCACAGCAGGTCTCTTCCAAGCAAGTTTACAGGGCTTGAATCGCAGACCACAAACGTATGCATTTCTTTAAATTTGCCTATTCGCACCTCCATGGGTTTTATGATTGGAGTGCTAATCTGTTTATTTGAAACACCTACTACTTGAATTTCTTCTCCCGAGAGGGGCAGGTTAGGAATGTCTGCTGTTCTTACAGTAGACCTGGTAGCGCCAGTATCTAACAAGAAGGTAATATCATTTCCCTTTACTCTACCCTCTATGTAAGGCCCTGACTGATCTACTGGTAGGGATGCGCCAAGTACGCATTCCCCTTTCTCCCCCCTCGGGCACCGCCATTCTTGATCGTAATCAATCAGTGGGTTCTGCAAAAGAAACTGAGATGTTACAACATTTTTCTTACCACTTCCTTCTGGAAATCCGGCGTCCACACTGTACTGGGCTTGACTCACAAAATTTGATTTAGGGGCAGGTGGCAATTGACTCTGAAGATCTATACCCTGTTGCTGATGACTCATTAACACCTCATTCTGCATCTGTGGATTCAAATTTTGATTCGAGGCGTTATTAACTTGTATGGCTTTACACTCGTTCTTCCAATGTCCCAACTTTACGCACCCGTGACAAGGGAATTTTTTCTTTTCCTCTTCCCGATTTAATCTTCCCCGTGGCTTTCCCCCATTATTATCACTTTGACCTTGTACTCTTCCCTGATTTTCTGATTGTTTACTTAATTGGAGTTATTGCTGTTCAGCTAATTTTACATGAGCCCACATTACTTTTTCTTCTAAAGCTTTTCGTTTGCTATCAATTTCGTCCCCACAATATTTTGCATATTTTAAAATCTCGTCGATGGGCTTTGACTGCCAGCACAGCATGTGCTGTTTAATCATTTGAGATATATCCAATCTCAGCTCAGACACAAATCGGTACACAAATGAGTCATGTCTTTATTTTCTAAACTTTCAAATCCACTATACTGTTTGAACACCTGTAAAAGATGTTCATAGTAGGCATGTACAGACTCATCCTTTTCTTGAGTTGTTCTGTCTATCTTTACCCAATCAGTTTCTTTCGGGGAAATTTTACTTTTAAGAAAGGTGCTTACCTGATGATACTTTTTCATTACATCCTCTGACGGGGCACCTGTTTTTGCATCTCTGGGATATTCCTCACTAGGCCAATCCACAGTAATTTTACATTCTGTCCACAAATCTGCAGGTACTACAATGTCAAACAAACCATCCAGATCCTTCAATAAAACTTTTGAAACTTTCACAAACTTCTCAACTTGTCTGTACCACTCTACTGGTTTCTCTCTCAATTTTGGAAAATTATTCGTAAAAGACAAAATATCCTGTCTAGTCCATGGCACATGTACGTACCCCCATCCGGGTACTTCTCTCATCGGATACAACCTCTCAGCTTTTTCTGTTTCTCTCATGACATATTCAGATGTCGTTCGATTTACTTGTGCTTCTTCCTTTTTCTTTGCCCATCTATCTCTCCATCTTTCAAGATCACCCCATTTTTGTAACAGAAAGAATAATTCTCTGATCTGCAACTTTCTTCCAGACACATTCATGTTTTCCAAATCCTGCTCTATATGGTTTCTGCAACACCTTTGATTTCACTATGTCAATTCCCATTTGCGATGCCAAATTAGTCAGCTTTTCATGGAATACCTTGTTATTTCGTGTAATACTTCTACAGATAAACAGTAATTCTTCTTCACTGTCTGTGTTTAGCCTGTCCAGACCCACATTTCCAGCAACCATTTCTTCCAATTCTACTCTCAATTTAAAAATATCTAATATTTTCGGCTGTGACTTTGGCTTCTCTATTTCTTGGGACCATCTCTCTATATCTTCTGGGGTTACTATGGTGGCACTTCTGGTTCCTGATGATGTTTCTAATCTAACTTCTTTTGAACAACTGGGCAAATTCCTTTTCGGGGTTTCCATTATTGTCTCTCTTATAGGCAAATCCATCAATGATATTACTGATTCACATTCACTGGCTTGATCATCTATTATTACCTTTTCTTTTCTCGGTTCTATGCTTGGAGTAGGCATTACAGGAACTTTAAGACAATTTGATTTTTCTCCATATAATGGAACTACCGGACCTATAGTTACGGGTATAGTCAAGGCATCAGGATGTATATTCATCTGAGTTATTTTCTGTATCAGTTCATTTTTATTCTTATTTATTGCTTCCCTTTCCTTTTCTTGAAGCACCCTGTCTGCGGTGTCATGCACTATCCGTGGGACCAAAGGTGTTCCTATCATCGGGGCACTAGGGGTCATTCTAATAAAACCTTCATTGTAAGGTGGAGGACTTTTCATCAATTCGTCCTCTAAATAACCTTCTCCTGTTTTTCCACTATCTATCATGGTTAAGTGCTTGGTTTTCTCTGTACATTTACCTCCTATCTGCTCTTCTGATGTTAACACAGGATACAACCCTTCTGCCACCATGGCCTGTCTCCATTCTTTCATTTGACTATCTCTAGTCTCTCGGGGAAAATTCGGGTAATATTTGCCTAAATGTCTATTACTTCGGGCCTGTCACGTTCAAATGCTTCCATTTCCCATTCTTCTAACGCCTCATGTTGAGTCAATCTAGGTCTGGGGTCTAACTCATTAATTCGTGTTCTTAAATTGTACAGGATTCTTCCATTAAAGCTTCCGTACTCAGGAAATGCTAGTATTCCATCATCTTTTGTGTATTCTATCCAATTTTCTAACCACACACAAGTATGATAGCCTCTCTCCACCATCATGTATGATGCAGGCGTATTTGGAGGAGGAATGAGAATCCCCTCTCCACTCTTAATGGGTTTGTCCTTTTTGAAATAATTCTTAACCCTTTGCATAAAAGTAATTTTTCTCTTTTCTAAGTACATTGCGTGCTTGTGCTGATTAAGGTACTGCTCGTAAGCAAACCCTACAAATCTTCTATCTGGTCGATTCCCTGTTAAGGTTGGATCGTACATGCAAAATCCACTATCTATTATTATTCTCGGGATCTCTATTTTGATGACCAATCAAACGCTTTCTTTAATTCTAAAATTGTTTCCAATACCAATGCGTCTTCTAGTCTGCGGACCAATCAACTTTTACTCTGCTCGCTCGCTTAGCCAATGCTTGCGCGGCTTTTCTGTGACGTCAGTATCACTCCTTACAACTGACCCCCTCCTTTACAATTTCGCATCAACAATACGCCCACTGTTTCAACTAATCCCAGCGCAGCTCTTGGTGACGTCAGTGCAGCACCCGCAACTGACCCCTCCTTCACAAGGTAATGCGACTACTTATTTTCTCACAATTTCTTCACACAAATTTCATTAATTAACAACGCATAAACATTCGCTATTGTGTCTCACCCACTAATTCAAAGAATAGTAAGATTTCTTTCACCACAAGTAAAACCCTTCCGCTTTCTCTTCACACACTACGAGTAAAACCTTTCCGCTTACTCTTCACACAAGCATCAGAGAACCTGTTACTCCTTCAGTATTACCCTTTCTAGGTGATATAATAACAAACTTTCACCAGCGAACTCCTCGCTATCAATTATTCTCACTAGCATACAAGAAAATTTCCCTAACTTATTGCTTCTAGTCCGGCGTAACTTTCAGCACTTTCTCGATCCAGGCCAATAACCTTACTGCAGTGTGGCTTTCATTTACCACCCACTATTCAATATTCCCGGGATTTTCCAGACAACATGAAACAATACATAACAGGTTTTGGTTAAAACATAAATCAATAATTCAAAATTTCAAACACAATCCTCACCTAACTAACTATACTAACCATGCCCCTTCTGCCAAGTAAAACTGATGCAGCGGAGTTTTTCAGCTCTACACATTCATACACACAACACTCATTCGGGCCCATATACATTCATACACACAATGAGCTGGCAAATATCCACTGGACATCAATTTTGTTTACCCTAGGAAACCTTTACACCAGTCTTCTTACCATTCCTGTCTCCTGAGTAAATGAACGTTCTATAAGATCTAGTAGTAGATTAGAATAGGGAGTAAAGACAATAATGCATTTGACTTTAACTCAAAGAACCACAGACTCAAGGGGAGTTTTAAAAATGTATCTGAATTAATAATTTTGTGAGTCAAATCAAGATACACATGAATAGACCAGAAATCTCCATCAGGAATATAATACAGTTAGCTTATAATTCAGTTTGCATTAATAAATTCTTGCAGTGACAGCACCTGAGGAGAGAAAGGACAGAGAGCAAGTACAGAGAATTCACCCTACAGATATATTTACCTAGAATGGTGTGAGGACCCTCGACATCGGAGAGTCAAGGATTCAGGACAGGTTCGGGACAGGGAAAGGTGACCTCTTCTAGTGCAACGCCAGCGTTACACCCCTCTCTGGTGCTACTCTCTCCGGTTCAGGCATGTCCGGACCCTTCCCTAGATGTGCCTCCTCGGTTGTTCCACGAATTTTCCCTAGTGTAGGACTCTTCAGTCAGATTGTAGCAAAATCGGGCAGCATCTCAGCATAGCATCAGCATCTCCGCATCAAGTGCGTGTAACTATCTAGAACTTACCTCTGTTATACCAAATTCGAGTGTATGATCCACCCCCAAATGTTTCAATTCCATGTTCACCCGCAATTTGATTGGGCCAAGTAGTGGGGTGAGGACATCACACCATACCAAGTGCAATATTTTTCTTTAGTCTATTGTCTAATCCCCCGCCTCTTAATTTCAATACCCACAAGCTTTATTCCCACAAGCATTTCATATGTGGATCGGAAAGTCTTTATACATTGGTGCCCCTTTTCTTCCTCTAGTAGGGTCAGAAGTTTGGGTTCTCATGTCCTTGTCGGCTTAGGGTTTGGCAGTCAGTCAATTTGCTTCACCTGTTCCAGGCCAAGCAGTCGTTTTGCGCATGTGTAGAAATCACAAGGGAACAGAGACGTGGTCACTCTCCCAGGCCCAAATACGAACAATTAATAAAGTCAGAAAAGAACACATTAGAATGCAATCTTAAATGAATTCACTGTATACCACGTACATCTACTCTAACCCCATTCACTTAATAAATCTTTCGCATTAATAACTTAGTAGAACTTGCATGGGTTAGTTTCAGCTTGACATGCGCATTAGTATGTTACTTTGAAGCAGCCATATTAGAAGCTATTGCGCAGCTGCAAAGATTTCCCCCCCAAGCGACAGAAGAACGTCACACCACGTGATGTGGTAGACGCATGCGCTGAAGATTTCCCGTGTTTTCGTTGGCCATTTTTAGGACACTCGGGTTACTTATTAAGACAGCACATAGATAAGCTTCCTCTATATATGATTATGTAAAATGTGGTGCAAAATTAGTACTCACGGACAGATTGGTTATAGTATTACAGGTTATTTGAGAGGATTGCATACGAGCAAGTTTCTTTAGATGTGAAACCTTGCTCAATCAGCGCCGCTGCATCACAAAAGTGACGCAACAGCGGCGTAAAAGTGTCGCAAGGGGCTTGTAAATCTGCCCCTACATATTTAAGAAGACCAGCAACTGTGACAGAGTTTTGTCCTTCGAAGTAGTTGTCAATGCCATGGGAGGAGCCTCGTGCGAAAGTTAACCACCATTTCTCTAGAATTCTTTTACTTCGCTAACTGCGCCAAACATGGTGGATAATCTTCTACTATATATGGGGCAGATAATCTGTCACCACCTTTGGTGGAGTTGGCACCACACCATGCTGAACATGAGGGGAGAGGTTCGCTACTGATAGGGTGTCTGTCATATACAGGGTGCAATGGTAATGGTTTTCAGCACAATCTACCAGAGGCGTAGAAAACTTCAATTTTCGGTCAAATCATCTATTACTGCCATCCTCTCAATCAAGCTCTAAAACAATGTGTAAACTAGATTTTGAAGGATAGAGTCTCTCCCTTTGAAACCATATTTAGATAAAAAAGCAATTCTTCAAGTGGTGGCTATTCAAAAGCATAAGCAGAGGAAAAAAAGTATTTGTTAGTGGTACTATTTGTTCAGTTTTGGGTGCAACAGAACTTCTTTTAGCCTCTAAAAAGTTATCCAGCCTGAAAAACAATGTGCATGCTTGCTTTCATGTTCCATCTTGAATAGCAGAGCAGGGCCATACTAATCCTTCCACCGCATATTTGGATTTTCCTCCTGCAGAAAGAGATATGAAGACCTGAAGTGTCAGTAGAAATGTAAAGCCTATCATATTTCAGTTTGTACTCCTGCAAAAGATTTGTGAGTATGCAGTTTCAATGATATGCAGGCCTTTTTGCATGCTTAATTTATATTGGGCACAACTTCACTTGGGAAATTGCCTTCACATTTGTTCAATTGCATTTTCTCTCAACAGGCAAACATTTTCCACTTTGAGTGACCTCTTCCTCCCTACCATTTTCTGGTAGTGTTGACTTTCTGATGATAGCAATTATTTACTCCTTCATTTAGCTAGAGTAAGCTTCTAACAATTTCCATGGTGCAGATGGGCCTATTGTAAGTTTGTAGAATAACAACAAATGCGTGTTGTCATTTATAGGAAGCTGGCTTGGTATATACTATAACAAAGTAAGGTATAGTGTTGCAAAATATACGTCATGGCGGTGTGTGGGATTCCTATGGAATAAAGAATACTTTGCACAGCAGTTTGGGTCCGTCTTCGTCCTTCCTGTCAACTGGATGCATGAGGCGGAGTTCTTTGGATATTTGACACCGACAAGCTTCTTCGGTGTGGGTCGGACCCCTCCTTTGACAGGGCCGTGCGGCAGGAAACCAGCTCCCGGTAGCATCTGTTGTTCCTGTCTGGGACAGCCGCGGTAGCCCCCGGTCAGCTTGATTTGTTCCTACGAGTGCCACAGGGGAACGGACTTTCATGAGCAGTGAATGAGCCCAGCCTCGAGTATTGGAAGGTAGGAACTTAAAGACTACACTTGCCGGTAAATGAGTGTACGTGATAATACAGCAAATACCATTTTGGCAGTTTACTGTGATTAGCCACCTACATTTATCCATATATCAGGAGACCATGGCCGCCGATGCTTTGAAAAGCCGTGAAGAAGCGGCAGCTGAAATGTTTGACGACTTACCAGTTACTGAAACAGCACAGGATACTTCTCCAAGGCTGGCTAACACTGGGAATATTGATGTAAAAGATTTGTTTAAACAATTAGAAAAATGCATGCGCACAGAACAATCGAAATGGTGGGAGCACAAGTCACTTTCACGTTATTTGGAGGTGGGACGAATTCCACGTGGGCTCCGCATTATGTTAGCCCCGAGCTACGAGAATCCTGATCCCAACATGTTAGCGGAATGGGCTGAATGTAATTTAGACTCTTCAAGCAGACTAGTCAAGATCTTGATTAAGTACGCGGAAAGTGATCGAGCTTCCCTACAAATGAAAATCAATTAACTCAACGATGCAATATCTAAAATTGGTGCAACAGAGCTAGAAAAAAGGTATCGGGATGAAATGCATGTGCGATTAAGCAAGAAGAAGAAATAATTAAAAAGCGGAAGGTATATAAGTTTCAGAGAGACAAATTGGATTATCAAAATGGGCAAATTTTTACATTTGCGAGAAAATTCGATTCTTTAAAGAAGGCCAAGACAGGGGCTCGTACACCAATAGAACGATTTAATATGGAGGACATAGTTCAAGCATCGACCTCTATATCAAACTTGAGTTCTGCCCCTGAGAGCGAGGCTGAGGGTGATCGGGTTAACTCAAGTATGGGGTTTACAAAATTTACCCTGGCGCAGGAGGTGGATTGCCTGCGCCAGGATCGCAGACAGACTTTAAGACCTCGCACACAAAATCAGAGACAGCCCAAAGAATCAACCGTAAACGCCGTCAGCGCAGACAATGCTACAAAAACAGATGTCAGCGCCAAGCCACAATACAAGAAATATCAAAAGAAATGGAATCGCAAGTAATATGCCCTAGCAATGACTCTCTCTCCATAATCAATCTAACAGACATGCATCTCACTAACAAAGAAAAACAAATTCTGTCTCTTGGCTTGTCTTATTGCCCGCCCAATGATTTTAATTATGCACAAACTCGTATTGACCTGTATAAATACACCCGCAAACTAAAACTGAGAAAATTTTACTCACTCAATAAAAACAAACAACAGAAAACTCAAGAGGCTAGGCTGAGTGACAGTGGTAGTCCATCTATGTTAATGGTCAAGGATTATGAGTTACTGAGTGATCTACAGGAATTGCATAAGGAAGGGTCATTGGACAACACTAGCACAACCATTTGCAGCAATCCTAGATTGAACATGCCTGGCCTGACAGGATTTAAACCGAAATCAATTTTTAACCCAATAATGTTGCACGACAATATTGACACTTACAATGAATTAGTGACAACTGAGCTGAAGAAACTACATATTTCAACTACACAGGCGCAACATAATAACCATAAACAAAACAACTGTTATGGCAGCCTTATGAAAAAATTGCAAAGCAATGATAGCTTGATCATCCGCCAATCAGATAAAGGAGGTAATATTGTTCTCTGGCCAAAGAAAATGTATCTGAACGAGGCTCTTCAACATCTAAATGACCGCCAATGTTATAGGCGGGGAAATTGGGAAATGGTAAAAACGACATGGGACAGTTTCAACAGCAAATTACTTTCATGGAAGAGTGCTGGGTTGCTGAGCAGCAATGAGTTCAAATTTATTAAAGTTAACCATCCAGCTATTCCTGCCTTTTATCTAATCCCAAAAATCCACAAGAACTCTGATAATCCTCCTGGCAGGCCGATAATCTCAGCCAAGAAGAGCATGATAGAGAACACTTCCCGGTATATTGATTTCTTCCTACAAGAACATGTTAAAAAGTTACCCTCGTATTTGCAAGATACGGGGGATTTCCTTAGGAAGATCAATACTGTAGTTTGGCAGGAGGATTATTTACTGGTTACCCTCGATGTCACCGCTCTCTATACCAGTATACATCATATGGATGGGAGCAGAGCGATTGAACATTTTTTACGGACTAAACCGATGTACATGTTACAACATAACAAAATGCTGTCTGACATGGTTATGACTTGCCTGAATAATAATTACTTCCTATTTCAAAATCAAATATTCCAACAGTTGAGAGGAGTAGCGATGGGAGCCTGCTTCTCCCCAAGTTACGCATGTTTGCACATGGGACTGTGGGAGGAGCAGGTCCTCAGAGTGAAGTTTGGTAATGTCATGAATAACCACATTATAGCGTGGTATCACTATATTGGTGATCTTTTTCTTATTTGGAGGGGGTCGGAAATAGCAGCCAGCTCCTTTATTGAAGAGTTGAATGTAAACAATCTCAACTTGGAGTTCACATCACATATCAGTGGAATTTCCGTAAATTTTCTGGATGTAGAAGTGTATATTCATAATAACCAAATACCTAGACTGCACCGCAAACTGACGGCGGGTAACACGGTGCTGCATGCTTCCAGCCACCTGAGGTTCTGGACTTTCCTAGAGTCCAGAGGTGTCAGGGAAAACAACACCCAAAAGACCCCTGAGTTCCTTCCTGCCTTGGTGCACAAATAAACAGAGACACGGACTTCTCGATGGTGGCGTCAGAGACCAAGGTTTATTTACTGCAGGGACACAGAAGTCGTAGGAACCACACAAAGGCAGAATCTAGGAGACTGTTCGAATTGTATAAAGTGGGTCGCTCCTTAAATACACCAAATGTGTCCTCAGGCAGCATTGCAAAAATATCTTTCATGCCTAGCCCGGTATCCCAAACAAACAATAAACATATACCAAACGATAATTATTTGTAAGTTTCCAGTGTTCGATCAAGTCTTCATGTCAGTTTTCCATTCTTCGACCGATCCTCCCCATCATAAAAATTGTATCCTCCCCATAGTAAAAGCCCAGAAGGAGAGGAGCGGAGCCAGGTGTGAAAGATTGATAAGTAGGATAAGAGATGCTTGTGGGTCATAAATGGGCATTACTACTGTCTTCGGCCTCCTAATCGTGATCAGGCCAACGAACACAAGAACCAGTATAGCATGATTGGCCCCAGGCAAGGGAGGTAGCTTCTGCCTAGTCACGCAGCATCAGCTTCCTTGGACTAAAGCTTACGTGTCCTTAACAAGGTGATTCAGCCAGGGTCATTGCTTGTCCATTGACTATGTGAGGGCAAGAAACAAAATGGATGCCGTATCTAAGATGGATGCCATGAATTTACAACAGAATGCCCTACTTCTCAGTGAATCCATGCTCGGCCCACAGCAAAAACACTGTCACCTACTAAATGGATCATTTACGGTTCACTGGTACCAACATCGTGTCAGTACTACAATACCGAACACACGGGTTCGGATCGCTTCAGAACCTCAGACCGTCCTTTTGCACTTACATAGGCAATAACTTACTCTAGTCAGAATCCATCTCTATATTCATCAGGTCACTGATATGTTGTTGGAGCATTATTCTATCCCGTGGCGTATCTCCTAAAACAGGTGGTCTTCTTACGCATGTTGCAGCACAAAGGCCACATAAGGCAGGACCACACTGAACGATGAGACAGCATGAGAATAAAAATACCAACAAAACACCAATGACTATCAGAACCTTCCATCCCCACACAGATAACAGATTCCAGAGCCATCCCATCAGTGACCAATCACCTTTGTCTACATGAATAGAGTCAGTGATCTTGTGTAACTTAGAAATGGCCTCATATACTGTTGGCGCATTATTTGGGATAAAGACACAGCAACTCGATTGGATCATCTTACATACTCCACCTTGATCTGCAAGTAATACGTCAAGGACCATACGGTTCTGCAACGTCATGAGGCGATCCGCTTGAAGCTCAGCTGTCAGGTTACTAAGGGCACCAGCAGTTTCAGTAATGGTGGATTCAACTACCCGTGTTAGTTGACGCAAGTTCCTACTATTGGCCATGGGCCCCCAGAACGGAAGGAAACCTTTGAACAAGTCTCCTGCTTCTTGGCCAGCTGTATCTTCCTTGTCGAAGACACCTCTCACAACTCTAGTCTTGTGATAATCCGGTGCAGCAGTGTATGTCGGAGGTAATAGTCGGGCGATATAACATGAGCCTGAAAAGTCAGCAGGCAGCCATGTATATGCTCTGTCTTTGCAGACAAAATAGGTACCCTTAGCAGCTAAGAATGCAGGGGAAGATTGTGATGGAAAAACGTACGTTTCAGTACAGTCACTCTTCCCTAGTCGAGCTCTCGGATTCCTCCCATTCCCTTGTAAACAGACCTGACCTTGGTGGGGTACGACCCAAATCGGAGTCGAGCTTTTACGCTTGTTTTCACCCAAACTAATGCCATACTCCGTTGCATTCCAACCCATATAAACTCGTAACTCATCCTTGGGAATAAACGGAGTGTTATTGACATCTCTAACCATGTCAGTAATTCCCTTTACCAAGGCTCTATTAGCAGAGTTATACCTAGTGGAACGCGGAGGTCGCGGGGGATAGGTCTCTAGAGCATAGGCGAACATGGTCTGGAATGCCCAAAATGATCCATTATAACTAAAGGGCAGAAACAGATAGGGGATACCCTTGTTCATGGTATGTGGTATCAGACCACGCACCCAGCAGTTTGTTGTATTTACTACTAGTTGGTGTTGGTGCAAGAGCTGAATGAAAGTGTTATTTATAAACTCAGAGCGTCGAGCTTGCTTGTGTGCAGGAAAAAGGTGAAAAGAATGAAGAGAAACAACAGTCGGAGAAACAGAAACATGGGGAGGCACTGTAGATGTGACAGGTGCAAAAATCAATTGGATACCAAAAACGATTCCGCCTACCAAAGTTATTAAAACAATCAGAAAGGTCAGAGCGCATTGCATCATGAAACATTTGCTATGCAAAATTTCATACAGTTTTGTCTTACGAGCATTTATGACGTTAGCTCGTCGCAGTTCAGGAAGCTCCATCTTCTACAACCGTTCGCAACGGATGGTTTGTACCTGTTGAAAAATTGCCTCTGTTTACCCTGGGAGTTCCCAAAATAAACAGAAGAGACCGACCTTGTGTCTGGCCCCCTGCAAGTTAAAACAAGGCACACGTTACGACCCTACGGCAACCCAGATGGCAAGGCGAGAGAACAACAAAAACAAAAGGACAAAAAAATTATAGAGCAAACTTCCTGACTGAATGCAATGTGATAAGATCAAAACAGTTATCACATGGAAAGGTGATTATGCAATGTTATTGGTTCATGGAATGAGAACGTAGGTTATATCTGTACTTTCCGGGCCTTGTCTGATCTTGAAACAGCTGATCTGCAGGTGCAGTAATGTTCAAATCCACAGGTGGCAAATGTTCACTTTGTACAACACTCTGTTCAGGGTTCAAAGGAACAGTTCCTGGTGCAGTATCAGAGTTCTGTGTTTCAGATCGTTTTTCCCTCATGTACTCTGCATCACTGAAGGGGATAAGCCTAGGAACAGGTTCTGTCTCGGATACACCAAATCCCTGTCTAACCCAGTTGTCGTAGGGGAGTGGGAGAGGCACACGCTTCGTATGGGTAGCGTGCACCCAATTCTTCCTGCCAGCCAGGCGTACAGCAGTTCTTGTGGCCAGGAGCACCTGAAACGGACCCACGAATCTTGGCTGGAGGTTCCGGGTCCGTCCAAAGTTCCGCACCACAACCAGATCACCGGGTTTCAATGTGTGACCTGGACTCTCTGGCAGCTTAGGCAAGGATTCAAATACCTGTTGGTGAATAAGACTCAATTTAGCAGTCAGGTCAAAAAGGTAATCAATCAACATTCGATATTCGATCTGTTTGAACTCCTTGGGCCTAGGGACTCCCCAGACATTAGCAGGGCGACCAAACACAATCTCATATGGGCTAAGCCCTACTCGAGAGTGTACAGTCGCTCTGGTGGACAATAAAGCCAAAGGCAGTGCGTCTGGCCAAGATAAACCAGTGGAAGCTTGGATTTTAGCAAGTTTCAGCTTCAAGGTACCATTGTACCCCTCAACCAAACCTGCTGACTGTGGGTGATTTGCACTATGGAATTTTTGCTTAATTCCCAAACCCGTACACACACTCTGCATAACTTTCCCTACGAACTCACTTCCATTGTCCGACCATACAATCTGTGGCATACCATACCTGGGGAAGTACTCTTTGAGGAGGACTTTGGCAGTGGACATAGCAGTGTTATCCTTTAACGGATACGCTTCAATCCATCTCGAAAAAGCACAGACTACCACTAGGACATATTTGAGATTATTACATCTGTCCATGTGGATAAAGTCCAACTGAATCACTTCAAAGGGACAAGAAGGGGGAGCAAAGTGACCAGCTGGGGTTGGGGTTCCCTTGCCAGGATTATGCATCAGGCATACCATGCAATTTTTCACCACTCTCTCCGCGCACTTAGTAACTCCATCGTTCTTCCATACTGGAGCTAACATCTTACAGATCCCTTTCGAACTGATGTGCGCCGCTCCATGCGCCATAGTGACTACCGCAAGTACATACGCATCAGGTAGCATCCAACGCTGATGCTCAGACAAATCAATCCAGCATCCACTCGAATCCATTTTACCCGTTTTCTTCTTCCATGCATTCTTCTCATTTTCAGTTGCTTCATTCTGGATTGCCTTCACACTTTCAATCGTATTCTCACACATTCCTGATTCAGCAATCCATCTTGCAGACGTTGCAACGTACATTCGGCTCATCATGTTCTTGGCCGTCTCTTTGGCGACCTCATCAGCAAACGCATTCCCACGGCCAACATCATCCGTAATCCTCCGGTGAGCACTGCATTTCACAATCGCAACTTCATTCGGTAAGGTCAGAGATTCCAACAGGTCATTGACTAACTGTCCATGTTGGATCTTAGTCCCATGGGACGTGAGAAAACCTCTTTCTTTCCACAAGCGACCAAAACTATGTGCTACGCCGAAGGCATACTGGCTGTCAGTAAACACATTCACTCTCTTTCCCTCAGCTAAAATACACGCTCTTGTCAATGCAATTAATTCTGCAGCTTGGGCAGAATTCTGACTCACTCTTGCAGTCTCGACAACCGTACTCAAAGTCGTAACTGCATACGCAGCCGTCACATCACCAGTCTGTAGCTTGAAACACGATCCATCGACATACAAAGTACCATCTGGATCTAGTAACGGAGTATCTTTTAAATCAATCCTACCTTTTGTCTCTTCCTCAGTTCTAAAACAACAGTCATGGGGCTCTGAATCACTCGACTCCTGAGTAGTCGGCAACAGCGTTGCTGGATTCAATATGCTGCATCGCTTGATCTGAATGTGACTTGCCAAAAGTGTCAGCTCATAGCCTGATAGTCTAGCACTGGTGAGGTGCTGAGTTTTCGTTCGATTCATGAGTGTATCCACAGCATGTGGAACCATGACTACTAACATGTTGTTCATGACCAATCCAGCAGACTGTCGAATAGACACTGCAGCTGCTGCTGTGGCTCTCAAACAACTTGGCAACGCTCTGGCTACCGGATCTAATGTGGATGAGAAATACACACAGGGTCGCTGCTTGTCACCAAATTGTTGCGTCAAGACACTCAACGCACAACCCTCTCTTTCATGGACATATAGTGTAAACGGCTTACTGTAGTCAGGAGTACCTAACACAGGAGCTGAGCACAACGCATCACGCAATTCTGAGAAGCTCTGTTGACATTCATCAGACCATGGCAAAGGACTCGGAACACCTTTTCCAGTCAGAGCCACCAATGGTTTTGCCATGAGAGAAAAATTTGGGATCCATTGTCTGCAATATGACGTAATACCCAAAAACGCACGCACTTCTCTCTGTGTGCTTGGTACAGTCATCTGTGAAATTGCTTTGATTTTCTCTGGGGTCAACCTTCTTCCCTCCTTTGACAAAAGATGACCTAAGTAGGTCACTTCTTGGCAACAATATTGTAGTTTAGAAGGTGAAACCTTGTGATGTAAGTCTGATAAATGACGCAGCAAAGAAATTGTAGCTGTTTTGCAAGTTTCCTTGTCGTCAGCGGCCACTAAAAGATCATCTACATATTGGATCAGAGCAACACCAGGTGGAAGTACAAAAGCATCTAATTGACTTTTTAATGCTTGGCTGTAAATTGAAGGGCTTTCACAATAACCTTGTGGGGCGCGCTTGAACCTGAAACTACGACCACCTAAGGAGAAACCAAAAATATCCCTACTTTCCTCGGCTATCGGAATGCTGAAAAAGGCATTCTTCAAGTCGATCACTGTAAACCATGTAACTGAGGCAGGAATCAACGTCAATAATGCAGTGATATCTGGGACCACAGGACACTGTGGAACCACTATTTTATTAACCTCTCTGAGGTCAATCACAAATCTGTAGATTGGAGGTTTGGAAGGGTCAGTGCGGTTCAAAATCGGCAGGACAGGACTATTGCAGACATTTCCTCTAGTTTCTTCTATCACATCTTTCTGTATCAAATCTTGCACGATCAGTAAAAGCGCACGTTCACCTTCATTTGAAATCCGATACTGTGGGATTCGTGGGAATCTAACATTTGCCTTCAGACTCACCACATAAGGGGGAATTTCCAGAAGACCTACATCATTAGGACCAGTCGCCCAAAGATTATCAGGGAGAGAACGCAGCTCCGGTGGGAGCTTATCCATCGACAAGTACATTGGAGAGATGACTCTCTTACCCAACGTGAGCTGTACTCCCGAAGGAGAACAGTACAATGTCACATGCAGGCGTTTCAACAGATCTAAACCAAGCAGATTCTCATTACAACCGGTCGTCAGAATAAGGGGTGCTTCTAGTTGACATGGCCCCACAGAAATTGACAAAGGACCAGAAACAGGGTTGTGAACAGGGGCGCCTGAGAAACCTACTGAAATGTTCGTTGAGCCAGACAAAGGTGCGCCAGGGAGTTTCGCGTGCATAATTGAACTTTTTGCTGCACCAGTATCCAACAGAAACGGTTCAATCATGCCTGATGTAGCTACTGCGACATAAGGTCCACTCTGATCAACTGGAACTGATACTACTCCCTCTCTCTGCCTGTGGCTGTCCTAGTACTCACTTTGCTGAACTTCTTCACTACCTTCATAATAATCCTCAACATGGTATTGGGGAGATCTACCTGATTGTGTAGATTGTACATTTCGCTGATCGAAATAATTAGATGGGCGATCAGTCTGTGGAGGCATAGCACCACGTCCTCTACCTCTAAGAGTTTGCATAAACCCACCACGACCTCTCTGAGCTGGGACACCACTAGTTTGTGAGTGCAGAACTGGACACTCATTCTTATAGTGACCCTCCTTTTTACAATAGGCACACTGATTCCATGCTAACTGTTGTCGGGGAAAACCATAGTCAAATCTTTGGGACATCCCTTGCTGGAATTGTGGCTGTTGCTGAAACTGGGGTTGTTGCTGTGAATCTGACTGATTCGAGCGAGGCGGATACGCCTGTTGCAAAAGAACTTTAGTTTTCAAGACTTTTGTCTTCTTTTCTGACTTTTCCTTCTCTTCTTTTTCTCTATTTTCGTAGTACTGAGCAGTTGCGAGTATCTGTGCTGTCGTCGACACCGCCCATGCACTCTCAGAATCCTTCAACTTGTTACTAAGCTCAGGCAATAAATTAAACACAAACTTGTCGACAAACAACCTCTGACCTCCCTCAGTACTCATATCTTGCCCACTGTGGTCTACGAAGGTCTCTTCAAATCTAGTGAAGAAATCAGAGACGCTTTCGTCCTTCTTTTGCTTGCACGCTGATAATTTATCCCAGTTGACCCGTAACGCTGGCATCAGCGTTTTCATCAAATTGATTATTCTGCCAGGCAAAGCAGCAATCAGAGGCTCAGGTTTAGCACCACCAACTTGTTGTGCATCTGCCGCTATAATAGCTGGCCAATCACCTCCTAAAGCAACTTGGTGATTCTCATGGCGAATTTTGGCCCATATAGGCTGTGGCACTACATTGCCAAATAGCATTTCGATGTCTGCCAAATTCATGACGCACGCTTGAACTGTCTGGGTTAACTCTTTATAATACCCAGCAGGATTCTTACGCGGGTCCGGCACCGCCTGTTTTACTGCTAATACTTCGGCCCGCTTCCAAGGGATATGTATCCATCCACACTCTATGGAAATGTGCTGGAGCAGCTAAAATATTATTAGCCGCATCAGCTTGAACTGCATCGCGCCATATCGGCGGAACTTCCCTCATCGGATACTGACCTCGCTTCTTCCTAGTAATCGGAGAACCATCAGAGTCCCTTGGTGCTCGAAGAGGAGAACCAGACCTGTATGCTAAAATCAGTTCTATCGCTTCCTTTACTTCCGAACCTATTACCATTCCTGCAGCGAACCTTCTCTGAATATGTATCAAGTCAGCGGGAACGGAATCTAAGTCATCATCATCCCATTCCTCACGCAAAAGGGAACACATCACGTCAAAGACATAACGCTGAGTTGGTTCATTCCATTGCATAAATGTATCCAACACTCTTCGTGCATCATACTTCGCAGCTTTCGACATCCACCTAAGAGCTGTCGAATCTAATATTCCTCGTTCCTGAGGACCAGGAAGCTGACTACGTCTCTGTGTAGAGTCAGAAACGGGTGTCTTAATTAAAGACCTGTAGAGAGGAGTTAAGATATTAGTTACAGAGTCAGTTATTTTCCGACGAACAGAAAGCGGAGTCAGAATGTCTACAGAGTTCGGGGACAAGGAAGCTGGAGCAGATGAAATTGTAAGGGTAGAAGTAGTAGGTAAAGCAGTTTGCGAAACGTCAGGCAAAGGCGGAATAGGCAACCCAGGTAGAGGGGATGCCGGAGGAACATTAACCACAGGAAGAATAGGAGCTTGAATCAAAGGAAAAGGAACAACTATTCCAGGCTGACCAGCAGCCGGTTGCACAACAGGTGGTAACTGTGGTGCTGTAATACCCTGTGCATACGGTGGAGGTGATCTCAATAGGTAGGACAACAGGGGATCCTTTTCACAGTCCTCTATTGGCTTAGCAGGACACGATGGCAAGGCAGGGTAGCACTTATCAATCGCCAAATTATGTTCTCTATTCGCTACCTCTATTGCTTTTTCAGTTTCGTTGACATGCAACTGCTTAGCAGACTGTATTAAAGTCAACCCTTTCTCTTTCTGTTCCTTCTTCATTTTTCTAATTTCTCTCTGTCTAGCTTCTTTACGCCAAAAGCGAAAAGAATCGAACATTGCCGGTCGGGCTTTCTTTTTAAACAGCTTCACTTCTAGATTGTCTAGAATTTTAGTTTCAAAGCTACCATGTGGTGGCCAACTAAGGACACCATCTTTCCTGGTGTAACGGACCCACACTCCATTATAAGTGATAGGACCCACACCATGTTTACAATAGAGCTCATATGTAGGAGTTCCGATCGGAGGAACCGGACACGAGTCCTCCAACCGGGAATCCCTGTTGCAACTTAACCAGGACAGGAAACAATTACTACGGCTAGTCATTACAAACTAAAGACAAATTCTAACCAAAATGCGCAAAGAACTTAGGCCTACCAAATGAACCAATACCAAACCACAGATTATCTTAACAAGAGCAACCAATGATAATCTACAAATCCAAAACGAACGTACCCAGAGAGCAAAAGGATTATCCGAACAAGAGCAACCAGTGATAAATCCTTACAAGAGCAACTAAGAGCAATCAAACTGGGCACGACCCACTTAATACTTAACTGAAATGTCGAAGACGTCACCAAGGAGAACCCGCCTACGTCTCGCCATACTAGGGTCTGCACCTCGGGTCCAAGACAGGGCGACAGTCAGGGCAGCGGTCCTCTGTAGCCGTCTGGGAGCGGGAACCTTCGTGGAAGAGATCGTCGGGCCACTTTTACGACATACAGGGATCGATGAAGCGGGGTACCCCCCTCCGGAATCTTCACACGAAGCTCCTCGAAATCTTCAGGCTTTGGACCGGTACCGGTTGACGTCGCCCAACATTGGGCGCCAATTGAGGTTCTGGACTTTCCTAGAGTCCAGAGGTGTCAGGGAAAACAACACCCAAAAGACCCCTGAGTTCCTTCCTGCCTTGGTGCACAAATAAACAGAGACACGGGCTTCTCGATGGTGGCGTCAGAGACCAAGGTTTATTTACTGCAGGGACACAGAAGTCATAGGAACCACACAAAGGCAGAATCTAGGAGACTGTTCGAATTGTATAAAGTGGGTCGCTCCTTAAATACACCAAATGTGTCCTCAGGCAGCATTGCAAAAATATCTTTCATGCCTAGCCCGGTATCCCAAATAAACAATAAACATATACCAAACGATAATTATTTGTAAGTTTCCAGTGTTCGATCAAGTCTTCATGTCAGTTTTCCATTCTTCGACCGATCCTCCCCATCATAAAAATTGTATCCTCCCCATAGTAAAAGCCCAGAAGGAGAGGAGCGGAGCCAGGTGTGAAAGATTGATAAGTAGGATAAGAGATGCTTGTGGGTCATAAATGGGCATTACTACTGTCTTCGGCCTCCTAATCGTGATCAGGCCAACGAACACAAGAACCAGTATAGCATGATTGGGCTCAGGCAAGGGAGGTAGCTTCTGCCTAGTCACGCAGCATCAGCTTCCTTGGACTAAAGCTTACGTGTCCTTAACAAGGTGATTCAGCCAGGGTCATTGCTTGTCCATTGACTATGTGAGGGCAAGAAACAAAATGGATGCCGTATCTAAGATGGATGCCATGAATTTACAACAGAATGCCCTACTTCTCAGTGAATCCATGCTCGGCCCACAGCGAAAACACTGTCACCTACTAAATGGATCATTTACGGTTCACTGGTACCAAAATCGTGTCAGTACTACGATACCGAACACACGGGTTCGGATCGCTACAGAACCTCACACCATCCTGATCATCTGATACGCAGCATCCCCTATGGGGAGTTGTTGCGTATCAGACGCATTTGCAGCACCGATGAGGACTGTAGCAAAGCCCAGCAAGAAAGCAAGTTAAGATTTCTGGATAGAGGGTATCAGACCAATTTTGTGGACAGTGCAATCAAAAGAGCTAATACCATCTCACGTGATAATGCATTGTGTGTTAAAAGTAGTCCCAATGGTCAACCCACAAAACACAATGACATCTCGGATTCTCCGAGATTGATCATGACATATAGTCGCCTGCACAATAAACTCTGCATGATTTTGAACAAGCATTGGGGAGTTATTCAGGGTGACATTGTCATTGGGGAGACCCTCCCCAAGGCTCCTGTGTTAACTTTTTGCAGAGCACGCTCAATGAGTGACATGCTTGTCAGTAGTAGCCCGGAGATCAGGTCCAACAGTTCTTGGCTACAATCAACCAAAGGGTTTATCAAATGTGCCTCTTGTAAAGCTTGTAAATTTGGCAAAAACAAAACCACATACAGAACTCCATTCAATGATGTCCCTGTGACCATCTCCAAAAAACTGACCTGTAAGACTGATTTTGCCATCTATGTGCTGGAGTGCTCGTGTGTCCTGCAATATATTGGGAGCACCAAATTGCAGGTGCACAAGCGTGTACTCCAGCACATGAGAGCTATCAGTAATCAGGATGCAACTTACCCTGTGGCCCGACATTTTAAAGAGACACATGATAGTTGTCTGGAACATCTGTGCTATTATGTGGTGGATGCGGTTCCTCCACTCCGTCGGGGTGGTGACCGTGAATCCTTGCTGAGAAGACTTGAAACCAAATACATTATTGAATTTGATTCCAAAACCCCAAATGGTCTCAATTCAAGCGAGGATTTTTTCACTTGGCTTTGATTGTTCCACCGCATCAGCTAATCTTTTAGTCACCAGATTCTCAGTCGGCAAGATTGAACTTTAAACCTAATCTCATTCATCTGTCCTTGACGTGCTGAACCACTTTGGTCAGGGAGAAGTCCTAGCTAGGTGGCGTACAGCTTATATTTTATTACACACAAAAAATATTTCTTATAAATAACTTTTTTGTAACACCAGTAAATTAGTAAGGTTTGTCATTTACATTTTCACTTCTTCTTCTTCATTTTTTATTTTTTCGTGTAATTGCAATTGATGATACGTGTTTTAAGAGGGCAGATCAGTAGGAAACACTTAAGTAGCGGAGGCTTGTGACAGTAGAAAATATGAAATTCTTCTCTCTGAGATGAAATGCAATAACCCTCAAATGGGTTTGCATACAAGCATCTAGGGTCTACATGGGCACAAGGAGGACAGAGTAAGGGTGATTAAGAGGTCCTGTGCATTATTTTTTCAAAGGGATGATGGCAAACACCCTCTTTTTAGAGGGAATAGCAGTTGATTATTGTACTAACATGATTGTGCCTTTTGGCTTATATTTTGTAAATGTTGATCTTGTACAATTAATGCCAATCCGGTACATTTTGTTCTCGATAAATAGGTCAAGTAGGTTTTCAATATTTTAATATTCCGATAATGTCCCTTAAATGCCATATGTTACATATAACAACAATGTTCCAGTCCCATGGGGGGCTTGACTTACAAATAATGTAACTCTAGGCTTCGTTTTATGCCAAAAATTTGCACTATTTCGAGATTTGCACATAAACATGATTACATTCTATACATTAACAATTTTCAATAAGGAGTCGCTAAATTATGCCTTAAATGTCCATAGGGAATCTTTGAACATACTTGCGTTCCCACTGGGGTCCTAACCAATTGTACTGTATCTTTAAGCTGCTATATTTGCCTCAAATTGCACATTTGCGTGATTTGCACATAAATAACATTATGTTGTATACATCGACCGCTTTCAACAATTAGTTGTTAATATGTTACCTTTTGTCCAAATATTGTGTCGTATTAATTACAGCACAGAGTATTTAAGTCACCGCCTGGGACCTTTGAGAGCAGTAAACCATATGGAAGGTGTGTCAAAATGCACGTCATGCCGCGTTACTATGTGAATATTTTTTCCATGTCTATTGGCCCCTCTATCACGTGATGTTCACTATGTTTGTTTCACTTTAAAATCCAATGGCTTTTCGCTGTAGCGTCATGTGATCAAGGCCTTCCTGAGGTCAAAACGCGTCATGGCGGTGTGTGGGATTCCTATGGAATAAAGAATACTTTGCACAGCAGTTTGGGTCCGTCTTCGTCCTTCCTGTCAACTGGATGCATGAGGCGGAGTTCTTTAAATATATATGTATATCCATATAAATTCATGTGTATGCACTTCAAAAGATATCATGCTTAGAAATATCACACTAACATGAGGCCTGGAGCTCCAAAGGGCTTCCTATCTCACCTTGACTGGACAAGCTTCAACAGCTATTCTGTACCCCCTTAGAGGTCACTTTGCTTGTCCTGACTTCATCAGGGTTTTAAGTGGGATGGAAAAATTGGGGGTCTCTCAAAGGGGCGTGGCCAGCGTGGCCTAAAAACATTTACGCTAAAAATCTGTTCTTAGCATAGTGTGTCGCCCGACTTGTATTTTGCTGTTTCTGTCATTGCATCCAGATATATGACACCAGAAGTAACAGTCAGGACTATTGGCTTTGTCAATGGTTGTTAGTTGCATAAGATAAATAAGCAGCAGCTATGGCTCGTTGTATATAATATTGAAAAAGCTTCCACTTAAAGCCCTGGTGACAACACGACAATATTGCTGCTCCAGAGTTTTCAAAAAGAGAAGGGAAATCTAGAGAGAAATTCACACTCTTTTTAATGTATTTCCCTTCCCCTACAATGCTCACCTGGCATGACGTCATGCCGTAACTTCTCCAATAGTAAGAAGTGAGCAGTGTGATTAGCGCACATCGATGTGCCTGCTGTCACTGCAGTCTGGAAAAAAACGCCCCCCCTGTGCCAGGGCAAAAACAGAGCCCGGTAGAGACCCGTTTCGAGGCCCCCTTTAAAAAACTGCCGGTGCTCAGCACCGGTGAGACCTGGCCCACTTAAAGCCCTGGACTTCATGATATTTCTTTATCTGGTTGTGCAAGTGGCTTACACAGTGTCGAGCCAGCCATTCTGGTCTGCCCATATATAGCTGTTTATAATTGGCATGGTGCAGATCTTGCTCCTGTTAGCCATATTTGGCTTGTTGCCTAATTCTAGTTCCGCCGACATGGCATTACTAAGCGTATATAGCACCCAGAAACCATTCACTCTGGGAAGATGCAGTCTGAGAGCCCCTAAGGCAGGAGACCTGTCTTCTTCCTTGCTAATTAGCAATGATGCATGCATTTGGTACCAATAAAAATACATTTCGCTCTGTTTCTGAGCAAACCTGCTATGTCTGGTGAGTTTCATTCATTTACTCCTGGGAGGGTGCCTGTATTTCCACATCAGATTGGTGTCAGAAGTGGGATATTGGAGGACTGTGATGTCACCAGTTGGTAAGTGAGCTGTAAGCTAAATAACTAACTTGCCTTGCTGCAAGTGACCTTTCAGTCTTTCAAAAGCTTATTTAACACATAGTATTAACGGGCATTTAAACTAAACAGGGGACTGTAGAGAATGTTTTTAAAAATATTCTCTGTATCAATACACTAATTGATATGTGGCATACAATACAGGAGAGCCTGGGTTAGAGAATTATTTATATGTACCTACACATATAAGAAGTAGTGAAACAGGGGACTGATAAGTAACTGTGGGCCTGATTCACAGAAGTAATCTGAGACAAAATCCTAAACTTACTACTTTTGGTATTCACAGAAGACATTTAGTAGTAGTAAAGTTAGGATTTTGTCTTAAGTCTGTCTTAAGTCTGTCTGCAGAAAAAGGTAAGAATATAAATTATATAAAATACGTTAAGTAGTTGCGCGCTAATATGGAAAGTGTAATTGCAACAAAGTATAGATGTGTGAAAATTCAATTATTATATTCCCAGAATGGTAAACATTAGAATTAAAACTCAAGGCAGAAATGCCTAGCATTACATATTAATAGAGAATGGACTTTGCATACATTGTCCTGTGTTTCATAGAAGATATTTTGTGTTATGTACATAATTGATGTATTAAGGATTGTTCATGTTTTATGTACCTCTTGTAAATGTTATCTCACAACAAATAAAACTCTCTGACACCTTTGGGTATAGCTAGAGCTCTATAATACAAAAAATAATAATAATTTTAACATAGTAATGTTAAAACTAACTTTACCTAGAAGGCACTGAATAGGAACAAGTAGGCCTCACAGAGAAAAACAAATGTTTGTGTTTTACACAACTGGGACATAACAAAAATTAAAAATAGATGCCCAACCTTTTGTTAGTACTGCTTATCACCTACCTAGCATTTTAGGGGACTCTTATATGTAGAAAAAAGGAGTTTAGAGCTTGGGAAGTAGTTTAATAGGCCAAGTCAAGTAGCAGTAAAATGCGCACACAGGCCCAGGGTTTCAAAAGGCTCCTGTGCAACATGTTGCAGCAATCTTATGGCATAGCACTTTATAATGAAACTTCAAGTAAACTCAATATGTCAATAGTTTATACATCATAGTTGTTAATAAAAAAATTAGAAAGCTGAGCTGAATTTATCATTGATGTGGCGTAGTTTTAACTTTCCTTAAATACATGATATTAAATATTAAAAGGCATTCACATTATATGAGTATTTGGTGGCTGCTGTAGGGGGTGAACTGCTAAAATAAAAGCGCCCTCCCGTTTTATCACACTGCAAACAATAGATTTTGACTGGCTTGGAGTCCCTTTGTTTTAATAGAATTAACTGAGCTGAGTCCCAGCACCAGCTGCTGCCTTCTCTCCTGAAAAGTGTAAAAGCTGACACCAGCCGGTCATAAAACACAGTTAGATAAATAAGACAGAGCCGATCCAGGCACAAGCTACAAGTAAAGACTGTGGCAACTGGGTTTCAAATTAGTATCAAATAGCACATAAAAGCACGTACATTATAGGCAACTAGTCTTGAAAGTTAGAAATATAGCTTCATTATTTTGGATAAAAGAAAAAGGATGAAAGTCAGGACTTTCTTTCCTAAGAAGCACATTTGTGGTTCTAATGGTAAATAACGCCTTATTTCCAAAAGGGTAAAATAACTTTCTATGTTTCATTAAAGCTTCTGTGCTTAGCTTCAAAATAAGTTTTGTAAGTTTTATAAATAGATGTTTTTAAAGACAAAATGAAAGGAATGAGGCTTGCTTTTCATATGTGGAAATGACCAAAGGGTTAGTGATTATCATTCAATAATGACTACATGTAAAATATTATTAAAAGTCTTTGCACTAAAATCATTTTTGCATTTTTGATGAGCTTTATAATGTCTAATAACACTACTGCGAAAAATAAATACAATTTACCAATGTAAAAAGTGAACAAGTGCAAAGTGCGCATTCACATTTAAATGTCTTTATGGATAATTATGTTGTGTACTAAAGAAAAAGGGCGAATATTAGTTTACCTAACAATGCCAATATTACTGTCTCTTAGTGACAAACTTAAATTATGATTTCTAGTATGGCCTAATGGCTGCAGTCTCAAATACAAAGGCTATTAAAAGGTATTCAAAAAGAGTAGCTCTAGAGACATGTGAATTACATTGTACGCCTTAATGCACAATAGTTCTAGGCGCATCATGTCATTCTGAAAACTAAGATTTTGAGCCAGTTCTTTAGGTGCTAGAAAAAGAATAATAACAGCAAAAGTTAGATCCTACCTTTAAAATATCAGGACGGAGGCCCCTCAGTAATTCTTCTCGAGAGTTACTTTGAATTGTGATGGCCACATGGGGATAATCTTGCTCAGACAAGGGACAACAGATTCAAGGGTCAGAGGCCAATTTCTGTATTTAGCACTAACTGGCACAGCTAAAAAATGCCAACGCAGGGAGTTTTGAGCATTTTTTTTATCTGAAGTTAGCCACTGTGACAGTCTTTAATTTAAACATGTTTTGTTAGCAGATAACTGATAACATTGATTTTATCTAAATGCTTTCAGAGAGTCACATGCACAGACTCTCTAGTGCAAGCTAGAATATTTATAGAAATAAAATAAGTCAGAACTTTTAAAGTATCTTAAAAAAAAAAGTGTGTGTGATTTCAAATTTTAGAGGCCTACATTAGACTATGAAAGCATCACAGCATTTCCTGATGTATACATGTACATATATAATTGTGTAAATGCAAGTTGTACATTTAGTCTATAGCCTTTGTAGTAATAATACAAATAAATAAATAAACACAGCTGTATTTGTTTGAACGGGGAAGATATTCCTTTTCAGCAGTTTTGCTTCTATTTTGGTCTAAGTAAACTTAGCTCTGATGATATCTGAGGCTATCATGTGTCTAGGGAAATTAGGATCAAATTAATGCTCAATTCATGTAAATGATATTCAGGATATCATTATTAGTAATTTAACTACATTTAAGAAATGGAAGAATTTACATAGTTGTTTCAATGAAATTATGGCCTTGATTAAGCCTTCCAGGAACTAGATTGGACACCACAGATCTGTTTTAGGTAACTTTAGCTAAACAAAGTATTTCATATTCTTTTAGGAGCAGATGGGGATATCACTGTTTCCTTGAGAAATAAAACCGTTGTAGGAGATATGCAGGGTGGGGTTTATCCTACTGAATAACATTATCAAGGGGCACAGCGTAGATACCAGAGAGTACATAAGGGTAGGGTATCAGTGTTATTGTTGCACAGTATTTCAGGATGAAGGTATCGGACATGCCCAAGGAGAATGTCATGTTTCCACTAAGGTAGGAGATGTTTCCACTAAGGTGGGAGATAAAGGGATACATTTCACAATTTTAATATAAATGAATATGGGCTCCCTGGAAGCACATTTTTGCAGCAGTATATTTTTTTGAATAAATGGAATTTACTTAGGATGGGTTAGAATAGGGCACTTACTGCTTGCAGCTTCAGTAAGGATTCTCTATTGTATGCACCCCCTGTAGCGCATTTATGGATGTGTTGAGAGATGATGAATGTTAGACTGCAGTTTCATAAATATGAAAGGGAAATGGCTGTACAGATCACTAACAATAAGGTTCTAGAACTAGGGAACCAAGAGATTTGGAAAAATGCCCTGCCCATAAAGTGATATTTAAAATAAATAAGTAAATAAACAAAATGTAAACAAAAGAGGATGGTGAAAACATGCTGCCCCGATAAGGTGATTACCTAACCTTATGAACTTGTGGTTCCCTTGGAGCCTGTTGTGCCTGACACCAGTACAATGTTATTATTTATACCTGTAGAAGCAGAGTATTTTTCTCTCCTCAGTGGGTTTTAGCAGTAAAGTCCATCCACAAAGTGAAAGCCTCTTTGCCATCGTGCAGGGATACCCAGTACACTTCGTTCACTGTGAGTCCCAATATCAATGCACAGGCAGTAAAAAGAGATTTGGACCACCTATGCCTGGAAGGTAGTAGCATCGTCATACAGTAGGCCGATGACCTCCTTGTGACATCTCCATCACTTGAGGCCTGTGAAAAAGACACTGTAGCTCTGCTGAACTACCTCCAGAAGAGAAGACACAGCACCTCATTGTCAAAATGCCAGTGCTGTCAAAAAGAGGTGACTTACCTGGGTTTTGTAATGTTCCAAGGTACACGCTGCATGCCACCTGACAGAATAAAATTGTTTCAGGGCATTCAGCTCCTGCCCACCAAAGAAAGGAATTATGTCCTTCCAGGGGATAATGAACTGCTGCCACCAATGGGTCCCTGAATGCAAATGCTATGACTAATAAACTTGCAAACTGTTTCAAGAAATTGAAAGAGACATTGTGTACTGCGTCATTGTGGGGACTGCCTGACTACAAACTTACAAACTGCTTTTCCATCTCTGTTTCAGAGCAAAATAACATTGCAAATGAAGTTGTGTTGCAATGGTGTGCTGACACAGCTGGAGAAGAAATGCCTGTGGGACACAACTATGTGACTTTGCTTTCTGCAGTGATTGGGAGTCGGCAGCTGTGATGGTGGAGAGGACGGCTCTCATTGTGTTGGACTATACTTGTATTGTCTAGGTGCCACATTTGGTGCGGATGCATTTGGTACGGTTGTTGTTGTCTGGATCGACACAACATTTTCTGCTGGCAGGCACACAGGCTATAATGGCACCATGTTGTCTAATTGTAATGTCATAATAAGATGCCCACCTGTTAATTTGGCAAAAGTATTACCTGCAATAGGTTATTTTGATGAGATCCATTCTCTTAGAGACAGATGAGACCCCTAAGTAAGTTGGTGTTGAGATTGTAGAAAACGGCACCACGCCAAGATTAGACACTATTAGGAAAGACAAACTATATGAGCGTTACACTGATGGTTTCTTCAGCAGACTGATAGACACTAATTACAGAGCAGGGTATGGTATAGCAATAGCAGACAACAAAGTTGAAAGTGCAGCTCTGCCACTTGAAACATCTACCCAGTAAGATAAGCTGTATGCTGTAACAAAAGCATGAATACTAGTCAAGGGTAAAACTGTTAACATTTACACTGACTCACATGATGCTTTTCAGTTATTCTTTGTTGCCAGCTGTGGAAGTATCATGGATTCATAACAGAAGCAGGGCGCCTTATTAAAAATGGTCCTTTAGTAAGGATCTTGTTAAAAGCAATACTATTACACACCAGGATAGCGGTAATAAAATGTGACGCCTACACAGGAGCTAATACTAAGTTAGCCAAAGGTGATGCCATCTCTGACACAGCATTAAATGAAAGCATGTCACAGCCAGTGCAGATGGGACTAATGAATAAAGCATTCCCAAAATACAGCTCATTGAGAGACAATTGTTGCAAGCTAATGTAAAGGAAGCACAATGGTTTGCAACACCAGATGAACATAGAGGGTGGATTGATGAAGGATGTGAGCCGAATAACGAAGAGAGTATGGGCCTACCAGGGTGAGATGCCTGTGTCCCCATGCAGTATGTACCTTTCCCTTAGACTGGAGCAGGGATTATCTGATATTGCACAAGGGAGGGTGAATGCGCAGATGCATGTTGCTTCCCAGTGAATGGATTTAAATATTTACTGGTGTGGGTGGATACGTTTTCAAAATGAATGGAGGTGTGTCCAACAGGGAAGTATGATGCAGCAACTGGGGCGCAGTGCTTCAGGAAAGCCAGATCTCCAAGGTTAGGGGTCAACCAGGGCATAAATAGCGATAGAAGGAGATCACTTAGTGACTACATTCATGCTAAAGAGGTTGTTTTGGAGAATAAAGTATAACATGCATACCCCATACCACCCTCCAACTTGAGGCCAGGAGGAATAAATGAGCTCCACAATAAAAATAAACAAGCATTGGCATAGCCAATAGGTCTCGCATTTGGGACCTTATAAGTGTTGAGCCATGCAACAGTTAATGTTGTTGCAGTAAGGATATTCTGCTGCATAACTAAATACTTATAAGGTCCCAAAAGCGAGACCTATTGGCTATGCCAATGCTTGTTTCTTTCAGTTCTGGGATTTGTAGTCTTGGTTATGCCATTATAACACAGGACTGCGAGTCCCAGGATTCAAAGGGGGGAAATACCTGAACTGGAGGAGCACTGGAAGTCTCGACAGCTGTGACGCCAGTTGTTGGCTGGTATGGAACCGGTGCTGCCTTTAATTTCTGCCAACCGGGGCCGTTTCTTCGAGTGAGCACTCTGCACTTCCGAGCTGCAGAGTCCGCCGTCGATGGAAGGAGTCCCCTCAGAGGCAAGGCCCTCGTTGTACCGGGTCTTTCAGAGGTCGGCTGCATTGGAAGAGGGCCAAGGCTGAAGTGTGTTGACATTCAGAACAATGCATGCCGCTTGCTGTGGCCTGACGGGGTGTGGTGCAGAAACGCTTGTTCCTACTATGTCTGCCGGGCCAAACAGAAAATAACTAACTTTAGACCAACTTGAAGGAAGCAAAAAAGTGTCAGGTGTTGAGAAATACACCTATTTGATGATAGTTACGATTAGCAATTCATTTACAAAGAAAACTGAAACAAATGCCGCAGGTAATAAATGGTTCACACAGGAGTAATCACACTTACATACTTGCTGGAGTTTAGAAGATAAATAACGTGTCACAGAGCGTCTGTTCCGGTCAGAATGTGACGCCTCTGCCTTTCGAAGTCACCCGGAGGGTTTTTCGTGATAGGCAAGAAACCTGTTTTCCAGTAGAGGTGACGTTTCTCGCGCTTCCCCTTCACGTGAGTTTCCTCCCCCAGCGGTTAGTTGGGAGAGCGAGAGAGGCATTTTAATATTCAAGTTAACTCTGTTTTTGTTTGAATAGCCAGCTCAGCAAGAATCATGAATGCACGACTGAGAGGTACCTTTGTAGTGAATGCACGACTGAGCGGTACCTTTGTAGGTCTTGCGGAGAGATGGCGTTCGCGGAGAGACGGCGTTGGAAATGTTGGCAGTCTGATGCAATGCATATAAATAAACAAGCATTGGCCACGCGGCAGTAAAAGTAACGCCGCGCGGCTGTAAAGGCGAAAGTCATCGCGATCGCTCTGAAAGCGAAGGTCATCGCGATAGCGATGACGCGCTAAAGCACGAGTTTTCAAAGTGCTGCTGAAGGCTAGCGGTACGCGCGTGCACGCTCGCGTGAACGCAAGCGCTAGGCCAGCCAGCAGCACTTTGAAAACTCACCTCCAAAATGTCTCACCGAGCCAGCGCATGCGCTGGGCTCAGCGAGACCTAAAAACAGATTATTAGTAAAGGCAACTGATGGAACAGGCCTGAAATGGCCTGATGCTCTGACTTTAGTACTGCCTGCAATGGGGCAAAGACTTCTAAAGTGATTATGGAGACATGGTCATGGTGAAAAAAATAAAAGTTAGTTCTTTTAGTTTTAGGTGGACTGGACCACAGACGGTGAACCAACGCCATGAATTGATTGAGGGGACAAAATGCAGGGCAGCACCCCAACGCCTGATGGGACGGTACCAGAAATTGATGACCATCTGTCAGGACCTGCGCAACACAGCAGTCAAGAAGAGGACAGACCAGACCATTTCTACAATCCATGAGGGCCCATCATAAAGTGTCAGAGGGACGTGACATAAACTGATGCTGTTGAGTGAAGTACACAACGCAGTCTCGAAGAAAGGTGATGGTCTGCACCTGCAGAAAAATAGACTGAAGAGGACAACGCAGGGCAGTTCCATAAAACAGCCCCTGAGCAAGACGACTGCAGACCAGGAGGAGAAGCAGATGACCGCTCACTGCGTGCCTTTAAATTATTGACACTTGCAGAAAGTGCCCAGGTACTGAGTAACTAAGTGACACTGTAGCCTTATGCATTGCATAGAGCAAACAATATTTGTTGGACACCTAATTATGAGTATGCTGCCGGTATCACAACGGCCTGATGATATACTAATGATCTCATTCATGATAATTCTTTATCTGGTTGTGCAAGTTGCTTACACAGTGCCGAGCCAGCCTTTCTGGTCTGCCCATATCTAGCTGTTTATAATTGGCATGCTGCATATCTTGCACATCCCTGTTAGCCATATTTGGCTTGTTGCTTTTTTCTAGTTCCTCCGACATGGCATTACTAAACATATATAGCACCCAGAAACCAGTCACTCTGGGAAGAAGCAGTCTGAGAGCCCCTAAGGCAGGAGACCTGACCTCTTCTTTGCTAATTAGCAATGATGCATGCATTTGGTACCAATAGCATACATTTAGCTCTGTTTCTGAGCAAACCTGCTATGTCTGGTGCATTTCATTAATTTGCTTCTGGGAGGGTGCCAGTATTGCCCCATCATATAGTGTGCGCAGAGTCCAGGGAGTCCCCAGAGGTATAGTAGAAGCTAAATTAGGTAAGTACTAACAGCTCTCTTTGTAGTAGTGTGTGTGTGCAGTTAGGCTTATTCAGAGGGTGTTAAGCATTTATTGTATTCACTCACTCAAGACTGATGGCACACACTCAGAGACTGAATCCAGACCAATTAGGTAAGTATAGAAAAGGTATACTTATGTTTTATTTCTAGAACCAAGCAGGACTTGGCAAAGGTAAGTGAAATATACTCTCACATGCACTCAAGTTGCACCATCAGCGGCACTGGGGCGGCTGGGTGCAGAGTACAGGAGCCCAATGTTAGGCAGTGGGGCTAAGGGGTCCTTCGGTCAGGGACTGCTTATGATCAGGCCACTCGGATTTGGGAACAAAGCTCCTGGGATTAAGGTTAGCACTGCAGGGGCCAACAATCAGCACAGGAGCTGCACCACCAGGGGCACAGGGTCAGCCAGGTGCAGTGTGCCAAGGAGACGTTGTGAACCGTCTGGATTCCAATGGAGACCTTCGGTTTGCAAAGAGGCTGTATGCTTGGGCAGGGATGTTTCCTGAAGGTGACCACTGGCTGGAGAGGTAAGTTGGATTCCTGCGGGAGGTCGGGGGTCACCAGATCCCAGGCCAGAATCGCTGGGGAGACCTCCTTGTGGTGTTTGGACACTCGAACGCGGGCCGTGGGAATCAGGTGCAGAGTGGTGCAAAATCGCAGAGCTGTCTGGATCTGGATTCCCTGGGTGAGTCTTTGGTTGAGCAAATCCGGTGCTCATGGAAGACATAGTCTTAAAGATGGTTGCAGGGCAGGCCCTCCGGGCTGGTGGGCTGTTCGACACTCCAGGGTTTTGCTGTAGTCAGGTCGGAGTTAGGACAGGCCAGTAGGGCTGGGGCCAAAGCAGTTGGTGTCCTCTTCTTCCAGAGTCAGCATGGCTCTTCGGTCCTTCTTCTTTCTCCCTTGAATCTAGGGAGGCAAGGCTCCCCCTCAATACTAAGTTTAGGGGTGTTACATGGGTGTGCAGGTCAGCCCAGTAGGTCCCTTCATTGTTGTGAGTACACCCCCTATTATGCCACCCTCCAGTTGGAGGGGGGAAGTAGCCACTCCCTAATTGGCTGGGTCCCCTCGTCTTTAAAATGGAGGGAATGAGATGTGTGCTTCACCTTGCCTTTCCGACCTCGGGGGTGGGGTTGGCAAAGCTGGGCACACCTCTCTTTCTAACTTGGTTTTCCCACAAATGCACCCAACCAAAGTGGGGGTCAGAACTGGTGGGAGCCAGTTTCTGGGGGAAGCAAAAGGCAGGGATGGCTTACAAAGGCGGCAGGCCTTTGAAGCTTTCCTTTTGGGGCCCAGCCCATCCTGGGGGATGAGGCTTCACACCTCTGCCCTGGATGGGCTTTGTTTCTGGACCCAGAGAGCGGAGGTCCTCTACCCAGGGCTCCAGAAACCTGTATGGTGGTGGCAAAGGGCGAGCAGCCATTCAGGAACCACACCAGGGCTGGTTGTTTTTCAATGGGCTTCTCTAAGATACCCTTTGAGTGTTTTTTACATTAAATCCCACACTGGCATCGGCGTGGGATTCATGTGCTGAGAAGTTTGCTACCAAACTTGCCAGATTTTAGTGAAGCCATTATGGAGCTGTGGAGTTTGTTATGACCAACTCCCATACCATAAACCCTTTATGACTTTACTGCACTTACAATGTCTAAGAATGGACTTAGACACTGTAAGGGTACAGTGCTCATGCAACTGTACCTTCAACTGTGGGCTAGTGCGCCCTGCTAGAGGGGTGACTAACCTGGGTCCCAGGCTATAGGTTGCAGGCATGGCACACACGGGGGTGTGTGCCATGTCGACTCTTCACTTTTCTCTGCACCAAAACACGCAGCCTGCAAAAGCAGTGTTTGGGTGTGAAGGTGAAGGGCCTCTAAGGGTGACACAATAGGTGCTGCAGCCCTTAGAGGCCTTTCCTGGTCATAGTGCCCTTGGTACCCATGGTACCTTTGACAAGGGATTTACCTGTGTCCAGAGATGTGCCCATTGTGGGCACAAAGGTACATCTCTGGGAAAGAACACAGGCCATGGACTGCAACAGAAACCTACTTTCCTACATAATTCACTAACTTTCAGGGTATTTCAAACATGAAAAGCCTATTCACATAGCACAGCAGAAGATTTACTCATCGAGATATGACTACCTCAAGGGGGATGAGCTGCACATCGTATGTTGCCCATTGTGTTCTGTTTAATTGTTGGGGACTTTCATACCATCTGCCTGTACTTTTGCTTCTAGGGGTGCTCCGACTGGCATTCTCTTCAATCCTGCACCTTGCCGCATTCCAAGGCCAGAAACATCGCGGACCACGACTGCTGGGGATCCCGAGTCCCAGAATCCTTTGCTGGGCTGCCACATGCTGTCAATCAGTGCTACATACGCATACCAAGCGCGGGCCAAGGGCGGGCCCGTCTTCGCCCATCATCGCCCGGAAGAGACTAGCCTGGGCCACCCCTCTTGGCTCCTCCACTGGTGGACGTATCTTCATCGTGGTGAGGGGTTAACAAATCTGCCATTTAAGTATGGGCAAAAGAAAGCATGGTCCTGGGTAAGAGCCTGCCCCCACTAACGGTAGTAACTTTCATTCTGGCACCACACTGGACTCCTTTTTACTTCTGGCGATCAGTGTGGTATCTAAAGAAATAGAACTTGCAAGAAGGCGGCTGTTACTTGATAGAGGGAACGGCCTTGTTTTGATCCCTCATGCGTGAGCCCGCCCACTTAGTGGCCACAGGGGAGATCACAGATAGTGGCTCTAGGTCTGCGCAGTGAGCGGTTAGAAGGGACTCTACTGAATTATTTGTGGGTCAGGAACAGGAAATACCACTAGAAACCGGAGTTGCTATATCTGACCTCTCAGGAACAAGTAGAGGATGTGAAGCCTCAGTTAGAAAAAAGAGGAAAACAAAAACAGGAATCACGCTGGGAACAATAACTAAACAAACCCATAAAAGGAACCCCCAAAATCCTGATGAAGTATACTCCCAAGGGGTGCTTGAATCCATCACAAACCCGGATCTCACTGAAGGAAGTTCCAATTTGTCCTGAGATAGAATCCAGTCTGTTTCTTAACAGCATTGTGACTTCTGCGGTTGCTCCTCTCATGGAGAGGTTCAGCTCCCTGGAAGGGGTCATTAGAAATTTATCAGCCAGGATTTCAGCAAAGTCCTTAACATTCGCCCTCATGTAGCCTGGCAACCATACCACACTTATAAATGCTGAGAATCCTAGAACGGAGCGGGGCACCTCAAAGCACAGTGGGCCTATAGGGGAGGTCTCTATGCCTACCTGACAAGCAGCACCATATCGCCCCCTGGGGAAAGGATCACAGGCAGTCCAAGGAGGAAAGGACCTTTTAAACCTAGTAGTACTAGCCCGCTCAGTCCAACTCAGTAAAAGCACCAATGTCTCTGAACTTACCACCAGAGTGTACCCCATATGTGGTGGTTTTGACCCAGGTACCACCGGTTCAAGCTCATGGAGGAGAAACATACATAATGGTAAGGAGAGTCAGATGGATCGGCCCTTCCCTAAAATCTAGTGGAGACTGCATGTATGTATGTATGTATGTATCGCGTATTTATAGAGTGCAAAAACTGTCACCCAAAGGGTATCCTGGCGCTTCGACTTATTACCAACAACACACGATGTTACAATGTCCAAACAAAAAATGTACCTAACCTAGGAAAAAGATGAGTTTTTAATCCTTTCCTAAAGGAGGAAATATCCCCCATACTTCTCAGCGACAGGGGTAGGGAGTTCCAACATTTGGCTGCCACAAATCTAAAGGACCGTCCGCCCATCCGGGCCCTCAGAACCTTCGGAACCACCGGTAGAAAAGCTGACAATGAACGGAGAGGACGTGCAGGTACATACCACGTGAACATTTCCTGCAGCGGGACAGGGCCTTGCCCATGAAGCGCCTTAAACACCAAACATAGTGCTTTAAAAACGATCCGCTGCGAGATAGGCAGCCAGTGAAGGTCTGCCAGCGCCGTGGTGGAAGAATCAGAGCGCCGCCGAGAAAGGGCCAACTTAGCAGCCATATTCTGCACTCGTTGCAGTTTACCCACCAAATTGGCGGGTGCTCCTAACAGCAATGCTTTGCAATAGTCCAACCTGCTCAATATAATGCCACGCACCACCTCTGGCCGAGCATTGACCGGTAGCAACGGGAGGATTTTCCATAGCATGCGGAGCAGCGCCATGCAAGTGGCCACAGTCTTGTTTAGAAATACATCTAGCTGAAGATTGGACCCAAACATCACACCCAGGTTCTGGACGGAACCTGCTGCCAAAGGAGCATCCTGGGAGGAGGTAGGCCAGAAATCAGATGGCAGGGGACGGGAGACACGATCCATCGAGCAGTGCAGTACCTCTGTCTTGGAGCTATTAAATTGCAGGGAGTTTTGCCTCAGCCAATCTGCGGTTGCTGCCATGCAACGATGGAAAGTCTCCAGAGACACCGCATCCTTACCCTCGATGGAAAAAATAAGTTGCGTGTCATCAGCGTAATTAATGACCACAATGCCAAATGATTTAATCAATCTCACCAGAGGCCGAAGATAGAGATTAAACAAAATGGGGCTGATGGCAGACCCTTGAGGAAGGCTACCACCTGACGCCTGCCCCCTAGATAAGAAACCAGCCACTCACAGGCCAAGCCCGTCACTCCGATTTCCTCTAGTCTATTGACCAGGATGGCATGGTTGACCGTATTGAACGCGGCCGACATGTCGAGCAGCACTAAAAAGGCTGCCCGTCCAATGTCGACTCGCGAACGAAGATCGTCCAGTACGGTCACCAAGGCGGACTCAGTGCCGTGAGCTGGTCTGAAGCCAAACTGGGTCACGTCCAGACAGATGTTAGTCTCCATAAAACCGGACAGATGTTTAGTGACCAGTTTCTCCAGAATCTTAATAGGAAAAGGGAGCAGCGATATGGGTCTATAATTCGCTGGACAGGTGGAATCCAGTGTTTCTTTCTTCAGCAATGGGGTAACCACCGCGAGTTTCCAACTATCCGGGACTCGAGCCGAGGTAAGGGACTGGCAGCAGATAGCATACAGTGGTGGAAAAAGCTCTTCCTGGAACAATTTCCAATATTTATGTGGCAATGGGTCCCTAGGGGAGCCAGAGGATACACTGTTTGCCAAAGAGCAGAAATCCTCAAAGGACGGGGGTGGAAAACTGTCCAGCCGTACCTGTCTGCCAACTACCTCTACGGTCTCTGAATCAGTAAATCGGTACGGAAACAGGCACAGAATGAATGGCAGGCGTGGTCGACAAAGCAAGCTTGCTCAAAATCAGAGCGATCTTATATTCAAAGGCCTGCGCCAGGGAGTCGCAAAGAGCTTGAGAGGCTGGGATGTCGTTAGCAGCACAGACTGGTCAAGAAAGGTCTCTAAAGATCTTAAATAAGGTCTGTGATTTATTCGCTGCTTGTAATAACGACTCCTCAAGAAATCTCGCTTTGGCACCCTTAATCTGCATCTTATAGTCCGTCAATGCCTGTTTAAAAAGGACTTTATCAAGCTCGAGATATTGTTTTCTCCAGGTCCGCTCTGCCCACCTACAACGAAGTTTCAGCTGCAATAACTCAGCTGTAAACCAAGGCGTAGCGATTTTGGACCTATCCCTAATTCTCCGCAGGGGGGCCAATACTTCCAGAGAGTCTAGGATTTTCCGGCTAAGAGACTCATAGCTCTCATCCACACTATCTCCTAAAAGGATACCCTCTCCCAGCAGGGATAGCAGGCAAGATTGTTTCAGTAGCCTCGACCACTGCCTACCAATCTTGGTCATAATACCAGTGCTCCCACTCCTAGAAGTCTCCACAGGGAGAGCGATGGAGAAATGGACTAGGGCATGGTCCGTCCAACACTGAGGGAGGATGTCTTGAACAGAAACCTGACTGGCATCTGCAAAGACCAAATCGAGAATATGGTTCTTGATGTGAGTCTGTGAGGACACCAACTGCTGCAGATGAATGTTGCTGCAGGCCTGAACTAAGTCCAAGAAAGCAGACCCTGTAGACCCATCTGGCCGTAAATTGAAATCTCCCAAAATCAGAATCCTGGCATGGGTATTAAAAAGATCATAGATGGTGTCGATTAGCTCAGGTACTGCTGACACAGTGCTAGCAGGGGGTCGATAGCACAATAACCCAGAATAAAGAGTACCTCCCTGTCCTTTCAGGGAAAAGCCTAATACCTCACAGCCAGAGATAATCTTAGTCTCAAGCTGGGAGAAATCCAAAGACTCCCTATAAATAAGACCCACACCACCTCCTCTAGCTCCCACCCGCGGGTTATGCCTGATCTTATAACCAGGAGGGCAGGCTAAGCCCAGTTCTACCGCACAGTCCACTCTAGTCCATGTTTCTGTCATGAAAAGAACATCTAACTCACAGGACTCTATGAGCAGTGCAATTTCCATGTGATGTTTGCTAAGAGATCTAACATTAAGCAGACCACAGGACAGGGACTGATTCCGCCTAGCAGTGGTGAAAGGCTGGCGGCGTGATGATATACCTGGATCGAGGCTTAGTATCGTGTCTCTGGAATAGGTTAACACAGCAGGAGGAGAAGAAGCAGCATCCCCCGCACCCGTCGCTACCTGTGCGCGACCGGGCGCAAACGGGCTTACCTCTGGCGCACCTCCGGCGTGCCGCCGTCGCGCCCGCTGCACGCCCACGCTGCGCGCTTGTACGCACATCTCCTTATATACTGAGACAGTAAACCGCGTGGGAGTCCTGTGAGGAAATCCTCTGGACCCGCGAAAGATGGCGCCTGAGAACGGGCCGATCCAAGGACCCTCACCCAAGATGGCGGCCGAGACGCCGCGTTCGCTTTTCAAAGTAGCCCCCCGAAGTCTACCTAATTCCCGCAAAATGCGGGTGGGTTAACTGTAGATATCCGGATCTGACTCATACGCGTTGTGCCATTGGGTTATTTTTACCATAACGCTAAATTAACGAACAAAGACTGGAGGCAAGGTGTGGTGCTCCATGCTCACAAGTAGCCTCACAGGGAGTTCCCCTGTTTCCTATTTATAACAGATTTCTCCCACTCTCTGGATTGTACTTTAATGATTGACTTAGCTACTCCGCAGTTCAGCTGAGGAGTTTTAGGCTTTATCTTGGTGTCCCTTGACGGCCCAAGTAGGTTTGATCACATATGTAGAGGAAGATCCTAATGTGGTGCAAAGGGGAGGTTCTATCTAACATTTTGCTTGTGATGCCCAAGCTTTGCCCTAAAGAGTTGGTACAAGGCTAGTCCAAATTCAAGCTCATTGGTGCAATTCTTCCGCAGGTGAGGGGTCACAAATTCCCCCTAAGTCAGAAATGATTGTACTTATGGCAACACATTGAGAGGTCCAAATCTGGTTTAAGAAACTGTGGCACCCAGAGCAGAAACCTCATCTGCTGATCAATAAAATTACTTACATATTCTCTCCTGGAACATTGCAGGAATGAGTTTGAAACTTAATAACAAGGACTAGCTATCTTTTATTGGACAATTTGATATTATCTGCTGTCAGGAGACATGGGCTCGGGATTGTATTGCCCTAGACAGGTGTTGTTCCTTTAGCTACCCCGCTGTCCGTTCTAATGCAGGCAGGGGGAACTATCAGTTTTGGGGGCATATTATCAAGAAACGGCGTTAAAATTATCACCGCTTTAGCGGCAGAAAACTGCAGCTAAAGCGGCAATAATGGGCTTGATAATATGCCCTTGAGAATTCCCATAGAAGCCCATGTTCTGGTGTCAACATGGGCTTCTATGGGAATTCTCATGGGCATATTATCGAGCCCATTATCGCCGCTTTAGCAGCAGTTTTCTGCGGCTAAAGCGGCGATAATTTTAACTCCGAAATTGATAATATGCCCCTTAGTTTCTACTTCATTAAGGTGTTTAAATGTTAGGATGCTGTGTTCTAATCCCCATAATCAGATCGACAAACTTTCTCTACCTGGCAAATGTAATATCATTTTAATTAATTGTTTTTCGATACAACCCCGTGGGCATCATTTAGGACGTGAAACATACTATCACTGACCTAACAAGCAGGGAAGCTTCAAATGTTTCAATTATTTGGGTGGGGGATTTTAATATCATTAAGTGTTCATTCAGTGGGTCACAGGCCTGTGGAATTCAAAATGGGCAGGGAGAGTATGCTGGCCATTTCCAGCATTTGGCTTATGGAGAAGCCCTGACAAATACAATTCTAATTAATTATCTTCTTTTCTCCTCTGAGATAATTAGTGATCTCAGTCTGGATGTTCCAACGTTTGTTGGGAGAGGTAAAGGTAGCACAATTTACCATATCCTCCTGTCTGATGAGCTAGTTCCCCTACTGGCAAAGTTTGAGGTGCATTCTTCGCTATTTAGTGACCATTACCCCTTAATTTTCAGCCTTGCCCTCCCACTACCAGGCCCTCAACCCACTAAGGATAGTCCCTCTTTAACACATGCGATTCATAAAGGGCTATGAAGAAAATGGCTGCATTTTATTCCTAACACAGTGTTCAGGGACCTTAACATTAAAAATCAGACGGAGAGCCTTTTCTGCCTATAGGTTACAGATGTTCTCATAGCTATTTGTGGCAGTTTTAGCAACATATGTAAAATGGTTGCAGAAGCATTAACCTTAAATAAGCCCCGGTGTATAACCACTAATGCACTAACGCCTGTAAAACATTAAAAAAATTACCAGCGCTGTTCCCCGGGACCAATCTGCAATTAGAATAGGAAGAGGGGCTTATAATCAAGCTATTGAGAAAAGGAAAGCAGCGATTAGGACAAGAGAATGGGAGGATCTGCAAAGGGTGGCCATTTTAAAAGACAATAAGGCGTTCTGGGAGATTGTAAACCAACCTTATTTCTCAGGTAACCCACCAACCCACCTAATGGGGCAAAACTAGGTTGAACACTTTACCAACATTTATAGCCCAAGCAACAGGGAATATAAGCCCTCGGCTATTACTGATTTTTCTGTTTCATCACCAGACCTTTTAAAATTCAGTGAGACCATCACAGTAGCTGAAGTGCTTAAAGCGATCCTAAGGTCCACAACAGGCAAAGTTCTGGGACCAGATGGGGTTCCGGCTGAACTTTTTAAACATAATCTTGATTTGCCCCCTGGAAACAAATGTCTTTAGAGCGGTAGTTAAGGAGGGCCCCATAGAGATCTGGAGGGAATCTATAATAGTCCCCATTTCTAAGAAAAAAAACAGAAATTCTCCTTCAAATTGCAGGCCTATTTCATTGTTAAATGCCTCACCAAAAATATCGATATAGCTAAATTAGAAGACTGGGCAGCAGAGAAATCTTTCTTTACCGAAGTCCAATATAGATTTTGCCCGGGCGGGGGCACGACTGAGCAGACCCTTAATTTATCCATGATCTTTGGGAAATATGTCAAGGCCATGAGAGGTGCCATTCATATGGCTTTTATGGAGCTCTCCTGTGCCTTTAACTTAGTTGATAGAGACATTTTTGGGGTTATCATGAGCCGGGCAGGGGATGACCCAGCACTTTTGTACACTATCAAGAGTCTAAATCAAGACACCCATATAAGGGTTCGGTATACCCAACAAGGTGACCGCACGTCCCACATCCAAGTTAATCGAGGTGTGAAACAAGGCTGCATTTTAGCCCCTTTACTTTTTTTAGCCGATATCAATGCTTTAGAATCTTTTTTAACATCCTGCACCTGTGGTGTTCTTGGAATAGGCTCCCGCTTTGTCCCAGTATTATTGTATGCGGATGATGCAGTTTTAATCGTGCGTACAGCAAACAAGCTACAATAATTTTTAAATTCTTTTAACCTTTTTATGCAAGAGCTGAAGCTCAAAGTGAGCCACAAGAAATCCTATGTCATGACTTGTGGCCCTAAAAAATACCCAATCAAAGATTTTTTTTTAAGGGGAACTGAAATTTTAAAGACAAAAGATTTGAATTATTTAGGTCCTATGTTTAACAAGAATATGCACTGGCAAAGGCTGATCGCTGAGAGTAGACAGGGCTTGGAGGTCTCTTGCAAAAAAATCTTCAGATTCGGCTAGGAAGTTAGGACGCAAGCCAGCAGCGGAAATGATTGCACTGTACAAAACTAAAGCGCTGGCATATACGGAGCAGGAGTTTGGGGGCACATTACACCCAAGGCCCTACAGGGGGCAGAAAATAAATTCTTAAATAGGTTATTAGGAACCCCAAAAACCACCCCAAGTTTTATTACTCACAATGAACTTGGGGTAGGTTTTTGGAAGATAAGGTAGGACTGGTCCTTATCCAACTGTGGGTTAAAGTCTGGACGACCAAAGATTTGGGCCTTACTAGAAATATAGTTGAAGATTGTCTCGCACAGAGCAATATGTTAGCCATTTCCTGGTTGAAGTACATTAAAAACACCTTTTGCAAGCAACTCAGGATTGACTGACTATTTTGATGACCCAGCCAAGATACCCCCCTTTTCTAAGAAACTGGTAAGGGAAGTATTTAGTACAAACAAAGAGAAAGCCAGGTTTGTGAAAGTCCAGGACTCAGTAACGGTTCAATCGTATGTGCCACTTTCCACCACTAATGATATGGAGCTTTATCTAACATGAGTAAAGGACCAGGAGCTTGGATTTTATCTCACACGGCTGCGTGGGAATAAGATTCACTTTCTAGTGGCTTTCCTATTTCAGGTACCTGGTTCCCAGTGTTACCGTGTTGTCCGTGTGATGGAAGGTCGGACCAGTTGACCAATCACTTTATGCTCTTTTGCACTTTATATACGCCCTTTAGGACACAGTTTCTTTGCCCCATCCTTAGTGGAAAACACTTTAGTAATCACCAGGTGGAGAAGTGTGGCTCAATGATTAGAGCGGCAGACCCTGATGCAGAGGTCTATCCTGGGACCAGGGTTCAATTCCCCTCCTTGGCGGGTCTTGGGCTCAAAAATTCCACGGACCTGATAATTCTTGCCTCGGTGCCTATTCCAATCATGGAGTCCCACTCTGCAACTCTGGGCAATAGCTTGCTTAATCTCCACAATGGCCCCCACAACGCTAAGGATGCCTGGCCTCCACCTTGGGGGTGCCCAGGAGTGGACGCCTCACAGGGAAAGCCAGGATGGGTTCCACAGTGGTATTTGAACAAGTGCCTTGAGACCCTTGCGGGTGAGTAGTGCGCTATACAAGTATCAAAATTTACATTTAAATTCAATTTACCAGGAGGGCTTGCTTTTTCTCCAGTATCTTAACTCTCCGCTGATTTGTTGCTCAGTTTTGAATTTTATCACACTAGCACTGAAACTAAGAAGGAACTATCCTATGTAATCTGAGTAATGTCAGAGTTTTTAAGTTCAAATTAAAAGATGGATTGTCTCCCAAATTGGGTATGATATTTTATTCATGCATTATTTCTAATAGGGGGTATTACTCTTTTTACAGTACCTGTTGTTTGATTCCGCCATGGATGCAGTTAGTTTGTTTTACTGTGATTTTATTCTGCTTTTATGGTCAATGGACCAAATAAAGTTGTTGAACTCAAACTCGACTGCTTCAAGTGTTGCACTTTCAAGGTTTATGAAACAGTAAGAGAGTGATATACCACCTAATATCTGGATGGCGAACATTCCCATATGCAAGTTGTGGTAGAAGAAAAAGCTTGACTTTAGACAGGGGTAGATCCTGTTCAGGCTCATGGGGGAAGGATCAAGTATCAAAAGTAGAAACAGAAACAGTATGCCCACTAGCTGTTGATTAAACTATAAATAATTAACATACACAAGGAATTGAATCAATGAGCATACATGTATTTCTTTGACCATTGTTTAAGTATTAATCGATTTTAAAGACTCCAATCAAAACTTGAGCGTAAAAATATATTTTTTAAAATAACAAACAAGTTAGAAAGTGAACATATTCAAAGACATCACAGACAACAAATATAAATAGCGTAACTCAAACAGCTATTATGTAACTGACTGTCAAGATATGTGCATAACATAAGTACAAACATGAAAACGCAAGTGTCCTGCAAAAAATTAAATCACTGAAAAACGTGAATTTTGAAGTCTTTGACAAAGGGGTCCCAAGGGCAGGTGTTTTGCTTTACTGAATGCTCCCAGAGACAATAGTTTGCGTGACCTTTCTACTAGATTCTTAAGGAAAATGTTCTGTGTTACATTGTTGGGATAGAAAAGTCCTCTGCATGGTTAGAGACGTGTACCTCTGCCCTGAGTCCCCAACTGTACTGTTGTCTGGATCCCTAATTACCTTCCTTAAAACTTTTAATGTATTTGAAATTGAGTTTGCGCTAACATAAAATCAAAATTGTGCTATCTTCCTTTTTGAAATGATGTTGCGATACACCACGTGATCATTGTTGTTGTTGTTGCCTTTGCTCTAAGAAAGAACGGTGAGCTTTACACAGGGCCACTGGAATTATGCAGCCGGAGAGGGCCAAATTAAGCAGCAGGGTTGAATAAATTATGCGGCAAGAAAAGGCAAATTATGTGGCATATTGTAGCACATTTTGTAATAGTAACATTATTTTGTAATTTTTAACTTGTTACTTGAGACACTGTCTGGGTATTGGTTGCAACTTATTAGTACAATTTAACACTCAAATATAGCAATAAGCAACAGAAAGATGACCAGTCCAGCTTTTTCATTTTTAGTAACTTGTGTACCATTGGAACTAAAAACAAATTTTATTTTTGTTAAAATCTGTAGATTATGCGTCAGAAGATGGATTATGTGGCAAATGCAGCAAATATATAATTATGTGAAAATCACCACTCAATCACATAATTCTAATGGCCCTGGCTATATATGGAAAGACTGGAGCTTTTCCAGTCTTTCGAGATAAAGATGTACCTAACCAAGAACTACGTAGCTGTCCCAGATCGCTTTGCATTCAGTGTTACAATTCTTGTCACCTGAATAGACAATGAGAACCTCTGAATCCAATGTGCTATTGGTATGACAGAATCTCTGAATGTATTTTTTAGTAAAATATTTGTTGTTGCCTGTTCCTCATTGATGCATATCCTGGGACCATGCACTTTTGTAGTAATGTGGCAAATTCTTTGTCTAAAGTCCTATGAAATGACCTGCTTTTCCTCTGTTTAAGGGAACCTCTTTTTCCACTCCTAGAAGAAAAATCTATGCTGGATTTACTTTACTGAGTTGTTTATTCTTATGATCTGTATGCTTTAAAGCTAACTTTACTGATGATATATGTCATGTATTTTGCATTAGTGTTACTCTATTTAAGTCCTTTAAACTTTGGCCCGTGTTTCTCATTCCTATTGAGAACGTCATTAACTTATGGCTATACTGGAGCCTACTGGCATTAGAGATGGGTACAATTGAGACGCACCAAAGTCCATATAGGGACTGCAGTGCTCCTGCTCCGAGTAGCTGGCGTGGTGTTGGTAAGCAAATGAGAGACGGATTTGCGCACCAACAGAGCTGATAGTTTCAATTGGATTTGGTTAGCATTAGATGAACCCATTTGACTATAGAACTGATCACTAAACCTTCATGGGTCAGGCAGTTTTACCCTGAGATTCAAATTGACCCTGCCCGAACCCGATCTTGGTTCGTGAGTTAAGCTGGAGAAGGATGACATGAGTATCATTAGGGAACTACGTGCATGCAATGGAAGAATGAGAAGGCAGCACATGTTGGGACTTGTAGTAGTGGTATTGTGATGGAATGCAGTGGATGGACTTTTAATTTCATTGCTATGTTGTACCAGTTCTTGAACTTGTGGGGTCAGCAGTTATTGTGTTTTTGCTGATATTGTTTGATTTTGGATATGTTACATGTATGTGATATAAATTTGAAGAGGTACCTCAGATTTGTTGTGAATTGTTGAACTGTCTGCTAAGATGAGGTGTACTGTGAGGCACTATCAGTTACACCAAGATAGGGACATAACATTTCTATTGGGCGAGTGCATTAATTAAGCTCAGTGGTTGTTTATTCCTTGGTTCACAGGAGTGAGCAAGCTGGGAAGAGTGACTCCTGCAGTTCGAGAGTCTGCTGTTGTGTGGAAGAAATTTGACTTCTTGGTATTGTAGAAGTTTCTGATTGTGTGAAGCAGACAGAACGTTAACGGTGGAAAAGAGAGTTCAGAAGAGCTTGGCTGTATACAGGTGCTTATGTCATTTGGTGCCGCGCAGGGGATGGGGGATACTGAATATTGAGAACAATGGTTCAGGTGCGGCCTAAAAGGTCCAAAAACGAGAGGGGTGATCCGGAAAGGGGCAGTGTTTTTTACAGATGAAATCAATTCAGTAGGGAGCAAGAGAAAGAGTCTGTAAAGGGTCATGTAGGTCAAAAAATGACAGACATGAATTCGCAAAAATTTCAGTATTAGGGTGCTCACGCAGTAAGTGAAAGGAAGCGTGGTGTGAAATAGTGATAGTGAATTTTAAAAAGACATCGCATTGACAACAATATAATTGAACTCCATCAATGATTTATACAAGTTACGAGGAGTTCATGTTGTAGGGTGGTCGACGACTTTTCTAACCCAATTATTGAGGTTCATCTTCAGGACATTGGTGAGCTAGTTAGATATTGTGGGTGCTGGTGATGAGTCAGGGAAAAGGAAATTAATGCCGACTGATCCGAAGCAATTTTTGTTTAAGGAAACAACCCGTAAATAGCTGGGTAGTTCCGTGGTGCAATGATCCAAAATGGAAGTCTGGGGCTCCAAACCTGCAGTGTTAATTATCAGCCAGATTCATTGCCAAGAAAAATCAATCAGTAATTGGCTGAGCAGCTGGGCAGTACATAGATCAACCTGGGCAGTATACATTTATTTTGTTGGGCGACGGCATTAAATGGGTGCCTGAAGCCGAGCAGCCGGAGACGTCCTGCTGCTGCTGTTGATGGCTTTTGAATGCAGGTGGATGCTGAAGCTGCACTGCAGTAGGATGACCCCTGACCGAGATGCACTGGTATTGGTACGCAGATCATGAACACAATTGTACTGACAGTGTGTGAGATTGGGATTAACCCTGGGCGGTGAACTCCGCTCCGCTTGCGGAGTTTGCGGAGTTTTCTGCATTACGCGGAGCTTGCAGAGTTCCGAAAAGCTCCGCTCCGCTCCGCATAGCAGAGTTTTTTCCCTCGCTCATGTTCGTCATCGTCATGTTGGCGACCACGAGCGAGGCAAACTCAATTGCATCAAACACTGTACACAAGACGGAGTGGGTTTGGAGACCCAAGTAGCAGACGAAGAATTTAAATTGCAGGACTCAGAACCTGTAGTTAGGTTTTATCTGGTCATTATAAAAGGATATTTACCTGTCAATTTGAGAGAGACAGTCAGAGAAGATGTGTGGGATTTCACTGGGAGAGACATTAAGTTGATTAAGAGTGCTAAGCCTCTAAAGTTACCCTCCAGCTGAATGTAGTATTCTCTCAAACCCGTCCTTACAAGCTGACCCCAGAAGTCTTTGCACGAATAACGCCAGTCATCAAGAATATAATAGAGCAGGGCATTCTGAAGGAATTCATTGGGAGCCCATGCAACTCTCCAATTATGGCTTTGCAAATAGCATATATAAAGTGGATAATAGTGCAGGATCTTTAAAGGATTTACCAAATTGTCATTCAATGCTATCCTGTGGTGCTGAACCCTGCTGTGGTCCTGTTCCGAATTCCCCCAGCAGCAGAATTGTGCACGGTCATTGGCCTTTGTCCAACGTACTTCTAGGTTCCGCTTCATGAAGAGAGACAGTTTCTCGTCGCATTTCGGTTCCAATAGAAGAATCTTGCGTAATGTTGTGCTCCTCAAGGGTATACAGAGAGCCCATCCTATTACAATCAGGTATTTAAAAACAATTTATAGACTGCAACTACTGTGTAGCTCAATCCTGATTCAGTATATCAACGACTTACTTATTGCATCAATGGCTAAGGAAGCTTGTAGGCAAGACACTATTGCTCATCTCAACCACTTGACTGAGAACGGGTACAAGGATTCCCCTAAAATGTTGGAGCACTATCAGAAGAAGGTCATGTACCTGGGAGATCAGATTGAGAAAGGAATCAGGCAAGTGTCCCGCACACGAATTGAAACAGTCTTTAAAATGACATTCCTGACCACACAGAGAGAAAATGTTCTTGGGCATCGTTGGCTACTGCAGACAGTGGATCCCAAACTTTTCGTTTGTGGCAAAGCCTTTGTTGAAGCTAACACATACTGATGTCAATGACCTGGTACCAAAGGATCAGGAAAGCGTAGAAGGCTTACAGGATCTCAAAAATCTACTTTGTAGCTCACCCGCTCTTGAAATGCCAGGCTACACCAAAGAGTTTGTGTGCTTTGTTTATGCTGGTGCAGATGCATGGGGAGACTAAGTTCCCATAGGTTTCTTTTCAGTTACCCTTGATCTGGTAGCCACAGCATTACTTGGTTTTCTCAAAGCGGTTGCAGCGGTGAGCCTTAGCATCCAGCCAATTGAAAGAATTGCGATGGGTTGTCCACTTATTGTGATGGTCCCACACTAAATCAAACTTTTCATGGCTCACATCCGCACACAACATTTGACCAAAAGCTGCTAAACCTGCCATGAAATTAAAATTATATGTATAAAGCCCTTGAATGCCCGGAGACATTGTGGCACTGCCTTTACCCTAGAGTTATTTTGGCAGCCTAGAATGTGTCTATTAGAAAGTGTAACAGCTGAACCCCTGCTTTTCTGTTACAAATCCCAGAGGGAGACAAAAAGGGAGATTTTGACCAAGACTGTGTAAGTGTTACTGAGTTGTGCACAAATATAAGGCCTGATATATTGGATGGCCCCATTCCTGAATATGACCATACTCTGTTTGTTGACGAGTCTTGTCTGAGAGACCGACTCGGCATCTTGAGAGCCACATATTCTGTATGTACCCTGAGTAGGGTCATGGGAGCATCCTATCTGTACCAAATTGATGTGGTGAAATGTGCTGCATACAAGAGTGATAATGACTTTGTTACCAGGTGGACACGGATCATGTGTGTGTGCCATGACATAGGCCTGTCTCACGGTTTGCGGTCTTGTTGGACCTGGAGGGGTACCCAAAGCACTACCTTCATTGTGGTGGACGTCCACTGACTTCACCAGGAGTTATGCAGCACATGTTCGGTGATGGCAGCATACCATGTAGTGATCAGTATTAGTGAACAGGACCTTATTACCCTGTGTCACTGAAGTGAGGCCTATAGCTTTACTCACCTTTTAAAAGTAGCTGTGTGCCTAACTCATCTTTAGCCTACATGAGGGAGCTGTGTTGTGCTGCACAGCAGAGTAGTAGTGACTCTGCGCTGGTTGTATGAGTGCCTGGGAAGGGTACCGTACAGGAACAGGGCAGTACTTTGTAATACATGTGGGATTAGTGCATTTGCTGAGTGTGTGTATGCCTGCGTGAATACATTACATAGAAATATAGTACTGTGCAGTGCATGCACAATGAGAGCATGTGCTGGGTATATCTGTACTTGCGTGAAGTACAATACATGAAGGGTGAACCATTCTGCATCACATGTGGTGAGTGTGTGTGCTTGCAGAGCGTGTGTTTGAAAATAGCACACCGTAGGTAAATATAAAAAAGTTTTAGTGATGAACAGTGCATGCAGACTGAGGGCCTGATTCACAAACAGCTTCTGCAGTCACAGCGGAGGCCTCACATTCACAGCAGGGGTCCTGCACTCGTGGCAGGACCTCCGCAGTGGTAAACTGCTGTATGGAGGACCCGCCATGATTGTGGGAACCTCTCCGTGACTACGAGGTCTCCATCGTGACTACAGAGGCCGCTTGTGAATCAGACCATGAGTGTGTGTGCTGAATGCATGTGTAAATTTAACGGGGTATAATGCATGGCAGTACCAGTGCTGAATAGTAAGTGTGCTGTGAATGTACACAGAGCAAATGTGCCTACAATGGTACATTGTATGGAGGACCCTGGGTTCAATTTTGGGAAGTCCAGGACCACCTGGTGAAGACATGAAGAGGAGAGGAAATTCACAAGATTTATGTATTGCTGCATTTCTGTGATCTTGATAGGACATATACTGAAGGGAAATGGAAGAGACCCCTTTAACACTTCAAAAGACTGCTCTTTGATTCAGTGACAGATTACAAGGAAAGAGCCTGGACACATCTCATGAAGAGAGGCGAGGGTGATAAGGGAATCATCAAGTGTAAGGGAGGAGGGTCTGGGATTAACAAACTGTAATGTTGAAAATGTCTGTACTGCAGGAGCGGGTAACACTTGAACTGGGCCTGTGGGCCCCGTGGGATATTCTTCTGAAGGTGCTGCGGCACCATAGGCACTTTTGACTAACACTGAAGAAATAAAGGGGAACTCTTGAGCATGGCCTATTAGTGAACATTTCCTTGATGCGGTCACCAGTAAATGATGAATAACCCCGACCACGTTACATGAAGGAGAGTGGTACAGGGATTTGCTAACAACTACTAGAGCCTTGACCTCAAGGGGGATTGTGTTGTTGCTTCTGAATGTTCTATATCTTTGCATGTGTAGAGTTAGAAATAAAATACTACTTTTTCTTATAAAACAAGAATCTAGCTGGACATTGATGTATTGTTTGTACTGTTTGCACTTTGAGTTATGAGTCGTGTTTACTGACCTGCATCTACTTCAAACTCATGATCAACGAAAGAACAACCATCAAAGGAACCCTCGTCTACCACTCACCGGGACCACAAGCCAACTTTGCAAATCTAATTGTACACTTCCTCACCATCTACTACAAAGATTTTATGCTCCTCGGCGACCTCAAATTCCACCTGGACAACCTCAGAGACCCCAACTCTACAGATCTCCTCGATTGCCCAGACAACATTGGACTCTCTCAATTCGTCCACAACCCCTTGCATGCCACAGGACACACACTCAACCCCATTTTCACCTCCACCAACAGAATCCCATACAGCCACACCACCCACCTCGTCTGGCCCCCATCACTCCACAGTATATTTCAGCATCACCACTTCACAGGTGCTCCCTCCTTTCACCTCTATATCCAAGGAAATGATCTGCGGAGTCCCACAGGAATTGTCTCTCAACCCTACCCTATTCAACACCTACATGACTCCACTAGCCAACATCATCAGATCCCGCAGACTCCACATCATTTCCTTCGCTGATGACACACAATTCATCTTCTCCCTCTCAAAAGACCCCACCAACACCAGGAACACCTTCCCACCTTCCACAACTGCAGGACCAGAATCACAGACTAGATGAAGGAAAACTGCCTGAAACCTCTGAATCATCCTTGACAGCAAACTCTCCATGCTATCAGAAATCGCTGCCACCACATCCTCCTGCTTCTTCATCCTGCACATTCTACGCAAGATCTCCAAGTGGTTCCTGCAGGACTCAAGGCACACTGTCACCCAGGCCCTCGTCACAAGCAGAGTGGATTACAGCAAAGCACTCTGTGTAGGAATTCTAGCCCAGTTCCTCCAAAGATTCCAGACTATCAAGAATGCCAGCGTCAGACTCATCCTTGACCTCCCTCATCACACCCACATCACACCCCATCTCAAACAGCTGCCCTGGCTCCCGATCCAGAAACGATGCCACTTCAAGATTCTCACACACACATTCAAGGCACTGCACAACACCGGATCCTCCTGCTTTAATCACTGCCTCAACTTCCATCAATCCTCCAGTCACCTTTGCTTTGCCTCTCTCTCACTCGCCCATGCACCCCGCATATGTAGAAGAAGAGCCAATGGCTGATACTTCTCCCACCTCGCAGCGAAGTCTTGGATCAACCTTCCCCTTCACATCTGGACCTCCATGTCACTTCTGGAATTCTGAAAGAAGCCTAAGACCTGGCATGTTTAACTAGTACACTAGTCCATCCATCATCCTCAGCCAGTCTCAGATAACACCCTCCTAGTGCCTGAATACCTTCCCAGGTGATAAGCCATGCTTTACAAATCCAATAACATCACATAACATAACATAACATAACACAGCACAGCACAAAATAACATAACATAACATAACATACCCTTCCCCTGAGGGAGCCTTTGTCTGCTCATTCACAGCTACCACTGACAGTCAAGTGTAGAAGAGGTACTTGGACCAGTTGCTCAGGATCCATAGCAGGTCAGGCCTGGGACATCAGGAGCAGGGGTGGCTCCTCCATAAACGCAGAGGAGCTTCGCCCCACTGCCCAAAGCCAGCAGATGATAAATAAAATTATAACAACACATTTTATCGCTGTCTGACATCGCAATGAGTATAGTGCGGACTGGGCCATGGCATAAAGGAGGAGTTGTGGTCAATTATAAGTGCGCATGTCCTAGGCTAGCCAAACTGAAATGCGCACTTATGTTTCTCCAACCCGGCTGTGTTACACTGCCGGGTTGGAGAAAAGCCATGGTTCCTATGCACTATCTGACTGGCAAGCGAGACAGCGCAGACCAATCCTGGAGCTACTCTCATGCTTGAGAGCAGCATCTGGATTGGGTGGTGGGCCTTGATGGCCCATCCCCTTACGACCAGGCGAGAGGAGCAGCGGGGCGGCAGGCATCATCAGCGGGAGCAGAGCAACAGGTAAGTATTTTTAAAATTTCATTTCTTCCCCCCAAATCCCTTTCAGTCTCGCCCTCGGTCACCCTACCTCTTTTGCTAGGAGGCAGCTGCTACTGATCAGGAGTAAAAGACCTCAACCACCACGTTTGGGCCCACCAATAGTCCCTGACTGCCCCATGGCCCTCTGAAAGGGGTTCTGACAATTGCCAACTAGCGGTGCAGCACCAAACGCTCAGGATCCAAAGATACAGAGATGACATCGGTAATTTCCAATCTCCCCAAGGACTGCAATAAGTAAAAAATTTTCTTTGACGCAGAAAGAGATGAGACTGTAGCAGACTCTGGGGAGGGAACCATGTAATAAACCCAGGAAAAGAGCATTGTGGGCTCTAGGATCGCCTTAGCATAGATATATCCCAGACACATGGTGAGTGTGTCCCCAGTGCATTTTCCAGAGTTCAAGACACTCACCACCTTTAGTTTATAGATTACCTCAGGTTTGTATACCACCTCTAATTTCTAGGGTACCATGCTCCCCATTTTCAGAAGTAAATTCCTTCCTTAGATAGGTTGAGTCTAGCAAAGACACCGAGCTTGCAGTTGACGCTTCAGAAAGCTAAAGCTGAGGAAGATGAGAAAGTCAGAGAGTTCAGGAGGGAGAAGCTAAGGCTAGCTTACCGGGATGAAGAGGAGAGGGCAAGCGAAAAACAGGACGAATAGGCTCCTGAAGAAAAATTGTGAGACAAAGAGGAGAAACAGAGAGAAAGGGAGGAAAAACTGAGAGTGGGAGAAAAAAAAGAAGGAAAAGGAAAGAACATTCCATCATCATCTGTTTGTGTTGCTATAGCCGCCCTGAGTGGGAAGGATATGCGCAGATTTGGATCCTGTGCTCCCTATGCCACTGAACTAAGCTAGCCTGGCTGATGAGGGGTGATACCCCGAAGCCGGTCCCAGGATGCTTGTTTTCTGGTCCCGGCAGGACCTGGCCTGGCAGTTTTGGCTAGGCTGTTCCCAGCGGAAGCAGGGTCAAGACTGATTTGCATATGGCTGGGTCAAAACTGGGGTGGCATGGTGAGCAAAAAACACAATGGATTTAACCCAGCTCTCTGACTAGGTTTAAATGCTTGACAATGCTCAGGATGCCGTCCAACATCTTTTTGTGGTGTTATAGTTACCCTAAGTGGGAAGGGTATGCCCAAATGTGACTGACTATGCCACTGGATTCAAGCTAGCCTGGCGGATAAGGGGTAATATCCCTAAACCGGTTCCAGGATGCTACATATGAGTAAAGTTACCCAAGAGAGACTGGTTGTGCTCAAACTATCAGCTATGAACATTTGAGTGAGGGACACAGATGCTCTGAAGCACATTCATCCTAACACAATAGGATTAGTTCAGGAAGTTAGTATCAATGGGAGGAAAGTGCCTGCCCTGAGGAATACTGGAAACGTCTGCACTGTGGTTGAAAGGAAATACCTTAAGCCGAGGAGATACTCCTTGGAACCAAGGAAACAGGATTGGTTGCCAGTGGAGCGGACATTAAGTATCCGCTTGCCAAGGTTGAGATTGAGCTCAATGGTAAGGCGGCCATGATTGATGTCGGGGTAAGGGACAAGCAAGGAGCTGGATGTCTCTTGGACAATGATTTGATTGCCCCTGGCTTGGTGCCAGGACCAGAAGCCTTTATAGCTTGAAGAACATCAGCTGTGTTGACCAAGGCACAGACTACACACCAGTCTTAGAGGAAGGTTGGGTTCATCTTTGATTTGCATGGACTAGGACAAGGAAGTTTGCATGAAATGACAGACTCTAGGAAGGCAGTAGCCATGGAGATCATTGCTTTCTCTCCAAAGGGAGATGAAGATGATGCTCCCAAATTTGAATAGCTGCTGGAGTCTGGGTTGCTTCCAGAGCTGCAGGGTTTGTTAGCTGTTGGAAGGCCTAGCCAGGAAGATTTCCATAAGGCACAGCAACAGTGCTCTACGCTTGTGAGACTTTGGAAGAATCCCAAGATCAGGTCATCAAAGAAATGGTCGAAAAACACTATGTTGGCTGAGAGGATATTCTACTTTATAGTGAACCGGTAAATACTGAGCCAGGTACTAGCCTGAGGCTAGTGGTTCCATTAGTGATAGGAACTTCCTGTTGCCACTGGCCCATAAAGTGCACATAACAGAGCACTTAGAAATTAGAAAAACCCAGGATAGGTTAGACCTTCTGTTCTACTGGCCAGGGATGTGCAGAGACACAGAGAGGTTCTGTGCAACCTATCCTGCTTGCCAGATGAGTAGTAAGACAGGAGGGAACACTAAGGCACCGTTAGTGCCTCTAGCACTTGTAAGTGTTCCATTTGAGCGGGTGGGAATCAACATTGTTAGTCCATTTGACAACCCCTCGCAGTAAAGCAACAAGTACATCTTGGTTGTGGTGGATAATGCCACCACGTACTCTGAAGCTGTACCTCTGAGGAGCATGACTGCAAAGGTGGTATCGTGAGGTTCACTGGTGATTTTTTCTAAGGTTGGATTTGCAAGGACAGATAGGGGCATATTATCAAGCCAGGTGATAAAATTATCGCCGCTTTAGTGGCTGAAAACTGCCGCTAAAACGGCGATAATGGGCTTGATAATATGCTCTATGGAATTCCAATTGAAGCTCAGGTTAGATGTCCTTCACATTTAACATGGGCTTCAATTGGAATTCCATAGAGCATATTATCAAGCCCATTATCGCCGTTTTAGCGGCAGTTTTCTGCCACTAAAGCGGCCATAATTTTATCGCCTGGCTTAATAATATGCCCCTAATTTCTGACCAGAGAACTAACTTCATCTCTTTCTATATGAGAGAGATGTGGAAGTAAGCTGGTGTAACCTACTACTTCTCTGCACCAATGGTTTGGTAGAGTGGTTTACCAAAACACTGAGGGGCATGATAGGAACTCTACTAACCCTGGGCGTAGTTCACGTAGTCGCGCTTCGCGAAGCTTCGCGAAGATGTCATTGCACTACGCGACCTTCGCGAAGCTTCGCGAGCTTGCGTAGTTGCTTGTGGCAACCTGTTCGCGATGGCTTTTTCTTGTTCGCGAGCGCGGTAAGCATGTTCGGGGAACTGTTTGCATGCTCGGGGGATATATCTCGCGATCTTACCCATGCGGTCGCCAATGGGCGCGGCCATCTTGTTTTTCTATAGTCCCGCCCGCTCGCGATGCCTTATTTCCTGTTCCGGGTCGCGGATAGCGTGTTCGCGATGTGCATTGACGTGTTCGGGAGCGCATTTTACTTGTTCGCGATAAATAGTACATGTTCGCGAGAAATATCGCGCGAACTTACCCACGCGGTCGCGAATGGGCGCGGCCATCTTGTTTTTCACTCTATGCCATGTTTCTGGGCCTACTTTTGTATCCTCCCTTTATCATAGCAATCCTTTGTCTTTAAAGCCTTTTTCCTGACTTTTTTTAGTTATTATCTAACTCTCTGTTTGCCTCAGTTTATATTTTGCATTTTATTTCTACTTTTACTGTGTTTTTGTTACTTTTATAAAGTTCTTTCTATCTTCTTCCCCCTAACTTTTTTTCCCCTTCGGACTTTTCTTTTCCGCCTCCCACCCACCCCAGAACCATGGCCAAGGGCACACCAAGTCCCAAGGGCAAGGGACCTGCAGGCGCAGAGAAGCGCCGCCTGCCTTGCGGCAGAATGCGTCCTGCAGGGGTGCAGGCCCGGCAACTGTTTGGGGAGGAGGAGGTGGCGGCTCTTGTTTTCTTCATCCAGCGCCTCCTCCCCTTGACCTTGGCAGCAGGCGGCAGGCCCGGCTCCGGGTACGCTACCCAGGAGCGGCACCGTCGGTGGGCGAAGGTGCGCCGGGCCGTGTTCCGGTGCACTGGGATCCGGCGCACCCACAACCAGCTAGCTCACCGGTGGTCCGACATCCTGGACCGGGAGCAGGACCTGTTGGACCTGCTAGGTGTCGAGGTCATCGGGCTTGGTGAGTAACTGATTGTGTATATTAAATTAGATGAACAACAAGATTACTGCTGCGTGCCAAGCGTTGCTGGTAAATTACGTTCCAAAAAGCAAAATGTTCTTTGATTTAAGGACCCAGGTGCACGGTGGTACTCTTACTTGTTTGCAACGTAGTTTGCGCTAGCTTGTGCTGATGCTGATTATGTAAGAGTTTACTTTACAGAACTGAAGTTAGGTAATGCGATTTGCTAGAGAGACTCTAGTCCTTCCATTGTCCTACTGTGAAATAGTGGTGGATGGATATTGGATACTAGGTTTAGTTTGTTAGTAGTAGTTACTAATTGTTTTATGCGGTCTGCGTGACGCATCCTCTGTCACTGAGTGCTGCTTACCCCAGTCCTCCGTCGAACCTTTTGTACTTTGTTTAGTGAGTGGTAGGCTAAGCATGGTCAGTCAGTAGCAGAACTAGATCAGCATTATGCAACCAACCCACAATTTGTTGTATGTATGCACTAATGTATGCAACTATGCATGTGTCCTCCATCTCATCATCTATGCATTTGATGGCTGAAAAAAATTGCAGACTTAGTGAACAATTGGCCCGTCTGGAATAGGTGGTGTAGGTCAGGTGGTACTTACTAGGCTTTGTTAGTATTTGGAATCAGAATGATCAAGGAACACTGGAGTGTTCATAAATAAGTAGACGATCCGTAAATGCACTAGGAAGCAGCCAGTAGTCGATCCATCTGATTAGATAGGTCAATTTTATTGCACTTGTTGTTTCCTAAAATGTTCTTTGACTTATTGTTTTTCCAAATGATTTATTATTTTTCTCACAGCACTCCTTAATGTTGGTCTCTTTCTTTATTATATTTTACATGATCATCAGCACCACCCAGGGGCAAGAAGACGGGGTCGGAGTCGGCGGGGGAACCCCAGGACCTCTCCTCTACTGAGGCTCCTTCAGCTGGCCCCAGTAAGTCCTCCATTGGTTAGATTGACATTTATATTTCCCTAAATGTTATGTTACTGCATCTTTTTTTTCCCAAACTCTAAATTATGGTTCCACTTTCTGAATCTCTTTTTTACAAAAGCTTACTTCTTTGACCTTGACTATCTGTTTACTAATTCTGTTTATCCCTGCCTCGAAGTTGCTTCTAACTCCCTCTGCTATGACTCTCTGTGCTACTAATACTACTACTACTATTACTATTATTACTCTGTGTGTAGCGAAGCTTGCACAGTTGCCCACTCTTTAATAGAAGGTTTTCTTTGCAACAATAAAACTCTGATTGACCAATAGCTCTAGCCACTGGGTCCTGTCCTTTGGGTTGTCCTCTTCAAGTCTTCTCAATGTTGAGGCTTTGACAATTACCACAAACAAAATGCCCAACCAGATATTTGACTAGTATTTTTGATCGGATAGTACATGATACTACTATTGTCTAGGATTCTGCAGAGCCACATACAGAACTATGCACAACAAAATAGGATGGTGCTGATGGGAGGTTGGATCTTACTGATCACACCTCAGTCCGAAGAACCCAGGATCCCCTAACAGACTAGCTATAGTGTCTCACATTAGGGTCCCACTCCCGACCCCCCACGAAGACGATACACAATGTTGATGATGACTGAGACAGAGACAACCCAGAACATAATAACAAACACCATTTTGCTCACACACTTGTGTAAGTCCACTCCACCACACCAAATACCACAGAGTCTATGTGTAAGTTCAAAAGGTTTATTTGAAACAAGTATCAAACTCTGTACATCGTTAATATGAAATTTAATTTACGACAGCCATAGTCAATAAGCCAGCAAAAAGCCTAACATTAAAACAGTAAACATTTACAAGTGCATGATTGACAACAAGAACAAGAGCCAAGATCTTTATAATTCTGGAAGATCCCTCACCGTAGAACGTAGAAATACTGGTTACATCATCTTGCATCCACTATGCTCTGTAAATCTCTGGTTTGTAGAAGGGAATCTTCCGCCTATGATATATGAGAAAAACGCTGCGAGTTAGCCGTTAGATAGTATACTGGTGAATGATGCTAGCATTTTGCAGTCATGCCAAAAAGTGTAACATGTATGTGTGATGGCTAAGCAATATAAACTAAACAAAGTCAATATGTTGTTTTTTTTTCGACCTCTTCACTTGTACGCAACAGTCAAGCGGCCTTAAAGGCATCTACTGCACATGTCAATAAGCTGGCAGGTATAATATGCACCAAAAGAGTAGTAGTCGACATGATGAATCTAAAAAGGTTACTCATGGCTCAGGCTAACTTTCAAAAGAGTAGAGTAGGACTAGATGACCCTAGGAAGTGGAACCATATCCTACTAGTGTCTGTCTACTGACTGTACTTACTGTCTAGTGCTGATGTATGTTGCATCGCATTAACTTTTTTTTCAATGTTCCAAGTGAACACTTAAAATAGGGGGAGGTTTACAGGCATCTAAAAAATTTGTGATGCTTTTTTCTAGGCACACTACCATCCACCAGTGCCGTCGGGGCCAGCGATGCGGCCATTCCGGAGGGGGCAGGCGAACTGGCGGCACCTGCAGGAGACACAGGGCCCAGGGGGGATCCAGCAGCAGTGGCCGGCGGCGGTAAGTTATATTCATTACTTCTTGACATTACAGCTAGATGGAACTGTGTTCACTATTTCACTGTACTGTGCGACTTTATACAACGGTTGAAGAAGACACCCTTTACGTAGCATTACCAGCGTGAGTAGAGTAACCAATGGCCTCTTCTATTTGACTCCAAAATCAGCTGTGAATGTTTTATGGAGAAGACAAACTCAGATCAGATGACCTTCATGGATGTGTTGAACATAGAGGGAAAGCACTAAGGGGCAGATTTATGTTGCACTTGCGGCACTTTTGCGCCGCCGTTGCGTCACTTTTGTGACGCAGCAGCGGCGCAAATCCTGCGCCATGGTGCGGGGCATTTACAAACGTGACGCATCTCCCAGATGCGTCACGTTGTAAAGCCCTGCGCAACATGTAGGCGTTCCAGGGCAGGTGGGGGCGTTCTGGCGCAGGAACGCCTCCTAAAAGTGGCTGAGTGAAATCTACAAGATTTCACTCAGTCACTTTTAGGCCCATGCTGCGTCAAAACCCTGCGCCTGCTTGAAGCAGGCGTAAGGATTGACGCAGCATTGTACAGATAGGGCCCCCCAGATCATTGCTGGAGCTGCGTCGCGCTTGCGACGCAACTCCAGCAATGCGCCACTTTTCGGCACAGATGCGTCACGCATCTGTGCCGTTTTTGCCCCATGGTGCGCCGCATTATAAATGCGGCGCATCCATGGTGGCGCAGCAGTGCCGCATCATAACTGGCGCATCCCTGCTGATATGCAGGGATGCGCCAGTCGTCATAAATCTGCCCCTAAGGGTGGAAGGACGGGCGAGATAAACAATATGACTGACCGGCAGAGAAGGATATGTTGTTGGAAGCATATATAGGAGTCTGATAGTAATAAGATCAGATGCATGGGTTGTTGAAGGATGGGTGGAAGGTGAAAGAATGCCTGCCTGGGTGGGCGACACAGTATGGGTGGATAGTACTAGATAGCAAGAATCAGCGGTGTTTTTGGTTCAAACTCAAAGCCAAGGCAAGGAAGGAAGTAGCAGAAGCATGGGTGTTTGTTGGTGAAACCAACTAAGGTTTGTTAAGAGATATATACAAAAGGATAGACGTTTACTTTAATGGATGTATGCCTGGATGTACTATCACCAAGAGACAGTATAGGTGGAAAGTGTCACTGGAGATTCTTACTTTGAAGAAAATGTAACAGAAACTGCGCGACAGTAGCAAAGCCAAGAGGAATCAAGGTAGTATTATGAGCATACAGTACACTTGCAGTAGTTTGCAAGCACGTCATATATTATCAAGCGGAAACCCCTTCCTCCCACTCTGGGGACCACTCCCTACCTATTATTATTAATGTATTTTCGATTGGGGCAGCCAGCCTGCAAAGGGTGGCCTATCTGTTGTTTAATGTTTATGTATATTGGTTACACAATCAATGAAAGCAAAGTACCCTCTGCAGTAGCGGTTGGTGGTGGGATTGTTGGCGGGCGGTGACATGGGGAGGGGACGGGTGGGTGGCACTGGCGAATAAACTGTGTATTACTGTTACGGCCAAATACAGGTAATCAACATAAAAATAAATAAAACTATTTTCAAGGTGCGCACTGCACCGCCGAATGCGATGCAGTGTGTGCTACTGTGTGCAGCAATGTTTTTTTTTTTATGTATTCTTTAATTACCTGTGAATGTCCTTAATCCATCGTTTACTATCCCCACCCTGCACCTTCCCACGTCACCGACCGGCAGCACTCCCACCACCGACCGCTACCGACCTGATGTCGTATATCGTATTAGCACTAGCAGCATCTATAATATGAATATAAGCAATGATCGTTGGATCCGATAAATAAATAATCAGCCTTTTTGTAGTACCCATGGCAGGGTGTAAGTGAAATTGTGCATGCCATTTGCCCTCATGTAACAGAGTATGACCAGTGCCAACGGCCGTAAGGCGTCAGACAAAAAGATGAGCTTCCCCACCTGCAGACAGTAGTAGTAAATAAAACTAACGTGAGTCTGCATCATGTGGCTCATATCTGTTTCTCTTGGGTGCAAGCTTAGCTGATGGACCTGGCATGCCGCCTACAACAAGGTTATGTAATTGGGCTAAACTACAGATAAGAACAGCACGACTGGTGTACCGGAGTACATACATAGTACGATTATATTTATAAATAATGTCTGAAACGGTCACAAATGTTAGAGTCCAAGGAAGTAGGATTAGAGATACTTACCCCAGCACCAAATCCCAAATGTTATGAACTGTGCTTGCTAGTGATACTGTGACACTATGTGTTGAATGATTTTAGTGTTCCTGTTTTGCTAAGAGAATTGGCTCCAACATGTTCTTTTTCTTTCTTGATATAGATGATACTCCTTACACTAAACCATCAAGGAAGGAGTTGGCCGCTAGGGCCCGGCGACGGAAACTGGAGGCCATCTGCGAGCATTATCGCCGGCTGGTGGCTCAGGAGGAGGAGGAGGAGGAGGCGGCTGCAGCTGCAGCCTCCTCCAATGCCCCGGGCCCCAGTCAGGCCCGGCCTCCACTTTAACGGCGCCGTGGTCCGGCATTCACCCGCCGCCGCGCCTCTATTTCCAGCACTGCTGCCCCCCACCCTGGAAGCAACTTTAGGGCATTTCGCCACCAGCTGCTCCGCCAGATGGCCCGCTGGGAGGAGAACATGGAGGAGCGGGTAAAGATCCTGGTAGACAAACATCTTAAGGCCCGCCGACAATAGAGGACCTCGTCGTTTGCCCCTTTTTTAATTCCTTTTGTTGGTGGGTGGGTTTGTGGGCGTTGGGGGTTTCTACGGACATTGGGACTTTGGACTTTCGTTTCGTTTCGTTGGGGTTAGGGAGGGGGGTGGGTTAGGTCAGAGCGGGATAGTTTATTTTTGTTAGGGGACATTAAAAATATACTTACTATTTATTTATACGATGTTAATGTTTTTTGTGGTGGGTTACAGTTTTCCGAATTCAATGTAAGTTACATGGTTGTTTACTTTGTTTCCGTGCTGCTGCATGCCCACAGCCAGTGTTTGATTTAAAAGATCTGCCGATTTTGTAACACACAAACCGATAGATGCAGTACCCCTCACTGAGTTATTTTTAATTGTCATAGTACTGTCAGTCTCTCCTCCTAGTCCATACCTCCCACCAAACTTATCTTACCTGTGATTGATGATGAAGTTCGGCACACTGATGGCTGCATGGTTGGTTTCCCAAATTGACGGAGTAGATGCCATTATAGTGGTGGTAGTAGTAGACACTGGCAATAGCGTTTGAAAAAAGAAAGAGAAAGTCACTTGACTGAGACTCTGGGAGGAGGAGTGGAACAGAACACAAAGTAAACTACAGCATGGGTGGTCAAGCAGAAGAAGATCCTTGCCCTGCCTTAGTTGAAATTCAATTAGTGTTGCTTTCACCACATCTGCCCCAGCAAGCGTGTGATCAATTGGTGTAGATAGTCATCACATCACACCTCAATATAAATCACACAGCCCGGGGGAAGAGGGTTAGGGATTGATGATTGGATGGGAAGTGGGGTTTTGGGAAAGGTTTGAGAAAGAAAAACAGACAATATGCATGGACACAACAAAAGTAAAACACAATCTTGTAAAATGACCATGATCCATTATCAAAGAAATCAAAGTATGTAGTGAGAGAAAGCAAATGCATGCATGCTGAGGAGGATAACTTGATGGTTAATGATAATGAGTTGTACTATAACTACTATGACCCAATGAGACAGTACAGTCAGGGACGAAATTGAAATTTGCCTTGCCTGTCTGACGCCCTCAGAGCTCAGACCGAACCCAATTACATGCTGTACCGGGCTTACTTTTATTTTTCAAGCTAGCTAAGGAAACTAAAAAAAAGTTGGATCAATTAACAAACAAACCACAACACACAGTCGTAATGATTAAAGAGAAAAAAGCAAGCAAATAAATGTAAAGACGAATGATGATACTAAAGTTACTGTATTATCCTGGTCCAAATGAGGAGTTGCATCATTCTCGTCATTCTTCTTGGTCCTCCCTTCCATGGACACTCCGCACATCAATCTTGGGTATCACTGCCTGCCTGATGCGGATTGGTAAGGTACGTATGAGTCGTTTCTCCCACTGTAGCACAGGGTAAAGGCCGGCCTGTAAGTGTAGATGGAAAAACAAACGGGGTATTGAAAAATTACAGCCTTTACAACAATAAACTCAATTACAGTGGAGTGCAAGACAACACTCTGGAGAGAACACTTTCAGACTGAAGCAGCTTGGATAGGCTACATAGTGTGTCTACTCTACAGCATTAAGGTACAACAACAACGGGACAGGATTCAGGAGCCAGCACAGCCACAGAACAGGAGAACCGCGGCACAGGCCAGGCACCCTACCCCTTACTTACATTTTGACCGAGCCAGAGAAATGTCAGATGCACTGCAGCAACCTAGAATTTTCCCAATGAAGTGAATAAATCAATGCGCCACTGTCCGTCATACCACTACACTCTACTCCAGTCCACACCACTACACGGACATCTAGCCTAGGTCTGCTGTGGTTCTTGTTCAAACTTTTTACCTTTTATGTCAGCCCATGAAACGCCTGATGCGTATTGGTAAGGTACGTGTGAGTCGTTTCTCCCACTGTAGCACAGGGTAAAGGCCGGCCTGTAAGTGTAGATGGAAAAACAAATGGGGTATTGAAAAATTACAGCCTTTACAACAATAAACTCAATTACAGTGGAGTGCAAGACAATACTCTGGAGAGAACACTTTCAGACTGAGGCAGCTTGGATAGGCTACATAGTGTGTCTACTCTACAGCATTAAGGTACAACAACAACGGGACAGGATTCAGGAGCCAGCACAGCCACAGAACAGGAGAACCGCGGCACAGGCCAGGCACCCTACCCCTTACTTACATTTTGACCGAGCCAGAGAAATGTCAAATGCACTGCAGCAACCTAGAATTTTCCCAATGAAGTGACTAAATCAATGCGCCACTGTCCGTCATACCACTACACTCGACTCCAGTCCACACCACCACACGGACATCTAGCCTAGGTCTGCTGTGGTTCTTGTTCAAACTTTTTACCTTTTATGTCAGCCCATGAAACGCCTGATGCGTATTGGTAAGGTACGTGTGAGTCGTTTCTCCCACTGTAGCACAGGGTAAAGGCCGGCCTGTAAGTGTAGATGGAAAAACAAACGGGGTATTGAAAATTACAGCCTTTACAACAATAAACTCAATTACAGTGGAGTGCAAGACAACACTCTGGAGAGAACACTTTCAGACTGAGGCAGCTTGGATAGGCTACATAGTGTGTCTACTCTACAGCATTAAGGTACAACAACAACGGGACAGGATTCAGGAGCCAGCACAGCCACAGAACAGGAGAACTGCGGCACAGGCCAGGCACCCTACCCCTTACTTACATTTTGACCGAGCCAGAGAAATGTCAAATGCACTGCAGCAACCTAGAATTTTCCCAATGAAGTGACTAAATCAATGCGCCACTGTCCGTCATACCACTACACTCTACTCCAGTCCACACCACTACACGGACATCTAGCCTAGGTCTGCTGTGGTTCTTGTTCAAACTTTTTACCTTTTATGTCAGCCCATGAAACGCAGTTATTCCAAAAATTTTCTCCAATCCAACTGACTGTGTGCAAAGATAGTATGCTCAGCATCCTCAATGATGGTGACCGTGTGGTACGTATTCTCCAACACCAACTCAGTCTGTAGTGACTGATTAAGTTTATAATATATTCCATATTACCAAATTGCAACGGATATTGGCCGGCACCTGCAGTGGTAGGAGTACAATGTGGTCATTATTAAACAACAAGGAAACATTAACTGTCACCACACCTGAGTCACTTGTACTTTGTCGATAAACTAGTATAGTTCTACTTCATGGCATGCACAATTCTTCGTAGTCAGCCAGCATCCAATGCAATGCATGCCACCATCATTCACAATAATCACTCATTACCTGTCTTGGTGTTCTCTTTGGCTGTCTGATATGATGCCTGCCTAGCCTTCTGCCAGTCAGTGATGAGTTTCTTTCGGATTGGAAACAAAATGGAATATAGGTGGAGTCACGTTTCACTTCTTATGGAGGGACTGTTAGAGGCAACATGTATTGTACTATTCTCCATCTCCATCCAATGTCTGACTTGCTCGAAATGTACTTAGGGAGAGTAAGGAACATGGAGCAGGACCCTGAGGAGTGGAGTGGACAGTTATGCACAGACGTGCAACTCCAATAGGGAAATAAAAAGAGGAGACTGTTGATGGCTTTGTTGTGAATGTAGATTTTGAACCAGAAAAACAGATACACACAGTCACACACAAATAAAGGAAGGGAGAACAATTTGAAAGCCTAGTTGTCAGGGAAGAGGAGCTCGTCCTCAAACTCTGGTGGTTCGGACAGCAGTACGTCTAACAATCCACTACTTATGTCATCAAAGTCACTCTCCTCTTCCTCCTGTGATTCACGTATTTTGTACTCCGGTGGTATAAAGTGTTGATTCATTTTGATCATGGTTAACCTCTCAACACTTTTGGGCGAGAGACTGGTCCTTTTGACAGTAACAATGGCACCAGCAGCACTGAAAACACGCTCTGAAGAGACACTTGCAACAGGGCAAGCCACATACTTTATCGCCAGCCTGCTGAGCACTGGCCATTGGCTTCTTTTCCCATACCAATACACCAATGGGCTTTGCTCCATGTAGACCTCTGTTGTGTCATCTAGATAGGCCTGAACCATCCGCTCAATGTTCAGGGGTGCTCCGATTTCCTGGGCCTCTTTTGCCTTTGCATCAGTCATTGATGTGCAATACCCTTTCCGTAGAAACCAATCACCTGCCGTTTTTGTAAATGTGCCTGATGATCCTGTTGGTGCTGTTGATGTTATTGCTGCTGGCAGTGTTGACTGCTGGGAGGCAAACGCACTGCTCTTGGCTTCTGAAGTAGAACTTCGTTCTGGGTGCCCTGCAGTACTTTTTCTGCCCTGGAGGGGCGGGCCTTTAATGAAGATCCTTTCGTTTTCAAACTCAGTGGCTTCCTCAGCTATCAAAGTTTTGTACTGGGCAACATTCACTTCTGAAAAAGGAATGACTTCATTACTGCGCAGCAATAATTTGTAACGTGGATCCAAAATTGAGGCAGTAATGTAATGTGGATCTGACAGAATGTTATTTTGAATCCTTGTATTGTGAGATAAGCGAGCGGATAAGGTGTCTGCCAAAGAATGTGCGTCTACTTTGTCATCCACACCTGCGTACATTTCTGCCACCTCCTTCAGCTGTTGCTCTAGCATGTACAACAATGGGATAGCTTGGCCCATAGTACAGTCCTCCCTGCTCACTTCACGGGTGAAGACCTCAAAAGGAAGTAGCATCTCTGTCAGGCTTTTGACAAGGTCCCATTGGGCCATCTCAACTCTCATGCCTTTCACTGTAGGATCCCCTGACCTTTTCATGACATAAGCATTAAGTGGTATGTACTGCTCAAACAGACGCTCAAGCATGTAATACGTTGATTTCCAACGTGTTGGCACCTCTTGGATGAGTGCTTTGACTGGCATTTTATGCTCACGTTGAATCACCCTCAGCTCCTTCCGGGCTTTAAAAGAATGGTTGAAATGTGTGCATATTCTTCTGCAGGTGGTCAGTAAGCTGCTGACTTTGCTTTCATTTTTCAGAAAGTCTTGCACAACAATGTTAATGCAGTGTGCCAAACATGGCACCCTGAAATACCCACCATCTTTCATGGCCCGAACTACATTACTGCCATTGTCCATGGCAACAAAACCAATGGTAAGACCTCTTGGTCGCAGCCACTCAAACACCTTGCTGTTAAACTCATCCAAAATGTTAGCAGCAGTATGAGATTTCTCCATTGCAAACATGGCTACAGTTGCATGTTTGCGAGTGTCTTTAAAAATCTCAGCGGTGTCAACAACGCCGTCAGATATCTTATCTTTAACACCCGAAAAAGAGACCCAGTGTGCAGTGATGCACATGTAATCAGTGGCTTGGCAACTGGTCCACATGTCTGTTGTCAGGTGTATACTCTGAACAGCACTCTTTTTTAAGGCTTTTCCAAGCAATTCCAGCACGTTGTGATGTAGTGCTGGAACAGCAACTCTTGCAAAATAGTAGCAGCTGGGAACTTTCCATTTTGGGCAGATGGTGGTCACAAACTCAAGAAAACCCACCCCTTCAACAAAAGAAAAAGGGAGAAGGTCCAGTGCTAACATTTTTGCCAGCTTAGCATTGTACAAACGTGCTATTGGGTGATTGCGTTCTTACTGCCCCTCCGGCCTACTAAACATGCTAAGAATGGTAGGCTGCATGGTATTCCTTCCTGTGGTCGACGTCGCACTTTTTGGGCCAGCAGTACTCCTTGGTGTCTCAGGCTGGCTCTTACTCTTGTGCCAATGAGATGTGGCTGAGGATGTGGGCGTTACCACTGCAGTGCTGGGGACAGGGCTACTTTGTGTACCACTAGCACAGAGAATGTCTCCCTCTTCTTCCTGTTCCACCGTGAGCGGACTTTCTACTCGTTTATGCCCAACAGCAATGGTTCCAGTTTTGATGAGCCTAAGGTGCTCCTCCCACTGGATTGCGTGGTGTTTTTTCAGATGGGTCATTTGGCCTCCGGTACCATAGTTTGTACCAAGCTTTCCACGGCTAACACAGGAATGACAAACGGAGCATACAGCAATGTTCTCCTCCTTTGGGCTAACCGTAAAGTAGTCCCACACTGGGGAGCTTAACTTTTGTCTCCTGCTGGAGGTGCCACTCCCACTTCCAATGCCGGATGAACTGGAGGGTGTGTGTTGAATATGACTCTGTGCAGGACCACTACCTACTTCTGCTGAGGTGGTGCTTGTTGTGCTGGATGTAGGACGCTGCCGGCCCTTTGCTAATGTAAATATGGAAGCTGGAGGTCGTGTTGGTGTTACCTGTGTTGGAGGTATGCGTGCTACATCCCTCGCATCCATTTTGGATAATGTAAAAATGTTGCTCTCCATCTCCTCAGGCCCGGGAGTGATGTTTGTGATGACTGGCTCATCATCATCATCATCATCAACCTGCTCTTCTACATCAACATCCATAAGTGTAAGGCTTTCTGGAACCTTCCTTTTGCCATGCCTGCTCTTGTGATGTGTTTCCCTCTCAGACTCAGTTTGTGGCTTCCAAGTGACATCTAGATCATCAGAAGGGGGGCTTGGTGAAGAACTTGATGTACTAACCCTCCTTTTCCTTGCTGGGGATTTAAAAGCCAATGCAACTTCTAAAGGAGTGGCTTCCTCTTCTTGCTCTGCATGAGGCTCAATTTCCTGAACTGCCCCTACTTCGGGAGGAACAGCTACTATTGCGGGCGGTGGCTGCGGCTGTTGACCACTTATCTGCTGTGTTGATGATGTTCCCTCCTGCGTTGATTGTGTACTACTTTGAGATAGCGATAAGTTTAGTTCAGGCTCAGCATCACTGCTTTCTACCATAAGGCTGGCTACCTCTTCCACACTCATCTGCTTGGGCATGGGTTGGTGGGTTGGGCCCACTGATGTGGAGGTGCTGCCCCCAGCTTGCCCCCCCCCGACACTGCTGCTGCAGGCCTCATTTTTGGTGAACCAAAAAAGGGTTTGGGAGGCACACCAGACTTAAGTGACACTTCCTTCTTCTTCTGTTCCTTCTTCTCCATGGCAACTTTCTTGGTACCGGAGGACCTGCTACCTGCTTTCTTTGGGGGCATCTTCAACAGATGTCAAAACAGCACTCAGTTGCACAAGTTGCAGAGATGCCTGGTCAGGTCACTGACACGTCACGTTGTGTACACTACAGCAGCAGGACGTCGGTCTGGCACCACAACAGTGGATGATGATGACACACCTCTGTCTTTTGTGCACCTAAAAGCAAAAAAGCCAGAAGAACATCAGTCAAAAGATCCATAATATAATATATAACTTATTAGTGTCTCGTGGGTGGTCATCACAATTATTAAATTTCATGAAGTCAGTGAACAACATCAACAGTATAGCCAGCCATTAAGAGACTGACAAGGCCATGGATCCTGTTGTATTTGTACTGTGTACACTTAGGAAGAAGAATAGCAAGGAACAAAAACCCGCAGTGATGATTGCTGAGTTGTACCCCTGGGCCTACTGTACGACTAGGCCACAAGTTTGGACGCCTATGGCAAAGGCACAATGCATGCCTTCCTAAAATGGCCGCCACACACATGCTCAGCCTACCCACCACAATAACACACAAAAAGTGATTGCAAAGGACAGGAAGAGGAAGTTGTAGTGTCTGTGGAACTTAATCCCTCTCATAAAAATGTTTTCCAGACAAATAACAGCTTCTCCCTGCTTCAAACCTACAGCTCAATGACAGCCTGAGGAGTTTTTTGTGCAGAAATGCACAAAAAAGCGTTTTCGAGAAGGGTCTATGTTGCTCGCGAGATATTGTTTGCCAGATTGCAAAAGCTGCGTGTTCGGGATCGCGAACTGTACAAAAAGGCTTTCTCGCGTGCGCGAACACGCATATTGCGAGCGCAAAAATGACGAAAACTGTAAGTCCGCGTTGTCGCGCTGTGCAGAGTTACCGAAAGTTCGCGAGCTGAATCCCTTGCCTTACATGCAGGCCAAAATAGCCCAATTTGTTTAGCACACACCCAAAAAATGCTATTGCACCCCAAACACACCTTTTGCAATAAAATCCAAAGCCATCCATGGAGTAAAGGAAAAACACCAGACAACACCAACTGTACATTTAAATCACGCACCACAGGTTGGAGGCTGACTACCTCTGGGCCTAGTGGAAGACTACTAGGCCACAAGCACACACATCCAACAAAGGTAAATCACACACACACACCAACAGTGAAATACACCACAGCCACGTTTAGCATTTCAATCCTATGCCATCCATGCCCTACATGATGTAGAAATTCTACAGACACCACAAAACATGGACCCATGGGTACCCTACTGGCTGAAATTGCAGAGAAAAACAACAAGGCCCCTATTGAAAGTAGTACAGGCCACCCACCACAACAATAATTTTTAAAAACAATAAAAATCCCAGAAAAATGTAGGTACAAACAAGCCCCAATGAAACAAACACACCAATTCTCCAACTTACTTGTAGTAAATTAAATCTCAAATCAAAAATTCCTCAAATAAATCCAAAAAAATGGTATGATGCAGCAGACAGACACAAAAAGTGATCCTTCCAGCTCCAAATCCAAATGAAAGTGAACAACACATGCACAAAGCACGTGGGAGGAGCCTGCTGGACAGGAACAGGAAGTTGTAGACTCAGGGGCACTTCCTTCCTCTTGAAAAAAAAGTGTTAAAAAAATTAAAGGACTCTTTCTTACACAAAAGACTACAGCAAGATCACAATCTGAGGAGTTTTCTGAGCAAAATGATCATTTTAGAGAAGGTTTTATGAAGCTCGCGAGATATTCTTTGCCAGATTGCAGTTTTTCCATGTTCGGGATCGCGATCTTACCAAAACAGCCGCCGGAAGTCAGCTCGCGCGCACCAATGACGTGTTCGGGGTCGCACACTCTCGCGAGCTTGGGCAGCCATAGTACAAATCTCGTGGCGCTCGCAAACAGACAGAAAAGCAAGTTGGCGATCGCAGAATCAAGGTAAGACGTTACCGCGCGCGCGAGAATGAATATTGAGCGCGCGAGGAAGCAAATTTACTACGCTACGCGCTAGATTGCGTAGCAATCTGCAACTTCGCGCTCTACGCGAAGCGCGAAGTTACCTAAACTTCGCAAGCTCCGCGAACGGAGCGTAGTTAAACGCCCAGGCTTAAACTCTACCAAAGAACCTCAGAAATAAGTGGGGCCTTCTCCTGCCATGTCTCTTGTTTGCCTACAGAGAGATTATGCAGAAGGAAGTAGGGTTCAGTCCCTTTGAACTTTTATATGGATACCCGGTTCAAGGTCCATTCACCAAAGTAAGAGAAGGGTGGGAATGAACCTAGGAGTCTCCACAGAAGGATGTGGTGGACTATGTGATTGGCTTCGGGAAGTTGATGGCACAATACATGAGTCAAGTAAAAGAAAACCTTAAAGCTAACCAAGGACTGATGAGGAAATGGTATGAACAAAAAGCTACACTGTCTAGGTATCAGGAAGGTCAGGAGATGTTGGTGCTAAAGCATGGTTGTCCCAGGGATGTGGAGGACAAATTGTGTGGGCTATACAAGATAGTTCAGAAGGTTTCAGAGTTTAACTACTTGGTGGGTACAGGTGCCACAATGGAACCCAAGAGAGTATTACATGTGAACAGGCTGAAGCCTTACCTCTGAGATACCACACAGTGAGGGGCATAATTATAAGCCCCTATTGCCACCAAAACATCACTTTTTTGGATGTTGTGGTGACGATAGGGGCGTTACCTTATTTACAAGGTAGCGTTAAGCCACTTAACGTGGCTTATCGCTACCTTGTAAATAAGGCACCCTTTTACATTATACTAAGCGTGAAAGGGGAGGGCAATGGGTGTTGCTGTGTGCGTTCCACTGCAACACCCATTGATTTTGACGCTGCCCCATATTTACAAGGGTGGCGAAAATATGGCGCAGCTCCAAAATTAAGACCAGGGAAAACCTGATCTTACCCTGTGAAATGAGAAGAAATGTTTTATTTCTCCTCATTTTTGCTGTTTCCATGTGTGCTGCATTGTGCAGCACAGATGGAAACAGCAAAATGACATTGATTGTTTATGTGCAGGAAGGTGTTACATAAACAATCATTTAAAAAAAAATGACGTTTTGCAAATTCTATGTGTGCTGCATTAAGCAGCACACATAGAAGTTACAAAACGCCATTTAAAGATTGTTTATGTGCAGGAAGGGACACCTTCCTGCAAAAAAACAACCTTTACCTGCAATGCAGATACCCTTGCACTATGATGCAAGGGTGCCTGCACTGGCGCTAGGCAGCTAAATTTAGCACCAGCACAGGGAGAAACGCATGGCTGCACCTATTGTTGCTCTGTCACTTCCATTGTAAATATGCCCCTGAATGTCATGGCTATGGCAGAGGAAATTATGCAAGATAGTGAGCCTCTTCCTGAATTACTGCATGGTGGCATGAAGGATGGCACTATGAAAGGGGCTTAGTTAGTTAATGTCTGAGCAGCAGAGAGAGTGTAGAGAGGTGTTGGGGACAGTTTGCCAACCTCTTCTCCTTGACTCTAGGGTTGACATCTGTCTGTGTGCATGACGCGGGTGACAGTCTGCCAGTGAAGGGTAGAATGTACAAAATGTCTGACTGTTTACAGGGATGCATTAAAGCAGAAGTTGCCAAAATGTTGGAACTGGAGTCCTCGAGAGATCCCTTAGTCCTTGGTTTAATCCTGTGGTTCTAGAACCAAGGTCTACTGACTTGCTGTTCTGTGTGGATTATTGAGCACTCAATGACGTAAACAAAACCGATGCCCAGCCAATCCCCAGAGCGGATGAGCTTGTGGATTGGTTAGGTGCTACAAATTACTTGAGCATCTTGGATCTGACAGTGGATATTGGCAGATCGCTTTGGCACCAAATGCTAAGAAGAAAACTGAATTTTCTATGCCACAGGGGCTGTATCAGTTTAAAGTGATGCCCTTAGGGCTGAAGAATGCTCCTGAAAGCGTCTGATGAACCATGTTTTTGCAGGGTTGATAGAGTGCTGTGTGATCTACTGGATGATAATGCGGTGTTCAACACATTCATGGAAAAGACCATCTGATGCATCAGATTCACCTGGAACAGGTGTAGGCCAGGATACAAGAGGCGAAACTGACCATAAAGGCAACTAATTGTCATGTGGGCAGTCCTCTCTTTACCTTGGGCATCAGGTGGGAAATGGGGAGATTCACCAGTTACATGCAAAGAATCAGTCTGTGATGGAGTGGGAGGTACTTACTACCTAGACTGTGAGGGCCTTGTTAGGACTCACCGGGTATTACAGGAACTATGGGGCATATCATCAAGGAGAGGCGATAAAATTATCGCCGCTTTAGCATCCGTTTTCGGGCGAAAAGCGGCAATAATTTTATTGCCTTATCAGCAAAAACAGCGTGTTTTGCTGACTTAGCGCCCGTTACATCAACGCCCATTTTTGCATCGTTAATGAGATGCAAAGTGGGCGTAACTCACTGAACTTACCAGGAAAATGTCGCTAAGCGACATTACTCCTATTATCAATCTGCACGCTAACCTGTGCAGCGATGATAAAAGGAGCGCTAACCACTCTTATCGCAGGTTTCATTATGCCTGTTTTTCTTTTGACTAATCCATGTTAGCCTATGGGTGGTTGTTATGAAGGACTCCAGAATCCAATGAAGTAAATATGTAGATTTATTGTAATATGCAGCACCAGCAGATGACATCCACATACGACCCAGGCAGGCTAGTAACTGCTCTCTGAGAACCCCCACTGCACGGACCCAAAACTCTAGAACATCCATAGAGTCTAAACAGGGTCCGTGCTAACAACATGTTTACATTTGTACGTGTTTCAGCAGACAGAAATATTGGGGGAAAAATATCTTGATAAATATTGTGATGTAAGAATATTGTTGACAAGAATATTGTTTTTAGAGGAAAGTAATATTGTTTGGCCTTTGCATTCTCCCTCCCACCCCCTTTCCCCCTCTATGCTCAATTTTCTCATCCCCTTCTTAATGTTCTTCCGTTGAGACCTAGCTATTTTGCCGATGCCCGGTGGAGCTACCTGATAGCTATAGAGGAGATGGGCTGTAGACTTCCCCCTCGGCTGTCACCTACCCAGCCGGACTTTGGGCAGACTCTTCCTCGTCTCTCCATCCTATTTCCCTTCTACCCCTTTACCCTACCCCCTCTCCTTTCTAAGCTCCTTTTATCTCGTCTTTACGCTCTTGAAATGATTTTCTAGTAACTGATGTATCAAATAAATAAATAAATAAAAATACAAAAAACAGTGACAATTTGTTCAAACCCTTGCAAGTAAAGTGCACAGTTACAATGGATCTCAAGTACATGTCTACAACTACACAACCATGATTGCACCTCATTTCATCCAGGGAAGACTCACTGAGGGTTCACTTATTCTTCCATCAATCCCATTGGTAGTTTACCACACAGCAAGAGGGGTTGGTATACACTGCCATGACAGCCCAGGTTATAGTTCAAGTATGCCCAATGACCAACTCACACCAGCTGCTCACAACCATTACAAGGAAGGGCGCATCACCCTGAGGGTTGACTCAGCTCTCTATCACACATACTCCAGATCTGTAAATGTAAAGGTACTTATAGAGCGCACTGTCACCAGACGGCCACCTTGCGGTGTCGCCTTTGTGGTTTCCTGGCGCTGATACTCATACCGCTGTGGAACCCCTCCTGGATTTCCCTGTGAAGTGTCCACTCCCGGGCACCCCCAGGGTGAAGCCAGGCATCCTTAGCGCTGTTGGGGTTGGTGTGGAGGCTAAGCAAGCTATTGCCCAGAGTTGCAGCATGGGGCCTGTGATTAGAATAGGCACCGAGGCGAGAATAGACAGGTCCGAGGAAATTGAGCCCGAGCCCCGCCGAGACGGGAATCGAACCCTGGTCCCTGGCCAGAACTCTGCTTCAGGGTCTGCCGCTCTAACCATTGAGCCACACTCCTGTCACATCAATCCGCTCGGGATTCCTATTTGCTACAATCGAGTCTGAGCAAATCGGCATTAGCTCGTAGTATGTATCAGACTGGGTATTGCAGTATGTCATATCAACATGCAACTTCTGTATCATGAGAAGTTGCCCCTTTGCCCACCATATGGCTATTCTGTGCTTCGCAAGCAGATGTCCCAGTGCCACCAACCGCCTAATGGTCGTTCGGAGCTCCCTATCTTAACCCAATAGCACCAGCAGAAGAGTCAGTGCAATCTGCTCTCCCGTTATCTTAATTAATCCTTAGTACTGCTTCCCAGTCGCGTCGTATGCAAGGGCAAAAGCACACCACGTAGGGAAACCCTGCTGCCTCATCTATAGCCTCCTGCACTTTTGCGCAACCATAGGAAAACAGGCAGGCAGAGGTATAGTATACTCAATTAAGATACTTAAAGTGTATCAATCAATGTCGGCCGTTCAGGGAGATCGTCTTAGTGACTGAACAGCAATGTGTCCATTGCTGGTTGCTTATGACCAACCCCAGGTCTTCCTGCCAGTTCAACCTCACATTTGCGGTTCTCAGTTGGCATATGCCCTGCGAGCAGGTGCAGAGTTTTGTAATAAGGTGCTGGCAAGTCTCGTTCTGAAGAAGATACATTCGGGCTGGGAGTTTGGGGTGAGTCTTTCAATTCCACCCCAGCAAACCTCGCATGGAGTGTCATACCCTATGATACTGAAACTTAGCCAGAGCTGTGTGGGAGTCCTCCGGCTCGCAAACTTGCTCCCAGCTATGCAGTGTCCTCTTCTGAAAGAATTCACCCCTACTTTGCAGATGCAAACCGCAAAATACTCCTACCGCCCCTTTCTCCTGCCCCAGGGGGAACCACATGAATTAGTCTAGAGTCAGTAGTGGTGAATACAGGAGTGGTCCCGCCAGAAGTTCGGCCCGTGTCTTCCAGCACACCAACAGCATCTTTAGGGTGTGAAAAAAGACTCTCGGTAGCCCAATCAGAATATACATAAATAGAAACAAAAAATGAGGCTGCACCACCATCTTCATTATGGCTATACATCCGCCAAGCAATAGTGGTAGGATAATCCATCTGCCAATAGCATCTGTGAGTTGGTTGATAGCTTTGTCATAATTTTCTAACAGTTCCACTGATGGATGAGTGTGTACTTGTACACCAAGTTATCGCACCAGGTCTATAGGTACTCCATCTGCACAAGTGATGTAGCTACCATGAGGGGGAATATTAGGGATGTGTCCCAATTTATACGCAAGCCCGAATGTCCACCGAACAGTATGACTCGTGCAGAACAGAAGCCAGATTGTGCTTCGGATCACGCACCTATAAGAGGATGTCATCCACATACGCTGTCATTATCAGGTTGTTATGGAGAAAGCAGATCCCCCGATACACATGGTACTCACGTAATGCAAGAACCAGAGGCTCAGCCATGACAGCATATAACAACGGGGACAGGGGGCATCCTTGCCTAGTGCCCCTCATGACATCTACGGCTTCTGTAACTATGCCTTTGACTCTAATCTGTGATATCGGCAGCGTGTATAGCCCTGTTATAAACTGCAGGAAGGCGTCACCTACCCCTATCCTTCTCAACACCACCATCATGAACCCCCACTCCACCAAATTAAATGCTTTTTCAGTGTCCTGACATACCGCAGCAGGTGGAACTTCTGGGTCAGTTCTGAGATAGCTTCAAAGACGGTTCTGAGATTGTATATCTGCGATATGCCTGGTATAAACCAGGCCTGTTCAGGTCCAGCTATTCCTGGAAGTAGAGGCGCCAACCTGTTGTCAAGAACCTTCATAAAACATTTAGTACCAGTATTCCGCAGTGACAAGGGCCTATAGGATGCACAATGATTGGCCAGTTTGCCCGGCTTCAAAAGGGTAACAATGAGAGCTTCCCGCATTTTAGGAGACATGCAGTCCCCTTTGACCATTTCTGTGAAGAGCTTAATAAGGTGGGGCACTAGTTTGGCCTCGTACTCTTTATAAAAGGCCACCATTAGGCTTTCAGTACCAGGCGCCTTCCCGTCTGGCATACATTTAAGCACTGCTGCTATCTCAGAGGGACCCAGTGGAGCCATAAGGTGCTCCCTATGCTCTGCGGTCAACCACTTTTTCGCTATATGAGCTAGGTAATCTCCCGTAGCCTGCTCGTTGTGCTGAAGGCAGTGGTGTATAATTCAGCATAATAAGGATGGAAGCGTCCCACCACCTGCACCGGTGTGTATGGTGTTTCCCCATCTCTTGGGTTGCTCTTCTTTCCCTTACACCCTTGGAGTTGCATATTTGCCCAGATGTTTGAGTTCGGTACATGCCACTTCATGGTATTCCTCCAGTTTTGCCTTCATCTTTACCCGGACACTTCACTCAGCAGTCTAACTGTGTCCACATTTTGGGGCAGCTATCTCGGACTCTAGTCTTGTGAGCCTGTCCCTAATCAATTGCAAAACACACAAGATGATGGACGGAATGTTGCACATTGGCAAAACATTCACCCCCAGTCACAGATCTGGGTTTAATCCATCGTTATTTTGCTCACCACGCCACCCCAGTTCAGACATGGCCATATGCAAATCAGTCTTGACCCTGTGCCTCATGGGAACAGTCCAGCCCGAACTGCCAAGCCATGTCTTCCCTGGACCGGAATCAAGCATCCTAGGACCGGTTTCGGGGTTTCACCCCTCTTCAGCCAGGATAGCTTGACTCCAGTGGCGTAGTGAGCACGGGACCCACATCTGGGCATGCCCTTCCCACATAGGGCGAACAGCAGAACACAAGATGATGGACGGAATGTTCCACATTGGCAAAACATTCACCCCCAGTCACAGATCTGGGTTTAATCCATCATTATTTTGCTCACCACGCCACCCCAGTTCAGACATGGCCACATGCAAATCAGTCTTGACCCTGTGCCTCATGGGAACAGTCCAGCCCGAACTGCCAAGCCATGTCTTCCCTGGACCGGAATCAAGCATCCTAGGACCGGTTTCGGGGTTTCACCCCTCTTCAGCCAGGATAGCTTGACTCTAGTGGCGTAGTGAGCACGGGACCCACATCTGGGTATACCATTCCCACATAGCAAAACACACAAGATGATGGACGGAATGTTGCACATTGGCAAAACATTCACCCCCAGTCACAGATCTGGGTTTAATCCATCATTAATTTGCTCACCACGCCACCCCAGTTCAGACATGGCCATATGCAAATCAGTCTTGACCCTGTGCCTCATGGGAACAGTCCAGCCCGAACTGCCAAGCCATTTCTTCCCTGGACCGGAATCAAGCATCCTAGGACCAGTTTCGGGGTTTCACCCCTCTTCAGCCAGGATAGCTTGACTCCAGTGGCGTAGAGAGCACGGGACCCACGTCTGGGCATACCCTTCCCACATAGGGCGAACAGCAAAACACACAAGATAATGGACGGAATCTTGCACATTGGCAAAACATTCACCCCCAGTCACAGATCTGGGTTTAATCCATCGTTATTTTGCTCACCACGCCACCCCAGGTCTGACATGGCCATCTGCAAATCAGTCTTCACCCTGTGCCTCATTGGAACAGTCCAGCCCGAACTGCCAAGCCATGTATTCTCTGGACGGGAATAAAGCATCCTAGGACTGGTTTCGGGGTTTCACCCCTCTTCAGCCAGGAAAGCTGAAGAGCCCAGACGTGGAGCCCAGACGTGGGTACCGTGCTCTCCATGCCACTGGAATCAAGCTATTCTGGCTGAAGAGGGGTGAAACCCCGAAACCGGTCCTAGGATGCTAGTTTCCAGTCCAGGGAGGACCTGGCTTGGCAGTTCGGGCTAGACTGTTCCCATGAGGCACAGGGTCAAGACTGATTTGCATATGACTGGGTTCAAACTGGAACGGCATGGTGAACAAAAAAACGAAGGATTTAGGCCCAGATCTCTGTACTGGGGTGAATGTATGACATTGTTCTGCATTCTGTCCATCACCTGTTGTTTTTTGCCCTAATCAATTGCAGCACACCTGATTGTTTGGAAATTATGACCCTCCTGGATGTAAACTTTGAAAGTTTCCCAGACAGTCACAAATTCTGCCACTGAGCCCACTTTGTTAGTGAAGAAATCATCAATTGCTTGAGCAAGTTCCTCCTGAAACCCATATCCAGGAGGGACCAGGGCAGGAATCTCTAAGCCAACATAGAGGACATCCAATGCAAGCTTGAGCAAAACCGGAGAGTGATCTGAGTATGTGTGCGGTAAGTGTTCGCACCTGCCAACCCGCGAAACCAGGCTCCTAGCCTGAAGCCAGTAATCAATGCACGTATGAATGTCATGTACTGTGGAATAGTTCATGAATCCTGCAGAATCAGGGGATCGGTGCCACCAAATTTCTAACATCCTGCATCGCTTAGAGATGTCATCAAGTGCCTGAGCTGCAGCCAAGGGGCGGCCCGAGGGCCACTTAGACTGATCTCTGTCCAGATTTAAAACACAATTAAAGCCCCTGCCCCATATCTAGGGCCAGTCTCCATATTTGTATTTTTTTACTATGTATATTATTCGGCTGGAGGGGGTGCTTACTGAACATGGTCTTGACATACCAAGAGTGGGTGAACGTATGCTCCCCGCTCTTCTCTATGCAGATGATGCAGTCCTGATTGCACATACAGGCAGAAGCCTTTAAAAACTTTAACATTTCTTTATCATATTTATGGAAAGTTTGGAATTGGTAACTAATTAAAACAAATCTCATTTTATGGTGATGGGTCAAAATCACACAAAAATCTCTAGTTTTTAAGCGCAATGGCAGTCATTAAGTAAGGTGGATCATTTTACTTATTTAGGGATTTTATTAGATCCAGGCCTTAGTTGGCAGCCCTTGATTAGAGAGAACACAGGATGTTTTAAGAGGGCCATCGGCAGCCTAAATCACTTTTCATGTCACTTCGGGCATAAGCCAATTCAAACTATGTTAAGCCCCATGGCCACATTTGGCAGTGAAACATGGGGCTATGCAAATATTGCCTCAATCCAGGTGGGTGAAAACAAGTTTATGAGGGGGCTTTTAGGTGTGTGACAAGGCACTCACTCAGAGATCATTTATGAGGAATTGGGCATGGGCTATATTGCTGATTAAATTTGCCTTTGCCCTCTCCTATAGTTGTGTTCAGTCTGGGTTAAGAGGGAGTTAAGTTTAAACAGGTTAATTATATGAGATTGCCTAACCCTGGAGATGTCACGTGGCCCATAGGGGCATTGTCGTTTTCACTAAGTTAGCATGAGCACGCTGCAGCTTGCCTGCTGCTTTGCACACGTTACTACAAGTTTTTATTTTAGCAATAATTTCTAAGGCTGCTTTCACATGAGAACTCATCGCTGTGTTCACTCTGCAAGTTCCTGGGATTTTGACTGAACATTGTGAGCAAGGTCGAACAACAATGCCCCTTGTTATTTTATTCTGGACAGACCTTAGCCCTTAGACAAAATATACCGATGCGCCTGTTGTTTGGACAAACACACTTTGGTCCTATTAGAATACACGAATAAGTAGCACACACTTGGAGAGGGACCTTTCAGGGGAGAAGAGCGAGACAGCACCTATGATGTAGATCTACCATCTCTATGCTAAGGTATGGGGTCTGCTGACAAAGCCCAGAGATCTTCTAATATATAATAATACTGCTTCTTAGCATAGGGAGGGAGGTTAGGCGCTATTGTCTTTTCATTATGACATCCCCTTTCATGATATATGGACTAGCTGCTATGCTGGCTGTATTTGTACTATGCATTTTCCTGCTTGTTGTGGCATGTATACTACATTTTAGGGCACGTTAGTTGAAATAATATTTTAAACTATCCGATGTCTCTGTCAGATCTTATTGCGGACAAGGACAGGAGTGAGAGCGAAAGGGTGTGTCTTGCTACTTTGATTCCTGAGAGATCTGGGAGTGTTGTGTTCTGGGGTGTCTAATCATTTGTTTCTCTGTGAGTGAGTAGGAGAGCAAGTGAGACACTATAGCTAGTTCGTCCTGGGCTCGTGGGTACTAAGGTGATAGGAAGACTCAGTCCCTATACACCAAGGTCCTATAATCCTGCGCATAGTTCTGTCTTTGTGCAGAATCCCTGCAACAGACAATATGTACTATATACCCAGGTAACACTACATAAAGTTACATTTTAAAGCTCTAGGGTTATTTACTAATGCCAAGGGCATTACTAAAGCTGATATTGTTTGGTTGAAGCAAGTCTTCTCCTTTTGGGTGACAGACGAGAGGGAGGCCTTTGCCTTAGCCAAACAGTTGATGCTTCAGTAATGTATGGTAAAGTCAGTTGATGGAATAGAACCTTACCTCCTGTTAGAGATGCCCATGCACCATTGACGCTTAGTGACAAATTACAGACTGGGCATATTTCACCAGCTGTAATTTGCAAAAGGTGTCTGGTTTAAAAAGACTGATCTACAGGCATGTGTCTGTGATGAGGTTTTAACTTCAGATACCCTGCATACTGTTCTTATATGCCCCAGAATTAATACCCTTTGCCCTACCTTTATTAGGCTCCTCCTGCTATCCACAGACCTGAGACAGGCCAGACTCACCTTTTTATATTTACAGCTTTTATTTACACCTAAAATTTGTTTTTGTGTGTCTTGGTTTCTGGCTGTGGTTTTTAGCTCCAGATAGTCATTCATTTTTACGTGTATCCTTTGTGTGATGCTGCTATCCCCAGCCTGTTTGTTTAGAATGATTTTCCTGTAGTTTCATCATATTCAGCAACACTTGTTTACAAATCATTTGTATATGGTGCTATTCTTTTTCTCTTGTTTAACCTCTTCGATGCCGATGACAGAACGGTTCCGTCATGCACGCCGGTTGGGCTGTGCTTATGACGGAACCGTTCCGTCATGGCCCCGCCCGCGCTCAGATCTTTCAGCACTGCGCGGGAATCCGCGCAGCGCTGAAGAGGTTAAAGATGATAACGTTTTTTTAAAATATTAATATTGCTGTTTTCCTGATATTTTTAACATTGAGATTAATATATATACTTGTATGATTTTATTTTATAACATCGAATAAAGTTATATATGATATGATGATATGAAGTCTAGGGGCCTCATTAATGAGAAGTGACGCATCGCTGCGTGAAAGCACCCTCCTTGCGACACCAATGATGCGTCATATTTATAATATAACACATCATGTCGCAAGGAAGGACAGATACGTCAGTATAACTAACGTATCTGTCGGCGCAAAAAGTGGCGCATTGCTGGAGTTGTGTCGGAAGCCTGACGCAACTCCAGCAATGTTCCTTTCACATGGGGCAAGCCCCATGTGAAAGGACCTGCGTCACCCTTACGCCTGCCTCATGAGGCAGGCGTAAGGTTTTGACGCATTGGCATCCTAGAAGTGGCGCAGCGAAATCTCATAGATTACGCTGCGCCACTCCTACGACCCTTTCTTGCGGGGGTACGCCCACCCTGCATACATTATACCTGGCACAGGTATAATGTTGCGCAGGGGTTTACGAAGTGACGCATCTACCTAGATGCATTACTTCGTAAACATGGCGAACGTTTTACGCCACTGGTGCGTCACAAAAAGTGACGCACCGGTGGCGCAAAAGTGACGCAGGGGCTCATAAATGAGCCCCTACATATTTTGCTAGTCTGGTGCGCTGGTCGTGGTAGAACTGCGGATCATCATAATTAGGAGAATATACACCAAACAGCAGTACTGCCAGATTATCTTTGTAACAGAGAGCCATCACGTACCGTCCACCCAGGTTAGCGTGCATCTCTCACTTTGATATTAGAGCCCCTCTGCACCCAAAACAACACTCCCCCGCTTGCATAGTAAATCATGCTGTGTAACAGTCTCCCTTCATGCAGTGCTGTAAAACCAGCTCACTGTCAAGAACTAAGTGCATCTCTTGTAGGATAGCAATATCTATACTGTGCCTCTGCAATTAAGCCACGGCCTTGCACACCTCCCTGCAATAATGTAACCTCTGATATTCAAGGAACATTAATACAGATGCATTCCCTGTTTCAGTCAAGTTCTCAGGCAAACCACCAGCCGCCATCACACAGCCTAGCATCCTGTTGACAAAGCTTAGTACAGGTCAATCCAAATGACTGTCTCACTCCTACGTGCACACAATGGTTGTACATATTCTCCCCACCCTTCGCCCACAGTGCGTACCTGAATGAGCTGCACAGTAAAGCCATTCTGGCCTTGACCCTACCCCCCCTCCCAAGGCAACACAATAGCAAACCGACCATTGTGGAACTATCATGGAGACAGATGTTGCTATGCCGAACCTCCCTGCCATACTACACCACGGGGCCGCTTACATGCATAAGGTGTGTTGCAATATAAAACTGACAATATTATCACGGAAGGCATACCAATCTACTCCCCCCTTGCCTCCCAAGGAGACAGGTAAGGAGTCGGAGATCTACCGGCCTGCTGGCCAAGTGATCTCACTGTATCCATTCCAAGTGTTACCATCCTGATGGAGGTCTTGAGTCTGAGGCCAGTGCAGAAAACACACCAAGCAGAGTCTAATAGTACCAACCAGTGTGTAGTCAGTTCCAGCCAGGTGGTCCTACTGTTGAAGTAGAGATTGTCCGATCAGCACAGTCTGCATGGCAACATCCTTGGCCGGGCCTTCAGGCAGAGTCAAGGACAGAGTGTAGGACGTTGCTTCCCGGCAGTCTGCAACCTTACTTAATGAGATCTTGTGATGCCACGGGGTGCCCTTGTCGGGTCTCAGCAAATGCTGCTGCTTCCCAGTGGCTGCGCACTGCTTAAGGAACTTCTGTAGCTGCTGAGGGACAATAAAGATCTTGGGGTTCCCTTCCCACATGACCCTCAGTCGAGCCGGATAGGGCATGTTGTATTTGATGTGAAGGTCCTGTAGTTTCCGTTTGACTGCAGTGAATTGCTTCTGTCCCTGCTGCATCTGCTGCATGGAGTCTGGGTATATCGAGATTGCCATGCCCATGATGCCCTCGTATTGCAGCACTGTCAATTCTAGCACCATAGGGAGTGCCACATCTTAAGCTCTATATTTTAGTGGTCTAGCTGTTATCGGACGTGGTCGAGCACCAAGTACGGGCCTGGGAGCCAGTGAATGATGAGTGCGTGCCACCACAAATATCTCAGAAAAAGTATCTCGCCCCAGAATACCGAACAAGAGCTGCTCCCTAAATTTCTCCACATTGCTTGTATTGGTGGGCACAGCCAGACCAAAAATCCACAAATTGTTGCTCCGTGATCTTGTCTGCCTCAAGATCTACCGCTTTGGCTTGCAACATTGCGAGTGTTTTATTGAGATTCTTTTAGGACACCGAGGTGGTCACCTGCTCATCTTCGACCTCGGATACTTGCTTTGTCACCATGTCAAGGCATGTGGTATGTTTGTCCAGGTATTCCGACATCCTATTCTTCTGAAATAATACAGCGTCGATCTTCCTGTTGACCTTGGTTAGACTATGTTGCATCTCTGTTAGTATGAAGCGCAGATCGCTACTTGCCTATGGCTGCCCTGCCGTTGCATCCCATCTGTCATTGCGGTGCCGTTGTCACAGCTCCTAGGGGGTTTTACGCATGTCGAACTGCAAATTAGATTGTGATTTGTCCTTTTTACCCATGGTCAATGAAGCACCAGCAACAAGCCTGTAGGGCTCAAAGGAGTGCTCTGCACCTCATTGCAGCCTGAGGTGTCACCCAGAGCAGGTTCTGCACTTGGTGGATACTGCCCTTCGGAAATGTAATCCAATCCTCGGTGGCATCCTGTGGGACACCTTGCTTGCATGCCGAAATAGTCCGACAACCTTATTGGCATCTCTGTTAAGCCAGCCAACCCTCACCAGCCAGCAGCGTACCAGCGAACCTGGCCCCAAATTATTTCTCCCCCTCTACAGCCCCGAGGTAAGGTGAAGGGCCAACAGCCATGCTCATCAACTCACATGTGCTGGAAGGTCACCTTTGCTGGCCAAGGCCATCTCCGTGATCTTTACCGACCCGCTCCAAGTCTGCTCAGCATCCAGGGCACTTATGTCTCAGCAGGCCACATTGGAGCTCCTCAAGCACAAGTCCCAATCTTCCCACACCAGCACCTTCATCAGCAGCATTGCAGGACAGCTCATGTCAGCAAGGGGAGGACGCACGTACCGCCCCAGTCATCGGCGGTCCAGATCTAACGCCTTCCGAGTCGCACAGATACTCTACAGGGCAGCAGCATTGCAGCTCACCGTGCCCCAGGGATACCGCTCAGCTGTCCACAACCACGGCACCAAAGCCCAGGTGGCACCCTCACGGGTAGGTCAAGCATGCTGCCCCATTCGCCGATGGCCAGCCACACTTTCTATCCAGGCCACAAGGGGTCACTGTAAGGTAGTTGCTCCGCTCTGCATAGCTCCCCAAGTTTCAGCAGTGATGAGCTCTGGCTCTTGGGGACAGCTCTGCCTGCACCTTCATTCACGTCTCAGAGTCATTTACTGCAGGCCTCAGCCTGGCTGGGCCACAGGGCTGCCATGACAGTGCAGCCGTGCAGAGCCCTTGTTTCCCGGGAGCAAGCAGGCGCCGGTTCCAAACTACGGAGGCAACAAGGTTTAGGAGACATTCAGGAGAGTGCACTGCATCTTCCTGTGCGTCGCCTAAGCAGTGAGCAGCACTAGGATGGTGTAGGATAGGTAGCAGCCAAAGGAGCTCACATAAATGGCAGCCATCTTCAGGCCAGGAAAGCTCCAGTCCACCCCCCAACAATATTGATGTTTTGAATATCGTTTTCAGTAATTAAGGGGCATATCAGCAACAGACGGCGATAAATATCGCAAAGCGCGCTTAACGATTTAATATTTATCACTGCCTATCGCTGTAATTTATCGCCCGGATAACGCGTTATTAACAACGCGTTACTCCAGGGCGATACATTTTACATCAAAAGTGGCGTTATGCAGGAATATCGCTGTTAAACCAGCGATATTCCCACTGCGATAGAAGAAACCTTGATGATAGGGAGATGTGGATTCAGCCACTGAATCCACCTCCCATGTCATAGATAGGGTAGTCATGAAAATTAGCAGACGTAAAATACTGGCGATAACAGCGGTTAACGCTGTATTTTACATCGCTATGGGTGTCCTAGGCCGTATTGTAAATACAGAGTAGGGCAGTTAGAGATCATTTTCCCTTAGTTTTTGCAGGGAACGCCTACTTTGCATCTCATTAGAGATGCAAAGCGAGGCGTGAACTAAACAGAAGCTGATTCAAGGAAACACGCGACAGCGTGTCCTTGTAAATAATGCGATATGATTATCACCGCTTTTCACCCCAAAACGGACGCTAAAGTGGCGATAATTATATCGCCAGCCCTTGTTGATATGCCCCTAAGTGGTAAAAATATCTTTGTAATTATTTTAATGTGTTTAAGTTGATATATTAATTTGACGTTTTACTATTGTTTATATGAATGTTATTACATTTTTGAAAATATAGCACGTCATTTTAAGTTACTAGCAATAGTTGTATTTAGTTTCTAGTAGTAATTTATAGTGTTGTAATAGGTTGTTGCATTTATAGGGGGATAGGGTGGGAAGGTAATTAGGTAATAATTAATTATGAGCTATTTAACACATTTTATTAAATTATATATTTGATATTTATTATGCAAATAATGTAATACTGATTGATTTTTGTTACATGTTATTTGCAGGCTGTTAGGATTGTAAGGGTGTGGGGTGGGAAGTTAATTATTTAATAATTAACAATTCATTTTTAAAGAGATTGAAAGCTCAAAACCCTTCAGTTACCTCAGAGTTGTTGATTAATGGATGACATGGAGCCATCTCAAATTGAATGCTTCCAAAACTGAAATACTCACATGTAATGATTGGAAAAATTACAACACACTTTCTGCCTGGCCTGACGATATGGGACTACCTCCTAAAGGATCATGGGGGCATATTATCAAGGACAGCGTTAAAAATTATCGCCAGTTTAGCGGCAGAAAACTGCCGCTAAAGCGGCGATAATGTGCTTGATAATATACGTTATAGAATTCCAATAGAAGCCCATGTTCTGGTGTGAACATGGGCTTCTATTGGCATTCTCCAGGGCATATTATCAAGCCCATTATTGCCGGTTTAGCGGCAGTTTTCTGCCGCTAAACCGGCGATAATTTTAAAGCCGTCCTTGATAATATGCCCCTAAGGAAGTAAGAAACCTAGGAATTACCATGGACCTCAACTAATCAATGAATGGCCAAATGGACAAATGAGCAAGATCAAGCGTCATTACTATGAAAAGTCAGCAACGCATCTTCCCTATCTAGGATTTCCACACAAGGTTCAGGCAACTATCGCTCGTGTATTGTCTAAACTTGATTACTCCAACCGCTCTACAACGGATCACTATGAAAAGACTACAACAAATTAAGTATTCTGCTGCCAGGCTACTACTGCATGCAAAGCCACAAGCCCACATCTCCCCTGCCTTGAGTGCCCTACATTGCTTACCGGTTACCAGAACACCCACCTTCAAGCTGCTTTGTATCACCCACAAAGCAATACATGGAACAGGACCACTTTTAAGGAATAAAATCGCCAAATACATACTCGAGTCGACTCGGAACATGGTGGCACGGTAGGAGTTCTATGGGGGGCATATGATGTGGGTCTTCCTGAGAAACTCTTCGGAGGTGGGGCAACTTAGGGGTTGGGGTGGGGCAACTTAGGGGTTGGCCTGCGCATGTCCCTCCTTGTTTTCCTTCCGGTGTTGTCGCCATCATCGCAACAGACATGGAAATTGAAAACAAACCAGCGCTGTAGTTGTTGTCTGGCAATTGTGAATCTCAGGCGAAGAGCTGTGGAACTACAATGTGCCCCGTCCCGAAAACACCTGAGTTAACTCACAACGGGGCAGCTTATGGAAGAATCAGGGGCATAAGTTCATTATTTAAAAGTGTATTTAGGAATAATGTGATAAAGGAATATTGTACACATTGGCTCAAGCATAACAACAAAACTTTCAATTGGGATAGGATAATATTGCCTGAGCATACCACAACCAGTAAGAGAGCAATCTTGTCAACCGGGTAGCAACATCGAATAATGGCTGATAGGTGGAGCATAAGAGAACGTCTCCTCAAGGAGACATTTGATGAGGAGGGTGGGCTGTCAACCCTGCAAGCAAATATACGGTCCTTGAGCTATAGAACTGTAAGAAGACCAAAACAGCAATTAAAAAAGTTAGGACATATGAGGACTGTTGGACCCGGCCTCGTGGCGTGGTCTTAACCCTCTTGGTTTGTGCTCGTCCCCCCGCACCGGCCTACACGGGCCGCCCTTTCAGGCCACCAGGGACCTCTCCTCCCTTCGAGGTCCCCCCTTGGATTTTATCCCTTTGCCTACACCCGCCTCAGCGGCCCCCTTTTCCAGGCCGCACAGGAACCCCTCATCTCTTCGGGGTTCCCCCCATGCTTGCTCCACACACCAGCCCACGCAACCCGGCTCCCCCCGGCCGCGGCCCCAGCGAAGCCCCGACATCGAGGCACCAAGATCTGGCCAGGGGGCACCACGTGGCCGCTTCACCTCTCCCGGAGGAGGAGAGTTTCAATGGGACCCCCACCGTCCCCCCACACCTAGGTGCGATCGTCCTCCGGCCTCCCCGGGCCTGGCGCCTCCCCCGCTGGGTGTCTGGCCTCTCCCAGCCCGGCCTCTCCGCCCCCCCCAGGCGCGAGGGTCCGGACATCAAAGAGCTCCAGACCTATATCTGGGGCAACCCCGCAAGGGAACGGCAGTTGTATCCCGGAGTCAAGAGCCCTGCTGATGGAATCGTGGCTGACCCTACGGAGAAGAACTCTTGCTTGACCCTGTACCACGAGCCCAACTGACTGCGTCACGGCTCCATCTTATTGAGACAAGGAACCTCACGGAACATCGGGGCCCTGCTGACGCCGTCGCGGCCCAACCTCGCTGAAGCCTCCCCCAGAGCCCTGCTGATGTCGTCGCGGCTCGAGCTGAACTGAACCACCTGAAGAGCCCTGCTGACCTAGTCGCAGCTCAAGCTCCACGAACTGATCACCAGAGCCCTGCTGACGCCGTCGCGGCTCGACCCCTCCGGGACATGGAGTCCCTCCAGCTTGAGGAACAAGAACTGGGCCTAAGGTACCCTCGTACCCCGCTACTACCAAAGACTGTCCCGCTACCCCGTCCCTACCAAAGACTTTGAGACTCTTGCGGATCCCTCGATCCCCCCCTTGTATATATCGATAACCGTAACCTCCTAAATGCTGATAAAGAATTGCTCATCGTGATAAACAGCCTCGAGTCCTGTGTGGTGGTGTTACTGTGCTGGTACGGTATAGGAGAAGGACCTCTCCTAGGAGGCTTCTCAGCAGCGCTCGGCTACTTCGTACAGTGTGGGTGCCCCCCCTGGGTGGTCTCTCCGACTCCCCCGGGGTCTGCCTTCCAACATTTGGTGGCCAGCGACGGGATCCGAGCCGAACGCAGAGCGTACAAGCAAGTAACCCACTCGCTATCCATCCAGACGAACACAGACCATGGAGTTCCAACCAGAACGATTGGAAGAGTACACACACAAAGAGTTAAAACAGTTCTGCAAAGACAAGGGCATTTCGACCACCGGCCTAGGTACCAAGGAAGAGATGCAGGAAGCCCTGAGAACCTGGATAGAGTCCGAGGCGGGTCCTTCCCAGAGCGAAGGTCCCCTGCCCCTGAATGCAGCCACGCCACCAGCCCCGACCCCCGCGAAGGGGGGGAGAAACAGCCTGGAATCCGGCCTCTCCGCGGAAGAAATACGAGAGCGGGAGAAGGTCCGGACCCATGAGCTAGAGCTCGCACGACTTCGGCTGGACGGCGAACTCTTGCTGGCCGAAAAGAAATTGGCCATAGAACAGCTACGGACTACAAGAGGAGATAGAGGAGAAGAAGCGGCATCGAGAGCTGGAGGAGAAAAGGCTGACCCTCGAACACGAGCGGGGCCTCAAAGAACTCGAGCTCAAGGCCCAGAAGGGGGAGACCGGCACCCCCAGCAATAGAGACGCTCTGCCGCCCACCGAGGCCAAGGTCCATATTCCCAAAGATGTCGTCAAAGAGTACTATAAAAACGACGACATTCAGCAGTGGTTTAAGGCGTACGAGGTGGCCATGACCTCCCATCGGGTACCCCGGAAGGATTGGGGTGCCGGCCTATGGGGTCGGTTCCTTAGCGAGGGCCGAAACACCCTACTCCAGCTCCCGGAAGAAGTGATGACCTCGTACGACCATATGAAGGAGGCCCTGCTCACCCGCTATGGACTAACCACGGAAATGTACCGCCAGCGGTTCAGAGACTGCAAGAAAATCCCCAGTACCACGTGGGTAGAGTATGTTGACTTTTTCAGCAGGGCCCTAGAAGGGTGGATCAAGGGGAGCAAGGTCGCCACCTACGGGCAGCTGGTCGACCTCATTATTTGGGAACACCTCTCCAACAACTGCTTCGTGGAGCTAAGACAACACCTCCTCGACAGCAAGCTGACCGAGCCGCGGAAGCTTGCCGCCGAGGCCGATCGATGGGTCAACACCCGAGTCCCCCGGAGCTCGATGGGGGAGTACCAGCGAAACCCCACCGGACCCCCCCGCCAGCGTGGCGGGGGTGGAGGGTCGAACAGGAGTCGGGACATCCCAGCCGGGCCGCCCCGGAGTCCGCCGCGAGGGCCGCCTCAGCAACGCACCTCCCCGAGCCTAGCCCGAAGAGGCACGGCGCCAGCCAAAGCCGGACCCCGGCCCACAATAACCTGCTACGGCTGCCAACAAACAGGACACTATGCCAGCGACCCTGCCTGCCCCATGAACCGACGAAGTGGGACCAGCGGGCCCCCGTCCCGACAACTAGTGGCTGCCGCCCTGGGAGAAGGGGAGGAAGAGGAAGAACCCCTCAGCGGGGGGTCCACTGAGTGGGAGCCGGCGGCTATGTCCCTGGTCTGCCTGGGCAGCCGAGAAATGGTGCCCCGAACCCCTATCCCGAGCAACACCCAGAAGTACCAACAGTGGGTCACTATCAATGGACGACGGGCCGAAGCCCTCCGTGACACCGGAGCCAGTGTCACTGCTGTCCGCTGCCACCTGGTGGCCCCCGAACAGATCCTGCCAAATGTGCTATGCCCCGTCCGGACGGCCGACAACAGCGAGAGCATGTGCCAGATGGCACAGATTCCCTTCGAATGGGGAGGGGTGACGGGCATACTGAGGGTGACTGTCCGCGACGACGCTCCGGTGGACTGCCTCCTGGGGAACGACCTCGAGAGTTCCCCCTGGGCTCAAGTGGAGCGGCGAGAGCATCTCCGAATGCTAGGACTACCCGAATGGGCCTGCGCCACCACCCGGTCCATGGCCGCCCAGGCTCCCCGTTCGTCCATGGCCGCCGACACCGTCGAGCCCGAGGGGCCCGTGCCACCGCCTGCCTCCAGCGAGGAAGAAGCGGACCCCGATGCCAGCTCCATGGTGCCCCCCCGGACGAGATCGCCTCTCTCGGCACACTCCCGGAACTTGCCCAATGGCGCCACGACGGGGGCCCCACCAGAGAACAGTTCGTGCAGGAAAAGAAGACCTGCCCCTCCCTTGAAGGAGTCCGGCAACAAGCGGCCTCGCAGGCGAATGGTGACCAGACCGGAACCCACTGGGTCTATTGGGCTGAAGGACTACTGTACAGCGAGCAGAAGATTGCCGAACTAGGGGCCAGTCGAGTGCTGGTGGTCCCCCTCCGGTTTCGGGAGTTCCTCCTTAACCTGGCACATGATGTGCCCTTCGCTGGGCACCTGGGGCAGGACAAAACCTACAGCCGCCTGGTGACCCACTTCTACTGGCCCCGGATGCGGAGGGACGTGGACAACCACTGCCGGTCCTGCCAGACCTGCCAAGCCAGCGGCAAGACGGGGGGACGGGTCAAAGCCCCTCTCCAGCCCTTCCCAGCAGTCAACACCCCTTTCGAACGGGTCTGAATAGACATGGTAGGGCCTTTGGACCCCCAGACCGCCCTGGGTCACCGCTTCATCCTGGTCCTCATAGACCACGCAACCAGGTACCCTGAGGCCATCCCGCTTCGAACTGTGACCGCCCCCGTAGTGGGCCGGGCCTTAATGGGGATCTTCTCGAGAGTGGGGTTCCCCCGAGAAGTGGTGACCGACCGAGGTACGAACTTCATCTCTAAATACATGCGGTCCCTGTGGCAGCAGTGCAGGGTCCCGTACAAGTTCACCACCCCATACCACCCTCAGGGGAACGGACTGGTCGAGCGGTTCAACAGCACCTTAAAAGGCATGATCAAGGGCCTGGAAGAGCCCCTACGGAGGAGATGGGATGTCCTGCTGCCGTGCCTCCTGTTTGCCTATCGGGAGGTCCCGCAGAAGTCCCTGGGGTTCAGCCCTTTCGAATTGTTGTACGGGCACCCCGTCCGAGGACCCCTCAGCCTGGTCAAGGAAGGCTGGGAGACGAAGCCCTGAGATGCCCCTCCCGACGTCTACAGATACCTCCTGACCCTCCGCAACCGGACACGGAGGTTCCGAGCCCTGGCCGAAGCCAAGCTCGAGGCCAGCCAAGAGGACATGAAAAGATGGTACGATCAAAACGCCTCTACCATCGAGATTGAGCCGGGCCAGCAGGTCTGGGTCATGTCACCGGTTGACCCCTGCGCCCTCCAGAACAAATGGACCGGGCCCTTCAAGGTGGTGGAAAAGAAGAGCCCTGTCACCTACCTGATCGACATGGAATCTCCCCGGAACCCCTTCCGGGTTCTGCACGCTAACCGGCTCAAACCCCACTTTGCCCATACTGAACTAAGCCTACTGCTAGCGACCGACGACGGGGGCGAAGGCGACTCGGAGCCCCTACCCGACCTCCTGCGGACCAGCGACCACGACGGGACCATCGAAGGCGTCCAACTCGCCCCCTCCCTGACCCCGGAACAGCACCACGACTGTCAGCAACTGTTGCAGCCCTTTGCGGCCCTCTTCTCCCTCACTCCGGGGGTGACTCCATGGTGTGTCCACGACGTCGACACTGGGGACAGTCCCCCCGTGCGACACAGAGCCTACAGAGTACCCGACCGGGTGCGGGCCTGCATCCAGGCTGAGATGGAGAAGATGCTGGCCCTCGGGGTCATCGAGCCCTCCGACAGCCCGTGGGCCTGTCCCGTCGTCCTGGTGCCCAAAGCCGCCGCACCAGGCACCCCCCCGGAGCTACGATTTTGTGTGGACTACCGGGCCCTGAACACCGTTACCAAGACCGATGCCCATCCTCTTCCCCGGGCCGACGAGCTCATCGACCGCTTAGGGGCAGCCCGCTACCTGAGCACTTTTGACCTCACCGCCGGGTACTGGCAGATCCAGCTCACCCCCGGTACCCAAGAAAGATCCGCTTTCTCCACCCCTGATGGGCACTACCACTTTCGGGTGATGCCCTTCTGCATGAAGAACGCCCCAGCCACCTTCCAGAGACTAGTGAACAAGGTCCTGGCCGGGCTAGAGGCCTTCAGCGCGGCTTATTTGGATGACATTGCCGTATACAGCAGCCACTGGGCTGAGCACCTGGGACACCTCAAAGCAGTCCTGACTGCCCTCCAAAGGGCCGGGCTCACGATCAAGGCCAGTAAATGCCAGATAGGCCAAGGATCGGTGACCTATCTGGGCCATCAAGTAGGGAGCGGCCAGGTGGCTCCCCTCCAACCGAAAGTTGATGCCATCCAGGCGTGGCAACCCCCCACCCCCCAGACAGCTGTCCGGGCCTTCCTGGGCCTCACCGGGTACTACCGGCGATTCATCAGAGACTATGGGAGCATTGTCGGCCCCCTCACAGAGCTCACGTCAAAAAAGCAGCCCAAGAAGGTACACTGGCCCCCCCGCTGCCAGGCGGCCTTCGAGGCCCTCAAAACGGCAATGTGTACGGCCCCCGTGCTACAGGCCCCGGACTACAGCAAGGAGTTCATGGTGCAGACGGACGCCTCCGAATATGGAATTGGGGCCGTCCTGTCCCAGGTAGATTCGGAGGGACTCGACAGACCCGTGGCCTTCATCAGCCGACGGCTGCTGCCCCGGGAGCAGCGGGAAGACTTCGCTGTAGTGCGGCACCCACTTCCGGGTCCAGACCGACCACCGGCCCTTGCGGTGGTTAATGCAAATGAGGGGCGAGAACCCCAAGCTGCTGCGATGGTCAATCTCGCTGCAAGGGATGGACTTCTCTGTTGAACACCGGCCCGGCAGTGACCACGCCAACGCCGACGGCCTGTCCCGCTTCTTCCGCCTCGACGAGGAGAACCCCCAAGGAAATGGGTGACTCTCCCTGCCTTCGGCTGGGGGGGACGCCTGTTGGACCCAGCCTCGTGGCGTGGTCTTAACCCTCTTGGTTTGTGCCCGTCCCCCCTCACCGGCCTACACGGGCCGCCCTTTCAGGCCACCAGGGACCTCTCCTTCCTTCGAGGTCCCCCTTTGGATTGTATCCCTTTGCCTACACCCGCCTCAGCGGCCCCCTTTTCCAGGCCACACAGGAACCCCTCATCTCTTCGGGGTTCCCCCCATGCTTGCTCCACGCACCAGCCCACGCAACCCGGCTCCCCCCGGCCGCGGCCCCAGCGAAGCTCCGACATCGAGGAACCAAGATCTGGCCAGGGGGCACCACGTGGCCACTTCACCTCTCCCGGAGGAGGAGAGTTTCGATGGGACCCCCACCGTCCCCCCACACCTAGGTGCGATCGTCCTCTGGCCTCCCCGGACCTGGCGCCTCCCCCGCTGGGTGTCTGGCCTCTCCCAGCCCAGCCTCTCCGCCCCCCCCAGGCACGAGGGCCCGGACATCAAAGAGCTCCAAACCTATATCTGGGGCAACCCCGCAAGGGAACGGCAGTTGTATCCCGGAGTCAAGAGCCCTGCTGATGGAATCGCGGCTGACCCTACGGAGAAGAACTCTTGCTTGACCCTGTACCACGAGTCCAGCTGACTGCGTCGCGGCTCCATCTTATTGAGACAAGGAACCTCACGGAACATCGGGGCCCTGCTGACGCCGTCGCGGCCCAACCTCGCTGAAGCCTCCCCCAGAGCCCTGCTGATGTCGTCGCGGCTCAAGCTGAACTGAACCACCTGAAGAGCCCTGCTGACCTAGTCGTGGCTCAAGCTCCACGAACTGATCACCAGAGCCCTGCTGACGCCGTCGCGGCTCGACCCCTCCGGGACACGGAGTCCCTCCAGCTTGAGGAACAAGAACTGGGCCTAAGGTACCCTCGTACCCCGCTACTACCAAAGACTGTCCCGCTACCCCGTCCCTACCAAAGACTTTGAGACTCTTGCGGATCCCTCGATCCCCCCCTTGTATATATCGATAACCGTAACCTCCTAAATGCTGATAAAGAATTGCTCATCGTGATAAACAGCCTCGAGTCCTGTGTGGTGGTGTTACTGTGCTGGTACGGTATAGGAGAAGGACCTCTCCTAGGAGGCTTCTCAGCAGTGCTCGGCTACTTCGTACAGTGTGGGGGCCCCCCCTGGGTGGTCTCTCCGACTCCCCCGGGGTCCGCCTTCCAACAAGGACCATCGAGATAAACAAGTGGTGGGAAAGTGTTACAAAAACCTAGACTGTAAACGTATCCTAAGGGGGTTGAGAATTTGTGTTCTTCCCACTCTAAGTGATCTGGATCAAGATTTATTGTCACAATGGCAATTGGACACCACGGAATGCCCCTTGAAGTTGATCAACACTCTCATAATTAATGCAGAAAGAAGGCTAACACAAGAAATGGAAAAATCACAAATTTGGAAAAATCTCTTGAGAAATTTAAGTAATCAGCTGAGGGTGTGAAATTGTTTAAAGAACTTGAGCAAAGACTAGAGAATCACGAAAAGGAGGTACAAAACAAAAGAATCAGGAAATTCCATTGTGACAAAGTGGATTATGCTACTGGAAGAGTGTACACCTTTGCTCGTTGCTATGAAGTAAATTACAATAAGCAATCCATGGACCAAATCCAGAAACAAGAACAAATCAGGATGTCAAGCGCTGACAGCTCTGAAGTAAACTCGGGGGACGAAGGCCCACCAACAGTCGACAGAGGATGAATGTTTCAGGGGAAATGCATCTCCTTCGGATGACTACACGATGGAAAGGCAGAGGATCACAATTAAGGGGAGAACACCAACAAAAAGAACCAGATGGAGCCACAAAAAACAAAGGGGAAAAAAAGCAAAAGACGTGAAGAAATAAGATCATTAAACACAGATTTGAACGCAACAGCTAAGGATGAGTTAGTTATCAATTTATCATCCAGCAATATAAACCAGAAACACCTAAACCTATTAAACAAAGGACTGACATTTTGTCCCTCGAATGGGATGGACTTTGCCACAACCAGTGTAGCTCTTTATAAATTATGTGGTAAACTGAAATTAAAGAAACATTTCATGAACAAAGCCCCGAGGTCAATGGAACACGCAAACCCTGAGATGTAATCACCACTCACATCAGAAGACATAACACCTTTAAGAGTATTATATAGCCTGTAATGTGCGAACCAGGAGGGTGACTTATCAATAATAACAGAGAATATTACAAATGAGGAGTGGTGTGAGAGGATGGAAATTGAAACAAACAAATTGGTTAGCAGCAAATGTCAAGTGCGTTCTAAATTTTGTCCCCGGCTCCCACCTGGAAACAAGGTTGATGTTTTTCATGAACTTATGACTGAAAATCTTTGGAATATCCTTTTAAAATAAACGAAAGACAAACATCTCAAAAAACAGAATATGACCAATAACGACTGGCGTGTTCTAAAAGATACTCACAGTGATGGTAACATCATCATCAAACCCTCAGACAATGGTGGAAAGATCATAGTAATGGACTACCAAAAATATTATCAGGAAGTTAGAAGACAGCTGAGTGAATCTGTGAAATATGTGAGATTAAAAAAGGATCAAACTCCACAAATCGTGCATACATATCACAATATGCTAAACAATTGCCATAGGCAAGATCTCCTAGATAATGATTAATTCGGATTTCTTTTAACAGCTCGGCCTATCACTCCTACAATATATGTACTTCTAAAAGTCCATAAGCGCCTTGACAATCCCCCAGGTCGTCCAATTTTGAGTTCATTCGGCTCACTACTAGAAAATACGTCTAGAATTGTAGACATTTTTCTGTTTCCATATGTTGAGAACTTGCCTTCCTATATTCCTGACACAATGGATTTTCTGAATCGAATTGGCGGTATACCATGGAAAAGAAGAATATGTGATGGCCACTATAGATGTGGTTTCACTTTATGCCTCCATTAAACATGAATATGGCATAAAGGAAAGAGTTCTTTCTGAGGACACGATCCCTGAGTCTGCTCAATCATACACGAATGCTTTTGGATATGATGCAATTCTACCTAACCGATAGTGTGTTCATTTTTGATAAGAAGTTTTTTAGGAGAACTGCTGGTATTTATGACGCTCTTTAATTAGCAGCAGGTTATTTCAGTTTGTACTGCACGCTGGGAGTTGTAGTATTAAGTTGTTTTTCTCTTCGTGAGCTTTGCAGTGTCTTTTTTAAAATGTATTTTCCTTAGTAGGTTATGTGCTCTCATACAAAATTAATGTGCTGTCACTGCCTTTAGTGGGCTTCCGAGAAACGCAATGTGAAACGAAATGTGACATTCTTCTGCCATCCGTTGGCAGGAGAATGTCACATTTCAGTTCTCGGAGGCCCACTAAAGACAGTGACAGCACTACCCTAAACCCTAAATCTATCCCCAGCATGATCCCCTACACTACCCAAACACCACTGCACTACCCTAAACCCCAAAACACTACTACCAGCACGACCCCTACACTACCCAAACACCACTGCACTACCCTAAACCCTAAAACACTACTCCCAGCATGACCCCCTACACTACCCAAACACAACTGCACTGCACTAAACCTTAAAACACGACCCCTATACTACACAAACACCCCTGCACTAACCTCAACCCTAAAACAATACCCCCAGCACGACCTCCTACGCTACCCTAAGCCCTAAGACATTACTCCCGTCACGACCCCCTACACTACCCAAACACCACTGCACTAACCTCAACCCTAAAACACGACCCCCTAACCTATACAAACAGCTCTGCACTACTCTAAACCCTAAAACACTACACCCAGCACTACCCCCTACGCTACACAAACACCACTGCACTACTCTAAACCCCAGAACACGACCCCCTGCACTACACAAACACCACTGCACTACCCTAAACCCTAAAACACTACCCCACTTCTACCCCCTACACTACACAAACACCACTGCACTACCCCAAACCCTAAAACACTACCCCCAGCATGACCACCTGTACTACCCAAACACCACTGCGCTACCCTAAACCCTAAAACACCACCTCCAGCATGAACCCCTACACTACCCGACCACCACTGCGCTACCCTAAACCCTAAATCTACCCCCAGCACAACCCCCTACACTGCCCAAACACCACTGCACTACCCCAAACCCTAAAACACTACCCCCAGCACGACCGCCTACACTACCCAAACACAACTGCACTGCCCTAAACCCTAAAACACTACCCCCAGCACGACCCCCTACACTACACAAACACCACTTCACTACCCTAAACCCTAAAACACTGCCCCCAGCTCGACCCCCTACACTACACAAACACCACTGCACTATCCTACACCCTAAAACTCTACCCCCAGCGCAACCACCTACACTGCAAAAACACCACTGCACAAACCTAAACCTTAAAACACTACCCCCAGCACAACCTCCTACACTACCCAAACACCACTGCACTACCCTAAACCCTAAAACTCTACCACAGCGTGACCCCCTACACTACCCAAACACCACCGCACTACCCTAAACCCTAAAACACTAACCCAGCACGACCCCTACACTACACAAACACCACTCCACTACCCTAAACCCTAAATCTATCCCCAGCATGACCCCCTACACTACCAAAACACCACTGCACTACCCTAAACCCTAAATCTACACCCAGCACGACCCCTACACCACCAAACCACCACTGCACTACCCTAAATCCTAAAACACTACCCCCAGCACGACCCCCTATACTACACAAACACCACGGCACTACCCTAAACCCTAAAACACTACCCCACCACGACCCCCTACACTACCCAAACACCACTGCACTACCCTAAACCCTAAATCTACTCCCAGCACGACCCCTACACTACCAAAACACCACTGCACTTCCCTGAACCCTAAAACACTACCCTCAGCATGACATCCTACACTACCCAAACACCACTGCACTACCCTAAACCCTAAATCTACCCCAGCATGACCCCCTACACTACCAAAACACCACTGCACTACCCTAAACCCTAAATCTACTCCCAGCACGACCCCTACACTACCAAAGCACCACTGCACTTCCCTGAACCCTAAAACACTACCCCCAGCATGACATCCTACACTACCCAAACACCACTGCACTACCCTAAACCCTAAAACACTACCCCCACCACGATCCCCTACACTACCCAAACACCACTGCACTACCCTAAACCCTAAATCTACTCCCAGCACAACCCCTACACTACCAAAACACCACTGCACTTCCCTGAACCCTAAAGCACTACCCTCAGCATGACATCCTGCACTACCCAAATACCACTGCACTACCCTAAACCCTAAATCTACCCCCAGCACGACCCCCTACACTACCAAAACACCACTGCACTACCCTAAACCCTAAATCTACTCCCAGCACGACCCCTACACTACCAAAATACCACTGCACTTCCTTGAACCCTAATACACTACCCTCAGCATGACATCCTACACTACCCAAACACCACTGCACTACCCTAAACCCTAAAACACTACCCCCAGTACGACCCCCTGTACTACACAAACACCACTGCACTACCCTAAACCCTAGAAAAGTAACTCCCACCCCATGCCCAATCCCCCTTACCTCTAACTCCTCGTGGTTCCTGCTTCACGTCATCTCTGAGGGGCGGTGCATGTCGTTGTGAGGAAATGGAACAGCCTATATTTCCTTACAACGACATCGATCGTCTACATTTTTTTAGAACGCATGGTAATTTACCATACATACCTTTACAATGAATTTCATTGTAAAGGCAAGCGTGGTAAATGACCATGAGTTCTAAAAAAATGCGTTGTAATGACTTCGCGATGTACAACGCATGCATGGTAATGCATGGGTTGTAATGGTTTTGCGAAGTAAAAAAGTCGTAAGAAGCTGGCCCTTGTTCCTCAGTGAGTCTTTTATTTGATTAGAAGGAAGGAATGTGTGTTTTTTTACAGAAAAGTGGCCCTGGGGACCGCCACCCCCCAGGGCCGGCTCCTGCAGTGTCCCGTGGGTGCCCAGCCCCGGGACACTGCTGTTTGCAATGGCAGGGCGGGAGCCTCGCGGCTCCCACCCTGCCATTGCAAACTGCTTTGCTTCATTGAAGCGAGAGCAGGGAAACCTGCTCTCGCTTCAATGAAGCAAAGACGATTGCTTTTCCACATGCGGAGCAGCATGTTAGCTGCTCCCCATGTGGAAAAGCAATGCCGGCTCCCGCAGGAAGCGAGGAGCGGGCTGGGACCGTGGGGGTTTGGGACCCCCCCACGGTCCCCAAAGAGATGGCCAGGCCCTGGGGGATGGGGTCTAAAAACAAATAAATAAAAAAACGGCCCGGGGGGTGGGGTCCCCGGGGCCAAAAGGGGATACAGGAGGGGGGCAAGGCAGCCCCCCTCCAAAAACAAAACATTAAAAAAAAGGCCATGCCCTGCGGGATGGGTTCCCCAGGGCTAATTATGGCCTCGGGAGGGGGGCCACGCGGCCCCCTTCCCGATTTTTTCTTTTTTTTATATAAAAAAATACAAATTGGGGGCAGGCCCTGGGGGATGGGGTCCCCAGGGCAAAAAAATAAGCCCCCCTTCTTAAAAAAAAATATATTTTTTTAAACGGGATGGGGAGGAGGCCACGCCCCCTCCTTTTATCACTCTGCAAACGCGCCCCCTGGCGCGTTTGCAGAGGGGGAACGAATTACCCTTCAATACTGGGGGTCCCTGGGGGCCAACTAGCCCACCAGGAACCTCCAGTATGCGCCAGGGGGCTGCGTTGCAGAGAGGTGTAATGAGGCCACGCCCCTTTTTACACCTCTCTGCAACGCAGCTCCCTGGCGCTTACTGGAGGTACCTGGTGGGCTAGTTGGCCGCCAGGGGACTTCAGGATTCAAGGGGACTTAATCTCCCACTTTAAAATTCGCCACGGGGCGCATTTGCACAGTGGTGAAGGTAGGGGGCGGGGCCTGAGGTGATACTGTGCAAACATGCCCTGTGGCGCGTTTTAAGTTGGGGAATTCATTCCTCTTCAATCCAGAGGTCCCCTAGGGGACAACTAGCCCACCAGGTACCTCCACTAAGTGCCACGGAGTTGCGTTGCAGAGTGTTGTAAAAAGGGGTGTGGCCTCTGAACACCTCTCTGCAACGCAGCTCCCTGGCACATACTGGAGGTACCTGGTGGGCTAGTTGGCCGCCATGGGACCTCAGGATTTAAGGGGACTTAATCCCCCAACTTAAAATACCCCACGGGGCGCGTTTGCACAGTGGTGAAGGTAGGGGGCGGGGCCTGAGGTGATACTGTGCAAACACGCACTGTGGCGCGTTTTAAGTTGGGGAATTAATTCCTTTTCAATCCTTAGGGTCCCTGGGGACCAACTAGCCCACCAGGTACCTCCAGTAAGTGCCACAGAGCTGTGTTGCAGAGTGTTGTAAAAAAGGGCGTGGCCTCTGAATACCTTTTTGCAATGCAGCTCCCTGGCGTATACTGGAGGTACCTGGTGGGCTAGATGGCCCCCAGGGGACCTCAGGATTGAAGAGGAATTAATTCCCCAACGTAAAACGCGCCACAGGACGTGTTTTCACACGTCACCTCAGGCCCCTCCCCCTTCCTTCACCATTGTACAAACATTCCTCTAAAATCAGCCGAACTACGAATTCCGATTTACTCACCTGTAATCAGGAGAGAACCCAGTGCTGCATCTTTTAGCCCAGCACAGACCCTGAAAAGTATTTCTAAGCGTACTTACTAGTAACTTGTATTTCCTTCCATAGGAATCCATTGTGTGGTTTTCACCAGAAAAGTTTCTAAGTGTCAATTTTTGAAACGTACAAATATTCCTCTAAAATCAGCCGAACTACGAATTCCGATTTACTCACCTGTTATCAGGAGAGAACCCAGGGCTGCATCTTTTAGCCCAGCACTGACCCTGAAAAGTAATTCGAAGCGTACTTACCAGTAACTTGTATTTCCTTCCATAGGAATCCATTGTGTGGTTTTCACCAAAAAAGTTTCTAAGTGTCTATTTTCACAAACTAAAAATATTCCTAAAAAATGGTCTGTATGACTTAAACACATTCTTTCAACTGTTTGCAGGAGGTTGGCCACTGAGTAAGAAAAAGTAACGATAACACTACTTACCTGCTAAGTGAATTTTCTGCCATAGGATAACATTGATGATTCTATGGGAAAAAGTTTCTAAGTGTCAACTTTTAAAATACAATAATATTCCTTAAAAACAACTACTGTAACCAAAGCGCTTTTACTCAACTGTTTACAGGAGTTGCTTTGTGTTTGAAGTTGTGTTGCCCATTGCAACAACTGTAACTACTGTAATTAAAAGTCTGTTGCCTATTTGCCATGTATTTAAACTAAAGTAATTAATTCTGAGAAAGTATTTTTTGTATTGTAATGTATAATGTAATTATAATGTAATTAAAAAATATATCTAAAAATAAATAGTTTAAAAAATGTAGTAAATCAGTATAAAAAAAATCAGTATAACAATTAATACATTCAAAATTGTCATTTACAAAACCTTTGAAATTCACTGAAAAAACCATAGGTTTCAGGCCTGATATAGTTAGGACTTAGCATTTAAAAAACCTTTGAAATTCACTGAAAAAACCATAGGTTCAGGGGCGTTATAGTTAGCTGGACATTTCCCTCGTGCAAAACCCTAGAAATTCCCCCGTTATAGTTAGTTTAGCTAACTATAACTCGCGCCCCCGCAATGCACTGCTGATGACGTCACATATTACATCACTCATGACATGGTCAGTGACATCACTGATGACATCACTGATGACATCTCAAATGACATCATTGATGACATCACTGATGACATCATCCATGTGATAAATTAGTGCATCTTCTCACACCCTTTGATATACTCAAACAAAATTTCAGACGTCCATTCTCAAAACCATAGATACTCCAATACCAATAACTACATACCCACTCATTGACTCTTAGATCTACACACACATCCACTCACTCACCTGTACAGTCACTCATACTTGCAGTCACTGAGTACAGGACTATCATATGCATTTATACACCTACATAGACACTCACACACCACCAATCATCCATAGAGGTACTCTCACACCTAGTCAGTCATGCAAATAATTAATCACACTCCCATTTCCTCACCTATGCAGTTATACACACACACGTTCACTTACTCATAAAAATAGTACCACATTCTTGCGCTCTTATACAATCACTGATACAAGCACACACTCATCCATACAGCCACTCTCACAATCACACACTCTCACATATACCCACTTATATACTCTTAGATACATATATACTGCCTTTCACATATGTAGGTACTCACACTCACCCAACCATACAGTCCATCACAGATGCACTCTTAAAACCATGCACCCATAGAATCACCCACTCACACATGTATGTACAGAGTCACACACACCCCACCCACACAAACACTCAGGCACCCATACAGATACTCAGACAACCAATCAATAACCCATAGAGACACTCATATAGCTATTCACAAAACCATGCAGCCGCTTATACTCCAACAGACAGACAGAAACAGACATTCACACAGTTTAGTCACTAGTCTGCAGTAAGATACATTTAATGACTCACTTATAGAGTCAGTCACGCACCTACTAAATCATCCATTCACACACTTATACACCCACTCATTCTTCCATATGTTTTTCCCTATATATATATTAAACATATTTAAAATTTACAGATACACACACTCACTGGATGACGTCATCAGTGATGTCATCAGTGATGTCATCAGTGATGTCACTGACCATGTCATGAGTGATGTAATATGTGACGTCATCAGCAGTGCATTGCGGGGGCGCGAGTTATAGTTAGCTGAACTAACTATAACGGGGGAATTTCTAGGGTTTTGTATGAGGGAAATGTCCAGCTAACTATAACGCCCCTGAAACCTATGTTTTTTTCAGTGAATATATATATATATATTTAGTATACTATGTATACATGTGAAAGTGTCTCAGTCCACCTGTTTGCCTCGGTGGCACGGACAAAATGGGTGGAAATGACGTCAGCACGCCAACGAGGTCCTCTTATGGCTCCGATGACATCATACGGTGTCGCGAGCGGAGCTGTGCTATTATGACGTCCTCGTCGACGTGGGAGAGTTAGGAAAGAATTTCCGTGGAATGCTGGTGCAGGGAATATTCACCTAAGTGTTCAGGTTAGTCCTTTGGGAGCAACTGTTTATGTTGCCACTCCAGAAACTGAAACCAGTGAGCTGAGGGCAGAGGCCCTGCAGATGGCACATGAGTCGTGTGCACCGGCGGGGCAGCGAAGTGAAAAGCACCACAACCCACAAAAAAGGTAACAAGGGCACTGAATAACACACTTTTCGGTAAAAAAAACCCACATTCCTTCCTCCTAATTTATCAAATAAATGACTCACTGAAGAACAGGGGCCAGCTTCAATCAGTAAACAGCCGTTACAACGACTTTTTTACTTCACAATACCATTACAAAGCACGCATTACCACGCATGCATTGTACATCGTGAAGTCATAACTATGAATTGTTTTAGAACGCGTGGACATTTACCATGCATGCCTTTACAACACATTTTGTTGCAAAGGTATGTATGGTAAATGACCATGCGTTCTAAAAAACATGTAGACCATCCACGTTGTTGTAAGGAATCAGAGGCTGTTCCATTTCCTCACAACAAGGTGCACCGCCCCTCAGAGATGGTGTGCAGTGGTGTTTGGGTAGTGTAGGGGGTCGTGCTGGGGTAATGTTTTAGGGTTTAGGGTAGTGCAGTGGTGTTTGGGTAGTGTAGGGGGTCATGCTGGGGGTAGTGATTTTGGGTTTAGAGTAGTGCAGTGGTGTTTGTGTAGTGTAGGGGATCCTGCTAGGGGTAGTGTTTTAGGATTTAGGGTAGTGCAGTGATGTTTGGGTAGTGTAGGGGTTCATGCTGGGGGTAGTGTTTTAGGGTTTAGGGCAGTGCAGTGGTGTCTGGGTAGTGTAGGGGGTCATGCTGGGGGTAGGTTTAGGGTTTAGGGTAATGCAGTGGTGTTTGTGTTGTGAGGGGGTTGTGCTGGGGTAGTGTTTTAGGGTTTAGGGTAGTGCAGTGGTGTTTGTATGGTATAGGGGGTCATGCTGGGGGTAGTGTTTTAGGGTTTAGGATAGTGCAGTGGTGTTTGTGTGGTGTAGGAGGTCATGCTGGGGTAAGTGTTTTAGGGTTTAGGGTAGTGGAGTGGCGTTTGGGTAGTATAAGGGGTCATGCTGGGGGTAGTGTTTTAGGATTTAGGGTAGTGCAGTGGTGTTTGTGTGGTGTAGGAGGTCATGCTGGGGTACGTGTTTTAGGGTTTAGGGTAGTGCAGTGGTGTTTGGGTAGTGAAGGGGGTCATGATGGGGGTAGTGTTTTAGGGTTTAGGGTAGTGCAGTGTTATTTGTGTAGTGTAGGGGGTCCTGCTAGGGGTAGTGTTTTAGGATTTAGGGTAGTGCAGTGATGTTTGGGTAGTGTAGGGGTTCATGCTGGGGGTAGTGTTTTAGGGTTTAGGGCAGTGCTGTGGTGTTTGGGTAGTGTAGGGAGTCATGCTGGGGTAGTGTTTTAGGGTTTAGGGTAGTGCAGTGGTGTTTGTCTAGTGTTGGGGTCATGCTGGGGGTAGTGTTTTAGGGCTTAGGGTAGTGCAGTGGCGTTTGTGTAGTATAGGGGGTAGTGTTTTAGGTTAGTGCAGTGGTGCTTGGGTAGTGTAGGGGGTCATGCTGGGTTTAGTGTTTTAGGGTTTAGGGTAGTGCAGTGGTGTTTGGATAGTGTAGGGATTCGTGCTCGGGTAGTGTTTTAGAGTTTAGGGTAGTGCAGTGGTGTTTGTGTAGCGTGGGAGGTCATGCTGGGGGTAGATTTAGGGTTTAGTGTAGTGCAGTGGTGTTTGGGTAGTGTAGAGAGTCGTGCTGGGGGTATTGTTTTAGGGTTTAGGGTAGTGCAGTGCTGTTTGGGTAGTGTAGGGGGACGTTCTTCTGGTAGTGTTTTAGGGTTTAGGGTAGTGCAGTGGTGTTTGCATAGTGTAGGGTGTCGTGCTGGGGGTAGTGTTCTAGGGTTTAGGGTAGCGCAGTGCTGTTTGTGTAGTGTAGGGGGTAGTGTTTTAGGGTTTAGGGTAGTGCAGTGGTGTTTTGGTAGTGTAGGGAATCGTGCTGGGGTAGTGTTTTAGGGTTTAGGGTAGTGCAGTGGTGTTTATGTAGTGTGGTTGGACGTGCTGGGGTAGTGTTTTAGGGTTTAGGTTAGTGCAGTGGTGTTGGTGTAGTGTAGGGGTTCATGCTGGGTGTAGTGTTTTAGGGTTTAGGGTAGTGCAGTGGTATTTGTGTGGTGTAGGGGGTCATGCTGGGGTAAGTGTTTTAGGGTTTAGGGTAGTGGAGTGGCGTCTGGGTAGTATAGGGGGTCGTGCTAGGGGTAGTGTTTTAGGGTTTAGGGTAGTGCAGTGGTGTTTGTGTGATGTAGGAGGTCATGCTGGGGTACGTGTTTTAGGGTTTAGGGTAGTGCAGTGGTGTTTGGGCAGTGTAGGGGGTCATACTTGGGATAGTGTTTTAGGGTTTAGGGTAGTGCAGTGGTGTCTGTGTAGTGTAGGGGATCATGCTAGGGGTAGTGTTTTAGGGTTTAGGGTAGTGCAGTGGTGTTTGTGTATTGTAGGGGGTTGTGCTGGGGGTAGATGTAGGATTTAGGGTAGTGCAGTGGTGTTTGGGTAGTGTAGGGGGTCGTGCTAGGGCTAATGTTTTAGGGTTTACGGTAGTTCAGTGGTGTTTGTGTAGTGTAGGGGGTCGTGCTGGGGGTAGTGTTTTAGGGTTTAGGGTAGTGCAGTGGTGTTTGGGTAGTGTAGGGGGTAGTGCTGGGGGTAGTGTTTTAGGGTTTCCGGTAGTGCAGTGATGTTTGGGTAGTGTAGGGGTTCATGCTGGGGGTAGTGTTTTAGGGTTTAGGGTAGTGCAGTGGTGTTTGGGTAGTGTAGGGGGTCATGCTGGGGGTAGATTTAGGGTTTAGGGTAGTGCAGTGGTGTTTGTGTTGTGAGGGGGTCGTGCTGGGGTAGTGTTTTAGGGTTTAGGATAGTGAAGTGGTGTTTGGGTAGTATAGGGGGTCATACTAGGGGTAATGTTTTAGGGCTTAGGGTAGTGCAGTGGTGTTTGTGTAGTGTAGGGGGTCATGCTGTGGGTTGTGTTTTAGGGTTTAGGGAAGTGCAGTGGTGTTTGGGTAGTGTAGGGGGTCATGCTGGGTTTAGTGTTTTAGGGTTTAGGGTAGTGCAGTGGTGTTTGTGTAGTGTGGGCCATCATGCTGCAGGTAGATTTAGGGTTTAGTGTAGTGTAGTGGCGTTTGGGTAGTGTAGGGAGTGGTGCTTAGGGTAGTGTTTTGGGGTTTAGGGTAGTGCAGTGGTGTTTGTGTAGGGTAGTGATTCGTGCTGGGGGTATTGTTTTAGGGTTTAGGGTAGTGCAGTGGTGTTTGGGTAGTGTAGAGGGTCGTTCTTCTGGTAGTGTTTTAGTGTTTAGGGTAGTGCAGTGGTGTTTGTGTAGTGTAGGGGGTCGTGCTGGGGGTAGTGTTTTAGGGTTTAGGGTAGTGTGGTGGTGTTTGTGTAGTGTAGGGTTTTAGGGTTTAGGGTAGTGCAGTGGTGTTTGGGTAGTGTAGGGAGTCGTGCTGGGGTAATGTTTTACGGTTTAGGGTAGTGCAGTGGTGTTTGTGTAGTGTAGAGGTTCATACTGGGGTTAGTGTTTTAGGGTTTAGGGTAGTGCAGTGGTGTTTGTGTGGTGTAGGGGGTCATGCTGGGGTAAGTGTTTTAGGGTTTAGGTTGTGGAGTGGTGTTTGGGTAGTATAGGGGGTCGTGCTGGGGGTAGTGTTTTAGGGTTTAGGGTAGTGCAGTGAAGTTTGGGTATTGTGGGAGGTCATGCTGGGGGTAGATTTAGGGTTTAGTGTAGTGCAGTGGTGTTTGTCTAATGTATGGAGTCGTGCTGGGGGTTTAGGGCAGTGCAGTGGTGTTTGGGTAGTGTAAGGGGTCGTTCTTCTGGTAGTGTTTTAGGGTTTAGGGTAGTGCAGTGGTGTTTGTGTAGTGTAGGGGGTCGTGCTGGGGGTAGTGTTTTAGGGTTTAGGGTAGTGCAGCGGTGTTTGTGTAGTGTAGGGGGTAGTGTTTTAGGGTTTAAGGTAGTGCAATGGTGTTTGGGTAGTGTAGGGAGTCGTGCTGGGGGTAGTGTTTTAGGGTTTAAGGTAGTGCAGTGGTGTTTGTGTAGTTTAGGTGGATGTGCTGGGGTAGTGTTTTAGGATTTAGTGTAGTGCAGTGGTGTTTGTGTAGTGTAGGGGGTCATGCTGGGGGTAGTTTTGTAGTGTTTAGGGTAGTGCAGTTGTGTTTGTGTGGGGTAGGGGGTCATGCTGGGGTAAGTGTTTTAGGGTTTAGGGTAGTGGAGTGGCGTGTGTGTAGTGTAGGGGAACGTGCTGGGGTAGTGTTTTAGAGTTTATGGTAGTGCAGTGGTGTTTGTGTGGTGTAGGAGGTCATGCTGGGGTAAGTGTTTTAGAGTTTAGGGTAGTGCAGTGGTATTTGGGTAGTGTAGGGGGTCGTGCTTGGGGTAGTGTTTTAGGGTTTAGGGTAGTGCAGTGGTGTTTGTGTAGTGTAGGGGGTTGTGCTGGGGGTAGATGTAGGATTTAGGGTAGTGCAGTGGTGTTTGGGTAGTGTAGGGGATCGTGCTAGCGCTAATGTTTTAGGGTTTAGGGTAGTTCAGTGGTGTTTGTGTAGTGTTCGGGATCCGGCTGGGGTAGTGTTTTAGGGTTTATGGTAGTGCAGTGGTGTTTGTGTTGTGAGGGGGTCGTGCTGGGGTAGTGTTTTAGGGTTTAGGATATTGCAGTGGTGTTTGGGTAGTATAGGGGGTCATGCTGGGGGTAATGTTTTAGGGCTTAGGGTAGTGCAGTGGTGTTTGTGTAGTGTTGGGGGGTCATGCTGGGGGGGAGTGTTTTAGGGCTGAGGGTAGTGCAGTGGTGTTTGTGTAGTGTAGGGGGTCATGTTTTAGGGTATAGGGTAGTGCAGTGGTGTTTGGGTAGTGTAGGGGGTCATGCTGGGTTTAGTGTTTTAGGGTTTAGGGTAGTGCAGTGGTGTTTGTGTAGTGTGGGACATCATGCTGGGGGTAGATTTAGGGTTTAGTGTAGTGCAGTGGTGTTTGGGTCGTGTAAGGAGTGGTGCTGGGGGTAGTGTTTTGGGGTTTAGAGTAGTGCAGTGGTGTTTGTGTAGTGTAGCGATTCGTGCTGGGGGTATTGTTTTAGGGTTTAGGGTAGTGCAGTGGTGTTTGGGTAGTGTAGGGGTCGTTCTTCTGGTAGTGTTTTAGGGTTTAGGGTAGTGCAGTGGTGTTTGTGTAGTGTAGGGGGTCGTGCTGGGGGTAGTGTTTTAGGCTTTAGGGTAGTGTAGTGGTGTTTGTGTAGTGTAGAGTTTTAGGGTTTAGGGTAGTGCAGTGGTGTTTCGGTAGTGAAGGGAGTCGTGCTGGGGGTAGTGTTTTAGGGTTTAGGGTAGTGCAGGGGTGTTTGTGTGGTGTAGGGGGTCATGCTGGGGTAAGTGTTTTAGGGTTGTAGAGTGGCGTTTGGGTAGTATAGGGGGTCGTGCTGGGGGTAGTGTTTTAGGGTTTAGGGTAGTGCAGTGAAGTTTGGGTAGTGTGGAAGGTCATGCTGGGGGTAGATTTAGGGTTTAGTGTAGTGTAGTGCAGTGGTGTTTGGGTAGTGTAGGGAGTCATGCTGGGGTAGTGTTTTAGGGTTTAGAGTAGTGCAGTAGTGTTTGTGTAGTGTATGGAGTCATGCTGGGGGTTTAGGGTAGTGCAGTGGTGTTTGTGTAGTGTAGGGGGTCGTGCTGGGGGTAGTGTTTTAGGGTTTAGGTTAGTGCAGTGGTGTTTGTGTAGTGTAGGGGGTAGTGTTTTAGGGTTTAAGGAAGTGCAATTGTGTTTGGGTAGTGTAGGGAGTCATGCTGGGGGTAGTGTTTTAGGGTTTAAGGTAGTGCAGTGGTGTTTGTGTAGTGTAGGTGGACGTGCTGGGGTAGTGTTTTAGGGTTTAGGGTAGTGCAGTGGTGTTTGTGTAGTGTAGGGGGTCATGCTGGGGGTATATTTTTAGTGTTTAGGGTAGTGCAGTGGTGTTTGTGTAGTGTAGGGGGTTGTGCTGGGGTAGATGTAGGATTTAGGATAGTGCAGTGGTGTTTGGGTAGTGTAGGGGATCGTGCTGGGGTAGTGTTTTAGGGTTTAGGGTGGTGCAGTGGTGTTTGTGTAGTGTAGGGGGTCATGCTGGGGGTAGTGTTTTAGGTTTTATGGTAGTGCAGTGATGTTTGGTAGTGTAGGGGTTGTGCTGGGGTAGTGTTTAAGGTTTTAGGGTATTGCAGTGGTGTTTGTGTAGTGTAGTCGGTCGTGCTGTGGGTAGTGTTTTAGCGTTTAGGGTAGTGCAGTGGTGTTTGTCTAGTGTAGGGGAACGTGCTGGGGTAGTGTTTTAGGGTTTAGGGTAGTGCAGTGGTGTTTGTGTGGTGTAGGAGGTCATGCTGGGGTACGTGTTTTAGGGTTTAGGGTAGTGCAGTGGTGTCTGTGTAGTGTAGGGGATCATGCTAGGGGTAGTGTTTTAGGGTTTAGGGTAGTGCAGTGGTGTTTGTGTATTGTAGGGGGTTGTGCTGGGGGTAGATGTAGGATTTAGGGTAGTGCAGTGGTGTTTGGGTAGTGTAGGGGGTCGTGCTAGGGCTAATGTTTTAGGGTTTACGGTAGTTCAGTGGTGTTTGTGTAGTGTAGGGGGTCGTGCTGGGGGTAGTGTTTTAGGGTTTAGGGTAGTGCAGTGGTGTTTGGGTAGTGTAGGGGGTAGTGCTGGGGGTAGTGTTTTAGGGTTTCCGGTAGTGCAGTGATGTTTGGGTAGTGTTGGGGTCATGCTGGGGGTAGTGTTTTAGGGCTTAGGGTAGTGCAGTGGCGTTTGTGTAGTATAGGGGGTAGTGTTTTAGGTTAGTGCAGTGGTGCTTGGGTAGTGTAGGGGGTCATGCTGGGTTTAGTGTTTTAGGGTTTAGGGTAGTGCAGTGGTGTTTGGATAGTGTAGGGATTCGTGCTCGGGGTAGTGTTTTAGAGTTTAGGGTAGTGCAGTGGTGTTTGTGTAGCGTGGGAGGTCATGCTGGGGGTAGATTTAGGGTTTAGTGTAGTGCAGTGGTGTTTGGGTAGTGTAGAGAGTCGTGCTGGGGGTATTGTTTTAGGGTTTAGGGTAGTGCAGTGCTGTTTGGGTAGTGTAGGGGGACGTTCTTCTGGTAGTGTTTTAGGGTTTAGGGTAGTGCAGTGGTGTTTGCATAGTGTAGGGTGTCGTGCTGGGGGTAGTGTTCTAGGGTTTAGGGTAGCGCAGTGCTGTTTGTGTAGTGTAGGGGGTAGTGTTTTAGGGTTTAGGGTAGTGCAGTGGTGTTTTGGTAGTGTAGGGAATCGTGCTGGGGTAGTGTTTTAGGGTTTAGGGTAGTGCAGTGGTGTTTATGTAGTGTGGTTGGACGTGCTGGGGTAGTGTTTTAGGGTTTAGGTTAGTGCAGTGGTGTTGGTGTAGTGTAGGGGTTCATGCTGGGTGTAGTGTTTTAGGGTTTAGGGTAGTGCAGTGGTATTTGTGTGGTGTAGGGGGTCATGCTGGGGTAAGTGTTTTAGGGTTTAGGGTAGTGGAGTGGCGTCTGGGTAGTATAGGGGGTCGTGCTAGGGGTAGTGTTTTAGGGTTTAGGGTAGTGCAGTGGTGTTTGTGTGATGTAGGAGGTCATGCTGGGGTATGTGTTTTAGGGTTTAGGGTAGTGCAGTGGTGTTTGGGCAGTGTAGGGGGTCATACTTGGGATAGTGTTTTAGGGTTTAGGGTAGTGCAGTGGTGTCTGTGTAGTGTAGGGGATCATGCTAGGGGTAGTGTTTTAGGGTTTAGGGTAGTGCAGTGGTGTTTGTGTATTGTAGGGGGTTGTGCTGGGGGTAGATGTAGGATTTAGGGTAGTGCAGTGGTGTTTGGGTAGTGTAGGGGGTCGTGCTAGGGCTAATGTTTTAGGGTTTACGGTAGTTCAGTGGTGTTTGTGTAGTGTAGGGGGTCGTGCTGGGGGTAGTGTTTTAGGGTTTAGGGTAGTGCAGTGGTGTTTGGGTAGTGTAGGGGGTAGTGCTGGGGGTAGTGTTTTAGGGTTTCCGGTAGTGCAGTGATGTTTGGGTAGTGTAGGGGTTCATGCTGGGGGTAGTGTTTTAGGGTTTAGGGTAGTGCAGTGGTGTTTGGGTAGTGTAGGGGGTCATGCTGGGGGTAGATTTAGGGTTTAGGGTAGTGCAGTGGTGTTTGTGTTGTGAGGGGGTCGTGCTGGGGTAGTGTTTTAGGGTTTAGGATAGTGAAGTGGTGTTTGGGTAGTATAGGGGGTCATACTAGGGGTAATGTTTTAGGGCTTAGGGTAGTGCAGTGGTGTTTGTGTAGTGTAGGGGGTCATGCTGTGGGTTGTGTTTTAGGGTTTAGGGAAGTGCAGTGGTGTTTGGGTAGTGTAGGGGGTCATGCTGGGTTTAGTGTTTTAGGGTTTAGGGTAGTGCAGTGGTGTTTGTGTAGTGTGGGCCATCATGCTGCAGGTAGATTTAGGGTTTAGTGTAGTGTAGTGGCGTTTGGGTAGTGTAGGGAGTGGTGCTTAGGGTAGTGTTTTGGGGTTTAGGGTAGTGCAGTGGTGTTTGTGTATGGTAGCGATTCGTGCTGGGGGTATTGTTTTAGGGTTTAGGGTAGTGCAGTGGTGTTTGGGTAGTGTAGAGGGTCGTTCTTCTGGTAGTGTTTTAGTGTTTAGGGTAGTGCAGTGGTGTTTGTGTAGTGTAGGGGGTCGTGCTGGGGGTAGTGTTTTAGGGTTTAGGGTAGTGTGGTGGTGTTTGTGTAGTGTAGGGTTTTAGGGTTTAGGGTAGTGCAGTGGTGTTTGGGTAGTGTAGGGAGTCGTGCTGGGGTAATGTTTTAGGGTTTAGGGTAGTGCAGTGGTGTTTGTGTAGTGTAGAGGGACATGCTGGGGTAGTGTTTTACGGTTTAGGGTAGTGCAGTGGTGTTTGTGTAGTGTAGAGGTTCATACTGGGGTTAGTGTTTTAGGGTTTAGGGTAGTGCAGTGGTGTTTGTGTGGTGTAGGGGGTCATGCTGGGGTAAGTGTTTTAGGGTTTAGGTTGTGGAGTGGCGTTTGGGTAGTATAGGGGGTCGTGCTGGGGGTAGTGTTTTAGGGTTTAGGGTAGTGCAGTGAAGTTTGGGTAGTGTGGGAGGTCATGCTGGGGGTAGATTTAGGGTTTAGTGTAGTGCAGTGGTGTTTGGGTAGTGTAGGGAGTCGTGCTGTGGTAGTGTTTTAGGGTTTAGAGTAGTGCAGTAGTGTTTGTCTAGTGTATGGAGTCGTGCTGGGGGTTTAGGGCAGTGCAGTGGTGTTTGGGTAGTGTAAGGGGTCGTTCTTCTGGTAGTGTTTTAGGGTTTAGGGTAGTGCAGTGGTGTTTGTGTAGTGTAGGGGGTCGTGCTGGGGGTAGTGTTTTAGGGTTTAGGGTAGTGCAGCGGTGTTTGTGTAGTGTAGGGGGTAGTGTTTTAGGGTTTAAGGTAGTGCAATGGTGTTTGGGTAGTGTAGGGAGTCGTGCTGGGGGTAGTGTTTTAGGGTTTAAGGTAGTGCAGTGGTGTTTGTGTAGTTTAGGTGGATGTGCTGGGGTAGTGTTTTAGGGTTTAGTGTAGTGCAGTGGTGTTTGTGTAGTGTAGGGGGTCATGCTGGGGGTAGTTTTGTAGTGTTTAGGGTAGTGCAGTTGTGTTTGTGTGGGGTAGGGGGTCATGCTGGGGTAAGTGTTTTAGGGTTTAGGGTAGTGGAGTGGCGTGTGTGTAGTGTAGGGGAACGTGCTGGGGTAGTGTTTTAGAGTTTATGGTAGTGCAGTGGTGTTTGTGTGGTGTAGGAGGTCATGCTGGGGTAAGTGTTTTAGAGTTTAGGGTAGTGCAGTGGTATTTGGGTAGTGTAGGGGGTCGTGCTTGGGGTAGTGTTTTAGGTTTTAGGGTAGTGCAGTGGTGTTTGTGTAGTGTAGGGGGTTGTGCTGGGGGTAGATGTAGGATTTAGGGTAGTGCAGTGGTGTTTGGGTAGTGTAGGGGATCGTGCTAGCGCTAATGTTTTAGGGTTTAGGGTAGTTCAGTGGTGTTTGTGTAGTGTAGGGGATCCTGCTGGGGTAGTGTTTTAGGGTTTATGGTAGTGCAGTGGTGTTTGTGTTGTGAGGGGGTCGTGCTGGGGTAGTGTTTTAGGGTTTAGGATAGTGCAGTGGTGTTTGGGTAGTATAGGGGGTTATGCTGGGGGTAATGTTTTAGGGTTTAGGGTAGTGCAGTGGTGTTTGTGTAGTGTTGGGGGGTCATGCTGGGGGGGAGTGTTTTAGGGCTGAGGGTAGTGCAGTGGTGTTTGTGTAGTGTAGGGGGTCATGTTTTAGGGTATAGGGTAGTGCAGTGGTGTTTGGGTAGTGTAGGGGGTCATGCTGGGTTTAGTGTTTTAGGGTTTAGGGTAGTGCAGTGGTTTTTGTGTAGTGTGGGACATCATGCTGGGGGTAGATTTAGGGTTTAGTGTAGTGCAGTGGTGTTTGGGTCGTGTAAGGAGTGGTGCTGGGGGTAGTGTTTTGGGGTTTAGGGTAGTGCAGTGGTGTTTGGGTAGTGTAGGGGTCGTTCTTCTGGTAGTGTTTTAGGGTTTAGGGTAGTGCAGTGGTGTTTGGGTAGTGTAGGGGGTCGTGCTGGGGGTAGTGTTTTAGGGTTTAGGGTAGTGTAGTGGTGTTTGTGTAGTGTAGGGTTTTAGGGTTTAGGGTAGTGCAGTGGTGTTTCGGTAGTGAAGGGAGTCGTGCTGGGGGTAGTGTTTTAGGGTTTAGGGTAGTGCAGGGGTGTTTGTGTGGTGTAGGGGGTCATGCTGGGGTAAGTGTTTTAGGGTTGTAGAGTGGCGTTTGGGTAGTATAGGGGGTCTTGCTGGGGGTAGTGTTTTAGGGTTTAGGGTAGTGCAGTGAAGTTTGGGTAGTGTGGAAGGTCATGCTGGGGGTAGATTTAGGGTTTAGTGTAGTGTAGTGCAGTGGTGTTTGGGTAGTGTAGGGAGTCATGCTGGGGTAGTGTTTTAGGGTTTAGAGTAGTGCAGTAGTGTTTGTGTAGTGTATGGAGTCATGCTGGGGGTTTAGGGTAGTGCAGTGGTGTTTGTGTAGTGTAGGGGGTCGTGCTGGGGGTAGTGTTTTAGGGTTTAGGTTAGTGCAGTGGTGTTTGTGTAGTGTAGGGGGTAGTGTTTTAGGGTTTAAGGAAGTGCAATTGTGTTTGGGTAGTGTAGGGAGTCATGCTGGGGGTAGTGTTTTAGGGTTTAAGGTAGTGCAGTGGTGTTTGTGTAGTGTAGGTGGACGTGCTGGGGTAGTGTTTTAGGGTTTAGGGTAGTGCAGTGGTGTTTGTGTAGTGTAGGGGGTCATGCTGGGGGTATATTTTTAGTGTTTAGGGTAGTGCAGTGGTGTTTGTGTAGTGTAGGGGGTTGTGCTGGGGTAGATGTAGGATTTAGGATAGTGCAGTGGTGTTTGGGTAGTGTAGGGGATCGTGCTGGGGTAGTGTTTTAGGGTTTAGGGTAGTGCAGTGGTGTTTGGGTAGTGTAGGGGGTCACGCTGGGGGTAGTGTTTTAGGTTTTATGGTAGTGCAGTGATGTTTGGTAGTGTAGGGGTTGTGCTGGGGTAGTGTTTAAGGTTTTAGGGTATTGCAGTGGTGTTTGTGTAGTGTAGTCGGTCGTGCTGTGGGTAGTGTTTTAGCGTTTAGGGTAGTGCAGTGGTGTTTGTCTAGTGTAGGGGAACGTGCTGGGGTAGTGTTTTAGGGTTTAGGGTAGTGCAGTGGTGTTTGTGTGGTGTAGGAGGTCATGCTGGGGTAAGTGTTTTAGGGTTTAGGGTAGTGCAGTGGTATTTGGGTAGTGTAGGGGGTCGTGCTTGGGCTAGTGTTTTAGGGTTTAGGGTAGTGCAGTGGTGTTTGTGTAGTGTAGGGGGTCATGCTGGGGTACGTGTTTTAGGGTTTAGGGTAGTGCAGTGGTGTCTGTGTAGTGTAGGGGATCATGCTAGGGGTAGTGTTTTAGGGTTTAGGGTAGTGCAGTGGTGTTTGTGTATTGTAGGGGGTTGTGCTGGGGGTAGATGTAGGATTTAGGGTAGTGCAGTGGTGTTTGGGTAGTGTAGGGGGTCGTGCTAGGGCTAATGTTTTAGGGTTTACGGTAGTTCAGTGGTGTTTGTGTAGTGTAGGGGGTCGTGCTGGGGGTAGTGTTTTAGGGTTTAGGGTAGTGCAGTGGTGTTTGGGTAGTGTAGGGGGTAGTGCTGGGGGTAGTGTTTTAGGGTTTCCGGTAGTGCAGTGATGTTTGGGTAGTGTTGGGGTCATGCTGGGGGTAGTGTTTTAGGGCTTAGGGTAGTGCAGTGGCGTTTGTGTAGTATAGGGGGTAGTGTTTTAGGTTAGTGCAGTGGTGCTTGGGTAGTGTAGGGGGTCATGCTGGGTTTAGTGTTTTAGGGTTTAGGGTAGTGCAGTGGTGTTTGGATAGTGTAGGGATTTGTGCTCGGGGTAGTGTTTTAGAGTTTAGGGTAGTGCAGTGGTGTTTGTGTAGCGTGGGAGGTCATGCTGGGGGTAGATTTAGGGTTTAGTGTAGTGCAGTGGTGTTTGGGAAGTGTAGAGAGTCGTGCTGGGGGTATTGTTTTAGGGTTTAGGGTAGTGCAGTGCTGTTTGGGTAGTGTAGGGGGACGTTCTTCTGGTAGTGTTTTAGGGTTTAGGGTAGTGCAGTGGTGTTTGCATAGTGTAGGGTGTCGTGCTGGGGGTAGTGTTCTAGGGTTTAGGGTAGCGCAGTGCTGTTTGTGTAGTGTAGGGGGTAGTGTTTTAGGGTTTAGGGTAGTGCAGTGGTGTTTTGGTAGTGTAGGGAATCGTGCTGGGGTAGTGTTTTAGGGTTTAGGGTAGTGCAGTGGTGTTTATGTAGTGTGGTTGGACGTGCTGGGGTAGTGTTTTAGGGTTTAGGTTAGTGCAGTGGTGTTGGTGTAGTGTAGGGGTTCATGCTGGGTGTAGTGTTTTAGGGTTTAGGGTAGTGCAGTGGTATTTGTGTGGTGTAGGGGGTCATGCTGGGGTAAGTGTTTTAGGGTTTAGGGTAGTGGAGTGGCGTCTGGGTAGTATAGGGGGTCGTGCTAGGGGTAGTGTTTTAGGGTTTAGGGTAGTGCAGTGGTGTTTGTGTGATGTAGGAGGTCATGCTGGGGTACGTGTTTTAGGGTTTAGGGTAGTGCAGTGGTGTTTGGGCAGTGTAGGGGGTCATACTTGGGATAGTGTTTTAGGGTTTAGGGTAGTGCAGTGGTGTCTGTGTAGTGTAGGGGATCATGCTAGGGGTAGTGTTTTAGGGTTTAGGGTAGTGCAGTGGTGTTTGTGTATTGTAGGGGGTTGTGCTGGGGGTAGATGTAGGATTTAGGGTAGTGCAGTGGTGTTTGGGTAGTGTAGGGGGTCGTGCTAGGGCTAATGTTTTAGGGTTTACGGTAGTTCAGTGGTGTTTGTGTAGTGTAGGGGGTCGTGCTGGGGGTAGTGTTTTAGGGTTTAGGGTAGTGCAGTGGTGTTTGGGTAGTGTAGGGGGTAGTGCTGGGGGTAGTGTTTTAGGGTTTCCGGTAGTGCAGTGATGTTTGGGTAGTGTAGGGGTTCATGCTGGGGGTAGTGTTTTAGGGTTTAGGGTAGTGCAGTGGTGTTTGGGTAGTGTAGGGGGTCATGCTGGGGGTAGATTTAGGGTTTAGGGTAGTGCAGTGGTGTTTGTGTTGTGAGGGGGTCATGCTGGGGTAGTGTTTTAGGGTTTAGGATAGTGAAGTGGTGTTTGGGTAGTATAGGGGGTCATACTAGGGGTAATGTTTTAGGGCTTAGGGTAGTGCAGTGGTGTTTGTGTAGTGTAGGGGGTCATGCTGTGGGTTGTGTTTTAGGGTTTAGGGAAGTGCAGTGGTGTTTGGGTAGTGTAGGGGGTCATGCTGGGTTTAGTGTTTTAGGGTTTAGGGTAGTGCAGTGGTGTTTGTGTAGTGTGGGCCATCATGCTGCAGGTAGATTTAGGGTTTAGTGTAGTGTAGTGGCATTTGGGTAGTGTAGGGAGTGGTGCTTAGGGTAGTGTTTTGGGGTTTAGGGTAGTGCAGTGGTGTTTGTGTAGGGTAGCGATTCGTGCTGGGGGTATTGTTTTAGGGTTTAGGGTAGTGCAGTGGTGTTTGGGTAGTGTAGAGGGTCGTTCTTCTGGTAGTGTTTTAGTGTTTAGGGTAGTGCAGTGGTGTTTGTGTAGTGTAGGGGGTCGTGCTGGGGGTAGTGTTTTAGGGTTTAGGGTAGTGTGGTGGTGTTTGTGTAGTGTAGGGTTTTAGGGTTTAGGGTAGTGCAGTGGTGTTTGGGTAGTGTAGGGAGTCGTGCTGGGGTAGTGTTTTAGGGTTTAGTGTAGTGCAGTGGTGTTTGTGTAGTGTAGGGGGTCATGCTGGGGGTAGTTTTGTAGTGTTTAGGGTAGTGCAGTTGTGTTTGTGTGGGGTAGGGGGTCATGCTGGGGTAAGTGTTTTAGGGTTTAGGGTAGTGGAGTGGCGTGTGTGTAGTGTAGGGGAACGTGCTGGGGTAGTGTTTTAGAGTTTATGGTAGTGCAGTGGTGTTTGTGTGGTGTAGGAGGTCATGCTGGGGTAAGTGTTTTAGAGTTTAGGGTAGTGCAGTGGTATTTGGGTAGAGTAGGGGGTCGTGCTTGGGGTAGTGTTTTAGGGTTTAGGGTAGTGCAGTGGTGTTTGTGTAGTGTAGGGGGTCATGCTGGGGTAGTGTTTTAGGGTTTAGGGTAGTGCAGTGGTGTTTGTGTAGTGTAGGGGGTTGTGCTGGGGGTAGATGTAGGATTTAGGGTAGTGCAGTGGTGTTTGGGTAGTGTAGGGGATCGTGCTAGCGCTAATGTTTTAGGGTTTAGGGTAGTTCAGTGGTGGTTGTGTAGTGTAGGGGATCCTGCTGGGGTAGTGTTTTAGGGTTTATGGTAGTGCAGTGGTGTTTGTGTTGTGAGGGGGTCGTGCTGGGGTAGTGTTTTAGGGTTTAGGATAGTGCAGTGGTGTTTGGGTAGTATAGGGGGTCATGCTGGGGGTAATGTTTTAGGGTTTAGGGTAGTGCAGTGGTGTTTGTGTAGTGTTGGGGGGTCATGCTGGGGGGGAGTGTTTTAGGGCTGAGGGTAGTGCAGTGGTGTTTGTGTAGTGTAGGGGGTCATGTTTTAGGGTATAGGGTAGTGCAGTGGTGTTTGGGTAGTGTAGGGGGTCATGCTGGGTTTAGTGTTTTAGGGTTTAGGGTAGTGCAGTGGTGTTTGTGTAGTGTGGGACATCATGCTGGGGGTAGATTTAGGGTTTAGTGTAGTGCAGTGGTGTTTGGGTCGTGTAAGGAGTGGTGCTGGGGGTAGTGTTTTGGGGTTTAGGGTAGTGCAGTGGTATTTGTGTAGTGTAGCGATTCGTGCTGGGGGTATTGTTTTAGGGTTTAGGGTAGTGCAGTGGTGTTTGGGTAGTGTAGGGGTCGTTCTTCTGGTAGTGTTTTAGGGTTTAGGGTAGTGCAGTGGTGTTTGTGTAGTGTAGGGGGTCGTGCTGGGGGTAGTGTTTTAGGGTTTAGGGTAGTGTAGTGGTGTTTGTGTAGTGTAGGGTTTTAGGGTTTAGGGTAGTGCAGTGGTGTTTCGGTAGTGTAGGGAGTCGTGCTGGGGGTAGTGTTTTAGGGTTTAGGGTAGTGCAGGGGTGTTTGTGTGATGTAGGGGGTCATGCTGGGGTAAGTGTTTTAGGGTTGTAGAGTGGCGTTTGGGTAGTATAGGGGGTCGTGCTGGGGGTAGTGTTTTAGGGTTTAGGGTAGTGCAGTGAAGTTTGGGTAGTGTGGAAGGTCATGCTGGGGGTAGATTTAGGGTTTAGTGTAGTGTAGTGCAGTGGTGTTTGGGTAGTGTAGGGAGTCATGCTGGGGTAGTGTTTTAGGGTTTAGAGTAGTGCAGTAGTGTTTGTGTAGTGTATGGAGTCATGCTGGGGGTTTAGGGTAGTGCAGTGGTGTTTGTGTAGTGTAGGGGGTCGTGCTGGGGGTAGTGTTTTAGGGTTTAGGTTAGTGCAGTGGTGTTTGTGTAGTGTAGGGGGTAGTGTTTTAGGGTTTAAGGAAGTGCAATTGTGTTTGGGTAGTGTAGGGAGTCATGCTGGGGGTAGTGTTTTAGGGTTTAAGGTAGTGCAGTGGTGTTTGTGTAGTGTAGGGGGTCATGCTGGGGGTATATTTTTAGTGTTTAGGGTAGTGCAGTGGTGTTTGTGTAGTGTAGGGGGTCATGCTGGGGGTATATTTTTAGTGTTTAGGGTAGTGCAGTGGTGTTTGTGTAGTGTAGGGGTTGTGCTGGGGTAGATGTAGGATTTAGGATAGTGCAGTGGTGTTTGGGTAGTGTAGGGGATCGTGCTGGGGTAGTGTTTTAGGGTTTAGGGTAGTGCAGTGGTGTTTGGGTAGTGTAGGGGGTCACGCTGGGGGTAGTGTTTTAGGTTTTATGGTAGTGCAGTGATGTTTGGTAGTGTAGGGGTTGTGCTGGGGTAGTGTTTAAGGTTTTAGGGTATTGCAGTGGTGTTTGTGTAGTGTAGTCGGTCGTGCTGTGGGTAGTGTTTTAGCGTTTAGGGTAGTGCAGTGGTGTTTGTCTAGTGTAGGGGAACGTGCTGGGGTAGTGTTTTAGGGTTTAGGGTAGTGCAGTGGTGTTTGTGTGGTGTAGGAGGTCATGCTGGGGTAAGTGTTTTAGGGTTTAGGGTAGTGCAGTGGTATTTGGGTAGTGTAGGGGGTCGTGCTTGTTGTAGTGTTTTAGGGTTTAGGGTAGTGCAGTGGTGTTTGTGTAGTGTAGGGGGTCATGCTGGGGTACGTGTTTTAGGGTTTAGGGTAGTGCAGTGGTGTTTGGGCAGTGTAGGGGGTCATACTTGGGATAGTGTTTTAGGGTTTAGGGTAGTGCAGTGGTGTCTGTGTAGTGTAGGGGATCATGCTAGGGGTAGTGTTTTAGGGTTTAGGGTAGTGCAGTGGTGTTTGTGTATTGTAGGGGGTTGTGCTGGGGGTAGATGTAGGATTTAGGGTAGTGCAGTGGTGTTTGGGTAGTGTAGGGGGTCGTGCTAGGGCTAATGTTTTAGGGTTTACGGTAGTTCAGTGGTGTTTGTGTAGTGTAGGGGGTCGTGCTGGGGGTAGTGTTTTAGGGTTTAGGGTAGTGCAGTGGTGTTTGGGTTGTGTAGGGGGTAGTGCTGGGGGTAGTGTTTTAGGGTTTCCTGTAGTGCAGTGATGTTTGGGTAGTGTAGGGGTTCATGCTGGGGGTAGTGTTTTAGGGTTTAGGGTAGTGCAGTGGTGTTTGAGTAGTGTAGGGGGTCATGCTGGGGGTAGATTTAGGGTTTAGGGTAGTGCAGTGGTGTTTGTGTTGTGAGGGGGTCGTGCTGGGGTAGTGTTTTAGGGTTTAGGATAGTGAAGTGGTGTTTGGGTAGTATAGGGGGTCATACTGGGGGTAATGTTTTAGGGCTTAGGGTAGTGCAGTGGTGTTTGTGTAGTGTAGGGGGTCATGCTGTGGGTTGTGTTTTAGGGTTTAGGGAAGTGCAGTTGTGTTTGTGTAGTGTAGGGGGTCATGTTTTAGGGTATATGGTCGTGCAGTGGTGTTTGGGTAGTGTAGGGGGTCATGCTGGGTTTAGTGTTTTAGGGTTTAGGGTAGTGCAGTGGTGTTTGTGTAGTGTGGGCCATCATGCTGCGGGTAGATTTAGGGTTTAGTGTAGTGTAGGGAGTGGTGCTTAGGGTAGTGTTTTGGGGTTTAGGGTAGTGCAGTGGTGTTTGTGTAGGGTAGCAATTCGTGCTGGGGGTATTGTTTTAGGGTTTAGGGTAGTGCAGTGGTGTTTGGGTAGTGTAGAGGGTCGTTCTTCTGGTAGTGGTTTAGTGTTTAGGGTAGTGCAGTGGTGTTTGTGTAGTGTAGGGGGTCGTGCTGGGGGTAGTGTTTTAGGGTTTAGGGTAGTGTGGTGATTTTTGTGTAGTGTAGGGTTTTAGGGTTTAGGGTAGTGCAGTGGTGTTTGGGTAGTGTAGGGAGTCGTGCTGGGGTAGTGTTTTAGGGTTTAGGGTAGTGCAGTGGTGTTTGTGTAGTGTAGAGGTTCATACTGGGGTTAGTGTTTTAGGGTTTAGGGTAGTGCAGTGGTGTTTGTGTGGTGTAGGGGGTCATGCTGGGGTAAGTGTTTTAGGGTTTAGGTTGTGGAGTGGCGTTTGGGTAGTATAGGGGTCGTGCTGGGGGTAGTGTTTTAGGGTTTAGGGTAGTGCAGTGAAGTTTGGGTAGTGTGGGAGGTCATGCTGGGGGTAGATTTAGGGTTTAGTGTAGTGCAGTGGTGTTTGGGTAGTGTAGGGAGTCGTGCTGGGGTAGTGTTTTAGGGTTTAGAGTAGTGCAGTAGTGTTTGTCTAGTGTATGGAGTCGTGCTGGGGGTTTAGGGCAGTGCAGTGGTGTTTTGGTAGTGTAAGGGGTCGTTCTTCTGGTAGTGTTTTAGGGTTTAGGGTAGTGCAGTGGTGTTTGTGTAGTGTAGGGGGTCGTGCTGGGGGTAGTGTTTTAGGGTTTAGGGTAGTGCAGTGGTGTTTGTGGAGTGTAGGGGGTAGTGTTTTAGGGTTTAAGGTAGTGCAATGGTGTTTGGGTAGTGTAGGGAGTCGTGCTGGGGGTAGTGTTTTAGGGTTTAAGGTAGTGCAGTGGTGTTTGTGTAGTTTAGGTGGATGTGCTGGGGTAGTGTTTTAGGGTTTAGTGTAGTGCAGTGGTGTTTGTGTAGTGTAGGGGGTCATGCTGGGGGTAGTTTTGTAGTGTTTATGATAGTGCAGTGGTGTTTGTGTGGTGTAGGAGGTCATGCTGGGGTAAGTGTTTTAGGGTTTAGGGTAGTGCAGTGGTATTTGGGTAGTGTAGGGGGTCGTGCTTGGGGTAGTGTTTTAGGGTTTAGGGTAGTGCAGTGGTGTTTGTGTAGTGTAGGGGGTCATGCTGGGGTAGTGTTTTAGGGTTTAGGGTAGTGCAGTGGTGTTTGTGTAGTGTAGGGGGTTGTGCTGGGGGTAGATGTAGGATTTAGGGTAGTGCAGTGGTGTTTGGGTAGTGTAGGGGATCGTGCTAGCGCAAATGTTTTAGGGTTTAGGGTAGTTCAGTGGTGTTTGTGTAGTGTAGGGGATCCTGCTGGGGTAGTGTTTTAGGGTTTATGGTAGTGCAGTGTTGTTTGTGTTGTGCGGGGGTCGTGCTGGGGTAGTGTTTTAGGGTTTAGGATAGTGCAGTGGTGTTTGGGTAGTATAGGGGGTCATGCTGGGGGTAATGTTTTAGGGTTTAGGGTAGTGCAGTGGTGTTTGTGTAGTGTTGGGGGGTCATGCTGGGGGGGAGTGTTTTAGGGCTGAGGGTAGTGCAGTGGTGTTTGTGTAGTGTAGGGGGTCATGTTTTAGGGTATAGGGTAGTGCAGTGGTGTTTGGGTAGTGTAGGGGGTCATGCTGGGTTTAGTGTTTTAGGGTTTAGGGTAGTGCAGTGGTGTTTGTGTAGTGTGGGACATCATGCTGGGGGTAGATTTAGGGTTTAGTGTAGTGCAGTGGTGTTTGGGTCGTGTAGGGAGTGGTGCTGGGGGTAGTGTTTTGGGGTTTAGGGTAGTGCAGTGGTGTTTGTGTAGTGTAGCGATTCGTGCTGGGGGTATTGTTTTAGGGTTTAGGGTAGTGAAGCGGTGTTTGGGTAGTGTAGGGGTCGTTCTTCTGGTAGTGTTTTAGGGTTTAGGGTAGTGCAGTGGTGTTTGTGTAGTGTAGGGGGTCGTGCTGGGGGTAGTGTTTTAGGGTTTAGGGTAGTGTAGTGGTGTTTGTGTAGTGTAGGGTTTTAGGGTTTAGGGTAGTGCAGTGGTGTTTCGGTAGTGTAGGGAGTCGTGCTGGGGGTAGTGTTTTAGGGTTTAGGGTAGTGCAGTGGTGTTTGTGTGGTATAGGGGGTCATACTGGGGTAAGTGTTTTAGGGTTGTAGAGTGGCGTTTGGGTAGTATAGGGGGTCGTGCTGGGGGTAGTGTTTTAGGGTTTAGGGTAGTGCAGTGAAGTTTGGGTAGTGTGGAAGGTCATGCTGGGGGTAGATTTAGGGTTTAGTGTAGTGTAGTGCAGTGGTGTTTGGGTAGTGTAGGGAGTCATGCTGGGGTAGTGTTTTAGGGTTTAGAGTAGTGCAGTAGTGTTTGTGTAGTGTATGGAGTCATGCTGGGGGTTTAGGGTAGTGCAGTGGTGTTTGTGTAGTGTAGGGGGTCGTGCTGGGGGTAGTGTTTTAGGGTTTAGGGTAGTGCAGTGGTGTTTGTGTAGTGTAGGGGGTAGTGTTTTAGGGTTTAAGGTAGTGCAATTGTGTTTGTGTAGTGTAGGGAGTCATGCTGGGGGTAGTGTTTTAGGGTTTAAGGTAGTGCAGTGGTGTTTGTGTAGTGTAGGTGGACGTGCTGGGGTAGTGATTTAGGGTTTAGGGTAGTGCAGTGAAGTTTGGGTAGTGTGGAAGGTCAAGCTGGGGGTAGATTTAGGGTTTAGTGTAGTGTAGTGCAGTTGTGTTTGGGTAGTCTAGGGAGTCATGCTGGGGTAGTGTTTTAGGGTTTAGAGTAGTGCAGTAGTGTTTGTGTAGTGTATGCAGTCATGCTGGGGGTTTAGGGTAGTGCAGTGGTGTTTGTGTAGTGTAGGGGGTCGTGCTGGGGGTAGTGTTTTAGGGTTTAGGGTATTGCAGTGGTGTTTGTGTAGTGTAGGGGGTAGTGTTTTAGGGTTTAAAGTAGTGCAATTGTGTTTGGGTAGTGTAGGGAGTCATGCTGGGGGTAGTGTTTTAGGGTTTAAGGTAGTGCAGTGGTGTTTGTGTAGTGTAGGTGGACGTGCTGGGGTAGTGTTTTAGGGTTTAGGGTAGTGCAGTGGTGTTTGTGTAGTGTAGGGGGTCATGCTGGGGGTATATTTTTAGTGTTTAGGGTAGTGCAGTGGTGTTTGGGTAGTGTAGGGGATCGTGCTGGGGTAGTGTTTTAGGGTTTAGGGTAGTGCAGTGGTGTTTGGGTAGTGTAGGGGGTCACGCTGGGGTAGTGTTTTAGGTTTTATGGTAGTGCAGTGATGTTTGGTAGTGTAGGGGTTGTGCTGGGGTAGTGTTTAAGGTTTTAGGGTATTGCAGTGGTGTTTGTGTAGTGTAGTCGGTCGTGCTGTGGGTAGTGTTTTAGCGTTTAGGGTAGTGCAGTGGTGTTTGTCTAGTGTAGGGGAATGTGCTGGGGTAGTGTTTTAGGGTTTAGGGTTGTGCAGTGGTGTTTTTTTGTAGTGTAGGGGGTCATACTGGGGGTAGATTTAGAGTTTAGGATAGTGTAGCCGTGTTTGGGTAGTGTAGGGGGTCATGCTGTGGGTAGGGTTTTAGGGTTTAGGGCAGTGCAGTGGTGTTTTGGTAGTGTAGGGGGATTGTGCTGGTGGAAGTGTTTTAGGGTTTAGGGCAGTGCAGTGGTGTTTGGGTAGTGTAGGGGTCGTGCTGGGGGTAGTGTTTTAGGGCAGTGCACAGGTGTTTGTGTAGTGTAAGGGGTCGTGCTGGGGGTAGTGTTTTAGGGTTTAGGGTAGTGCAATGGCATTTGTGTAGTGTAGGGAGTCGTGCTGGGGGTAGTGTTTTAGGGTTTAGGGTAGTGCAGTGGTGTTTGTGTAGTTTCACACATTCACTGGATGATGTCATCAGTGATGTCATTTGAGATGTCATCATTGATGTCATGAGTGATGTCACTGACCATGTCATGAGTGATGTAATATGTGACGTCATCAGCAGTGCATTGTGGGCGCACGAGTTATAGTTAGCTGAACTAACTATAACGGGGGAATTTCAATGGTTTTGTATGAGGGAAATGTCCAGCTAACAATAACGCCCCTGAAATCTATGTTTTTTTCAGTGAATTTCTAAGGTTTTTAAATGCTAATTCCTAACTATAATGTGCCTGAAACCTATGGTTTTTTCAGTGAATTTCCAAGGTTTTTTAAATGCTAATTGCTAACTATAACGTGCCTGAAACCTATGGTTTTTCAGTGAATTTCAAAGGTTTTTTAAATGCTAGTTTCTAACTATGCCTACAGAGCTAGGACATGTGATGAAAGAAGAAAAAACGCACAGAAAGAAGCAAAAGAAATACAGAAAGAATCAACAGAAGTCCACAAAGACGAAGAAAAGTGCAGGAAGAAGCAAGACGTGCAGGAAGAACCAACAGTGGAGCTGAAAGAAGCCTGTTGCAAAATCATCCTGTACCCTCAACTTTTTCAGACGGGTACTGGTGGTAACTGAGTCTGACTAACCAGTCCTAGAGCCAGTGCTATGTTAAAAGACACTTATATTACAGTGAAAACACCTACATACACTAGGGAACACTATGCGTTGGGGTCCCTCAGTGATTAGCATGACCTCCTCTGTAAGCCTCTAGTATATAGTAGGGAAAACAGATTAAAACTACCTCGTAAAACGCGCCACGGGGTGCGTTTTCACACTAGTTAAGGGAGGGGGAGAGCATGAGGTGACATGTGTGCAAACAGGCCCTGTGGCCGTTTTAAGTTGGGAGATTAAGTCCCCTTGAATCCTGAGGGTCCCTAGGGTCCCACTAGCCCACTAGGTACCTCCAGAAAGCCCCACAGAGCTGCGTTGCAGAGTGTTGTAAAAAGGGGCATGGCCTCTGAACACCTCTCTGCAACTCAGCTCTCTGGCGCACACTGGAGGTACCTGGTGGGTTAGTTGGCCCCCAGGGACCCTCAGGATTGAAGAGGAATTAATTCACCAAATTAAAAAATGCCACAGGGCGTGTTTTCACACATGTCACCTCAGGCCCCGCCCCTTTCCTTCACCATTGTGCAAATGCACCCCATGGCGAGTTGTAAGTTGGGGAATTAATTCTCTTTCAATACTGAGAGTCCCTGAGGGCCAACTAGCAGACTGCAGTTTTCGCCAAAATCTAATGTGTGCTAAAATCATGTGGGCTGCCTTGTACATATCACGATGTAAACATCAGCGATATTTGCAAGGTAGTCCATCTTGGGTACGCCCAGTAACGCCCATTTTGCATCTCATTGGAGATGCAAAGTGAGACGTTGGGAAAAAGGGTGCTAACATGCGATTATGCATGTTAGCACCCTCTTGTAAATAGGGTGCTGGTTTTATCTCCGCTTTTTTGGCTTTGTAAGCCAAAAAAGCAGGGATAAAGCCCTTGTAAATATGCCCCTTGGTTTCTCTAGGTGCTGGCTGAGCTAGAGCCAACACTTCACACATACTCATTTTGCTAAAAAGGGTCACTTTTGACTGGAAAATGTGATGTGTCCATGTTGTATTTTTGGATGATTCCTGTTGTGGGCACTAGCCCTACCCACACAAGTGAGTTATCATTTTTTATGGGACATTTGGGAGAATGCTAGGTGGATGGAAGTTTGTGGCTCCCCACAGATCCACAGATTCCAGAACTTTCCATCACAGAAATGTGATTCAAATGTGTTTTTTTAAGTCAAAGTTTGAGGTTTGCAAGGGATTCCGGGTAAAAAAGAAGAACTGGTGAAAGCCACACAAGCCACCCCACCCCAGGTTCCCCCAGGTGCCTAGTTTTAAAACTGCTTTTTAAAGGCCCTGCAGTTAAAGGGTTAAATATTTGTGGAATGTATTTAATTTACATAATGTTAAATGTATATATTAAGATATTTAACATCCAAGAAAGAAGTGACTCAAACAGATAGATTCACCAAAGAACAAAAATATATTTCCACTACAACGTTTCAGCTTCCGCCTTCCTCAGGTAGTACAAGATGGTTTGCGTTAAGATATTTAACATTTACTACATTAAACTCTATTTATGTAAAAAATCAAAATCTTTGTATACTTTTGGACCACATTAGTGTCAACTATATCTCTTTCTGATATTTTGGTACCTACCAAAGTTTAGGAGCACAATATTGTGGTAGACAATATTTTTGATACAATATTTTGGTCAACAATATTTTTTACCACAGCATTGTGTGAGTGGTATGGCTCAGTCTATGACGACCCTCTCCTGGCATACGTGGGTCACTGAAAAAATCCTGCACACAGGATATGGCTTGATCAGTGCACAGCCAAATCCTCACACCTCGCACAGGGAGTCCTCACACTAGGTCTCCCCACTGGACCTCCTTCCACCGTTCTCCTCTTCCTCACAGGGCGCACTAGTCTTGGAAAGAAGGCAGACGCTGGTGTGCCAGGCTCCAGGGCAGGGGATCTTGGTTTCCCTGGGTGATGTACCCTCACTCAGCAGAGAGACTAACTGGCCCTTGTCCGCAGTCCTAGTCACAGGCAAACTTCTTGCATAGCTTCCCCTTCTCACACAGCTCATCTGGGTGCTTGGCAGGTGACACATTTTTAAGGGACTCAACCTCCCCTTCTTATACTCCTTTTCCAAACACCTAATGCGGTTTTGGGTTCAAGGACCTGATTCACAAAAGGTCTCCTCATTTGTGTCAGAGACCCCCCCCCCTGTCATGGGGGAGTCTTCGCACTTCTCATTGCAGAGATTCTGAACTGAGTGTGTAACTCCCACACGGCTGCGTGACCTCCGCCACAAGTGTGGAGGCCCTTTGTGAGTCAAGCCCTCAGTTTTAAATGTTTTATGTTGGGGTTTGACTTCTTTTGAAGTGTAGATTTCTTCTTTTCCTCTTTCATTCTCAAAGGATGTCTGTCTCAGCAGACAAAACTCTTGATCTGATGGTCCCACAATACAATTCATAGGTGTGACCAGAGTTCACACCTGAATGTCTGCCACAGTGATATATGCATCAAAAGGTTAATTTCAGAACCCCAGCCCTACTCTTTACTGTTCCTTTATCAACCCAATCTTTCTTCCTGTGACGTGTCCAGGCTTCTTCCTTGTCATCTATCACTGAACCAAACAGCAGTCTCTTCCTTTTCCCTCCATTGTGTGTCCCACCCAACTCATAGAAATGTAGCAATACACAAATCTGTCTGGGGATTTCTCTCCTCCTCATGTCTTCACCAGGCAGGCCTGGGCTTCCCAAAATGGAACTCCAGGTCCTCCATGTAATGTGCCATTGTAGGCACATTTACTCAGCGTACATTTTCAGCACACTTACTGTCCAGCACTGGTATCTCCATGCATTGTGCCCTTACATAGACACAGAGACAGGAGAGTCCACACTTTGAAAGAAACCAATGTAACATTCCACAAAAAGAGGAGACGAGGAGGACACTCATTCACACAAACACACACTGCCAGCTCCACACAAGGAAAATTACAGTTCCATTCCAGTTGAAGGGATATGTAAATTGAGCCTAATCAATTATCCACTGAAAAACAAATATCGTTTTCACTCCCCATATAGTTAATATTTAGAATTGCTGCCCCTAAAACTTCAAGGTATGTCAACAAGATGGCAATGAAAAGCCCCCGAGTGGGCAAACACCCTTGTCCACCTTAAGATTGTTAGTGAGGTTTCTGACTTTGGCTGACAGGTTTAAAGTACACTGATAATGCCATCCATCTGAGCATTTGTTTTGACACAGAAACCATAAAGTGGAGAGCCTTCATTAAAATTGTGCAATCACAGCTTGTTGTTATTGATACTCGGCTGAAATCCTTCGATAATAGACAGTAGAGGAGACCTGGGGTGTGTAGGTAACCACTGGGAATGTTCCATTCCCACCCAGGTAGCTGGATAAGCCACTCCTCTGCAAAATGAGACCTTGTAGTACAGCTCATCCCTTCGCTCTCAGAAACGTAACCTGAGGTTTGATACTGATGATTGTGTGTGCACAGTGCCTAGGCCCAACTCCATTACAATAAGGCAACAAAGTTGAATACAAAACCTGAACCGGCAGTGCTACTTTGTAGGCCAGGGTGGAATTCCATGACAAATCCTGGCAATTATGCCACTAATTATACCGACAATGCTACAATTACACATTTGTATGCAATGTGATATATGTCAGATTCTCTGCTAATCTCTAAATTGTCGGTGTTAATCAAATCTGCAATGCTCATTTGATCTCTGAGGAAACGTCTTGTGGGCAAGAATATTTAAACCATGCTGCTTGCAACCGCAGGTTTGTAAATATGGAGGTTTTCAATGTTAGGAGGATCTCAAGTGTGAGGTAAAACATTTAAGTAATTGTTACAGTGGTCCAAAAAAGTCTGAAGCGTGTGCAAACCTCGAGGGCTTATACGTTCAACTTCGTTGTAGTCTCTTCTGAAGTGACCAGTGAAGTTTGCAACTTTTTGCATATGTAGCTTATGTCACATTATGTTTTGCAAAAATATGTATTTAACACTTTTTCAGGTTTTGTTTATTTTCATAAATAAAGTGAATTTTACCGAATGTTGAAAAAAGTTTAAGTTGACACAGAAGACTACACCGTCACATAAAAAGGAGTGCCTACATTTTAAAATATTATTTGTTAAATATTATTAGCAAACAATAAACTACACTAGCACATATATATATAAAAATGTGTTGCATTATAAACATGTTAATACAATGTAAACACAATGTAATTGTATAGGACTGAAAAGCAATGATATGTTTTTCATTGACTGTTTGCATGAAGAGTAGTAACTTAAGTAGCTTACTACAGATACCATTTTCCTCTCCTCTACTATAACAACTGTATTTGTTGCGCTCACATTCAGCCCAAAGGTTTAGTTGGTATAGATGACAAATAAGGTATTTTTATGTTGAGCATTCGAGACCTCTTGTATATACTTTAGTATATACTTCTATGTATATGTACTTTGTGGGCTCTGGAGATCAGCCCTAGTACTTGTCTACTTCCGCTTAGGGACTTTTTTTTCTGTTCATCTGCCTTTATTTAACTGTCTTGATAGAAAATGACCAGCAGAGGTCAGTAAAATACCAGAATTGCTTTCTGCTTCTTCAACTGCCTCTATTTAACTGTCTTGATAGAAAACGACCATTAGAGATCAGTAAAATACCAGAAGTGCTTTCTGCTGAGGGACTTCCTTTTTAAAAAATTTCTGGTAAATGCCTCTATTTAACTTTCTTGATAGAAAACGACCAGCAGAAGTCAGTAAAATACCAGAATCACTTTAGCATTCTCTAGATTCTAGTCCATAGAAATTGTCTTCCACGAGCACCCGTAGACAATAATATTTTTTTCAAATCTTGTATTTTCAGTGATATGACCACCGAAAGCCCTGATTTTATATTAAAAACAGAGCTTTGGACTATACTATTTCCCGCTGAAAGGCAATATTTCTCTCCATGTGTTCCCATACCTGGCATGTGCTGCATAGCTAAATACATATAAGGTCCCTAAGGCGAGACCGATGGCATTGCAAATGCTTGTTTTTATTGCTATTTAACACAGAACAGTTGAATGCACTCATTCAGATTCGAATCTGTGACACCCAGGGCAAACATAAACCCCTGCAATGGATGCATTACCCCACTGACGCACTAATGTTAGGCTCATTTTGATCTAAACTCTGATTTTCTTCTAATCAACTCTAAATATGCTTCAAGCCAGGCAGGCAACTAGAGCCAAATTTCGGGGGTGGCTGAAAAAGATTTCGGGGGGCTAATTCTTCCAGCCATAGGCAGAGTGGCTCTAAGAAAGGGCGAAAACACAACAAAAGCCTCATTAACAAGCAAATGGTCTTTTAAAGACCTGGGAAGTACTCGGATGCGGCTGCAATTAGAGCGTCGCCAGCCTGCGAAGCTGTCTTAGCCGGACTGATACACACGAAGGGGGGGGGGGAAGGGGGGGTTTCTGAAGCCTGGTGAGCCCAATGGGTGTTGCACGCCTGCTTCAAGCTTGAGGACCCTTCACTCATTCTCACAAAACTCCTCAGTCTGCATTATATTTAGCCTCTGCTGCGCCCGTTTCTCACTCTGGAAACATGAATGTCATCAAAGAAGTACCACACCTCGCAGTCCTCAATCTTCCCTCTTCTGTCTACTCCTTCTATGATTTCATCCTCCAAATCTATCAAATGGAATGTCTTCTCTCCCTTCATCCTTATCATGCCTACACAATTTTTAAGCACCCTCTTAAAGCCACAGTTATCAACACTGCCGCTCTTTCTTTTCTCTCTATGGTTTTACCTCTCTATCCACCTTACTTTTAAAATTGATCTTCATATTTCTGTCTGTCCTTCCCTTGTCCCTTCCCTTATACCACTGAATAGTCTCTGCCATACCTTTGTATATGTCTTAGTTACTGATATTATTTCACTCCATAAATGAACTGATGTTACAATGACTTTCGCTGATCTATTCCCTTCTTGCTAATGAGGCTGAGGTTCCGTGTGAATCGGAACGACACTTTTTGGGTGTGTTCGAATATGGACGAGTTTGGTATCTACGAACCGCAAATGACGAGTTTAGTGGGTGTACGCGTTTTCGCTACGCTACTATGTACGGATCGTCTCATTCCTAGGTATGTCCATCCGAACCCTCGGGTTCCATTTTAGATGTAGCATCCATTTTGTTTCTTGCCCTCAAGTAGCCAGCGAACGGACCTTGTCCGCTCTGTGACCCTGGGATTCCCAAGCTTTCACGAAGGACACGTGCTTCTTTGAGGGTGTCTTTTATGATAAGGGAAATGACACGGCAAAGGCAGATGGCCCTGCTCAAGGCTCATCTTGCCGTGCTGGTCTATTGTTTCAGTCATGCATACATTATGCACGAGGTCTTTGATCCTGCAATCAAGTTTCCGTTATTACTCTCTGCACTCTTTTCCAATCTGTTGTGCATCCTTGTTTTTCCTTTACATCTGTTTCTGTCCCTTTTCCTAATTCGTTTACAATCAGAATGGAATGTGCTTAATGTGGGGATGATGTGTTTTTACAGTTGGGAACCGGCAATGTTGCTGTAATTATGTTACGGGCTCCTGAAACATGAATGCGACCCTTTTGAAGTTTACTGTGGGAACGGAGTTGTAACCTTTTGTTCGTCATGTTGTGCAATGACCAAAATGTGTATAAAAGGAGCGATCCACTTTTGCAATTTGAAGCAGTCTCCCAGAACCTACACGTTGTGTACTTCTTGCGACTTCTGTATCCCTGCAGTAAATAAACGCTGATCTTTGACGCCGCCGTAAGTGTCCTGTGTCTCTGTGTTTTGTACGCCGGAACAGGTAACCCACGAAGGTTTCAGGTGTTGTCCCCTGGCACCGCTGGGCCTTAGAATAGCCCAGTCCTTCAGTTGGCGCCCAACGTGGGGCGACATCAGCGGTACCGGTCCAAAGCCCGACGATCGTGAGGAACTTCGTGTGAAATCTCCGAGGGAAGGTGCACCCCGCTTCATCGATCCAGTTGTCGAAATAAGTGGCCCGAAGACTTTTCCCGCGAAGATTCCCGCCTCCTGACGGCTGCGACGGACTGATGCCCTGACTGTCGACCTGTTTTGGCGCCTGGCGTAGTCCTTTGTACGGTGAGACGATAGACGGGCCTTCCTGGTGACGCCATTGCTTTTTCAGTTAAGTATTTGTGGGTCGCTCCCAGAGTTTATGGTTTTGTAGTTCCTTTTTGGGACGGTTACTTTGTTGTTTGCATGGTTCCATTGCATTTGTGGTTCTTAGTTGTTGGTTCTTAGTTGTTGGGTTTTATTTGACGATTGCAATTGCCAAAAACCGAGGGTCTTGCATTTTTTGCGAGGACATTGTAGTTCGATAGCCCTTGAAGTTTGTAAACTCGGTTAGTGTGCACGATGCCTGGCCGTAGTACTTTGGTTGGTTTCCTTAAATGTTGCAGCATGGATTCCCGACTGGAGGATTCATGCCCGATACCTCCAGTTGGAACTCCAATTTATGAGCTCTATAGTCGCCACGGCGTAGGTCCTATTGTATATAATGAATATTGGATTCGTTACACTAAAAATGATGGTGTTCTTAGTTGGCCATCACATGGTAGTTTCGAAACTGCAATATTAGATAATCTTGAAGCTAAATTGTTTAAAAAGAAGGCTAGGCAGGCCATGTTTGATTCCTTTCGATTATGGCGCAAAGAGGCCAAGCAGAAAGAAATCAAACAGATTAAGAAAAATAAGAGAGAAGGTGTCATTACGGTGATGCGAAATGCAGAACAGTATCAGCGAGACAAAGATGAGAAGGAGCAGGAAGTTTGTGCTAGACTTCATCATATGGCAGTGGATAAATGTTATCCGGTGTTACCGTCTAGTTCTGATAAGACGGGAGAGGAAGTGATAGAGGATCCATTATTGTCTTATCTATTGAAATCACCACCTCCCTATGCACCAGATACCGTGGGTCCTGTGATTCCTCCGGTTCCTCAACCTGTTGTTTTGGCGGCTGCTGGTCAGCCTGTCGTTCCTCCTGTTCTTCCGAATCCCCTTGTGCCGCAACTTGTCCATCCACCTTTACCCGCTCTTCTTCCTACTGCTCCTTTGCCAGTATCCCTTCCGCCCAATCTTACTACTACTCCTGTTACCCCGACCACTGCTACAGTTTCTACGTTTACTCCTACTGTCGTCGCTCCTGTACCTCCTTCTTCTTCTCCTTCCATTCGTAGTCATATATTTAATGCTGTTGCTACTCTCTATTCTCCACTTTTTGGACCGGTACTCGGGTCCGATCTTTCTGATGTTGCTCAGAGGCGCAGTCAAATTTCTGATGGTAGGGAACGTGAGTCATTGGTAAAAATGGCGCGTAAATGGATTAGGCATCCTGCGAAGTACACGTCGCGTATAGTTTTTGAGACATTTTCCCAGTTTAATTTGTGTATGAGGAAATGTGTAAATCTTTGAGAGAAGAGTGGGATAATGATGCGGTAGATAATGTACCGCCCGAGATCACTGAGCTCCAGAACCAATTTTCGACTGGTATGATTGTGGGTGATAAGTCCTGGCGTGCTTTGGAGCGTTTGTTATCTTTTCGATCTATAGTACAACCTCGCGCTTTGTTTAAAGACGCAACTGCGGAGTGGATGGCGAAACCTGGTCAGTATCCTATGCGGGAAGTTCCCCCAGTATGGATGCCGGGTGATCCTGCTGCTAATCCTGCTATTCTACCACACTTTCAGAGAGTTTGGATACACCTCCCATGGAAGCGATCAGAAGATTTGCAGGTAAAGCAAACCTTGCCTGACCCCCGCAAAAATCCTGCAGGTTATTATAAGGAATTATCCCAGTTAGTGGATGCTACTGTTATGAACCTTGCCGATATTGACATGTTGTTTGGTAATGTAGTACCTCAACCGATTTGGGCAAAAATCCGTCAAGAGAATCGAGCAGCTGAGTTAGGCGGTGATTGGGCTGCTCTTGCGGCGGCTGACGGACGGCAAGTTGGTGGGGCTAAACCTGAGCAGCTCATTGAGAATCTGCCCCAGAGGATAATTACACTTATGAAGACACTTATGCCAGCAAATTGTCTGCGTGCAAACAAAAGAAGGACGAGAGTGTCTCCGATTTCTTTACGAAATTTGAGGAGGCGTTTATTGATCATAGTGGTCAGGATATGAGCTCTGAGGGAGGTCAGCGGTTGTTTGTTGATAAATTTGTATCGAATTTGTTGCCCGAACTAAGCAACAAGTTGAAGAATTCTGAAAGTTCGTGGGCCGTTTCTACCACTGCTCAGATATTAGCCACGGCCCAATACTACGAAAATAGAGAGAAGGAAGAAAGCGAGCGCGCAGATAAGAAAACGAAGGATCTTAAAACTAAGGTCTTATTGCAGCAAGCGTATCCTCCGCGCTCGAATCAAAATGACTCGCAACAGCCAAATCGATTACTATCGCAGTTTTCTAGATCACAGTTGCGTACTGACTCCTCTATACCTCGCTCTGTGTTGGGGTATAATCAATGTGCATATTGTAGGGGTGAGGGCCATTTGAAGTTTAATTGTCCAGTTTTGCGTGACCAGAACAATGGTGTTTTGGCTCGAGGAGGTCGTAGTGGTCCTCAACAAGCGTCACGTGGTAGAGGTCGCGGTGTTGCTCAGAATCAGAACGAGCGTCTTGCCACTTCATCGGATTCGCAAAATTGCTTTGATCGGCGCGATCCATCGTCTGGTAGATCTGCACAGTATCATGTGGATGACTATTATGTCGAGCATGATGTTGGTGCTGACGGTACTTACTAGGACAACCATAGACAAAGAAAGGGAGAAGTATCAGTTCCGGTTGATCAGAGAGGGCCTTTTGTCGCAGTTACCACATTGGGCGTAGTTGAGCCTTTTCTGTTGGACACTGGTGCAGCGAAAAGTTCCATCATTCATTCGAAACTCCCTGGCGCGCCTTTGTCTGGCTTAACAAATGTTTCCGTTGGATTCTCTGGCGCCCCCGTTAGTAATCCAGTTTCTAGCCCTTTGCCCCTTACAATTGGGTCTCGTGAGTTAGAAGCTCCGTTGATTTTGACTACTGGTTGTGGTGAGAATCTTTTGGGCCTGGATTTATTGAAGCGGTTATATTCGACTTTGTACTGTTCTCCTGCGGGAGTGGAGCTTACACTAGGTCAGAGAGTGATCTCTCCTATGTATCTGTCGACTGATAAGCTCCCACCGGAATTGAGTTCTCTTCCTGATTCTTTGTGGGCGACAGGTCCTAATGACGTGGGCCTACTGGATATACCACCATATGTTGTTCAATTGAAATCAAACGTGCGACTGCCACGCATTCCCCAGTATCGTATCTCTCTTGATGGAGAACGAGCGCTATTAGCGATCATTTACGATTTGATCGATAAAGATGTCATCGAGGAAACACGGGGTAACGTGTGTAATAGTCCTGTGTTACCTATTTTGAAACGAACTGATCCATCTAAGCCTCCTGTGTATCGTTTTGTTATTGATTTAAGGGAGGTAAATAAAATTGTTGTTCCACAGTTCCCCGTGGTGCCTGACATTACAGCTTTGCTGACTCTGATTCCAGCTTCTGCATTATGGTTCTCGGTAATCGATCTGAAGAATGCGTTCTTTAGCATTCCAATTGCTGAGGAAAGCGGAGATTTATTCGGTTTCTCATTAGGTGGTCGTAGCTTCAGGTTCAAACGCGCACCTCAGAGCTACTGTGAGAGTCCATCGATCTACAGCCAAGCTCTTAAGAGTCAACTCGATGCGTTTGTGTTGCCGGCTGGTGCGGCTTTGATTCAGTACGTCGATGATCTGTTGGTAGCTGCTGACACTGAACAGATTTGCAAAACTGCTACAGTATCACTGTTACGGCATCTATGTGACTTACATCACAAAGTGTCACCTTCTAAACTACAATATTGTTGTCAAGAAGTAACCTATCTAGGTCACTTATTGTCAAAGGCGGGAAGAAGGTTGACCCCTGAAAGAATTGCAGCAATTGCTCGAATGACTGTGCCAACAACTCAGAGAGATGTGCGTGCCTTTCTAGGTATCACGTCATACTGCAGACAGTGGATTCCAAATTTTTCACTGTTAGCGAAGCCATTGATAGCTCTCACGTGCAAGGATGTTTCGACTCCTTTGCCATGGACGGAAGAATGTCAGAAAAGTTTTTCTGAACTACGTGATGCGTTGTGTTCGGCTCCTGTGTTAGGTACTCCTGATTACAGTAAGCCATTTACACTATATGTTCACGAGAGAGAAGGTTGTGCGTTGAGTGTTTTGACGCAACAATTCGGTGGTAAGCAGCGTCCATGTGCATATTTTTCCTCGACCTTAGACCCGGTAGCTAGAGCGTTGCCAAGTTGCTTGAGGGCGACAGCGGCAGCTGCAGTGTCTATTCGACAATCTGCAGGTCTGGTCATGGATAATATGCTCATAGTGATGGTTCCGCATGCAGTTGACACTCTCCTGAATCGGACAAAAACTCAACATCTGACGAGTGCAAGGTTGTCAGGGTACGAGTTGACCCTTTTGGCAAGTCATATACAGATCAAGCATTATAATGTGCTGAATCCGGCGACATTGTTGCCGATTAATATGGAAACAAATGATGTACCACCACATGATTGTTATTTACGAACTGAGGAAGAAACGAAGGGTCGTGTGGACCTGAAAAACACTCCGTTGACAGATCCCGATGGCACTTTGTATGTTGATGGTTCATGTTTTAAGTTACCGAATGGTGATGTGACGACTGCGTATGCTGTAGTGACGTTGAGCACGGTTGTGGAAACTGCGAGATTGAGTCAGAATTCAGCGCAAGCGGCAGAATTGATTGCGTTAACAAGAGCGTGTGTTTTGTCTAAAGGAAAGCGAGTGAATGTGTTCACCGATAGACAGTATGCATTCGGTGTTGCACATAGTTTTGGTCGATTGTGGAGGGAAAGAGAATTTATGACATCGCATGGTACGAAGATCCAACACGGGCAGCTAGTGAATGATCTTTTGGATGCACTTACATTGCCTAAACAGGTAGCGATTGTTAAATGTAGTGCGCATCGAAAGGTTACGGATGACGTTGGTCGTGGTAATGCATTTGCGGACGAGATTGCTAAGGAAACGGCTAAGAATCTTGCAACCCGAATGTATGTTACGAGTTCGGTGAGGTGCCCGACGGAGACTGGTATGTGTGAAGACACTGTTGAGAGTGTGAAAGCAATTCAGAATGAGGCCACCGAGATTGAAAGGACCAAGTGGAAAGAAAGTACGGGAAAGTTGGACATGCATGGATGTTGGGTTGACTTGTCGGAACGTCAGAGGTGGATGTTACCGGATGCGTATGTATTAGCCGTCGTGACTATGGCTCATGGGTTGTCACACATTAGTGCGAAAGGTATATGCAAGTTATTGTCCCCTGTATGGAAGAACGATGGTATTACTAAATGTGCTGAGAGGGTGGTTAAGAATTGTATGGTGTGTTTGATGCATAATCCTGGCAAGGGCCCCCCACTCCACCCGGCCACTTTGCTCCTCCTGCTTGTCCCTTTGAGGTTATCCAACTGGACTTCATCCATATGGAGAGATGCAATAATCTAAAGTATGTTTTGGTTGTGGTTTGTGCGTTCTCCAGATGGATTGAGGCCTATCCTCTTAAGGATAATACTGCCCTGTCCACAGCGAAAGTCCTACTGAAGGAATACTTCCCTCGGTATGGAATGCCACGGATTGTGTGGTCAGATAACGGAAGCGAGTTTGTGGGAAATGTGATGCAGAGTGTGTGTAAGGGCCTTGGAATTCGACAGAAATTCCATAGTGCCAATCATCCTCAGGCAGCGGGTTTAGTTGAAGGGTACAATGGTACTCTGAAGCTGAAACTTGCGAAGATACAAGCTACGACTGGTTTGTCATGGCCTGATGCCTTGCCTCTGGCTCTCCTATCAACCAGAGCGACTGTACACTCTCGAGTAGGGCTCAGCCCATATGAGATTGTGTTCGGCTGCGCTGCGAACATTTGGGGAGTCCCGAGACCTAAGGCCTTTGATAGTCTTGAGTATCCAATGCTAATTGATTATCTTCATGATCTGACTACTAAACTGAGGTTAATTCATCAACAGGTCTTTGAAGCTTTGCCGGCACAGACAGAGGGTCCTGGACATCGGCTCCAACCGGGTGACTGGGTTGTTACCCGAAATTTTGGCCGAAAACGCAACTTGGAGCCGAGATTTGTGGGACCCTTTCAAGTGCTATTGGCTACAAGGACTGCAGTTCGGTTGGAAGGCAGAAAGAACTGGGTACACGCCGGCCATACCAAGAAAGTTCCGATCCCTTCACCAACAGATAGTTGGGTGAGAACTGGTATTGCGGCAACGGAAACTGAGACCCCTCTATGCTTTGTGCCATTTAGTGATGCTCAACCTGTAGGAGACAATTCATTGCAGCCAGACACCTCTGTTGAGTCGTCAGTTTGGGAGAACTCAAGGTCTGAGTTGTCATCTAATCGACTGAACACTGTTTCACCAACTGAACAATTATTTGAAGAACAGACTCGACCTGGAAGAAATCGATACTTTCTTCGTCCACGTAACAAAGACTAATAAAATTTTTCTTATATTTTCCCTTACTGTTGCCACGAACATTACGAACAATTACATTTTTTTTTTGAGTTTCTTTTTATGTGTGCTTTTCACAGCTAAAGAGATTTGTATTAAGCTGAGTATTTAGGAAAACCTATCATCCAGGTTAACCGTAGGGCCGTGCGGGTACTCCCTTCTGTTTAGCAGGTTTCTGACACTAGGTCGGTTACTTTTTTCGACTCCTGGGAATTCCTGGGAATTGATAATCGCTACTCAGAACGAAGTGCGTCAAGTACGTCATGGACGGTTTTTAGAGGATGGCATTCTCTAAGCTGTTGGAAGTAGAAAGGATGTCGGCGCAAAGATCAAAATTGCATAAGATTGTACGGACGAAATGTTTTTTGTTTCAGGTATTTCTGCTGTTTCTGACTGTGTCTATGCTATTGGCGGGTGGAGTGTATTTTGGAATACAGTCGTTATTGCCTTCCATTTCACCTACTCTTTCTCCTAAACCAAGCTCTATTACCACTGTTTCTCCACATTCTTTTCATCCCCTGCCCCAACATGAACAGGTTAGACGTGCGGAATTCATGAATAACTCCTTCGTTCAACTCCTACAACAGCATCAGTTGGTGATGAATACTACCAATTGTTGGGTGTGTGGGTTAATGCCACATACCATGGATAGGGGTATTCCGTATCTGGTTCTTCCCTATAGCTCCCAAGGGTCAGCTCGAGCATTCCAAACTATGTTCCGTAGTACACTAGATTCCTACCCCAGTCGAGAGCCACGCTCTGCAAACTTTGGTCCTGGTCCGTACCACAAGCCTTTGGCGATAGCGATTGCGAATTTAGATAGGGATGTTTTTGATGCATCGCTTATTCCAGATGAAGAGGTTCGAGCCTATAAGGATCTGAGTGAGGCTGAGTATAGTACGTCAGTGGGTGATAGACAGCTCAAGAGCTCGTCTCCAATATGGATCGTACCCCAGCTCGGTAATTTCTGCTTGAAAGGTCTTGGTCGAAATCCGAGAGCACAACTTGGGAGCAGTGCTTGTACTGATACGTATGTTCTACCGATGCTCTCTTCCCCTGTTTTTCTGACTGCCAAGGGTACCTATTTCGTATGTTATGAACGTGCATATACATGGTTGCCCCGTGATTTCTCGGGTACCTGTTATATTGCGAATCTTTTGCCACCGACTTTCACAGTTGCCTCAGACTATCACAAGACTAGAGTTGTGAGAGGCGTTATTAGCGAAGAGGACACTGCCGGTCAAGAAGCAGGAGACTTCTTTAAGGGTTTCTTGCCGTTTTGGGGACCTATGGTTAATAGTAGGAACCTAAGACAGTTGACCCGTGTGGTAGAGTCGACTGCTAACATAACTGCGAGTGCTCTTGGTAATTTAACAGCAGAACTTCAGGCGGATAGACTTATGACGTTGCAGAACCGTATGGTTCTAGACGTTGTTCTTGCGGATAGAGGTGGTGTGTGCAAAGTTATCCATTCGAGCTGTTGCATTTTCATTCCTGACAATGCTCCAACTGTTTACCAAGCCATCTCGAAGTTGCATAAGATTTCCGAGTCCATACACGTGGACGAAGGTAATTGGACACTTCTAGGATGGTTTTGGGGCCTGATATCAACTTGGGGTTGGAAGATTCTGATGATCGTAGGGGTTGTTGTAACGTTTTTGTTCACGTGTTGTCTTTGTGTACAGTGTGGTCCGGCTTTATGTGGTCTCTGTGCTACAACATGTATAAGACGGCCATCTGTTACCAAGGAGACATTGATGGATAGAATGATGTTCCAGCAACAGCTGAACGATTTGATGAATATCGAAATCGACTCTGATCTCGACTAGTGCTTGCCTACATGAGGGCAAAAGGAGCGTCTGAGGTTCCGTGTGAATCGAAACAACACTTTTTGGGTGTGTTCGAATATGGACGAGTTTGGTATCTACGAACCGCAAATGACGAGTTTAGTGGGTGTACGCGTTTTCGCTACGCTACTATGTACGGATCGTCTCATTCCTAGGCATGTCCATCCGAACCCTCGGGTTCCATTTTAGATGTGGCATCCATTTTGTTTCTTGCCCTCAAGTAGCCAGCGAACGGACCTTGTCCGCTCTGTGACCCTGGGATTCCCAAGCTTTCACGAAGGACACGTGCTTCTTTGAGGGTGTCTTTTATGATAAGGGAAATGACACGGCAAAGGCAGATGGCCCTGCTCAAGGCTCATCTTGCCGTGCTGGTCTATTGTTTCAGTCATGCATGCATTAGGCACGAGGTCTTTGATCCTGCAATCAAGTTTCCGTTATTACTCTCTGCACTCTTTTCCAATCTGTTGTGCATCCTTGTTTTTCCTTTACATCTGTTTCTGTCCCTTTTCCTAATTTGTTTACAATCAGAATGGAATGTGCTTAATGTGGGGATGATGTGTTTTTACAGTTGGGAGCCGGCAATGTTGCTGTAATTATGTTCCGGGCTCCTGAAACATGAATGCGACCCTTTTGAAGTTTACTGTGGGAACGGAGTTGTAACCTTTTGTTCGTCATGTTGTGCAATGACCAAAATGTGTATAAAAGGAGCGATCCACTTTTGCAATTTGAAGCAGTCTCCCAGAACCTACACGTTGTGTACTTCTTGCGACTTCTGTATCCCTGCAGTAAATAAACGCTGATCTTTGGCGCCGCCGGAAGTGTCCCGTGTCTCTGTGTTTTGTACGCCGGAACAGGTAACCCACGAAGGTTTCAGGTGTTGTCCCCTGGCACCGCTGGGCCTTAGAATAGCCCAGTCCTTCAAGGCTTTTCATCTTTCTTATTATTATGATAGTTTTACTGTTCTGTCTGAGCCCTTATTTTCATATATTAATCATAAAAGATCAGTGAAGTACAACCGACTGCAAAAACACCCGACTGCAAATAATATTTGTTTCTGGTGTCGTGTGTGTTTGCATCTGATTTATATTTTCATGTCCTAACGATTTTTTAACCTGTTGTGCATGCTTTATCATATCACTGTGCTAATATTTTACATACTTTAGCTATTGCAATCTGCTCCTAATAGGCCGTTGTGAAAAAACAGATGGTAATTGCATGTGTGACATTTTTAACGCTAGTACGGGGTCTAACTCACTTTGTTGATACTTTTCACTGCTTCACTATCTTGACGGTGTTGTTCTCAACCCTCTTTACTGCTTTCTAGATTTATGGTTTAAAATGATTGGTTTGTATTACAGCCATTCCACTAAAACTACTTTCCTTTTTGGTACCAGTACCTCCCCTGTCATGCCGCTCTGTTGTTAACATAACATCGGACCTTGTGGCAGAAGTATCACCAAGTGGAATGGAGATCGTAATATTTTCTACTAGGTGGTAACATGAAGTGGAGAGGTATTAAAGAAAGAGCTCCATTTTTAGGTGTCGCCTGACCCAGCGCATGCGCTCGTCTGGCGAGACACTTTGTGATGGCTCCAAAAAGTGCTACCAGGCCAGCCTAGAGCTACAGTGCAGGCACGCGCGCCGCGCTTGACCAAGCTTACTTTCACTTTTGCGGCCGCACGGCTGCTTTGATGTTTGATCGCGATCACTTTCACGGCCGCTTGGTATAGCCAATAGGTCTCGCTTTTGGGACCTTATAAGTATTTAGTTATGCTTGTTGACTATCTTTTTGGAGGGATTCCCGATAATGAAGTATGCCACCAAGGGTTAACTCTGGTTGGTGAGGGTTTTGCAAGAAAAACAGTGGAAATGTACAAGGAATGTTCCGGAGCGCAGCGTTAGCCTCCTTGACTAAACGCTGCGCTTCCCCACTTCTGAAACGCAAGGATGCAACATATTTACAAGAATGTGGTTCATCCTTGCGTTTCCCCATGCAATGGCGCTGAGTTTAGCAACTTAGCGCCAACGCAGGCACCCTTGCACCAGAGTGCAGGGTAGGATTGTTTATGTGTAGGAAGGTTTCCCTTCCTGCACATAAACAATCCTAAAATGCCATTCTGTCACTTTCATGTGTGCTGCTTCATCCATGAAAAAGACAAAATGGCATTTTTTAAAGGTTTGTTCCTGTACATAAACAAACCATGGCAATTTGCTTTTTCCATGTGTACTGCACAAAGCAGCAAACATGGAAAAAGCAAAAACGAGGAGAAGTAATGGATTTCTCCTCGTTTTGCCAACTTAAGACCAGGATGTACCTGGTCTTAAATTTGGTGCTGCCTCCTATGTTACGCCACCCTTGTACACAGGGGGCAGTGTCAAAATGAATGGGTGTTGCGGCGGAACGCCCACCACAACAACCCCTGCCCACCCCTTTCACGCTAACCATAGAGTGAAAATGGGCCTTATGTACAAGGCAGCGTTAAGCCACGTTAAGTAGCTTAACGCTGCCTTGTACATAAGGCGCAACCCCTATCGCCACAACAACGTCGGTAAAAGTGACGTTTTAGTGGTGATAGGGGCTTGTACATATGCCCCAGTTTTTTTCTGACAGAAGAGAGGTATCAAGTATAAATTTACTGGGTTCTCTGTTTTTGATTTACGTTTGACTGAGGAGGATGAACCTGGCACAATCCCCTTTCTTCCCCCCTTTTTTTTAGATACATAGGGTTTCCATAAGTTACCAGAATACAATATAAGGTCAGCAGAAGTAATATTCCGGACAGCTACCTTCATCTAGAAGGCCTTAGATTGCATTGCACTATGCAGGGCGCAAGTTCCTATTCAGATGAAGTCTGTTCTGCAAGGTGCAACTGAACAGTGTGTTCCGCTGCCATGTAAATCCTTTCAATATATACACTGCTTAATTTTTTCTGCCAATCCGTAATAACCTCCATCCATTATTAGGCATTTGGTCTCAGTTCTCTTTGCTTTCCTCTTTTCTTCTTGTCAGTGTTTATTGTGTCTCTTTATTTGATCATACTTCTCTACTCCGTCCTCTGCACTGCAAGATCCATAAGGTATTTCTACCAAGTGGTCCTTTTTTGTATTTCATGATACCTACTATCCTCTACATCCTCTTTTCATCAGTGTTGTCCCTTGAATTATACTATTTCTTAAATACAGGTTATTTCTTTCAGCTTTTTCATCAGACACTCTTACATTTTTCTCTTGTTTGCGGTTGGTTCAAGAATGTCCACTCAATACCTTCCCCTCATTCATATGAAAAAAATCTATTTTCTACATTGCCCAACTTCCATTCTTGCCTCCTTCACACCTAATTTCCTTTCCACCTGCGGTTTTGTCCTTATTAACTGTTTTTTTTATCAGAAACCGTCTGAGATCATTTATCTATTTCTCTGCTCACATTCTACTGTTTTAAATCCCTTTAGATTCCCTGACTCCAGTATATGGAAGATGTATCTACCTCATACTGTCTGAGCGATTTCGACTCACAACTAGTGGGTACCAACTATTGTAATTCTCTTCTCTAAGAGCCTATTCACTTCTGCTTCTCTTTGCCTTCCTCTTAGGTACCCTACTTTACATCTTCTTATCTTAAAGCAATCTTAAACCGGTATAATAACTAATAGTTAATTTCCCAAGTTTTGATTTCCTGTGCCTGATTGTCACAGTCTGGCCCCTCCTAACTTCTTCTGCTTATTAAACATCACTGTCACACTTGTCTACTCCATTGGGAATTACAAATGCTTTTGGTTGCCGTTGCAAATTTGTATTCCCTGTATAGTCAACTTGGATGTCTTGTCTTTTTCTGAAACCTATTTTTGCAGGTATTATGACTCTGTGCACTGTGACACTGCTATTCAGTGCCACGGAACATGCGCTTTGCCCCTATATCTGTACTGTCAAATTGGTATTCCTCAATTGGCGTATTTACCTTTCCAGTGATCGCATTAGAAGTTGGTACAGAAATTCACCATGTAAGAAGGTTACTGGAACAGCAGCCAGAAAAAGGGCATTCTTTACAGTTGTTCTTATCGATTCGAAATGCCAAAAAAGGCTGTCAGAAACTGCGTCCAATGTTGCAAGTAATGTTCAACAAAAAATAGAATGATTTACTGCAGACACTTGAGATATGAAAATGCTTTGTCTGGGCCTTTAGACAGACTAGAACGTTTTCCCTCTAACTGATGGCATTGTCTAAAAAAGTGTTCACAATTCCCCAATGCAGTCATTATCCTTCCTGCTACTGCTTTCCTGTTCCTCAGTACCCAAAGGTTTCTGTAGACCACTAGCCTGCATTGGCTAATCTTCAGAAGGGGGAGCTTTTTCTACTTAGACTGGGGATACCTCACACCTAAGCATCTATGGGGCATATTAACAAGGAACAGGGAGAATTAACGCTTAGGGCGCTTAGCGTTAATTTTTTTAACGCCCTCTATCACTGGATAATATCGCCTGGTTATCGCGTTATTAACAACGCTAACCGCCTAGGCGATAAAAAATCCAGCGATAGCGGCATTTTGGGAGGTTATCGCTGGTAAAGCAGCGATAAAACTACAAGGATAGGGATATCCTTGTTGATAGCCCATGGTGGACTTAGCCATGTAATCCACCTCCCATTGGATTACATGGCTAAATCTGAAAATTAGCAGACGTAAAAAAGCAGCGTTAACCGTGGTTAGCGCTGCTTTTTTTGTCCTTAACAGGGTCAGCGTGAAGCTTGATAATAGGAGCAATGTCGCTTAGCGACATTTCTCCTATTATTTTGCTCTGGAACGCCCACTTTGCATCTCATTAGAGATGCAAAGGGAAGCGTAGTGAAAACGGGTGCTAACATGCGATTTTGCATGTTAGCACCCTGTTGTTGATAGGGCGATATTTTTATCTCCGCTTCTTTGGCTTTTAAAGCCAAAAAAGCGAAGATAAAGCCCTCGTTAATATGCCCCTATCTTCTTTCCTTTTTCTCCATTTCTGTTGATAATCGATTTGTATGGCTAAGTTAATTAGAGCATTAGTTGTTGTAGGCAGAGCCTGCTGCTTCATTAATCCACGCTGCTTCAGGTTTAAGATCGGTGAACTGTCTAGTGTCAGATTTGTGTTCTTTGGAACCATGGCTTAAGTTAATGCTCTAGTATACATCGCTTGTGCTGTTTGACATCTTCCAAAAACAGTGTTACATTCCTTAAGAAAGGTGTGAAATCTGTGTAGCCAAAGACTATGATTATTAGTTAAGGGAGTAGTCCATGTCAGTGTATCATTAGACAGTTAAGGCAATATTAAGGCCACGTTAGTTGAGTCTGTATTATATCATGCAGGCCGGCTAGAAAATATAATGTGCACTAAGCGATAAAGGCTTGAAAATTTTGTGAATGCCCTGTACATTTCTTTAGAAGTTCCATAATAGTTCCCTAGGATATGATTGCATTGCTTTTTTGATTCATAGTTGGAATCACGGAATCTGAACTGGAGAGTTTTGAATTAGAAGGGCCACCTCCACTCTGTTCTCCTTGGAGAATCTAGATGAATTAATCTAATAAATAGGCCTCTCATTGTAGGGAGTTTTCAAATCCTCCTGGATTTCAGCAGTGGTGTGAGATATAGCCTGTAATGGGTTAGACTTTTACCTCATAATAATGGCCACCTGGCAAACTGTTAGGCATAACAGAGCATTTAAGGTGAACCCTTCATGCTCACCGATAACTTTCTCACTGACCTATTAGGTAGTTGTAATAGGCAAGGGGAAGGCTTCCAAGGGGAAGGGTGTAGGATGCAAGACAGAGCACTTCACATGGCCATGTCTTCATATATTGTATCAGCCAGAGACCCTCTGGACACAAAGGTAGTTATAAGTCTGGACAGGCTTAATAGTCAGAGCAGCAGTAATTTGACCTAGCTTATACACAGGTATTGTTGCAGGGATTTTGCTTGAGCAGAACTGTGCCTTAGGACAACAGAGCATCAGAATGCAGAGACTGTGTCTCTTTGCCACATCAGTGCCTGTCAGCCCTGGTTGCTCACAGCGCCTTACCTGAACTCCTAAATTTCCCAAGGTAGCAGGTAATTTTGACAATCTAGAACACAACACTCTATTTCCCAAGGAAGCCATAGAAACAGATTATCACCTTTCACTTCTCACTTGTGCATGTCCATAATAAACAAAATTTAAAAAAAATAAGTTTTATTGAAACTATCATGCTCTATTATGAAGCAAGTGTGATGCAATTAGAAAACATACACAAATTATTAGAAATGGGGGTCTCTAGTTAGTAGACATATGCACAATTGTCCAAATATAGACCCTTCATTCTAGTCAGGATGATCAATGTACACACCTAAGTTTGCCTGTGCTCACCCTCTGGTAGATTGGCACAGAGCAGTCAGGCTAACCTACAGAGGCAATGTATAAAGCATTTGTATATAACAAACAGTAATACAGTGAAAACACCACAAATGGACACCAGACCTGTTTAGAAAAAAGAAAGTATCTTTATCTAAACCAAACAAGACCAAAACGACCAAAATCCAACATACAGAGATCAAAATGTGACTTTTAGTAAAAGCAGTTCATAGGAAACTATAGATGCGAAACTTTCAGCACAAAGTACCTGGGATGCGTCAAAATAACAAGCAAAAATAGCAGCAGGGAAGAGGATGTGTCGATTCCTTATGCACAGGGAAGGTGATGCATCCATTCTTTACTGCCACACAAAGGAGGTGATGGGCTAGTTCCTTACTGGAGAGGTGATGATGCGATGGTTTTTTACTGTGCGGAGAGGTGATGTGTTGGTTTCTTACTGTGGCCTCACCGTTGTTGTAGATCCGGCGCCCAGTGTGGTGCGAGGAAAGTCCGGATGCGCTGGAGGCGATGCAGTGACTCTGAACCAGGTGCTGCATTGATTTCTCCAGCAAGCGATGCGTAGGTTCTTTTTGCCGCCCAGCAGGGCCTGCGTCGGAGTCAGTGCTGTGATCTTTGGCTTTTGAGATTGTTGCAAACGACTCAGTATGCAGTGATTTCTCTGGCCTCAGACAGGCGCTGCATTGATTTTTCGGCCGCACTGAGCTGTGCGGCAGGAATTCCTCCCGCACATCGGTGCTGCTTCGGAAAAGTCAGACGCAAGGAAAGTGAGGCATTGATCCCCTTCAGAACTTTAGTTCTTGGTAGCTTCCTGTAACAGGAACAACCTCTAGAGGCCCAGAAATGGAATAGGCAGTGGAGCTCAAGGAAGCTATGGGTAAAGTTTCTGTGTCCCTGAGACTTCAGAAAAGTAGGCAAGCACCTACAAGCCCTTGGAGATTCTTCTCAAGCAAGTTTACTGTAAAGTCCAGTCTTTGTCCTCTCCTTGGCAGAAGCAGCAACTGCAGGCCAGCCTACCAAAGCAATGTACAGGAAAGGTGCAGTCTCCTCCTCGCAATTCTTCAGCTCTTTCCCTTGGCAGAGGTTCCTCTTGATTCCAGGAGTGATCTAAAGTTCTGTGGTTTAAAGTCCACTACTTATACCCCATTTTCTCTTTGTAGTCTTTGTTTTCAGAGTCTCTGAGCTCAGAAAAACTGGTTCTGTCCCCCTGGTCCAGCTTCACTACGGGAGGTGGGGACAGCATTGTGTAAAGGAGACACAGGCTATTCAGGTGCTAGTGAAAACTCCTCCCACCACTCTAAATGCTGACCAGATCTATTCAGCCTAGCTATGATTCACCCAGACAAGGCAGGACCCACCTCAACCCCCCTTGTGACTGTCTAGAGTGAATGCACATCCCCAGCTCCTGGCACTCCAAAACCAGATGGTGAATACACAAACAGGCAGAGGCACACAGGATGGTTAAACAAAAAAATGCCCATCTTCTAAAAGTGGCATTTTCAAACACACAAATTAAAAACCACCTCCACTAAAAGGTATGTTATTAAATTCGGAGTTCAGAGAGCCTAAACTCCATTTCTCCATCTTGTCCCAATGGAAAGTTACACTTGTAAGATGTTACAGTGCAGCTCCCATTATAGCCTACGGGACAGACAGCCTTTCCACAGTGAAAAACAAAAAACACAATATTTCATGATCAGGACATGTAAAACACATCAGTATGTGCCCTACCTTTCACACACTGCACCCTGCCCATGGGGGTACCTTTGACTTACCTTAGGGGTGCCTTACATGTGGGAAAAGGGAAGGTTAGGGCCTGTCAAGGGGGTGCACTTGCCAGGTCAACATGGCAATTAACAGTTGCATGTGCAGACACTGCAGTGGCAGATCTAAGACACATTTACAGGGTTACTCATGTGGGTGGCACAGCCAGTACTGCAAGCCCACTAGTAGTGTTTGATTTAAAGGCCCTGGAACACTTAGTGCACTTTACTATGGACTTACCAGTAAATCAAATATACCAATCATGGATAACCAATCATAATCACAATTTACAGAGTGAGCACCTGCACGTTGGCACTGATAAGCAGTGGCAAAGTACCCAGAGTACCTAAACCAGCAAAAACGAAGTCCAGCACACACCAAAAATATAGGCGGTATAGGTAAAAAGTCAGGAGAACCACGCCAAAGATGCTAGGTCTAACACGACTAAACAAAGTGATCAACATTACTAGCAAACGTTACACAACAAAGTTCCCTCTGTCTACGCCTACCCTCACTATGTGAGCACAGGGATATATCAGTGTTCTCTGGGATTAGCACCTGACCCCATACCTGGAATTTTTCTAGTTAGGTGGTCGGCATCGTAAGTGTAAACTCAGTCAAGCAAGGCTGGGGCGCCAGTTTCACGACCTGTCCCACTGCAAGAATCCTTCTCTCTGTTTTCAAAAAGGAAAATCTTGGTTTTTATGACTAGAAGTGCTATGTTGGAAAACAGTAGCTGTGCTTTTGTGTTGTGCTTAAAACGTTAGAAGACATTGCTGGCTGATCACATGAAAACAGTGCACCATCTTGTTCGAACTTGTATGAAATGTTCAGACTGAGTCCTGAGAAGGAGAACTACATAATAAATAACATGTGCAGCAGATACCTAAAATAATATTGTGGCAAAAAAAAAATGTATTATGTGTGGCTGTACAAAGCAAAAGGCAGCCTAAATGTGCAATATGCAAAAATAAGTGTAAGAAAGTGGCTCTATATATACTGCACCAAAGTGAGGTACAGTGTGTATAGAGTCCAAGAGTCTCCAGAGGTTTGGCAGAGCTTAAAGTTAAATAGAACCTTACTCTCTAAAGTGGTAGCTTGGTCGAGCAGTAGGGCAGAATCAGCTGACAGTTTAAATCATTTGATGTACATACTCAGTCAGAAAATGGCCTCACACACTCAAGAACTGAACTCTAGGCCAATTGTTTTGTATAAAAAAATATACTGTTGTTTTATTTCTAGAACCAAGCAAGCCTGGTACAGGTAAGCATATAAATACTTTGCAGTAGTAATTTACTTGTTTGAACACAGTTCAGAATTGCATTATAACTTGTACTAGTTTTAGTTACAGGTTTAACAAAGCAGTTTGCAACACATTGCAGGTATAATACATTCAATTGAATGGTTTTTTTTAAGTAAAATGCAGTTAATTACTTTTCAGATTACTTTTGTAACCACAGGACTGGATCCTAGATTCAGCCCTGCGACATTTCCTGAAAACAGGTGAGTAAATGCGTTTTGGTGAAAGGTACGATTTTTAAGGAATATTATTGTATTTCAAAAACTGACACTTAGAATCTATTTCACATAGAATCACCAATGTTATCCTACGGGAGGAAATTCACTTAGCAGGTAAGTTAGGTTATCGTTACTTTTTCTTACTCAGTGCTGGATCCTGGATTCAGCACTGGGACATTTCCTGAAAACAGTTGAGAAAATGCGTTTTGGGTAATCGGCTGATTTTTAAGCAATATTTGCAGTTTTCAAAAGTCGTCTTTTTGAGAGAAAAAGTGTCAATGTTATCCTATGAGGAAAAATTAGTTATCGGTTTCGAGGTAAGTAATTGGTCTTTTGAGTTAGGGTTCTGGGGTTAGACTCAGGGGTCTCCCAGGGTCAGTGATGCACTGTTGTTGCACCTTCAGCGGCACTCGGGCGGCCAGGTGCAGAGTGTTGAGGCCCAATGTTATCCTATGGGAGATAGAGGGACCCCGGTTGGTGGCTGCTGGCAACCAGGCCACAGGGTTGTGGGAGCAAAGCTCCTAGGGTTACGCTCAGGGCATGTTGGGGACCAAGTTAGCACCAAAGGGACACCCTCAGCGGCGCTAGGGCAGCCGGGTGCAGTTTTGAGGTCGGGTGACCTGTTGAATTCAATGGGGATTCTCCGGGACAAAGAAACACTGCAGGTTCGGGGACGAAGATCTTCCAGGAGTGCCCACCACTTCGAGGGGCAAGTTGGGATGTAGAGGGATGGTTAGGCACCACTGGGTTGGGCACGCAAGGCCGTTGGGCGTCGGGTGCAGGGGTGCCTTTAGACGTCGGATTTTCTTACCCGCTCTGGTCACGGTAGGGGGGATCTCCTGGATTGAGGCTGCAGGCGTCGTCTGGAGGCTTGAAGCAGGTCAGGGGTCACCGAATCTCGGGTCAGGATCGCTGGGGGGACCTCCTCGTGGTGTTTGTTCACTCAAATACAGGCCGTGTTCGGCGGGTGCAGAGTGTGCTGGATTCGCGATTTCTGGCTGGCACCAGAAGCTGCAGTTCAAACACGCCCGGTGTTCACGGGAGAAACAGCCTGGAGAGTGAATGCAGGCAGATCCTCCGGGGTTTTTGAGGTTGCTGACCACTGAACGCACCGGGGTTTTGCAGGAGCAGGTTCGAGGTGAGACAGGCTTGTAGGGCTGGGGCCAAGTCAGTGGGCGTTGTCCTCTTGTTAGCTCTGCACGGCTTCTAGTCCTTCTTCTTCTTCTTCTTTTCTTGTGGTTGCTGGATCTGAGGAAGGAAGGCTCAGGGTGCTCCTAAATACTACATTTAGGGACGTTACAGGCAGGTAAAGGGCAGGGACCAATGGGTCCCTTCCCTGGGGTGGGCACACCCCCTATTCTGCCACTCTCCAGTGGGAGGGGGGCAGGAGCCTGTCCCTGGTTGGCTGGGTCCTCCCATCCTCAAGATGGCGGGGACTCGGGGTTGTGCTTCACCTCGCCTCCCCCACGTTAGGGGTGGAGTTGGCAGAGGTGGGCACAACTCTCTTCCTCACTTTGTTTTTCCCGCCGGGTCTCCCACCCAAAGTGGGGGGTAGAACCAGTGGGGACCAGTTGCTGAGTACAGCAAGTGGTCTGGAGAAGCTCACAAATGTGGCATGCCTTTGAAGCTTCTCCTTCGTGAACCCTGCCCATCCTGGGGGAGGAGGCTTGACACCTCGTCCCAGGATGTGCATTGTTTCAGGCCCCTGAGAGCAGCAAGATCTCGACCCAGGGGTCCAGAAACATGTCTGGTGGTGGCAGCCTGCGCAGCCACTCAGTCAGGTCACTGGGAGTTGGTCTTGATGTGTGGGTTTAATGTGCTGAGAAGGTTGACACGAAACTTCCCAGTCTTCAGTGCAGCCATTATGGTGCTGTGGAGTTCGTAATGACAACCTCCCAGCACCATATACTCTTAATGGCAGCACTGCACTTACAGGGCCCAGGAATGGGCCTGGGCACTGTAGGGGTACAGGGCTCATGCACCTGTACCCTCACCACTGACATAGGGCACCCACCTAGAGGGGTGACTGATGTATGCCAGGGCAGTGGTTTGTGGGCATGGCACACAAGGATGTGTGCCATGTCGTCTCTTTGTTTTGTTCTGCACCCAGACACTCAGCCTGCAAAGGCAGTGTGTGTGTGGCAGGGTACAGGGTGTCTAAGGGTGGCACAATAAGTGCTGCAGCCCTTAGGGGCCTTCTCTGATCACAGTGCCCTGGGTACCTATGGTACCATTTACCAGGGGCTGACATGTGGCCAGAGATGCCAATTGGGTTTAGGGTTCAATGCAGTTTTAGGGAAGGAACACAGGCCCTGGGTACCTGATTGGCAGGAGCCCAGGGCACCCTCAGTCAAAGTACATCAGCAATTCAGCAAAAAGTGGGGGCATACCATTCAAGAAAGAGGGCACTTTCTCACACTAAGAGAAAACTGACATAGGTCTAGAAAGGAACTTACTACATAAAGTATATAAACAACTACAAATCGTTATACTCATTCTTCAAGTAAGAGACTTGCCAATATCCCAGAGCAAGGTGCTGGATAACTAAACATTGGTGACAGATGGAACCCATAGAAACAGCCAAAGGAAGTAAGTAAAATGAAGGAAGAGACAGATGCCAGAATCTAGTAGAGAAAGCACTGTTAAGAACAAAAGGAAGAATCCAGCAGAGAGAGAAGAAACTCAACAGCAGCACGAGCAGGACTGAGGAAAACTGCAGGGAACTGAGCAGGTGAAAAAAAATAGAAAAGGTGTTGGGGAGGAAAATGACTGGTGAGCTACAAAATGCGGTGAAGGCCACACAACATAAAGCATTGCCATGTATCTAACAGGATACTGTCCAACCACTTTGATGCAACGAACAAAGTTACAGCTCAGATTAAAAATTAGGCTACCAGTCAGTCACGCATAACAGACCATGAACTGTTACATGTCACATCCCACAAACTAGGATGGGGCCATAGATCAAGAGTTATGTCTTTTTTTAAACTGTTTTTATTGGGATACAAGGTTATCACATGGTAAAAAGATATACACATAAAGTGGCATCGGTGACTCATCTTGTAATGCATAGATCAGCATTTATTCTACATGTAGGTGAACTGCATGACAGTGTTGTGCAACACACAGCAGGCTACAATACTCTTGCACACAACTTCAGAGGAGAATCCTCCCTGTATGAGCGAGACAACTAAAGTACAGCTTGAAGATACCAGAAGTACACTCAATGATGTATATGTGTGTACATGTTATACTTCTGTTGAGACTGAGTGGCTGAACTTCAGGGGCGTATCATATGTACAGCGCATTTTCCTTGTTTGCGCCGGGTGCACCTTTTAAAAGGTGCGTTCGGCGCATACAAGGAAAATGTGCCCTTTAAGGATAAATGCTCTGCCCACAGGGCATTTTTATAAGGTAACAGTGGTTCTGTTGGGTGAAAGTATTGCTTTGCGCATTCGGTTTAGTCAAGCATTTTTCAACAATGTACATTAATTTGACTTTAAGCAACACACAAGACAGTTCAAATGCAACCAAAAATTCTTTATATATGAATTGCGTCATTCATATATGCATGCATACATCAATATTTTCACGAGTGGCCGTCATGCAATGATGTGTTGACAGAAGTGACACAGTGAGAAATAGGTGCTCGGTGACAATGTGCGTGATATGTACAGTAGTTTAAAAGCGAATTTTTTGAAAGTGGCCAGGATGTATCGAATAGTAAAACTGTGCTATGGAAGAGTTCTTTTTTGGCACAGGTTCTATACGAAGGTCCACAAATTAGTCGACGTTTCAACCCTAGTACTGCCCTCTTGATAGGTCAGTGCGGGTCTTCATCAGGACTTGAATTTAAGCGTGACGGCCTTAGAAGGTCTAAGTCTATGGAGTAGGTAAAAATCCGGCGTTAGTGTCAGGATGGGGTTCACTCCAATGGTTTATCCTATTGACGGGCCCTTGTTAATTCACTTGAGGCTCCATCATAGTGTTTGATATTGACGGTGTCTATTTACTTGAGCGGTGCTGTCTATAATCCAGATCCTTCTACCTCATTAGTGTAGGTAGGAATGGGCTTCTTCAGACGAAATTTTACTTGTTCTGAAGAAACGGACAGCCGGCCTGTGGGTCCTGGCTCGTCTGGTGTGAACCACAGGGCAGCCATAAACTCTTGCTGCCCTGGAGGCAGTACATTCATGTGAAAAATGGAACAGCTGCTTTGAAGCCACTCTGTGTTTCACAGTGCAAGTGGCAACCCGCCTTCACTTTTAAGGGAAATTAGAGATCCCCTTGCAGGGATGTGCAGTGAGTGACTGCACCTGCCTGTAAAGAAATATCTGGAGGGTCCATTGGACCCCCTTCCCCCATCCAGAGGGCTGCCATCAGGGGGCACACTGACAGTGCCCCACTTTTTAGGTGGCGCACTATCAGGGCGCCTCCTGACAGCTTCAATGCCTTTGCTCCTGCGTCTGTAAAATTGCACAGGCGCAGAGGCAAAAAGATTCCCTCATTTGCTTGGGGCCATGCCCCTATGCAAATGAGGGAATGCCCTTTAATGATAGCGCTGGTGCTTTAGGTGTACCAGCGCCATCAATATTACAGAAGGCAACGCACACGCGCCTGCGGCCCCTTCTGTAATATCAAAGTGCCACGGGACACACAAAGTTCGCCCAAACACCGGTGTGCCCCCGGGGCACTTCTGTAATACAACCCCAGAAGGCAGGTGAGAAGTTGTGGGGCGAGGGCATACCCAGCATCACCTGCAACAAAGATATGTGATATTTACAGAAATTCTATGCACGCATGCAGACGATAATAATTTTAAGGGTGAGTATAGTGATAGGGTGACAGTAAGATGGACTACATTTGAGATGCCATTCCCTAGGTATTCATGCAGCACCAGTGTGAGGTTTTATTACTTACTTATTAGCCCAATGTCACCGAAATCCCCAGCAACCAATTAACCATGCAAGAGGACCATCAGAAGATGTAGCTGTCATGTGCCTCTGAGAAAGGCAGAGTGCACATCAGTGAAGCAGTCCCTGGCATTGCAAATAGCTTGCATGTTGACGGAGTGCACGAGGAGGCAATCACTGACTTTTCATACCAAAAGGAAGCGGACAATGAGATAGAATTGGCTTGCCGATAGTTGCTTTTCTGCCAGTGAAGGCAGGATGGCTTTAAACTACTGCACGCGGCTGATTCTGTTGCTTAGTACCTGTTGCAAGAATCATGACTGGTGCGCCCACAGTGTCCCAACTCACCCGCTGGAAAGAAGCAGTGACCAAAAAATGAATTGCAGACAATAGTTTGATATGTGAAGGGATGGTCCGGTAGTGGGCTTTGGGCGAAGTGAGCTCCTGCAGCCCTGTCAAGGAGCACATTTGGCGAGAAGCATTATGAAACAATGATTGCTTTCCTGAACATGCCAAAGATGTTGATTTTCAACCTGTGAATTCTCTCTCTGACACAAATATTAATTTGTCAAAATGAGGAACATAGTAACAAGATATTTACTGAGATGGTTAACCTTATTTTTTTTTATTTTTTTTTATGACCAGCTTGTGTGTGATTGGTTGACGTTCTAGAGAGCTTCACCTCTTAATCGGTGAGACAGAGTGCTAATTGTTCACTCCCTCTCCAAAGTTGCTGTACTATGTGACGCAAGGTGAAAACACAGTGCAGTGTCATATTGATGGAAATATGGTGCTGCTGCTTTTATTCCCTTTTACCGCACTCAAACAGGATGCCTAGCGTAATGCACATATCTTTGCAACATTGTGCAAAGTAATGTAAGTGGGGCCTGGCATAGGTTTTGTACTGGAAGGGTATACTTCCAGTACAGAATATTATATTTGTAAAAACTTTAAAACTTTCCCACATTGTATGTGTGTTGTGCAATACAGCAAACATTCAGTGATGGAAAAGTTTGGAGAATGCAAACGTTTTCTCCAACGTAATGCCTTCCTTGAGGAGGCATTCATTTTTTACACAAAGCTCTGTCTACCATTCTTCTTAAGCAAACATAAGGTGATGATGGACGGAGCACTGAAACTTTTATGAGAGTCACCCCCAGTCATAGATCTGGGTTGAATCCATCATCATTCTTTACTTCACTTTGCCACCCCAGTTCAGAACCAGCTATAAATCAGTCATGACACTGTGCCTCATGGGAACAGTCCAGCCCGAACCAGAAACAAGCATCGTTGCACCGGTTTCGGGGTAACATCCCTCATCAGCCAAGCTAGCTTGAATCCAGTGGCATAGTGAGCAAGGGACCCACATCAGGGCATACCCTGCCAACTCAGGCCGAACAAAGCAAACACAAGGAGATAATTGACAGAGCTCCGAAACTTTTCAGACACTCACCATCTGGGTTAAATACATCATTATTCTTTAGCTCACTGCACTACCCCAGTTCAGACCCAGCTAAATGCAAATCAGTCTTGACCCTGTGCCTCATGGGAACAGTCCAGCCCAAACTGCCAAGCCAGGTCTTCCCTGGACCAAAAACAAGCATCCTGGGACCCATTTTGGGATAACACCCATCATCAACCAGGCTAACTTGTGTCCAGTGGCAACGTGAGCAAGGGATCCATGTCTGGGTATACCCTGTCAACTTAGAGCGAACAAAGCAAACACAAGGAGTTGATGGACGGGGCGCTGAAACCTTTCAGACACTCACCTCCAGTTACTTAATACGGCTGAATCCATCATCATCCTTTAGTTCACTTCTCTACCCCAGTTCAGACCCAGCTATATGTAAATCAGTCTTGACCCTGTGCCTCATGGGTCAAGTCTGATTTGCATATGGTGGGGTCTGAACTGGAATGGCATGGGAGCAAAAAAAGGATGGGGCTTATTCACAATACCCTTGCGAAACTGGTACGTCACTTTTTCCCATTTTAAAAGTAACGCAGAAAAACAATGGGGCAGATTTATGACGACTGGTGCATCCCTGCATATCAGCAGGGATGCGCCAGTTATTATGCGCCACAGCTGCGCCACCATGGATGCGCCGCATTTATAATGCGGCGCACCATGGGGCAAAAACGGCACAGATGCGTGACGCATCTGTGCCGAAAAGTGGCGCATTGCTGGAGTTGCGTCGCAAGCGCGACGCAGCTCCAGCAATGATCTGGGGGGCCCTATCTGTACAATGCTGCGTCAATCCTTACGCCTGCTTCAAGCAGGCGCAGGGTTTTGACGCAGCATGGGCCTAAAAGTGACTGAGTGAAATCTTGTAGATTTCACTCAGCCACTTTTAGGAGGCGTTCCTGCGCCGGAACGCCCCCACCTGCCCTGGAATGCCTACATGTGGCGCAGGGCTTTACAACGTGACGCATCTGGGAGATGCGTCACGTTTGTAAATACCCCGCACCATGGCGCAGGATTTGCGCCGCTGCTGCGTCACAAAAGTGACGCAACGGCGGCGTAAATGAGGCGCAAGTGCAACATAAATCTGCCCCAATGGATTTAAGCTTGGATCTCTGTACTGGGGTGAATGTTTGACATTGTACAGCATTCAGTCCATCAATCGTTTTTTTTGCATTTGTCATCCCAAGTGGGATGGATATGCCTAGACGTGGGTCCCATGCTCTCTATGCCATTGGAGTCAAGCTAGCCTGACTGATATAGGGTGATACCCTGAAACCGGTCCCCGGATGCTTGTTTCCAATCCAGGAGGACCTTGTCTGGCAGTTCAGGCTGGGCTGTTCCCATGGGGAACAGGGTCAAGACTGATTTGCATGTGGCTGGGCCTGAACTGGAATGCAATGGCATGGGAAGCAAATAAAACTATGGAATTAGGCCCAAATCTCTGTACTGGGGTGAACGTTTGACATTGTACAGCATTCTTCCCATCAATTGTTTTATTACATTTGTCACCCGGAGTGGGATGGGTATGCCCAGACATGGTTTCCATGTTCTCCATGCCATTGGAGTCAAGCTAGCCTGGCTGAAGAGGGGTGATGCCCCGAAACTGCTCCCAGGATGCTTGTTTCTAGTCCTGGGAGGACCTTGCCTGGCAGTTCGGGCTGGACTATTCCCATGGGGAACAGGGTCAAGACTGATTTGCATATGTCTGGGTCTGAACTGAACTGGAATGGCATGGCATGGGGAGCAAAAAAATGATGGATTTAGGCCCAGATCTCTGTACTTGGGTGAATGTTCGACATTGTGCATCATTCTGTCCATCAGTTTTTTTTTTTTTTGCATTTGTCACCCCTAGTGGGATGGGTGTGCCCAGACTTGGGTCCAGTGCTCTCCATATCATTGGAGTCAAGTTAGCTTGGGTGATGCCCCGCAACCTGTCTCATGATGCTTGTTTCCAGGCCGGGGCAGACCTTGCCTGGCAGTGTGGGATGAACTGTTCTCATGGGGAACAGGATCAAGACAGGCTTGCATATGGCTGGGTCTGAACTGGAATGACATGGGAAGTAACAAAACTGATGGATTTAGGCCCATATCTGTGTCCATATCTGTGTACTGGGGTGAATGTTTGAGATTGTGCAGCATTCTGTCCATTAATTATTTTTTGCATTTGTCACCCTGAGTGGGACGGGTATGCCCAGACGGCGTCCAATGCTTTCCATGCGATTGGAGTCAAGCTAGCCTGGCTGATGAGGGCTTAAAGCCTGAAATCGGTCCTAGGATGCTTGTTTCCAGTCCAGGGAGGACCTGGCCTGGCAGCTCAGGCTGGACTGTTCCCATGGGGAACAGGGTCAAGACTGATTTGCATATGGCTGCATCTGAACTGGATTGGCACAGGGAGCAAAATAACAATGGATTTAGGCGCAGATCCCTGTACTGGGGTGAATGTTTGACATTATGCAGCATTCTGACCATTAATTGTTTTTTTTGTATTTGTCACCCGGATATGACGGGTATGCCCAGATAAGGGTTCCGTGCTCTCCATGACATTGGAGTCAAGCTAGCTTGGCTGATGCGGGGTGATGCCCCAAAACGGGTACCAGGATGCTTGTTTTCAGTCCGGGGAGGACCTTGCCTGGAGGTTCGCGCTGGACTGTTTCCATGGGGAACAGCATCAAGACTGATTTGCATATGGTTGGGTCAGAACTGGAATCGCATGGGGAGTGTTAGAACAGGGATCTCAGGTTGGCTAAGGCGTGCGCCAAAGCCAGGCAGAGACCACCACTCTAGTCAGGGCAAGGGAGTTACACGCCAAAGATAACCCCTGCTCACCCCCTTGGTAGCTTGGCACGAGCAGTCAGGCTTATTCTGGTGGCGATGTGTAAAGCATTTGCGCACGCACACAGCAACAACATCCCAGGCACACTACAAAAGGAACTCCACACAAGGTAATATCAAAAATAGCCTTTGTATTCTCATAACACATTAGAATAGTAAACACATAATATACATGGTGCCACCTGGCACTATGTCATATTTACAAGGGATTATATACACCTAACAGGGCCCACTTGACCACTGTCAGAACCATCACAAAGCAAACTTAGTAAAAGTAATACATATCATAAACGTACAACCAGTAATCACTGGTAACCACTGTACTCAGCATCAGCCTGTAACATAAACCACATTAGGCACAGTCTCACATTTAGGCGTGAAATACATTCTGCGCCAACCTGACCAGCATAAACACATTATGCAATCATCTCATAAGTCTAAACACATTAGACCCTAACCTCCTAAGTATAACTCACATTAGGAAATAATCTCAGTGGAATAGAATCTCACTAGCATAAACCATAATATGCAAACCAACCTCATACATAAAACTACATTTAGAGGTATAAAACAGGGTGTAAATCATACACCACATAAATCACATTTAGCACATAGTCTCCTAATAAAGACCATAGAAGACATAAATCACATTAGGGCCTGGCGCCCTACAAACCTCCCAGCCCCCCTGGCCAACTGGCCATCTCAAAGGGAATCAAACGCCCAGTGTCCAGAATGTCAGGGCTGCTGCCTACCAGCTGAATCCAAAGTGCGCCACTGCACAAACCTAAACGGAGCAGCTGCCCACTACTTGCTGGGCAGCTGTAAAAGTCACTGGCACCTCTATGCCTTCTGGACAGATAGGCAAACATTGCAACTGCCCGTGCTGGTGCGGCGCTGCTAGGATAGGAGCACGAGCACCGATAATGTGCCCATTGTTGAAGCGCACTGGCTCTTGAAACTAAACATGCCCACAAAACGTGGCAGCTGCCCTCTAGCAAGTGGGGCAGCTGTAAATTAAACTAGGGGCCCGGCACAGGGTGCCCTCCGGCCCCCACGGGGTGTCTAAATAACCTTGCCCCCCATGTTGGAGCCACCCGGGCTCTGAACTAAACCCATGGCACACGTTGGAGCGGCCCGCTGCCAGATGGGGCCGCTCAGGCTCTGTGCCTTCAACAGGCACCAACACCCAGAGCCACTACAGAGCGCCACTCACCGGCTCTCCCTGGAGGCTGGACTCTCCCGACCTCCTTCCTCTAGCGGTGCGGGGCTCTCCTTTCCACACGGGAGCCCGCTCGGGTGCTTGCAGGCTCCCGGTCCATGTTGACCAGGCAGCAGTGTCGCGCTCTCTCTCTCGCTGTCTTTCCGGCATCGCAGGACTCCCTCAGCTCACGGGAGCGCCCCCCCAGGACACAGACTTCTCCCCCTCTTCGCCCGGTCCCCATCTCTCGGGACTGGGGCTTTGACGTGGGCGGATGGGTTCCGGACATCTTCCTGCTTCCGTCCGTGTGGCCCTGCCCACAGTCAGGCGGACGCGCCTGCTTTTTGGTTAGCGGCCGCGGCGGTGATTCCTCAGCGGCAATGCGGGGTGGGCACCCGCTTCATAATTAAAGCCGCAAAGCGGGGTGGGCACCCGCATTTTAAATAAACAATGCGGCAATGAGGGGTAGGCTCCCTCTCAATGTAAAACAGAAAGCGGGGTGGGCACCCGCAAGGGAACAATTAAATGCCGCGATGCGGGGGAATCCCTACGCCAGGGATTCCCTCCAGGATGATCGCAGCTCCAGGCTGCCAGCTCAAGAGGAACGATTGCAGCTCGGCGCTGCCAGTCTAAAAATAGAAGCGCTCTGGAAAAGAAAAAAAAAGCGCTCCCCAAGCGCTATCACCAAAGTCCAAGGGAGAATAAAGCGCTTCTTCCAGGATACAAGCAAAGTGTCATGAGGCAATGCAGGGCCCAGGGAGGCAAACCCTCCCCTGGGCCCCAGCAACAGCACGCCCCAGCAGGAACAGCAACCAAGAACTGAACAACATTATGGGGTCACAGCCCCTTCTTTTATACAGCCTTTCTCCTTTGTGTCACAGCACAAGGCTTGGGGATACCAGATAGAACTGGTTTAGGGGGGATCTAGAGCACTTTGTTTTGCCCAGCACCTCTCCCCTTTGTCAGGTGGGGGCTCAGTGATCAGACACACCACAGGTGGCGGAGCCAGCATTGTGGAGGGAAGGCACAGCCCTATTCAGGTCCCAGGTGCAACTCCTCCCTCCCATCTGCATGCACATATCTCTATTCATTACTGGGCTGACTCACCCTGTCTCCTGGAGCCACCCACACCCCTCAGCTCCTGCCAATCACAAGCCAGACATGCAATTCACATCAGGCAGGCAGACACACAGCACACAGAAATGTCAACTTCTAAAAGTGGTATTTCTCCACCAGCTACCATAAATCTGCGCACACCCTTTATCCTCACGAGTTCATACATACTAAACTCGCCCCTGCACTCCTCTCATACCAGGAATTACCATGGACACACATATCCCCCATGCATTTCTATTGGAGAGCAGGCCAATCTCACCACACGCACTCAGGGCGCGCACACACTTTACACTGGGCCACAGTGCTAAAGTGCCCAGAGGCCTAAAATCACTACCACCATGTCAGAGCTTAAGGCAAAAAGTTTAGGGGTGAACCTGCCAAAAAGGGCCAAGTCCAACAGGGAGCAAATGATCGACAGATTTAGGCCCTGATCTCTGTATTGGGCTAAATGTTTGACATTGTGCAACATTCTGTCGGTCAATAGTTTTTTTACTGTTGTTATCAATCAGGGCTTTGTGTCAAAAACCATGGGTGTTAGCAATGGAATGACAATGTACCGCCCATGAAATGTGCTCTCAAAGCAAAGTAGTGAAAAACAATACATGCCTTACCTTAAGGCTATTTTCCAATGAAAATAAATGTTTGCACTGGAAAATAAACACTATATCAACACTTTTCACCAGTTTGCATAACTTTCTTTTGCTTTGCACCAAAGCAAATTGTTGATAAATCGTCCCTCAAGGGTTAAGAATAAGCAGAAAGAAGGGAAACCACCCTGTAGGCACTTTGTAAAACGTAGGGATTCCTGAGAACAGCCATACCACTACTAGTTTTTAGGTCTCGCGTACGCCGCGCGTATGCGCTACTTAGGAAGAGACCTTTAGTAATCTATTCCCTTTTTCTGCCAAAAACGTGCACGCTTTGCATTGCTTTCAATGGTAACGCGTTCACGTTTGGCGATTCTCTTGCGGGAGCGAGCATTGAAACCATCTGTTTGTAATTAACAGATGGTTACCGCTCGCTCCCGCAAGGGAAACAGGCGCAGGCCCCCTCCTCTCTCTCCTCACCCTGCTCCCTCCTCCTCTCCTCGTCTTTTTTTTTACTTTCAGCGCGAGGCACGCATGCTTGTTTAATTTGAAATGTGATTAAATAAAGCACTTCCAGCAGTGCCTTCCATTCAGTAAAACTGGGTGACTCCATTGCGCACGCCCCTAATCCCATCTGCCTATTCCGCAGATTTACTTTCAAAAGGCACCAGCAAATAACGACGGGCTGCGATGCTCGCAGGCTGCAAAGCTATTTTCCCATTGTGTTAAATGCCTCTCAGTAAGTAATAGATTTGATTTATGTGGACACTAAAGGGGTGTATTGTAGATTCTGTGATTAATCAGTGAGTCCCCATCCGCAGGCATCCCTCACTGCCCCTCACGTGTGATGCAAGATCAGATGCTCTCTGCATTGAAAAGTCAAGACACACACACTGCTCCCACACATACACACACCTACAAATCCTGCTGAAAGCAGGGAGCAGGCAGGCTGGCTCATTTAGAAGAAGAGTTTCCATTGACATTTCTAAGTTACCGCTGCTAGAATCGAGGCTTGCCACTGACTTACGGAGTGGGTGCAGCCAAGCCATCGAGCGTCTTCGTCCCTGCAACCATGTCGGAGTTTATTTTCGCCTTAATAACAATATCGGGATTAATATTCCTATCTCCGAGGTGCTGGCAGCGGGAGTTGATGGCGGTAGGAACTTTTTACCTACTGTTACAGCTTTATTCGCCGGCAGCCGCAGCATTGCAAGCATTGGAAGATTTGTTGCTGCTTGGGCTGCACTGACATTGCTGTTTATAACGGTCTGCATGTACTGGCAGGGTCGTTCAGCAGGCAGCGTGCTTGGTTGAGATGGAGCGATTTCACTTGGTGCCTCAGTATTGTTCTGTAGGCAGCATGCTTGGCCGGGTGGGCTGGTATCATTTCACTTGGTGTCCCAGGGTGTTCAGATGGCAGCATGCCTGGTCGGGTGGGTTGGAGTCATCATTTCACTTTGTGTCTCAGGGTTTTAAGCAGTCAGCGTGTTGAGGGGGTGGGTTGGGGTGATTTCACTTTGTGTCTTGGGTTGTTCAACAGTCAGCGTTGTTGTCGGGGTGGATTGAAGTGATTTCCCTTGGTGTCTTGGGGTTGTTCAGCAGACAGCGTGCTTGTGGTGGTGGGGGGAGTGAAGGGGTTGGAGTGATTTCACTTTGTGTCTCAGTGATGCTCAGCAGGCAGCGTGCTTGTCCAGGTGGGGTGGAGTGATTTCACTTTGTGTCACAGGTTGTTCAGCAGTCAGCATGCTTGTTCGTGGGTAGGGGGTTGGAGTTATTTCACTTAGTGTATCGGGGTTGTTCCACTGGCAGCGTGCTTGGCTGGGTGGGTTTGAGTGATTTACTTTGTATCTCGGGTTGTTAAGCAGTCAGCATGTTTGTTCATCGGGGTGGGGGGAACCCATTATTAGAGTGATTTCACTTAGTGTCTCGGGGTTGTTCAGCAGGCAGCGGGCCTGGCCCGGGTGGGTGGTAGTGATTTCACTTGGTGTTTCGGTGTGTTCAGCAGGGAGCGTGCTTGGCCGGGGGGTTGTAGTCATTTCATTTGGTGCTTTTGAAGATGTGGATTGCAGGTGTCAGTGCCTAATTCTGCTGTGTTGAAGCGGTCCATTGTCTGCTTCGCGGCATCCACGGTGTAATCTTTTGCAGTGTGCTTCTCTGTGATTTGATGGTCTCTGCAGTGTCGGCGCTCGTTCTGTTGCAAAGTTAACAAGCATTGGCATAGCCAATAGGTCTTGCCTTTGGGACCTTATAAGTGTTTCACCATGCAACAGTTGATGTTGTTGCACCAAGGATATTGTGCTGCATAACTAAATACTTATAAGGCCCCAAAGGCAAGACCTTTTGGCTATGCCAATGCTTTTTAAACAGGGAAGGGGAGATGTCCCTGGAGGAGAATCTGAAAAATGAAAAAAAGTTATCTGAAACAGTAAGCTATAGGAAGTGAGTGTCACGAAGTGCACAATAGCCCTAGCGGCAGAAAAGCTTTTGGGGGAGAAAATTTGAAGACTAACAAGCTGATTCAGACTTTGACAGAAGTGATACTCCGTCACAAATGCGCTGAATATCCCACCCACCATATTGCAAGTGCAAGGGGATCTAATGCAGTTGTAATGCAGCAGACAGGATATTCCTCACATTTGTAAAGGAGCATCTTAGCCTTCTAAAGTCTAAATCACACCCTAGATCTTTTGGCACCACAGCACAAGGGAGACATCTTGCTTGTTCCCTTGACATGCACAAACTCCCCTTTAATGTCTGGTTCTAAAATATAGTGACAACAACTCAGTTCGATTCTGTGATGATGTAGGCATTAATACTGCTCCTGATTGGGGTGGGGGAGGGACAGGGTGGGGGAGTAGTGGACTCCGACAAATGGCGGAACAGTGTAAAGTAAGTAAATAAATAAATAAAACAATTTACCTTGTGCGTGCTGCATCGCCGAGTTTAGTCCACTACCCCGCCACCCTGCCACTCCCCCGCCCACCACCCTGCAGCACTCCCTCTGCGAGCCGCCACTGAGTAGCTTATGCGATCTTCAACACAAGTCATAAGAAATATAACATATCAATCTTAGCATCCATATGTATCTATGTATTGGTATTTGTATAGCTTGAACCAAGCTAGAAGCAGCCGGACGCTGTCCATTTACAACGAGTGCTGGGTGCTAGGCAATGGTACAGGATTGAGTATAGCGAGTGGGCATTACACCTTTACGTTTGGCACACTACATTTCACATATTTATTTACTGGGGCACATGCAGACTACATAAACATACACATAGAACCTGGAAATAGCAACGCATACTATGCAGAACTATGAGATATTTCGACACGTGTTGTTACAACCCTTAGCAAACTCAAAAACACTTGCGAGGCTGTTTGATGTTGATGTCTAATTGTGGTGTCCTAATACAAATGTCCACAATTTGTGAACAATCTTTCTGAAATTCGTGGATTTTGTGCTGAAATTAGGGTCTCCAAAACTTTGTTATATAGAGGCTTATTTTATGAAGTGCAGAAGTCCCCCCCTCCCAAATTAGTTTGCTCCTCTTCTCTGCGATAACCAAGGCACTCAAACCGTTCCACTGCTTTTATTTTTTTTAGCAAAAACTATGTGATGTGGTCGGCGGCCTTTTCATAACGAGATTGGTGGAGAAGCAAAATAATTCCTCCATCACACTACTTTAGATATGGAAAATACTGCCTCTGTGCTTCAACTATGTGATCGTCGCTTCTTCGCCAGGATTACAGTGCAGGACGCATATAACACCACAGAAGGAGACTCCTCACTGGTCTTGAACCTTCTCGTTTCTTAATTTATTGAAGTATTTAGTAGGCGTGGATTTTATGATGGGATTAAGAGGGCAAAAGAGCTCGTCAAAGGACTACAATCATACGTATCACTCTAGAGACCAGTTAACATACACATGACAATACAATCAAGCATATCATATTAGAATAAGGGCGTTAAGAGATCGACTGGAATCATACTGGAACAATAACATTTGCTGATAGGCTGGCCCAGAGCAGAAGTGGGTACAGAGACTGTCGTAGTCAATTAAGAATTGAGAATGAAAGCATGAAAGCATGGATTTATGAAGTGATAGCGTATCTGGTGCTACCAAGGGGGCATATTATCAAGCCAGGCGATACAATTATCGCCGCTTTAGCGGCAGAAAACTGCCGCTAAAACGGCGATAATGGGCTTGATAATATGCTCTATGGAATTCCAATTGAAACCCATGTTAAATGTGAAGGACATCTAACATGGGCTTCAATTGGAATTCCATAGAGCATATTATCAAGCCCATTATCGCCGTTTTAGCGGCAGTTTTCTGCCGCTAAAGCGGCGATAATTTTATCGCCTGGCTTGTTAATATGCCCCCTTGATGATCTATGATGATGTGCTTCATATTCTGGAAGTAAAGCATGGAAAGGTCTATTTAACTTGTTTTTATTTCCAGTTTGTGCACTGCCCAGAAATATGGATACTTTGCAGCTTGAGTCATTTGTTCCACCAGTTGTTGATAGCTTTTTTAGTAGGCTAGTTAAAATATGTATTTGGCTATGCAGATTTTATGCCCCAAAAATCAACTAAGGATATTCTGAAGAATCCAGATGCATTTAATAACATGTAATACACCCACTGTGGCATATGATCCATGACTCTCTGTACATCAACGTCATCCAGGATTGTATTACTGAACAGCAAAATTAAGATTTTCAACATACAAGAATATGAAGGACAGAAGATCAAGGGGCAAAATATTGAACGGTAAGTGCATTTATGAAAGTATAGGTTTACTACTCCGAACTTCACATCTACATACCTTGAAGATATATATATATATATACTAAGTAGGCACAAATATGTGGAGTCAGGTACAGAACATCTAGACTTATTTACCAGTTGATATTTATTTATTTTTCAATATTTTTTCCTTGATATTTAGCACCATCGCCATTCTGACTTCGATATTTAATATGGACAGTATATCTAAAAATAAAATTAGCCAACAAATGCTTTGCCACTGAACTGGGCCGCCCCAAATGATTTAGCAATCATTTTGAATGCCCTGCTGCAAAACCAAATTAGAGGCAAAGAGGCCTTTATTTCAATGAGCCTTTTAATTTCGGCCCCATCAGAATTATGAGATCCACAGGAACACTGAGATTTTGGGCTGTTGAAAACAGACACAATCTCTAAAAGTATGGAAAGCCTGTAAAGCATGTAGGACAATGAGGGATTACAAAGGAGTTTGGACCCTGAATTACTGATCCCTCCGATTGGTCCTCAAATCTTAACGTACCCTTACAGTTCGACTTGTAATGGAACTGATTTTCAAACCCCGTCCCCAAGTTATCGGTCCCTCCAGTATCAGTAACTCCAGGGATGAATACAATTCAGCCCATTCACTAGGCAATTTATAAGGAGGGTCTGAGTCTTCAATTAAGTTTTTTTAAGGCATTGGTTTCATTAGGCCTAAAACATAAAACAAATTAAATATGTATACATAACTGAAGGTGAAAAACAGCATAGATTTGTTGAACAATTTTCATGGAGAAAGATACTCTCAATATGGCGCAACACTGCACAAGCTTAGGGTGGTGAGTGTAATCAGTATCTGAATGCTTACAAGATGAAAGAGTACCACTGAGAAAAAGAAGACCCCTTAAATTAAGAAATGGAAGCAAAATAAAACAAAATTCAATGAAGGAGAAGTCAGCATGATCATACCGAGTTCCCATGATGTCACAAATACATCCATTGACAAAAGCGAAATTGCATAAACTCAGTGTTTCGTATGGCCTTTTGGCTTAGAGTAGATTTTGTAATGGAACATAGCACAGTTTTGGGATTTGGCATAACCTTAATGTTGGAATATGGCACAGGCTCATTAATAGGGCATAGCCTAAAATATGTATTGGGATGCACCAGTGTTGAAACATAGCCTAAACTAAAAATCAAGACATCGCATAAGAACATTGTTTGGACAAGACAAAGACATGGAGCCCGATTCACAAAGGTAAAGTTAGAACAAAAGTCTAAGGTTAGATCAAAAGTCTAAGGGGGATATTCTCAAGGATCTATCGCCGAGTTATCGGCAGTTTATCTCAGCCAAAGTTGCGATAAATTCATCGCCCCATTCACAAGCTGGTGCTAACAGCCGATACTACCAGATTACCTGCGATAGCAGCCGCAAAAAACATCGCCATGGATGACCCCGGCAACTATCGCTAATGAGATGCAGAGTAGGCGTTCCCGAGCAAAAAGCCACGACAAGACAATGTCACAACATTCTCAACGACCAGCCAGATCTGCAATAAGATCACAAAACAGCCTATAAGGCGCGTTAGCAGCAGGAAACTAACACCTGCTCTGACCTGGTGCAACGTCAGACTACAACCTGCACCAGAAAAGGGAGCCCAGCCCAGAGCCACACCTGAAGAACAACAGATGCCATGGATCCAGCGATCATGCAGCTCGGACCCCCAAGAAGGCCACAACACCCAACGCCACCCACCCCCGAACCACCCCCCACACCCCTGGGGCCCTACCCTGGGCACCCCCCACCAAGAGATTGCACATCAACGTCACGAAATCATGAACAAAATCATTCGCCCGATGTCGCAGAATCACAACGACTAACAGTCATGTGAGTACAGAAAAAGCAGAATCAATCATTCACCATTGAAAGTCCAAACAAAATATCATAATCAAATTTGTCTCCAAACAACTATTTGGAAGAGTCATGGTGGGTCATCCCTGGACAATCTGTAAGTGACAACCTGTAAGACAATATCCAAGATAAGAAGGTGTGTCAGGCACTCATCAAAAGACAGAGAGAGAGAGTAAGAGAGAGAGAGACTGAACAAGGAGCGCAAGGACAATTGGGCCCTTAACTCATACATGCCAACTGTTGCGTGTGTTTCGCAATTGGTGCACCCTAAATCTAAGGCCTGGCATCAATTTCAGCGTGAAGGCCACATCACATTTCAGAAATGCAACAGTAGTCAGACTAAAATTAGGCAAGAAAGCTCCTTTGTCTCAATACACAAGGCAGAAGGACATCCGAACCTCCGACCTTGGTCTTCAATGCGCCTGAGTGAGATACCATACCAGACTCTGACGACTCCCACACCACGAACTGCGCTAATGAAAGACCAACGTGTCCACACCCCATACACACTTGTCCCTGCTCAAGCTACACCTGCATGGGATGCCCCTGACATATTGGTAAAAAACAACCCATTCGTCCAAACGTTGAAGACACATACAACTCATTGCTCCGAGCTGTGGCATATTGTCCACAGAACTGCCGCCGATCTGAGGAGTGCCGGTGGTACGAGACCAACAAACACAATGGCAGGCAATCCCGGGCACATGCACAACGCCTGTCATGTGGAACTGTACCGTGCACGATGCTGCATCTGTTGGGAGCTCTGCCAATGGCAGTTTTGTGAATTAGTTACCGTCTGAGTTTCCGGTTTGCGTACGTCACATACGTCCAGCCCTGGTTCCACTGTCGATCATGCACATTCAAGTGGCCCATGGATGTCTGCCTATCCAATACAACGGTAGCTGAATTGGATTATGACTTGTGTGTGCGCCCCCTGTTGGCCCATGAATAGGAGTGCAACCGGGATACCCGTGCATGAGATGCCCTGATCTGTGGCACATGTGCTGGCAGTAGTGGATGGGATATTGTCATCGTGTGCAGTGCACACATCGAGGCGCTCCCCTATTGGGCTGTGTTGCGGATTGGTGAAACTCCCTGGATGGAGCACATCTGTCCGGACCAGTTAATGGATTGGTTCTCCCTCGTGTTCCTTGAACTCGAGAATGACGTACTTCTGGAACTGATTACCTATGAAGCTGCGCTCGCATTCATGGATGAGTAACTACCTTCCTGCAGCCACAACTGATTGACACCCAGAGCACAGGTCCCAACACCACGTTGCATCGTGGAGGACTGGTCACATATCCCAGAACAACAATGGACATGTCTGCATTCGCTCAGACTCAGAATGCATGTGCGTGTACCTATGCGTGTTTTCACACACCTGTGCAAGGTGATGCAGCCCCATGGGCGGAGCTGCACAGCGTCTTTTGGCAACATTCCTAAATCTGACATACTGCTGGAGGGAGACTACACACATGGCAATGTGGCACGACATGTGACCTTGTTAGTCCCTTTCACCTGCTCACTGTCAGCATAGCACACAGTCGGCGCAGTCTGGTGGTACAGCTCCATGCAGATCCCAAGGGCTGTGAGTCATGTCCCCTGACACGGGGGAATGAGCAGACGCCAAACATCACATGACTCGACCAGCAAGGCAAGGTAGGCTGAGACCGTTGCCATCCGTAAGGATATTTGTTCATTTTTGCCTCCCCTTTTCTTGCAACTCGACACGTTCCCATTCTGCCTGTAAGTGTCTTAAGCATTTGTCTGCCTGCTGTGGCCCATTCCTTGCCCGTACTGACACGCACATGTTAATAAAGTCTACGCAACTTCACCAGTGTACAACTGTGATGAGTGTTGATTAGTATGACAAATCGTGTGCCTCAATGAGCATTGTCCGTACACAGGGAGGGACAGACTGCCGCATGTACATTGGTGGTGAATCCCTATTGGCAGCTCCACCTCTGTGAGCCAGACATTGTGTTTGGGATAGTTGCTGGTAGACCTATGCTCTTACATGTCTTCAGCAATGTGAGTATGGTGTCCAACTTCTTGCCATTTGGATCCATGTGATCCATTAAAACAGGCTGTGTCCACACTGATGTGTGTGAGTAGGTCATGCGAAGAGATGTTCTGTAGCCACAAGCAATGGGGGACAGTACTTCAGGCGGGCTACCGATTTTGACATTTCTACACACAGCCCTATATAATACATGGACGTGGGGCTATGTTGGGGGTTGCAAGATTGTTGTTCATGTGCAATGAGGCCACAGCTAGTTCACACCTTCACAGTCATCTAATTGGCCATGTGGGTCAGGGTCAAACATGCGCATTGATGACATTTACCAGGGTGTACCTTTGTGTGCAATCAATGTCCCTACATTCATCCATACGTGAGTGAACACAGACATGACACATCTGTGTGATTTGGAATGTTTTATTCACATTCTGGGGAGTGTTGAAGCTGGAGTGGTACATGGCCAGTTCAAGCCTACAAAACATGGTTGCCCAGTGGTGGGCCAACCAGAGTCCTTGGGGGAATGCAAAGTTAATCTGAAGAGAAAGAGTTCAGTCTGCAGCCTGATTGCTGTTTCATTGGTACCAGAGCAGATATGGCAGGCTATGTCGGGGTCCAGGTGAATTTTGCAGAGTGTTCAGGGGGACAGTGGGAGGTGTTGCTCCAGGGCATAATGCATAGGGCTGAACCAGGCAGGGACAGGCCTTGTGGCGGGTACGGATGCTACTACCTCCTTCCTCACACAGTCATTAGCCTCCACATCGTACTCCTCTGAGACGTCTTCTGTGTCCGGTGTGTCAGGTGTGTGTGGTGGTGTTATGGCTGAATCACTGTGCGTCACTGACACATCAGGGTGCAAATTTGATAGGGCTGCATCACTGTGTGCCAATGACATGTCAGGGGCGGAGATGTGTGTGTCGAGGTTCCTGCAGCAGTTATCTGTGACAGGCTCAGTGGCAGCAATGGCAAGATGAGGATCTGCAAGGCATGGAAGATCCCAGCTACATCTCGCTGGTGTTCAGCTGTGGCAGTCCTACTTCCAGCCTGCATCGGCTCCAGGGTCTCCATTGTCCTCTGCATGTGTGCCAACTCTGTGCTGTAATCCCTGGAGCCTCTCTGACTAGACAGTTCTTGTATCCGAGTAATGGCCCCAGCGAGGTCAGCCAAGGATTGTTGGTGAGCATGGTGCGGACAGTGGGTTTCTGTTAGGGACTGTAAGTGGTCCCTGATGGGAATCAGACACCCACATATGGCATCAAGTTTGGCTGCCATGAGGTCAAATCCCACCGCAGCTGATCAGCCATCTTCTCCTGGCTTACTAACACACAGCGTTAGAATTCCATGTGTTGGTCTTGGGGGTCCTGTGAGCCAGCCGTGGTTGTGTTTGCTTCCTTCAGTGTGGTCTGTGCAGGATGTGGGGTCACCGCGATGCAGCTGGGCTACCCTGCTCCTGGGGGTGGGGTGCGGAGGCTGTCCACGAGCTGATGGAGGGTGTCTGGACAAATGTGCAGGGTGTCCTCTTCATCATCACTGTAGAGATGTGTGGTCTGCTCTGCCGGAGGTGTTGATTGTCCCTCTGCAATGTAACGGGGAGATGCAGGTTAACAGTTTTTTCCATGTATGTTCATGCATTGGAGATGTTTACATTCAGACTGCATGAATACATTTTGGCTGTTTTGGTGAAGCTGGTTATTTGATGGGAGACAGTGGACATTTCAACTGCATGACGGATGTGAGGTTGTACTCGAACAATATCATCTCACAGTGTCATGCAATGCCAGATGTGATTGGTTAGTTTTTACGCATGAGCGGCACCAGTTGTGTCCTCTGTCCTGTGGTGTAAGGGTTGTACTTTGTATGACATTGTCGTCAATGTTGATGTACTGTGATTGCTATGTGTGTGTGCTGCATTGTTGGTGAGTCGCCCCTGTAGCTCCGATTTGGCGGCCCCTTATCCCTTTGAGTCAGTGTGCCTTTGACTTGTGTGCTTTTAGGGTGCTGGGATGTTTGGGACTTGGGTCATTTGTGCTCTTGGACATATTTTGTACTCTTATGCATTGTTTGTCAGCAGATGTGTTGTTGACGTCATGGGTTGTAGGTGCATGTGGATGTGTCAGAATGAGACCTGCTCCTTTATGGATGTGGTCCACACTCAGCCACCTCAAAGTCGTCTTGTGCACCATGTCATGTATTGTGACTGCAGCCATGCTATCTGTCATGCAGTGTCACTTGCATTGTCCGTGTGGCTCACAGAGCCGCTGCTTTTCTGCATTCAGCAGCACATGTGCATGGGTAGGTTATGGCATTGGTGATATGGAGGGGGGCCCATTTGTGCACATTGTGGATGGGGGCCTACTTGGTGTTACTATATGTGCTGCAGTGTGCCAAGGGTATAAGGGACATGTTCCACACTCATTGGGTGTGCAGTGTACTGCATATGATTGTGCATGTGTGCCATTGTGCATATCTCCCTCCGTCCTCCCAGTCGCTGGTTGTTACTCACCCTGTTGGGTCAGGTCATATCGAGCTGTGTCCAGACCCCTAACTCCTTGCACCATTTCCACACTGATGACTGTGGCCACCATTTCCTCCAGCTCACCCAGCTCCTCCTGTGGCGCAGGACTCCCACCTCCAGTTGCCTTTGCTGCCTTACTGTTGGCAGCAAGTTTCTGGCTGGTTTGGCTGTGCACTTCATACCAGCACCTCTTGACCTCCTCCATTGACCTCCTCGATACTCCAACTGCATTCACGTTGGTGACGATGGACTGCCATTTTTCCGTTTGTGTTGCCAATGACACAGTGAAGGTGACGAACAGTTGTTGGTAGTGTTCTATCACCTCCGTGACGATGATCCAGTCTTCCTGCGGACTGAACCCCGCCTTCCTCTTCCTCTTCTCCTTGCCCTTCCCCGAACATGGTGGTCCTGGCTGGTCCTCCGTGGTGCTTGTGGGGTTCGGGTTGTCCTCTGCACTCGGTCCAGGTGCATTCATGGTGCTGCGCAGTTTGATTTGGTTTTGGTGTGGTTTTTTTTCTGTTGCTTTTATAGTGCATTTTCCCGCATGACGCGTGGGAATTGCAGGCCTTTTGCTGGTTGTCGCTGATTTTTGTATCGCGATTTAGGGCATCACAACTTTTTTCGCGTGGGTGTTTCTCATTTTTGCAGAGTCGTGTTGATTTTAGCGCGGTCATTTGACGCGTTATCGTGGGAATATCGCATGATGCCGCGGGCTTGAGAATACCAAGTTAACACTGAGTTATTTTCCTATGGTAGACTGTGATGGGAAGAGTTGCATTAAGCTAATTTTGCGATGGTTATCACACGTTCTTGAGAATATCCCCCTAAGTTTACTACTTTTCAGTATTCACAAAGGCACTTATGAGGAGTATCCTTACGACTGAGAAGGTTCTTCCTTCGGGATGGAGGTTCCGTACTCAAGGTGGAATCTCCACACTCAGGGTGGAGTAAGTGTAATTTCAAACACCTGCAGACAATTAATATCACCCACAACCCCTACAATACAAAACACATAAAATCAGCACATATCCAAGGCTTTGGTTTTTCCACAACCACACTTCACCTGCCTGCTTGACACCTTGCCTTGCCATCAACATTCTAAATGTGGGGATGAAGAAGACTTTACTGAGGAGGAGATCCAGCTGATTGTTAGTTTTGTAGCGAGTAACTTAAAAAAACTGCATAGTCTTTCTCCATACATCAGAAGTGCCTCACAGAAGGCAGCCTTAAGGCAGCAGTTGGCTACTTCAGTCAAAGCATTGGAGAGGATGTCCGGTCCATCACAGACATCAAAAAGAAGTGCAGGTTGAGAGGAGGTGGATAAAGAAGTTCACGAGGATAGAGGTGGCCAGAGCACACCCTGATAGACAAAATGGACCCTGTCTCCATCTCACCCCACTTGAAAAGTATGTCCTCTCCACTATGCAATCTAACCTGCTGCATGGGATGCCTGTGAATGATGACCTTAATATGATGCCAGGTAATGTGTGATGATTTAAACAATGACTTAATTTGATAAATGTGTACTGTAAACTGCAAATGTGACTAAGGAAGTCACTTCAAGTTTGTGCAAAAGCTCATGGTGATTTAGACTCTCATGTGTCTCATTTTATCTATTGCACTACATGTCCCAGAAACCTATGTGATGGAAATCTTAACTTCCAATTTCTTATTCACAAATAGTGGTCCACCACTGCTGGTGATTTCATTTTACACTGGTATATGATACATGAATATGTGTATGAATTAGTAACCATCACAGTTGTCTTGTAAATGCAACTGAGTAAATAAAATATGTGAGAGGTTGTATATAATCATAATGTTTTGGTATTGTCTGTTGACTACTTATTTTTATTTCCACATACAGCCAGGGTAGATGCACCCACTGGAGCAGAGGTCCCTGCACTTGCAGGGAAGTAACGTCTTGGGGCAGATCAACCTATACCACTGGCACAAACTAGTACGTAGTATGGCAAGAAGAGGGTCACATTTACTACACTGTGTTAGGAAAAACCCATAGATATTTTACATAGAATCCTTCAATAGTCTCACACTTGTGAACTGAACAGGGAAATTTTGTTCATAACATGTGTGAACTAGAATGTAAACTAAATACACTCATATAATTTTAGGCCCTGTGACGGTGGCCAGGAAAATACCTACTACAGCGATCTCTGCTCCACGTATGGGTGTGACATATGGTCAGACACCACACAATGTGCGAATGGTAGACCCTGGTAAGTACACTTAAATATTACTTTATTGACAGCTCATAGTCTTTAATATTGGATGATATGTTAGCGGTATGTGGTGTGTGTCTAAAATCCATGTTGTCACTTTACTCAAAATGCTCAGGTATGGCTCATAAGAGTAAACTGCTTTATAACATGTTGGATAATGAAAAGACAACTCAGCATTTAAATAATAAAGTATGTACCACATTGCTTATATTGTCTCCTCTAAAGAGGAGTAGCCCCAACTATATAGAAAGTGTATAGCTATGACACATATATGTAAAATTATTCACATCATCCTTTGTATTGGAATATGAATATGTATGGTACATTACAGCTGCTGTCAGGAGTTCCTCTATGATCCAAATTTCCTCATTCAGGGACTTGGAAGACATTCTGGCTTTAGCAGTCAGACACACTCCTATCTGTCCGTACGTGCCTTATAGAGTTGTAACCTATTTATTCCCATATAGTGCACAGTGACCTAAACATTGTGAAAGGAAATTATTAGATATTGCCTCTTCTCTTTTTAAGAATCTGATTTTGCTGTGTGATATATTCCCAACACAATTCGTGATGTCTGTGTTAATACTGCATGTTCACTTATCATTCATGCTGCACATTAATTAAGGTGTCACTTCCTTGTGAAGCTGCTGGATCGAGGACCACGTCTTCTGCCATTCAATCAAGGAGCCAGGTTCAGCAGCTGACATCATGGGGGTTATTCAGGTGAGTTTGATTTTGTATTGCACAACTGCATTGAGCAACTCTGTTCAATGCAGAGCTGTCACGTGTAGCGGAACTCCGCAAACTCCACCCAGGCCCAGTCAAATGTCATTGTGTTTAGGAAGAGAAGGCAACTTAAGAACGTGAGCATGTAAAATGGCATTTCTATCCGGGCCTACTGTAGACACGTGACACCCACTCAGTGGACGTGAGATGACTAAAAAAGCCATCTGATAACAATGCTTAATCATATTCATGAAAGCTTACAAACACTAAAATTATAAGAAGGCAGTTGGCTATTTTGAAGGTAAAAGCATTTAGAGAGCCAAAGTTAAAAAAAATGTAAAAGCAAATCTAAAAAGCAAGTTAAAAGCAAGGAAATGTAAAAACAATACAGGATGTTAAAAAGTTGTCCAAATTAAAAAAATCCTACACCTCGAAACTGCCAGATTGTTTATGTGTTCCAAGGAGTAGACAAAACATTGCTCTTCCTAGCAACCACATATGATGTACCCAGAGTCACCCAATGCATCAAGTCCATAGAAGAAACTTGTTCCAGTCCATCCTCCTCAGCATCAGCCAAGGGAGGAACAGCCAGTGCTGAGTCTTCAAAGGACAAGCCAGGATCCAAATCTCCAGGAGCTGACGCATACCAGGAAGGCTCATAGTATGCATTTAGGAGCAATGCCAAGTGTAAAGGACAATGGTACAAGTGAGCCGTTAAGGGACTCACCAGTAGGTCAATGTCCGGAGATCGAACCAGTTGCATTCTCAAGCATATGTCCTGGGCACACTCAAAAGTGCTCAGCAGACAGCAGAAAATGAGCTGCACGCAGTGTAACCAGACAGGCCGAAAGGACAAGAAGCAGGACTCATTAAGTTCCTGACGTGAGGGTGCACCAAAGCACTGTATCATGAGTTCAGGACACAGGAGCATGTGTGATAGTGCTATCCCCAATTGGCCTCGTGATTGGACATTCATTGAAGATCAGAAAAAATAAAAGCACAGTTCTGACAACTAGGAACAGGACAAGCGTAAACCTCCAAAAATGCTTCCAAGCACGGAGTGTAAGAATGATGGAATAACTCCAAAAGACCGTCTGGAAGGTGCTAACTAACCCGAAGCCAAATGTTTTTAAAAAGTGTGCAACTCCCGCAATACTTGACATGTTTAAAATGTGGTGAACAAGTTCCCCAAAATGTTGTGGAAAATTAGTAAGGAATAGCAACTGTATCTCAGAAGAGGACCTTGCAACTTGAAGATCAAACGTCTACCTTTCAGATAGTAAGGCCACATCTTTCTGGAACAATAAGGCTTTCAGTCTGCTCATAGAATCAAAGAACACCTTTGTAAGGTATATTGAACGCCAAAATGTTGCATCTCTAACTGTGCAGGCAGGTGGAAACAGTACTCGTGTACAACAGGTCACAACTGCAAAGACCGTTACCATATAGGCAATGCCCAGTCTCATCCCACAGCAGCTTTGATCATTCAGCATCAAGTAACTCCCATTAGAGAGTAATCTGTCAGCCAGACGGATCACAGCAGCCAGACAACCCTTCAAATAACATGACAAGTTGACCTTAGACGCATTACATGCGCCGTGAACTGAAACTTCCCTGCAAAATAAGGAATGTCCCAAGCTACTCTTGCAGTCAGTTTGGCTAAGAAAAACCTCAGTCCCACCATTCCTACATTGGAATTTGGAAGGTAAGATTTATGACTCGTGTACATATCCCTCTCCTAGCACTTAATATCCACCCACTTGATGGTGTAGTAAGAAATAAACCCCTGGATTTTCCAATCCATGGGAGGTATTTCTGCAACAGTGAATGGCAGTTTTTCTAACTTCGCTATATCTAACATAGTGTATGTTGCGTCCTTCTTTGCCATGATGGTTCGTTATATTGTGAGATTGTATGGTAGAAATAAACTAGTGGCATCAGCGTGTTTTCATGGAATGCAACCAGCACAAAGTGTCTGTAGGGTCCAACTCAGTAACACAATAGCCCTAAGCTGCAATTGCCCATGTTGCAAAGAAGATATGTCACCCTGTATGATGTTGATTGCTGGCGACACAGTGTTACCGAGAGAGTAAATCCTGGTGGATAGAGTGGTCATTCCATTATCCATTACTGCTAAAGCCCTTTCTAAATTTGCCCTGTCAATTTTGTGCAATCTCTCAGTAGTTTACTGCTGTGAAATCTTCCACACTTCATTGTATATTGCATCAGAAAGCACTTTTGGCATTGTCTCGGAGGACCTAGTAAAAAGTCCTGTAATCCCATGTCATAAGAAAGAAGGGGCACATGTTGTTTCACCTGAGACAGTGTAGATTGTATAAGCCGATTAAGGCACAACTGCCGAACACTGTAAACTGTTGCCACCGAGTGTTGTGGCTGCATGTAATGTAGGTCGGGTCTAGTGATCCTAAACCCTTTGGTGTTGTCAAGAAAATGTGCCTGACATCCGTTAGTAATTAATGGCAAAACTAACCATCCCTCTTGATCAGTACTTGAAGATTTGTATGAGCCATTGCGAAGTATAGTTCTAATGTTTCCTCCTTGAATTTGTGAATTATTGCCAGTTCACAAAACATGCAAAGGTGGGATTGTTTGGTGTATTCAAATCTTTGATCTTGACCAGGCCAAGACATTAGGTTTGATGCACAGTTTCATTCAGGAAAATCATTTGATGTGGTATAAGGCATGCTCTAAATAAAGCCTAGTTTCGCTGAACCTGCCAATCTCTTGTTCTTCAAATGGATGTTAAATCAATGTTGTCTTTCCAAAAGTCAAACCCTTACACAGACAGCTGGCAAAGGAAATAAGCAGAATAAATCAGCTTGGTGTCAGTGAGCATAGTGTTCTTAGCTTGTGAGGGTATGAGCTTATAATAATAGAACTCTGTATCTGCTGAATTGTGACCTGAAAAATATGCGAACTTCTTGGCAAATGCTTTTGAGTTACCCTGTGGTGGTGTAGTGAGGAACTTCGATTTTCGATCTCGATCGAATCGACCCACCATTTTGTAACCCGCCGCCATTTTGTGTTGCCATCACTGAGGCAACACAGCGAACGAAGTCTATTCTGCTTTTTCCCGTAGCTTGGTGTCGAAATCCGTCCTCGGCCTTGTTTGTGAAGCTGATGTTTGGAGTAGCCGAGTACACTAATCCGTGTCTGGCTTTTCTAATCCCTGTTTCAACTATCTGTAGGCTCACACCATTCTTTCCCGATCATATCTTATCGACTGGCCTTCACTGTCTCCTGGTAACATTCTCTTGTGTCATGCCTGTCCTCCAATACACACAAACGTATCTCACCACCTGCAAGTCAGTTGTAATCTGTTAATAAATTAAGTTCGGGGGTGGGATGAAAAACACAGTTGGAGGAGAGGTCTCTTCGAGTCATCTGATCTTTCTGTTTTCGAACCCTTCTTACTGGTTCCGCTTTGTTTTCCACTTACCCTATTGGCTCTTTTCTTCTTTGCTTGGGGCGTGTGTTTTGTTAATAATTCTGTATTGTATCATATTTAATCTGATGCGCCACAGAGTAAAGTGGCAGTCTCCTGAGAACCTACTTTGTGTACTTCTAGGATAACTGTACTAGCTGCAGCTAAATAAATCCAATCTTCTAACGCCGACAGAGTGTCCCGTGTCTCTGTGTAACGAAGCAGGTGAACCCAGAAGAAGGAGGGCGTACCCTGCGCCGCCAGGTCCAAAAGGTTCTGGTTCTTCAATTGGCGCCCAACGTAGGGCGGCTTCAGTGGTACCGGTTCTGCTCGAAGGTCGTGAGGAACCTCGCAAGAAAATTCCGGAGGGTTCGCGAGCCACACTAAGCGACCCCTGTATGTCGAAAGTGGTCCGAAGGTCTTTTGCAGCGCGGTTACTCCTTCCTGACGGCTACTGGCGACCGCTGCCCTGACTGCTGCCCTGCTTTGGCCCATTCCTTTGGTGATGTATGGTAAAGCGAGGTGATAGACGGGCCTCTGTTGGTGGAAGAAGACGTCCTTAGTTAAGTTAAGTATTTTCGTGGGTCGCGCCCACAAACTTTGGTTCTTTGTTTGATGTCCTTAGGTTACTTAGATTTAGTTTTTGCAAAGACTAAAGCCGAGGGTAAGTGCATTTGTGCTGCGTAAACTGAGTTTTACTCCCTTGAAGTTTGTGAACAGTCTAGAGACATTGTGAAATGCCTGGTCTGACTAAGTTTGTTGTCTTGGTTGTAATAGGGACTCCCGACTTGAGGACTCTTGTCCGATTCCTTCGGTTGGAACTCCCACATATGAGCTCTACTCGAAACATGGTATCGGCCCCATTGCCTTTAACAAGACATGGACTCGATACACGAAGAAGGATGGTGTTCTTAAATGGCCAGAAAATGGTAGTTTTGACCCTGATGTGTTAGATAATTTGGAAACAGTTTTGTTCAAAAGAAAAGCCCGGCCGGCAATGTTTGACTCTCTTCGCCTTTGGCGTAAGGAAGCCAAACAGAAAGAAATTAAACAAGCAAGACGAGCTAGGAAAGCACATGGTATGATGATTATACAGGCTGCCCAACAGTTCAAAAATGATTAAATTGACAATACGACTGAAATTTCAGAAAGACAGCATCGTATGGCGATAGATAAATGCTATCCGGTGTTGCCTGTTTCTCCTTCTGATAATAAGAAAGATATAGAAGAAGATCCCCTAATGTCCCATTTATTGAGGTTGCCCCCGCCCTATGCGCAAAATGTCAATGTGCCTCAGCCGTTACAGCCTGCTCAGCCGCTAGTGGTACCTCGCCGGTTCCGGCTCTTCAGCATGTGCCTCCTCCAGTATTACCGCCCTTGCCGGTTTTACCATTAGTCTCAAATTCTCAGCCTTCACTGCCTGATCCTAGCTCTCCTTTGCCTTCTGCTCCTCCTGTAAATTCTAGTCCTTCTCTTGAAAATTCTAATGTCTAATTCACCATCTATGCGTAAGCGTCTCACAGATTCTGTCACTAGTATTCTATCTACTTTTTTCGGGGCTCTTAATGCGTCTCCGGCTTTTGCTCGAAGACAATCTCGTAGTCAGTTTCCAGACTTTGAGGAACGAGAGAAGTTAGATTCTCTTGCACGAAGATGGATCAAGAAGGGTCCACAATATAGTGTGTCTGATATTATGCCTACCTTTTTGCAATGGAATGCGCCTACGCAAAGGTATGTTTTTAATGTAATGTGCGATATTCTCATTAAAGAATGGGAAGATGTGAGTTCGAGTCCGATCTCACAAGATTTGTTAGATGTCCAAGCCGATTTTGAGAAAGGACTTATTGTAGGTTCCAAAGTTGAGGAAGCTGTAAGGATACTCATCTCTTATAGAACCTTATTGTTCTCTCAGATTTTTCTTGATTCTGATCGGTCGGTTAAATTGACATAAAAAAATGACCCTATGAGAGAGGTTCCGCCAGTATGGAAGGAAGAGGTTGCGGGAGTAGGTGCTAATCCAGCTATTCCTGCTCATTTTCAGCGTATATGGGTACATGTGCCATGGAAGAGATCTGAAGTTTTGGCTCTTAAGCAGACTCTACCAGATCCTCGTAAGAACCCTGCAGGTTATTACAAAGAATTATCGCAGACAATCGATGCTTGTATTATGAATCTGGCAGATATTGATATGTTAATGGGTAATGTAGTCCCACAGACAATATGGGCTAAAATTCGTAGAGAGGATTACGCACAGGAACTGGGTGCTACTTGGAATGTTATAGCTGATACAGATAGAGACCAAGTGGGTGGTGCAAAACCTGACACTTTGATCTCGGAGCTTCATGGTAGAATCATTACGTTAATGAAAACTATGATGCCTGCATTGAGAGTGAATTGGGATAAGCTAGCAGCATGTAAACAAAAGAAAGATGAAAGGTTCTCTGATTTCTTTACTCGTTTCGAAGAGACATTTATCGATCATAGTGGTCAGGACATGGCTACCGAGGGTGGACAGCGACTATTCGTGGACAAATTTGTATTCAATTTGCTTCCCGAGCTGTCACACAAATTAAAGGATTCAGAAAGTTCTTGGGCTGTTTCTTCTTCTGCCCAGATATTGGCTACTGCACAATATTACGAGAATAGGGACAAAGAAGAAAAAGAAAAGCAAGAGAAGAAGACGAAAGATTTAAAAACGAAGGTTCTCTTGCAGCAAGCCTATCCGCCACGTTATGTTCAGCCTCAGACTCAACAGCCACCGCAGTTTCAGAGATTGTATCAGAAACCTGAGCCATACATTCCGCGACCTTTGTTAGGTCCTAATCAATGTGCCTATTGTAGATAGGAAGGTCATTTTAAGAGCAGTTGTCCGATTTTATTGCAGCGCAATGGAGCGTTATATGCTCCACGAGGTCGTGCTGGCCTGCAGTCAGCAAACAGAGGTAGAGGTCGAGGTGTACTGACTCAAGAACAGCGTGCCCTTCCTTCTCCCAATTCCATGAACTACTTTGATCAGTAGAATGTGAGATCTACACAGTATTATAATGAAGACCATTATGTTGAAAGCGAGAATGAGAGTCTTCATGCCAACTAGGACAGCCATGGACAAAGTAGAGGAGTTGTGCCAATCCCAGTAGATCAAAATGGCCCTTATGTCAACGTCACTACTATGGGTGTATCAGAGCCATTTCTTCTAGATACTGGAGCAATGAGAAGTTCTATTATTCATTCTAAACTCCCTGGGGCACCTTTGTCTGGCTTAACGAATGTTTCTGTAGGATTCTCTGGCGCCCCTGTTCGCATTCCGGTTTCTTGTCCTTTGCCTATTTCCGTTGGTCCTTATGACTTGGAAGCTCCATTTTTATTAACGAATGGTTGTGGTGAGAATCTGTTGGGTCTAGACCTATTGAAAAGAATGCATGCTACAATATATTGTTCTCCTTCAGGCGTACATCTCACTCTAGGTCAGAAGTTGATCTCCCCAATGTATCTGTCCAGAGATCAGTTTCCTCCTGAGTTGCTTTCTCTTCCGACAGCACTTTGGGCCACAGGTCCGAACGATGTGGGTTGTCTTGAGATACCGTCTTATGTTGTTACTCTCAAGCCCAATGTTGAATTACCACGTATTCCACAATATCGAATTTCTGCTGAAGGTGAAAAAGCGCTTTTAGAAATCATTCATGATCTTATTCGGAAGGGTGTGGTTGAAGAAACGAGAGGCAACACATGTAATAGTCCTATTGTTCCTGTTCTTAAACGTACTGATCCTTCTAATCCTCCTATGTACCGGTTTGTGATTGATCTGCGAGAAGTAAACAAAATTGTGATTCCACAATTTCCTCTTGTTCCAGATATCACTGCCTTGTTGACTATGATACCTTCCACAGCGACTTGGTTTTCTGTTATTGATCTAAAGAATGCCTTCTTCTGTATTCCAATTGCAGAAGAGAGTAGGGATATTTTTGGTTTTTCTCTTGGAGGCCGAAGCTTCCGATTTAAGCGCGCACCCCAAGGGTACTGTGAAAATCCCTCCATTTACAGCCAAGCTTTGAAATGTCATCTTGATACTTTTCATTTGCCGTCTGGTGCCGCCCTTATCCAATATATGGACGACTTGTTAGTCGCCGCCGATTCAGAAGATATCTGCAAGGATGTCAATGTAGCACTGTTGCGTCACTTGTTTAAGCTGAATCACAAGGTTTCACCTTCCAAACTACAATATGTTAGTCGAGAGGTTACCTATTTGGGTCATCTCCTATCAAAGGAGGGACGATGATTGACACCAGAGCGATTTCAGGCGATTGCTCGAATGTCAGTACCATCCACACAAAGGGAAGTACGTGCTTTTCTGGGAATCACTTCTTATTGTAGACAGTGGATCCCTAACTTCTCTTTGATTGCTAAACCTTTGGTGGCACTCACTTTAAAAGATACGCCTCAGCCCCTTCCTTGGACTGAAGAGTGCCAAAAGAGTTTCACTGATTTACGCACTGCTCTGTGTTCTGCTCCTGTACTGGGTACCCCAGATTACACTAAGCCTTTTACGCTGTATGTTCACGAGAAAGAAGGTTGTGCATTATCAGTCTTGACACAGCAATTTGGAGATAGACAGCGACCATGTGCTTATTTTTCGGCTACGTTAGATCCCGTAGCAAAAGCATTGCCTAGTTGTCTCAAAGCCACAGCAGCCGCAGCGATTTCTATCCGACAGTCCGCTGGGATAGTGTTAGATAACACTCTTATTGTCATGATGCCACATGCAGTGGATACCTTACTAAACAGAACGAAGACACAGCATCTCACGAGTGCACGTTTAACTGGTTACGAGCTGACGCTTTTGGCTAGTCACGTACACATCAAACGATGCAATACTCTGAATCCAGCTACTTTGTTGCCCCTTCCAAATGAAGAGAGTGTTGAGGATTAACATGACTGTTTCTTCCGTACTGAGGAAAAGACAAAAGGAAGGATTGATTTGAGAGACACACCGTTAGAGAATCCAGATGGGACTCTATGGGTAGATGGTTCTTGTTTTAAGATGCCTAATTGAGATACGGTTTCAGCCTATGCTGTAACTACCTTACATACGACTGTGGAAACTGCACGTGTTAGACACAATTCAGCACAAGCAGCAGAGTTGATAGCACTGACGAGAGCTTGTGTATTATCAAAAGGGAAGAGAGTGAACGTGTACACTGACAGTCAGTATGCCTTTGGTGTCGCGTTCAATTTTGGGCGTCTCTGGAGGGAGAGGGGTTTCCTAACTTCACATGGCACTAAGATACAGCATGGTCAGTTAGTGACTGATCTCCTTGAGTCACTTGCTTTACCTGTCCAAATAGCGATAGTGAAGTGTAGTGCTCACAAGAAGATAACGGATGATGTTGGACGAGGAAATGCATTTGCTGATGAAACAGCAAAGAAAACAGCGAGAGATTCAATGAGTCGAATGTATATGGCAGGTCCTGCGAATTGGGTCAGAGAGAGAGGAATGTGTGAGAATACAGTGGAAAGCGTGAAAACGATTCAGAAAGAGGCTACAGAAAGAGAGATAAGCAAGTGGAGAGAAAGTACGGGAATGTTAGATGAGATGGGTTGTTGGGTAGAATTATCTGAACATCAACGTTGGTTGTTACCGGATGCTTATGTACTCCCAGTGGTTACTAGGGCTCATGGTCCAGCTCACCTTAGTGCAAAAGGCATTTGTAAACTCCTAGCTCCAGTTTGGCAGAATGAAAGTATCCCGAAATGTGCAGACAACGTAGTAAAGCATTGTATTGTTTGTCTGATGTATAATCCAGGAAAGGGAACCCCCATTCCAGCAGGTCACTTTGCTCCTCCGACATACCCATTTGAAGTGTTGCAAATCGATTACATTCACATGGATCGGTGCAACAACCTCAAATATGTTCTGGTGGTAGTATGTGCCTTTTCATAATGAATAGAAGCATACCCTTTGAAACACAACACAGCTTTATCCACAGCCAAAATTCTTCTAAAAGAATTCTTTCCCAGGTTCGGATTGCCGCGCATTGTCTGGAGTGACAATGGGAGCGAATTTGTTGGCCACGTCATGCAGAAAGTTTGTGCAGGTCTTGGAATCAAGCAAAAGTTCCACGCGGCAAATCATCCACAGTCAGCGGGTTTAGTAGAATGTTATAATGGAACCTTGAAATTGAAATTAGCGAAGATTCAATCAAGTACGAGACTTAATTGGCCTGATGCTTTGCCGTTAGCTCTGCTATCCACCAGAACTGCAGTACACTCTCGTCTGGGACTTAGCCCCTACGAAGTGGTGTTTGGCCGTCCGGCCACGTATGGGGAATACCTCGTCCTAAAAAGTTCTCAGATTTGCCCTACCCAATGTTGATTGACTATCTGCATGACCTTACAACTAAATTGCATGTCCTTCATCGAGAGGTTCAGAGTGCTTTGCCGGAGGCTTCCACAGATCCAGGTCACTCCATCCGTCCAGGTGACTGGGTCTGCACCCGAAATTTTCAGAAGAAAAAGAATTTGGAGCCCAGATGGCAGGAGCCTCGTATGGTCCTACTCACGATGAGGACAGCAGTTAAAGTTGAAGGAAAGAAAAATTGGATTCACGGTGTGCATTGCAAGAAAGTACCTTTGCCCTTGCCTTTTGATCAGTGGCTTCATAGAGGGGTTGGTGACTGTGAAGGCGAAACAGTTCTACGATTTGTACCCTTTAGCGATGCACACCAGAATGGGACATTGTCTGAGAAAGAGGACGACGACATTTTACAAGAAGCAATTCCATCGCATTATCGCTTGAATACGACTGAACCAAGAACATTGTTTCAAGATCAGAGTGTTCTGGGGAAGGAGCGCTACCACCTCAGGCCCAGACAGTTCTTGTCTTTGGTATTACTTGTGTCCGGTATTTTGTCCTTTATAGCGCCGGGACGCCCCTATGCTGGGGCAGCTGTGCGCTTTATAAATCTGGATAACATAACATAACATAACAACAATTGAGACTTTCTTCTCCCTTGTGTAGTGTTCTGTTTAGGTTGCAGGGTCACAGTAGGAGTCTAGGTCACGACCTGAGTAGTGACAATAGGTCTGCAGGATTTTCAGTGTCATAGGACGGTAGAGCATCGTGACTTCAGTGATTGAGGAAGATTGCCGTGAGCATCCACTAGTGAAAATGGAAACTACACCCAGTAATAAAGAGAGAAGAGATGAAATGAAGAAAGCATCTTGTAAAATAATGTACAGTCGTTTTAGTATAACTCTATGTGTTTTTATATCATTATGTATTGCTTTGGCGATTATAGGTTGGATAGTTTATGTTTTACAGCCAAGAAATACCTCCCCTTCCTCCTCTTTGCCTTCTTCTACTATCTCTCCACACCTCTTTCATACTTTTCCTTCACATGAACTTGTCAGAAGAACCGAGTATTACAACAATTCTTTTGTCCAACTATTACACCAGCATCAATTAGTGGTTAACACAACTGATTGTTGGGTATGTGGTCTTATGCCGCATACTACTGAGAAGGGAATACCATTTCTAGTTCTTCCTTTCTCCTACGAGGGTTCTGCTTGGGCATTCTTTGTTATTTTCTCAAATGCATATCAAAGTAAATTCAGACGGTCTGTTGCTTCACAAATTAATTATCCGGATTTTAGTCATAGTTCTTTGATTAAGGGTATGGTAGTTATGGCTAAAATCATGGAGAATAGCAAGATTTCTATCGATGAAAGAAAAGCATACACCAATTGGAACGTCACCCAATACATGTCGAGTCTTAATAATAAAATGGGAAAGGAGAAATCCTCACCAATCTGGACTGTACCGCATCAAGGTAACTTCTGTTTAAAAAAAAAACGATCGCTCTTCTGACACTGCACCAAAGAGTAACTGTTCCTACACATACATTTATTCCTCTCTGAACTCACCTCCTCTAGTGCCGTCTCAAGGCACCTATTTCATTTGTCATGATAGAGCTTATACCTGGTTGCCAACGGGTTTCTCTGGTACCTGCTACATAGCTTTCCTTCTTCCTCCTACTTACACTGCTTCTGCCAATTATCACCGAACCCGTCTCAGTCGAGGAATTATTGACTCAAAAGACACCACGGGACAAGAAGGAGGAGATTTCCTTAAAGGTTTTCTTCCCTTCTGGGGTCCAATGGCCAATAGCAGAAATATAAGGCAACTGGCCCGTGTTGTAGAAACTACAATAGACATCACTGTAGGAGCCTTGAGTAATATCACGGCGGAACTACAGGCGGATCGTCTTATGACCTTGCAAAACCGAGTTGCCTTAGACTTTATTCTTGCCGATCGTGGTGGAGTATGTAAATTGATCGGGTCAAGCTGTTGTATTTTCATTCCTAATGACGCTCCAACAGTATACCAAGCTATTTCCAAGTTGCATATAATCTCCGAGTCTATTCATCAGGACGAAGGAGATTGGTCCTTAACGGAATGGTTTTGGGGACTACTGTCCAAATGGGGCTGGAAAGCATTGACATTCCTTGGAATAATCTTGACAATCGTATTTTCCTGTTGCCTTTGTATGCACTGTGGTCCCGCTATCTGTGATCTTTGTGCTGTCATGTGCATTTCAAAACCCAAACCTCAAGTAACAGAAAACATAAGGATGATGTTACAACAACAGCTTGATGATCTCATGGCTATTGATGTGGACTCAGATTAACGTGAGTCTATCTTGCCTGAGTTCTGGCAAAAGGAGGGTCTGAGGAACTTCGATTTTCGATCACGATCGAATCGACCCACCATTTTGTAACCCGCCGCCATTTTGTGTTGCCATCACTCAGGCAGCACGGCGAACAAAGTCCATTCTGCTTTTTCCCGTAGCTTGGTGTCGAAATCCGTCCTCGGCCTTGTTTGTGAAGCTGATGTTTGGACTAGCCGAGTACACTAATCCGTGTCTGGCTTTTCTAATCCCTGTTTCAACTATCTGTAGGCTCACACCATTCTTTCCCGATCATGTCTTATCGACTGGCCTTCACTGTCTCCTGCTAACATTCTCTTGTGTCATGCCTGTCCTCCAATACACACAAACGTATCTCACCACCTGCAAGTCAGTTGTAATCTGTTAATAAATTAAGTTCAGGGGTGGGATGACAAACACAGTTGGAGGAGAGGTCTCTTCGAGCCATCTTATCTTTCTGTTTTTGAACCCTTCTTACTGGTTCCGCTTTGTTTTCCACTTACCCTATTGGCTCTTTTCTTCTTTGCTTGGGGCGTGTGTTTTGTTAATAATTCTGTATTGTATGATATTTAATCTGATGCGCCACAGAGTAAAGTGGCAGTCTCCTGAGAACCTACTTTGTGTACTTCTAGGATAACTGTACTAGCTGCAGCTAAATAAATCCAATCTTCTAACGCCGACAGAGTTTCCCGTGTCTCTGTGTAACGAAGCAGGTGAACCCAGAAGAAGGAGGGCGTACCCTGCGCCGCCAGGTCCAAAAGGTTCTGGTTCTTCAGTAGGCCTGTGCTCCCATTGTGTGTAATGAAATACAGCACATGTATAGTTGCTTTATGCAGAAAATAGGGACCATAATGGTGAAAACAGATGATTTCATCATAGTTAGCCATGCCATCATACATTTAATCATTTGTTGAAAACAATTGAATGCTGAAGATCATCTAGCATTTCATACTCTGTATCAATGTCCCAATCATCCGAGATATTACTAGGAGTGAAAATATCATGTAAATACATTTTGAATACATATGGCATTTGAATGAATTCAGTTGGTCCACATATATCATATGATTCCTTATCCCAAACAATTGCCTCAGGAACCAGAACGGCAGAAAAGTTCACCAGAGAAAGGTATCTACGCACTTTGTGTGATGGAGAATGGGGTGTTAAAAACAAGTTCACTAGTTTGGCAGCAGAGAATTCTGGAAGATAGTGTCCTTCCAGAATCACGAAAAAGACTGTCACAAAAAAAGTCCAAAGGAAGAGGAAAAGTAACAAAATTGTAATTCAAATGTATATTCATAGAGGAAGAAAGTATGTCTGTTTCATCAAAATGTATAATTCACGCAGTCTGCCTCTTGCGGTAGTGGTGGTGGGTCAGATGAATCTGAAAAGAAGTCATCAAAGAAGATGAAGTAGCTGAAGGCTGTTCGATCTATTTTTGGTAGCTCCGGCTCTGGTGACTGTGTAGAGCTGGGTGTTGACTCCAGTGGTGTTACATTGCGATAGACACCATCTTTATCTGTTTGCTGAATTGAAATCTGTGTTTCTGTGCATGATGTTTGTAGAGAGTTGATACTTCTTTGTTAGCTGTCCCCATGCAGGGGAGAAGAAGCTTTATGGCTGTCAAAGCTTCTATAGGGACTTCCTGTAAGGTAGTGAGAGGAGGTAGGTAACTACTTAGGAGCCCTCTTGGCCTACTGCATATAACCAGCCACCTAATGTGGTTTGATGAGATCTATTGACACAAATCACTTTTTTTTGCAACCAGCAGGGGGCAATAGAAGTGCAGTTCTTGTACCTTCAACAGCCAGGACAGGTACAGGACTGGATACCTTCTTGTCCACGATCTTCTCCTGGACCTGTTTACCAATTTTGGGATTAAAACCAGGAGTTGCTGGTGTTTCCGTCACTTCTCCAGTGGTGGTACATTTCAGCTGGATGCTACTCTGAGTTTCCCAAAAGTCATTCAGGTCCTGTAAAACTGTAAAACATTAATTGATGTCAATTGGTGTTTCAGCCACCACTGTAGTGGGACTGTTGAAGGGTTGGGACAAACATCTTAACCCAAATCAAGATCTTGTAGGGAGTCCTACAACCCAGGTGTTTTCTAGGCGGATTAATCCCATACGGGTGATGAACCCAATTGTGACCTGAACTTAATATCCTAGCTGGTAAGGACTGCTTTAAGTCCTGGTTCTTCCTTTCCATGACCTCATTTCCCTTGGGATGGTAGGTTCAGGAGAACCGCACAGTCACACCCAATTTTCCCATGGTGTCTCTGTAAGCCTTGGAGGCAAACGTTAGACCCTGATCTGAATGGAATGTGGCTACTGCTTATGTCCCGATAAAGACTTGCAGATCTTTTATAACAGTTTGGACATCAGCCGATCGCTGTGGCCAAACCAATTGGAACCAAAGGGAAGATTTACAAGCCCCCTGCACCATCAGTACGTCACTTTTTCTGACGTACGGGAGGCGCATTTCACTTCTCCATATTTACAAGCAGAGGAAAAGCCACCCTGCGTGACTTTTCCTCTCCTTGTAAATATGGCCCCTTGACACGCAGCACTTTGCGTGCAAGGGGCGTTCCATGGGTGTTACTGTGGGTGCTCCCACTCAACACCCATGGAACGAGACACATTTCCAGATTTACGAGGAATCATTAATCTGGAAATGCATGTCATTGCTATGCCTCCCCAGGGGAGGCTTAGCGAGGCACAACAAGGAGAAATGTTTTAATTTCTCCCCATTCTTACCTCTTTCAAAGCGTTCTGCATTCTACAGCACACATTGAAATAGGAAAATGCCTTTAGTGACCCATGACGCAGGAACCCTTGCACCATGGTACAAGGGTACCTGTGCTGGCGCATGGCTGAAGTTTGTGCGCCAGTACAGGTGGAAGCACAGGAATGCCACATTTTGTAACCTCCCATTTGGACTGCCCCTGTTACATGTGCTCTTTCTCTTCATGTTATTTATGATACTTTCAGAGCAATCTCTTTTTGGTAAGTTTTCATAGCTCGGTTGCGAGTCACAAGAACAACGCACTTTCTACTCAGCACACACTCAATCACACCAAGGGGGATCAACAGCTGACTGCAGCAAAAACATCATGTGAACCACACTTCCCTGCAACACGTACACACCTCTAGTCCGAGCACCATTACAAAGGCATTTCTTACTTTCCCTCATGCGCCACTGCTCAGGTGCCTCTCCCCGAAAGATATTTTCCCACAATGACAGGATGTTCAGCTGACCACAAGACTTGAACCTAGTTCCCCTGTTACAAAGCGGACAGCTCTGTCCCTAACACCACATTCCATCCCCTTCTACTTTCCAAAATGGTCTTATACTTTCATTTTTGTAACAGCCTGTTTGCAAGTGTATATATCATAGGTTTAAACAAATTTCTTTCCAAACATGTTTTAATGCAAAACACAATAATATTAAAACACCTGGCACTATGCAGCTATATGTTTGGGCACTTAAGCACGAGCCAGCTTTTGCATCTTTAGAACTGCAGTTAGGAAGGCTACCACTGTTGTTTGTTGTGTGTCTGCAAACCACTGGTTCACCCTTGCTCGTTGGGAAGGTGGGAATGGCACCTTGGGGAATGGGAGGGGATCAACGTGGCAGGACAGCGCCCCTCCCATCTCACAGGCAGCTCCTTTATGTCTTTGTGGCCATTAATGGTAAAGCTACCCCTTTCACTGAAGCATGGCGCCCCCTTCCCCTAGCAACCAGAGAGCTTCATACTCCAATATCACACCTGTTTGTTACAGGTTACCATCAACATTCTCTGACAGTCTTATCTACTAAATATATGACCTTTCTGAGAGCCAACCTAGTGACATACTACTGCCCACTGACCTCCCAATTTATGGAACAATTCTGTTTATTAACGCTCGTCAAGTGTATTACACAACTGTTTTCCTACAACCAATGGCTGGCAGTGGTACGAAATACATTTAGGACATATAACACAGCTGAGTGCCTACAACCCATTTGGCCGGCAGCATAGGTCATCCATTTAAGGTAACGAGAAAAAAAAAAACACACCCAACACCCCCCGCTCCTCAGTCATTCAACAGGTTTATGATCAGCAGCATGAGCTCTTTGGTCCGATACATAAAAGGGAAGGGAAAATAACAAGTACTAAGAAATTCCTAGGCTGTGATAGGCATCCCATGAGGGATAAAATGGAGTAGCCACAGACAAGTCAGACAAGTTAGTTCCCTGAACTCAGAAGAAAGATAAGAGGTGCAGTTTGGGTCTACAGACAAGGACAGGTTCTCCATCCTCAGGATGAACCATAGTTTATGTAAGCAATAGGTATGGTCAGGAATCTTATTGGTACCCCATAGGGAAAAAATCACCTGTTGTACCGCCCCCAGTGCTGGTGCCATTTGATTTCTCTGGGTGGAGCGTAGAAGATTTGTCAGGGGGTTTGGGAGTCCAAGGATAGTGTATGCTGAGAGACTTGGGATTGAAGTATTAAAGGCAGCATCAATGTTGGTCAGCACTTGGTCCCAGTACAGAGTGAGTTTTGGACAGTGCCATAGAAGGTGGAGGAGGGTCCCAGTGTAACCGCAAATTCACCAGTAGTCATTGGAGCACTCCACTTGTGGATTCACGTCGGGTTCAGGTACCACTAAGAGACAATTTTATAAGCAGGTTCAGAACTGGCCATGCTGTCGGCTGTGTGGTGTACCCTATAAAAAAACATCCTCCCATTCTTTGGTGGCAAGGGCCCAACCCAGCTCTTCCTCCCAACGTGTCTGCCCCATGAACCTTGCCGGGGAAACTTCCTAGCTCAGAAAGGCATACAGTTCAGTGATGAGATGCTTATCATCTGTTTTAAGAAGTATTCACCTCTCAAAGGAGTCATAGACCGTTCCACTCCATGTTTGTACTCCAGTGACGCAGCTGCAGTTATTGAATGTGGACAGCGCCGGTTGGAGAATAATCAGCTTTGAACTGATCAAAGGGGATAATCCTGTGTTAATCAAAGAGGCTTTCAAATCATTTACAATTTCTGTTGTGCCACCTCTGGAACACCTCTGGCTCCGGCCCCGGAGTGAAATCAGGGTTGGCCAGTATCAGAGTCACCTTGGAGGGGAACGTCGTGCTACCCACCTCAAGCACTACAAAATCCCATACTTTGAGCATTGTGCTCGTCACTGGTGAAAAGTATAGGCCCCAAGGTCCAAGCTTATGTGATAGCCAGGTTTCTTCCATATATTTCAGCCGGTGACTGCTAGATCCATTAAGGACCAATGTTTTTCTGATAGTGGGGGATTCCATTCTACTAAGAAATGGAGCTGTGTGGCTTGGTAGTAGCGGAGCAGCAATGGATCTGCTAGTCCTCCGTCACATTTCTGGTAGTAGAGCATCTGCTGGTTAAGGCAAGGCATCCTGCCATCCCACAAAAATGTGTTAATATCCAACTGAATGGAGCGAAGGACGTTGAGGGAGGGGAGGGGGGGTCAGTGGTGAAACACATAGACTATATGCTGTACAATGGTTATTTTAACTGCCCCTATCCGGCCAGTCCAAGAGAGGCAAAGCCGGTTCCATGTGGGCAGGTCCCCCCGTATCTGGGAGAGAAGAGTGAAATAATTATCAGCTATGGTTTTGGGGAGGGTCCGAGTCAGCTTGATGACCAAGTGTTCTCAGGGATGGACATTTGGTTATGATGTCACACAAGAAGCTAAAGGAGTTTCTCCCTTGGCAGTGGAAACACTGCCTAGTGAACTACTTAAAAAACACTTCTGTTCTCAGCGACTCAAATCATTGCCTGGTATGGTAGAGTTTAGATGTTTTCTATTTGGCAATAACTGGGTGGAGTTGTTTGTTTTGGCTTGCAACATAACATTGCATTATTCAGTTTACAATCAACATAAAGTATTGTAATGAAGTTTACAGTAGTAAACACAATGTTGAAACTGGCAGTTGTTATCTGGTTCATGAATTATTGCGTTTGGCTTTCACGGCGACACCAAGTGCTTCATACGTGTGCGCTGTGTTCTATTCACTTATTACATATAACAATTAGGATGTGTTCTGTGGTACTTGCTTGTGTGTACAGAGTAAGCATTTTTAGGCTACATTAGGTATTCATAATGATATTTTTTGTTGTATTTGTTCTCGTGGTAATTAATTTAAGATATTACTTTGGCAAACCATAATTATTCAAGGAGTATGATGTATATTTTCATAACGTATCAATCGAGAGTGGAGAGACATGAGGTTCCTTTCATGGACGCACAGCTGAAATCCTTTAACAAAAGGTAACTTCACTTATCCATTTTCCACTCTCGATTGATACGTCATGCCAGTGGTTGAAGGGCAATAACCACTATCACTTGGAATGCACGCAAAAGGATTGAATTAAAAAGTGACTCCAAAAAACTGGATTAAATGGTGTGCATTTCGTCACTCATGTTTGTATATTTTCATAAAACATATTTATTTTTTGCAAAGTACACCTTGTTGTCATAAAATAGCATGGAGAGTGGGAGTAGCGGTGTATGCGCCGTTTTTTGGAACATTAATCAAGGAAACAGTTTCAAAGTGGCTAAACACTGTTATAGTGCTGTTGACCTACATCAAAGTACTTGTCTTTCTGTCTGTGCGTTAAAAAGCCTTGGAATATGTCATTAAGTATTTCTTGAGGCAAGCATGTATTCCTAAATCAGACTGCATGACCTAGTGTGTAGCAATTGTATAGCTCTTCAAACCCTGGCGGCATAGTTTGTCTACTATGAAGTCAGAAGAGAGTTGTGAGTCCTTCTTCCGTATCACGTACTCCTCTGATCTTCACTTTGAAAATCCACCTCTCTATGTTCATTTTTCGCATGACTCCTGAAAGGAATAAGATAAACATGTATCAGTATCCTGATAGCTGTCAGGCCTTTTAATATTGTCATGGTTACGAAAATTATAGCATCTTTATACATTTTTCAGTGGCACCCTGTTGAGGTCCAACCCGTCTTTAATCTTTTTTTTATTTTTCTTATTATCCCACTTGTTCTTAGAGGGAGAATCTAATGCCTGCTTTGAGTTATCCTTTTTCACAATTTCTCTTTATTTGTGGTTTATTAGGCCTGGCTCCCAAATTATCTCTGCCTATGGATGCATTGGTAACTCGCACTCATTTTCTCCCGGAGTAAAGTTTGTGAGTCATCGCCCTTCTGCCAACCCTGCTGCTTCTCTTTAATGTTACTTTACTATATTGTGACAAAGTTGCCTATCAGTTCCATCCCCAAATTCAGGGCAGGGGCCACCCCATACTCATTTTAGATCTGTTTAAGTACCTCTGACAAAACATCTAATGAAGGTGTAATGTGTGTTCTGATCTATACTGTAGCAATGCACCCCGAGTTGTGCAGTCTTCCATCAGGGGAGCCATCCACATTGGCAGACATATGGTGGCAATTCTGAGTTTTTTCTGAGGTCTCGTTTGAAGAAACACTGTTTCAAGCCGACTTGTTTTTTGTTCAATCCAGAATTGAATTTCCTCCCATCTGAGGGGTATTTTACCCATAACTGCATTAATGGTTTGTGGAGAATTGCCAGGTGTAGCCAATTGTGGTTGTGCAGCTTGAGCAGCACTTGCATGATTTATTGTCCTTGTCCTCATGACAAATTATGTCAAACATCTATATGTTCTAGCCAGATCTGTGTATAGTATACATAGTTCTGGAGCTGTCAGATTGTCTATGTCTGGATAAGGTGTGTAACCGGCTAAGACTAACCTTGTTTCTCCCACATTGCTAAGGGGACCTAGTCTAAAGTTGTTGTGTGCATGTGGTAGGGTGCTTTCAAACCAATTTTGATGTTCTTCGTAAGTTAGTGGTTTTTCTAGTGCTTCATCCTGGGACGGCCGGACACGGGTTTGGTCTCTCTCGCAACACTAGCGAGCAGCCTGGCATGTCCCCGTTGGGGGTAATCACCCCTCTATTTAGGTGCATTTTCCTAGAAGGTATAACATTTAACCTCTTGTTATCACCATTTAATAGGATTACAGTTGAGTCCAGACTATAGGGGATGTGACTTTCTTCTTTTTTTACACACAGTACATGCCACCCCCTAAGGGTTGATGACAATAAACCTGTCCTAATGAAATGCCTAGATCCGTTCAGACTGTTTAGGGCATGGAACATGTCGACCCCCTGCACACCTTACACATTCATTTGAACTAAAGCGGGTATCATTTTTCCCTCTCCAGTCCACGACTTTCCAGTCGGTGTTTTTACTCATGGCATAGGTACCACACAAATAAACTACCCTTGGAGAATCCTGTAGCTATTTTTAAACACACTATCCCACTTCTACTCATGACTCATATGCTCCCTCAAGAACATCTTTAGCTTCACGACGGCAAACTGAGAAGACCTCTGGCAAAGAACCCCCTTGTAGGGCCCGTTGGGCATTGCAGCGCCGGCCCAATGAGGAGCTGCCCTACGATGAAGCATGACATCCTTTGGGGTGTGTAAGGGCCCTTGCTCCTTATTGGAACTATCCCTTTGCAATCACACATCCTCTTTTCTAGCACCTGTCCATAATTAACATACCATTTTCTGCCTGCCACTCAGGTTTTTCCTTTTCTCTTCCCCTCCGTCCCTTCTACCCCTTCCCGAACAGGAAGAGCGTACTCTTTTTGTTTCACCATAACTACATGGGACCTGTATGCTGGACCTACTAAGCCCCTGTCCCTCCTTGTGAGATTAATTTCTAGTGCTTTGTAAGCTGTGTAATTGTTGGGAATTGCAGCCTCAGTGTATGTTTGAAACTTTCTTGTTCGTGCTTCTGCTGCTGGGAATTTAACCCATGAATAGAATACCTCTGTCCTAAATGCTCCGTGAGCCTCATCAACGAAGGTACCATCTTCACCCGTAAGGGGTAGTCCACGTTGTTACAACATTTGTGTAACTGCATGTCTACAGTTCGCTGGTATATTAGTTGCTCCTTCGACTTCAGTCATGTGAATATGTAGAATTTAAAGAGGGTACTTCTATGGGGTGATCCTTTTAAAGGTTCAAGCTTTAACAACCTACAGCCAATACATAGGATTCACCTACTCAAACTAGGAGGATTTTTTCCCTAACACCACAGATGTCTCCGGTTAAGAGGTGCTTAGGAGTCTTTGAGTCTACAAAAGAAAACTACTCAGGTGATACATTAAACAAGAATCCAAGTTAGAACGTTGGCAGGACCATGTCATATGGCTTCTACTTAACCAAGTAAAGTTGTGCATTTGTTAGACATCATAACCATCAGAACTGTGCTAGACTGACTCCGTGCACACCATCCGGATATGTTGGCCTTAGTCCTGTAAGCACACAAGGCACCATCTGTACCTCATATCTGACAAGGTAACAAATGGATGGCCAACCTCAGAACATGACAACCCTGACTCCCCAAAGAAATCATGGTAACACATCTAGAACCCTTTCACTTAGTTACTTATGCATACCCAAAGAGATACACCAGAAATACACAGTAAAGCGTTTCAATATTTATTTATGCATTGTGATTCTTGAGTAAAATACTTGCTCTCTAATAATCCATTGAAGGGATCAGAATATTAGGATTGGCATTACTAGAATGGTGAAAAAGATAACAGTTCAACCATTTTGCTTATAACAGACAATATATGCTTACAATCAAGTACGGTAATATATTTTACTCCTAACTAGTGCCTCCTAACCTATCAAGTCTAGGGTGAGTAAATCTACCAAATCCCTGTAGGGTGATCTAACTCCCTGTTACCTGTGGGTAAGTGTCATTAGACTGCCTGTCTTGGTGGAGAGCTGTGCAGCATCCCTCGCAAGAGATAAACAGGTATCAGCTGGGCTGGAATTCCGGCATGGGGGTGACCTCTCAGTGCCACCCACAGTGCCTCTGTCTAAACAAAGAACTAATATCATATATATAATAACATCATCCATATCACCATGCCAAAGCCCCAATCAGGCTGCTATTGTTTATTCTATTGTGATAGCTCTGTTGCAGAACGGCCGTAACAAATAACATATTACATGATGAACTTTGCCCTTGTACAGAATGTTCAAGGTGGTTGATAGTGTGTCTATGAAGTGGCAGTGTAAGCAAAACTGACTTAGAAGAACATTATTCTGTATGTGTAGGCAAATGAATGTGTGTCACATGTAATTGTGTTTTGAGAAAGAAGGCAATTCAAGAACATGAGCTTTTAAAATGGCCATTCTGTCTGGGACTTCTGTAACCATGTGACAACTGAGGGGCTTTTTGAACATGAGGGGTGCGGGGTGTCGGGGCATATGTCAGCTCTACTGGGCAAGCACTTGGAGGGGGAGTAGTGGCAGAGGGTCTAGCTGAAGGCCCAGATGGACTGGGGGCCTCAAGAGTTAGGGAGGGGTCGGTGTCAGGCCTAGATGGTATTGGGGCCAACTCCGGGGACACCATTAAAATGTCCAGTTCTTGGGCGTCAGGACTAGACCCACATTTGTCTTACCCCTGGCTGGTGGTGTCTCTCTCAACACCCACCCCTTCAGTCTCCTCAGCTTCCACCCGGGCTTGTGATGTAGCTGGTGTTGGCTCGGACCGGGTAGGCGCAATACCCCTGTCTGCTGCTTGGTCTCCCTCCTCCTCCTCTCTGGTGGGGTCTAGAGGACGTGCCCTCCGACGAGCTGAGGACCCCTTGGTCTTCCCCCGGTCCTGACAAGATGTACATTGGCCAGCCCAGTCCTCTGAAAATGAAGACAAACAATCATGTAGTTGGTGTACAATTCATGATAGAGGTCGAAATATCATAAAGCAAGTGCTGACTTTGTACTTCTTCGATCTCACTAACCAATAATATGTAGGTTGGACCCAAATGTGGGTGTACTGCCAGTGCAGTGTCAAGAAAAAAAACCTACACATTGACATCTTTCTCAATTTTGGTCCGTACACTCTTCAATATTTACTAACTCTCACCTTCAGCATAAGTGCAAGACGAGGTCCCTGACATTTTCACATAGTTACCTTCCACTGTAGTTTAACAAGAGGGTATAGCACACAATCTGGATGCATATCTCCACACCTAAAAGTAGATCCATGTTTATCCTGTAATGCGCAGTCGCAACAGTCATACACTTACTAACAACTGTCATCTGTTGTGTAGCGTAGTGAAACACAACAGACATGCTTTATTTGGTATACATATGCAAACAAGGCCATAGAAATGATCTTTGCTAAGTTGTAATCCCAATATTTGGCATATTTCTTGACAACGTCATACACTCTACATGGTAAGGGCCACATTTTGCATGATAAGGCTGTTTAGTTTGTGCTGTACACTTGTGCTTTTTAAGTCGAGCATTTGAGACCTATTGCATTTTTCTTTTGTTGGATTAAAGCCATCCCCCAGCTTTTGATTTGTTTGATTCAGTGTCCCTTAAAGTTTCTTCCTTAGCAGTGGTCAATCCTGCTTTTTTGTCCCTCTTTTCTCTCTTCCGTTCCTCCCATGCAGCAGGGACTAAGTACGGCCTCATCACACTACAGTTCTTTGTCTGTTCCTTGGGGGACTACTTTATTTCTTTGTTTCCTGCACTGTTTCTGTTTGCCTGTGTGTAGTTTCGGCACCATAGCTGATTACATTGGGCTTTTTTTTAATAGGATGTTAGTTTGGTTGTGGGCTTTGTTTTACGTAGGATTGGGCTTGTTTTTTGGTAGAAGAGCAGAACAAACCTTGGCAGCGCAAAAAGCTGCAGTGAATGTTCGACTTTTTGGCTTTGCCAGTACTTGTTAAGTTTGTATTAGGGCTTAGTGCAGTTTCACGTCCGCAGCGCTTCTTCACACAGCATTGCAGCCACACGCCTTTCATTTTTTCGGCATGGCAACCGTAGCCCCGAACACTTATGTCACTTAAGGTCTCTACATGGGCTTTAAAGTCGCCGCCCCATAATCCTCCCAGCAAACAGAGCGGGCTTCCGAAAATAACAATGAGCTGAAGCAAGCAGAGTGGAGGAAGTTTGAGCAGACCATAGACACAGAAACTAGCTCAGCTCACCAGCTGCTGCAGACAGAATTATTTGGTGGCCATGCTAAAATTTCATTTTTCCACTTCCAAAAGCTGCGAAATGTAATGCAAAATTAAAGGTTAAAAAAAATACTTTTTGAATAATAATTTACAAAGTGCTACGGGGCATATCAGCAAGCAGGCGTTCAAAAATTATCGCCGCTTTAGCATCCGTTTTCGGACGAAAAGCAGCGATAATTTTATCGCCTTATCTGCAAGGTCACGCTATCTCGTGAAACCTTGCCTTATCTCCATTTCCCTTAACGCCCATCTTTGCATCTCTAATCAGATGCAAAGTGGGCGTTCCTCCCCAGGATAACGGGAGAAATGTTGCTAAGCGACATTTCTCCTATTATCAAGCCTCACGCAAAGCAGCATAGCAACAGGAAAAGTAGCGATAACCTCTGTTATCGCTACTTTCCTTATGCTTGCTTTGAAACTGACATAGCCATATCCTATGGAAGGTGGATATCATGGCTAAGTATGTGAGGCCCTATCAGCAAGCTATCGCCAAACTTCCTGGGATTATTGCTGGGTTTCCAGCGATAATCACAAGTTTGGCAGTTAGAGCAAGGATCTTTATCGCTTTTTAGATAAGCGTTGCCAATAGCACGCTATCTCAGCGATAAAAATCCGGCAATAATTATCCTAGCACTAAGTGTGCTTAGCGATAATTACCGCTGGTTGTTTCTGATATGCCCCTACGTTTGTAAATATGTAACAATCATTAAAATAGTGAACCTTACAAAATAAGTTAAATGTATTTAGAAAATGGTTTAAAAATATCCTCTGTGTTAGTAAATACTTATATATTAAATAATGGTTAACCTCATTAAGGGGCATATTATCAAGGACAGCGTTGAAAATAATCGCTGGTTTAGCGGCAGAAAACTGCCGCTAAAGCGGCGATAATGGGGTTGATAATATGCCCTGGAGAATTCCAATAGAAGCCCATGTTCTGGTGTGAACATGGGCTTCTGTTGGAATTCTCCAGGGCATATTATCAAGCACATTATCGACGGCTAAACCAGCGATAATTTTAACGCCGTACTTGATAATATGCCCCTACGTTCTCTGTCAGCAGGCTCCAGTGCAATATGGCCACGTAAGGTTCACTGCCTGTGTCTCTTCTGTCTACAGATCTTCCTAGGCTGGAGACAGGTGTAATCTCCTCTCCTCGTGGACGCAGATTCTTCCGGGGCTTTAATGGTAAGAGCTAGGTAGTATATGTTACCTTGGGGAACAATATTGCCTGAGTGGTGGGATGACAGACCAGGGGTGAAAGGCTTGATAAGAGGCACCCTTGCTGTAAACGAACATCCTCCAGCCCTGTGGTGGGATCCTGGAGTGTACTTCGACAAGGAGCATTACTACCTCGATCTAGCCACTACGTACTCGAATACTGGTTCAGTGGCTACACACTGAAGCCACTGGAAGTTTGCAGGAGTCTGTGTGCGATGTGCAGAAGACAAGCCTGCTCATACACAGCCGACTTCTGCAGCTCATGTCCAGGGGAGTGTCGTTCAATTGCTCTAGCACATTAGAACTTAGGGGCATATTATTAAGGACGGCGTTAAAAAGTATCGCCGCTTTAGCAGCAGAAAACTGCAACGAAAGGGGCGATAATGGCCTTGATAATATGCCCTTGTGAATTCATATAGAAGCCCAGGTTCTGGTGTGAACATGGGCTTCTATGGGAATTCTCCAGGGCATATTATCAAGCCGATTATCACCGCTTTCGCGGCAGTTTTCTGCTGCTAAACCGGCGATAATTTTAACGCCGCCCTTGATAATATGCCCCAATAAGAGTTGTTTACCTGACCGCACTTATGACAGACAGATAGAGGACCATACTTACCAACTATGCGGGATCAGCTTTGATGTTTTGTGGGGTAATCTCACATTTCATTGTATTTTCCTCTGTTGTAATGTAAGGTAATGTTTAATGGTGTCACGTGATATTAGGTAGGGTAATTTTTATAGGCTAACATTTCATCTCTAATGACAGGTCGAAGCATTCCATAATTTTTGTTTTTTTATTTTCGGAAGGTGTGTAACAATCATGGGTTCTTTAATATAAACTCTGCTCTGCGTGGAGCAGGAAGCTGGACTGCTGTTGACACAGTGGAAGGAGCCCTTCAATATGTGTAGGTTTTATTGCACCAGTGGTACTTTAAGCTTGACTATAGGAGCCTGTCTCTAATCAGCCCTGTGGGGCAGTAAAAAGACAGGGTGCTCCGCCCCTTGATGGTAGTGTTTTAAATAGAACTGTGAATTTGGTGCAGTGAGCCTCTTCTGGGGGGCTCTGTGGGCACTGCATAGGACACGGCCTGGGGCCATGCCAGGGCACACACAACCTGTTATCCTTCAAGTTAGATAGCAAGAAGACAGTCCAAATGGGTAATAACACACCCTGACATGTTCCCCTGGGGCAGATGCAGTCCAGAAACTGAAGATGCTTTAAACGCATAGAACGCATAACATTCAGTAACACAGGCACCACAATCCATACAGTCACAAAGAGCCAGGCGGTTGGATCGCAGTGAGCGCAACTCGAAGAATCTAACTCCCCAGCTTACTCATTCCCTCATTTATTAACTCTTTCAGTCACAGTGAATCGTTCACCCTTTTTTTTTATTTTTATTAGGATTTTATGAGTTGTACAACAGTCATATTCATTTCTTGTTATGGTGAGGCTAACTCTAGAAGAGTAATAAAGAAGGAAAGGATAGAGCAGCCAGAGGGGGAAGAGGGAAAAGAAGAGAGGGATAGGAAATCCTAGTGGGGAGGAGTACTGTACACAGGCTAATCATCATAGCAAACCCATGAAATTTCCTTGCATCAGATTTTATTGATCTAAGCATTGGACCAGCAATCTTTGGCGACTTTGTTTCCGACTGCTCATGGGGGTTTTTGCGGGACAAGAGATCTGTCGAGGGTCTCCCACAGCCCCCTGGTAGACGCCTTCCATGGGGAGTGCTGCATCCCCAAACTGTCCGCTCCCCTAAGGTACGTAATCGAGTTTAGATAGCTATGGAAGGTAGCTTTGCTTGTGTCTTTCCAGTTGTTTAGAACTGTTTTGACTGCTGCTGTCAGCAAAAGGTCCATTAGCTCCTCCTCCTTTTCCGATGTGAGATCTGTCCTTATGAACGCAGTGACAAGGGAGGCGAAGTCTCTGTTTGTTTTGTGATTGAAAACCTCGTCTATAAAGTGAAACACCCTACCCCAGAAAACCCTGAGTGTTAGGCAGTGGAAGATTAGGTGTGCTAAATCCCCTTTCTGTGTGTTGCAATTCCAGCAGAGGTAGTCCTCCCTAAGGCCAAGTGTGTGTAGGCGGTCTGGGGTCCAGTATGCTTTGTGGAGAAGCCAGAGTTTGGTTTATGCTAGGACTGGGGTGATCTTATTTTGTGTGGCAGAGGGCCAGATCTTTACCCACTCATGCTCGCTTAACCGGCATTCTCTTAAATGTTCACCGTCAGCCACTCAATTTACGGAATCTCATTCAGCCACGCATCACTTAGTCAGCCATTCAATCTTTTCGCTAACACATACACAAGGTCACCCATAGACTTAGCACATACCTACACTCATCCACATTCACTCACTGGGAGTCAGCCACATGTTTTCTCAGCCAGTTATACCCTGCCACTTTTTATTTTTTGATACCATATCATATTAAAATATATGTTCATGATGTGACTTGATTTTACAGTTCATAGCTTGTTCATATGTTTTGATTGTATCTTATTGTAAGGCACCTAGAAGCTATGCTCCTGGCTTTAACTTTGTGTGTGTATTCAACAGTTATTAGGTCTGAAACTACCCGTAAACAGACTGAAACAAACTAATATACATGCATGCATGCACACAGAGGCAGCATACATGATATAGATACATGCATACATACATGAAACATAACTATATACGAATATATTTATTTAGGCTCTAACACAAATCATACATAGGTACATCCAGAAACGTATCTTACACACATATACACTCTCACACACACCTAAATACACGTCTCATATATGCACACTCACACATTGGCACACACATGATAAACATACACTAGCTGGTATAGGCTCACCCAGACACACTCACACAAAGGGTCAGCCGCTAAGCATAAACGAACAGAGATGCTCTGTTAAAATATCAGAATTACTTTTTGATCTGGAAACAGGACGCCTGCTTTCCAAAGGGTCTCCAGAGACACAAAGGGCACAGCGTGCTAAAGGTTTGTTGATGTTAGTTGTTGCAGGTCTGCTGCATCCTAGCAGCGTGAGGTCACTGTGCAGCATGAAGCAGGCTGTGGTGCATCATCTCCTGGGGGTGCTGCACACACTCCTCACTTGGTTACGGGGACTGATGCCCCCCACGGACCACAGGAGTGCAAACTATCCGCACTAGAAGTCCATATGCGTGACTCGCGCTCCCAAGCTACCCAGTCCACAGTGCCTATCTTTCCATGCTTCTCACACAACCTCATCCTGTCAGTGTACCCCTAGATACCCACGCTCTGTACACACCAGTGCCCTAGCATCTTACACTCAAAGCCCCAGTGCGTTTTATATAGACCCGGTGCGCCAGGTATGCCCAGACGTGGGTCCTGGGCTCACTGTGCCACTGAAATCAAGCTATCCTGGCTGAAGAGGGGTGAAACCCCGAAACCGGTCCTAGGATGCTTGTTTCCGGTCCAGGGAAGACCTGGCTTGGCAGTTCGGGCTGGACTGTTCCCATGAGGCACAGGGTCAAGACTGATTTGCATATGGCCAGGTCTAAACTGGGGTGGCATGGTGAGCAAAAGAATGATGGATTTAACCCAGATCTCTTGACTGGGGGTGAATGTTTTGATTTGTTCTGCATTCCGTCCATCAATTGTGTGTCTTTTGCTTTCTCGCCCTAAGTCTGCCAGGTATGCCCAGACGTGGTCCTGGGCTCACTTTGCCACTGGAATCAAGCTATCCTCTCTGAAGAGGGGAGAAACTGGTCCTAGGATGCTTGTTTCCGGCCCAGGGAGGACCTGGCTTTGCAGTTCAGGCTGGACTGTTCCCATGAGGCACAGGGTCAAGACTGATTTGCATATGGCCAGGTCTAAACTGGGGTGGCATGGTGAGCAGAAGAATTATGGATTTAACCTAGATCTCTTGACTGGGGGTGAATGTTTTGATTTGTCCTGCATTTAGTCCATCAATTGTGTGTCTTTTGCTGTGTCTTGCGAGGGTTCGGTTGTTATCCAGTTCATTCATTAACATTATGTATCATGACCCTTTTGAAAGTACCGGGTGGAAGACGAAGGACATTAAGTGTTTTGTTATTCAATGGTCTATTCCATACTTCAGCCATTTGTATAGCTACATAGTACCCTCAAAATCTGGCACTTGTTAATTCAATCCTAATAACCGTTTGCTACTCAAATTATAATTCACATACTATTTCCCAACCTCTTCCATCCTGTTTTTTATATACCCCGGCTGCCCAAAACCAGAAAAAACCTATAACAACCATTTAGAACGGGCAGGCAAAAGTTGCCAACAATCCCCCCACCAAAATAAATATTAAGCATTTTTTATATTAATAATTTTTTTTCTTTTTATTCACTTATACATAATCTCATCTTAAGTATAGGCAAGGTAACAAAAATGCTTAGAACACTTTTTTTAATTACAACTTTGCAAGGTGCTGCACACAAGCCACACTACTCTACAACATAGCTGAAACACATTAGCAAAGCCAATAGCTCTGGCTAAGCACTTGAGGTCCCAAAGGCGAGACCTATTGGCTTTGCCAATGGGTGTTACTACAGCTACCCATATGTTTGAGATGACATATGTGCAACTGTTGAGATTATGTGTGTATTTTGTATACCCTGGATGTGTTTGTATAATTGTGAGTGAGACAAGTATCACAATGTAGCCTTTACTTCGTTTCACAAAAATATTATAGTCATCATACAAACATTCAAAAAGCATGCTCGATACAGCATACAGCATCCAAACACCTCACATACCAACAATAGACATTGTCCAAGCCATTCATTCACCATAGAATGCAACAGTTTTACAACCCTTAGTTCACTAGTCATGATTATGTAATTTCTTTATTTTACAGAAATACAAATGTAATGGTAATTTAGCCAGTTGGGTTTAGAATACTGCAAGTTCAAGAGTACCATCAGAAAATACCATGCCATTTGTTTCAATGATGCATACACCTTTGTCACAAGATCAGCGGGGAAGGCGTCAGACCAGGGGGGTAACTGGTGGGAAGCTTGGGAAGTCATGGACCATAAGCTTTATTCTCACCAGGGAGACTCGTGGACGGCTTCCCTAACGGATGTATCGGACTGTGAAGCCGGCCCCTTTAACTGGGGCATGCTCCAAGAAAGCCCCGCCCCCTGTGATGACGGCAGTATCTGGCAGCCAATAAGAACTCCCGAAGAGCGAAACAGGGTGTGCACGGACACCGGAGCGAGAGCAGAAGAGAAGGAGATCGGAGGACCGGAGAACCAGCTATAGGACGAACCGCGAGGACGCCAGGAGAAGAGATCGAGCCCTGGCAGAGGGAGTACTACAGGGGACTGGAAGCCGGGAGACAGGAGGACTCCGCAACCACGCTTCGCCGAGCCACGCCCACGGAGGAGCGTGGCTGACCCAGGTACGGGACTGTTTCTCGGGTTGGGTCGGGAGGCGGGAGAAGGCTGAGGGCTAAAAGACGCTGCCACTCGCCGCCTGTGCTTTGTGAATAGAGACTACCCTCCCCTCACTGGCACTCCTCCCCACCACCCGTACAGATTCTCTCTCTCTTATCACGTGTGCACCAGTGTGTTTCCCTCACTCCCGAATTTCTTGAAGTCTTCCAAACGGGATGTTGTATTGACCCCCACTTTTCTGTTTGTATTTTGCGGACCCCGGAGAGTCCCCTCTCTGCACCTACCTGTCCTGAAGACCCACGCCGTCGACAGCCTAAACGAGACCCCCATCGCCCCACAGAGAAGAGGAACACTCACCTTCGAGGCTCTATATCAACCTACCGGGCTATCCGAAACTGGCATCCCAGAAAAGAAGAGACAATTTAAAAATAAAGCCTTCCTTGTCCCGACGTAGCCTTTTGCGTTTTCCTTCTGACCCGGTTACAACCTTATAAGTACTGCAGTCATTACTCTGATAAAGAGAAAGGTAACACAAACCACAGAAAAAGGCATGCATGATACAGCACACAACACTCAAACCACTCACATAAAAATAATAGACAATGTCCAAGCCATTCATTCACCATAGCATGCAATAGTTATAAAGCCTAAGTTCACTGGTCATGATTATGTAAGTGCTTTTTTCACAGAAATACAAATGTAATATACATTTAACCAGATGAGTTTAGAACACTACAAGTCCCAGAATGCCTTCAAAAGACATCATTCCATTTGCTCCAATGATGCATAGACCTTATAAGTACTGCAGCCATTGCTCTGATAAGGTGAAAGGTGACAAAACACACATAAGGGTATATCTCTCTCTCACTACTCACATAATGCTTTAAGACCCATAATGCAGTTCATGCACTTACCGAGTCTTTGCTACTTTAACTCGTACAACTGAGCAGGGATGGTTGGCCAGGCTGTATAATGAGGTCATGGACCTCTGTACTTGCCCAGAGTTGCATGTCCTCCCAGAGCTTTCGCCACATCTTGCCCCACTGAAGTGCACAGCAATATATCTCCAGATTTGACTGCACGCTGCATTACTCAGTTCGTCTTCAGGACCCCCATAAATCTGATGGACTTATCAAACACCCCCCCAGTTAAGATGTTCAACTCAGTCTCACTGAAAGGTATGGTTCCTTTTTGTGAAATTTCTGCATGACATATAATGGCTGCATTCAACTTCTTGTTTTTATTTTTCTGTTTGTCATTTCTTTTGTATTATCATTGGGTTCCAGTCCAACTCCGGAGTCTCTGCACGGATGCAGAGTTTTCGCCCTGAATGCGGAGATTCCGCACTCGGGCATGTAGTTGAATACAGGAATTTTCAGACAGCCATTTTATGTAATTCTGTACCATCCTCACCTCAGAGCAACATCCTCCGCCATTATGCTGCTTTGTTACTCAAACCTGCCCCCAACATGGTTGAGTGACTTGAGGACAAGGCATCCCCTTTCAGTGAGACTGAATTGAACGTTCTATTGGGGTGTTTGATAGGTATAGTGCTTTTTGAGTTAGCAATGACAGGATCATTTTTGTTCCTGATGGACTCTGTGGAACTGTGATGTTGGTGTTTGAGTTTGGTGACTAGAGTTCACGTTTAGAATGTTGTCTTCACTGTTACAAGTAGAGGTATAAAGATGTGTAATACCAAGCTCCTTGTGCGGTGTATTCATTTACGAGTACCAAGGCTGGAGAGAATGCTACAACTCCCTATGGCAATCAATGCTCTTCCAGTGAGTTTGCCGTGGTCCAGCAAACTGCTCGTGTGTGCCACACATGCCTCAGTCGTAGTGAAGATCGACGTTTGGCGTATGTAGAGTAAAAGCGCCACTCCAGCTAGTGTGAAGCCTTTGAAGATAACAAAAGCCTCACTGAGAAGTTTACTCTTCGTTGACCAGAAATCTGCTTATAAGACCATGAAATAAGGTATTTCGCCACTACGCAACGCTGAGCTATAAATCATACGGAATGATAACACGAAAGGTGCAAACAACCAGATACAGAAAGGACGCTATACAAACTGGACTAGCCAAATACTGAAAAGTGCTAGCTGACAGAATATTCAAAAATAAAACATTTCGGACTTATTGCAACCTTACCGCAACCTAAGTAAAGCGAGTCATCAGACCACCTCTGTGGCTGAGGCAGCCTAAGTGAAAGCACACAAGGCTGATGTGGAACCCCACTGAAGCTGCTGGGTGGGGCTCAGAACAACTCCAAAGGTCTCAGAAGATTGAAAGGCTCCAACGGCCGAGAAGAAAGAGGCCACATTACCTGAAATTGTCCAGGACGACCCAAAGGCCTGCTTGTTGCAAGGCCCATGGTATGAATGAGGCAGGTCCCAGCAGACAGCAAATAGTACTGGAGAGAATTTGACTCTCAACATCAGTAAGTTCCACAACTGGTCTCTACAGCAAGAGTAAACGAGGTAATAAAGAACCTGCTGCAAACTGACAAAGTCACATATTGTCAAGTCAAAAAAGCGTTAAATCTCAATTTCAATCCAAAGCAGAATGTTGATTATGAAAGATATATTTTCAGTTAGGAACAACAAAAAGCTGGTCAAACAATCGATGAATTTGTTGAGAGACTTGATATGCTCATCAAACACTGTAAGTTCAATGAATTAAATGATGAAGAAACTATATGTCTGAATTATCGACGGATGTCTGTCAGATTCATTCAAATGACGAATGCTACCCTTTGTCTGGAGCAACTTCTTATGGCTGCCAGAGCTAAAGAGCGTACTGATCGACAAGCTGCTGACAACATGGAGGCCTGGTATGAATCAGTCATGAACATGAAAATTAAGCAGAAACGCAAAACTGAAGGACACATAGTGATATCTCTAAAGAGAAAGAAACTGTGCTTTAGATGTGGATTTTCATTTCCACATGAAGGTAAATGTCCTGCCATTGGACATGTATACAAGGGTGTTGGAAGGAGAACCATTTTGTAATGGTTTGCAAGGCGAAGAGAAAGCTAAGTGTGTCACGACGAGAAAACAAAATGTATGCCCAAACGTTCCAGAAGTGATGTTCTAACCACACCCATAAGCCCAAGCAGTTACATCAGCTGATGCAAATCAACACTAAATGAAGTAGATCATCATCTAAATCTTCGTCCAAGAGGTCTTCCATTTTATTGTCACGTGACAGTGAGGAAGATGGATGTGGATGTTGATGTTTACCTCAGAAAAACGTGCACATGCCAGACTGACCGAAAGCAGTGAAGGATAGGAGTCAAGGAAAAGTCAACGATGAAACTCACAAAAATCGTTCAAACATTGTCCGAAAATTACACTAAAAGTAAACAGTTACTCCATATCTTTTTTATTGACAGTAGTATGTTGATAAACATTATGCCTGAGGAGAAATAAAATAAACTGTCTTCATTGCCACACCATCAAAGACCAAAGTGTAAACATGGGCTGCCTTGATGCCATTAAAGAGTCAAGGTTCATTAGTAGCAACCATAAAAAGACAAAAGTACAAGCACCCATTCATGTACTTCAAGAGACTGCATCAAGTGCATGTTTACTCAGTTTCAGTACTGCTGCTGATGTGGGACTGATATCTGTGAACTACAACCTGAATGTTCATCATGAAATAGTAAGTCAGTTTCTGTCATTGTTTCATAGATTGGGAAAACTTGAGAATGTAAAAGTGCAACTACATATCAATGAGGAAGTTCGTTCTGTTGCTCAAAAACATGGACGAGTTGAATTTCATCACAAGAAGCTGTTGCGAAAGAGCTTGAGACATTACTAAAGCATGATATCATTCAGTGATCCATTCATCCAACTCCGTAGGCTTCGCCCATAGTGGTAGTGGCCAAAAAAGACAGTGAAGGAACTGTACACATCTGTTTCGATATGCATCAAGCCAACAAAGCAATCCAAAGATTACGACATCCCGGTCTGCACTTTGCTGACCTGAGCACACAGCTAAATGGAGCCAAAGTCTTCTCTCGCATTGATCTGAACAAAGGATATCTTCAATTGGAACGCAAAGAAAATTGCAGATACATTACCATCTTTTCTACCCATATTGGTTTGTTCAGATATAAACAATTAAGTTTTGGTGTGTCATCAGCTGCCGAACTTTTTCAAGATGTCATTCGATGTATCGTACAAGCTGTCATGAATGCTTTCAATTAAAGAGATGACATATTGAGGGCTGGGGAGGACGTTACAGCTAAGTATCCTCAGCTTTATGGAGGCCCTGATGACTAGCTGACTAGTGCAGTGCACAGCCAAATCGGGTGAGATATTGATATGTGCTGCAGTGGGTGAGTACCTGTGACAGCCCAAGATGTGCCTTAAGTCCTGGGAGGATGTGTTTAGTACAACATTAACAGCTCAGATAGTGTCAGCCACTCCTTGACAAATATCTCACACGGTACCTGATAGTATCCAAGAGATAGTTACTTATGATAATAGGTGGATATTAGACCTATGTGTGTGATGCATTCAGCATTACAAACAATGCAAAATGACTTTTTGATTCGGACCCTTAGTTATTGGTTGAATGCATGAAGGAGTTTTTTTCTGAGCATGGACAATCCAGGTCACTACACAGATACCCTTGAACCATGGTGTATGTATGACAGACATATGGCTACACTGCCACTTAAGTAGCAGCACACACTAATGCAAAATATGCTCAATACCTGTACGTTCATATCTTTCATGTTACAAACCCTAAACACAACTCCACACAGATACTTACCATTCAGAAATGTCTGAGTGCATCACATATACAACATTGAGAAAGAAGGCTTGTGTATTATGTTGCTATGGCATCTTGCTAGCCATCATTATACAACATGAGTTTTTTATAAAGACCTGTATGAAACAAGGATATGGAACAATGATCAGATTCAAAATAGTCCTTCGTCTTAAGGGCTTCTTGTAGATCTCCTTCGATGAAGAATCTTTTCAATGGAAAAAGTTTCCCAGTTTCATCGGTTTCATATGCATTACAAGTTTTTCTAAAGGTCAGAATTGACAAAGTGGGAAACATAGAAATCTTTGGAATTCTTTTTCAGGACTTGTGCTCCTCCTTCCTTTGCGTGTTAGAAAGTGCAATGCCAATAGATTTTGAGGATGTAGATTAGAGCAAAAGGGATTTAAGATATGGTAGAAGCAGTCAGAGGTGTGTAGCTGAGCTCCCACAAAGTCAGAACAATCAATGTAAAGTTGCATTTGGTACTACATACAGAGCATTACAGAAACAACCTTACACTTAATAAACATTTACAACATTCCAAAGCTAGGGGATATTTACAAGGCTGCCCCAGCATTTTAGCCCACGTTAGTTTTTGGAGAAAACCGCTGTTTTCTCCAAAAACGTCTGCTAAAAAGCAGACTTACCTATCCCTAACATTGGGGTGGATTATGCTGATACAACCCTGTGGGTCGTATCAGCAAGGTTATCACTGTTTTGCAGGGAACATCGCTAGAAAACTAGCGATGTTCCCTGCAAAATGGCAATTTCTCTGCTATCTCTGGAATCTTTATTGCCCTGGAGTAACGCGTTGTTAATAACGCGTTACCAGGGTGAGAAATTCCAGAGATAGACGGCGATAAATAACAACGCACTAAGCGCGCTTTGTGTTTATATATCGCCGTCATTGTAGATATGCCCCCAAGTTAGTTAAAAAAACAACAACACTTAATGATCAAGAATAAAGAGGGGGGGTGTGGCCTGAGACGTCAAGATGGCGGTCACACTCTAAGAGTGCTCCGGACCCCTCTGTCATCCGCCTCGCATCCCGCAGTCACCGGCGGCCATCCGCGCTCCATACCAGCTTGCAGGGGACCCCTGAGGGGGGAGTGCTGCTCCAGTGTATCCGAGCTGCTGGTTCCGAGCTCCAAGCTCGCTGCGGAGAACCAGACTTCCTGAGGCCCTGGGACCGCAGTATGGCAGCCTCCACCGCGACCCCCAAGTGACTGCAGCGCCTTTACCGGGAGATGCCGGCTGGCTCGGTACATCCTGCTCAGCAGGGTTATCCTCACGACGTGTGGCCTGGCCCCCGGGAACTGTCCTGGCCACTTGCCGGCCTGTCTGGTGCTTTGACTGCCCTGCACACGCAAAATGGCAGCCTCCGGCGGCTGGTGAGCCTGAGGAACCCGATCTTCACCTGCGCATCGTGACCTGGACCGGAAGGAACAGTTGGAGTGCGGGCAGTGGTGCGCTAGAGTCTACATCCCAGGGGTGAAGAGCTGCACATCCGGAGGCTGAATGACCCGATCCCAACAGCCGAGGCCGGCCTGGAGCCCAAGCAGGTGGGGCCTCCCGGTGAGTGGGGATGGGACCAGGAATCGGCTGCCGCATCGAAAAGCGGTGCGGGAGGTAAGCGCCAAGGCTTCCTGCCCCCGCCTTCTTCGTTACCTCCAGTGCGGTGGGCCCCGAGGTTCATCTGGTCTGCTGCTACCGGGTCGTCCTCTGTGTCTGGGGCCAGGCCAGTCCGGGAGCTGTGGGCTCGCCAGCGCTGGGTGTGCGGAGGGGCCGGGCAGCTGAAGAGTACCAAGCAACGGGCCCTGCTCGGGCCTACCAATATCATCAAGACCCCGGACTGGTTACCATGGAAGCGGGGCACCCATTCTCCCTCCTTTGGCTGCCATTTCAGGCAGCGGTGCGGAGTTCGGCCATTGCCCCCCCTTTCCTGAACCTGCTTTTCCTGGACGCACCTCCCAGGCCACGGCGGTGGGTCACCACGTCTCATTAGTGGCGGCGCATGGTGCGGGACACTAACTGCCTGGAGGGGGGGGATCAGCTGCATTAATCGGGCAGCGGGGGATCCCGGGAGCGGGCTCATCCCTCCACTCCAAATCTTGAAGGTGCCAGCCACACTCAACACTGGCCTCTCAACCTGTGCCTTCAGGAAGGCCTCACTGTGCCTCTGCCCAGCGTGGTGGATCATCGTGGTAGGCACCTGCCACCCACGTCCACGGCCCCAATCCTTGTCTCCCGCGCTGAGGGGCTCTACAGGCAGCCAGCAATTGGCGCGACTGTGGATACCCCCATCTGCTTCTCCTACAGTGGCCTCCAACCCTGCCTCATGACCCTTGAGCCTGGGAGGGCCGCACAATATCAGCTGGGAGGTGTGACTGGACCTGGTCTTTTCCATCTGGCCCCTGGAGCTCGTACTGGAGCACGATCTGACACCAACCATGGTGAGACACAAGGCCTCTAAATCCGCGACCGCCCCCACACAAACGAAGATGGACCGGTTCACCACTTCCGAGCATGACCCCCCTGGGCAGACGGACGGCCCCCCTCCTCCGGGCAAGGACTTGGCAACCATCCTACAAGCCATCAGCGCCTCGCAGGCTTTGGTGGATGGGAAGATCAGAGAGGTCAAGGTGGGCGTGTCCCTCCTTCAGCAAGACCTCCGCAATGCCACAGCCCGAATAACAAAGGTTGAATCCCACATCTCAACGGCAGAGGATGGTATCCTTCAATTAAAGGAGCAGGTGGCCAATCTACAATCACACACCAAGGAACAACATCGGCGCGTGGAGGATGCAGAGAACCGCGCATGTCGCAACAAACTCTGCCTAGTGGCGTTTCCCGAGGGCGTTGAGATGACCCAAGTTTCCGCCTTTGTAGAGACCTGGTTCACATCATGGATGCCCAAGGGCGACCTCTCCGCATGGTTCGTGGTGGAGAGAGCACATTGGTCCCTTGCACCAAAACCGCCACGCAGGGCCCTATCTCGCCCTATCATACTAAAAATCCTTAACTTCAAGGACCGAGATGCCATCCTGCTTGAGGCGTGCTCTCAGGGACCCCTCAAATTCAAGAACCACACCTTCATGGTTTTTCCTGATTATACCAAGGAAGTGCAAGACCAACGCCGCTCCTACATGGACGTTGAAAAGAAACTGTGATCCTGGGGTCTGCAATATCAGCTCCAGTTCCCCGCACGCCCAAGCGGCCTGGACCTTTTTGATGGAGGAACGGCCCCTCCGACAGCAGCGAAACCTGTCCCCCATGCCATTGGGCTCTCAGTCCATGGGGCATCGGTCGCGGGGGTGCCAGCGCTGGAGGCACAAGCAATCTCGCGGAAGTCACCGGCCCCAGGTGTCGTCATTAAGATCATCGAGCCAGGCGGCGCATAGAATCCGAGACTCCTCAACCCCATCGGGCTCTCCTCCCTGACTCAGGCACCACTCATATGGCGGTCCATATTTGGTTCCTCCATCGCCCGCTAAACGGGGCTCACCGAGGACGGACTTGGACCTCTCCCATAGCCCAGCTCTCGGAAGATCCAGTGGACGCTGCCTGGAATGTGGTCTCTCTGGGAGCGCGTTCCAACCTCCGTGGGGGCTTGGAGCCATGGCAGACTCTTTGGCTCTATTTCACCGTCTTTCCGCGAGACATTGCTTATCCTTCTACATGGAGGGGTCCTCCACGCAACTGAACCTGAGCGTTCTAGTTTGGTTCTTGTTCCACTAAGGGGGCTGACAGATGCTTCTGTTTTCGAAGTATAGGGTGAGGGAGGGGGAGGGAATGGGATCTGTTTTTCCCAAGGTTGTTGTTTCTTATCGTCCTATTGTACCAGCGATCACAAGACACTCTGTTACACTCCCTCATGGGATATACACGGCCCTTCACATCCACCCTTCCACGCAGGTGCGAGATCCCGCACGCATCCACGACACTCTGTGGGGCCGCGCACCACCACCATGACTGACGCCCCTATTCCAGGGGCTTCCCTTCACTTTCTGTCCTGGAACGTTAACAGCCTCCTGGACTGACTTAAATGTATGGATATCCTACGCTAAGCACAATGCCTCGTTACAGAGGTACTCATGCTTCAAGAGACGCACTTGATGGGTAATCACTGCCCTTTCCTGGCAAACTATGAGTACAACAGAGTGTGGCACTCTGGCTTTGCCAGGGGCTCCCGTGGAGTGAATATCCTGTTGAAGCGCACCCTTCCCTTTGTGCTTACACAGGTCTTTCATGACCCCCAGGGAAAGTCAGTGGCCCTCTGTGGTTCGTTTAATGGTGCTCCCCTTAATCTTGTATCCATGTACTTGCCCCCCTCGATGCTCACGATGACCCTGAAACATTCTACCGCTTTGCTGACCACTTTGCCCGTGGGATCCACTATTATCGGGGGTGATTTCAACGCGGTCTCCTCATCAGACCTCGACACGGCATGCCCCCGTCCACCACTAGACTTGCGCTGGCGAAACAATTAACAAATTGGTCCAAGTCCCTGGGCCTCTGCGATGCATGGCGTATCTGGCACCCTTACACCAAACAATTCACTCATACCTCTGCATCTCACCACATGCAGGCACGCATAGATGCGATCTTTGTCCCTTCTACTGACTGCACCATGATTCAAGACGTCCGCATCCTCCCTAGGGGTATCTCAGATCATTCTCCGGTGCTGCTTAGCATGGGCCCCCCCCTCCATCGGCATGTCTGATGTGGAGAATGAATGCCTGGTTACTTCAGGATAAAGAATTTAAAAAGGTGGTGGGGATGGAGTTTAAAGAGTATTTCTTGACCAATGATGGGTCGGTGTCCTCTCCAGGAACCCTATGGGAGGAAAGCAAGGCCACCATCTGGGGTTTTGCTATGGGCCAGCTTAAGCGCCAGTGACAGGTGCAGCTGCAGCAGATAACCTCACGGGAGGCACAGGCATTACGCCTCGAACAATCCTCGCCGGCTGCCAATGACACTTCCAGGGAGTGACAACTCGCTCATCTTCGGGCAGAGATAAGGCAGCTTTCCTTAGATGCCGCCAAGCTCCTCTGGAGATCCTCAGTAGCTAGAGTATATGGCTGGGGTGACAAGAGCATCTCGATTCTTCACAGACTAGCCACCTATCCCAGGGCGAACCGCAATATTCCTGAAATAATAGACCTGGACAGGTTGGTACACCGATCCCCGTTGGCGATGGCTCGCACCTTTGCCTCCTACTATCGCCAGCTCTATACTGAAAAGACCCCAGCACTATCGCTCTCTACCCTGCTAGATACGAGAGGCGCTCACCTTCCTCAGCTGGATGCGGCTGCCCAGGCGGATTTGGATTGCCCTATCTCCTGTGACAAGATTAGCAATGCTATAACCCTTACCTAGTCAGCCAGGATCCCGGGACCTGTCAGCCTCCCTCAGGAATATTATGCTCTATATCGCGAGACCCTCCTCCCATGCCTCGCTGACCTGTTTGATGAGGCTTTGGAGAAGGGCTCCTTCCCACCCGAGACAGACATGGGCACCATCGTGGTTCACCCAAAATCTCAACCGCCTTCTCCACGTTGCATGGACTACCGTTCCATTTTCCTTATCAATATAGAGGTTAAATTTTACTCCATGATTCTCACCCAGCGGCTGAAGCCCTACCTATCCATACTGGTTCACCCTGACCAGTGCGGATTCATGCCCCTGAGTGGTACCCGGCACTGTCTCCGGAGACTGCATCTGGCCCTGGCCCACCGTCACTTGCTCACCCCCTATTTAGCAATCCTCCTCGTAGACTTCGAGAAGGCTTTTGACTCAGTGGACTGGAGGTATCTAGACGATGTCCTAGCCGAGATGGGTTTCGGCCCCTACTTTCGGGATCTGGTGCGTGTCCTGTATGCTTAGCCCCATGCGCGGGTCCTAGTCAATGGGGTCTTGGAACCCTTCCCTAATCAAAGGGGAATGAGGCAGGGATGCCTCCTTTCGCCCCTGCTCTTTGCCCTGGTGATGGAGCCCCTGGCATCCCTGATACGGTCCGACGGATGCGTTCGAGGATGGGAACGGCCCAATGCTGAGGTAGACAAGATCGCTCTTTACGCAGACGATGTCCTAATTTTTCTGGCTGATCCCGCCCAATACGGCCCACAATGCCTTGAGATTCTGCAATCCTTTGGGCAGGCCTCTGGCCTCTGGCTGAATCCAGACAAGTCGGTCCTGGTCCCTCTATACTTGTCTAGAGACTGTTATAACTGGCAGTCCACCAAACCACTCTGGCGTCAGTCTTTCAAATATTTAGGGATATGGGTGGCGCTTCTCCCTGAGCTGGGCTGGTCCCTCAATGTTACCCCGCTGGTGAAGAAAGCCAAGGCAGACCTTCAGAAGTGTCAGGCGTTGCCTCTGAATCCCCTGGGGAGAGTTGCCCTGTTTAAAATGATGATTCTCCCCAGGTTCCTCTATGTCTTCCAAAAAAAAACCTTTTGCTTTCCGCGGGCCTAGTTTCGAGAGTTGGAGAGTATGGCCTCTAAGTTCCTCTGGGGGAGGGGGAGAGTTAGTCTGGGCCTGAACCTATGCCGGATTCCTCCCTTCGATGGGGGCTTGGGGATGACAGACCTATATCTGTATTACTTGGCTATGTGCTTACTGTCCATACATGACTGGTTTAATTGGGGCTGGTCCGATCCAGCCTACAGGCTTGAATTGAGCGAGCTAGCTTTGTCCAAAATCCAAGCTCTGATGTACGGGGAGTCCATTCCATCCAGCTTACCAGAGGTAACGTGGTCCACGCTGTTGGCCTGGTGGGCAGCACTGCTCCACACTCAATGGACACACAAGCTGACTTAGTGCACGCCTCTATGGCATGGCACTTGGCTCTGAGAGGTTAGTGGGTTGCAGGGCTTTAGATCATGGGACCTTATAGGAATTTCGCAATTGGGGGTTGTGTGGGCAAGCAGTCATATGCGCTCCTTTCAGGACCTCCGAAGCCGATACTCCCTGTACCTGACACAATTCTACAAATATTTGCAGTTGCGTCATGCCCCACATTTCGGACGCCACAAGGATCCTCGAATACAGCCCTCCCGAAGCGCAGACCATGCTTGGGGATCTGGGGAAAGGGGGTATTTCCCGGATCTACCGGACACTGGTTAACAACACCCCGACCTCGCTGGCTCGGCTTAGAAGCCAATGGGAGGAATGGGTGGGTACGCTAGATGAGGAGGATTGGTGCAATGCTCTCATGGCACCCAAGACGGTTACCGCATCAACAATACTCCATTTGGTCAAACTATACCATTTGCACGCAGCCTACTTGACCCCAATACGCCTCCATCGGGTGGGCTTTTACCTGAGTGCTTCTTGCACAAGGTGTGGCCATGCCCCGGCTGATTTTTTCCACATGGTATGGGCTTGCCCCCATCTAGCACGGTTCTGGGGTGACATTGAAGAGGAGCTCACAAAAATATTGGGGTGGAAAGTCCCTCATGACCCACATCACTCTCTTCTTCGGATTACGGATGGGCTGGATGGGTCCAGAAAACAAAAATAATTTTTCAATCCGGCAATGGTGGTGGCTAAGCGAGACATAGCTGCATCCTGGAAGTGCCCTGATCCACCTTGCTCTGAGAGGTGGTGGATGGGGGTGGATTGGTGTACTACGCAGGAAAAATCCATGTACGAAGAACGTGAGTGTCCAAAAAAGTATCGCAGGGTATGGGGCAAATGGTTGGGGGCCTTGTGATAGTCAAGCGGTGGGTGCATTTTGTATTTCTACTTGTACCTTAAGGGTTCCAAAATCAAGGAGGGTTCATGTCTTTGTGATCTGCAATCTTCACTGTCTAAAGCTGATTTGCTGGTGTTTATTGTCAAGACAATAAAATTGCTTATCAAAAAAGAATAAAGAAAACCACATGGAAGGATGAGGCAATATAAGACAATGGGCCCGATTCACAGAACTAACTTAAGACAAAATCCTAAACTTACTACCATTTTGGTATTCACAGAAGGCACTTACTCATTTTGGTATTCACAGAAGGCACTTACTCATTTCGGTATTCACAGAAGTTAGGAGTCCTAAATTTAGGACTCCTAAATGCCTTCTGTGAATACCGAAAGTCTTAAAGTTAGGATTTTTCGCAGTTTAGTAGTAGTATAGTTAGGACTCCTAACTTTAGGACTCCTAAATGCCTTCTGTGAATACCGAAATTCTTAAAATTAGGATTTTTCTCAATTTAGTAGTCCTAAATTTAGGACTCCTAACTTTAGGACTCCTAAATGCCTTCTGTGACTACCGAAAGCCTTAAAATTAGGAGTTTTCTCAGTTTAGTAGTAGTATAGTTAGGACTCCTAACTTTAGGACTCCTAAATGCCTTCTGTGAATACCGAAAGTCTTAAAATTAGGATTTTTCTCAATTTAGTAGTCCTAAGTTTAGACTTAGGACTACTAAATTGAGAAAAATCCTAATTTTAAGAATTTCGGTATTCACAGAAGGCATTTAGGAGTCCTAAGTTTAGGAGTCCTAACTATACTACTACTAAACTGTGAAAAATCCTAATTTTAAGACTTTCGGTATTCACAGAAGGCATTTAGGAGTCCTAAAGTTAGGACTCCTAACTTCTGTGAATACCGAAATGAGTAAGTGCCTTCTGTGAATACCAAAATGAGTAAGTGCCTTCTGTGAATACCAAAATGGTAGTAAGTTTAGGATTTTGTCTTAAGTTAGTTCTGTGAATCGGGCCCAATGAGCGTAACGAAAAATGTCATACATGTCATTGGGATGCAGTTCACTAGAACATAGTAACACCTTAAGGAAGCTTTGCAATGGACTAAGGTCAGATACAGGCCCTTGGTTCACATCATTCCAAAGTTTTGGAACTCCAGGTCTAAATCACTCTCTACAGCCACCTGGCAGTGGAGGGATGTCAGAAAAGTGATTGTGGCTTATCCTGCACAAAAGTTTTAGCTTTGGATTTAAATACTTTTCGGAAGGCCAGAGCTCTTGAGGAGAGCAAATCTCGAAGCTGTGGCCAACCAGGGCTCCATATTCTGATCTGGCCCATAGAAGCTTTAAACTTTCCAGTCAAAACATTTCTCTGGGACAAACCAGAAAGGTGTAGCTCATGCGTTCAAGTCTTTTCGGCCAAGCTTGCCAACTTGTCTCAGTTCTCCACAGATCCAAATATTCCAAATTCTACCTATCAAGAAATGTTCTGTAACATTTTCCCTGGTGCTCCAAAAATCTCCAGACTTTTATATTATTATTCTTGGAAACTGGCTCTCATTTGTGAAAAGGCTTCTTACAACTTCCAGTCAGACCACAGCTAGATGTCACTGGCAACTGGTTTTCTGGCTTTACTCCAGGTCTTCATTCTTTGGGCTCATTCTTCAATATCTAAAGCATTTCATTTATGAAATAAGGAAATGGGCTTTTACAAGGAGCGAACAAGTTGTTGCCAAAAGACTGATGTTACTACACTTTCCCATAATTTTCAACTGTGTGACCAATTCCTGCCTCAGTTGTTTTCATGTCACAGCTATCTCAGAGAGTCTTGAGTTATTGTTAATCACCATGCCCACGCTCATCCCCCCAGACTTCTCGAGCCTCATTTATGAATTTTTGACATAGGGCAGTGCCCCTGGCCTCCCTGCTGCACTGCACTAAGGCAAAAGAAAAAGGCAGGAATGCGGAGTATTTAACAGATATGGCGCATTCCTGTCCCTTTCCCTTGCGCTTTTACACAATGGGCTGCAGTGCAACTAATGCAGGAACTTTCCAGCATAACGTAAGGGTGCCTGCGTTGCATGGGTGATTTGTTTTTGGCCAGGAAGGGAAGCCTTCCTGGCCAAAAAAATCACAGGAGGCCTTTCCCTCTTTCTGTAGCACACATAGAAAAGGGAAAACGAGGGGGGCATGCGTTTTCGGCGCTGCCTCAGAGATACGATTTCTCGTAAATGTGGGCAGTATCAAAAAGTCATTGGTGTTGCAGGGAATGCCCCAGAAAAACCCATTACACGCCCCTTTGACACAGAAAACTGCATTAAAGGGAACGATATTTACAAGGCAGCATTAAGCCAAAAAAGGTGGCTTTCTGCTGCACGCTAAATATGGAGCAGGTTCTTGCATCACCGGAGCATCACAAAAAGTGATGTACCTGTGGCGCAAGGGGGTTATAAATAAGCCCTTCACATTGTTCTGCTCAATCTCCATCCAAGTCTAGCTTGCTCTTGGCTTCAGAGTATCAGATAAACAACATACGCACTTGGGACACATCTGATACTAATCAATAATATGAAGGGCTTCTCTGACCTGGAAGACTCTTTGATCACAAAGAAAGTCAACTGAGCTAAGAAACGTGACAGTGGCCCCCTTACTTTGAAAATGATGAAGTGTGAAATATAGCACTTACATTTAATTTGCAGGACGGTACGCCAGTGGATTAATTTTATATCCACTTAACAAAACTAATTTAACATGCAATATCTGCATATGGAGGCCCAGTAGAATTACAAGCTTGCAATAGCAGTATTGGCTACTCTAATAGACCCTGCCAAAACAAAAAAACTAAGGGCCAGATTTTCAAAAAATGCACGTAATGCAGCGCAGCGCCCAAAGAGGCAGAACTCTTTTGCATGACAGAGCAGGAGAGCACCATATCTACATAGATATGGCTCTCTCCTTCCCTCTCCCTAGAGCCGGTGCTGATTTCTACTGCTGAGCGCCACGCACATACCTTAGCCCCGTAGCACTAAGGTGTGTGCATGAGTCTTGCATATGTTTTGTACAGGAAGGGTACCCTTCCTGTACAACATACCATGCCGAGACAAGTTTAGAAGCTGTTCCCACTTTGTATTTGTGCTGCATAGTGCACCACGCATGCAAAGTTGGAAAAGAAAGGAGAAATAAAAAATGTTTTCCTATTAGCACCTCCTTTGATGTGGCACTAAATCCTGTCTACAATTCTTTGGAGATAGGGTTCTGCATCAAAAGGCATGGGTGGTTGCAGGGGTATGCCCATGTCCCACCCATATAATGCCCCCTTGGCGCTAGTACTGGAAAGCAATGCTCTGCGCTGCTTAGTGCTCATTTAGTGCTGGTTAGTGTCATTTTTGTGACGCTAACCCAACACAAAATGTTTGAAAACCCATCCCTAAATAGCACAGAGATCGGCTTCCATGAAAATGCACACATTGGGCAGTAGTCCCTTGCCTTGCACAGGCAAGGACTACTTTTTGTTAGGAGCATGCAAAATACACGTAATTTGCTTTCTTATAATTAAGCAAATTTTGGGCAACAATTGCGTGAAGTTACATGTAACTAAGCAGTGCTAATCCATCATTTAGGACTATATTTTATGCAGGCTTCCTTGCTTAATTTTTTTTATGTGGTAATCTAGTTTGTGATAAAAGAAATAGTGCAAGAAAAACAAAAACACTGGAAACAACAGCCGCTCATGTTCTGTTGTTCCTGTGTGTGCGTGGTCAATTTTTACACGAATGATAATGGTGTGTAAATATGTGAAGTGGCATAATTTCGGGAATTATGCATAACACGCATTACATGAAATTCTTAAATTACACACATTTATGCATAATATAAATGTTGCCCACGCCTACTTTATGTGCATAAGTGCTAATTGTGCAAGAGCAGAATTCCATCACTTCCAGTCAGATAAGCCAATGCCTGAAGTCGGCTAACCCTGTGCACTATGCTGTGTATTGTGGTTGGTGGACCAAAAATGTGAACGACATACAACAACAGACCAATGATAAAAAGGGCTGGCTGAAAGACTCTATATGAATATTACCTATATAATGTAATTAAACTCAAAAGGTGTCAGCTAATGCTACATATAAACTTGTTTTTCACATGCCAGAGATGTGGATCACCTGTACAGCAAGACATACTGGGGCTGATTACGTATTACAGTCAATGCTTAATTTGTAAAATATTGAGTGTCAATGCTCTCAGCAGGAGGCCACTGCAGCTTGCACCACCAATCGCCCTTGTCTTCACTGCCAAAACAACTACTAACCATCTGTCTCACATGTAAATGCGACAGTTCAGATTATTCCAGGGCCCCAAAGCTAAAGGAATGGCTGGGGAGGCAGGCATTAGTAATTTTAATGTATATTGTATTCTTAAACAACCGTTGCTCTGCGCATCTCCAAATTAGATGAGCAGAGCCACCATGTGGTAGACTGTTCTAAGTATGGTTTTGACAATGAAATGCCTGTGCTGAGCACCGGAAACCAATTAAGTGCTGGTGCTGAGCACCGGAAAAAACCCGCTCAAATTAAGCACTGTATTGGGGGCCTGGTAAAATCAAATGCGATTGATTTTACAGTTACTTTGAGCAGGTAGTAAATATTTGCGGGGAACTCAGGTTTTGGATTGAGATGGGGAACTATTCAAAGTAGGCTGAGCAGAATTCCATGAGATTCTTCTGCTCCGCCTCTCCTGACCCATAATCAGCAGCATTGAGTCTATCTGAATGATGAAGTGGGAAGCTGGATGCCACATGGTTACAGAGGTTGGGCCTATCGACCAACCATACTGCTTGTTTAAAGTTAACTAGATGTTTGATGATCCCAAAACCAGACTTTTGCAAGATCCTCAAACTGGCCTTCCTGATATGCACTGATTCCCACAATGCAGATTTGGAAGTTTCAGAGAACAAAAGCAAGGCAGTGATATGACTTAATCTTTATAAACCAAGCAAGTCTCCTGCCTTTAAACCGCTCCAGTGGCTCCTGATGTAATGGAGGATAAAGTATTAGCTGTATGCACCATACACCAAACATTCTGACTTCAGGACTCTGGAGAGTATCAGAAACAGGCAATATGGATTCACTATATATATCATGAAGGAGGGACTCGTAGCGCATAAAGGTCCAGCATACATGCTTCAGATAAGTGACGGTAAGAAGAGTATGCAGTTCATAATAAGATGTGTTCATCTACTCGGGTCAGTCCAGTTCCAAAGAATCAGCCAGGTGCGTGACTCTTTCGGAATACATGCCCTCGGGCATTTCACTGCCGGCCCGACTTGGAGCAATAGTCCAATAATGAAGCATGACATATGTGAGGGCATTTGTTCCTAAAGAGTCGCACTCCCAGCTGACTCTTTGGAACTGGATTGACCTGAGTAGACAAACACATCTTATTGGGAACTAAATACCCTTCTTATCCAGAATATGGATTCACTCCCATCTGAAAACAAACATTGGAAATGCCAATATCTCCTGTCTGTAAAGGACTGAGCTTTGAACATTGCTTGTTTGTATTGGAATTAGGTGTAGTAAAAATAACCACCAGTACAACATGACATATAGATGCTCATAAAGACATGAGTGTTCATTTTAGAATAAGCTTACTATTAAAAAAAATAGGGAGGGGGCAGCTATCAATCGAGAGGATTTGAACAAGCAACGCGGACTGAGCTTATGGACATTGTGGGAGGCTCAAAAACAATTTCATTTTTTTCACTCACGACATCCCCTCCTGGTCCACCAGCTTATATAATTCCCTTAACGTCACCTCCTCCTCTTCTATCCCTCATGGGAAACAGCAAAAAATGTCCCCTTCTGCGTGTTTTAACGGCTCCCTCACTATCTCACTCTATAATAATGGTACTGTCTTGATCCAAGCTTAAGACACCTGTCTCTCTCTCTTTGACAACCTCTTCCCTTCCCTACTCCCCTCCCCTGCAACCGGGTTCTAACTTGACTCTTCATCTAGCTCCACCCATTACTCCATTTCTCCTCCCCTGGCCCCCTACACTCCAACAGGCTGCACCCTCGGGAGGCACAGGTCGGCCCTCTTCCCCCCTCCCCTGTTCCCTCCTCTCCCATTCTTCCCTCCTCGCAGTGTATCCCCCCATCACATCAGCCTTACCTCTAGCTAATACGCTCCTCGTCCAAGCTGCATCATCCCGGTACTCCAATTTTATCTCCTCCCCCCTATCCCTACCTGCCACCCACCTCTTTAGTCCACCTCTCCTCCAACCTACTACCCAAGTTAACTTTCTTTATGTTCCCCCTATTCCCTCCTCTGCTCCTCTTTTTACCCCCTCCTCCCCTCGCCGTGTATCTCGAATTCTTCACAAACCCCTTGCATCTCTCTTCTTCCCCCCACTCCTCCGGTAATGCTGTGCTACCCCCATCCCCCCCTTGGTAACCCTTTCCCTCCCTCTGACCTAGCAGAACCCCTTTCTTTCTTCAACTACCCTGTCTCCCAACCCCCCTCACTCTGCCAGGTGCCCAAACCCTCACATCCACCTCACCTAGCTTACAGGATCTCTCCAAACCCCTCCCCTCTTTTCCTCCCAAACCTCCTCACTTTCTATGACTCCACATATTCCCCTCATCTCTTTTTACGCCCCACCACCTCGTTCCTCACCTATCTCCCCCTAATTATGTCCTCAATTCCTTTCCTTCTCGCAACTTCAACAAAGACAACTCTCCTTTCACCTCTGATGCACCAACGCCCGATCTCAACCACCACCTTTCCCCACCCCTAAACCCTGTACCCCAACTTCCCTCCCATACCCCCACCTCTCCCTACCCTTCACCACCAATGGCACCCCCTCCTGTTTCCATCGAGCCACCCAACATGCAGTGCTCTGCCCTACTCTCTCTGGAAAATAAGCTAGGATCTCTCATCCCCTCCATCTCCCAGCTTGAAGCTACCATTTCACTCTTAAGCTCCAAGATTTCCACCTTTCCATACACCTCAGTTCCTTTGGAAAACACTCACCTTCCCAAGCCAACGAGATGCACCTCGCCCCGACACCCCAAAATAGCCAATCATAATCTGTCATCTGCAAACGTCGCAAACTTACACAAGTCCTTGAACGCCACCTTTCTTCCACTTTCCTCTCCAAGTAACCCTACTTTCTACACTATTCCAACCATCTCCTCTATCAGAACCAATCTTCCACCTAAATCCTTCTGGGCACCCTCGTTTAAGTACAATATCCCTATCACCCATCATAGCCCAAGTGCCCCCGTCACCAAAACAGTCTCAACAGAGTTTCGCTGTCTGCTCCACAACTGCAGATCTGCAATAACACAAACTTGAAATCTCCGATACCATCATCCTTCAGAATATTGACATGTTCTTCCTCACAGAGACCTGGTTCAACGATACCTCTCACTCTATGTTTGATCTCCTACTCCCCACAGGCTACTCTATATTTAGAAATGACAGAATAGACAAAGTTGGGGGAGGTGTTGCAGTCATCTTTAGAAACTCCCTTCAACTTAAGGCTTTTCCTAACAGCTCCTTCCGTACTTTGAATGCCTATCTCTTGATCTTCAATTGCACCACCATTCACCCCTCAGATTCCATGCCATTTACCGCCTGCCTGGTAGTGGCACTTTGTTTTTGGAGGAACTCCCTGACTTCATCAGCGACCAATACTCGCAAAGTGACAGTCAGATCTTCCTGGGTGACTTCAATCTCCACTCGGGCTCGCTGGAAGACTCTTCTGCGAATGTGCTGACCACCTTTCTCTCTGCAAACGATCTTATCCAACACTGCACAGAAACAACACACTCTAAGGGCTCAATCCTGGACCTCGTTATTTCTAAAGCAGGCATGCTTACTATCGCGATCCCTATTCATGGAGACTGGTCTGACCACCTCCTCAACCCATTCTCTCTTCACCTATCACACTCTATAACTATCGGCCAACCTAAGAATATTACTTCCTGGTTCCGTAACACTAAAAATATTGACCTCGGTACTCTCTGTGATTCGGCTTTGACATCACTTCCAAGGCTAGACTCGAACCTGGATGTTAAAGAACTCACCTTCCAATGCCTCTCAGTCCTTGCAGTCAAAATAAATAACGTTGCTCCTCTTCAAAGCAAAAGGAAAAGGCCCACTCCCTCAGCACCTTGGTTCAACAAATCCCTTTATGAAGAAAGGAAATACCTCAGAATGCTGGAGAAACAATGGAGACAAGCGCCCTCCACCAATAATTTTGCTACGCTTCGTTCAGCAAGATCCAAGTACCACAAGCACATCTTCCTTGAAAAATCATCGCTTTTCAGAACCCTCATCGACTCAGCCAAAAATAGACCCAAAAAACTATTCGACCTCATCACGAATCCAAACTGCTCTCCCCCAACCTCTAAGTTGGAGGATTCTACAAAGAAAGCAGCGGAATTCGCAATATTCTTTGACGAAAAAGTGAAATCACTTGGATCAGGTCATTCATCCTACCCTTCCAGAGAAGCGCAAATCCTTAGCCATTTAGCAGAACTTTGACTCCATCTCTGAAGATGCCCTCCTCAAATGCATCCTCGAAACAAAGCCTCCAACCCTTCTCTTGACCCCATCCCTAGTGCCATTGCCATCGACTTCTACACCCATTCTCTTTCCTATTGGACCACTCTGGTTAACCTCTTCCTCAGTCAAGGCTCCCTTCCTGTTTCCTTCAAAACTGGGCAGGTTACCCCTCTTCTTAAAAAACCCACCGCTGATGCGAACGACCTCAACAACTTCCGCCCCATCACTAACCTACCTTTTCTTGCGAAAATCACAGAAAGATGTGTAGCGAAACAACTCTCCCGTCATATCAAGGACAATGATCTTGACAATTTCCAGTCTGGTTTCATTCAAAACTACAGCACTGAAACAGCCCTGCTGCAAGTGATCAATGACGCGCTGCGGATACTCGATTCAGGGGAGTCTTGTCTTCTAATTCTCCTTGACCTTTCTGCAGCCTTTGACACTGTCACAACACCCTTCTTAACACTCTTCAACAGAGAATGGGCGTGGAAGGCACAGTGCTTAAGTGGTTTGCTTCCTTCCTCTCTGATAGATCCCAAATGATCAAAATAGCGAACAGTCTTTCATCTCCTTTGGCGGTAGGTCAAGGTGTCCCTCAAGGCTCTATACTTGCACCCACTTTTTTCAACCTCTATTTGGAACCATTGGGAAATCTCCTAAGTAAATCTGGGATCCTCTATCATCTTTATGCGGACGACACTCAAATGTACCTTAAAGTGTCCTTTATAGACGATCTCTCCATCCTAAACTCAAACTCTACTCTCGACTCCATTCAAAACTGGATGTTAACTCATCAACTCATTCTGAATCCCTCCAACACTGAATTCCTCCTCCTCTCCTCCTCACTCTCTCCTCCTCCGGTTCAATCATGGATGGATCAGATGAATCTACTTAAAAATAAACTCATCATTGTCGACAGCACAAAATCCCTTGGTGTCATACTCGACAAAAGACTCAGTCTGCTCTCCCACATCAATTCCATTGCAAAGTCTGCTCGATACCAACTGTGCCTTCTTTGGGGGATTCAACGCTTCTTTCCGGAGCAAGACCTAAAAACCCTGGTCCAATTGCTGGTTCTCGCTAGATTGGACTACTGCAATTCTCTTCTTACTGGCCTCCCCAAATCCCACCTGTCCCCCCCTTAAATCTGCTCTCCATTCAGCAGCTTGTTTCATATATGGGGCGAAAAGAAGCGATCACATCACACCCATTTTATCTTCCCTCCGTTGGCTTCCCATCGAGGCAAGATCTATCTATAAGACTGCCTGTAGCACCCACAAAGCCTTGCACTCCTCCTCTCCTCTCTACTTGGTGAATAAACTGAAACTCTCTGGAGGCTCTAGACCTTCACGTAATGCGGAAAATGTATTGCTTGAACCTCCCATTTTCAAAAGTGAAAGATCGATGGCCCAATCCTTTTCAGGCAACGCAGTGAGAATCTGGAACTCACTTCTGCCTCAGCTCCGGACCACCACCTCTTCCAGGTCCTTCAAACCTGACCTCAAATTTCTCCTCCTTCAAAGAGACTTCAAATCTAGTTCATGCCCTCTCTATGCCCACTTGTAATTTTCTCCTCATGTAACGATACTGTTCCTATTGTGAAGCGCACTGACACCTTCGGGTAAAGCCTGCGCTATATAAAGAAACATAAATAAATAAATTAGTGGTGGCTGATATGAATCCAGAAAGGAGGAGGAGGAAGGGGTGAGGAGGTGATGTGCAGCACAGCCCTGGTGTATTAATAGGAGTGATCAATGGCTCCAAGCAGCTTCAGGGGCATCAGAGGTAAAGAGAGTCGAGAAACTAGGCACAGGTACAGCCACCTTGCCATCCCCGCTGTACGACTGCAGTCTGGAGGCAGCAGGGGAGAATTGGAGGTTGTGTGTGGTGTGGCGACAGCAACAGGCTGCAGACTTCCAGCGCAGCATGGAGACGGTGTAAGACCGGTGTAGCATGTGCCCGCTAGACGTTCTGCCCACAGCAATTCTGTGCCCGAGCAGCGCCAACCTTAGTCCACTCCCCAATATTATGTGGCTCATGCCAACCAAGCAACAAAAGTTTTTCGAATACCATTAATGTGTGGTCTACCCAGGCTTAAAGAGAGCCACTTGCTACCGAATCGAGGGAGGCAGATGGAGAGTCTTTTGATTGAAATTCAACCACTTCAAGATTTAGTTTGAAAAGGACTGTCTTGTGAATCCTAGAAAATAGCCTTGAGGAAGTCCAGGAGGACGAAACACGCGTCAGCTGCTGTCTACCTTTTTCTATGAAAGCAATAAAAATAGAGTGACCTGATACAACAATCACTGTGGATTATTGCTTGGAAATCTGTCAATGAAACTTCAAAATGTGATGTTTTTCTCTGGAGTAAAATTGATTGAGGATAAAAGTAACAGTGTATAGGTGTGCTTTGGTGGATTAGCTGGACATTCTCTTCTGGACTGCATGCTTGCAGGTCCAGTGGACTTGTACCTACGGTGGGTGGGTATTTCAGTACCATGGGAGCACCCTTCAAAAGTATTGAGTTTGAAATAGAATTGTCATAACATGAGATACTAATCTATAGATGTGCAGATATGTCAGCACATCCACTGTTCGTTTGCTTATGCTTAATCTACTCCCCGCTTTCCACAGTAGCTTAGCCTCCCGAGCCTCAAGTCAGCTTGATTCACCGTCTCATACACTGGTCTTTTCTTCTGCTGCAGATGATTGATGCCTAATGAGCTGCAATTAACCAGGACTGGACTCGGACAGTGATGCCGGTAATCAGTTGATGCAGTTAAAGGAATTAAATGGAAAAAAGGGCCTGAAAGTCCCCAGGGTCAGGCGTTTATTAGTTTTGCACAATAATTTATCACCCAAACTCAAACCAAATGTTATCTTACTTTTCAACTTCAGCCCAACTATTCAGCAATACAACAATGTAATAATATATCAAGAAATCCTTGCCACCAATGCACAATAGTGAGTGAAGGACTGTCTGGTGCAATGAGGCAGAAGGACAGGTTGGGAGGTACTGGGATGTTCGTGCCTCCCCAAGGTCATCCAGGGACCTTATGTAGCATTTGGGAAGAAAGCGACTCTATCATAAAACAGTGCAATTAGTTCCCCTGTGCTGCCCTGACCCCGCCAACACCAAGGAAAGGCCTTTAAGCCCTGCACTTTTGTTAGCTGTGCCAGGAGATCTCCCACAAAACAGGAAGTGAAATACAGTGATCAACGTTGTCATAAAAACTACGTTATGCAGCACAATATCCTTGGTGCAACTACATCAACTGTTGCATGGCTAAACACTTATAAGGTCCCAAAGGCGAGACCTATTGGCTATGCCAATGCTTGTTTAGGACTTGTGCCCTGCCTTTGCAGTTGAACTTAACCCAAAGCTGCGGGTGGAAGATGGAACAAAATGTGGCAGAGGGGGAGATGTAATGTTTTTGGACAAATGAAGTATATGTTATGCCATGTTTTTCGGACGAATGTTATGTCCTAGCGGGGGTGGACAGCAAGCTACATGAAACCATCCACTATTAGCACAGTCCTACACTTCTTTTCTCTTAATACTTGAACTTATTTGTAACTGGACCGGCTGGGCGGTGAGAGTGTTGATGGAGGGCTGGGCCGACTGACAGCCACCGCAGTCCATTCTGTGTTGGTCACAGCGACGTCATCGGCGCAAATCTGGGATGGGATGAAAAAACCGTGTCGGTTTTGCCTGATAAAGCTTTATATTTTGTAACCTTCAGCGCGAGTGGTTGCGTGGCTTCAAGGGCTAATGGGATGCTGCGTCATTGACCTCCGCCCTCTTGAGAAATGTAAATGTTGGTTTTGCCAAGCCACTGACAGATTAAAAAACTTGAGTAGTTTTACACTTCATTACGAAGCCCGACGGCGGGTGATGAAGCAAGTCGAACGCCTGACATTACAGCCCTGCCCCGGGTGCAGGTTCGCTCCGTTCTGCCCCTTCCACATTCCACACCACTCCCTGGATTTCTTAAGTGGTTTGGCGAGTGCCGCTGTGGTTGAATTTCACCAGCGTGGTGATTAGCCCACCCCCTCTCGTCTTTTTCTCAAAACAAGTTTAATTTCCACATGTGAGTACGACTATCTGTAGATATTAAAACTTGCTTAGTCGCCCAGTGAGCATCTCTGGAGGATTTAAAGTGTGGGGGAGTTGACCTCTGATTACCAAATATAATAGGCGTGCGCTCGGCAGCACATTTCTCCTTCGTGTGTCCTCGTTAACATTTACTGTAGCAAGCAATTCAATACTACCAACAAAAAAGCTGTATGCCCGACTCTGGCAGCTAATTTACTTTTGTAGCGACCCGGTCTGCTCATACTATGAGACATGTATTTATTGCCTAAACTCTGAAATATTTTTCGTGTTTTTGAGGATTCGCAATTTCTCCTTCGACTAGTGGAACGTGCTTTGTATTACCACATTAGGGCTGCATCGGTGACATGTTCTGAGCTGTTGTTTTGAAATCTAGGAACATGACCGGATGAAAACTGAAAGTAAAAAGCAGCAGGGGGAGGGGAGACAGGAGGGGGCCTGCGCCTGTTTCCCTTGAGGGAGCGAGCAGGAACCATCTGTTAATTGCTAACAGATGTTTTCCAAGCTCGCTCCCGCAAGGGAATCGCCAAACATGCATGCGCTGCCATTGAAAGCAATGCAACGCGTGCACGTTTTTGCCTGCAAAAGGGAATCGATTGCTAAAGGTCTTTTTCCTCTGCAGTGCATGTGTGCTGCGTAGGCGAGACATAAAAAGGAAATAAGAGAGCTAGCGCATATTACCTCCTCTAACCTCCTAACAATAGAATTGAAACTCACCCATGCACAAGGAAAGAGAGGCAACAGCACCAAATTAGGGGCATATTATCAAGCCAGGCGATAACATTATCGCCGCTTTAGCGGCAGAAAACTGCCGCTAAAACGGCGATAATGGGCTTGATAATATGCTCTATGGAATTCCAATTGAAGCTAAGGTTAGATGTCCGTCACATCTAACATGGGCTTCAATTGGAATTCCATAGAGCATATTATCAAGCCCATAATTTTATCGCCTGGCTGGATAATATGCCCCTTGGTCCTCTCATGACATAGTTCTTTAACTACTGGCACAGCTAGAAATCTTCAGATCGTGGGGGGGGGATAGAGCTACAAAAGATCGATCACTCTTGATACCCAGGACCACTGCTTCCCAAAAACTCAAGAAATGCAATCCTCAACCCATCTTTTACCTCAGAAAGGTGCTTGGCCCTAAAGGGTGCGATGGAGGCAGGATTAGAACCGATAAACTTTAAAAACCTAACATTAGGTCAATATCCAACAATGATTTTCAAGGGTCAAAACCAGCAGCCTTATTTTGATATTACGCCAGTGAAAAACCAGGACTGGCAACGGCTCCTCAACGTCCATGCTACTAACTGGTCCTGACAGTAATAGTAACAGAGAGGATGTGGTCCGTCGTCTAGACTGCCGACTTTGGTGCTGGAAACCAGGGTTCGAGCCTCGAGGTCGCGTCCACATCATGTGATTCTGGGCAAATCACTTAATCTCCCCGTGCCTGAATGTGTAATGTAAATACGGTGCTCATGTAATGCGCTCCAACACCTTCGGGTCGAGTTTGTGCTATATAATTATGCAACAAAAAAGTAACAGCTCGGCGACAGATCCCAATTGCATTAACATCTGCTCATGGAATACCCATGGCTTCGAGAACATGTTACAAAATGGCGACTCAATGTAATTTCTTCAAAAAGTTAATATAACTTTTACACTGGAATCTTGAAACCTAGAACCAATTCTAATTGTAGGCTATGTGGAGCATCGTATTCCATCTGAAAAGTCTTCAAATTTCAGACATCCGAGAGGGTTGGGGCCTATCCGTGTTTTGCTCCACAAAACTCAATTGGATTTCAGAATGAATCAATCCTGGGATAAAATGGATACAAGTAACCAAGCTAGTACATTCAAAACTCACTTCTCATCACAAATGTTTACATTTATCCTGGTAAAGCGAAGAATATGGAAAAAATGACAGCTCTGCAGAAAGTAACAAAAATACTACAGTAATTACATTGGCAAACGATCTTTATCATCTCCGGGGACCTTAATACAGATCTAAGTCTCTGCAGAAAAAACAGGGCAACCAATTTAGCGGTCCCAGCCAGCTGAAAAATTCGGTCTAAAGATCTTGAATGGCAATACTAAGGGGGACACCCCAGCTCCAAGTACCTACCTCTGATATAAGATAAGTTCCACAATAGACTTTACGCTGCTAAGTGATGTAGCCTGGTGTGCTAATTTCAAATGTATGCCCTGCTGGAAAGAGACCACTTTGTACAAACCAGATAAACAACAAATGGAAGGTGCACCAGTCAGTAGAAGTCCAAAACAAATCGGTATCTTTAGTTATCTCCTTTATTTTTCATACGGATACTCAGCCAACGCGTTTCGTTCCACACTGGAACTTCTTCAAGGCTGCAATCGATTAACATAACAACATAGAAAGACATTTATAATCTATGGATAACAAACATATATAATTTAAGACAATACCATCATATAGTACAAACAATTTTGCCAATGTTTTTTTTAAAAACTTTCACAAACACAGAGATCAAACAAAGACATAAAAACCAATCATAAAGAATAATAAACATGTATATATACAATCTGTGACGAGTGGGTAAGTGCCCTTTTATGATCAATTACGATCCATTTATTTAATTATTCTGCCGGTTTCTAATAATATAGCAGTTTTTCATTTACTATGGGTATTCTTCATTCAATATATTATTGAGGCGTTATAACCAGTTTCTATTCGTGATTACATTACCATATGTACAGCCATATATTCGCTTACGGCGACTTCTTATACGTATATCAACGTGATCCATTTTTCTCATGAGGAACATGCCTTTGTATATTTATTACATGTAGAGCATCTTACTATATATTATATGTCACCTATTGTGGGGGAAGAATATGCCTTTTACATCAATTACACTTAGAGTATTACTAGTTTGAATATCTTGATATTTTGATATTCTCGTACTTACCATGTGAGTTTATTAACATTGGATCTATTTAGACCATTTTCTATTTTAAGAATAAGTGGTCAAATATCTGCTCGGAGCTCTTTTTTCTTCTTTTTTCTTCTGAGTTATGATATATAGCAAATTTTTTTATTTTTTTAAAAAAACATTTAAATACATTTATATTTTGTATTTATCTTTTTATCAGATTATTTGTCTTGCTTTGAACTTTACTGATGAATGTGGGATCAAGACACATTTCATTGCCATATTCGCTTGGTCCAAAAACTTACGTTTGGTGAGTTTTGGACTTCCCTTCTTTTGTCCCACTGTTTGTGTCCTATCCTATACTCTCCCCTGATCTTCCTTGGCGTTGCTATTAACTTGTATCTTGTACTAACACCACAAGATACTATGGACCTTTCTTGCCATAGGTCCGTATATTCTTATTATGCTGGTGTAACAGATTATTCAGGATTAGAAAATCAATGAAATCCATAGATATATTTTACCCATAGAAATATGGTAACGCTTTCACTTATATACATGTTTAGATGCACTATTCAAATATTTTTGTTTTATCGTTTGCGTTTATGCTTCATTTTGCCCGTCGTCACAGATTGTATATATACATGTTTATTATTCTTTATGATTGGTTTTTATGTCTTTGTTTGATCTCTGTGTTTGTGAAAGTTTTTAAAAAAAACATTGGCAAAATTGTTTGTACTATATGATGGTATTGTCTTAAATTATATATGTTTGTTATCCATAGATTATAAATGTCTTTCTATGTTGTTATGTTAATCGATTGCAGCCTTGAAGAAGTTCCAGTGTGGAACGAAACGCGTTGGCTGAGTATCCGTATGAAAAATAAAGGAGATAACTAAAGATACCGATTTGTTTTGGACTTCTACTGACTGGTGCACCTTCCATTTGTTGTTTATCTTATCTGTAACTGCTTGCCAGTGGGGTTGTTCTACGACGCACTCCGGAAGCATTGTGCACAGGATCTAAATACTTAATGAGAGACTTTGGGATATTAAGTGCCAAACTAGTAGTCAGTCGTAGTTCTCTTTTTTTGTTTAACACTTTGTACAAACCATCTAGATAGCTTGCAAGACCAATCAGCTGTGTCCAACAAAAGGTCTAATTAATACCCCAGTTACTCACAACCCAAAAAGATTAAAATGGCATGGCCCTGGGATAGATAAGTTATTGACAGAGGTTTACCTTGTGCAGGAACCTTAGAAGAGATAAAAACAGCAACAGAAAATCTGGAAGAAGCAACAACCGTAGCAGTTGAATGTGTAAAAGCATGGGTAACCCTAATTTTGAATCTACTATAATTCCCGGTCAGAACACAACCATTCACAAACATAGAGGAAACAAACAAAAAAGGGGGTTCCAGAAGGAAAAACTGGTACATCAGCGGGCTATGTAAGCTAAAAACTCAAATCGCAAAAGAAACAAGAAAATTAACAAAGGAGATAAAGGGAAGCAAGTTGATAAAAGTACATAACGAACCTTGAGATCGCAATATCATAAAGAATGCTGGATTGCAAAAAGAAGTTACCAAGAGGAAATGGGGAACAAACTCTTATGGTCCAGCAAGCAGCCAACTAGCAAAGAATTCTGGCAAGTTGTAATTGGGTTGCTATCTGGAAAGGCCAGCCATCAAAACGCAGGGATTAAGGCAGAATCCTGGAAAGGCTATATTCAAGCAATGTATGCTAAGACAGTTATTGACGGAGAGGGGGAAGGTCATTCTTCCAAAGCCAAAACCTGTGAGTCCCAAAAAGTACACCCAATTCCTGCATGGTGGCCAGGCGAACCCTGGTGAGACCGGGACTCCTACAAGAAACCACCAGTACAACGTGGCTTCAAATCCGGACATAGAACAATTGTGAAACATATTGAAGAAACTGAAGGCTAAGGGGCTACGGGCCTGAACAGACTCCCCAAAGCCCTCTTTAAATGTGACAACTCACTGGGCCCATTATCTCGCACCTCTCTTCAACTAAATCCTTTGCACCAATATTATCCCAGTTTCATGGAAAAGTAACACCTTTCAACCCATCTATAAGAATGGAAGCCCAGCTTCACTAAACAACTACAGGCTTCTCACTTTAATTGACGTAGAAGCAAAACTATATGTGTCATGCTAACTCCATCACTAACAAGCATGGGTCAATGAAAAAAATATGATACCCCAAATACAAACCGGGTTTAGACAAGGCATGGGGACACTCACAAACTTCACAACACGAAGCATCATAGTGAAGAAGACCAAACGGAGAAAAACCCAGCTGTTTGCGTGTTTTGCTGACCTCAAGTCTGCCTTTGACGGGGTTCCCCTTGGTCGTTTCTGGGAGAAACTGGAAGAATGGGGCATCTTAATAGATTTGCTGAGGGCAATTACAGCACTGTACTCAGAAACCAGGGCACAAGTTAAAATAGGAGATGGTAGCCGAGTCAGGAACAAAATTGTCACAATGAACGGCCCTAAACAGGGAGGCGTACTCACCCCTCATAGGTGCCCTTCCACAAGACAACAACCACTCCCCCTATTCTGGCTTCAGAGACATTAGGATGCCTGCAGTATGCAGAATATATAGTTCTCAAGAGTCAAATGCCAATATGCCTGCAATGTAGAATGAATGCCCTAAAAAACTACAAGGACCACCAAGGGTTAGAGTAAAACTGAAATTAAACCAAAGGGGTTCTTCTGGTCGATACCAAATTCAAGGCATTTACCTGGTTTGCAGAAGACAAAAAAAGTTGAAGTTGCCACCACATTCAAATATTTAGGGATCAACATGGAGCATCAAATGGCCTTTAAACATAATTTATCCGCTATGCAGGCAAAAGCACAGTTGTTAATTTTTGGGTTCAAATTACTGAAAAAGAAATGTAGCTGTCTGTAATTTAGTCATTGCCACACTGTAATGTCAGCACAGCTAATGCCAATGGTAGTTTATGTCACGGCAATCATTCGCAGACAGGAAATAACTGCTCTCAAAAACCTCCAAACAAAAGGGAACAAAACCGTCTTTTCAATTCCAAAACAAGCATTTGCAATGCAATAGGTCTCGCAATCACGCGAGTTTAAGCTATTAGTATTGTAATTGACAATGCCTTTTATTTATGTTTTAAAACCCAAAACATAAATAAAAGGCATTGTCCTTTACAATGCTAATAGCTTATTTAATTTTTATAGCACGCATTTGCAGCGTAATACGTCTTGCATTTGCAAGATTTTAAGCTATTGTCATTGTAAATGTGCCTTTCATTTACCCGTTTTAAAAACAACATATCAATAAAAAGGCATTGTCATTTACAATGCCAATAGCTCAAACTCTCATAAATGCGAGACCTAATGCATTGTAAATGCTTGCTATACTTGCCACTAAGAAAATGTGTTGTTTGTATCAAAGCAGATGGGGACATGTTGAGACTGGATGCAGGGAGAGACTAGGATTGATTCAGACAGAAAAATAAGCAGTGGCAAAGCCAGTAACTGATGTCGAGCCCAGATTACAGACAGATGAAGACGTAATACGTGAGGGGCAGAGCAAGCTGAGGCGAACAGCATGCTCGAGTCTTCTGCTCCCCCCCCGCAGCCTGAGTCCCATGAACCCCTGACCAGTACCCCGCACGACACGCCGGCTACAAGTCACGTTGCAGCTTATTTTAGCCAACAATTAGGTTCAGCTCATGGGGTGTCAGGAAGAGTGTGGCTGCCGATAGCTGGCAGCTGCAGAGTAAGGGCCACCGGTGGCCCACAGAGTAGGCCCGACTAGGATCGGGGCAGCCTGTGGACTCGCCGGGTGCGCCCCACTCATCCAGCAACTCAGTGGCACAAGGCAAAGGGGCCAGGACATTTTAAACCAACTTTTACAAAAAGAGTAAAGAAAAAATATACATATGTAAATAAATAAATAAATCCTCAGTGCAGCTCCAGCTCTAGAGGCTTTTTCAGCGTTTTTGTTTTCCCATACTCCAGCCATACTTCGGCTTTATACCTGCAACAACAGTATTGACAGTAAGGACTTTATGCACATTACTGGAAATCGGAGACTGCATATAATTTGGGATTACCAATCAATTAGCACCACGGAGACCTCAGTAGGGAGGCGGCAGAGGAGGCCGGGCAATGGCGCATGGAAGAGAGGCTACAGCGGGGGCGCGGCTGCCTTGGAGAGCAGACAGACATTGTCTGCTGATTATTCTTGAATACAGAAGACCGAAATACCAGAGAGGAGGGCAAGTACGCTAGTACTCCAGCAATTAAAGCCTTTAATAAAAGGTCAGCACTTCGCAAGTAGAGCAGCAGTGCGAAACCGTCCCTACCCCGTGAATCTCTGCGTCTGCAATCCCTGCCGTGGGTCTATCTGTTCCCATAGCACCAGGGTAACCTAGAAGAGCCTCCCGTGAAGCGTCCGTAAATATCTGGTGCCACCAAATTCCCAACTTCTCTGGCGGTAATTGTAGTCTGCTGCCACAAAGTGCATGCCCTGCTCCCCTGCCAGAGCAGCCTGGCTAGAGCTGGGTGCGGCTTGCCGATGTAGGTTGGTGTGCCCCATCGAGCCTTGAAGCTTTGGAAACTCGGCTCGGCGCAAGGCACAGCAGCATAAACGGAATAGGAAAGTCGCTGCAATGCCCCTCCTCTGGTTCACTCTGGATTGAGAATCGAGGACGGAAAAGAAGTCTTTAAGGTACAGAGATCCTCGTCGGACAGGCTATTTTGAAGTAGCACACCCAGAGGATATAAAGGGAAATGCCGCCAAAAGGAAAAACACACGGGGCTAATAAGGGACAGAAAGATGCAATACCAAGAAAGTGCAACAAGCATTGGCCGCGCGGCCGTGAAATTAACGCCGCGCGGCCATGAAAGAGAATGAGCCACACGGGTAACATGGAGGGGGGGGGGAGGGGCGGTCAGTGCTAAAGCAACACAGGGAAGGCTGGCATATGGTGAGCACTATCGCGGCCGCTTTGATGTTCTCAGTGGCCGCGCGGCTCACTGAGAACATCAAAGCGGCCGCGATCAGCTGGCTGACAAATGGTGCGCGCGCCCGGTGCACATGCACTGTAGTTGGGGGCCTGAAAAGCACTTGTTTCCACTTCCAAATCCCCGTTTTCTATAGCTCTCGCCAGTGCAGCGCTAAAGCGCTGCCTCAGGCGAGACCTAAACAGCATCACCAGCACAGATACGTCTAGAGTTTCACTTAAAAAATCAATCTTTTCGAAGAATAGGCGCTTTTTTCAAGCTGTGCTGGAGACTGCGTGCTTCTGAGAGTGGCTCCATTAAAAATCTATGTTGGATTGAAATTGAGGAACAAGAGAACAGTAACCAAAAAGGCTCATGGAGTGAATACTTAAACCAAGCCATTGAGGAATTAGGTATTAAAGATGTTAGGGCTTCTGGCATGGGAAAAGTCACCCATAACCAAATAACTAACTCCTCAACCCAATTCCAGTCTCATTTAGCAGACAAAAATTATTTTGCATGGAGACGGCATGCCTGGTCAGTGATCAATTCATACAAAATCCTGAGATCCTAGGAATACCTGTCAGCGGATTTTGCCCGTGCCTTAAAGCAGCGATTTATGTTATATCGATTTGGAATCACAGACACGAAAGATTTCATTCCACTTTGATTTTATTAACAAGAAAAGGTTTTTATATTTTTTTTCTTTTATCATAAATGACTGTATTAGATCTTTCCAAGAATTTTTCTCTTAAAGCTGTATGCACTGGTTTTTATTAACTATCCAAACAAACCTGACTTGAATTGATAGCCACAGATGAATTCACTTTGGTGCTCATATTTGATGAGGCATACGCCTGCATGGAGCTATTCCAGGATGGCAGCTATGATTAGTCAAGCCTCAGATTTCACCAGCAGTCATTTTTGGCGTTTTTAATATGCCATCCTAAAATGCAAGATCGCGACTTTAGAATAGTAATTTCAAGGAAAAGAAGAAAGTGCAAAAAATGGAAGCGAGAATCCTGGTAACAACTTGCAGCTTCTCAGACCTTGTAAAAAAAATCATATATGAGAAAAGTCAGTGGGGAGGATAGTAAACAGGAAGCACAGGCCATTAGACTCAGAAAAGAGTAAAAGGGGAACCGCAAGGGCGTGGGGGATGGAGAAACAGAAACAGAACAGCATGGCTGATATGTCAGGAAGAACACACAAATGGGGTAGAAAGACAGACCAAGGGAAGACTGGCACACCCATGAACTGTTGAAAGAGAAATGGAAAGGAAAAGAGTACCGTTAATTCGCAGTGGAAGGATACAACTCATCCTATCAAAATACTATGAGATCCAAACGTTCCTGTGTGGGACAAACACAAGAATAGGGAGGAAAGTCATTGAATTTAAAATAGGAGACCTAAGACAGACAGAAAAGCAGCCCAATCATGAGAAAGGGGCTGATCCAACCCCACTCTAACTATGTGTAATTTATTGGAAACAATAGGCCGGTGACAGACAGCATAGGCTGTCTGTAGTCAGACCTAAAAAGAAGCATAGATAGAAGAAACATGGTGAATAGCTAATGATGGCATTAGTCCCCAGGCGCTGGAAGGATATGTAGTTTTTTTTTTAAGACATACACTCTATTATCAGTTATGTGGCACTTCTTTCTCCTTCGACTTCAGTGACGAAACTGGACACTGCTACTAAACATGCTGTGGCATATGGACTCATTGTGATGTTAGTCACAACCTCCAAATGAACTACCTTTCATTACAGTCATTTGCACCGTGCACATCCACTTTGCACAATGTTTAATGGTAAAAAAATAATTGCTGGGGCCCAAGTTAGGAAGCCACTTCAGTTCGCACCACCTATTATTGCCCATGGCAGCGCCGCTAATGAGAGCGCCAATACAACTACTAAACATCACACTGTAAAAGTGTAACAATTCAGACAATTAAGCACTGTGGGGCAGATTTACAAGCCCCTTGCGACAGTTTTACTCCACTGTTGCGTCACTTTTGTGACACAGCGGCAGCGTAAACAATGTGCCACTACGCGACATATTTACAACGTGACGCATCTAGTGAGATGCATCACGTTGTGAAGCCCTGCGCTTTATTATACCTGCGTCAGGTATAATGTATGCAGGGTGGGTGTTTCCTCGCAAGGAAGCCCCGTAAAAGTCACGCAGTGAAATCTAAAAGATTTCACTGAGTCACTTTTATGTCCCCGCAGCGTCATATCCTTACGTCTGCTTGAAGCAGGCGTAAGGAGTGATGCAGCATATAAGGTATAGGGCGCCCCTGAGGAGTGCTGGAGTTGCGTCGCGCTTGCGACACAACTCCAGCACTGTGTCACCCTTACGGCGACAGATGCGTCACGCATCTGTCTAACCGTGCGCCATGGTGGCGCAAGGGTTTTTTTGAGTCACGCAAAATAACTGGGGCATCCCTGCTAATATGCAGGGATGCGCCAGTTATTGTAAATCTGCCCCTGACTTTGTGGGAAAATTGGAAGACCAACTCCATGTATAGGGGCACCAGTGGGAATAGGAAACCAATGCCAGACAATCGTTTTCCAGAGGGCGACAAGCATGCTCACGTTCTTACAAGGAGATTTAATATGAAAACACACAAATGCCAGGTCAGTGGTAGACTTCTATATTTGATATACGTGGCTGAAAGGTATCAATCAGCTACTCATATGAATGTCTTTTATTGTGCCTTGAGTAGTGTCTTTGTATGTTTTAGCTGTGTGCATTAGTCTGTCTTCCAGGAGTACATTTCATGTGTGCTTATCAATTGTCATTTTTCCCATGTGGAGGTTGTCTTTTAGCTGCTCATTTACCACCTGGTCTCTTCTGGTTCGCCTACATCCGGCAAAAACAGGTGTGGAAAAACCGCCCCGTTTCCGTTTGGAGTCAGACGGAGCGGAGTTCCAGGAGGTAACTCCACTCCACCCATTCTAATGAGGGCCGTAGTGTCTCTCCCATTTGATTTCCACTTTGGCAAGGCATACCTATGTGTACTTTACAGATGTTCGATCTAACGTTTGTGGGCGTAGTAATGCTAATTTTGATCAAAAGTGGGGTGTCCTTGTAGGCTGAATTAAGCAATGCCGTTCCGATTTCTAATTGTATCCAAATGCTGAGTTAATTAAATATTCCTTTCCAGAAGAGTGATTTCTCTTGCTGTTTTGACGCTGTTTAAGTTCTCATGAAATGTGCACTCCGATTGAACATTGTGCTTTGGAAATTGTTTTCCTATTTTTCGCTTGCAAACTCCTTCAGCACGAGTTGTTTGCGAGTTCCTAATTTATCAGCCTGGCCAATGGAATGGTAATACCCGCTTGATCCACCGAGTTAATTCTGAAATCCTAAAATGGATTTAATGATCAAACTATATTGTTACTTTTATCGTTTGCCAACAGCTATGAAGTTGGATAAAATACTGCTGACTTAACACCGTGGAGTTATGAGCGTTAATGAACTTTTCATAGCAGTTGCTTCCAGACCCTCAGTTATGTGCTATGGTTTGAGAAGAAGCACATGACTGTCTGTGGGGTTTGCCAACAAACTAGCTGATGTTTCTGATTAATTCTGAAACATTGTATATATTTCCACAGCCCCCTCATTGTCATTAATCAGAGAGAAACCCAGATAAATTGAAGAATGTGAACTTCTTAAAACACTGCAGTCTGCAGAAATCTACCACTTTACTGGTGCAGAGTAATGCAAACAGGCTATTAGGAAGGTCTTGTTTTTACATCCTTCCTGAATTTTGGCATAGTGTGTTTGAGTTGTAGGATGTCAATTTATTTGAAAAACATCCCACGGGGCATTAAATAGTTTTCTGTTCTGCAAGTTTTCGAAAGTTTCTCAAGTTTTTTTTTCGGCACAGACGTCCTGACTCTTATTGCAACCGCGTGTGCTGTTACGCAGTGGAAAACAATAACAACGTAAGTATAGCCCTGGTTTCATTCTACCAAGGCCACACCCGTGATCAGTGTCAGGTTTTGTCACTAGCCTTTCCAGGAGCGCTTGCATGGTCCAGGCCGCAGTGTAGATGGAAATGCACGTTCACAGTTAACCCTAGGCGCATGCATTGCTTGACTGTATGTCGCAACATTTGTCATGTTTTATCTTTTACTCGTTATTTACCATGCCCTCACCTGGTTTTCAGGCTGCGGGAACCCACCACATTCCAAATGAGGACACATAAACTAAGGGACGGGTACCGTGCATGTAGTGGATTAGTATTACTAGATCATGACATTGAAAGTAAACAATGTCAATAATTGTAACCCTTTGGTCTGATTAAACCACATGCCCCGGAACTGAGTCCCAAACAGAAATGATCTCACCTTCTTCAGTGTCCAAACCACAGCAAAGGCCTCCCTTTCACTCGAACTCCACTTCTGTTCTTGGGGAAGTAACCGCCTACTAATGAAAGCTACTGGTTGGTCTAGGCCCTACTCATTTAGCTGTGCTAACACCACCCCTATGCCATGCTATAAAGAGTCTGTTTTCATACAATAAACTTCGTAGAGAAGTGAGAGGACTTGAGTACAGGTGATATGGCCTTCTTGAGGGTATCAAAGGCTTTCTGGCAGGCATCTGTCCAAATCACCTTTCAGAGCTGCTTCTTAGAATTCAGTTCTCTTAAGTGGGCAAAAATAGTGCCATATCCCTTAACAAACTTCCCATAGCATCCTATGAGTATCAGGAAGGCCCTCACCTCAATCTGTGTTTTAGAGGGTTGCCAGGCTAGTATAGTTGGCCTGGAGGGGATGAACTTTGCCCCTGACCAACATGCGGCCATTATATACAATGGAACCCTGTCCCATTTGGCAATTACTGGTCTTGCTTGTCAGGCCCACCTGCTGCAGGGCCTGAAGCACCTCCAGGTGTTCCTCTCAGCTGGAGCTGACAACAGCTATGTCATCTAAGTAGGGGGTGCAGAAGGCCTCCTTCCCAGCAAGGACCCTGTTGACCTTTGAAAGGTGCAGGGACATTCTTTCAGCCAAAGTGCATCACTCTAAACTGAAAGTGGCCCTCTGGGGTCGCGAATGAAGACCTCTCTTCTGCCCCCTCACTCAGATCAATCTGCCAGTAGTCTGTTTTTTTAATTACTTTGAACCAGACACCAACATAAACGCTTGGGAGATATATATCCCATGTTATTACTTCAGGAGAGGCGCATACAGTGCATCTTGTGGATGCTCGGCTCTTCAATTTTCGAACCGGAAACCGCTTATATCATTTTGGAGAAAGATAACCTATTTATTTTTCTTTTTATTATCTGAATGCTTACATAAAAACTATATTCCACAGAACATATGATATTTATCATTTACTGATGAAGGGGGAAAAAACGCATCGACAGTCTTGTCCATTGTGTGCTGTTTTTTTAAAGAAATTTTCTATGGATTAAAAGAATAAAAGGAATCGCTTTCTACAAAAAAAAACCACAACCTTTGTTCTCTCATTTAGGAAGACATCCATTTATATATTTCTTTGTGTTGGACTAAGGGTAACAATTTCCTTTACTAATTATTTATTTGTTGTTTTGAGTGCAGGACCATTTGTGTTGAATTGGCTGCGGTGGTTTGTATACCACTTTCATGGGATGCATGGAGGTCACGTCCCAGGTCCATTGCACCTAGCTTTAATCATAACATTGTAGCCACGACACATTGTAACGACTGGTGCTGGATTTCCTTGTTCTGACCTTCTTTTTTGCGCTTCTAAGTAGCCTGATGTAAGATCAAAAGTACTGAGAAAAGTGTCAGCGCCAAGCCTTTTTATGAGCTCATCAGCTGGGGGGGTGGGTGTACATCAGTTTTATTTATTAAAGGGATTGAGTCCTCTGTAGCCACACAGGAGCTTATTTACAAGCTCCTTGCGCTGTCGGTACATCATTTTTCCCATATTGAAAGTGGCGCAACGGCGGCGCAAGCGGCTTGTAAATAAGCCCAACAGAACTTAAGTTCTGGAGTGGTTTCTGGTAGGGCAACCTTGGTTACCAGCACCCTGCGACTATAGCAAGAGCTTTTGGAGGGATCAATCACTCCTAACACCAGCATTGTGGCGACCTCCTCCTTGATACTGGCCCTCACCTTATCTGACAGCCTGTACATTTTACTTTTGACAGGCGGAATGCCTACAGTGTCTATGCTGTGGATACACAAATGTGTAAGCCCAGGCGTGATGGAGAATAGAGAATAAAACTGCCCCAACAACTAGCAACAGTCATTCTGCTGCTCTGGGGTCAGAGTAGGGGAGAGGTTAACACCCTCTGCTGACTCATGTTGCTCCTAGGCAGACAGGAGGTCAGGGAGAGGTTCATTCTGCTCTTCCAATCATTCATCTGTCACTAGGAGTATGTTGACTTCAAACATCCCAAAGTGTGGTTTGAGACAGTTTATGTGGACTATCATATGGGTCTGTCCAGTGATCCTGGGGAGATCTGGGCTCCATAGTATCCAGAACCTACACCTTGGGCAAGGCTGAAACAGAGTGGCTTCCTGGTCATACCAGAGTTTCATGACATCTTGAGTCTAGAATACATGTTTTTCTCCCTTTTTCTGCTGTTTTCAGATTCTACTTAACTTCAGTATTCACAGTGATGTCAGTGTAGTATCATCATAAACAGCTGGAAAAAAAACAATCAACAAGATTGTTAAAAAAAAAAAAGACTAATTCTGGCAACTACAATGCAAAATCAACACAAATAACACATTCAATACTATTTCCAATTTTTAAATCTGGCTGGCTTGTAGAGAGAGAGCTGCAGCCCGCCGGCTTGCAGAGGAACAGCTGCGGGCCGACTGGTATAGGGAAAGGTGTGAGCAGTCCGCTTGCAAAGGGATAGCTGCAGGACAGTGAAGTGCAATATATTTCCAGTCTTGGCTTGCAGAGGTACAACTGCGGTCCCGAGGACTCGCACACGAAGAACTGCGAGCCGGCCGGTGGTGGAGAGTTGCAGGCGCAAGAAGGTTGTTGGGGGCTATGCTTCAGAAAGCTATGGTCTAACACACACAGAGAGAGCAACAGGCCGACGGACCTGCTAGCAGACACACAGCTACGAGCTAATGGGCTGGCTCGCAGAGGTACAGCTGCGGGCCCAACGGCTCGCAGACGCAGAGCTGCGAGCCGACCGACTAGCTTCTAAAGGCATAGCTGCTAGCTGGTGATGTGGGGATAGGGAGCGTGAAAGGGGTATCTCACACAGACAGAGCTCTGGTATGTTTTCAGAGTTGCCTCGCAGAGGTAGAACTATGGACTCGTTGTCTTGTAGATGGAGAGATGCGAGCTGACGTGGACTCAATCACAAAATGGCTGCCAACAGTTCCTAGTTTCAACAGTTCACACCCAGCTCGCAAAGGGAGAGCTGTGGCCCGTGGGCTCGACTCACAGAGGGAGAGCTACGGGCCGTCCGCTCGCAAAGGCACAGCAGCGTACTGGCTCGCAGAGGTAGAGAGCTGCGAGCCGACGCAGCAGCATACTGGCTCGCAGAGGTAGAGAGCTGCGAGCCAATGGACTGGCTTCTAAAGGCATAGCTGCGAGCTGGTGATGTGGGGAGAGGGAGCGTGAAAGGGGTATCTCGCACAGACACGGCTCCAGTATATTAAATTGCCCCCGGGACCTATGTTTTATTTTCACTCGATGCGAGGCACAAGATGGCTGCTAACACTTCCTGGTTTGAAGTGTTAGCAGCCAATCAGAGGCAAGCTTGTGCTCAGGAGTTAGGCTCCGCCCAGATATATATTTGTTTCCTTTAATATCTCAAGAACTACTGAACGGATTTGCACCAAAAGCGTGCTTTCTGGACCAAGACCTTTCTCCCTGCCAAATGTGGCGTAATTCCGCTCAGGAGTTTGACCTGTAGCCTTGTCTAAAGTTTCCTATGGAAATTGCATGGAGGAAAAACTTTTTGGGACCCCCCTTTTTTCTCAGCCCCCCCCCTTGACGAATCACCCCAAACTTTCAAGATAGGAGCTGATCTGAAAAGTGGAACATTTTGGAAAATTTCGTAAAGATTCGGCAAACGACGCCAGAGTTATAAGCACATCAAAAAATGCTTTTCCTATGGAAACTAGGTTCTAACTATAACTATTTACTGGCAACCAGCAGTAGATAATATATATATATATATATATTCACAGAAAAAACCATAGGTTTCAGGCACGTTATAGTTAGGAATTAGCATTTAAAAAACCTCAGAAATTCACTGAAAAAACCATAGGTTTCAGGGGTGTTATAGTTAGCTGGACTTTTCACTTGTACAAAACCATTGAAATTCCCCCGTTATAGTTAGTTCAGCTAACTATAACTCGCGCGCCCGCAATGCACTGCTGATGACGTCACATATTACATCACTCATGACATGGTCAGTGACATCACTCATGACATCACTGATGACATCTCAAATGACATCACTGATGACATCACTGATTACATCATCCAGTGAATGTGTGTTTTTCTGAAAATTAAATATGTTTTATATATGTATATCTCAAGGTCGATGGAAGAATAAATGGGTATATAAGTGTCTAAATGGATGATTTGTTTTTGAAAAATTGATTGTGTAACTGACTGATTAAGTGTATCATAGTGAATACATGGCTTAGTGAGTAATGTTTAAATATGTAAATATCTGTATCAGTCTCTCACTTTGTGTATAAGTGGCTGCATGGGTTGGTGAGTAGCTACATGGGTGTCTATATAGGTTATTAGTTGGTTTTTTGAGTATCAGTCTGAGTGTCTGCATGGTACGGTGGGGGGTATTACGTAGTGCATAGGTGCATGAATGAGTGACTCACTGTTTGTATGGGTTGAACACAGCATGTGTGCAGGACTGTATGGGTGGATGAGTGTGTGTATCGGTGTGTTAGTGAGTGAATGACTGTCTCAATAGTGTCTTTATGAGTAACTACATATGTTTTAAACTAGTATATGTGACTATTGGTGTATATATGTGAGTATATGTGAGAGTGAGAGATTGAAAGAGTTCCTGTATGAATAAGTATGTGTTTCTATAAGTGATTGTTTAAAAGACTAAGTATGTGTAAGTTTCCGTAGAAGTAAGTATGGTGGTGTGTGTATAACTGTATATGCAAGTAAATGTATGTTTGATTCTTTATTAGCATGAGTGACTATGTGTGTGAGTAACTCTATGGATGAGTGGCATTGTGTAACAGGATGTATAGGTGTATGAGTACATATGATGAGTGAGTACATGGATGAGTGACTGTATAGGACTGTTGGTGAATGAGTGGATGTGTATGTGGATCTTAGAATTACTGAAGAGGTTGTTGTAACTGGTATTGGTATGTCCATTGTTTTGAAAATTTTAGTCTCTATTTTTGAATGTGTGTATCAAAGGTTATATTAGGGTGAGAGGAGGTCTGCCACTCTATCACAAGGATGATGTCATCAGTGATGTCATCAGTGATGTCATTTGAGATGTCATCAGTGATGTCATGAGTGATGTCACTGACCATGTCATGAGTGATGTAATATGTGACGTCATCAGCAGTGCATTGCGGGCGCGCGAGTTATAGTTAGCTGAACTAACTATAACGGGGGAATTTCAATGGTTTTGTACAAGTGAAAAGTCCAGCTAACTATAACACCCCTGAAACCTATGGTTTTTTCAGTGAATTTCTGAGGTTTTTTAAATGCTAATTCCTAACTATAACGTGCCTGAAACCTATGGTTTTTTCTGTGAATTTCAAAGGTTTTTTAAATGCTAATTTCTAACTATGCCTACAGAGATAGGACATGTGAAGAAAGAAGAAAAAATGCACAGAAAGAAACAAAAGAAGTGCAGAAAGAAGCAACAGAAGTCCTCAAATACGAAGATAAGTGCAGGAAGAAGGATAACGTGCAGAAAGAACAAAAAGAAGAGCAGAAAGAAGCCTTGTTGCAAAATCATCCTGTACCCTCAACTTTTTCAGACGGATACTGGTGGTAACTGAGTCTGACTAACCAGTCCTAGAGCCAGTGCTATGTTAAAAGACACTTAGAATACAGTGAAAACACCTACATACACTAGGGAACATTATGCGTTGGGGTCCCCCTGTGATTAGCATGACCTCCTCTGTAAGCCCCTAGTATATAATAGGGCATGGGGATTAAAACTACCTCTTAAAACAGGCCACAGGGCGTTTTTGCACACGTTAACTCAGGCCCCGTCCCCTCCATTCACCACTGTGTAAACACGCCCTGTGTCCATTTTTAGTTGGGAGATTAAGTTCATTTGAATCCTGAGGGTCCCTAGGGTCCAACTAGCCCACTAGGTACCTCCAGTAAGTGCCACAGAGCTGCGTTGCAGAGAGGTGTAAAAAGTGGCACGGCCTGGACCACCTCTCTGCAATGCAGCTCAGTGGCGCTTACTGGAAGCACTTGGTGGGCTAGTTAGCCCCCAGGGGCCCTCAGTATTGAAGGGAAATTATATCCCCAATTTAAAACGTGCCATAGTGCGTGTTTGCACACGTCACCTCAGGCCCCGTCCCTTCCCTTCACCACTGTGTAAACGCGCCCTGTGGCTGTTCTAAGTTGAGAGATTAAGTCCCCTTGAATCCTAAGGGTCCCTAGGGTCAAACTAGACCACTAGGTACCTCCAGTAAGCGCCACAGAGCTGCGTTGCAGAGAGGTGTAAAAAGGGGCTTGGCCTCAGAACACCTGGCTGCAGCGCAGCTCCCTGGCGCATACTGGAGATGCCTGTTGGGGGCGCGTTTGCAGAGTGCTGCACGGAGGGGGCATGGCCTCCGGCACGATGCTAGTCTTTTATTTATTTTAGTTTTTTAAGAAGGGGGGCTGTTTGGTTTGGTTTGCCCTGATGACCCCATCCCCCAGGGCCAGTCTCCTAATTATATTTTTTTGACCCCAATCCCCAGGGCCGGCCACTGTTTTTTATTATTTTTAAAATATATATATTCATAGACACACCTAGGACATGCTGGACAAACCGTACGTACCTATCACCATGACGATTTGCGTGATATTCATTAAAAGGCGACTATGCATGCAATGAATCCACGTGGAATGTATTTACACCACTAGTGAAGCTCTGACATGTCTGATGCCCTACCGTGCCTAATCCTGGTAGACACCCTTGTCGTTTATTTATACAAACATGGGTAGCTATTGACGGGCACATTTAATACACATGCACACCAAGCCATTCAAAGGGGATTCGACAAAAATTCGACCAAAACTATGCAAGAAACCCCCCTCACGGTTAATAAAACACACATCCACTGCCGGATGTGTAATACTTTTTATTTTACTCTCTGGAAAGGGGACGAACATCACTTGAGAGTCACAGCGTGCTCCTGACAGAGCCCAATGCTGTGTTACACCCACCATTGCCTGCCGAGTGCCACACACCTCTGTGTTGTATTCCACTAGCTAGTGCATATGCTATGACACTCTCTAGCCCATGTGCACTGTATCACCACCCCGTGAATATGTCATGCCACACTTGTCTTCGCACGGGTTATATTGCCCCATCTAACGTGCCTTTCTCGATGCCTATGTTATAACGCACAGTGCTATGCCATACATATTACAATCTGGGATCCATATCTTTGTCACAGTGCATATGCAACGTTACACTCCCCAGCACATATTTTATATTACAACTTTAGAGACTAGTTAGGTTACACAACACTGCCCTGTGCATATTACACTCCAAGGCGCATATCGCATAGCACGCGCTAGTGCCTGTGCTATCTCGCGCTCTCCAATGAATCTGTCATTTCGCACAATGTATTGCATATTATATTTCACGCCCCGGTTCATCTTATATCACACTTTTTGGTGCATAGTTTATACCATACACTATATCTAGTTTTCATTTTCAATCGTGCTCTCAGGACTATGTTCTATATAACACTGTGTTCACCTACCCTTTTCACGGGCATTACATTTTGCGATAGGGGGTGGAGGGTCAGGGGGTGTTTCTGCCAAGTGAGCCCGGAGTCACAGTCACAAACGTCCTCTTCTTCCTGAATAAAAGTGAGAATATGCTGCATACTTGTTCATATTTTAAGTAGTTCGCACAGACACAATGTTTTAAAAACAATAAAGTTCCTAATACCCGCCTTCTCTGAACAGTTAGCTTGCTGCCCCATCCCCTTCCTCCCTATCCTCTGTTGTGTGAATCCATGGACTAGCCTCCTCCCTCCTGCCATGCATGGTCTGATGTGCTGCCACTGCCCTCAATTTAGTATGATGTACCAGTCCACTCCTCCTGCCCTCCATTGCCCAATTCTATGCCCCATCATTGACCTCCTGCTTAAACTCTGTGCTTAGCTTGCTGCCCCTATTCTCCTTCCCCCTGCCCTCCGATGTCTTTGTGCATGCCCCTGCTCCATCCTTTTTGCCCACCATGTCCCATGGACCTGCCACTCCTATCTACTCTGAATGTTCTGTTGAGCTGCCACTCCCCTCCCACCTGCCTAGCATTGTCAGATGACTGTAATCTGTCCCTGCCACCTCCACCCTGCCTGTCCACATGCCATGCCCCTATCCTCTTCCTCCTGTCCTACATGGTCCATTGTACTGCCACACCCTTCTGCCCTCCCTGGTCTGTTGTGCTGCAACTGCTCCTCCTGCCTGCCCCGTGTGGTCTGTTGTGAGGTCCCTTCCCCTGAACTTTCTTGTCTGTGCACAGGTCCTGACCCTCCCTTCTATCCTCCATCGTCCTTTGTGCATGCCCCTCCACCCTCCTTCTTGCCCATCATAGCCATTGTGCTGCCACTAACCCTCCCACTTGCCATGCATGGTCTTCTGTGCTGCCATGGCCCCTCCCACCTTCCCTGTGTGGTCAGTTAGCTGCCCCTGACCCCCTCCCACCTTCCCTCCATGGTCTGTGTGTATGCCATCACAGTCTCACTGTTGCTCTTCATGGTGTGTCTTGCTTCTAGTGCCCATCCTGCCTGACCTCCATGGCTATCTTGCTGCTCCTGCCCTGCCCCCTTGCCCCCAGCCCTACTCCCTCCCTCCTGGCTTGTCTGTTCCATTGTAATGCCCCTGATCCGTCCCTCCTGCCCTTTATGGTCTGTTATGCTGCAGCTTTCTCTCCTGTCTGTCCATTATGGTCAGCTAGCTACCATTGCCTCTTGCCCCTCTGTTCTCTGTTGTCCATGTGCATGGTCCTGTCCCCTCCCTCTTGCTTTCTATGGATTGTTGTGCTGCACTCCCGTCCTGCATGCCCTGTGTGGTGTATTGTGCTGCTGCAAACCCTGATGCCTGCCCTGCAGGGTCAGTTTGGTGCACCTCTCCATGTCCCTCCTGTCCTCTGTTATCCAAGTCCATGTCCCTATCCCATTTCCTTCCATGATCCAATGTACCATACTTGCGAACATTTTGAACTTGGTAAGAGGGAGATTTTGAAAAAAAACTGGGGTATTGATTTTCCCCTTTGAGTTACATTGAAAAAGAGGATATTGTAGACAGGAGACAGATCAAATAAAGCCCATTTGAGCTTAAAAACATTGGACGTTTCCTGGCTGAATCGGGTCTGTTGGCATGTATGGTTGTACTACCATTGCCTCTTCCTTCTGCCCACAATGGTCTATTACATTGCCACAGCCTTGAAGGAGGGTAGATTTTGTATCACAGGGGGCCCCTGGCCCGTTCTGTCCACACCTGAAGTATGAGACCCTTGTCCTTGCCCTGCCAGCTGCATTTGTAGGCCGTATTAAATTGACCAGCGGGTCCTGTGTTGCTATATAATTATCCTGAGACATCCTTACCACTCAGCCAGCATAAAACCCCTGTGTAGGCCCTTCTGTTCAATATGTAGGCCTCTTTGTTAAATTGACCATAGCTCTGCAATTTTAGTGTATAGCAGTCTGAAGGCAGGTCTGCGAGGCCTTCTGATCCAAACTAGTAGCCCCCACCCTACCCAAGTGCTCCGTGCTCGGTATCAAAGTTCAACATCCCCCTGAAGCTGTCGACATACAGTAGGCTGCATCCTGGACTGGTACTTGCTTCCTGGGCAGGTTTCCCGCTTTTAAGGAAGTGGCAACCGCAGAGCGTCAAGTTAGGAGAACTGAGGAGATTTTATACATGAATATATTGAATTCCCGTACAATACCCATTATTTTCTGCTTGCTCTATGGAACTTACGATAAGCGATTGGCCTGAGAGACTGACCTTTTCACCCAGTCCATTGTCAGCATTAAGTGGGTAAATGACGAAATGTCTGGTAAAATCTGCAGACGAAGCTTTTGGGTAGCATACGTAGGTAGATGTAGCGTGCAAAGGAGCCCACAAAATGATATAAAAAGGAGCACCCACAGATATCGACGGACTACCTCGCCGTCTGTATGTAGGTTAACAGGCAGTGCAGGTTTTCCCCAAGAGCTGGGAGCTCTTGTCTTCCTTTGCTTAAAATGTCTTGCTCTGCTTTGCTTGAAGTATCTTATTCTATTTTACCTATATGAAATGTCATGTTATGTTTAACCATTGTTCTCTTTACTTTTGCATTTAAAAGATTTTGTATTGTAATTGCAGGAATGCTTGCTCTAAGAGTAAACGTGAGTGTTCCTAGGTAACATTTTCCTTGGTGTAACTTGTTTCTCATGATGCATTTATAGATGTGTTTTCTCTCTCTCTCTGTCAGTACATTAATTGAGATACAGAGAATATTATGACAGCTGTATGATTATCTGGATTCTGTATTTTGTACTTTATGTCTCTATTCTGCGGTTTCTTTGAAGTTGCATCTTCTCATTAAACTGCCATTGTATTCTGCCTCCAATTCCATGTCTCATATGTCTGTTTTCTTCATTTTTGGAGCAAGCGTTCCTAGGCACCCCGGCTCAAATTAAGGTGCCCCTTTTGTCCCTGACTCACTCTCCTGCTCAGTTCTGTGGTGGCTCCCGGGGATCTGGGGACCGCCCCTAGCTTCCTTGACCTGTAATAGATCTTCCCTCCAACAGCCTCTCTTGCAAGTCCTGTATTGTTGGTTTGTTGCCCCTGCCCCCCTTTCCACTGCCCTCCATAGTCTGTTGTGCTTCCACGGCCCTTCCTGCCTGCTCAGTGTGGTTAAATTGTTGCCTTTGCACCCTCCTACCTGCCTTCAATTTTCAGAGTCCGTGCCCCTGGCCTCTGCCTCTCAACAGTATCCTAATGAACAACTAGATTGCTAACATTCTATATTTATTACAAAAGTGTGGAACGCCTGACATCATCTTGATGTAATCAAAACTGTAATACCTAGAGCATTTCCTTTAGAAATTACATATATGAGAGGGTCTTATTGGCATCAAAATTATGGTTAGTGCTCTAAAAGACTAAAATAAGGACATATTTTCTGAGTTTTCAAATAGCGACAAAGCACTTTTAAATTATTTGTTATCTTTATGTTTTTTTATCCAGTTGACCACTTGATTAAATGTTGCACTTAGGGGAGAGGATGTGGTGTTACTTCCAGAACTGCAGACTTTGCAACTGGGGAACCAGGTTGCAGTTTCTGCTTCAGCTCGACATTCTGTGATTCTGGTCAAATCACTTAGTCTCCCCATGTCTACAACCAAAATGAATTTGTTCTTGTGTGATGTAACCAATGCTCATGTAAAGCACTCCAATACCTGACAAGTCTGCACTATATAACACTGCAAAAACACAAAATAATAAGTGTTTTGCACACTTCTGTCATTGGGCTATATTTGGGCTACATCTGGGTGATTTTGGGCTACATTTGGGCTCATTTGTCTCCGGTGGCCATCTTGGGAGATTTATTTGTTATGAAGTTTCCTAATTTCCTCATGTACTGCAGTCTCCTCAGTAGGAAATGCTTTCAGTTTTTTACTTTGATTCCATCATGAAGGTATTCAGATATGTCACACATTTGCCATAAATTCTGAATGTTAGCACTCTAGTTGCTCATTAGATCACTGTAGTAAAACTACTGCACCATGGAAGTCTGCTCCTGGTATTAAAAGTGCATGTTTCAGTCTGCATGTCAGAATTTTTTAATGAAATAGAAGAGGATTTGAGAAGTCACTCAAAATGTGCCCTCATTTTCTTTCTTCAGCATTAATCATAATTTCTATGGCAAAATGAACCTCCTCATTGTGTTCCTTTTTAAATTAAATGTTTTAAGTGTTACCAGTTTATTCCAATCAAGATGGCTTCAGGTGTGCCATACTTTTGTCATAATGAAGACAGTAAGCGCTCTAGTTGTTTTTAAGAACATTCTGGGACATTCTGTCATTGGGCTATACTTGGGCTACATCTGGGTGATATTTGGGCTACATTTGGGCTCTTTTGTCTCTGGTGGCCATCTTGGGAGACTTATTTGTTATGAAGTTTCCTAATTTCCTCATTTACTGCAGTCTCCTCAGTAGGAAATACTTTCAGTTTTTTACTTTGATTCCATCAAGAAGGCATTCAGATGTGTCACACATTTGCCATAAATTCAGAATGTTAGCACTCTTTTTGCTCATTAGATCACTGTAGTAAAGCTACTGCTCACCAGGGAAAACTGCTGCTGGTATTGAAAGTGCATGTTTCAGTCTGCATGTCAGAATTTTTTAATGAAATAGAAGAGGATTTGAGAAGTCACTCAAAATGTGCCCTAATTTTTCTTTCTGCAGCACTAATCATACTTTTTATGGAAACATTTTGTTCCTTTTTAAATTAAATGTTTTAAGAGTTACCACTTTAATCCAAGCAAGATGGCTTCAGGTGTGCCATACGTTTATCATAAGTAGGACTGTTAGCGTTCTAGTAGTTCTTTGGAACACTCTGGGAAGCTGCAGTAGAACACAAAGGAATCAACTGACAGTCTCTGCCCTTGTTGGTTGTACATGTTTTACTGAGAATGTCAGACTTCATTCTCACATGACTGAGAAAGATAATGTGAATTTACAGAAAATAAGCTCTCAGTTTAGCCTATAGATCACCTTCCAAACCTCTGTGGTAAAAGCATGAGAAAATATTTTTCTCTCAATCATGATATCCCAGCAGAAGGCTTTTTCACATGGTGAAATCACCTTAGAACATACCACAATTCCTAAAATGAGTATGGTACCATCAACAAATGATTTATAATGTAACTAAAGTCTTAAAACCTTCTATTAACTGCAATGCTTTTTAATGAGGTGCTATCATGTATATTGGTCCCAAGATGGCTGCCAACACTTCTTGGATGAAGTGCTGACAGCCAATCAGATCTCAGGATGAGATGTGTGGTTAGGCTCCGCCCACATATATATATGCTTTTAAATGCTATTTTCTCAGGAAATACTGAACAGATTTACACCAGACCTGCAAAAGGCACTTCCTTGACCTTATGGCTACCTCTCTGCCAAATTTCAAGTAATTCTGTTCAGCCGTTCGGGCTGTAGCTGTGTCTAAAGGTCCTATGGAAAAATGCATGGGGAAAACGCGTTTTGGGACCCCCCTTTTTTCTCGGCCCCTGCTTGACGAATCCCCCCGAGACTTTCAGGGTAGGAGCGGAGCGTAGCGCCCCACCTATTTTGAAAATTTCGCGAGGATTCGTCGACCGGCGCCAAAGTTATTCCAAATAGAATGTTGCGGATTTCCTATGGAAACAGGGTCCTAACTATAACTACCTACTGGCGACCGCCAGTAGGTAATATATATATATATATATATATATATTAATGTTTGAAATATTTTGTAATAACGGTGATTCCCAAACCACGTAGAGAAGGTGACAGGGACAAGATGTTGGGAAGGATGGAATCCAGACTAATACTAGAATTGGATAGTAAATTCCCTAACGGTTTAAATACCACAGAAGACCTATATCACTTTTTATAAAGAATACAAGCAGCAATATACTGTATCTAGAATCTGGACTTTGGTTTTGAGGGGCGATTTTTGATTGTATATTTAATGTGGTTGGCCTCCTTGCAGCATGATTGTTTTTAAATACATATTTCACTTGTGTTTTTCTCATTTCACGTGGGTTTTATGCAGCACTAGCACTTTATTCATTAATATTTATTAAGTGGAGCATTTGATTCTGGTCAAGTACTTCTCAATTGTTGAAATATTGCAATCAGCGACTTTAACACGATATTAGAATGATATATGTGACAACAGGAATATAAGCCATAGTTATATTGCAATGTTTATAAAGGGGTCTCAAATTTACAAACGACTTTGCGATATTTGCATTGAATTATCATCTAGCATTTATGCGATGAATGAATTACATTTATGGTCCTATAATGGGATTGGATATATTTGCACATGGAACTATGTTTACAAAGATAGGCGTAATTTGCACATAATGTTTGCTAAGATGTACATGTTTATAAACATTTTTGCCTGATTTGCACATATTTATTAGGCACGTTAAGGCAGGAATTGGCCATATTTGCACATGGATCTATGTTTATAATGAAAGGCGTAATTTGCACACAATGATTACCAAAAAGTACATATTTCTAAGCATTGTGCGTGATCCGCACTTATTTACTACCAGTATTAAGACAGCAATTTGAAGGAGGGACCCTATAGGTTTTATTTGCAATATTAGCATTTTATTCAAAATTGCATTCAAGCATTTAATTACTATAAAGGTCTATTTATTTATTGCCATTTGTTCGATATCACATTTTAACAACTATGACATGTTTTATCATGATTTGGAAAACAGACTGACCAATGCTCTGCACAGTATATATATGCATAGTATTTTGTCTATGTCAGTTAAACACGTAGTGTGCACCAAGCAAATTTAAAAACATGTTTGGCCATATCTGGCTATCTGTGAGCAAGGACATTCTGTCCGAAACGCGTCAGATTGCAGCTCTGTGAATAAATTTCATCAGTGCCAAATACCTGGGATTCGTGTTGTCTCTGTTACCCTGGCAGCGCGAGGAAATGCGGAGATGGCGTGTTTTGCTTATATTCACTGAAAAAACCAAAGGTTTCAGGGGCGTTATAGTTAGGAATTGGCATTTAAAAAACCTTAGAAATTCACTGAAAAAACCATTGGTTTCAGGGGCGTTATAGTTAGCTGGCTATTTCCCTCGTGCAAAACCCTAGAAATTCCCCTGTTATAGTTAGTTCAGCTAACTATAACTCGCGCCCCCGCAATGCACTGCTGATGACGTCACATATTACATCACTCATGACATGGTCAGTGACATCACTGATGACATCACTGATGACATCTCAAATGACATCACTGATGATCACGAAAAGGTGAAGGGGTGTGAGATACAGACAGGAGGTAGTGAAGTAGGAGAATAGGAGTGACTATGAGTAAAGGATAGTGACAGTTAGGGAAGGTGAGGGAAGGAGAATGACGGAGAAGGTTAAAAAATTAACATAGATGGAAAATGAGTGATGGAGAGAGGAGGAGTGGTAGAAAGAGCAGTAAAGTAAGAGAAGCATTTGGTAACATTGTGTATTTGGTGGCAGATAAGTGTTTTAAAACCTGTCATGTTGTCAAGTTTTAGTAGCATTAGAAGCCAGTGTTCGCTTATGCATTGATAAAATGAGTCATGCTTTAACAATAAAGTGCAGTACCATGTAGTATTGTCTTCACTGCACCAGAACTGTAAATTTAAAATTTTTACCCAGGCACTGTCCTAGAAGTAGTCTGATGATTTAGTCAGTTACTAAGTACTTATGTTGTGAACCATTCATTACCAAATAGACTGCTTCAAATGTCTATGCAGTAGGCATGTAGTTCTCTAACCACCTACACAGTTGTTTTTCACACCTTCAATTCCCTGGTCAGCATCTATACACTTCCAGGAAACACCCTGTCACTCCCTTTGCAGTCTTCTAGTGACCCATTCAGCAGCATATAGTAATCCATTCACTGTGCCAAAACCCAAACACTTATAAATTCACCAAGACACTGTCTTTCCAGTACTCTAATGATTCAGTCACTGCCTAAGTATTCATGCACTGAGCCAGGCATTAGCACATGGACTGCTTCATACCCCTATGCAGTATGCATGCAGTCTTCTAACCACCTAGACACTTGTATTTTACACTTTCAATTTCCTAGTCAGTATCCATATAGTTTAGCAAACATCCTGTCACTCCCTTTGCACTCTTCTAGTGACCCATTCAGTACCAAGTACTAATCCATTCCCTGTGCGAAAAGCCTACCACTTATAAATTCATCCAGGCAGTCTCCTTGCTGTAGTCTAATTATTAGTCAGTACCCAAGTACTCATGCAGTGAGCCAGGCCTTAGCACATGGACTGCTTTAAATGCCTATCCAGTATGTATTCAGTCCTCTAATCAGCTACACAGTTGTCTTTCACACCTTCAATTCCCCAGTTAGTATTCATACACTTCTAGCAAACACCCTGTTACTCACCCAGTGTGTCTCCTTTTAGTACTGTAATCATTCAGTCAGTTAGCATGTAGTCTTTTAGTGAGGTAGGCTTTAGGGCATGAACTGCTTCAAAGTAGTATGCACTATGGGGTAGATTTATGAGGCCAGTTGCGCCATCAGAACGTCACTTTTTGTGACGTTCCGTGGCGCAGAAGCCTGCGTGATATTTATCAGGCAGCACTGAGCCACTTTTTGTGGCTTAATGCTGCCTCATAAATATCAGTCACTTTAACACAGTGTTCTGCGTTAAAGGGGCGTGCAATGGGTGTTGCTCGGGGCGCTCCCAGCAACATCCATGGCCTTTTGACACTGCCCCAGATTTACGAGAAATGGTAAATCTGAGGCAGCGCCAAAAGCTTACGCCTCCCCAGGGGAGGCGTAAGGGAGGGGCAACGGGGAAAAATATCTTTATTTCTCCTCGTTTTTCCTTTTTCTACGTGTGCTGCATTCTGCAGCACCCATAAAAAGAGGAAAAACCTCTTGTGATTATTTTTGTACAGAAAGGTTTCCCTTCCTGTACAAAAATATTCATCTCCGCAACGCAGGCACCCTTGCACCATGGTGCAGAGGTGCCTGCTTTGGCGCAGGCAGCCCATTGTGCGCCGGCGCAGGGGAAAAGGACAGGAATGCGCTGCATTTTATAGATACGGCGCATCCCTGCCCTTTTCTTTTGCCGTAGGGAAGCGCAGCAGGAAGGCCTGCTGCGCTTCCCTACGGCAAAACCTCATAAATCTGCCCCAAAGTATGTAGTGTTTTAATCATCGTCACACTTGTGGTGCAGGGCTATAGTTTCTTAGTCAATTTTTATATAAAATGTGTTTGTACAGTAATGGAATTCTGTAAATTTGAAAGTTATTAATATACATTTATTTCTGATTCTTTTTTGGAGATACTGTTTTTCAACATTAAAATAGAGAAATTATGCCAGAAAAAAAAAGAAAAAGAAAAGAACAGAGGCAGGAGGATTATTTAAAGGAACATCAACCACAAGTATTGAATGAACAAGATAATGTGGCTAAAAGGAAAAAATCTTCTGGTAAGATCACAAAGCAATTTATTAAAAATGTTTGTAGGAGCAAACAGAATGTAGATAATGCTGCAACTTCAGAGAATTTTTTAAGTAAGAAAAAAAATCAAAATAAGAGGAAAAGTAAAAAAGCAAATGTTCAGTCAAAGGAGATAAAGTATGGTAAAAGAAGACAAAATCAGTATAAGGAATTATGCAAAAAAATATTTTACAAGAGAGTAGTGCATAATTTGCTGAAAGATGTGAAGAAATATAAAAAGAGAGCTTTATTTTATAAAAAGAAGAAGCATATTGAAATCATTGTGGAAAAGGCTTTTGAAGTAAAAAGGAAACTGTTTATTTTAGTGTTAAACAGAATTCGATCACTAGATAAACCAATATATGTAATGAAGGCAAAAGTAGGAGGAAAAGAGTTATTAATAAAAAAAAAATGTTGATGTTTTGTTGGGAGAATGGAAACACAGTTCTAGTTCAGAGCCTTTTTTTAATGAAGAGAGTTATTCACTAAGTGAAAAAATATTGTATGTAGTTGACACCAGTGGTAGAGGTTATGAGGTTAGTGATGGTTGTCCAATGGATAAAGAGAAAATGGTTGAAAGAAATGCAGAAGAAGTGATAGCTGATGAAGTTTTAGGGAGACGTGCTAAAAACCCTGTGTACACTTGGGATTGCAGTAGTGTTTGTAGTGTACGACAGGAATCTATTGAAAAATTATGTAGTTTGTTACGAGTCTATACTAAAAAAAGTGTAAAACAAAAGATTAAGCTGTTGCAAGGACTAGACCCTTGCAGAGTGAGAAAACATACTGGTTTGCAAGGTCATTCTCTGGCTTGTCTTTCCAGGAAAGTTTGTGAAAGTGTTTTTCACCATTTTAGAATGCTGGCAGTACATCATACTCAAATGCGGAAGTTAGTGAGTAGGTTGTATTATGCAAAAAGTCCAGCACTAAAGTTAAGTGAGTTGAACAGTGCTCTTTTACGTGGGTCAGTTTCAGATGTGAAGCAGGTCTGTGAGGATATTGAGTTTTGTTACTTTGGGCCTCAGCAAGAGAGTGAAGAAACTGACACATTAGTAGAACAAAACGTTGAAGACAATGTAGAACCTGTAATTACAGAAACATTTGAGGATGAAATCACAAAGTTTAAGGTAATTTCAGGTGAAAGTCCAAATGTTTCTTGTATTTGTTGTCGGCGAAGTCACTATAAAAATCAGACTAGGGGTGTCAATCTGTATTTAAAAGTGAGATAGAAGATAATGATAAGTGGATGGAATTTGCAACTTATTTGTTGGTAGAGGATTGTTTTGATTTGGGATGTGAGCAGCGTATTTGCAAATATTGTTATAACAAATTAGATGAGAATAAAATGCCTGCTAGAGCTGTTCATAATAATCTAGAGTTGGTTGCTATTCCTCCAGAGCTGATAGATTTAAATACGTATGAGTCTATTCTGATACAATGTGTTCACCTGTTTCAGGCTATTGTTCGTATGGAGCCCAAAACAAGTAAATTATCTCCATCAGAGTTGCAAAGAGGATTGAAAGGAAGAGTTGTGTATTTACCATTAGATTTAAGGAAAAATGTTGAAACTATTGGTGTAGATCATGCAGAAAATGAGCCACTAGTCATTCTAGTTAATGGTGTTCCTACTAAGAATAAGAAAATCTGGCAAGAGTTAGTGGATGTTAGAAAAGTGCAAAAGGCATCATTGTATCTGTTAAAAAATAATGAGTACTATAGAAATGTGTTTGTTGGAGAAGAAGAAATAGATTTAGCAGAAGATAGTGAAACATTAAGTGGACAAATTGAAAAAGTGGACATGTCCAGATGTGAAGAGATCTATGAACATTACAGTGTACATCCACTTCATTCCAAAGAGCTGATGGGGAATACAAGTGAGTTGTTTCAAATGAAAAAAGCAACAGGAAGTCCCATGAGTGTATGGGAAGAGAACTTGGAAGCTCGTTGTTTCCCGCAGTTGTTTCCAACAGGAAAAGGTGGACGATATGATGAACGTCCTGTGCAGATTCCTGCATCTGAATATCGGACAACAAGATTATATGAAGAAGATCCAAGATTTCGACAATGTATCCCTTATATTTTTCATCTTCTGTTTGAAAGTGACTTGTCTGGACTTTCATATGCAGTAAATCACATTTTGAAAACTGGAATGCATCTGCAAAATGTAACTGCAAAGGATTTTATGGATAAAGTGCATCAGAGAGATGATCATTTAGAATCTCAGTCGATTAATCTGATGGCATGTCAGCGTGGGACTAATGAATATTGGTACCGTCGACATGGAGAACTGAAATGTATGCTACGGAACTTGGGAACTCCTACATGGTTTGTTACACTAAGCTGTGCTGAGTATGCTTGGGATGATTTAATTGAATTTCTTCGAGAGGCAAATTCCAATATAAAAAATATTGAATACAAGACATCTGGAGGGATGTATGACGTAACAACGCGTGCAGTTACATCGCGGTTTTTACAACGAACGCGATGTAACCACGCGATGCCATTACAACGCAAGTCTTTACATCGACTTGCGCTAGATGGCGTGCTAACATTAGAAAAGCGTAATTTACTATTCCAACTCCAGTCCACTTAACAGTAGGGAAGGTGTTGGGATAGTAAACTACACTATTTGTAATGTTAGCACGCCATCTAGCGCAAGTCGATGTAAAGACTTGCGTTGTAATGGCATCGCGTGGTTACATCGCGTTCGTTGTAAATGTTTCGTTGTAATGGTAGTGCGTTGTAAAAGTTTCGTTGTCAAGGTTGTTTACCCATCTGGAGAATTGTGCTCTTTGGATCCTGTCAATGTATGCAGATATTTCAATCATAGATTTGAAGCTATGATGTCTTTCATCTGCAATACAAAGAATCCTCCTCTTGGAGAAGTTGTGGATTTCTTTTGGAGAAAGGAGTATCAAGCAAGAGGTGCTCCTCACATACATATGTTGTTATGGGTCAAGGACGCCCCCAAATTTGGAACAGATTCAGAGGAAACTGTTTTGTCTTTCATTGAAAATTATGCTACATGTGCTCTTCCAAATAGCAGAGAAGAGAAAAACTTAAAACAACAAGTCTTACGATTTCAAAGCCACAGGTGTGGAAAACACTGTCGACGAAGGTACAAGTCAAAGGATAAGTTCTATACCAAATGTCGTTTTGGATTTCCACGTCCTGTATTAGCCAAAGGAAGAGTGAACAGTTTTATGTCAGCTGTACGACGCGAAGAATCAAAATACATACATGACTACAATCCAGTTAGTTTATCCATGTGGAACGCTAACATGGATATTCAGTATGTTGCGGACAATTCCATTGCTGTTGCTCGATATGTAACGTCTTACATTACTAAATCAGAAAAGACTGAATTGAAAGAAATGTGGGAAAAGATTTCTCACAAGAAGACTCTAAGTATGAAATTATACAGTTTCAGTTTGAAGATGTTATTGCATCATGAAATTGGAGCATATGAATGTTCAGATCGGTTATCATCTGCAAGTCTATATTCCAAAAGTAGAAGAATCATTTGGGTGAGTCTAGGTCTTGCAGGAATGCGAAATCGGGTACTGAAATCTGTTCAAGAAATTGAATATTTCTCAGAAAATGACCCTGAAAGTACAGATATTTTGAAAACCAATATGTTGGACACATACTATCCAAAGAGAAGTCATCATCTTGAGAACATGTGTCTCTATGAAGTGCTGCAAAACTACACTTTTAAACAGAATATTACAGAGAACATCAACAATGGAAAATATGGAGTGATTGGTTCTGAAGGATGTCTGGTGAAACAAAGGAAAGGAAATTTAATTAATCGCAGAAAACTGAGTTGCGACACTGGTGACAAAAGGGAATTTTACTATTTAGCCCTTTTGCAAATGTTCAAACCATGGCGTTCTGAACTGGAATTACTTGGAGATTTTCCCAGCTATGAAGATTAATTTAACCCCTTCAGCGCTGCGCGGATTCCCCCGCGGTGCTGAAGGGTTCGAGCGCGGGCGGGGCCATGACGGAACGGTTCCGTCATGAGCACAGCTCAACCGATGCTCATGACGGAATCGTTCCGTCATGAGCATGGAAGGGGTTAATGCTTGTTAAGATAGCATACAATTCAGTGCTTTCGCAAATTATGTCAAAATGTTGAATGATGAAATTTATCAAGAAGCTACAATTGCAACTGAGATTGCTAGAGACAATTCTCAAGACAGTCAAAGTTCTGCTGCACTGAGTCAAGATCCACTAGGACAATCAATTGTTGAAAATGAAGCAGCGATTGCAATGCATGAGGTGGAAACAGCAATGTATCAAGCACAAGAAGATGCAATACAGTTAGGAAACTTGGAAGAGCAACTAAATGTTGAAGAGAAACAAATATATCAGCAAGTGAAAGAGCAGATTGACCATGGATTACTTCTTGAAAAGAGAGTGTGCTCATGTACATCATTTCAACCTATCCGAATGTATGTGAGTGGTCAAGCTGGAACAGGAAAGAGTTTCTTAATTAAAGTAATTACAAGTTATCTGCAAAAAACAACTGAGTCGCATTTGTCTTGTGTTGTCACTGCTCCAACTAGGTTGGCAGCACATAACATTAAAGGAATTACTTTACATTGTTTACTAATGCTGCCAGTAGAGCATGAGAACAAATTGGAATACCACAAGCTATCTGAAGAAGCTTGTTGTGAAGTTTCAAGAGTGCTGAAGAAAATGAAACTTCTCATTATTGATGAGGTGAGCATTGTTTCAAACTTGATGCTTGCCTTTGTGCATTTAAGAATGCAGCAAATTCTTCAAACAGAGTATGACGTGTTATTTGGAGGAAACACTTAATAGTTTTTGGAGATCTACTGCAACTGACACCGGTAAAAGGACAACCGGTATTTAAAACACTTGCCCATGAAGATACCAGAAAGTCTCTTGGCAGTGTTGGTAATTTGAACATTTGGAGTAATTTTGAATACACAAAACTGACAACAAATATGCGACAGGCAAATGATGCTGAATATGGAAGTATTCTTCAAGATATAAGAATTGGAATTCTTTCAAAAAAAGGGAAAGAAGCTTTGGAGAGTCGATTACTTTGCAATGTCTTTCCAAATGAAAATGCAGTTCCTGCAAAAGTGTACGTGGAAATTGCTAAAAAGTGTACATGGAAATTGCTAAAAATAAGTCAGTGATTTGCTTAATGCCGTCACTGCGTGAGTGTTCAATATTCAACGAAGAATTATTAAATTGGAAAATGAAGAAATTGTAAAAATGGAAGCCATCGATAAAATACTACATGAAGGAATCACTATTATTTTGACGGGTAAGTTGAGATCAAAACTAGATTGTTTAGAAAAAAAAATATCTAAAACTGCTGGTTTGGAAAAGACACTGTATGCGTGTGTAAACTGTCGGGTAATTTTAAGGCGTAATTTGGATGTAGAGAAAGGTTTAGTTAATGGTGCAATGGGCAAAGTGGTGGATTTTGTGAATTATCAGAAAAAAGAAGGAATTGAATTTTTAAAAATTAAATTTGATCAGATTGATGAAGTTAAAGAAATTGGTCGTTGTTCAGTTCGTTTTTTGCTTGTTAAAGATTTATATGTCCGTAGGAAACAATTTCCATTTTCTCTGGCAGATGCAGTGACTATTTATAAATCTCAAGGATTAAGTGTAGACAGTGCATTGGTGAACATTGGATCTACTGTATTTAAAGAGGGTATGGCATATGTTGCTTTGTCGCGAGTCAGAACATTATCTGGTTTGTTTTTGATTGATTTCGATGAGACAAAGGTTACTGCAGATGCAAACTGTGTAAAAGAGTATAATAGGTTAAGAAGGGTGTATGCTCCAAATTTAGGTCAATATCCTGTATTTGAAAAGCGTATGGTTGGTCGAAAAAGAAGGTTAGAGAATATCTGTTCTGAAGGTATCAAGAAAAGAAAAGAACAAGATAATGTTGTGATTGCAGGTAAAAAGAAATTGGACACTGTTGAAGAGATTGTTGGTTATCAGTTTGAAAATAGTTCTGGTGTCAACTGCTATGCTAATGTAGTGGTCAATGTTGTTTTTTATCTGGAAGGTTTGCAAGCACAAATTATGCAGAATCGGGAAAAAAGATTTTGTTCTCTGTTGCATTCTGTTTATGAAAAATTGACAACAGATAGAAGTAAAATACAATCTGTTTCAGATGTTCATAGTCTTTTGGATGTGTGTTCTGGTTCTACACAATTTACACAAAATATCCAACAAGATGCTCAGGAATTTTTAATGTATATGCTTACCATTTTTGAAAATGAAGGTGTAGAAATAGAAAATATTTTTGGCCTTTCTTACAAATGGGAACATTATTGTGAAAATTGCATGTATACATGTAGCACCAATGTCGACACTGAGAGATTTCTGTATTTAACATTACCAGACTGTAAATCAGTGTCTTTCAATAAATTAGTGAAAGGTGCAATTCAAAACATGGAGTGTAGCCAATGTAAATCAGAAATGTTATCCACATTATTCTTAACAAAATATGGAAAATACATAATTTTACTGCTGCAACGTTGTACAGCTGACGGAAGAAAATTGGATACTTTAATAAAACAATTTGTAGCAGCACAACTATCAATATCAGGAAGGACTTTTGTAGCAATTGCAACATTTTTCCATGATGGTCCTTCCACCACATCTGGACATTACACTGCCTATCTAAAATGTGACAAAGGCTGGACACTTTGTAATGATGCCCAGTTGGTTTTCAAACAACGTTTGCCTAGTGAATTACCAAATTCCTACCTAATATTTTTAAAGTCAAAGTTTTAGGAAGATAATTCACTCTCTGAGGAATTTATTATTATAATTTAATAGGACTACCATTGGACAATTTACATAAAAAAGAAGTGCAAAAATACCATTTGGCCTCAAGGAAAGGTATATTTTTGAATTATGGACTTTTTGGTGGTCATTTATTCGGTGATTATTTTAATGCGGCAACATTTACAGTTTTTATAAGTAAAAGTTATAAAATTTTGTAATCTGTAAGCATTTCATATGGTTTGTATTTTCTGGTATTTTACTGAGAATAGTATGTTGTTGTTTTTTTAACAATCTTTCTGATTGTTTTTTTTTTTGCCCGCTGTTAAGTGATGAGTACCATTGAAATCACTATTTCTAGTGAAATTCAATATATTCTGAGAACAGCAAAAAAGGCAAACAAATTACTTTGTGGAAATTATGTTGTGTTGTAAAAAATGTATTATTATATGTTATAATTTTTTTTCTTTTCTTTCACAGATCCAAATTTTAAAATAAGCATTTTTTAAGAATTTATATTTGAATGAAAAACAGAAAAAAATGTATACCATTTTTTATTCCTATTACTGTGAAGGTAAGTTTAACTAAGTCTCAATATGCAGAATGAAGAGGCCTGCAAGAAGCTACAAAGTTGAAACACGTTTCTAAAAACACTCTGTTTATGTAGTTTTGAAATCTGACCATAATCAGATATCATGTGACCTGCAAAAAAAGAGAATTGAGGGGTTCATAATATTTCACCTTTTTAGCTGTTGAAGGACTGCAATCATTTCAATCATTCTTCTTTGAACATGTTTGCAGACAAAACTCTGTGCTTACTTTTATTATTCGCAAGGAATTTTAAAAACGGAAATATGTCACTTTTTGTAACATAGTTATTGTGTAAGATACTGTTTCATATTTAGAAAGAGAGGAAAAGGCCCTCTGTGCACTTTTTATACTCCATGTAAATACAACCTCATCATGCAGACCACTTTGCGTTGATAGGGTGTTCTATAAGTGTTGTTGTGCATGATTGCACTGAATTCTCATAGAACAAGACACATGTCTAGATTTATCAGAAATCATAAATCTCGATATGTGTGTGAATGCTGTACCATTCTAAAATTGGTGTAGGAAAGCACAACAAGGAGAATTGTTTTCATTTCTCCACATTTTTATATATTCAATGCATGCTGAAATGTTCAGCATACATTGAAGGAGAAAAATGCATTTTCTCATTGTTTTTGTGCAGGAAGGTGTGTCTTCCTGCAGAAAAACAAACAGCACATGACACAGTTATCCTTGCACTATGGTGCAAGGGTGCCTGTGTCACCACATGGCTGCAGTTTAAGCAGCCATGCAGAGAGAAGCATAGATTTGCAACATATTTATGTACATATGTTGCATCCCTGTGCTTCGGAAGTACTACAGCACACTGCAGTTAAAGAGGTTACTGTGGGATGCTGCAGCACTTCCTTATAGTTCTGCACTTATACATTCACCATACGCTACTAATGCATTCATTCAGTCAATTACGTACTACACATACATTCATCTAAACTTTCACACACTAACAAAGAAATTTAGCTCTTTTTTTAAACCAGGAAAGCTAGTTCTTACAAGAACTTTTTTTCATCTTCTTTCTTCTTTTATAATTTTTTGGGGGTTTGCTAAACAATTTTTTATTTTTTGGGGGTTTTCTGCAAAAAAAAAAAAAAAAAAACCAGGAGAAACCAAACAACGAACTTCAGGGAACAATAACATTTTTTTTAAAAAAATAGCAAATGTGACTTTCTTGGCGGCGGCAGATCAGATCGATCGACTGCTCACCATAGCACAAAGTCGCATTGCACTTAGTGCAGAGCACTTTTAAAAATTGAAATTGAGGACGGATGTCCAAGGTTTGGGCTGATGGATGCACTCTTGATGTGCTTGGCTGCGATGAGGTGGATGGCGCAGGAGCATGAGTGTTTCTCATCCGTCGGCACTCTTCATGTGCAAGATTGTTTGGATGAAGGGTCTTCATGTGCTTCATCATACTTGCCGTGCCGCAAGAGTATTTCTTGTTAGGATCCCCTCTCGATAGGACTCTTTTGCAAATCTTGCACATGACCAAGGTGGCATTGGTCTTATTCTGCCCCTCGGGAAAAGTAAAACATTTCCACACCACTGAAGAAAAACGTTTTTTGAGTGGTGCCTCCGGCAAAAATTCATCCTCAGAACTATGAGGTGATGCAGGTGATGCCTGCTGCCCTGAAGCCATTTTTAAGTTGAAAAAAGTTAGAGCTAAGTGTAAACTTAGTCTAAAAAATCTTCTTCTCTCCAAAGAGATGGTTCTCCAAAGAAGCTCAAAGAAGAATGATTGAAATGGGTAGGGTATTTCAGTAGGTAGAACAGGAAGTGTAATGAACCAATCAAATCTCTTTTTTTGCAGGTCACATGGGATCCGCGCACCGTGCGCTTACGCAGCATGCACCCAGCGCGCATCCGCGAAATTGAATTAAAAAAAATTATAGGATTAGATGTAAAAATATATTAGTTTTAAGACTAGTTTAGAGTTTGTCTTCAATTAATATTCACATGAAATACATATATATATGTTTTTTTAAATGTTAAGTATTTCGCGGGATCCGGGCACCTACCGCGTCATAGACGCAGATGACGCATCGCGGAAGCGCATAAACGTCGCATTACGTACATCGAATGTATCGCGTATAGGCTGGGAGTCGCGTACCAGTGACATTGCGATCGTGCACTAACCACGTACCCAACTCGTACCATGCGTGGATGCTATCGCGTAGGGATCGGGAACGGTGCGCTTAGGGTGCGCGGATCCAAAAACATTGAAAAAAATATATAAAATAAAGTTTTGCACATATAGTTATATTTTGAAAAATATAAAAAAATATGTTTGAAAAACCCATTAAGTTCAAATAATATTTTTTAATTTTTAAAAGAATTAATTGAAAAAATAAGTTTAAAAAATGGTGATAAAAAAGTATTTTAAAAAAAATGTAATTAATGAAATTGACACACTGAATTTGAAAAATATAGAAATCCAATCAAAATCATTAAACATGATATCTTCAGAGATAAGTTATAGATAGGAATTAGCATTTAAAAAACCTTTGAAATTCACTGAAAAAACCATAGGTTTCATGCACGTTATAGTTAGGAATTGGCATTTAAAAAACCTTTGAAATTCACTGAAAAAACCAAAGGTTTCAGGGGCGTTATAGTTAGGAATTGGCATTTAAAAAATCTTAGAAATACACTGAAAAAACCATAGGTTTCAGGGGTGTTATAGTTAGCTAGACATTTCCCTGGTACAAAACCCTAGAAATTCCCCTGTTATATATAGTTAGTTCAGCTAACTATAACTCGCGCCCCCGCAATGCACTGCTGATGACGTCACATATTACATCACTCATGACATGGTCAGTGACATCACTGATGACATCACTGATGACGTCTCAAATGACATCACTGATGACTTCATCCATGTGATAAATTAGTGCATCTTCTCACACCCTAATATAAGCTTTGATACACCGACTCAAAATTTCAAACGGCCATTTTGACAACTATAGATACTCCAATACCAATAACTACACACCCACTCATTGACTTTTAGGTCTACATATATGTCCACTCACTCACCTGTACAGTCACTCATACTTACAGTCACTCTGTGCATTTATACACCTATATAGACACTCACACACCGCAAATCATCATTGAGGTACTGGCACATCTAGTCAGTCATGCAAACAATTAATCACAGTCCAATTTACTCACCTATACAGTTAAACACACTCAAGTTCACTTACTCATAAAAATACTAACAAATTCTGTGTCTTCCTGCAGAAAAACAAACAGCACATGACACAGATATCCTTGCACTATGGCGCATACAGCCACTCCCAAAATCACACACTCTCCCATATAGATAGTTATATACTCTTACACACATATACACTGCGTTTCACATATGTAGTTACTGACACATGTACAACTGAGATATAAATTCAATCACTAACACACCCATACATACACTCACCCAACCATACAGTCCATCACAGATGCACTCTTAAAACCATGCACCCACTGGATCACCCACTCACACATCTAGTCACAGAGTCACACACACCCTACCCACACAAACACTCAGGCACCCATACAGATACTCAGACAACCAATCAATAACCCACATAGACAATCATATAGCTATTCACAAAACCATGCAGCCACTTATACACCAACACACAGACACATACAGACATTCACACAGTTTATTCACTAGTCTGCAGTAAGATACATTTCATGACTCACTTATAGAGTCAGTTACGCACCTAGAAAATCATCCATTCACACACTTGTACACCCACTTATTTTTCAACAGGCGTTTCCCTATATATATTAAACATATTAAAACTGTTCAGAAACACATACTCAATGGATGATGTCATGAGTGATGTCATGAGTGATGTCATTTGAGATGTCATCAGTGATGTCATCAGTGATGTCACTGACCATGTCATGAGTGATGCAATATGTGACGTCATCAGCAGTGCATTGCGGGGGCGCGAGTTATAGTTAGCTGAACTAACTATAACAGGGGAATTTCTAGGGTTTTGTACGAGGGAAATGTCCAGCTAACTATAACACCCCTGAAACCTATGGTTTTTTTCAGTGAATATATATATATATATTCACTGAAAAAACCATAGGTCAGCTAACTATAACTCGCGCGCCCGCAATGCACTGCTGATGACGTCACATATTACATCACTCATGACATGGTCAGTGACATCCCTCATGACATCACTGATGACATCTCAAATGACATCACTGATGACATCACTGATGACATCATCCAGTGAATGTGTGTTTTTCTGAAAATTAAATATGTTTTATATATGTATATCTCAAGGTCGATGGAAGAATAAATGGGTATATAAGTGTCTAAATGGATGATTTGTTTTTGAAAAATTGATTGTGTAACTGACTGATTAAGTGTATCATAGTGAATACATGGCTTAGTGAGTAATGTTTAAATATGTAAATATCTGTATCAGTCTCTCACTTTGTGTATAAGTGGCTGCATGGGTTGGTGAGTAGCTACATGGGTGTCTATATAGGGTATTAGTTGGTTTTTTGAGTATCAGTCTGAGTGTCTGCATGGTTCGGTGGGGGGGTATTACGTAGTGCATAGGTGCATGAATGAGTGACTCACTGTTTGTATGTGTTGAACACAGCATGTGTGCAGGACTGTATGGGTGGATGAGTGTGTGTATGGGTGTGTTAGTGAGTGAATGACTGTCTCAATAGTGTCTTTATGAGTAACTACATATGTTTTAAACTAGTATATGTGACTATTGGTGTATATATGTGAGTATATGTGAGAGTGAGAGATTGAAAGAGTTCCTGTATGAATAAGTATGTGTTTCTATAAGTGATTGTTTAAAAGACTAAGTATGTGTAAGTTTCCGTAGAAGTAAGTATGGTGGTGTGTGTATAACTGTATATGCAAGTAAATGTATGCTTGATTCTTTATTAGCATGAGTGACTATGTGTGTGAGTAACTCTATGGATGAGTGGCATTGTGTAACAGGATGTATAGGTGTATGAGTACATATGATGAGTGAGTACATGTATGAGTGACTGTATAGGACTGTTGGTGAATGAGTGGATGTGTATGTGGATCTTAGAATTACTGAAGAGGTTGTTGTAACTGGTATTGGTATGTCCATTGTTTTGAACATTTTAGTCTCTATTTTTGAATGTGTGTATCAAAGGTTATATTAGGGTGAGAGGAGGTCTGCCACTCTATCACAAGGATGATGTCATCAGTGATGTCATCAGTGATGTCATTTGAGATGTCATCAGTGATGTCATGAGTGATGTCACTGACCATGTCATGAGTGATGTAATATGTGACGTCATCAGCAGTGCATTGCGGGCGCGCGAGTTATAGTTAGCTGAACTAACTATAACGGGGGAATTTCAATGGTTTTGTACAAGTGAAAAGTCCAGCTAACTATAACACCCCTGAAACCTATGGTTTTTTCAGTGAATTTCTGAGGTTTTTTAAATGCTAATTCCTAACTATAACGTGCCTGAAACCTATGGTTTTTTCTGTGAATTTCAAAGGTTTTTTAAATGCTAATTTCTAACTATGCCTACAGAGATAGGACATGTGAAGAAAGAAGAAAAAATGCACAGAAAGAAACAAAAGAAGTGCAGAAAGAAGCAACAGAAGTCCTCAAATACGAAGATAAGTGCAGGAAGAAGGATAACGTGCAGAAAGAACAAAAAGAAGAGCAGAAAGAAGCCTTGTTGCAAAATCATCCTGTACCCTCAACTTTTTCAGACGGATACTGGTGGTAACTGAGTCTGACTAACCAGTCCTAGAGCCAGTGCTATGTTAAAAGACACTTAGAATACAGTTAAAACACCTACATACACTAGGGAACATTATGCGTTGGGGTCCCCCTGTGATTAGCATGACCTCCTCTGTAAGCCCCTAGTGTATAATAGGGCATGGGGATTAAAACTACCTCTTAAAACAGGCCACAGGGCGTTTTTGCACACGTTAACTCAGGCCCCGTCCCCTCCCTTCACCACTGTGTAAACACGCCCTGTGTCCATTTTTAGTTGGGAGATTAAGTTCATTTGAATCCTGAGGGTCCCTAGGGTCCAACTAGCCCACTAGGTACCTCCAGTAAGTGCCACAGAGCTGCGTTGCAGAGAGGTGTAAAAAGTGGCACGGCCTGGACCACCTCTCTGCAATGCAGCTCAGTGGCGCTTACTGGAAGCACTTGGTGGGCTAGTTAGCCCCCAGGGGCCCTCAGTATTGAAGGGAAATTATATCCCCAATTTAAAACGTGCCATAGTGCGTGTTTGCACACGTCACCTCAGGCCCCGTCCCCTCCCTTCACCACTGTGTAAACGCGCCCTGTGGCTGTTCTAAGTTGAGAGATTAAGTCCCCCTGAATCCTAAGGGTCCCTAGGGTCAAACTAGACCACTAGGTACCTCCAGTAAGCGCCACAGAGCTGCGTTGCAGAGAGGTGTAAAAAGGGGCTTGGCCTCAGAACACCTGGCTGCAGCGCAGCTCCCTGGCGCATACTGGAGATGCCTGTTGGGGGCGCGTTTGCAGAGTGCTGCACGGAGGGGGCATGGCCTCCGGCACGATGCCAGTCTTTTATTTATTTTAGTTTTTTAAGAAGGGGGGCTGTTTGGTTCCCCTTCTTATTCTAATTTATTGGCCCTGATGACCCCATCCCCCAGGGCCAGTCTCCTAATTATATTTTTTTGACCCCAATCCCCAGGGCCGGCCACTGTTTTTTATTATTTTTAAAAAATATATATTTATAGACACACCTAGGACATGCTGGACCAACCGTACGTACCTATCACCATGACGATTTGCGTGATATTCATTAAAAGGCGACTATGCATGCAATGAATCCACGTGGAATGTATTTACACCACTAGTGAAGCTCTGACATGTCTGATGCCCTACTGTGCCTAATCCTGGTAGACACCCTTGTCGTTTATTTATACAAACATGGGTAGCTATTGACGGGCACATTTAATACACATGCACACCAAGCCATTCAAAGGGGATTCGACAAAAATTCGACCAAAACTATGCAAGAAACCCCCCTCACGGTTAATAAAACACACATCCACTGCCGGATGTGTAATACTTTTTATTTTACTCTCTGGAAAGGGGACGAACATCACTTGAGAGTCACAGCGTGCTCCTGACAGAGCCCAATGCTGTGTTACACCCACCATTGCCTGCCGAGTGCCACACACCTCTGTGTTGTATTCCACTAGCTAGTGCATATGCTATGACACTCTCTAGCCCATGTGCACTGTAACACCACCCCGTGAATATGTCATGCCACACTTGTCTTCGCACGGGTTATATTGCCCCATCTAACGTGTCTTTCTCGATGCCTATGTTATAACGCACAGTGCTATGCCATACATATTACAATCTGGGATCCATATCTTTGTCACAGTGCATATGCAACGTTACACTCCCCAGCACATATTTTATATTACAACTTTAGAGACTAGTTAGGTTACACAACACTGCCCTGTGCATATTACACTCCAAGGCGCATATCGCATAGCACGCGCTAGTGCCTGTGCTATCTCGCGCTCTCCAATGAATCTGTCATTGCGCACAATGTATTGCATATTATATTTCACGCCCGGTTCATCTTATATCACACTTTTTGGTGCATAGTTTATACCATACACTATATCTAGTTTTCATTCTCAATCGTGCTCTCAGGACTATGTTCAATATAACACTGTGTTCACCTACCCTTTTCACGGGCATTACATTTTGCGATAGGGGGTGGAGGGTCAGGGGGTGTTTCTGCCAAGTGAGCCCGGAGTCACAGTCACAAACGTCCTCTTCTTCCTGAATAAAAGTGAGATTATGCTGCATACTTGTTCATATTTTAAGTAGTTCGCACAGACACTATGTTTTAAAAACAATAAAGTTCCTAATACCCGCCTTCTCTGAACAGTTAGCTTGCTGCCCCATCCCCTTCCTCCCTATCCTCTGTTGTGTGAATCCATGGACTAGCCTCCTCCCTCCTGCCATGCATGGTCTGATGTGCTGCCACTGCCCTCAATTTAGTATGATGTACCAGTCCACTCCTCCTGCCCTCCATTGCCCAATTCTATGCCCCATCATTGACCTCCTGCTTAAACTCTGTGCTTAGCTTGCTGCCCCTATTCTCCTTCCCCCTGCCCTCCGATGTCTTTGTGCATGCCCCTGCTCCATCCTTTTTGCCCACCATGTCCCATGGACCTGCCACTCCTATCTACTCTGAGTGTTCTGTTGAGCTGCCACTCCCCTCCCACCTGCCTAGCATTGTCAGATGACTGTAACCTGTCCCTGCCACCTCCACCCTGCCTGTCCACATGCCATGCCCCTATCCTCTTCCTCCTGTCCTACATGGTCCATTGTACTGCCACACCCTTCTGCCCTCCCTGGTCTGTTGTGCTGCAACTGCTCCTCCTGCCTGCCCCGTGTGGTCTGTTGTGAGGTCCCTTCCCCTGAACTTTCTTGTCTGTGCACAGGTCCTGACCCTTCCTTCTATCCTCCATCGTCCTTTGTGCATGCCCCTCCACCCTCCTTCTTGCCCATCATAGCCATTGTGCTGCCACTAACCCTCCCACTTGCCATGCATGGTCTTCTGTGCTGCCATGGCCCCTCCCACCTTCCCTGTGTGGTCAGTTAGCTGCCCCTGACCCCCTCCCACCTTCCCTCCATGGTCTGTGTGTATGCCATCACAGTCTCACTGTTGCTCTTCATGGTGTGTCTTGCTTCTAGTGCCCATCCTGCCTGACCTCCATGGCTATCTTGCTGCTCCTGCCCTGCCCCCTTGCCCCCAGCCCTACTCCCTCCCTCCTGGCTTGTCTGTTCCATTGTAATGCCCCTGATCCGTCCCTCCTGCCCTTTATGATCTGTTATACTGCAGCTTTCTCTCCTGTCTGTCCATTATGGTCAGCTAGCTACCATTGCCTCTTGCCCCTCTGTTCTCTGTTGTCCATGTGCATGGTCCTGTCCCCTCCCTCTTGCTTTCTATGGATTGTTGTGCTGCACTCCCGTCCTGCATGCCCTGTGTGGTGTATTGTGCTGCTGCAAACCCTGATGCCAGCCCTGCAGGGTCAGTTTGGTGTCCCTCCTGTCCTCTGTTATCCAAGTCCATGTCCCTATCCCATTTCCTTCCATGATCCAATGTACCATACTTGCGAACATTTTGAAGTTGGTAAGAGGGAGATTTTGAAAAAAAACTGGGGTATTGATTTTCCCCTTTGAGTTACATTGAAAAAGAGGATATTGTAGACAGGAGTCAGATCAAATAAAGCCCATTTGAGCTTAAAAACATTGGACGTTTCCTGGCTGAATCGGGTCTGTTGGCATGTATGGTTGTACTACCATTGCCTCTTCCTTCTGCCCACAATGGTCTATTACATTGCCACAGCCTTGAAGGAGGGTAGATTTTGTATCACAGGGGGCCCCTGGCCCGTTCTGTCCACACCTGAAGTATGAGACCCTTGTCCTTGCCCTGCCAGCTGCATTTGTAGGCCGTTTTAAATTGACCAGCGGGTCCTGTGTTGCTATATAATTATCCTGAGACATCCTTACCACTCAGCCAGCATAAAACCCCTGTGTAGGCCCTTCTGTTCAATATGTAGGCCTCTTTGTTAAATTGACCATAGCTCTGCAATTTTAGTGTATAGCAGTCTGAAGGCAGGGCTGCGAGTCCTTCTGATCCAAACTAGTAGCCCCCACCCTACCCGAGTGCTCCGTGCTCGGTATCAAAGTTCAACATCCCCCTGAAGCTGTCGACATACAGTAGGCTGCATCCTGGACTGGTACTTGCTTCCTGGGCAGGTTTCCCGCTTTTAAGGAAGTGGCAACCGCAGAGCGTCAAGTTAGGAGAACTGAGGAGATTTTATACATGAATATATTGAATTCCCGTACAATACCCATTATTTTCTGCTTTCTCTATGGAACTTACGATAAGCGATTGGCCTGAGAGACTGACCTTTTCACCCAGTCCATTGTCAGCATTAATTGGGTAAATGACGAAATGTCTGGTAAAATCTGCAGACAAAGCTTTTGGGTAGCATACGTAGGTAGATGTAGCGTGCAAAGGAGCCCACAAAATGATATAAAAAGGGAGCACCCACAGATATCGACGGACTATGTAGGTTAACAGGCAGTGCAGGTTTTCCCCAAGAGCTGGGAGCTCTTGTCTTCCTTTGCTTAAAATGTCTTGCTCTGCTTTGCTTGAAGTATCTTATTCTATTTTACCTGTATGAAATGTCATGTTATGTTTAACCATTGTTCTCTTTACTTTTGCATTTAAAAGATTTTGTATTGTAATTGCAGGAATGCTTGCTCTAAGAGTAAACGTGAGTGTTCCTAGGTAACATTTTCCTTGGTGTAACTTGTTTCTCATGATGCATTTATAGATGTGTTTTCTCTCTCTCTCTGTCAGTACATTAATTGAGATACAGAGAATATTATGACAGCTGTATGATTATCTGGATTCTGTATTTTGTACTTTATGTCTCTATTCTGCGGTTTCTTTGAAGTTGCATCTTCTCATTAAACTGCCATTGTATTCTGCCTCCAATTCCATGTCTCATATGTCTGTTTTCTTCATTTTTGGAGCAAGCGTTCCTAGGCACCCCGGCTCAAATTAAGGTGCCCCTTTTGTCCCTGACTCACTCTCCTGCTCAGTTCTGTGGTGGCTCCCGGGGATCTGGGGACCGCCCCTAGCTTCCTTGACCCGTAATAGATCTTCCCTCCAACAGCCTCTCTTGCAAGTCCTGTATTGTTGGTTTGTTGCCCCTGCCCCCCTTTCCACTGCCCTCCATAGTCTGTTGTGCTTCCACGGCCCTTCCTGCCTGCTCAGTGTGGTTAAATTGTTGCCTTTGCACCCTCCTACCTGCCTTCAATTTTCAGAGTCCGTGCCCCTGGCCTCTGCCTCTCAACAGTATCCTAATGAACAACTAGATTGCTAACATTCTATATTTATTACAAAAGTGTGGAACGCCTGACATCATCTTGATGTAATCAAAACTGTAATACCTAGAGCATTTCCTTTAGAAATTACATATGAGAGGGTCTTATTGGCATCAAAATTATGGTTAGTGCTCTAAAAGACTAAAATAAGGACATATTTTCTGAGTTTTCAAATAGCGACAAAGCACTTTTAAATTATTTGTTATCTTTATGTTTTTTTATCCAGTTGACCACTTGATTAAATGTTGCACTTAGGGGAGAGGATGTGGTGTTACTTCTAGAACTGCAGACTTTGCAACTGGGGAACCAGGTTGAAGTTTCTGCTTCAGCTCGACATTCTGTGATTCTGGTCAAATCACTTAGTCTCCCCATGTCTACAACCAAAATGAATTTGTTCTTGTGTGATGTAACCAATGCTAATGTAAAGCACTCCAATACCTGACAAGTCTGCACTATATAACACTGCAAAAACACAAAATAATAAGTGTTTTGCACACTTCTGTCATTGGGCTATATTTGGGCTACATCTGGGTGATTTTGGGCTACATTTGGGCTCTTTTGTCTCCGGTGGCCATCTTGGGAGATTTATTTGTTATGAAGTTTCCTAATTTCCTCATGTACTGCAGTCTCCTCAGTAGGAAATGCTTTCAGTTTTTTACTTTGATTCCATCATGAAGGTATTCAGATATGTCACACATTTGCCATAAATTCTGAATGTTAGCACTCTAGTTGCTCATTAGATCACTGTAGTAAAACTACTGCACCATGGAAGTCTGCTCCTGGTATTAAAAGTGCATGTTTCAGTCTGCATGTCAGAATTTTTTAATGAAATAGAAGAGGATTTGAGAAGTCACTCAAAATGTGCCCTCATTTTCTTTCTTCAGCATTAATCATAATTTCTATGGCAAAATGAACCTCCTCATTGTGTCCCTTTTTAAATTAAATGTTTTAAGTGTTACCAGTTTATTCCAATCAAGATGGCTTCAGGTGTGCCTTACTTTTGTCATAATGAAGACAGTAAGCGCTCTAGTTGTTTTTAAGAACATTCTGGGACATTCTGTCATTGGGCTATACTTGGGCTACATCTGGGTGATATTTGGGCTACATTTGGGCTCTTTTGTCTCTGGTGGCCATCTTGGGAGACTTATTTGTTATGAAGTTTCCTAATTTCCTCATTTACTGCAGTCTCCTCAGTAGGAAATACTTTCAGTTTTTTACTTTGATTCCATCAAGAAGGCATTCAGATGTGTCACACATTTGCCATAAATTCAGAATGTTAGCACTCTTTTTGCTCATTAGATCACTGTAGTAAAGCTTCTGCTCACCAGGGAAAACTGCTGCTGGTATTGAAAGTGCATGTTTCAGTCTGCATGTCAGAATTTTTTAATGAAATAGAAGAGGATTTGAGAAGTCACTCAAAATGTGCCCTAATTTTTCTTTCTGCAGCACTAATCATACTTTTTATGGAAAAATGAACCCCCTCATTTTGTTCCTTTTTAAATTAAATGTTTTAAGAGTTACCACTTTAATCCAAGCAAGATGGCTTCAGGTGTGCCATACGTTTATCATAAGTAGGACTGTTAGCGCTCTAGTAGTTCTTTGGAACACTCTGGGAAGCTGCAGTAGAACACAAAGGAATCAACTGACAGTCTCTGCCCTTGTTGGATGTACATGTTTTACTGAGAATGTCAGACTTCATTCTCACATGACTCAGAAAGATAATGTGAATTTACAGAAAATAAGCTCTCAGTTTAGCCTATAGATCACCTTCCAAACCTCTGTGGTAAAAGCATGAGAAAATATTTTTCTCTCAATCATGATATCCCAGCAGAAGGCTTTTTCACATGGTGAAATCACCTTAGAACATACCACAATTCCTAAAATGAGTATGGTACCATCAACAAATGATTTATAATGTAACTAAAGTCTTAAAACCTTCTATTAACTGCAATGCTTTTTAATGAGGTGCTATCATGTATATTGGTCCCAAGATGGCTGCCAACACTTCTTGGATGAAGTGCTGACAGCCAATCAGATCTCAGGATGAGATGTGTGGTTTGGCTCCGCCCACATATATATATGCTTTTAAATGCTATTTTCTCAGGAAATACTGAACAGATTTACACCAGACCTGCAAAAGGCACTTCCTTGACCTTATGGCTACCTCTCTGCCAAATTTCAAGTAATTCTGTTCAGCCGTTCGGGCTGTAGCTGTGTCTAAAGGTCCTATGGAAAAATGCATGGGGAAAACGCGTTTTGGGACCCCCCTTTTTTCTCGGCCCCTGCTTGACGAATCCCCCCGAGACTTTCAGGGTAGGAGCGGAGCGTAGCGCCCCACCTATTTTGAAAATTTCGCGAGGATTCGTCGACCGGCGCCAAAGTTATTCCAAATAGAATGTTGCGGATTTCCTATGGAAACAGGGTCCTAACTATAACTACCTACTGGCGACCGCCAGTAGGTAATATATATATATATATACATATATATATATATATAGATATAGATATATATATAGATATATATTATCTACTGGCGGTCGCCAGTAGATAGTTATAGTTAGGACCGTGTTTCCATAGGAAATCTGAAAATTCTATTTTGAATAACTTTGGCGCCGGTTGACGGATCCTCGCGAAATGTTCAAAACTAATGGGGCGCTCCGCTCAGCTCCTACCCTGGAAGTCTCGGGGTGATTCGTCAAGCGGGGGCTGAGAAAAAAGGGGGGTCCCAAAACGCGTTTTCCCCATGCATTTTCCCATAGGACCTTTAGTCGATGGTACAGCCCGAACGGCTGAACAGAATTACTTGAAATTTGGCATAGAGGTAGTCCTCAGGTCAGGGATGTGCCTTTTGCGTATATATGGTGTCAATCTGTTCAGTAGTTCCTGAGAAAATTGCAGTTAAAAGTACATAAATATCTATAGCCGCGCACGGTGCGCGCACGGTGCCGTGCGCGAGCGTAATTCTGATTGGTGGTTACATGTCAGTCAACATTCGAATCGGTCGAAATCAGGAAGTGTTGTCTGCCATTTTGTGTGTGACAGTGAAAAAGAAAGGTGGAGAACGTGAAAAGGGGGCAGGGTACAGAGTTCCTGACCCCCTAGCTTTTGTCAGGGGGTCCCTGAAGGACCATGAAGGGTGAAAAAAACATTGTATTTTTTTTAAAAAATCGCGGGGTGCGCGCACGGCGGAAAAAAAATCATAAGAAAAATAGAATTAAAAATCAAATTTAAGTGTTTAGATGTTAGGTGGCTCTAAAAAGAGCCATTGTGTTAATTGAGGGACAGAGGAACAAAAAAATGGCAAAAATTATAGGGTGCCGCACGTGTGCTGCTGTATCTTGCTCTCTATTAGGGGAATGCTGGTGTCCCCATAAGAGAGAAGAGCATTGCACGCATTGCACCGTATATGCACCCTCTTAAATAGAGGGTGTATATCCAGAGGAACAGAAGCAGGTGAAGCTGCCGCCGCAGATGAAGTGCTCGGCTGAGCTGCCGATGATGTGCTCGGCTGAGCTGCTGCGGATGTGCTCGGCTGAGCTGCTGGAGGGTTTTCTCTAGCAGCTCGAGCATAAGCCACAGGATGTACATCTCTAACGTGCCTGATCATAGTGAAGATACTAAAAGAGTATTTCTTTTTAGGATCTCCTCTTGATAAGACACGATCACAAAGAGTGCAGGTGACTTTTGGAGCATTCACCTTCTTCTGCCCCTCTGGAAAAGTGAAAAATTGCCATATAAAAGAGTTTTTCTGTTTCCTCTGTCTCTGTGACACAAGGGTCTCCTGCTCACTCCCAGAAGATGACTGCTGCTCTGCTATTCTCAAGTACTGGAGTACTGGAAAAGCTGCTCAGCACCTTCTCCCAGGGAATCAGAAGTAATAATGAGGGGAGTGGGTGTGGTGTTGGAAGTTTCTGGAACTTAAACTACTATAAACCAATGAAAAGTGTTGTTTCTTAATCACATGACCTGAAACTACTATAAACCAATGAAAAGTGTTGTTTCTAAATCACATGACTAGCAGTGCGCGCACTGTGCGCGCACGGTGCGCACACGGAGCACGCACACATGCGCGTACGGAGCATGCGCGCATGCGCGTACGCACACGGAGCAGGTACGCATGCGTGTACGGAGCGCGCATGCACGTATGCGCACGGAGCACGCACGCATGCGCGTACGGAGCACGCGCGCATGCGCGTACGCGCACGGAGCACGCATGCATACGCGTACGGAGTCCCACACAGACACTCAGGAACCCATACATATACTGAGACAAGCAATCAATAACTCATATAGACACTTATATAGGTATTCACAAAACCATGCCGCCACTTATACACTAACATACAGACACATACAAACATTTACACAGTTTAGTCACTAGTCTGCAGTAAGATACATTTAATGACTCACTTATAGAGTCAGTTACGCACCAAAGAAAATCATACATTAACACACACTTGTACACCCACTCATTCTTCAACAGGCCTTTCCCTATATATATTAAACATATTAAAATTGTTCAGAAACACATACTCAATGGATGATGTCATCAGTGATGTCATCAGTGATGTCATTTGAGATGTCATCAGTGATGTCATGAGTGATGTCACTGACCATGTCATGAGTGATCTAATATGTGACGTCATCAGCAGTGGATTGCGGGCGCGCGAGTTATAGTTAGCTGAACTAACTATAACGGGGGAATTTCATTGTTTTTTACGAGTGAAATGTCCAGCTAACTATAACATGTGTGAAACCTATGGTTTTTTCAGTGAATATATATATATATATATATTTATTTATCAATGTGGTTCGAGCTGGAGCGTGCAGCAGCAGGTGCCGCCGTTGGGCCGAACCAGTGGCCAAATTAATTTTTTAACACAAAGGACGCCGCACTCTAGAGTATTGTACTGTATCTTTTAATGTGGATACAGAGCCAGTCTGTCTCACCGACGCGTTTTGGCCAACCCGGCCTTTCTCACGGTAGGGGGCACTACTCTCATCTCTGTATATATGTCATTTCCTGTGAACCCAACTCCCAGAGACTTCTGGGAGTTGTAGATAAATTAAAAAGACAATGCTAAATCCCTATTTGACAGACTTAATACATGTAAATGTTTGATTTCAGACGTAACCCATGCCTTACATTTAAAGTGAAAATAATATTTTTAGCTTAGTAGGCATTATCATCATACAACGTCCTTTTTTGAAAAAGTGTTTTGCAATTGTACATATGTATATATATTACCTACTGGCGGTTGCCAGTAGGTAGGTATAGTTAGGACCTATTATCCATAGGAAATCCACAACATTCTATTTGGAATAACTTTGGCGCCAGTTGACGAATCTTTGCGAAATTTTCAAAACTGGTGAGGCACTCCGGTCCGCTCCTATCCTGAAAGTCTCGGGGTGATTCGTCAAGTGGGGGCCGAGAAAAAAGGAGGTCACAAACTTTTCCATAGGAACCTTTAATTGCAGCTACAGCCAGAACTGCTGAACGGAATTACACCAAATTTGGCAAAAAGGTTTCCCTTTAAATGGTGTAAATCCGTTCAGTAGTTCTTGAGAAAATCAAAAGTAAAATCATAGATATATCTGGGCGGAGCCTAACCACACATCTCATCGTGAGATCTGATTGGCTGTCAGCACTTCATCCAAGAAGTGTTGGCAGCCATCTTGGGACCAATATACATGATAGCACCTCATTAAAAAGCATTGCAGTTAATAAAAGGTTTTAAGACATTAGTTACATTATAAATCATTTGTTGATGGTACCATACTCATTTTAGGAATTTTGGTGTGTTGTAAGGTGATTTTACCATGTGAAAAAGCCTTCTGCTGGGATATCATGAATCATGTTTGATAGAAAACTATTTTCTCATGCTTTTCCCACAGAGGTGTGGAAGGTGATCTATAAGCTAAACTGAGAGCATATTTTCTGTAAATTCACATTATCTTTCTCAGTCATGTGAGAATAAAGTCTGACATTCTCAGTAAAACATGTACATCCAACAAGGGCAGAGACTGTCAGTTGATTCCTTTGTGCTCTACTGCAGCTTCCCAGAGTGTTCTAAAGAACAACTAGAGCGCTAATAGTCCTACTTATGACAAACGTATGGCACACCTGAAGCCATCTTGATTGGAATAAAGTGATAACTCTTAAAACATTTAATCTAAAAAGGAACAACATGAGGGGGTTTATTTTGCCATAGAAAGTATGATTAGTGCAGCAGAAAGAAAAATTAGGGCACATTTTGAGTGACTTCTCAAATCCTCTTCTATTTCATTAAAATGTTCTGACATGCAGACTGAAACATGCACTTTCAATACCAGCAGCAGACTTCCCTGGTGAGCAGTAGCTTTACTACAGTGATCTAATGAAAAACTAGAGGGCTAACATTCTGAATTATGGCAAATGTGTGACACATCTGAATGCCTTCTTGATGGAATCAAAGTAAAAAACTGAAAGTATTCCTTCTGAGGAGACTGTAGTAAATGAGGAAATTAGGAAACTTCATAACAAATAAGTCTTCCATGATGGCCACCAGAGACAAAAGAGCCCAAATGTGGCACAAATATCACCCAGATGTAGCACAAGTATAGCCCAATGACAGAATGTCCCAGAGTGTTCTAAAGAACAACTAGAGCACTAACAGTCTTACTTATCACATAAGTATGGCACACCTGAAGCCATCTTGATTGGAATAAAGTGGTAATACTTAAAACATTTAATTTGCAAAGGAACAAAATGAGGGGGTTCATTTTGCCATAGAAATTATGATTAGTGCTGCAGAAAGAAAAATTAGGGCACATTTTGACATCTCAAATCCTCTTCTATTTCATTAACAAATTCTGACATGCAGACTGAAACATGCACTTTGAATACCAGCAGCAGACTTCCCTGGTGAGCAGTAGCTTTACTACAGTGATCTAATGAGCAACTAGAGTGTTAACATTCAGAATTTATGGCAAATGTGTGACACATCTGAATGCCTTCTTGATGGAACCAAAGTAAACAAGCATTGTAAATGCAATAGGTCTCGCCCTCGTTTAAGTTAAAGCAATTCTGTTTGTAATTAGGTGGCTGTTTAGCTTTGCTTTTATTAGTGTTTTTCCAACTTTCATGTACATAACATGCATATGTATGCATATATGTATATGTATATGTATGCATGCATTTATATTTGTATTTATATAGATATGCAGATTATATATATGTTTAAATATGTATGTGTATATATATATATTCACTGAAAAAACCATAGGTTTCATGCATGTTATAGTTAGGAATTGGCATTTAAAAAACCTCAGAAATTCACTGAAAAAACCATAGGTTTCAGGGGTGTTATAGTTAGCTGGACATTTCCCTCATACAAAACCCTAGAAATTCCCCTGTTATAGTTAGTTCAGCTAACTATAACTCGCGCCCCCGCAATGCACTGCTGATGACGTCACATATTACATCACTCATGACATGGTCAGTGACATCACTGATGACATCACGGATGACATCTCAAATGACATCACTGATGACATCACTGATGACGTCATCCATTGAGTATGTGTTTCTGAACAGTTTTAATATGTTTAATATATATAGGGAAAGGCCTGTTGGAGAATAAGTGGGTGTACAAGTGTGTGAATGGGTGATTTTCTAGGTGCGTAACTGACTCTATAAGTGAGTCATTAAATGTATCTTACTGCAGACTAGTGACTAAACTGTGTGAATGTCTGTATCTGTCTATCTGTTGGTGTATAAACGGCTGCATGGTTTTGTGAATAGCAATATGAGTGTCTCTATGGGTTATTGATTGGTTGTCTGAGTATCTGTATGGGTGCCTGAGTGTATGTGTGGGTGGGGTGTGTGTGACTCTGTGCATAGATGTGTGAGTGGGTGATTCTATGGGTGCATGGTTTTAAGAGTGCAACTGTGATGGACTGTATGGTTGGGTGAGTGTATGTAAGAGTGTGTTAGTGATTGAATGTGTATCTCAGTTGTACATGTGACAGTAACTACATATGTGAAACACAGTGCATATGTGTATAAGAGTAAATAACTATCTATATGTGAGAGTGTGTGATTGCGGGACTGGCTGTATGGATGAATGTGTGCTTGTACTAGTAATTGAATAAGAGTGTCAACATTTTTTAGTATTTTTATGAGTAAGTCAACTTGAGTGTGTTTAACTGTATAGGTGAGTCAATTGGACTGTGTTTAATTATTTGCACAACTGACTAGGTGTGTCAGTACCTCAATGGATGGTTGGCAGTGTGTGAGTGTCTATATATCTGTATAAATGCATATGATAGTCTTGTACGGAGTGACTGTAAGTATGAGTGACTGTACAGGTGAGTGAGTGGAGGTGCATGTAGACCTAAGAGTCAATGAGTGGGTATGTAGTTATTGGTATTGGAGTATCCATGGTCTTCAAAATGGCCGCCTGAAATTTTGAGTTGGTGTATCAAAAGTTATATTAGGGTGTGAGAAGATGTACTAATTTATCACATAGATGACATCATCAGTGATGTCATCAGTGATGTCATTTGAGATGTCATCAGTGATGTCATCAGTGATGTCACTGACCATGTCATGAGTGATGTAATATGTGACATCATCAGCAGTGCATTGCGGGGGCGCGAGTTATAGTTAGCTGAACTAACTATAACAGGGGAATTTCTAGGGTTTTGTACGAGGGAAATGTCCAGCTAACTATAACGCCCCTGAAACCTATGGTTTTTTCAGTAAATTTCTAAGGTTTTTTAAATGCCAATTCCTAGCTATAACATGCATCAAACATATGTTTTTTTCAGTGAATATATATATATATAAATATATCAAAGTAGAAAATCTTGATTCAGCAAATCTTTGCCATTTATCTACAGTGTATTATATGGCCACTTTTGTCATTTTATCTTCTCCAATCAAATACTAATGAGGTTCAAAAATACCTCCATTTATTTATGCACTTCCCTGACATGGAGAGAGATGAATGAGCACTGAATTTTACAATTTTCCAAAACATTGAAATCTTTAAAAAAAATGGATTTTACAACAAGTAGAAACTGAAAATACGATAGCTTACATATAGTATCACATTGCTTAGAGATTTAGAATAGTACCATCTTTGTGTTTTACGTAAGCTCTTAGTGGTTCCTTCTATATGTATGATTGGTACTGACTGTAGCTGAATTTGGAGCTCAATTAATGGAACTGATGTATTGTACTATTTTATCACCCATAACTTTAGAGTAATAATGTCCTTCTGTCCTATTTGTGTTTCCTGTTAAGCTCATGGTCTGTTTTCTATTGAAGAAATAAAAATGTGCTGGATTTGTAGCGAATAACTAATTATATATATCTTTAAACCAATAATTAGAAAGTATTTGTACAGTGACTGAGATATTTCCAGTAGCACATTATGGGCAACACCTGTACATGCTTCAGTGATACTATTTGAGTGATGTAATAGAGATGTTACATGACCTTGACAAATCCCACAGACTTGTGAAATGTTGGTTGTGTGGTTGCACTACATTTTTTGCACCTCTACAGTCTGCACTTATACATTATTAAATGAAAAAATAATGGAATTGTGCTTACCTCAATTCATACTTTATCTGGTTTGGTCACCTGGAATTACAGTATAGTAGAGAATTAAAAGTGCTATCAGCATGGTTATGCTGAACAATGTGGCAGTCATAGTTCCCTATCAATGATAAAGAGCCTTGAGACCTTGGAGTCGATGTGGCCCTGCCTAAAATTGGGCCATAGTACCCTTTAGTCTTGGTAATTTAAAGTGTGATTTGAATATATAGAACATACATTTCCAGTCAGCTAAAAAATTGAACATTTACCTACTCTGTTGCAACCACAAACTGATCAGGAGAAATAAGGATAGGGAGGGACATGTGAAGTCTCTTGCAAAAGATCTTTACTAGGACCTTGATATCTGTGGAAAACAGGGCAATTTAATTGTTCTCACCAGATTAAGGTTTCAAACTAGATGTCAGTATTAAAATAGCTGAGACTGAAGACATGGGTAACCAAAATGCTCTAAGGCCAAAGCTTTCTTAAAGAAAATGAATAGACGTGGGGGAGCCACACACCAAACTTATACCTCATAAAACTCAATGACTAGACCATATTTTCCAATCAAGCTGCCAGTATTTAGGTATTTTTTGGCCATAGTATCTCTCACAAGTCGAACTCCATGTCTTATGTCGCATGGAGTTCTGCACAAAGTACATACAGACAGATGACCCAACTTAAGCAAGGGGTCAACAGCCACTTTAGGTTTAAGACTACCCACCGAGTACATCATTTGGTGGTAAAGAAGCTGTCATTCATGATAATTTTGAGTATAGGGGGTAAGGCCTGCAGCTTTGTTACAGAGCAAACAAGAGTAATACACTTCACCATTCGGTGAAGCCAATCTGGGCTTGGCTCCTAACAACTCTGTCCTCTTCCATGAACTGGCTGCTTTTCAGGCCACGGCGTCTGGTAAAGCACCTGGTCCGGACGGTGTCCCAGCGGACCTTTATAGGGCAGACCCACAGTTTTGGGCGAAACTTTTAACCTGTGTTTTTAACGCAGCTTCTGAGGTCGGTGCCCCTAGATCTTGGGCAAAAGCCGTTATTGTCCCACTTTTTAAAAAAGGTTCAAGAGATGACCCGGCTTGCTACCGGCCTATCTCTCTCCTCGATTCTGCCATGAAAGTCATGGGTAAAGTAGTTCTTGCTCGCCTAACTATGTGGTTGGAGGAGCATTCCATTATTTCCGATCTACAATATGGGTTTAGACAGGGAAGGGGCACAGTGGGCCAATGCCTCAATTTACACCTTATTATAGGAAAATATACAGTCGTTAAGCAAGGGGACCTCCACTTAGCTTTTATGGATTTGTCCACCGCTTTCGACCTTGTAAATCGGCAAAAACTATGGGCATTATTAGCCGGTTTGGGGCTTGACCCGGTTTTGGTATCTTTCCTGGCTGTAATCCACGACGACACAACCGCAGTCGTCCGTTATAGGGATGACGGAAGCCAGACTGATGCCTGGCAGGTAAAGCGGGGAGTAAGACAGGGGTGTATTCTTGCTCCCCTGCTCTTCTCGCTTTACATCAATAATTTGGGCCCGGTCCTGAATACGATCTGTAAGGACACCCCGAAAGCAGGTTCAAAAATGATTCCTGCTTTACTATACGCGGACGACACAGTTTTGTTGGCCAGAACCGCGAGAGGATTGCAAGCTCTCTTAAACGGATTTTATGATTTTATGGTCTCTTTAGACTTATTAGTTAATTTTAAAAAATCACATTCTATGTCGATTGGCTCAGGGAAAGCAAAAAGGGTGAAATTTTTCTGCAATGGGCAGGAATTAACGAAAGTCCAGACGTTCCCATATCTAGGGGTAACATTTGACGACAGATCATTCTGGGTTACACAACGTGCTCAAAAAAGGAACATCTTAGCTAGTGCCACAGGTGCTTTGTTGGGCTTCGCAAAGCGCTTAGGCTGTAAACCACTCCCTGCTTTATTAAAAATATACAGTGCGAAGTGTTTGCCCATGGCACTCTATGGTAGCGAGGTCTGGGGTTACAAGGCCTCTCCTAATATCCAAACAGTTGAAAACAATTTCTTTCGGAAACTGCTGTCTCTACCCCCCTCTGCCCCTACTTTTAATATTCACGAGGACTTAGGGATGGGTTATATTAGTGACCAGATAGCAGTGGCCCCGCTACTAGGTTGGTTGAGGGTTTGGGCACAACAGCCACCAAACCTAAACCAACAAATTATTCAGGACTGTCTGACCTTGGAAAAAGCCTTGTCTATCCCTTGGTTAAGCTACATTAAAAATAATTTGACTTCATTAGGGTGTTCGGAACTGTTCTCCAGTCCTTGTGTGATTAGTAAAGAGCAAATTAAAGCCATTAAGACCCAATTTTTGTTAAAAGTAATGTTGTCAAGAGAAAGTGATGAGCTGGGGAAACCGACAGTGAGGAGGTTTGTGATGTTGAGTTTAGGGAACGAGATTCAGCCCTACCTAACCTACATTAACAAACCTTTCCACATGTTTTTGCTAATAAGATTTAAGCATGGTTTGCTCCCCTGGCTCCTGGCATACCCGAAAGGATTTTTTAAAGAGGGAACTCTGGGGCCCTGTCCCTGTGACAATATTTCTGAACAAAATTTGTTGCACATGATATTTTTCTGTAAATTTTACTCTGTGCAGCGGAAAAAATACATCTTGCCGATTTTAAAAAACTGCCAATTTAAGCAAGTCAGGCCCGCATTGGCTTATTTACAAATGTTGGAATCTCCATTGATTTGTTTTGGGGTTGCCTGCTTTATAGTGGGTGCCCTGAGAGTCAGAAATAGGGCCCAGTTGGCATAGCTACCTGATAATGATTACCGTACCCATTACGTTGTGGTATATGAAATGTTTTTAAGGTCATTTTGAAATTTTATTATGTTTTTAACTTCATGAATGAATTAACTCTAAGTGTTATTTTATTGCACATTGCGCCAATCTGTTTTGTATTTATTATTTGTGTTAATAATTTTTCTGTAATGCATTGACCTCTATCTTGTTTTCTGTTATGTGCTTTGATGGTTTTAAATTTTAACCGAATAAAGCAAACTTTGACTTTGACTTTGTAGCGAATAACTAATTATATATATCTTTAAACCAATAATTAGAAAGTATTTGTACAGTGACTGAGATATTTCCAGTAGCACATTATGGGCAACACCTGTACATGCTTCAGTGATACTATTTGAGTGATGTAATAGAGATGTTACATGACCTTGACAAATCCCACAGACTTGTGAAATGTTGGTTGTGTGGTTGCACTACATTTTTTGCACCTCTACAGTCTGCACTTATACATTATTAAATGAAAAAATAATGGAATTGTGCTTACCTCAATTCATACTTTATCTGGTTTGGTCACCTGGAATTACAGTATAGTAGAGAATTAAAAGTGCTATCAGCATGGTTATGCTGAACAATGTGGCAGTCATAGTTCCCTATCAATGATAAAGAGCCTTGAGACCTTGGAGTCGATGTGGCCCTGCCTAAAATTGGGCCATAGTACCCTTTAGTCTTGGTAATTTAAAGTGTGATTTGAATATATAGAACATACATTTCCAGTCAGCTAAAAAATTGAACATTTACCTACTCTGTTGCAACCACAAACTGATCAGGAGAAATAAGGATAGGGAGGGACATGTGAAGTCTCTTGCAAAAGATCTTTACTAGGACCTTGATATCTGTGGAAAACAGGGCAATTTAATTGTTCTCACCAGATTAAGGTTTCAAACTAGATGTCAGTATTAAAATAGCTGAGACTGAAGACATGGGTAACCAAAATGCTCTAAGGCCAAAGCTTTCTTAAAGAAAATGAATAGACGTGGGGGAGCCACACACCAAACTTATACCTCATAAAACTCAATGACTAGACCATATTTTCCAATCAAGCTGCCAGTATTTAGGTATTTTTTGGCCATAGTATCTCTCACAAGTCGAACTCCATGTCTTATGTCGCATGGAGTTCTGCACAAAGTACATACAGACAGATGACCCAACTTAAGCAAGGGGTCAACAGCCACTTTAGGTTTAAGACTACCCACCGAGTACATCATTTGGTGGTAAAGAAGCTGTCATTCATGATAATTTTGAGTATAGGGGGTAAGGCCTGCAGCTTTGTTACAGAGCAAACAAGAGTAATACACTTCACCATTCGGTGAATCCAATCTGGGCTTGGCTCCTAACAACTCTGTCCTCTTCCATGAACTGGCTGCTTTTCAACCTGTGAAAAAGGTAGGTGAGCTTCAGACTGAAGAGTATCTGCATATTCCACTCTATTCTTGGCCAATGGCAATTTTGTACCATCAGATAGGGTCAGGGAATGTTTTTGCTCTTTTGCTCTAAATTTCAGACGCATATTTCTTGCTTTGAAAATCTAGGGGCAGGATCACAAAACATTTTTGACTGCTGCTTAATGTCCTTTGATGTTTGATTTTTTTGTTATAATGTGCTGTTATGTCATAAGTGTATTGTTATGTTGCTTCATGTATGTTATTTTGTTTTCTTCTATTTTTTACTCTAGATAAGTCAACAAGTACAGCTTTATATCCAGCCAACAGCCGTACATTCCTTTAATGTTGTAAAATGGTGAAATTATTCTGCTTCAGCCAATTAGCTTCTTAAGACATCAGTCTCCAAATCTGTGACTGAGACTGTCTCAATTTAGCACTTCCAATGCTCACATTAAGTGATATGGCCCCACATGTTTCTATCTTGAGGATCACTTGCTCATGCAGATGCCACATAAAAAGGCACTTGAATGCCTCCCATTTTATCACCCTTGAGGATGCCGATAGAGAATTAATTTTGAAGTTGTCATTTAATGATGTGTAGATTAGTTGTTTGTGAGCTAATTCTAAATTCTTCAGTTCTGGACTTCAGGGCTCAGGGAATCGCTGTTACATCTCAGACAGGCACATGCATCAAGTAAAATACCGGTCGCAAACGGGCAGATTCTCAGAATCTGACCCTTTGCTCCCGGTATTTTTGCATTTGGGATGCATCATCCCAAATGCAAAAATCGCTATTTAAGGAATCTCAAAATTGGGATTCCTTAAATAGCGATTGCATTTAAGGAATCCCTAATTGAGATTCCTTAAATGCAATGCATTACAGTTTAAAAAATAGCGATTTCGCTATTAGCGTGAGCAAATTACCATGAGGCTGGACCTCATGGTAATTTGCGAAAACTTAGAAAAATGCACTTATTTGCATTTTTCTAAGTTTCATGTTGCCCACACACATGCCCTTAGAGCATGTGTGTATGCAACATTTGTGCAGAGTGAACATACATGGGTGCAATAGGGTGTCATTTTGACACCCTTGCACCATCGAAATTGCGGGAGCAATTTGCGAGTACCTACTGGTACTCGCAAATTGCTCCCGCAATCTCTAATTCATTCCTATGGGCCTGGAGGCCCATAGGAATGAATGGGAAGACATTCCTTAATTGCGACTCGCAATTTGCTAGTCGCAATTAAGGAATTTGTGGGAATCGCTATTTCTTTAGCGATTCCTACATGCATAGGGTTTTGCTATTCCTTAATTGCGATTCCTTAATAATCGCTATTAAGGAATCGCAAAACCCTATGATGATGCATGTGCCTGAGAGTGACTACAGAATGCTTAGAAAGTTGTTTATACAGGATTTTGACATAGGTTAGCCTGTCCAGCAGTGTTCAGGATGACAAAAAGTAGCGGATTCAGGAGTAATTTATGTGAATCAACAAGTAACATGAATAAGGGAATATTGAGGAGTTGAGCATTCTCCGCAGGTCAGTAAAGTAGTAGTTTGCAATGATCAGTTTAGTATGTTAGGGTATGAAAGATGACTTCTGGAGGAGAGGATCAAGGCACATTGAAAGTGTGTGTGTTGGAAATGTGCCCTTGCTGCAGGGTCATCCTGGATTCTTTTGCTGGGTATAGGTCTCTGTGCACTTTGCCCTTGTTAACCAAGGGTAAAGTGCTCCTTCTTTCAACATGACAACATTGGTATATAACTGATTGGTTAATTTCACTTTCATATAAGTACCACTAAGGTACCAAAGTGTACCTAGGGCCTAAAGGTTAAAGTTCACAGGTGGGCTCAAGCATCCATTGTGCTATTAACTACAGTGACAATGTAAACAGGACTGCAGGCGTGCCTCCAGCAGCCTGGATGGGCAGGTTTTAAGCTTCAAATTTTACTTGTCAAAATACCTCCTTTTGACAGGCCTAACACTCTCATTTTAAACGTTTATTAGTTATTCCTTAGTAAGCCTGAATGTCCATTAAGGCATAGTGCATGGTATTTAAAATGGTATTAAAAAAAGTAGGGCATGTAAAAGTTTAGTGTTGAACCTGTCCTTACAGTCTCTATAGACTGAAGAACATACGCACGGCTGCTTAGCACCTAGTAGATCTGTTCAGAACATAGTTCAAGTTCAAAAATAGAAAGAAAGATTGACGAAAAATTCTTGCTCGCTCAGAAAATTATTCCTCTCTATGTGAAAATATCAGACACATAAAGATAACCGAAAAGCAATGGCGGAAAAAAGGAAGCCAGTCCCATTCGAGATAAAGAACTAAGAACATAAACTATATGACTTGTGTGACAATAGTATCATAGCAAAGTGCTGGAGAAAAGTTAATCCAGATCAACCTTGGATCTGTTTCGAACAGGTGCACAGTTTTATAGTGCTAAATGTACAGTGTCTGTACACATTCGAATTTGTACTGAAGAAGGCGGGGACATTTCTTAAAGTGCCGCCGAAACACTGCGTCAACATAATTGTGATTTTTTTAAATAAAGGAATAGGACTGGTGACTAATATGACAAAGTTTTAACTTTTAAAGGATCATTATTTGTTTTTATTCTAATGAAGTTTTTTATAATCTTTGGAAGATTGACACACTGCGATAATATTAACTATGCAAAGCTCGGTTGATGAATTTCTGTGAACTGGTGAATTTGTATAAGATGGTCAACAATTATCTAAATTGTATATCTATAATTTTTAAACAACATATAAATATTTTTTGCATATGGCTATTAATAAATATTTTTTAATAAGACTAGGAGATAGTGGTTGAGTAATCATATTTAGCACTATTATATTACATTGTACATCTCTCATTACATACTTATTGGATTTCTTGTTGATGTGATAGTACAAAAGGGAATTTGTTCTTACGATTGCATTACAGTGAAAATACCTTCAAAGCTATTTTTAATGTAGTAGGGTTAGGACTTCCAAAGGAAACTTTTGTGAATGAAGATACACTCTTGTAAGCAAGTAGTCAAGTCTCTTAGATTGTAGGATGTGTTTTTATTGAAGTAGGAATTACCTAGCTATAGGTTACAGGTTTAAGGTAACATCCCACCAGGAGCAGCATCCTTGCTGCTCAGCCCAATCTCTCGAGCTGACATTCACACCAACCAGGCACTCATCAACATTCCATGACCTCACACACACAATGGCTGAGCAGCAGGTAACTGAGAACTATGGAGTGGATACACAGAAACAACCACTGGTCACAACACTAATCCTCCCCTTAGAGAAACAATTGAAAATATGAATAAACAATCAAGCAATCCCATATTATTCAAACTCATTAAACATCAAATGAAAAGTACAAAAGGTGGAAGAAAAAGACCAATCAGTCCTATGAATAGTAGACTCATAAATCTTTAACAGATTGTACCAATGTAGCCCTACGGTGCACATTACATCTTTATTCCCTTAGGAAGGACACACAAAATTAGGGTGTGGCAAACATGACCCCTGCATCTTTAGCCACTTAGGAAGTACACTTGCATTATCGCCAGAAACAAGGATCCTCTCATACCCTCTACTGCATCCACTTACAAATGCATGGCAGCACCAGGGACTTCTCATACCCTCTACTGTATCAACTTCAAAACACATGGCAGGACCAGGGACTTCTCATACGCTGTACTGCATCCACTTTAAAGCGCCTGGCAGGACCAATGACATCTCATATTCTCTACTGCAAACACTAATCCTTAAACGCATCCTCACAAACAGGCTCAACCTTAACACCCCCTTCTGAATACACAACAGGACCAGAGGCACTATCCACCCACACGGCAATATTTCAGCCACAGACATTAGCCAGCATTGCACCAGAAATTTACATAGAATGACATGACATGAAAACATAACTATAGCAAGTAACACATTGTTCACTACTCCGGTGAGCAACTTCTCACCCAAAGACATCTCAAAACTCAAGCACCAGCATGAATTCACTGTGTGAGTCCCTCCTCTATTCTCAAGGCTCCCCAATCCATCATGGCCGTCGAATGATCCTCCTCTCTTTCTGTAAACAGAAGTGTTGGCAGGCATCTTGGGACTCGGAGTCAGGTGAGTCCCAGGAAAAATTTTAAAAACAAAAGAAAAGGGGTCAGGGTAGGAATACCCTGACCCCTAGACCTGGTACTGTGGTCCCAGAGGTATTCCGTCAGTGCAAAAAAGCTCATTAAAAAAAATAATTTGACAGAGCAGAGAATGAGCTGCAAATTAATTTAAAAAAACAGAAGCGTTGTCTCCTGTGCTTGTTTACGTTATAAACCCAGGGTGGGCCAGGTCCCGGGGGCATGCGGGCCTTTAAAAATAAAAGTAGGGAGATCACAGGTTGCCCCTCCAAGGGCAATTTTTAGCTCTGGGGATCCCCTCCCGGGGGTGTATTTTAATATTGGAAGGGGGCTGCGTGAACACTCCTGCTCCTAAGAGCCCCGGAGACCACATCCTGCCAGGGGCTTTTTACTAACAATGGTGGAATATACAGTCGGTAGTCAGCAATAGGCAAAATGGCGCTTTAAGGTCTATCACAAGTACAATTCAGTTATGGCAGGTAATCTGGCACGGTGCATAAGTTAGGGAAAAACCACCAAATCCCCACGTGTGTGGCCAGCAGACCACTCTACAATATATACAAATCCTCCACACACGTTTAAAAGTAAATACATAAAGTTTCAGAAAATATCAAAATGATGCTTGTCTTTGTATTTTCATATGTCTTTAAGTCTCTTAGTTCCGGTGATAATTCCAACCCGGAAGGGGTTCCTATAATTTCTGAGCCTGGAGAGGTAGACTATTTAGTCTTGCGTCCGAATATCTTAATATACTTCCAAGTGTAAGGGAATTTCTTTTAGAAGAGCTGCCCCATCCGGCAGTATTAGGTAGAACCCCTTGGATGTCCAGGCCGTGGCGTGTTCGCCGTGCAAATCAGCAGTCACCTCCCTTACACTTGGAAGCACATTAAGATATTCGGGCACGAGACTAAATAGTCTACCTCTCCAGGTGCAGAAATTATAGGAACCCCTTCCGGGTTGGAATCATCACCGGAACTAAGAGACTACTTGAAACTAACCTCAGCCCTGAAGAAGTCGGGGGTAACCCCCTGTAACTGCGACAAAACACGTGTAGGCTAAGAAAGCTTAAGATCTTGAATTTAAGACATCTGAAAATACAAAGACAAGCATCATTGTGATATTTTATGAAACTTTATGTATTTACTTTTAAACGTGTGCCGAGGATTTGAATCTATAACAATGGAGGGGAGCTGCAAGGGCCCCCTCCTGGGGCTTTGATATGCCCTAGGGACCACCACCTCCCTGGGGCAACATTGAATAATATGCCGGGGACCCACACAGACTCCCTGTGCCCCGGGGACTGCCACCTCCCAGGGGCAAAATGTAAACTTGGAGGGGGGCCACTCAGACCCCCTCCTGGACCATATACGGTCCAGGGGACCACTGCATCCTGACAGGCCGACCTGTGCACAGCATAGTAGGGCGAGCCATGCCACTCCAAAGCCATATATGACCGAGGGAACCACCACCCTCTAGGGCTAGCTCCCTATGTCCCGGGGTGCCCACACCTGGAACATAGCTGTTGGCTCTGACTTGGCAGGAGCTTTAACAATTCCCGCCAAGTCATAGTAAGCACTTACTCTGCCCCAGAAAGTGGGAGCTATAAAGCTGTTCCCGCTTGCTGGGAAGAGAGTTTTTGTCTATTTCCCCGTCCGCTGTCACACCCTTTAGCAGCCAGGGTAGCTTAAATCCAGTGGCAAAGTGAGCAAGGGACCTACGTCTGGGCATCCCATGCCAACTTAGGGCGAACAAAGCAAGCACAAGGAGATGATGGACGGAGCGCTGAAACTTTGAAGACACTCACCCTCAGTCACAGATCTGGGTTGAATCCATCATCATCCTTTACCTCACTTCGCCACCTCAGTTCAGACCCAGCTATATGCAAATCAGTCTTGACCCTGTGCCTCATGGATCAATCCAGCCCGAACTGCCAAGCCAGGTCTTCCCAGAACCGGAAACAAGCATCCTCGGACCGGTTTCTGGGTAACACCCTTCATCAGCCAGGCTAGCTTGAAACCGGTGGCAAAGTGAGCAAGGGACCCACGTCTGGGCATCCCCAGCCAACTTAGGGCGAACAAAGCAAAAGCAAACACAAGAAGATGATGGACGGAGCGCTGAAACCTTTCAGACACTCACCCCCAGTCACAGATCTGGGTTGAATTCATCATCATTCTTTAGCTCACTTCTTCACCACAGTTCAGACCCTGATATATGCAAATCAGTCTTGACACTGTGCCTCTTGGGAACAGTCCAGCCTGAACTGCCAAGCTAGGTCTTTCCTGAACCGGAAACAAGCATCCTGGGACCGGTTTCTGAATGAATGACATTGTTCTGCATTCTTTCCATCAATTGTGCTTTTTGCATCGACTTGAGGGTAGGCAACAGGGGATGGGTCCCCCAGGCCAAAATCAGACCCCGTCCCCATGAAAACAGAAATAGCCATGGGGATGGGGACCCCAAGTCCTTTTTAAAAGCTTGTGGAGGGAGGCCCCCTTCCCCAAGCATTATTAGGCCCTGGAACTCCATTCCCCACAGCCTTTTTCTTTTTATTAAAGGGGAGGAGGCTCCCCTCTTAAAACAATGACTTGGGGAATTGGGTCCCCAGGGCCTAAAAAGGCTCCAGGAGGGTAGACACTTGGTCTTCCTCCGATTTAAAAAACATGGGGACCTATTTATTAGAAAATGTCGGAGCATGAAGCGGCGCCAAATTTGGCAGCACTGTACTATGACATTTTCAGAATGCAGGGATGCGCTGCATTTACTACAATACGGCACACCCCTACATTTTCCCTAGCAGTTGTGCCAAATGTAGCTGCCTATTGCCAACGCAGGCGCCCTTACACCACAGTGCAAGTATGCCTGCTTTGCGGGGAATGATTGTTTATGTTCAGGAAGGTGTCCCTTCCTGCAAATAAACAATCCATAACGGCTATTTGTAACTTCTATGTGTGCTGCATTGTGCAGCACACTAGAAGTAGCAAATTGTCATTATCCAATGATTGTTTATGTGTAGAAAGAGACACCTTCCTGCTTATAAACATTCATGAAGGGCTATTTGCTCTTTCTAAGTGTGCTGCAGAATGGCAAAATACCCTTGTAAACATGCCCGATAAGGCCTTGGGAGATGGGGTCCCCATGGCTTAATGAGTCCGAGACAGGCAAGGCCCCAAAATGTAGTGAGGCGCACTACGTTTAGGACCCTTGCCTGTTGAGGCGCACCACGTTTTGGGGCCTTGCCTGTCGCGGGTACTTGGGCCTCCCACACGAGTGAGGCACCGTTTTTATCGGGAGACCCGGGGGAACGCTGGGTGGTAGGAAATTTGTGTCAGCCTGGTGATGCCTCAACTTCCCCACACAAAAATGTGTGAAAAAGGTGATTTTTTCAGCTAAATTTGAGGTTTGCAGGGCATTCTGGGTAAGGAAACGTTGGGGGATCCACGCAAACCATACCTCCCTGGAATCCCCCGGGTATCTAGTTTTCAGAAATGTGTGGGTTTGGTAGGTTCCCCTAGGTGGCCGACGAGCACCGGCCAAAAACCCAGGTGACCCCCCTTGCAAAACCAGGTCGTTTTGAGGTAGTCAATTTTCATGTCGCCTCAATACGTTTTGGGGCCTTGCCTGTCGCGGGTACTTGGGCCTCCCACACGAGTGAGGCACCGTTTTTATCAGGAGACCCGGGGGAACGCTGGGTGGTAGGAAATTTGTGTCAGCCCGGTGATGCCTCAACTTTCCCACACAAAAATGTGTGAAAAAAGTGATTTTTTCAGCTAAATTTGAGGTTTGCAGGGCATTCTGGGTAAAGAAACGTTGGGAGATCCACGCAAGCCATACCTCCCTGGAATCCCCCGGGTGTCTAGTTTTCAGAAATGGGTGGGTTTGGTAGGTTCCCCTAGGTGGCCGCCGAGCACCGGCCAAAAACCCAGGTGACCCCCCTTGCAAAACCAGGTCGTTTTGAGGTAGGCAATTTTTATGTCGCCTGAATGCGTTTTGGGGCCTTACCTGTCTCGGGTACTTGGGCCTCCCACACGAGTGAGGCACCGTTTTTATCGGGAGACCCGGAGGAACGCTGGGTGGTAGGAAATTTGTGTCAGCCCGGTGATGCCTCAACTTTCCCACACAAAAATGTGTGAAAAATGTGATTTTTTCAGCTAAATTTGAGGTTTGCAGGGCATTCTGGGTAAGGAAACGTTGGGGGATCCACGCAAGCCATACTTCACTGGAATCCCCCTGGTGTCTAGTTTTCAGAAATGTGTGGGTTTGGTAGGTTCCCCTAGGTGACCGCCGAGCACCGGCCAAAAACCCAGGTGACCCCCTTGCAAAACCAGGTCGTTTTGAGGTAGGCAATTTTCATGTTGCCTCAATACGTTTTGGGGCCTTGCCTGTCGCAGGTACTTGGGCCTCCCACACGAGTGAGGCACCGTTTTTATCGGGAGACCCGGGGGAACGCTGGGTGGTAAGAAATGTGTGTCAGCCCGGTGATGCCTCAACTTTCCCACACAAAATGTGTGAAAAAGGTGATTTTTTCAGCTAAATTTGAGGTTTGCAGGGCATTCTGGGTAAGGAAACGTTGGGGGATCCACGCAAGCCATACCTCCCTGGAATCCCCCAGGTGTCTAGTGTTCAGAAATGTGTGGGTTTGGTAAGTTCCCCTAGGTGGCCGCCGAGCACCGGGCTAAAAACCCAGGTGACCCCCCATGCAAAACCTGGTTGTTTTGAGGTAGGCAATTTTCATGTCGCCTCAATACGTTTTGGGCCCTTCCCTGTCGTGGGTACTTGGGCCTCCCACACGAGTGAGGCACCGTTTTTATCGGGAGACCCAGGGGAACGCTGGGTGGTAGGAAATTTGTGTCAGCCCGGTGATGCCACAACTTTCCCACATAAAAATGTGTGAAAAAGGTGATCTTTTCAGCTAAATTTTGAGGGTTGCAGGGCATTCTGGGTAAGGAAACGTTGGGGGTTCTACGCAAGCCATACCTCCCTGGAATCCCCCGGGTGTCTAGTTTTCAGAAATGTGTGGGCTTGGTAGGTTTCCCTAGATGGCCGCCAAGCCCGGGCCAAAAACTCATGAGACCCCCTTTGCAAAACCGGGTTGTTTTGTGATAGGTAATTTTGATGTCTCCTCAATAGGTTTTGGGCCCTTGCCTGACGCGGGCACTAGGCCTACTCACGCAAGTGGGGTACCATTTTTCTCTGAAGACTTTGGGGAACGCAGGGTGGGTGGAATTTTGTGGACCTACGCAGATTCCAGAACCTACCACCACAGAAATGTGAGGAAAATGTGTCATTTTGGACACATTTTTAGGTCTCGTGAGCCAAAGGCTCTAAGAGACATTTTATATCTGGGCTTTTCAAAGTGCTGCCGTGGCCTAAAGCTACAGTGCACGTGAACGTGCACGCGCGCAGCGCCATGTGTCTTTCCTTCGTAGCGATCGTGATCACTTTCACTTTCGCGGGCTCCTCTGTTGCTGGCATTCCCCCCTCCCCTCTCGTTTGTTTATTTTCTCTGGCTGCACGCATAGCCTGTTCCCACCTTCAATGAGCAATGGGTCGTTTTAAATTGCCCTGCCAAGCGCTCGCGCCACGCTCCGCCGGGCTTGTTTGTTTTCCTTTCACTGCCGTGTCACTTTCAGTGAAAGCCCCTCCCACTCCCTCCTCATCAGCTTCATGTTTTTTTCCAGCGGCGGGCTTGTCTTGTGTTTTTTTACCCATTTCCCACGTCATTTGCCCCCGACTTGTATACGTGGGCAGAACTTCAGGTACTGACTGCCCCGTGCACGAGTGTCCGAAGACCTGATTACACCACTCATAGCGGATTGGCGCTTGCTTTCTGCTCTGCCCCACGTCTCTTCGTCACAATCGTTTACTTTGTCCATCTTCACTCTTTCATGTCAAAATGATAATCAAGCTGCTTCCCTTCTGCAGACACGACAGGGTAAACCCAAATAGGCAGTGCTTTGAAAATACACAAAAACGCATGTCTTTGCAACCCAGACACTTTTGATATATGCACGGTCGAGCTGCTTTTCCACAAATGATAACCGTACAGGAACAGGGCTTTTGGAGTCTCACATTGCAATGTATTTTTTTTTTATTTCATTCAGTATAAAGGATAGGATTTTGAAACTAAGAGCTGCGCAAAACGGTACTTGTGCGGTCTCCTTCTGAAAGACACACTTCAGTGCAGAGCACACGTCGTAATGACATCACTTTTTTTTCTCCATATATCATCAATTGGGTACCAAAATATCTCAACGTTACAATATTTTGAACAGGCATATTAAACCCAGAAATTACACCCCGCTCTTACCTACTGCCATCGCGGGACAGCAAACGCAGGGACCACCATGGGCACCAAAAGATCTAGCTACGCCACTGGCTGGGATGTGAACTGGGTCAGAGGCAATTGACATGCACCCTCCATATGGAAGCGTCAAGGCCTGATGGAAAGAGGATTGCAGTGACTTCAAAGCATATCTGTTTTTGTCAGGCTGTCACCGGTCCTGTCCTACCAGACATTAGCCTTGCAAAATTGCCCCTTTTCTCTTCCCTCACGTGCCCTTCCTTCTGGAGTATGCCCGGCTAGTTCATCATACGATGAACAGCTTTAAAGTTCACTTTTTCCTCTGGCTACACAAGAGTACCCAAAAGTCAACATGCTTTTATTGTAACTTGGATTTGCAGGCTCCGTCACTGGGACCCGAGGCCCACCGGCCGCCGGGATGTTCTTCAGAGGGTAATTTTCATATTGTCTCTTGGAAAAACATCTGTCTCTCGAGGCTAATATGCAAAGGGCGGGCACCGATTGAGAGTAGACGCGGGTCTTGTTTGTAACTGTACCATTATGCAAAGCACTTCACGTGGCGCCACGCGCTTCTCTGTGCACCCTGGCCGGTCACGTGCATGGGATGTGCGTCATCAGCTCTGAGTCCAGGTGTTTCTGTAGGGAACGGGCCGGGGGCAGGGAGGGGTGCTTGGCGCGCAGATTTTAAAAGATAGAAAGCCCTGATGTTGATTTATACCCCATGACAGAGTAGGTGACTAGAATGTTATGTTACAGAGATCTGTGCAGCGTTGCATTGCACTAATATGACCTCGCAGCGCTGCCCGAGATGAATCTCATTGAAAGTGCCTGTTGGTTGCAAGGGGTGTTTAAATACATTAATCGAACGAAAAGCAGAAGAAGTGACACCTGGGCACATCTACCCGCCCTTCATCACCACGAAATCCCACCTAGAGCTGTATTGGCAGTACGAATTCGCAAGACCTGACAGATAGTCAGCGGCTCAAAGATTCCCAACATCTATGATATATGTGTATTGCAGCCAGCTTTCGCCTGGTTACCCTGTAATTCTAGCGGCCCGGCCGCCGCCGGGGTCACAGGCTTGTTATCAGCTGTGTACTTCAGCACAAAACCATCAGCGATCGGGGGGCGCGTGAGGCACTTCACAAGGCCACCCCCGCCATTCAGGTTGAGCTGAGGCCTTTAGCCAAATGTTTACTCGCGTGAGGAGGCACGAGGCTAGCGTAAGACGGGCTGATAATACAGGACAGAAGACTGGGGAGCGGGGTGTGCTAGGAGCATTAACTGCCTGCGCTGTAACCAGCATGCGGCATTTGTACACCTACCAGTGTGTCAGTGGGTGCACCGGGTGAGGCTGAGCCCCACACACACTCAGACCCCCTGCTCGCGCGGCTCAGAGGTGCACCTGAGCAAAGGGTTTAGGGAAGACTCTTTGTATGGCACAGACCCCCTCGGAAGGGAGTGTGCATGAGGGGAGGCGAGGAGGGTGGGGCTGGCTCAATAAAAAGAATGGGTTTGCTTTTCTCATCACCACCCCAGCGAGGTATAAGCAGGCTCCCCACGGCCCTCATTGTCTATGCCCTTTGTGTACCCCTCGTGAGTTATGCTTAAGGAGTGCAGCGGGGCACGGAGGCGGGAAACCTGTCCTCTTCCGTGCGCTGTTCTGCATTTATCCTGACTATTTTTGACAACTTAGAAAAACAAGCATTTGCAATGCATTAGGTCTCGCATTTACGCGAGTTTGAGCTATTGACATTGCAAATAACAATGCCTATTGGCATTGTCATTTACAATGCCAATAGCTTTAACTCGTGTAATTGCGAGACCTATTGCATTGCAAATGCTTGTTAGGTTTGCAATGGATTCTGGGTAACAGAACCTGTTGAGAGCCAGTGAAGTCACCCCATCCAGGATTCCCCTCGGTGTCTAGTTAAAAAAAATGTACAGGTTTGCTAGGTTTGCCTACGTGCCACCTGCGCTAGGGCCCAAAATCCACACGTATGCACATTGCTAAAAACAATTCGGAGCCCAGTGGGCTTTCTGCCGCCCTGGGGGGGAATCGGGGAAGGGGGTTTCATCCTGATATGCCCCTAAAGGGGCAGAAAGACTGTGGCTATTTTTTGTGGGGGTGTGGGCATTGGTATGACCATTTTGGGCAGCCCCCACGCATAAAAAAAGCCTGCGTACTCGCTGGCACCTAGTGGGCTTTCTGCCCCCCCAGGGGGCAGATCAGGGGCCACTGCCACCATCTGCCCTCCCGGGTGGGGCAGAAAGACTGGAATTTTTCTGGGGGTAGGGTGGGGTATTGTCATGCCCATTTTGGGGAGCCCATACCCCTACACTAATAAAACAAAAAAATCCATGGTTTCTAGTGGGCATTCTGCGCCCCCAAGGGGGTCCAGATTGGGGGCTACAGCTCCCATCTGCCTCCTGGGGGCAGAAAGACTGTCATTTTTGTGGGGGGGAGGGTGGGGGCATTGGTGTGCCCGTTTCGGGCAGCCCACACCCTAAAAACAATTGCGCAAACAAAATCCCTGGTGTTTAGTGGGCTTTCTGCCCCCCGAAGGGGCAGATTAGGGGCCAATGCCCCATCTGCCCCCCGGGGGGGCAGAAAGACTGTAATAATTGGGCGGTCGGGTGGGGTGGGGGTATGGGCCTGCCCGTTTTGGGCAGCCCCCATCCCTATTTTTTTTTTTTTTAAATTCCCTCGTGTCTAGTGGTCTTTTTGCCCCCCCCCCCGGGGGCAGATTGGGGGCCAATGCCCCATCTGCCCCCCAGGGAGGGCAGAAAGGCTGTAATGGTGGCGGGTGGGTGGGGGCATTGGTGTGCCTGTTTCGGGCAGCCCCCACCCTAAAACAAACTGAAAAAAATCCCTGGTGTATAGTGGGCTTTCTGCCCCCCCGAAGGGGCAGATTAGGGGCCAATGCCCCATCTGCCCCCCGGGGGGCAGAAAGACTGTGATAATTGGGGGGTGAGGTGGGGGCATGGGCCTGCCCGTTTTGGGCAGCCCCCACCCCTATTTTTGTTATTTTTTTACATTTCCCTGGTGTCTAGTGGGCTTTTTGCCCCCCCGGGGGGGGCAGATTGGGGGCCGATGCCCCATCTGCCCCCCAGGGGGGGCAGAAAGGCTGTAATGGTGGCAGGTGGGTGGGGGCATTGGCTTGCCCATTGCGGGCAGCCCCCACCCTAAAAAAAACTAAAAACTAATCCCTGGTGTTTAGTGGGCTTTCTGCCCCCCCCGAAGGGGCAGATTAGGGGCCAATGCCCCATCTGCCCCCCGGGGGGGGCAGAAAGACTGTAGTAATTGGGGGGTGGGGTGGGAGCATGGGCCTGCCCGTTTTGGGCAGCCCCCACCCCTATTTTTATTGCTAAAAAAAATCCCTGGCGTCTAGTGGGCTTTTTGCCCCCGGGGGGGCAGATTGGGGGCTAATGCCCCCATCTGCCCCCCAGGGGGGGCAAAAAGACTACATTTTGACAAAGTTTCATGGGGGGAGCAAAGGCCCTTGCCCAAGGGGCCGCTCCCCCCTCCCTGGTGCCTAGTGGGTGGATCCCTGCTTGGGGATCGCCCTCCTGTGGCGATCCCCAAGCAGGGATCCACTGGGGAGGGGTACTATTGGAAAGGGGAGATTCTCCCCTTTCCAATGATACATCTCCCGTCTTTCTACGTGCTCAGGGGGCTGAGATAGCCCCCTGAGCACGTAGAAAGAGAAACTGAAATGAGCCTCTTGGCTCATTTCAGTTTCACTTTCACTGTAATGACGTCGGCGCGACGTGCGCGCCGATCGTCATTACAGTGAAAGGGGGGGCCTCGGAAGCTGGGGAAGCTCTTCCCCAGCTCCCGAGGCTATTTTTGCACAAAGGGAATCCCTCTGGTGCCCGCACCAGAGGGATTCCCTAGGGTATGCCTCATGACGAACTGGACTCGTCATGGGCACAGCGCGACTGTGCTCCATGACGAGTCCAGCTCGTCATGGGCATACAAGGGGTTAATATGTTTAATATATATAGGGAAAGGCCTGTTGAAGAATAAGTGGGTGTACAAGTGTGTAAATGGATGATTTTCTGTGGTGCGTAACTGACTCTATATGTGAGTCATTAAATGTATCGTACTGCAGACTACTGATTAAACTGTGTAAATGTCTGTATGTGTCTGTATGTTGGTGTATAAGTGGCTGCATGGTTATGTGAATAGCTATATGAGTGTCTATATGAGTTATTGATTGCTTGTCTGTGTATCTGTATGGGTTCCTGACTGTTTGTGTGGGTAGGGTGTGTGTGACTCTATGCATAGATGTGTGAGTGGGTGATTCTATGGGTGCATGGTTTTAAGAGTGCATCTGTGATGGACTGTATGGTTGAGTGAGTGTATGTATGGGTGTATTAGGGATTGAATGTATATCTCAGTGGTACATTTGTGACTAACTACATATGTGAAAGATAGCATATATGCATGTAAGAGTATATAAGTGGGTAGATGTGAGAGTGTGTGATTGTGAGAGTGACTGTATGGATGAGTGTGTGCTTGTATCAATGATTCTATAAGAGCGTAAGAATGTGGTACTATTTTTATGAGTAAGTGAACTTGAGTGTGTTTAACTGCATAGGTGAGTAAATTGGACTGTGTTTAATTACTTGCACGACTGACTAGGTGTGTCAGTACCTCAATGGATGATTGGCGGTGTGTGAGTGTCTATATAGGTGTATAAATGCATATGATAGTCTTGTACGGAGTGACAGTAAGTATGAGTGACTGTACAGGTGAGTGAGTGGAGGTGAATGTAGGCCTAAGAGTTAATGAGTGGGTATGTAGTTATTGGTATTGGAGTATGTATGGTTTTGAGAATGGAACTCTGAAATTTTGAGTCGGTGTATCCAAGGTTAGATTAGGGTGTGATAAGATGTGGTAATTTATCACATGGATGACGTCATCAGTGATGTCATCAGTGATGTCACTGACCATGTCATGAGTGATGTAATATGTGACGTCATCAGCAGTGGATTGCGGGCGCGCGAGTTATAGTTAGCTGAACTAACTATAACGGGGGAATTTCAATGGTTTTGTACGAGTGAAATGTCCAGCTAACTATAACATGTGTGAAACCTATGGTTTTTTCAGTGAATTTTCAAGGTTTTTTAAATGCTAATTCCTAACTATAACGTGTGTGAAACCTATGGTTTTTTTAGTGAATTTGCAAGGTTTTTTAAATGCTAATTCCTAACTATAACGTGTGTGAAACCTATGGTTTTTCCAGTGAATTTCATAGGTTTTTTAAATGCTAATTCCTAACTTTAACACGTGTGAAACCTATGTTTTTTTTACAGAATTTGCTAATTTTTTTATATGCTAATTTATGTATGTATTATTATATTTTTTATATATTTATTTTTCAATAAACTCCCTATATATATATTATAGATTGACTGTATCCTGTAATATGGAATGGCTCAGCTCTTTTTTTTCCGTGTGCGCATGCGTGCGTGCTCAGTGCGTGCTCCGTGCGTGCTCCGTGTGCGCATGCGTGCCTGCTCCGTGCGTGATCCGTGCGCGCATGCGTACATGCTCCGTGCGTGCTCTGTGTGCGCATGCGTGCGTGCTCCGTGCGCGCACGGTGCACGCACGGCAAGTCATGTGATTACGAAACAACACTTTTCATTGGTTCATAGTAGTTTCAGTTCCAGAATCTTCAAACACCACACCCACTCCCCTCATTATTTCTTCCTATTTTCTGGGAGAAGGAGCTGGAGAGCTTTTCCACTACGTGAGAATGGCAGAACAGCAATCTTCTACAGAGAGTGAAGAGGAGACCTTTGTGACAGCAAGCCAGAGGAAACAAAAGGACTCCTTCATATGGAAGTTCTTTACTTTTCCAGAGGGGCAGAAGAAGGTGAATGCTCCAAAAGTCACCTGCACTATTTGTGGAGTTGTCCTTTCTAGAGGAGATCCCCCCAAAAAATACTCCTTTAGCATTTATACTATGCTGAGGCACTTTCAAAAAGTGCATCCTGTGGCTTATGCCCGTGAATCCACAAGGGCCACAAGAGACAACCCTCCAGGAGCTCAGCCGAGCACATCATCTGCGGCCGCAGAATCACCAGCATCAAGACCTCTGGATATCCACCCTCTGTTCCAGAAGGTCCATATACGGTGCAATGTGTGCAATGTTGTTCTCTGTTATGGTGAGAGCAGCATCAACTTAATAGAGAACAAAATCCAGCAGCACACATGCTCCACCGTATAATTTTTTCCATTTTTTTTTTTGTTCCCGTTGAACACTTTTTCATTCCCTGTTTTTTTTTTGCTGCTCTAAAAAAAACCAAAAAAATACAAAATTGTTAAAAAACTAAGAAGAGCTATATTCCTAATATACTGTGTTGTAATTTTATTGAATGAATGTGTAGTGTATACATGAATGATTGAAATGACTGAGTGAAGAGGAGGAAAGGACTGACAGAATGAGTGAGAAAAGGAAAGTATAATCAGTCATGAAAGGGAAGTGAAAGACTGACTGCAACAAAACGACTAAGGGTAGAGGATACAGGTAAGAAGAGTAAATGAGTAAGGGAATGGCAGTGAGTAATGGAGAGAGAGGGAGGGGGGAGTGAGAAAAGGAGAGTAAGGGACGGAGATAGGAAAAGGGAGTAACAGACGAAGCGGATGAAGTACAGCAGGGTAAAGGGATTGAAAGTAAGAGAAGTGGAGTGATGGTGAGATAACAGGTATGAGGATTAAAAAAGGGGTAAGAGAAAGTGAGAGATGGGGAGTGAGGGGATGGAGGGATTTAGGAAACTGGAGTGAGAGAAAGGGAGTCAGGATTTCAATGAGCAAAGCAGAGTGAGGGAGAGTGAAGGAAAGAATGCGAAAAGGTGAAGGGGTGTGAGATACAGACAGGAGGAAGTGAAGTAGGAGAATAGGAGTGACTATGAGTAAAGGATAGTGACAGTTAGGGAAGGTGAGGGAAGGAGAATGATGGAGAAGGTTAACAAATTAACATAGATGGAAAATGAGTGATGGAGAGAGGAGGAGTGGTAGAAACAGAGGGGCAGATTTATAAAAAACTAACGCAGCACGGTGCAGCAAGTAATTTTGCTACGCCGTGCTGCGTTAGTTTCGAAGCACAGAGATGCGACATATTTACAAGAATATATCGCATCTCTATGCTTCCCCTGCGCTGGCGCACAAACTGCAGCCATGCGCAGGCTCCCTTGCACCATGCTGCAAGGATGCCTGCGTGGTGGGGAGATTGTTCTTCTGCAGAAAGGGACACCTTCCTGCACAAAAACAATCACAAGAGGCTTTTTCCTCTTTCAATGCGTGCTGTAGCATGCAGCACACACTGAAAGAGGAAAAAACGAGGAGAAATGAAAACATTTCCCCTCGTTGTGCCTCACTACGCCACAGCATTCACACGCATCTCCAGAGTTACGATTTCTCGTAAATCTGGAGATGTGTCTAGTTCTATGGGTGTTGCGTGGGAACACCCACAACAATACCCATTGAACGCCCCTTTAACGCACAGTGCTGCGTGTGAAGTGGCTGTATTTACAAGGAGAGGAAAAGTCACGCAAGGAGGCTTTTCCTCTCCTTGTAAATATGGAGGAGCCCCCTGCGCCACCAGTACGTCATGAAAAGTGACGTAGTGGTGGCGCAGGGGGCTTGTAAATCTGCCCCAGAGATGTTAAGGAAATTAAGGGTAAGGCAGACAAAGGGAGAGAAACAGAAACAGAGACAGAGAGCAAGGAACTGAGAAGGACTAAGGCAGTTAGAATGACTGAGACATATGGAGACAGGGAGAGAAACATGGTTGAAAAAATAGTGATGGAGGCAGTAAACCAAGGGGAATAGTAGAGAAGGAGTGAGGGAGTTACGAAAGAGCAGTAAAGGAAGAAGAGAGAGAGAAGGGGAATGAGAAAAGCAGAGTGAGGAGAAGTGAACAAAAGGGAGCATGAAAGTGAAGGGGTGAGAAATACAGTTATTTTAAACTTACCTGACCAACAAAATAACTTAATTAGAAATAAATGTTTTTTTTAATTGTAAGAAAAAAGGATTCAATTTCCTAAATTTTCTTTCTCGATCTGAAAAAAAAGAAAAAAAGTAGTAATATTTAACAATACATTTTAGAATACAGTCCACATATGTTCATATTTAACAAAGTAATTTTTTGCCCTTTTTTTGCTGTTTTCAGAATATATTGAATTTCACTGAAAATAGTGATATCAATTGCATTCATCACTTAACAGCGGGCAAAAAAATAAACAATCTGAAAGATTGTTTAAAAAAGCCCTGAATCTATCCTCAGTAAAACATACCTTGATAGAAATGTAACACATATATTTAAAAATATCTTCTAAGAACAATAACTATTTGCAATAAATAACGTCTGTAAATCTTGTTGCTTAAGCACATACACCAAAATAATATCGGTCAAAGAAGTCCACAATAGAAATATTTACCTTTCCATGAGGCCAAATGGTAATTTTTAAACCCTTTTTATGTGAAATATCCAATGGTAATCTTATAAAATCGATATAATGGTTTCTTCAGATGCTGCAATTTGTGTCTAAAATTTTGGTTTTAGAAAAATTAAGTAGGAATTTGGTAATTCTGCAGGCAAACGTTGCTTGAAAATCAATTGAGAATCATTACACCGTGTCCAGCCTTTTTCACATTTTAGATAAACTGTGTAATGACCAGAAGTTATCGAAGGTCCATCATGGAAATTTATTGCAACTGCAACAAAAGTCTTTCCTGATATTGATAATTGATTTCCTGTAAACTTCTTTATTAAAGTGTCCAATTTTGTTCCATCAGCTCTGCAACGTTGCATCATTAAAATTATATACTGTCCATATTTCTTTAAAAATAACGTTGATAACATTTCTGATGTACATTGAGAACATTCCATGTTGTGATTTGCATCTTTAACTAATTTACTAAAAGTCACTGCTTTACTGTCTGGTAATGTTAAATGTATGAACCTTTCAGAATCAACATTAGTGCTGCATGTGTTCATATAGTTTTCACAACAATGTTCCCATTTATAAGAGAGACCAAACATATTTTCTTTTTCTACCCCTTCATCTTCCAGTACCATAAGCATATACATTAAGAATTCCTGTGCATCTTGCTGGACATTTTCAGTAAACTGTGTACATCCAGAACATACATCTAAAAGATTTCTAACATCAGAAGCACTTTCTATTTTAGTTTTATCATTACTCAGCTTCTCATAAAGGAAACTCAGCAGAGAACAAAATCTTTTTTCATGATTTAGTATTATCTGATCTTGCAAACTTTCAAGATAAAATACAACATTCAGCACTACATTAGTGTAGCAGTTGACAACAGAGCTATTTTCAAAATGACAACCAACAACCTCTTCAACATTGTCCTTTTTCTTTTTGCTTGCAATCACATCACTCTCCTTTTGTTTTCTCTTCTGTACATCCTCATTACAGATATTCTCAATTCTCCTTTTCCGACAAACAACACGTTTTTCAAACACAGGATACTGACCTAAATGAGGAGCATAGCTTCTTCTTAATCTATTATACTCCTTTACACAATTTGCATCAGCACTAACTTTTGAGTCATCAAAGTCTATCATGAATAAACCAGATAATTTTTTCACTCGTGACAAAGCAACATATGCCATACCTTCTTTAAACACACTAGATCCAATGTTTACAAAAGCACTATCTACAGTTAATCCTTGAGATTTGTGAATAGTTACATCATATGCTAGAGAAAATGGAAACTGCTTCCTACGTACATATAAGTCTTTCACAAGCAAAAAACGAACTAAACAACGACTAATGTCTTTAACCTCTTCAATCTGATCAAATTTTATTGTTAAAAATTCAATTCCATCTTTTTTCTGGTAGTTAACAAAACCCACAACTTTACCCATAGCTCCATTCACTAAACCTTTTTCTACATTCAAATTACGTCTTAAAATTACTCGACAGATCATACATACATACAGATTCTTTTCTAAACCAGCTGTTTTCGATATGTTTTTCTCTAGAGAATCCAATTTAGTTTTCAATTTGCCTGTCAATGTAATAGTTATTCCTGTAGTGTTGGCGTAAGCAGATTACAGTATTTTTTTCTGCAATTTTCTTGTATATTTTCTCTGGAACTATTTGTTCTGTTGGAAATAAATTACATAGCAATCGACTCTGTAAAGCTTTTCTGCCATTTTCTGTGAGTAGTCCAATTCTGATATCTTTGAGAATACTTGCATAATCAACATAATTTGCTTGCCGCATATTGGTAATGAGTTCTTTGTACTCAAAGTATGACCAAATATTCACATTACCTATACTTCCTAACGACTTTTTCGTGTCTTCATGTGTAACAGTATTAAATACTGGTTGTCCTTTAACTGGAGTGAGCTGCAGTAGATCCCCAAAAACTAAAACATGTTTTCCTCCAAATAACACGTCATAGTCTGTCTTTAGAATTTGCTGCATTCTTAAATACACAAAGGCAAGCATTAAGTTTGATACCATGCTTACCTCATCAATAATGAGAACTTTAATTTTCTTCAACAGTCTTGAAACTTCAAAACATGCTTCTCCTGTTAGCTTGTGGTATTCTATTTTGTTCTCATGCTCTACTGGTAACATTAGCAAACGATGTAAGGTAATTCCTTTTATGTTATATGCTGCTAACCCAGTTGGAGCAGTAACAACACAAGACAAAGCTGAATCAGTTTTTTTCTGTAGGTAGCTTCTAATTACTTTAATTAAGAAACTTTTTCCAGTTCCAGCTTGTCCACTCACATACATTCCGATTGGTTCAAATGCTGTGCATGAGCACTCTTTATTTTCATGTAGTAATCCATGATCAATTTGTTTTGGGACTTCTTCATAAATTTGTTGTTGTTTATCATTCAGTTGTTGTTCCAAATTTGGTAAGTCTATTAAATCTTCCTGAGCTTGATTCATAGCTGTTTCCACTTCAGTCATGGCTATTGCAGCTTCATTTTCTACGATTGGTTGTCCTAGAGGATCTTGACTGAGCGTACCAGAACTTTGACTGTCTTGAGAACTGTCTCTAGCTACTTCAGCTGCAATTGTAGCTTCTTGTTCAATTTCTTCATTTAACATTTGTACATAATTTGAGAAAGTACTGCATTCTATGTTATCTTTGCATGCATTAAAGGAATCTTCATAGCTCTGAAAATCTCCAAGTAATTCATCCTCTGAACGCCATGGTTTAAACAGCTGTAAAAGTGCTAAGTAGTAAAATTCCTTTTTGTCAGTAGTGTCGCAACTCAGCTTCCTGTGATTAATCAAACTTCCTCACCAATGACTTTATATTTTCCATTGATGATGTCTTCTGTGGCATTCCGTTTATAAATGTAGTTCTGCAGCACTTCATAGAGACACATGTTCTCAAGATGATGACTTCTGTTTGGGTAAAAAGTGTCCAACATATTTGTTTTCAAAATATCTGTACTTTCTGGTTCATTCTCTGCTAAACATTCAATTTCTCGAATAGATTTCAGTACCCGATTTCGCATTCCTGCAAGGCCTAAATGTACCCAAATTATTCTTCTGGATTTGGAGTATAGACTTGCAGATGATAACCTATCTGAGCATTCGTATGAGCCAATTTCTCGATGCGATAACATCTTTAAACTGAAACTGTATAGCTTTTTACTGACAGTCTTCTCGTGAGAAATCTCTTTCCACATTTCTTTCAATTCCGTTTTCTCAGATTTAGTGATGTAAGATGTGACATACCGAGCAACAGCAATAGAATTGTCAGCTACATACTGAATATCCATGTTAGCATTCCACATGGATAAAATGACTGGGTTGTAGTCATTTATATATTTTGACTCTTCTTTTCTTCTTAGGTTGTTGGTATTTTTCGGAGATTTTCTTGTAATGGTATGTCGCACAGCTGACATAAAACTGTTTACTCTTCCTTTTGAAAGAACAGGTCATGGAAATCCAAATCGACATTTTGTGTAGAATTTATCTTTACTCTTGTACTTTCGTCGACAGTATTTTCCACACCGATGACTTTGGAAACGTAAAACTTGCTCTTTTAAGTTTTTTTCTTCTGTGCTTTTAGGTATAGCACATGTTGCATATTCTTCAATGAAAGATAAAACTGCATCATCAGAATCTGTTCCAAATTTTGTGGCATTCTTGATCCACAACAGCATATGAATATGAGGAGCACCTCTTGCTTGGTACTCTTTTCTCCAAAAGAAATCCACAACTTCTCCAAGAGGTGGATTTTTTTTATTGCAGATGAAGGACATCATAGCCTCAAATCTATGATTGAAATATCTGCAAATATTAACCGGATCCAATGAGCACAATTCTCCTGCTGTCTTATATTGGATGTTTTCAATATTTGAATTTGCCTCTCGAAGAAAATCCAGTGAATCATCCCAAGCGTACTCAGCACAGCTTAGGGTAAGGAACCATGTAGGAGTTCCTAAATTCCGTAACATACATTTCAATTCTCCATGGCGTCGGTACCAATATTCATTAGTTCCACGCTGACAAGCCATCAGATTAATCAATTGAGATTCCAAATGATCATCTCGCTGTTGCACTTTGTTCATAAAATCCTTTGCAGACACATTATGTAGATGTACTCCAGTTTTTAAAATGTGATTTACTGCATAAGATAGTGCAGACAAGTCACTTTCAAATAAAAGATGGAACAAATAAGGAATACTTTGACGAAATCTTGGATCTTCTGCATATAATCTTGTAGTCCGATACTCAGAAGCAGGAATCTGTACTGGACGTTCATCATATCGTCCACCTATCCTGTAGGAAACAGCTGGGGAAAACAACAAGCTTCCAAGCTCTCCTCCCATACACTCACGGGAGTTCCTTTTGCTTTTTTCATCTGAAACAGATCAATAGTGTTTCCTATAACTTCTTTAGAATGAAGAGGATGTATGCTGAAATGTTCATAAATTTCTTCTTCTTTTGACTTATCCACTTTTTCAATTTGCCCAGTTGGTATTCCTGTGTCTGCTAGTAAAACTTCTTCATCTTCATCCATATAAATTGATTAATAGTACTTATTATTTCTTTTCAAATATAAATTTGCTCTTTGTACTTTTCGTACATCTACTAGCTCCTGCCACATTTTCTTATTCTTTGTAGGTACACCATTAACCAGAATAAATAATGGTTCAGTTTCCAAACTATCTGCATCAATTGTTTCAATATTTTTTTTCAAATCTAATGGCAAATAGACAACTCTTACTTTTAAACCTCTTTGTAAATCTGAAGGAGGTAATTTACCTGTTTTGGGCTCCATACGAACTATAGTCTGAAACGGATGGACACATTGAATGAGTATAGACTCATACGTATTTAAATCACTATGTTTTGCAGGAATATCAACCAATTCTAAATTATTATGTACAGCTCTAGCTGGCATTTTATTTTCTTCTAACTTGTTATAACAGTATTTACAAATACGCTGATCTTCACCCAAATCAAAACAATTTTCCAGAAACAAATATGTAGCAAAATCCTTCCACTCATAATTATTTTCTTTTTCACTTTTTTTATAGAGATCAACATTCCTTGTTTGAGTTTTATAATGGCTTCTCCGGCAACAAATACAAGTAATATTTGGTCTTTCATTAGAGATGATAGTAAATTTTGTCATTTGATCTTCAACATTTTTACTAACAGTGGGTTCTACATTCTCTTCCACATTTTCTTCAATAACTGTGTCATTTCCTGCACTTTCTTGCTCTGGACCAAAGTAACAAAACTCAATATCCTCACAAACCTTCTTCATATCTGATACAGATCCACGGAACAGAGCACTATTCAACTCATTTAACTTTAGTGCTGGACTTTTAGCAAAATACAATCTTCTCACAAACTTTCTCATTTCAGTATGATGTACTGCCAGCATCCTAAAATGGTGAAAAACACTTTGACAAACTTTCCTAGAAAGACAAGCCAGAGAATGTCCTTGCAAACCAGTATTCTTTCTCACTCGGCATGGATCTAGTCTTTGAAGCACCTTAATCTTCTGTTTAACACTTTTTTTTACTATATTCTCTTAGAAAGTCACGTAATTTATCAATAGATTCTTGTCGTACAGTACAAATACTACTACAATTCCAAGTGTACACTGGGGCTTTAGGACGTTTCCCCATAACCTCATCAGCTAACACTTCTTCCTCATTTCTTGGAACCATTTTCTCCTTTTCCATTACACAGCCATCCTTAACTTCATAAGCTCGACCACTGGTGTCAACTGCATGCAGCAAACTATTACTTTGAAGATAACTCTCTTCATTAAAAAATGGTTCAGTACTTGAACTATGCTTCCATTCTCATAAGAACACTTTACAAAAGTTTTTTTTTTTCCCTACTCTTTTCCTTTTGCTTTTTAACTTCATTACATTGACTATTTTATCTAATGTACGGATCCTGTTCAAAATTAAAATGAATAGTTTTCTTTTTGATTCCAAAGCCTTTGCAACAATTGATTCAATATGTTTCTTTTTCTTTCTCACATCCTTTAGCAAATTTAACATCACTCTTCTCTGAAACATTTTTCTACGAATGTTTCGAAATTCTGTTTTTCTTTTTAAGTCATTCTTTCTTGCTTCTGATTGTACATTAGCATTTAGTATTTTCTTTCTATTGTCTTGTTGTTTTCTACTTGAAACACTATTTGCAGTGGATATATTTTTTACATTTTTTCTATGTTTGAAGATATTTTCAAAAAAATCCTTAGTCTGCTTACCAGAAGACTTTTTCTTTTTTCCAACATGAGGTTCTTCAACTAATTTGTGTTGTCCAGTTGTCTTCAAATATAGATGTTTTTGCTGTTCTTTTCTCTTTCTTGATTTTATAGGCATGTTTAATTTATTTCAGTGTTGTTCACCAATACCTAAAAGAAACTAAAAAAAAAATACCTTTATGTAATTTAAATATATTACTATATTTTTTTGAGCTTTTCAAATCCTATCATATGAGCTGCCCCTTTCCTACGAGTGCAAGTCTTACAGAACAAGAGCAACACAAATTAAATCTCTGACAACAATTCCTGTGTGCACACAGACTCATGGTGTGATTCTAGGCAGAAAACGATATTTGATTGGCAATTTCGAAGCACATTTACTACTGTGGTAGAGCAAGTGATAATTACTGTAACAGCCTGACACATTTTCCTTATAGTTTAGAGAGGCAGAAAAGAGCACATGTCCTAACAGCTACTTGAGACCATGAGCATGTGGAACCTGGGTGAGTGATTAAACTAGAGCAAAGGAAATGAGCCTTGGTGACGTTGAATGTGTTAGCGTTACACACTGCTATCTGAAATACCACACAGTGCTGAATAGTAAGCATGGGAGTGCAGGAAAATCAGCTGCCTGTGTGCAAAGAGTGTGCTTCTGGAGACTGTGTATTGTCAGGTGCAAGAGAGATCTGCATGGACGCTTGCACAACTGCATGAAGACTGCAGAGATGTATGTAAGAGTACATGTGTGGTAAGGGTTAATTAGAGTTTTGAACATGTAGGATCTACCTCACCCATTGCAGGAGTGGAACGAAAATCTACCATGTTGATTTCAAATGTGTTAGCATTTGCCTCTCGTTTGTGAGATAGTGATTTGTGCTGAATGCTAACCATCACAGTTCAAGAAAACAAGCTGCCCCTTTCCTGCGAGTGCAAGTCTTACAGAACAAGAGCAACACGAATTAAATCTCTGACAACAATTCCTGTGTGCACACAGACTCATGGTGTGATTCTAGGCAGAAAACGATATTTGATTGGCAATTTCAAAGCACATTTACTACTGTGGTAGAGCAAGTGATAATTACTGTAACATCCTGACACATTTTCCTTATAGTTTAGAGAGGCAGAAAAGAGCACATGTCCCAACAGCTACTTGAAACCATGAGCATGTGGAACCTGGGTGAGTGATTAGACTAGAGCAAAGGAAATGAGCCTTGGTGAAGTTGAATGTGTTAGCGTTACACACTGCTATCTGAAATACCACACAGTGGTGAATAGTAAGCAAGGGAGTGCAGGAAAATCAGCTGCCTGTGTGCTAAGAGTGTGCTTCTGGAGACTGTGTATTGTCAGGTGCAAGAGAGATCTGCATGGACGCTTGCACAACTGCATGAAGACTGCAGAGATGTATGTAAGAGTACATGTGTGGTAAGGGTTAATTGGAGTTTTGAACATGTAGGAACTACCTCACCCATTGCAGGAGTGGAAGGAAAATCTACCATGTTGATTTCAAATGTGTTAGCATTTGCCTCGCATCTGTGAGATAGTGATTTGTGCTGAATGCTAACCATCACAGTTCAAGAAAACAAGCTGCCCCTTTCCTGCGAGTGCAAGTCTTACAGAACAAGAGCAACACGAATTAAATCTCTGACAACAATTCCTGTGTGCGCACAGACTCATGGTGTGATTCTAGGCAGAAAACGATATTTGATTGGCAATTTCAAAGCACATTTACTACTGTGGTAAAGCAAGTGATAATTACTGTAACAGCCTGACACATTTTCCTTATAGTTTAGAGAGGCAGAAAAGAGCACATGTTCTCTGACAACAATTCCTGTGCGCACACAGACTCATGATGTGATTCTAGGCACAAAACAGTATTCCTGAGTGATACCAGTACACCTTAAGTTATGGTGTAGACATACTCCATAATATCTTACAAGTTCAAGGCAGTTAAATATCTTCCAAAACATAAAATGTAAAACACAACTTTAAAAGAAGAAACACATTTCTATTATTTATCTCAAAATGCACCACATACATCCCGTCTCAAATTCATAACTCACCTTTAAAAATAGTTAGTTGAGAAAGAAATGTGGCACTCACAGCAGATTATCAGAGCCAGAATCTCTGTGCTGTACACCTCTCACCAGAACCAGTAAATGGCAAACTTTCTCTCTCTTTTTTCACACATATACATGTTAACTTCAAATCACATTGCTTCCCACATTTTTTCAAATGGAAACACACATTTCTATTGGTTGCAAATTTCAACCCTTTCCAAATGATTCCTACCCCCAACATGACTTCCGCCTGCTACCATAGCAACAGATCATGGAACACTGGTGTGAGCAGAGAGGTCAGAAGTTCAGCACACACTGTTTCTAATCCAAAGAGCAAGAGTGCTTGACTTTTCAAACCTAACAGCAAATCCAAAGTAATGTTCTGTGGGAACACATTTTTCTAAACCAATACAAAACATGCTTTTAAAAATGTAAACATACAGCCAAGTTTTTAGTGTAGAATGATGTGAAACAGCCAATGAGTTCTTTTTATTAAAAAAAAAAGTATGTAAGCCTCCATTTTACAACTATCTTTCTTTTCATATTGCCATTCTACTGAAAGACACCTTCTGAGTGCATCCAGATCTCCTTGAAAGATGTTCACAGTGTGGATTGTAGGTCATAGCTATGTCTTCTGGAGTGAAAAGTATGCAGAAAAAAAAGGTATTGTGAAAGACCTTGCTTTGCCAAATGTAGACATTAAATGGATTGGTCAGAGAGGGTTAAAGTGGCACCAATTAATGCCTTTGGTGAAATCCTTTCTACATCTCCCACAGCCTAACCTTATAATTGTGCACTGTGGTGGAAATGACCTAGGCACTTTAACTGGGGTAGGTCTGGAAATGCTTGTTAAGGACACCTTTGTGCAATTGATGTCACTTTTTCCACAAACTACCTTTGAATATTCTAATATATGCCAAAGGCAAAAGTGGAACTAGTCCAACCAATATTGTCCGCAGATTGAGAAAGCAAGAAAGCACGTCAATAAGTCTGTTTCTGCTTTCCTCAGAGACTATGGTATGGGTTCTATATACCACAACAACTTGCGTTACAACATGCAAGGCATTTATAGAGGAGACGGTGTACATTTCACAGATGAAGGGAACAGAGTCTTCCTCTTGAACTTTAGACTCTGCATCGGTACTTACTTGTAGGTACCAAAAAACACTCAATGAACACAACGGCTCTTTTTAGAGCCAACCAACATCTAAACTCTTAGACTTGATTTTTAACTCTATTTTTTTTACGAATTTTTTGCTGCCGTGCGCGCACCGTGCGCGCACCCCGAGAATTTTTGAAAAAAGAAAAAATGTTTTTTTCACCCTTCGGGATCCTTCAGAGACCCCCTGACAAAGGCTAGAGGGTCAGGGACTCTCTACCATGCCCCCTTTTCAGGTTCTCCACCTTTATTTTAAATGGAAAGACACATTTCTATTGGTTACAAATTTCAACCCTTTCCAAATGATTCCTACCCCCAACATGACTTCTGCCTGCTAGCATAGCAACAGATCATGGAACCCAGGTGTGAGCAGAGAGATCAGAAGTTCAGCACACAATGTTTCTAATCCAAAGAGCAAGATTGCTTGACTTTTCAAACCTAACAGCAAATCCAAAGTAATGTTGTGTGGGAACACATTTTTCTGAACCAATACAAAACATGCTTTTAAAAATGTAAACATACAGCCTAGTTTTTAGTGTTGAATGGTCTGAAACAGCCAATGAGTTCTTTTTATTAAAAAAAAGTATGTAAGCCTCCATTTTACAACTATCTTTCTTTTCATATTGCCATTCAACTGAAAGACACCTTCTCAGTGCATCCAGGTCTCCTCCTCGCTCCCTGAAGTAGACTGCTGTTCTGCCATTTTCAAGTAAAATTGATAGCTGTTCAGCTCCTTGTCCCAGGAAATAAGAAGACATAGTGAGGGGAGTGGGTGTGGTGTTTGAAGATTCTGGAACAGAAACTACTATGAACCAATGCTTCTGAGTGCATCCAGATCTCCTCCTCACTCCCTGAAGTAGACTGCTGTTCTGCCATTTTCAAGTAAAATTGATACCTGTTCAGCTCCTTTTCCCAGGAAATAAGAAGAAATAGTGAGGGGAGTGGCAAGGCATTTATAGAGGAGATGGTGTACATTTCACAGATGAAGAGAACAGAGTCTTCGGGTCCAATTCACAGAAATAACTTAAGACAAAATCCTAAACTTACTACCATTTTGGTATTCACAGAATGCACTTACTGCTTTTGGTATTCACAGAATGCACTTACTACTTTTGGTATTCACAGAATGGATTTACGACTACTAACTTTACGTCCGCACTCGGGCCGGAAATTCTTGCCCGGAGGCGGAGCTTCCGGCCCGGAGGCGGGGCTTCCGGGCCAGAGGCGGAGCTTCCGGCCCAGAGGTAGAGATTTTGGCCATGGCTAAATCTCTGCCACTGGCCGAAATCCCCACCTCCGAGCCGGAAGCTCCGCCTCCGGGCCGGAATTTCACTGCCACACACAAAATGGCGTCCGACACTTCCTGATTTCGACCGATTCGAATGTTGACTGACATCTAACCACCAATCAGAATTACGCTCGCGCACGGCACGGTGCGCGCACGGTGCGCGCATATAGATATTTATGTACTTTTAACTGCAATATTCTCAGAAACTACTGAACAGATTGACACCATATATGCAAAAGGCACATCCCTGACCTGAGGACTACCTCTTTGCCAAATTTCAAGAAATTCTGTTTAGCCGTTCGGGCTGTACCTTCGACTAAAGGTCCTATGGGAAAGTGCATGGGGAAAACGTGTTTTGGGACCCCCCTTTTTTCTCAGCCCCCGCTTGACGAATCACCCCGAGACTTTCAGGGTAGGAGCTGAGCGGAGCGCCCCATTAGTTTTAAAAATTTCACGAAGATTCGTCAACCGGCACCAAAGTTATTCAAAATAGAATTTTCAGATTTCCTATAGGAACTCGGTCCTAACTATAACTATCTACTGGCGACCGCCAGTAGATAATAGATATATATATATATATATATATATATATATATATATATATATATATATATTCACTGAAAAAACCATGGGTTTCACACACGTTATAGTTAGGAATTAGCATTTAAAAAACCTTTGAAATTCACTGAAAAAACCATGGGTTTCACACACGTTATAGTTAGGAATTAGCATTTAAAAAACCTTAGAAATTCAATGAAAAAAACAAAGGTTTCACACATGTTATAGTTAGCTGGACATTTCACTCGTAAAAAACCATTGAAATTCCCCCGTTATAGTTAGTTCAGCTAACTATAACTCGCGCGCCCGCAATGCACTACTGATGACGTCACATATTACATCACTCATGACATGGTCAGTGACATCACTCATGACATCACTGATGCTAATTCCTAACTATAACGTGTGTGAAACCCATGGTTTTTTCAGTGAATTTGCAAGGTTTTTTAAATGCTAATTTTTTTTTTTTATTCTTTTTTTTTTACATATTTTTATTTTAATTTTCTATCCTTTTTTAAAGACTATGGTTAAATTTTTAAAATTATACAATATGTTTTTATTTTACATTTTTTATAAAATAAACAGGTAAAATGTATTAGCAATACATTTTTTCCTTTTTTAAAAAAATTTTTTTAGTGCGCGTACGGTAAGCTTACGGTAAGCGTACGGTTTACGCAATGTCCGTAATTTATCTACGCTGTTTGCGTATAGTTACGCAATTTGCGTAGCCGCGCGTACTCCGCGTGGGGCGCGTACGCGTGTACGCTACACGCGCACGTTACGCGGAAGTGTCGGGGAGTGACTGTTATGCGTATGCGCGCGAGCGCGTGTCTTTTTTACGCGCATGCGTACTTTTGCCGTAAGCGTACCGTAAGCGTACCGTAAGCGTACGGTAGGTCATGTGATCATGAAACACAACTTTTGATTGGTTGAAACTACTTTCAGTTCTAGAACTCTCCTACACCACACCCATTCCCCTCATTTCTGCTTGTGATCCCTTAGGAGAAGGAGCTGGGTTGTCTTTGTGATACGATGGCAGAACAGCAGAGCTCTTCTGAGAGTGAGGCTAGCAGCACTACCTTGAGGCAGAGAGCGAGGAAACAAAAGACCTCTTACGTATGGGAGTATTTTACTTTTCCAGAAGGCCAGCAAAAGGTAAATGCACCCTTAGTGACTTGTAAGCTGTGTAAGCGTGTACTTTCAAGAGGGAATACTGAAAGGAAGTATTCCTTTGGGAATCACACCATGATGAGACACCTTAAGGATGTACACAGAAGGACACATGCTCGACTTACTGAAGGAAACCCTTCAGTAAATCAACCAAGCACATCCACAGCAGCTCAGCCTGGACCATCATCTGCAGGGCCGAGTCCTTCTTCTGCAGGTCAGGTGAGCCCTTCATCTGTGGGGGGAGCATCTCCTTTTACTGGTCCTCTGGAAACTAACCCTCGGTTTGCGAGGGTTGAAGTACGGTGCGCCACTTGTCATGATCTAATTACTTATAGGGAGACCAGTATTTCCCTAGTGAACAGTAAAATAGATCAGCACACTTGTCGTACCATCTAATATTCCCAATCTTTCTTTCCTCTGTCCCTGCATGAACACAACGGCTCTTTTAAGAGCCAACCTTACCTTTCATCTATTTTTTATATATGTTTTTAAAAACTTTTTTTATTTTTTTTTTACCGTACGCGTACGATACGCGTAATTTTTTATTTTTTTTTTAAAAAACACTAAAAATCAATTATCACATTACAAGGTCCTTGAGAGACTACAATTAAAAACTGAAAATGTGATTGTAGAGAAGTGGAAAAAAGGGACCATGATATTATTGACTTACCATACCCACTCAAAAAAAGATTTATTCATTTAAATTTTTTTTTAATTGCTTTAAAAATGGTTCTAGTTTTCGAAAATTTTCTATCTCAATCTGAAAAAAAAGAAAAAAGTATTAATATTTAATAAAACATTTTATAATACAGTACACATATTTACATATTTTTCAAAAAATATTTTTGCCTTTTTTTTGCTGTTTTCAGAAAATATTGCATTTCACTATAAATTGTGAAAGCAATTGCATTCATCATTTAACAGCAGGCAAAAAAAAAATTAACAATCTCAAAGATTGTTTTAAAAAAGCCCACAATCTCTTTTTGCATAAACATAACTTTATAGAAATGCATAATATTCTTAAAAAATATCATCTAATATCAATACTTATTTCTTTAAAATACCGTCTGATATTTTTGTTTCAGAAGTATAATCACAATAATATATCTCAAATAACTCCACAATACATCGGGTTCCATTTCCTTTAGGCCAAATAGTAATTTTAAAATTCTTTTTTGGTTAAATTTCCAATGGTAATCCAATAAAAATCTAAAGTTTAAATTGTACAGATGTCACCGATTCTCTGTAACATTTTAGTTTCCAAAAGATTAATTAATAATTAAATAAGTCCACAATAGAATTGTTTACCTTTCCGCATGGCCAAATAGTAATTTTAAAAATCTTTTTTGAAAAAATTTCCAATGGCAATCCAATAACATTCCAAAATTTAAATTGTGCAGATGTTACCGATTTTTTCTAAATTTTTGGTTTTCCAAAGTTTCCTTAAAAAATGGAAAAATTCCACATTACAATTGGTTACCTTTCCATTAGGCCAAATGATAATTTGTTAAATCTTTTTATTTGTAAATTCCAAATGGTAATCCAATAAAATGGTAAAATTGTTTTGTCCAGATGTTGCCAAATCTCTCTAAAATTTAGGTTTCAGGAAGATTAGATAGGAATTTGCTAAATCAAAAGGCAAACGTTGCTTAAAAATCAATTGGGAATCATTACACAGTGTCCAGCCTTTTTCACATTTAAGATAAACTGTGTAATGTCCAGAAGTAACAGTAGGTCCTTCATGGAAAATTATTGCAACTGTTACAAAAGTTTTTCCTGAAATTGATAATTGCTGTCCTGTAAACTTCTTTATTAAAGTATCTAATTTTGAACCATCAGCTTTACATCGTTGCATCATTAAAATTACATACTGTCCGTATTCCTTTAAAATTAATGTTGAAAACATGTCAGATTTACACTCACCGCATTGCATGCTATGATTAGCATCTTTAACTAATTTAGCAAAAGTGACTGTTTTACTCTCTGGCAATGTTAAATAAATAAACCTTTCAGAATCAACATTAGAGCCACATATATTATAACAGTTTTCACAACTATGTTCCCATTTATAAGAGAGACCAAATAAATTTTCAATGGGAACCCCTTCTTCTTCCAGTACCTGAAGAAAATAAATCAAGAATTCCTGTGCGTCTTGCTGTACATTTTGAGAAAACTGTGTTCGTCCTGAACATACATCTAAAAGTTTTCTAATTTCAGTAGCACTTTCTATTTGAGTTTTATCATTACTCAGCTTTTCAAAAAGGAGACTCAGCACAGAACAGAATCTTTTTCCCTGATTTACTATTATCTGCTCTTGCAAACTTTCCAGATAAAATGCAACATTCAGCACTACATTAGCGTAGCAGTTGACACCAGAGCTATTTTCAAAATAACATCCTACAACCTGTTCTTCATTTTCCTTATTCTTTTTGCTTGCAATTACATCACTCCTCTTTTTTTTCCTCCTCTCTACATCTTCATTACAGATATTCTCATTTCTCCTTTTACGAGAAACTACACGTTTCTCCAACACAGGATACTGACCTAAATGAGGAGCATAGCTTCTTCTTAATCTATTATACTCCTTTACACAATTTGTATCAGCACTAACTTTTGAATCATCAAAGTCTATCATGAATAAACCTGATAATGTTTTCACTCGTGACAAAGCAACATATGCCATACCTTCTTTGAACACAGTTGAACCAATGTTCACAAATGCACAATCTACAGTCAATCCTTGAGACTTGTGAATAGTTACAGCATATGCTAGCGAAAACGGAAACTGCTTCCTACGTACATATAAGTCTTTCACAAGCATGAAACGAACTGAACAACGACAAATGTCTTTAACTTCTTCTATCTGATCAAATTTTATTTTTAAACATTCAATTCCATCTTTTTTCTGATAATTAATAAAACCCACAACTCTTCCCATAGCTCCATTAACTAAACCTTTTTCAACATCCAAATTTCTCCTTAAAAATACTCTACAGTTCATGCAAACATATAGATTTTTTTCTAATCCAGCTGTTTTGGAAATGTTCTTCTCTAGTGAATCCAATTTATTTTTCAGTGTGCCTGTTAATGTGACAGTAATTCTTCCATCCTCAATTTTGTCCACTGCTTCCAATTTCCTGATATCTTCCTTTTCCAATTTCAAAAGCTCCTCATTGAATATTGAGCATTCACGTAGAGTTGGCATTAAGCAGATGACACTTTTGTTTTCTGCAATGTTCTTGTATATCTTCTCTGCAACTATTTCTTTCTTTGGAAATAAATTATGTAGCAGCCGACTCTGTAATGCTTTTTTGCCAGTTTCAGTGAGTAGTCCAATTCTGATATCTTTCAGAATACTTCCATATTCTTCATCGTTTGCTTGCCTCATATTAGTAGTAAGTTCCTTGTACTCAAAGAAGGACCAAATATTTGTATTACCGATGCTTCCCAATGACTTCTTCGTGTCTTCATGTGTCACAGTATTAAACACTGGTTGTCCTTTAACTGGAGTAAGTTGCAAAAGATCTCCAAAAACTATGACGTGTTTTCCTCCAAATAACACGTCATAGTCTGTCTTCAGAATTTGCTGCATTCTTAAATGCACAAAGGCAAGCATTAAGTTTGATACCATGCTCACCTCATCAATAATGAGAACTTGCATCTTCTTCAATACTCTTGAAACGTCCAAGCATGCTTCTCCAATAAGCTTGTTGTATTGTATTTTGTTCTCATGCTCCACTGGTAACATTAGCAAACGATGTAAAGTGATTCCTTTTATGTTATATGCTGCTAACCCAGTTGGAGCAGTAACCACACAAGACAAAGTAGAATCCATTTTTTGCTGTAGGTAGCTTCTGATGACTTTTATTAGGAAACTTTTTCCAGTTCCAGCTTGTCCGCTTACATACATCCTGATTGGATGAAATGATGTGCATGAGCACTCTTTTTTTTCATGTAGAAATCCGTGATCAATTTTTTCTGATCTCTGCATAAATTTGTTGCTGCTCTTCGTTCAGTTGTCTTTCCAAATTTTGTAAGTCTATAAATTCTCCTTGAGCTTGATTCATAGCCGTTTCCACTTCATTCATGGCTATTGATGCTTCATTTTCAACGATTGGTTGTCCTAGGGGATCTTGACTGAGTGTTCCTGAACTTTGGCTGTCCTGAGAACTGTCTCTAGCTATTTCTGCTGCAATTGTAGTTTCCTGTTCAATTTCTTCATTTAACATTTGCAGATAAGTTGTGAATGTATTGCATTGTATGCTGTCTTTGCAAGCATTAAAAGAATCTTCATAGCTTTGAAATTCTCCCAGTAGTTCATCCTCTGTACGCCATGGTTTAAACAGCTGTAAAAGAGCCAAGTAGTAAAATTCCTTTTTGTCAGTAGTGTCGCAACTCAGCTTCCTGTGATTTATCAAACTTCCTTTTGTTTGCTTCACCAAACATCCTTCCTCACCAATGACTTTATATTTTCCATTGTTGATGTCTTCTGTGGCTTTCCGTGAATAAATGTAGTTCTGCAGCACTTCATAGAGACACATGTTCTCCAGATGATGACTTCTCTTGGGATAATATGTGTCCAACATGTTTGATTTCAAAATATCTGTACTTTCTGGGTCATTCTCGGCCAAATATTCAATTTCTCCAACAGATTTCAGTACCCGATTTCTCATTGCTGCAAGGCCTAAACTTGCCCAAATTATTCTTCTTGATTTCGAGTAGAGACTTGCAGAAGATAACCTATCTGAACATTCGTAGGATCCAATTTCTCGATGCGATAACATCTTCAAACTGAAACTGTACAGCTTCTTACTGACAGTTTTCTCGTGAGAAATCTCTTCCCACATTTCCTTCAATTCTGTTTTTTCTGATTTCGTAATGTAAGACGTTACATATCGAGCAACAGCAATGGAATTGTCAGCTACATACTGTATATCCATGTTAGCGTTCCACATGGATAAAATCACTGGGTTGTAGTCATTTATATTTTTTGATTCTTCTTTTCTTTTAAGGTTGTAGGTATTCTTAGGTGATTTTCTTGTGATAGTATGTCTCACAGATGACATAAAACTGTTAACTCTTCCATTTGAAAGAACAGGTCTAGGAAATCCAAATCGACATTTAGTGTAGTATTTATCTTTGCTCTTGTATTTCCGTCGACAGTATTTTCCACACCGATGACTTTGGAAACGTAAAACTTGCTCCTTTAACTTTTTCTCTTCTGTGCTTTTTGGTATAGCACATGTTGCATATTCTTCAATGTAAGATAACACTGCTTCATCAGTATCTGTTCCAAACTTTGGGGCATCCTTGATCCACAACAGCATATGAATATGAGGAGCACCTCTTGCCTGGTACTCTTTTCTCCAAAAGAAATCCACTACTTCTCCTAGAGGTGGATTTGTTTTATCGCAGATGAAGGACATCATAGCCTCAAACCTATGATTGAAATATCTGCAAACATTAACCGGATCCAATGAGCACAGTTCTCCTGCTGTCTTGTATTCGATGTTTTTAATGTTTGAATTTGCCTCTCGTAGAAAATCCAGTAAATCATCCCAAGCGTACTCCGCACAGCTTAGGGTAACGAACCATGTTGGTGTTCCTAAATTCCGTAACATGCATTTTAATTCACCATGGCGTCGGTACCAATATTCATTTGTCCCACGCTGACAAGCCATCAGATTGATCAGTTGTGTTTCCAAATGATCATCTCGGTGCTGCACTTTCTCCATAAAATCCTTAGCAGACACATTTTGCAAATGTACTCCACTTTTTAAAATGTGATTTACTGCATAAGACAATGCAGACAAGTCGCTTTCAAATAAAAGATGGAACAAATAAGGAATACTTTGTCGAAATCTGGGATCTTCAGCATATAGTCTTGTAGTCCGATACTCAGAAGCTGGAATCTGTTCCGGACGTTCATCGTATCGTCCTCCTTTTCCTTTAGGAAACAGCTGGGGAAAACATCGAGCTTCCAAGCTCTCCTCCCATACACTCACGGGAGTTCCTTTTGCTTTCTTCATCTGAAATAGATCAATATTGTCTCCCATAACTTCTTTTGAATGAAGAGGATGTATGCTAAAATGTTCATAAATTTCTTCTTCCTTTGACTTGTCCACTTTTTCAATTTGTCCAGTTGGTGTTTCTGTGTCTTCTTGTAAATCTTCTTCTTCTTCTTCTTCTATATAAATTGATTCATACCATTTGTTATTCCTTTTCAAATACAAATTTGCTCTTTGTACTTTCCGTACATCTACCAGCTCCTGCCAAATCTTCTTATTCTTTGTAGGTACACCATTAACCAGAATAATTAATGGTTCAGTTTCCAAAGTATCCGCATCAATAGTTTCCATATTTTTTTTCAAATCCAAGGGCAAATACACCACTCTACCTTTTAAACCTCTCAGTAAATCTGAAGGAGGTAATTTACCAGTTTTGGGCTCCATACGTACTATGGTCTGGAACGGATGAACACATTGAATGAGTATAGACTCATATGTATTTAATTCAGAAAGTTCAGCAGGAATGGCATCCAATTCTAAATTATTATGTACAGCTCTGGTCGGCATTCTATTTTCCTCTAACTTGTTGTAACAGTATTTACAAATACGCTGAACTTCACCCAATTCAAAACAATTTTCAAGAAATATATATGTGGCAAAATCCTTCCACTTATAATTATCTTCATTTTCACTCTTTCTGTAGAGATCAACATACCTGGTTTGTTTTCTATAATGAGTTCTGCGGCAACAAATACAAGTAATATTTGGTCTTTCATTAGAGATTATTGCAAATTTTGTTATGTGATCATTAAATGTCTTACTTACACAGGGTTCTACATTCTCTTCCACTTCTTCCTCATTTACTGTGTCCTTCTCTGCACTGTTTTGTTCAGGACCAAAGTAACAAAACTGAATTTCATCAACAACCTTCTCTACATCTGATACCGTTCCACGGAACAGAGCCCTATTCAATTCATCTAACTTTATTGCTGGACTTTTAGCAAAATACAACCGTCTCACAAACTTTCTCATTTCAGTATGATGAACAGCCAGCATCCTAAAATGATGGAAAACACTATTACACACTTTTCTAGATAGACAAGCCAGAGAATGACCCTGCAAACCAGTATTCTCTCTCACTCTGCATGGATCCAAACTTTGAAGCACCTTAATCTTCTGTTTTACACTTTTTTTACTATATTCTCTTAGAAACTCACAAAATTTATCAATAGATTCCTGACGCACAGTGCAAATACTACTACAATTCCAAGTGTACACTGGGGCTTTAGGACGTCTCCCCATAGCCTCATCCGCCATCACTTGTACCTCATCTCTTGGAACCATTATCTCCTTCTCCATTATGCAACCATTTTTCACTTCATAAGCACGACCTCTGGTGTCAACTGCATGCAGCAAACTATTACTTTGAAAATAACTCTCTTCATTAAAAAAAGGTTCACTACTTGAACTATGCATCCATTTTCCTAAAAACACTTTAGAAAAGTTTGTTCTGTTCACTACTCTTTTCCTTTTGCTATGTGATTTCAGTACATTAACCATTTTGTCTAATGTACGCATCCTATTCAAAATTAAAATGAATAGTTTCCTTTTTAATTCTAATGCCTTTGCTGCAATGGCTTCAATTTCTTTTTTTCTCTTATAAAACTTAGCCTTTTGCTTATATTTCTTCACATCCTTTATCAAATTGGACATAACTCTTCTCCGAAACATTTTTCTACGTATCTCTTTAAACGCTGTTTTTCTGTTTAAGTTAATCTTTTTAGTTGCAGAAGGTGTATTTGCATTAACTAAATTCTCAATTTTTTCCTGTCCTTTTCGATTGAAATCATTCTTTCCAGTACAGACATTTTGTACATTTTTCCTTTTTTTGAATATGTTCTTTAGAAAATTTTTTGTCTGCTTACCAGAAGATGTTTTCTTTTTCCCAACATGAGCATCTTCAACTAACTTAGGTCCTCTAGTTGTCTTCAAATATAGGTTTTTTTTGTGGTCTTTTTTTACTCTGGATTTTGTAGGCATCTTAAATTTTGTTCACTGCTCTTCAGCAATACCTGAAAAAAACTAAAAAAAAATTCCTTTATTTTATTTAAATATATTACTACATTTGTTTTCACATTAGTCACAAAACGAAATTTCTTTGCCAATTTGAAAGCACACTTACTACTCTTTTTTTTGGCAAGTGATAATCACTTTTACAGACTGACACATTATGAATCCACTTTTCAGATTTTTTAAAAAGCACATGTCCAAACTGCTTTTTCAGACCAGCACCAATTGTAACCTGTGTGACTGCCTACACTCCAGCAAGGGCAACCAGCCTTAGTGATGCTGAATGTATTTGCATTACTGACTGAAACCTCAAACCCCACTCGCTTGTGAATACTGTGCATGATTCCACATGGTAAGCAGCTGGGTGTGTGCTAAGAGTCTGCTTCTGCACCAAAAAATGGCTCCCCCTTTCCATCTAATGCAACTGTGAAATCACCAGAGCAATACGCAATACATCTCTGCCTGTAATTCCTATTTGCACACAGAGTCATGTTTTCACATTAGGCCCTTAAACGAAATTTCTTTGCCAATTTGAAAGCACACTTCCTGCTCTTTTTTTTGGCAAGTGATAAACACTTTTACAGACTGACACATTATGAATCCACTTTTCAGATTTTTTTAAAAGCACATGTCCAAACTGCTTTTTCAGACCAGCACCATTTGTAACCTGGGTGACTGCCTACACTCCAGCAAGGGCAACCAGCCTTAGTGATGCTGAATGTATTTGCATTACTGACTGAAACCTCAAACCCCACACGCTTGTGAATACTGTGCATGATTCCACATGGTAAGCAGCTGGGTGTGTGCTAAGAGTCTGCTTCTGCACCAAAAAATGGCTCCCCCTTTCCATCTAATGCAACTGTGAAATCACCAGAGCAATACGCAATAAATCTCTGCCTGTAATTCCTATTTGAACACAGAGTCATGTTTTCACATTAGTCACAAAACGAAATTTCTTTGCCAATTTGAAAGCACACTTACTGCTCTTTTTTTTGGCAAGTGATAATCACTTTTACAAACTGACACATTATGAATCCACTTTTCAGATTTTTTAAAAAGCACATGTCCAAACTGCTTTTTCAGACCATCACCATTTGTAACCTGGGTGACTGCCTACACTCCAGCAAGGGCAAACAGCCTTAGTGATGCTGAATGTATTTGCATTACTGACTGAAACCTGAAACCCCACTCGCTTGTGAATACTGTCCATGATTCCACATGGTAAGCAGCTGGGTGTGTGCTAAGAGTCTGCTTCTGCACCAAAAAATGGCTCCCCCTTTCCATCTAATGCAACTGTGAAATCACCAGAGCAATACGCAATAATTCTCTGCCTGTAATTCCTATTTGCACACAGAGTCATGTTTTCACATTAGGCCCTTAAACAAAATTTCTTTGCCAATTTGAAAGCACACTTACTGCTCTTTTTTTGGGCAAGTGATAAACACTTTTACAGACTGACACATTATGAATCCACTTTTCAGATTTTTTAAAAAACACATGTCCAAACTGCTTTTTCAGACCAGCACCATTTGTAACCTGGGTGACTGCCTACACTCCAGCAAGGGCAACCAGCCTTAGTGATGCTGAATGTATTTGCATTACTGACTGAAACCTCAAACCCCACTCGCTTGTGAATACTGTGCATGATTCCACATGGTAAGCAGCTGGCTGTGTGCTAAGAGTCTGCTTCTGCACCAAAAAATGGCTCCCCCTTTCCATCTAATGCAACTGTGAAATCACCAGAGCAATACGCAATAAATCTCTGCCTGTAATTCCTATTTGCACACAGAGTCATGTTTTCACATTAGTCACAAAACGAAATTTCTTTGCCAATTTGAAAGCACACTTACTGCTCTTTTTTTTGGCAAGTGATAATCACTTTTACAGACTGACACATTATGAATCCACTTTTCAGATTTTTTAAAAAGCACATGTCCAAACTGCTTTTTCAGACCAGCACCATTTGTAACCTGGGTGACTGCCTACACTCCAGCAAGGGCAACCAGCCTCAGTGATGCTGAATGTATTTGCATTACTGACTGAAACCTCAAACCCCACTCGCTTGTGAATACTGTGCATGATTCCACATGGTAAGCAGCTGGCTGTGTGCTAAGAGTCTGCTTCTGCACCAAAAAATGGCTCCCCCTTTCCATCTAATGCAACTGTGAAATCACCAGAGCAATACGCAATAAATCTCTGCCTGTAATTCCTATTTGCACACAGAGTCATGTTTTCACATTAGGCCCTTAAACGAAATTTCTTTGCCAATTTGAAAGCACACTTACTGCTCCTTTTTTTGGCAAGTGATAAACACTTTTACAGACTGACACATTATGAATCCACTTTTCAGATTTTTAAAAAAGCACATGTCCAAACTGCTTTTTCAGACCAGCACCATTTGTAACCTGGGTGACTGCCTACACTCCAGCAAGGGCAACCAGCCTTAGTGATGCTGAATGTATTTGCATTACTGACTGAAACCTCAAACCCCACTCGCTTGTGAATACTGTGCATGATTCCACATGGTAAGCAGCTGGCTGTGTGCTAAGAGTCTGCTTCTGCACCAAAAAATGGCTCCCCCTTTCCATCTAATGCAACTGTGAAATCACCAGAGCAATACGCAATAAATCTCTGCCTGTAATTCCTATTTGCACACAGAGTCATGTTTTCACATTAGTCACAAAACGAAATTTCTTTGCCAATTTGAAAGCACACTTACTGCTCTTTTTTTTGGCAAGTGATAATCACTTTTACAGACTGACACATTATGAATCCACTTTTCAGATTTTTTAAAAAGCACATGTCCAAACTGCTTTTTCAGACCAGCACCATTTGTAACCTGGGTGACTGCCTACACTCCAGCAAGGGCAACCAGCCTCAGTGATGCTGAATGTATTTGCATTACTGACTGAAACCTCAAACCCCACTCGCTTGTGAATACTGTGCATGATTCCACATGGTAAGCAGCTGGCTGTGTGCTAAGAGTCTGCTTCTGCACCAAAAAATGGCTCCCCCTTTCCATCTAATGCAACTGTGAAATCACCAGAGCAATACGCAATAAATCTCTGCCTGTAATTCCTATTTGCACACAGAGTCATGTTTTCACATTAGGCCCTTAAACGAAATTTCTTTGCCAATTTGAAAGCACACTTACTGCTCCTTTTTTTGGCAAGTGATAAACACTTTTACAGACTGACACATTATGAATCCACTTTTCAGATTTTTAAAAAAGCACATGTCCAAACTGCTTTTTCAGACCAGCACCATTTGTAACCTGGGTGACTGCCTACACTCCAGCAAGGGCAACCAGCCTTAGTGATGCTGAATGTTTTTGCATTACTGACTGAAACCTCAAACCCCACTCGCTTGTAAATACTGTGCATGATTCCACATGGTAAGCAGCTGGGTGTGTGCTAAGAGTCTGCTTCTGCACCAAAAAATGGCTCCCCCTTTCCATCAAATGCAACTGTGAAATCACCAGAGCAATACGCAATAAATCTCTGCCTGTAATTCCTATTTGCACACAGAGTCATGTTTTCACATTAGTCACAAAACGAAATTTCTTTGCCAATTTGAAAGCACACTTACTGCTCTTTTTTTTGGCAAGTGATAAACACTTTTACAGACTGACACATTATGAATCCACTTTTCAGATTTTTTAAAAAGCACATGTCCAAACTGCTTTTTCAGACCAGCACCATTTGTAACCTGGGTGACTGCCTACACTCCAGCAAGGGCAACCAGCCTTAGTGATGCTGAATGTATTTGCATTACTGACTGAAACCTCAAACCCCACTCGCTTGTGAATACTGTGCATGATTCCACATGGTAAGCAGCTGGGTGTGTGCTAAGAGTCTGCTTTTGCACCAAAAAATGGCTCCCCCTTTCCTTCTAATGCAACTGTGAAATCACCAGAGCAATACGCAATAAATCTCTGCCTGTAATTCCTATTTGCACACAGAGTCATGTTTTCACATTAGTCACAAAACGAAATTTCTTTGCCAATATGAAAGCACACTTACTGCTCTTTTTTTTGGCAAGTGATAAACACTTTTACAGACTGACACATTATGAATCCACTTTTCAGATTTTTTAAAAAGCACATGTCCAAACTGCTTTTTCAGACCAGCACCATTTGTAACCTGTGTGACTGCCTACACTCCAGCAAGGGCAAACAGCCTTAGTGATGCTGAATGTATTTGCATTGCTGACTGAAACCTGAAACCCCAATCGCTTGTGAATACTGTCCATGATTCCACATGGTAAGCAGCTGGGTGTGTGCTAAGAGTCTGCTTCTGCACCAAAAAATGGCTCCCCCTTTCCATCTAATGCAACTGTGAAATCACCAGAGCAATACGCAATAAATCTCTGCCTGTAATTCCTATTTGCACACAGAGTCATGTTTTCACATTAGGCCCTTAAACGAAATTTCTTTGCCAATTTGAAAGCACACTTACTGCTCTTTTTTTGGGCAAGTGATAAACACTTTTACAGACTGACACATTATGAATCCACTTTTCAGATTTTTAAAAAAGCCCATGTCCAAACTGCTTTTTCAGACCAGCACCATTTGTAACCTGGGTGACTGCCTACACTCCAGCAAGGGCAACCAGCCTTAGTGATGCTGAATGTTTTTGCATTACTGACTGAAACCTCAAACCCCACTCGCTTGTAAATACTGTGCATGATTCCACATGGTAAGCAGCTGGGTGTGTGCTAAGAGTCTGCTTCTGCACCAAAAAATGGCTCCCCCTTTCCATCAAATGCAACTGTGAAATCACCAGAGCAATACGCAATAAATCTCTGCCTGTAATTCCTATTTGCACACAGAGTCATGTTTTCACATTAGTCACAAAACGAAATTTCTTTGCCAATTTGAAAGCACACTTACTGCTCTTTTTTTTGGCAAGTGATAAACACTTTTACAGACTGACACATTATGAATCCACTTTTCAGATTTTTTAAAAAGCACATGTCCAAACTGCTTTTTCAGACCAGCACCATTTGTAACCTGGGTGACTGCCTACACTCCAGCAAGGGCAACCAGCCTTAGTGATGCTGAATGTATTTGCAATACTGACTGAAACCTCAAACCCCACTCGCTTGTGAATACTGTGCATGATTCCACATGGTAAGCAGCTGGGTGTGTGCTAAGAGTCTGCTTCTGCACCAAAAAATGGCTCCCCCTTTCCTTCTAATGCAACTGTGAAATCACCAGAGCAATACGCAATAAATCTCTGCCTGTAATTCCTATTTGCACACAGAGTCATGTTTTCACATTAGTCACAAAACGAAATTTCTTTGCCAATATGAAAGCACACTTACTGCTCTTTTTTTTGGCAAGTGATAAACACTTTTACAGACTGACACATTATGAATCCACTTTTCAGATTTTTTAAAAAGCACATGTCCAAACTGCTTTTTCAGACCAGCACCATTTGTAACCTGGGTGACTGCCTACACTCCAGCAAGGGCAAACAGCCTTAGTGATGCTGAATGTATTTGCATTACTGACTGAAACCTGAAACCCCAATCGCTTGTGAATACTGTCCATGATTCCACATGGTAAGCAGCTGGGTGTGTGCTAAGAGTCTGCTTCTGCACCAAAAAATGGCTCCCCCTTTCCATCTAATGCAACTGTGAAATCACCAGAGCAATACGCAATAAATCTCTGCCTGTAATTCCTATTTGCACACAGAGTCATGTTTTCACATTAGGCCCTTAAACAAAATTTCTTTGCCAATTTGAAAGCACACTTACTGCTCTTTTTTTGGGCAAGTGATAAACACTTTTACAGACTGACACATTATGAATCCACTTTTCAGATTTTTTAAAAAACACATGTCCAAACTGCTTTTTCAGACCAGCACCATGTGTAACCTGGGTGACTGCCTACACTCCAGCAAGGGCAACCAGCCTTAGTGATGCTGAATGTATTTGCATTACTGACTGAAACCTCAAACCCCACTCGCTTGTGAATACTGTGCATGATTCCACATGGTAAGCAGCTGGCTGTGTGCTAAGAGTCTGCTTCTGCACCAAAAAATGGCTCCCCCTTTCCATCTAATGCAACTGTGAAATCACCAGAGCAATACGCAATAAATCTCTGCCTGTAATTCCTATTTGCACACAGAGTCATGTTTTCACATTAGTCACAAAACGAAATTTATTTGCCAATTTGAAAGCACACTTACTGCTCTTTTTTTTGGCAAGTGATAATCACTTTTACAGACTGACCCATTATGAATCCACTTTTCAGATTTTTTAAAAAGCACATGTCCAAACTGCTTTTTCAGACCAGCACCATTTGTAACCTGGGTGACTGCCTACACTCCAGCAAGGGCAACCAGCCTTAGTGATGCTGAATGTATTTGCATTACTGACTGAAACCTCAAACCCCACTCGCTTGTGAATACTGTGCATGATTCCACATGGTAAGCAGCTGGCTGTGTGCTAAGAGTCTGCTTCTGCACCAAAAAATGGCTCCCCCTTTCCATCTAATGCAACTGTGAAATCACCAGAGCAATACGCAATAAATCTCTGCCTGTAATTCCTATTTGCACACAGAGTCATGTTTTCACATTAGGCCCTTAAACGAAATTTCTTTGCCAATTTGAAAGCACACTTACTGCTCTTTTTTTTGGCAAGTGATAAACACTTTTACAGACTGACACATTATGAATCCACTTTTCAGATTTTTAAAAAAGCACATGTCCAAACTGCTTTTTCAGACCAGCACCATTTGTAACCTGGGTGACTGCCTACACTCCAGCAAGGGCAACCAGCCTTAGTGATGCTGAATGTTTTTGCATTACTGACTGAAACCTCAAACCCCACTCGCTTGTAAATACTGTGCATGATTCCACATGGTAAGCAGCTGGGTGTGTGCTAAGAGTCTGCTTCTGCACCAAAAAATGGCTCCCCCTTTCCATCAAATGCAACTGTGAAATCACCAGAGCAATACGCAATAAATCTCTGCCTGTAATTCCTATTTGCACACAGAGTCATGTTTTCACATTAGTCACAAAACGAAATTTCTTTGCCAATTTGAAAGCACACTTACTGCTCTTTTTTTTGGCAAGTGATAAACACTTTTACAGACTGACACATTATGAATCCACTTTTCAGATTTTTTAAAAAGCACATGTCCAAACTGCTTTTTCAGACCAGCACCATTTGTAACCTGGGTGACTGCCTACACTCCAGCAAGGGCAACCAGCCTTAGTGATGCTGAATGTATTTGCATTACTGACTGAAACCTCAAACCCCACTCGCTTGTGAATACTGTGCATGATTCCACATGGTAAGCAGCTGGGTGTGTGCTAAGAGTCTGCTTCTGCACCAAAAAATGGCTCCCCCTTTCGATCTAATGCAACTGTGAAATCACCAGAGCAATATGCAATAAATCTCTGCCTGTAATTCCTATTTGCACACAGAGTCATGTTTTCACATTAGTCACAAAACGAAATTTCTTTGCCAATTTGAAAGCACACTTACTGCTCTTTTTTTTGGCAAGTGATAAACACTTTTACAGACTGACACATTATGAATCCACTTTTCAGATTTTTTAAAAAGCACATATCCAAACTGCTTTTTCAGACCAGCACCATTTGTAACCTGGGTGACTGCCTACACTCCAGCAAGGGCAACCAGCCTTAGTGATGCTGAATGTATTTGCATTACTGACTGAAACCTCAAACCCCACTCGCTTGTGAATACTGTGCATGATTCCACATGGTAAGCAGCTGGGTGTGTGCTATGAGTCTGCTTCTGCACCAAAAAATGGCTCCCCCTTTCCATCTAATGCAACTGTGAAATCACCAGAGCAATACGCAATAAATCTCTGCCTGTAATTCCTATTTGCAAACAGAGTCATGTTTTCACATTAGTCACAAAACGAAATTTCTTTGCCAATTTGAAAGCACACTTACTGCTCTTTTTTTTGGCAAGTGATAAACATTTTTACAGACTGACACATTATGAATCCACTTTTCAGATTTTTTAAAAAGCACATGTCCAAACTGCTTTTTCAGACCAGCACCATTTGTAACCTGGGTGACTGCCTACACTCCAGCAAGGGCAACCAGCCTTAGTGATGCTGAATGTATTTGCATTACTGACTGAAACCTCAAACCCCACTCGCTTGTGAATACTGTGCATGATTCCACATGGTAAGCAGCTGGGTGTGTGCTAAGAGTCTGCTTCTGCACCAAAAAATGGCTCCCCCTTTCCATCTAATGCAACTGTGAAATCACCAGAGCAATACGCAATAAATCTCTGCCTGTAATTCCTATTTGCACACAGAGTCATGTTTTCACATTAGTCACAAAACTAAATTTCTTTGCCAATTTGAAAGCACACTTACTGCTCTTTTTTTTGGCAAGTGATAAACACTTTTACAGACTGACACATTATGAATCCACTTTTCAGATTTTTTAAAAAGCACATGTCCAAACTGCTTTTTCAGACCAGCACCATTTGTAACCTGGGTGACTGCCTACACTCCAGCAAGGGCAACCAGCCTTAGTGATGCTGAATGTATTTGCATTACTGAGTCCAACCTCAAACCCTTAAACTATTCTTTTTTTATACCAGTACACCTTAATTTATTGTGAAAACATAGTCCATATTATTTTACTCGTTCCTCACATTTAAATTTCTCCCAAAACACAAAATAATAAACACAACTTCAACAAAAAGAATTGCATTTCTATTATTCATTTCTTAATTTACCATATACATCCCCTCTCAAACTCTAAACTCACCTTTAAAATTAGTTAGTTGTGAAAGAAATGTGGCACTCAAACAGCAGATTATCAGAGCCAGGATCTCTGTTCTTTACACCTCTCTCCTCTCAGCAGACCCAGATAATGGCAAACTTTCCCTCTCTTTTTCCACATATATACATGTTAATTTCAAATCTCAGTGCTTCCCCCTTTTTTTCAAATGTAATCACACATTTCTATTGGTTGAAAACCAACCCTTTTCCAAAAGTACCCTTCCCCCAACTTGACTTCTGCCTAGTACCCTTCCCCCAACTTGACTTCTGCCTGCTACCATAGCAACAGCTCATGGAACACTGCTGTGTGGAGTTAGGTCAGAAGTTCGCCAAACAATGTTTCAATTCCACAGAGCAAGAGTGCTTGACTTTTCAAACCTAACAGCAAATCCATAGTACTGTTCTTTGGTAACACATTTTTCTGTACCAATACAAAACATGCTTCTATTAATTTACACATACAGCCTAGTTTTTATTCTAGAATGGTATGAAACAGCCAATCAGTTCTTTTTTTTATGAAAAAAATATGTATGCCTCCATTTCCAAACTGTCTTTCATTTCTTTTTACCATTCTACTGAATTACACCTCCTGAGTGCATCCAGTTCTCCTTTGAAGATGTTCACAGTGTGGATTGTAGGGCACAGCTATGTCTTCTGGAGTGAAAAGTTTGCAGAGAAAACATATATGGTGAGAGACCTTGCTTTGCCAAATGTAGACATTAAATGGATTGGTCAGAGAGGGTTAAAGTGGCACCAATTGATGCCATTGGTGAAATCCTTCATGCAAAACCAACACCCTGACCTCATAATAGTGCACGGTGGTGGCAATGACCTAGGTACTTTGACTGGGGTAGGTCTGGAAATGCTTATGAAGGACACCTTTGCACAACTGTTTTCACTTTTCCCTGAAACTGCCTTTGTGTTTTCTAACATATGCCAAAGGCAAAAATGGAACTGGTCCAATCATTTCTGTCCGCAGATTGACAAAGCAAGAAAGCACGTCAACAAATCTGTTTCTGCTTTCCTCCGTGACTATGGTATGGGTTCCATTTACCACAACAACTTGCGTTACGACATGCAAGACATTTATAGAGGAGATGGTGTGCACTTCAATGATGAAGGGAACAGAGTCTTCCTCTTGAACCTTAGACTCTGCATCGGTACTTACTTGTAGGTACCACTTAAAAATCACTTCATAAACACAACGGCTCTTTTTAGAGCCCCCTAATATCTAAACACTTAAATCTGCATTTCATTTCTTTTATTATTTTTTTTTTCTACCGTACGCGTACGGTGAGCTTACCGTACGCGTACCCCGTGATTTTTTTTAAAAACAATAAATGTTTTCTTTGTACTTTTCTGTCCTTCTTTGACCCCCTTACAAATGTTAGGGGGTCTGTAACTCTCCTCCTTGCCCCCTTTTCTTGTTATCACTCTTTTTTTTCTGAGTGAAACACACGAAATGGCGGCCGCCGCTTCCTGGTTTCGGCCGATTCGAATGTTTACTAAGATCTAAGAGCCAATCAGAATAGTGCTCGCGCACGCCACCGTACGCGTACGGTAAGCGTACCGTAAGCGCACCGGAAGCTGGCTCAGATATATATATTGATTTAAAGGCTATTTTCTCAGAATCTACTGAACAGATTTACACCAAACCTACAAAAGGCACTTCCTTGACCTGAGGACTACCTCTCTGCCAAATTTCTAGTAATTCTGTTCAGCCGTTCGGGCTGTAGCCCTGTCTAAAGGTCCTATGGAAAAATGCATGGGAAAAACGCGTTTTGGGACCCCCCTTTTATCTCAGCCCCCGCTTGACGAATCCCCCCGAGACTTTCAGGGAAGGAGCGGAGCGTAGCGCCCCACCTATTTTGAAAAATTCGCGAGGATTCGTCGACCGGCACCAAAGTTATTCAAAATAGAATGTTGCGGATTTCCTATGGAAACGTGATCCTAACTATAACTACCTACTGGCGACCGCCAGTTGGTAATATATATATATATATATATATATATATATATATATATATATTCACTGAAAAAACCATGGGTTTCACACACGTTATAGTTAGGAATTAGCATTTAAAAAACCTTTGAAATTCACTGAAAAAACCATGGGTTTCACACACGTTATAGTTAGGAATTAGCATTTAAAAAACCTTAGAAATTCAATGAAAAAACCAAAGGTTTCACACATGTTATAGTTAGCTGGACATTTCACTCGTAAAAAACCAATGAAATTCCCCCGTTATAGTTAGTTCAGCTAACTATAACTCGCGCGCCCGCAATGCACTACTGATGACGTCACATATTACATCACTCATGACATGGTCAGTGACATCACTCATGACATCACTGATGACATCTCAAATGACATCACTGATGACATCATCCAGTGAATGTGTGTTTTTCTGAAAATTAAATATGTTTTATATATGTATATCTCAAGGTCGATGGAAGAATAAATGAGTATATAAGTGTCTAAATTGATGATTTGTTTCTGAAAAATTGATTGTATAACTGACTGATTAAGTGTATCTTTTTGAATACATGGCTTAGTGAGTAATGTTTAAATGTGTAAATACCTGTATCAGTCTCTCACTTTGTATATAAGTGGCTGCATGGGTTGGTGAGTAGCTACATGAGTGTCTATATAGGTTAATAGTTGGTTTTTTGAGTATCAGTATGAGTGTCTGAGTGTCTTCATGGTGCGGTGGGGGGTATTACGTAGTGCATAGATGCATGAATGAGTGACTCACTGTTTGTATGTGTTGAAGACAGCATGTGTGCAGGACTGTATAGGTGGATGAGTGTGTGCATGGGTGTGTTAGTGAGTGAATGACTGTCTCAATAGTGTCTTCATAAGTAACTACATATGTTTTAAACTAATATATGTGAGTATTGGTGTTTATAAGTGAGTATATGTGAGAGTGAGAGATTGGTAGACTTCCTGTATGAATAAGTATGTGTTTCTATAAGTGATTGTTTAAAAGACTAAGTATGTGTAAGTTTCTGTAAAAGTAAGTGTGGTGGTGTGTGTATAACTGTATATGCAAGTAAATGGATGTTTGATTCTTTATTAGCATGAGTGACTATGTGTGAGTAACTCTATGGATGAGTGGCATTGTGTAACAGGATGTATAGGTGTATGAGTACATATGATGTGTGAGTACATGTATGAGTGACTGTATAGGATTGTTGGTGGATGAGTGGATGTGTATGTGGATCTTAGAATTACTGAATAGGTTGTTGTAACTGTTATTGGTATGTCCATTTTTTTGAAAATTGTAGTCTCTATTTTTGAATGTTTGTATCAAAGGTTATATTAGGGTGAGAGGAGGTCTACCACTCTGTCACAAGGATAATGTCATCAGTGATGTCATTTGAGATGTCATCAGTGATGTCATGAGTGATGTCACTGACCATGTCATGAGTGATGTAATATGTGACGTCATCAGTAGTGCATTGCGGGCGCGCGAGTTATAGTTAGCTGAACTAACTATAACGGGGGAATTTCATTGGTTTTTTACGAGTGAAATGTCCAGCTAACTATAACATGTGTGAAACCTTTGGTTTTTTCATTGAATTTCTAAGGTTTTTTACATGCTAATTCCTAACTATAACGTGTGTGAAACCCATGGTTTTTTCAGTGAATTTCAAAGGTTTTTTAAATGCTAATTCCTAACTATAACGTGTGTGAAACCCATGGTTTTTTCAGTGAATTTGCAAGGTTTTTTAAATGCTAATTTTTTTTTTTTCTTCTTTTTTTTTTTACATATTTTTATTTTAATTTTCTATCCTTTTTTAAAGACTATGGTTAAATTTTTAAAATTCTACAATATGTTTTTTTTTTTACATTTTTTATAAAATAAACAGGTAAAATTTATTAGCAATACATTTTTTCCTTTTTTTAAAATTTTTTTTTAGTGCGCGTACGGTAAGCTTACGGTAAGCATACGGTTTACGCAATGTCCGTAATTTATCTACGCTGTTTGCGTATAGTTACGCAATTTGCGTAGTCGTGCGTACTCCGCGTGGGGCGCGTACGCGTGTACGCTACACGCGCACGTTACGCGGAAGTGTCGGGGAGTGACTGTTATGCGCATGCGCGCGAGCGCGTGTCTTTTTTACGCACATGCGTACTTTTGCCGTAAGCGTACCGTAAGCGTACGGTAGGTCATGTGATCATGAAACACAACTTTTGATTGGTTGAAACTACTTTCAGTTCTAGAACTCTCCTACACCACACCCATTCCCCTCATTTCTGCTTGTGATCCCTTAGGAGAAGGAGCTGGGTTGTCTTTGTGATACGATGGCAGAACAGCAGAGCTCTTCTGAGAGTGAGGCTAGCAGCACTACCTTGAGGCAGAGAGCGAGGAAACAAAAGACCTCTTACGAATGGGAGTATTTTACTTTTCCAGAAGGCCAGCAAAAGGTAAATGCACCCTTAGTGACTTGCAAGCTGTGTAAGCGTGTACTTTCAAGAGGTAATCCTGACAGGAAGTATTCCTTTGGGAATCACACCATGATGAGACACCTTAAGGATGTACACAGAAGGACACATGCTCGACTTACTGAAGGTAACCCTTCAGTAAGTCAACCAAGCACATCCACAGCAGCTCAGCCTGGACCATCATCTGCAGGGCCGAGTCCTTCTTCTGCAGGTCAGGTGAGCCCTTCATCTGTGGGGGGAGCATCTCCTTTTTCTGGTCCTCTGGAAATTAACCCTCGGTTTGCGAGGGTTGAAGTACGGTGCGCTACTTGTCACGATCTAATTACTTATAGGCAGACCAGTATTTCCCTAGTGAACAGTAAAATAGATCAGCACACTTGTCGTACCGTCTAATATTCCCAATCTTTCTTTCCTCTGTCCCTGCATGAACACAATGGCTCTTTTAAGAGCCAACCTTACCTTTCATCTATTTTTTATATATTTTTTTTTAAACTTTTTTTTTTTTTTTTTTTACCGTAAAAAAAACACTAAAAATCAATTATCATTTTACAAGGTCCTTGAGAGACTACAATTAAAAACTGAAAATGTGATTGTAGAGAAGTGGAAAAAAGGGACCATGACATTATTGACTTACCATACCCACTCAAAAAAAGATTTATTCATTTAATTTTTTTTTTAATTGCTTTAAAAATGGTTCTAGTTTTCGAAAATTTTCTATCTCAATCTGAAAAAAAAGAAAAAAGTATTAATATTTAATAAAACATTTTATAATACAGTACACATATTTACATATTTTTCAAAAAATATTTTTGCCTTTTTTTTGCTGTTTTCAGAAAATATTGCATTTCACTATAAATTGTGAAAGCAATTGCATTCATCATTTAACAGCAGGCAAAAAAAAATTAACAATCTCAAAGATTGTTTTAAAAAAGCCCACAATCTCTTTTTGCATAAACATAACTTTTTAGAAATGCATAATATTCTTAAAAAATATCATCTAATGTCAATACTTATTTCTTTAAAATACCGTCTGATATTTTTGTTTCAGAAGTATAATCACAATAATATATCTCAAATAACTCCACAATACATCTGGTTCCATTTCCTTTAGACCAAATAGTAATTTTTTGTTTAATTTCCAATGGTAATCCAATAAAAATCTAAAGTTTAAATTGTACAGATGTCACCGATTCTCTGTAACATTTTGGTTTCCGAAAGATTAATTAATAATTAAATAAGTCCACAATAGAATTGTTTACTTTTCCGCATGGCCAAATAGTAATTTTAAAAATCTTTTTTGAAAAAATTTCCAATGGCAATCCAATAACATTCCAAAATTTAAATTGTGCAGATGTTACCGATTTTTTCTAAATTTTTGGTTTTCCAAAGTTTCCTTAAAAAATGGAAAAATTCCACATTACAATTGGTTACCTTTCCATTAGGCCAAATGATAATTTGTTAAATCTTTTTATTTGTAAATTCCAAATGGTAATCCAATAAAATGGTAAAATTGTTTTGTCCAGATGTTGTCAAATCTCTCTAAAATTTAGGTTTCAGGAAGATTAGATAGGAATTTGCTAAATCAAAAGGCAAACGTTGCTTAAAAATCGATTGGGAATCATTACACAGTGTCCAGCCTTTTTCACATTTAAGATAAACTGTGTAATGACCAGAAGTTACAGTAGGTCCATCATGGAAAATTATTGCAACTGTTACAAAAGTTTTTCCTGAAATTGATAATTGCTGTCCTGTAAACTTCTTTATTAAAGTATCCAATTTTGAACCATCAGCTCTACATCGTTGCATCATTAAAATTACATACTGTCTGTATTCCTTTAAAATTAATGTTGAAAACATGTCAGATTTACACTCACCGCATTGCATGCTATGATTAGCATCTTTAACTAATTTTGCAAAAGTGACTGTTTTACTCTCTGGCAATGTTAAATAAATAAACCTTTCAGAATCAACATTAGAGCCACATATATTATAACAGTTTTCACAACTATGTTCCCATTTATAAGAGAGACCAAACATATTTTCAATGGGAACCCCTTCTTCTTCCAGTACCTGAAGAAAATAAATCAAGAATTCCTGTGCGTCTTGCTGTACATTTTGAGAAAACTGTGTTCGTCCTGAACATACATCTAAAACTTTTCTAATTTCAGTAGCACTTTCTATTTGAGTTTTATCATTACTCAGCTTTTCAAAAAGGAGACTCAGCACAGAACAGAATCTTTTTCCCTGATTTACTATTATCTGCTCTTGCAAACTTTCCAGATAAAATGCAACATTCAGCACTACATTAGCGTAGCAGTTGACACCAGAGCTATTTTCAAAATAACATCCTACAACCTGTTCTTCATTTTCCTTATTCTTTTTGCTTGCAATTACATCACTCCTCTTTTTTTTCCTCCTCTCTACATCTTCATTACAGATATTCTCATTTCTCCTTTTACGAGAAACTACACGTTTCTCCAACACAGGATACTGACCTAAATGAGGAGCATAGCTTCTTCTTAATCTATTATACTCCTTTACACAATTTGTATCAGCACTAACTTTTGAATCATCAAAGTCTATCATGAATAAACCTGATAATGTTTTCACTCGTGACAAAGCAACATATGCCATACCTTCTTTGAACTCAGTTGAACCAATGTTCACAAATGCACAATCTACAGTCAATCCTTGAGACTTGTGAATAGTTACAGCATATGCTAGCGAAAACGGAAACTGCTTCCTACGTACATATAAGTCTTTCACAAGCATGAAACGAACTGAACAACGACAAATGTCTTTAACTTCTTCTATCTGATCAAATTTTATTTTTAAACATTAAATTCCATCTTTTTTCTGATAATTAATAAAACCCACAACTCTTCCCATAGCTCCATTAACTAAACCTTTTTCAACATCCAAATTTCTCCTTAAAAATACTCGACAGTTCATGCAAACATATAGATTTTTTTCTAATCCAGCTGTTTTGGAAATGTTCTTCTCTAGTGAATCCAATTTTTTTTTCAGTGTGCCTGTTAATGTGACAGTAATTCTTCCATCCTCAATTTTGTCCATTGCTTCCAATTTCCTGTTATCTTCCTTTTCCAATTTCAAAAGCTCCTCATTGAATATTGAGCATTCACGTAGAGTTGGCATTAAGCAGATGACACTTTTGTTTTCTGCAATGTTCTTGTATATCTTCTCTGCAACTATTTCTTCCTTTGGAAATAAATTATGTAGCAGCCGACTCTGTAATGCTTTTTTGCCAGCTTCTGTGAGTAGTCCAATCCTGATATCTTTCAGAATACTTCCATATTCTTCATCGTTTGCTTGCCTCATATTAGTTGTAAGTTCCTTGTACTCAAAGAAGGACCAAATATTTGTATTACCGATGCTTCTCAATGACTTCTTCGTGTCTTCATGTGTCACAGTATTAAACACTGGTTGTCCTTTAACTGGAGTAAGTTGCAAAAGATCTCCAAAAACTATGACGTGTTTTCCTCCAAATAACACGTCATAGTCTGTCTTCAGAATTTGCTGCATTCTTAAATGCACAAAGGCAAGCATTAAGTTTGATACCATGCTCACCTCATCAATAATGAGAACTTGCATCTTCTTCAATACTCTTGAAACTTCCAAGCATGCTTCTCCAGTTAGCTTGTTGTATTGTATTTTGTTCTCATGCTCCACTGGTAACATTAGCAAACGATGTAAAGTGATTCCTTTTATGTTATATGCTGCTAACCCAGTTGGAGCAGTAACCACACAAGACAAAGTAGAATCCGTTTTTTGCTGTAGGTAGCTTCTGATGACTTTTATTAGGAAACTTTTTCCAGTTCCAGCTTGTCCGCTTACATACATCCTGATTGGATGAAATGATGTGCATGAGCACTCTTTTTTTTCATGTAGAAATCCGTGATCAATTTTTTTTCTGATCTCTTCATAAATTTGTTGCTGCTCTTCGTTCAGTTGTCTTTCCAAATTTTGTAAGTCTATAAATTCTCCTTGAGCTTGATTCACAGCCGTTTCCACTTCATTCATGGCTATTGATGCTTCATTTTCAACGATTGGTTGTCGTAGGGGATCTTGACTGAGTGTTCCTGAACGTTGGCTGTCCTGAGAACTGTCTCTAGCTATTTCTGCTGCAATTGTAGTTTCCTGTTCAATTTCTTCATTTAACATTTGCAGATAAGTTGTGAATGTATTGCATTGTATGCTGTCTTTGCAAGCATTAAAAGAATCTTCATAGCTTTGAAATTCTCCCAGTAGTTCATCCTCTGTACGCCATGGTTTAAACAGCTGTAAAAGAGCCAAGTAGTAAAATTCCTTTTTGTCAGTAGTGTCGCAACTCAGCTTCCTGTGATTTATCAAACTTCCTTTTGTTTGCTTCACCAAACATCCTTCCTCACCAATGACTTTATATTTTCCATTGTTGATGTCTTCTGTGGCTTTCCGTGAATAAATGTAGTTCTGCAGCACTTCATAGAGACACATGTTCTCCAGATGATGACTTCTCTTGGGATAATATGTGTCCAACATGTTTGATTTCAAAATATCTGTACTTTCTGGGTCATTCTCGGCCAAATATTCAATTTCTCCAACAGATTTCAGTACCCGATTTCTCATTGCTGCAAGGCCTAAACTTGCCCAAATTATTCTTCTTGATTTCGAGTAGAGACTTGCAGAAGATAACCTATCTGAACATTCGTAGGATCCAATTTCTCGATGCGATAACATCTTCAAACTGAAACTGTACAGCTTCTTACTGACAGTTTTCTCGTGAGAAATCTCTTCCCACATTTCCTTCAATTCTGTTTTTTCTGATTTCGTAATGTAAGACGTTACATATCGAGCAACAGCAATGGAATTGTCAGCTACATACTGTATATCCATGTTAGCGTTCCACATGGATAAAATCACTGGGTTGTAGTCATTTATATTTTTTGATTCTTCTTTTCTTTTAAGGTTGTAGGTATTCTTAGGTGATTTTCTTGTGATAGTATGTCTCACAGATGACATAAAACTGTTAACTCTTCCATTTGAAAGAACAGGTCTAGGAAATCCAAATCAACATTTAGTGTAGTATTTATCTTTGCTCTTGTATTTCCGTCAACAGTATTTTCCACACCGATGACTTTGGAAACGTAAAACTTGCTCCTTTAACTTTTTCTCTTCTGTGCTTTTTGGTATAGCACATGTTGCATATTCTTCAATGTAAGATAACACTGCTTCATCAGTATCTGTTCCAAACTTTGGGGCATCCTTGATCCACAACAGCATATGAATATGAGGAGCACCTCTTGCCTGGTACTCTTTTCTCCAAAAGAAATCCACTACTTCTCCTAGAGGTGGATTTTTTTATTGCAGATGAAGGACATCATAGCCTCAAATCTATGATTGAAATATCTGCAAACATTAACCGGATCCAATGAGCACAGTTCTCCTGCTGTCTTGTATTCGATGTTTTTAATGTTTGAATTTGCCTCTCGTAGAAAATCCAGTAAATCATCCCAAGCGTACTCCGCACAGCTTAGGGCAACGAACCATGTTGGTGTTCCTAAATTCCGTAACATGCATTTTAATTCACCATGGCGTCGGTACCAATATTCATTTGTCCCACGCTGACAAGCCATCAGATTGATCAGTTGTGTTTCCAAATGATCATCTCGGTGCTGCACTTTCTCCATAAAATCCTTAGCAGACACATTTTGCAAATGTACTCCACTTTTTAAAATGTGATTTACTGCATAAGACAATGCAGACAAGTAGCTTTCAAATAAAAGATGGAACAAATAAGGAATACTTTGTCGAAATCTGGGATCTTCAGCATATAGTCTTGTAGTCCGATACTCAGAAGCTGGAATCTGTTCCGGACGTTCATCGTATCGTCCTCCTTTTCCTTTAGGAAACAGCTAGGGAAAACATCGAGCTTCCAAGCTCTCCTCCCATACACTCACGGGAGTTCCTTTTGCTTTCTTCATCTGAAATAGATCAATATTGTCTCCCATAACTTCTTTTGAATGAAGAGGATGTATGCTAAAATGTTCATAAATGTCTTCTTCCTTTGACTTGTCCACTTTTTCAATTTGTCCAGTTGGTGTTTCTGTGTCTTCTTGTAAATCTTCTTCTTCTTCTTCTTCTTCTTCTATATAAATTGATTCATACCATTTGTTATTCCTTTTCAAATACAAATTTGCTCTTTGTACTTTCCGTACATCTACCAGCTCCTGCCAAATCTTCTTATTCTTTGTAGGTACACCATTAACCAGAATAATTAATGGTTCAGTTTCCAAAGTATCCGCATCAATAGTTTCCATATTTTTTTTCAAATCCAAGGGCAAATACACCACTCTACCTTTTAAACCTCTCAGTAAATCTGAAGGAGGTAATTTACCAGTTTTGGGCTCCATACGTACTATGGTCTGGAACGGATGAACACATTGAATGAGTATAGACTCATATGTATTTAATTCAGAAAGTTCAGCAGGAATGGCATCCAATTCTAAATTATTATGTACAGCTCTGGTCGGCATTCTATTTTCCTCTAACTTGTTGTAACAGTATTTACAAATACGCTGAACTTCACCCAATTCAAAACAATTTTCAAGAAATATATATGTGGCAAAATCCTTCCACTTATAATTATCTTCATTTTCACTCTTTCTGTAGAGATCAACATACCTGGTTTGTTTTCTATTATGAGTTCTGCGGCAACAAATACAAGTAATATTTGGTCTTTCATTAGAGATTATTGCAAATTTTGTTATGTGATCATTAAATGTCTTACTTACACAGGGTTCTACATTCTCTTCCACTTCTTCCTCATTTACTGTGTCCTTCTCTGCACTGTTTTGTTCAGGACCAAAGTAACAAAACTGAATTTCATCAACAACCTTCTCTACATCTGATACCGTTCCACGGAACAGAGCCCTATTCAATTCATCTAACTTTATTGCTGGACTTTTAGCAAAATACAACCGTCTCACAAACTTTCTCATTTCAGTATGATGAACAGCCAGCATCCTAAAATGATGGAAAACACTATTACACACTTTTCTAGATAGACAAGCCAGAGAATGACCCTGCAAACCAGTATTCTCTCTCACTCTGCATGGATCCAAACTTTGAAGCACCTTAATCTTCTGTTTTACACTTTTTTTTACTATATTCTCTTAGAAACTCACGAAATTTATCAATAGATTCCTGACGCACAGTGCAAATACTACTACAATTCCAAGTGTACACTGGGGCTTTAGGACGTCTCCCCATAGCCTCATCCGCCATCACTTGTACCTCATCTCTTGGAACCATTATCTCCTTCTCCATTATGCAACCATTTTTCACTTCATAAGCACGACCTCTGGTGTCAACTGCATGCAGCAAACTATTACTTTGAAAATAACTCTCTTCATTAAAAAAAGGTTCACTACTTGAACTATGCATCCATTTTCCTAAAAACACTTTAGAAAAGTTTGTTCTGTTCACTACTCTTTTCCTTTTGCTATGTGATTTCAGTACATTAACCATTTTGTCTAATGTACGCATCCTATTCAAAATTAAAATGAATAGTTTCCTTTTTAATTCTAATGCCTTTGCTGCAATGGCTTCAATTTCTTTTTTTCTCTTATAAAACTTAGCCTTTTGCTTATATTTCTTCACATCCTTTATCAAATTGGACATAACTCTTCTCTGAAACATTTTTCTACGTATCTCTTTAAACGCTGTTTTTCTGTTTAAGTTAATCTTTTTAGTTGCAGAAGGTATATTTGCATTAACTAAATTCTCAATTTTTTCCTGTCCTTTTCGATTGAAATCATTCTTTCCAGTACAGACATTTTGTACATTTTTCCTTTTTTTGAATATGTTCTTTAGAAAATTTTTTGTCTGCTTACCAGAAGATTTTTTCTTTTTCCCAACATGAGCATCTTCAACTAACTTAGGTCCTCCAGTTGTCTTCAAATATAGGTTTTTTTGTGGTCTTTTTTTACTCTGGATTTTGTAGGCATCTTAAATTTTGTTCACTGCTCTTCAGCAATACCTGAAAAAAACTAAAAAAAAATCCTTTATTTTATTTAAATATATTACTACATTTGTTTTCACATTAGTCACAAAACGAAATTTCTTTGCCAATTTGAAAGCACACTTACTACTCTTTTTTTTGGCAAGTGATAATCACTTTTACAGACTGACACATTATGAATCCACTTTTCAGATTTTTTAAAAAGCACATGTCCAAACTGCTTTTTCAGACCAGCACCATTTGTAACCTGGGTGACTGCCTACACTCCAGCAAGGGCAACCAGCCTTAGTGATGCTGAATGTATTTGCATTACTGACTGAAACCTCAAACCCCACTCGCTTGTGAATACTGTGCATGATTCCACATGGTAAGCAGCTGGGTGTGTGCTAAGAGTCTGCTTCTGCACCAAAAAATGGCTCCCCCTTTCCATCTAATGCAACTGTGAAATCACCAGAGCAATACGCAATAAATCTCAGCCTGTAATTCCTATTTGCACACAGAGTCATGTTTTCACATTAGGCCCTTAAACGAAATTTCTTTGCCAATTTGAAAGCACACTTACTGCTCTTTTTTTTGGCAAGTGATAAACACTTTTACAGACTGACACATTATGAATCCACTTTTCAGATTTTTTAAAAAGCACAGGTCCAAACTGCTTTTTCAGACCAGCACCATTTGTAACCTGGGTGACTGCCTACACTCCAGCAAGGGCAACCAGCCTTAGTGATGCTGAATGTATTTGCATTACTGACTGAAACCTCAAACCCCACTCGCTTGTGAATACTGTGCATGATTCCACATGGTAAGCAGCTGGGTGTGTGCTAAGAGTCTGCTTCTGCACCAAAAAATGGCTCCCCCTTTCCATCTAATGCAACTGGGAAATCACCAGAGCAATACGCAATAAATCTCTGCCTGTAATTCCTATTTGCACACAGAGTCATGTTTTCACATTAGGCCCTTAAACGAAATTTCTTTGCCAATTTGAAAGCACACTTACTGCTCTTTTTTTTGGCAAGTGATAAACACTTTTACAGACTGACACATTATGAATCCACTTTTCAGATTTTTTAAAAAGCACATGTCCAAACTGCTTTTTCAGACCAGCACCATTTTTAACCTGGGTGACTGCCTACACTCCAGCAAGGGCAACCAGCCTTAGTGATGCTGAATGTATTTGCATTACTGACTGAAACCTCAAACCCCACTCGCTTGTGAATACTGTGCATGATTCCACATGGTAAGCAGCTGGGTGTGTGCTAAGAGTCTGCTTCTGCACCAAAAAATGGCTCCCCCTTTCCATCTAATGCAACTGTGAAATCACCAGAGCAATACGCAATAAATCTCTGCCTGTAATTCCTATTTGCACACAGAGTCATGTTTTCACATTAGTCACAAAACGAAATTTCTTTGCCAATTTGAAAGCACACTTACTGCTCTTTTTTTTGGCAAGTGATAATCACTTTTACAGACTGACACATTATGAATCCACTTTTCAGATTTTTTAAAAAGCACATGTCCAAACTGCTTTTTCAGACCATCACCATTTGTAACCTGGGTGACTGCCTACACTCCAGCAAGGGCAACCAGCCTTAGTGATGCTGAATGTATTTGCATTACTGACTGAAACCTCAAACCCCACTCGCTTGTGAATACTGTGCATGATTCCACATGGTAAGCAGCTGGGTGTGTGCTAAGAGTCTGCTTCTGCACCAAAAAATGGCTCCCCCTTTCCTTCTAATGCAACTGTGAAATCACCAGAGCAATACGCAATAAATCTCTGCCTGTAATTCCTATTTGCACACAGAGTCATGTTTTCACATTAGTCACAAAACAAAATTTCTTTGCCAATATGAAAGCACACTTACTGCTCTTTTTTTTGGCAAGTGATAAACACTTTTACAGACTGACACATTATGAATCCACTTTTCAGATTTTTTACAAAGCCCATGTCCAAACTGCTTTTTCAGACCAGCATCATTTGTAACTTGGGTGTCTGCCTACACTCCAGCAAGGGCAACCAGCCTTAGTGATGCTGAATGTATTTGCATTACTGACTGAAACATCAAACCCCACTCGCTTGTGAATACTGTGCATGATTCCACATGGTAAGTAGCTGGCTGTGTGCTAAGAGTCTGCTTCTGCACCAAAAAATGGCTCCCCCTTTCCATCTAATGCAACTGTGAAATCACCAGAGCAATACGCAAAAAATCTCTGCCTGTAATTCCTATTTGGACACAGAGTCATGTTTTCACATTAGTCACAAAACGAAATTTCTTTGCCAATTTGAAAGCACACTTACTGCTCTTTTTTTTGGCAAGTAATAAACACTTTTACAGACTGACACATTATGAATCCACTTTTCAGATTTTTTACAAAGCACATGTCCAAACTGCTTTTTCAGACCAGCATCATTTGTAACCTGGGTGTCTGCCTACACTCCAGCAAGGGCAACCAGACTTAGTGATGCTGAATGTATTTGCATTACTGACTGAAACCTCAAACCCCACTCGCTTGTGAATACTGTGCATGATTCCACATGGTAAGCAGCTACCTGTGTGCTAAGAGTCTGCTTCTGCACCAAAAAATGTCTCCCCCTTTCCATCTAATGCAACTGTGAAATCACCAGAGCAATACGCAATAAATCTCTGCCTGTAATTCCTATTTGCACACAGAGTCATGTTTTCACATTAGTCACAAAACGAAATTTCTTTGCCAATTTGAAAGCACACTTACTGCTCTTTTTTTTGGCAAGTAATAAACACTTTTACAGACTGACACATTATGAATCCACTTTTCAGATTTTTTACAAAGCACATGTCCAAACTGCTTTTTCAGACCAGCATCATTTGTAACCTGGGTGTCTGCCTACACTCCAGCAAGGGCAACCAGCCTTAGTGATGCTGAATGTATTTGCATTACTGACTGAAACCTCAAACCCCACTCGCTTGTGAATACTGTGCATGATTCCACATGGTAAGCAGCTACCTGTGTGCTAAGAGTCTGCTTCTGCACCAAAAAATGTCTCCCCCTTTCCATCTAATGCAACTGTGAAATCACCAGAGCAATACGCAATAAATCTCTGCCTGTAATTCCTATTTGCACACAGAGTCATGTTTTCACATTAGTCACAAAACGAAATTTCTTTGCCAATTTGAAAGCACACTTACTGCTCTTTTTTTTGGCAAGTGATAAACACTTTTACAGACTGACACATTATGAATCCACTTTTCAGATTTTTTACAAAGCACATGTCCAAACTGCTTTTTCAGACCAGCATCATTTGTAACCTGGGTGTCTGCCTACACTCCAGCAAGGGCAACCAGCCTTAGTGATGCTGAATGTATTTGCATTACTGAGTCCAACCTCAAACCCTTAAACTATTCTTTTATTATACCAGTACACCTTAATTTATTGTGAAAACATAGTCCATATTATTTTACATGTTCCTCACATTTAAATTTCTCCCAAAACAGAAAATAATAAACACAACTTCAACAAAAAGAATTGCATTTCTATTATTCATTTCTTAATTTACCATATACATCCCCTCTCAGACTCTAAACTCACCTTTAAAATTAGTTAGTTGTGAAAGAAATATGGCACTCAAACAGCAGATTATCAGAGCCAGGATCTCTGTTCTCTACACCTCTCTCCTCTCAGCAGAACCAGATAATGGCAAACTTTCCCTCTCTTTTTCCACACATATACATGTTAGTTTCAAATCTTAGTGCTTGCCCCTTTTTTTCAAATGTAATCACACATTTCTATTGGTTGAAAACCAACCCTTTTCCAAAAGTACCCTTCCCCCAACTTGACTTCTGCCTAGTACTCTTCCCCCAACTTGACTTCTGCCTGCTACCATAGCAACAGCTCATGGAACACTGCTGTGTGGAGTCAGGTCAGAAGTTCGCCAAACAATGTTTCAATTCCACAGAGCAAGAGTGCTTGACTTTTCAAACCTAACAGCAAATCCATAGTACTGTTCTTTGGTAACACATTTTTCTGTACCAATACAAAACATGCTTCTATTAATTTACACATACAGCCTAGTTTTTATTCTAGAATGGTATGAAACAGCCAATCAGTTCTTTTTTTTTTGAAAAAAATATGTATGCCTCCATTTCCAAACTGTCTTTCTTTTCATATTGCCATTCTACTGAAAGACACCTCCTGAGTGCATCCAGTTCTCCTTTGAAGATGTTCACAGTGTGGATTGTAGGGCACAGCTATGTCTTCTGGAGTGAAAAGTATGCAGAGAAAACAGATATGGTGAGAGACCTTGCTTTGCCAAATGTAGACATTAAATGGATTGGTCAGAGAGGGTTAAAGTGGCACCAATTAATGCCATTGGTGAAATCCTTCATGCACAACCAACACCCTGACCTCATAATAGTGCACTGTGGTGGCAATGACCTAGGCACTTTGACTGGGGTAGGTCTGGAAATGCTTATGAAGGACACCTTTGCACAACTGTTTTCACTTTTCCCTAAAACTGCCTTTGTGTTTTCTAACATATGCCAAAGGCAAAAATGGAACTGGTCCAATCATTTCTGTCCGCAGATTGACAAAGCAAGAAAGCACGTCAACAAATCTGTTTCTGCTTTCCTCCGTGACTATGGTATGGGTTCCATTTACCACAACAACTTGCGTTATGACATGCAAGACATTTATAGAGGAGATGGTGTACACTTCAATGATGAAGGGAACAGAGTCTTCCTCTTGAACCTTAGACTCTGCATCGGTACTTACTTGTAGGTACCACAAAAAAATCACTTCATAAACACAACGGCTCTTTTTAGAGCCCCCTAATATCTAAACACTTAAATCTGATTTTCATTTCTTTTTTTATTTATTTTTCTACCGTACGCGTACGTTGAGCTTACCGTACGCGTACCCCGTGATTTTTTTTAAAATCAATAAATGTTTTCTTTGTACTTTTCTGTCCTTCTTTGACCCCCTTACAAATGTTAGGGGGTCTGTAACTCTCCTCCTTGCCCCCTTTTCTTGTTATCACTCTTTTTTTTCTGAGTGAAACACACGAAATGGCGGCCGCCGCTTCCTGGTTTCGACCGATTCGAATGTTTACTAAGATCTAAGAGCCAATCAGAATCGCGCTCGCGCACGCCACCGTACGCGTACGGTAAGCGTACCGTAAGCGCACCGTAAGCTGGCTCAGATATATATATTGATTTAAAGGCTATTTTCTCAGAATCTACTGAACAGATTTACACCAAACCTACAAAAGGCACTTCCTTGACCTGAGGACTACCTCTCTGCCAAATTTCTAGTAATTCTGTTCAGCCGTTCGGGCTGTAGCCCTGTCTAAAGGTCCTATAGAAAAATGCATGGGAAAAACGCGTTTTGGGACCCCCCTTTTATCTCAGCCCCCGCTTGACGAATCCCCCCGAGACTTTCAGGGAAGGAGCGGAGCGTAGCGCCCCACCTATTTTGAAACATTCGCGAGGATTCGTCGACCGGCGCAAAAGTTATTCAAAATAGAATGTTGCGGATTTCCTATGGAAACGTGGTCCTAACTATAACTACCTACTGGCGACCGCCAGTAGGTAATATATATATATGTATATAAATATATATACATATATATATTTACTTAAAAAAACAAAGGTTAAAGTGACATTATAGTTAGGTGAATTAGGTGTAGTGCATGGGAAGGGACAGGTCTCTCCTTGGAGACCTCTTTCTAAGATGACAGATGTGCATAGTAGGGTATATGGATTGACAAGCCTCTATTTTGAGACCTCTCTCTCAGATGACGAGTGCATGTAATAGGGTGTGGGAAAGAACTGGCCTCTCCTTTCAGACCTCTCTCTCAGAAGATGGGTGTGTAGTAGGGTGTGTGGATGGAGTGGCCTCTTCTTTGAGACCTCTCTCTCTCAATCTCACATGATGGGTGTGCATAGTAGTGTGTGGGGAGGGACTAGCCTCTCATTTCAGACCTCTCTCTCAGATGACAGGTGTGTGTAGTAGGGTGTGTGGATGACATGGCCTCTCCTTTCATACCTCTCTCTCAGATGACAGGTGTGCATAGTAGGCTGTGTGGATGGACTGGCATCTCCATTGAGACCTCTCTTCAGATGACGTGTGTATGTTTTAGGGTGTGGGGAGGGATTGGCCTCTCCTTTCAGACCTCTCGCTCAGACAATGGGTTGTGTGAAGCAGGGAGTAGGCAGGGAATGGCCTCTCTTTTCAGACCCCCTATCTCAGATGTCGGGTGTCTATATTAGAGTGTGGAGAGGGACTGGGCTATCCTTCCTGACCCCTCTCTCAGATGACAAGTGTGCACAGTAGTGTGTTGGGAGGGACCTGCCTCTCAGCTGCGACCTTTCTTTTGGATGACAGTGTGCATAGTAGGTTGGGGGAAGGGCTGGCCTCTCCACTCAGACCCCTCTCTTAGATGATGGGTGTGCATTTTAAGGTATGGGAAGAGCCTGAACTCAGCTCACAACTCTTCCCAAGCTGATGGGCATAAATAGTAAACTCTGATAAACACCATCTCACTAAGACTCCTTCCTACAGTAACAAGAGTGCATACCGGAGTGCATTCAAAGATCACCTTCTCCTTCCTATTGTTCAAGATCCTGCAAGAGTCTCGCAAGATCGCAACAGATAAAAAAAAAATAACCTTTTACTCATCACAGTACTTATGTCTTAAAATTTTCTTCTCAATAACAGGCACCACAATATGCATTTCTACTAGTAGAGTGTATTGAGAACTCACCTACTCCTTTTTGGGATTTACGATCCTGCGATAGACTTGCAAGATTGTAATTAAAAAAATATATACACATTTATTTTCATCACAGCAGTTATGCATTAGAGCCCTCCTCCCCAAATCCAGGGTAACAGGATGCCTTTCTGCTGCCCCTTTATACAGTTTTTTTACTTCATCTCCACAACACCTGCAATTTTTCACTGTAAATAGTAATGGCAGCCCTTTCATTTCTAACATTCCAAAGCTAACCTATCAGAGTGCTCACTCTCATGAGACTCGCTGTAGCCTTCACGCTCCTGTGAGAGCGTGAAGGCTCACGGGAAAAACAGGCCTCTTGTCCCAATCACAGGTCTCCATTTTTGAATTAGTGCTCTCGCAGGACTCCCACGAGCCCAACCTTCCAAATATCTATTTTTCTTTGACGCTAAATTCCCTAAAAAAATACTGAATGTATTTGCAACAAATCACAAAAAGCACAATCTGTGGAACAAGATCTAGTTTCCTGTCAAAGTTGGTGTAAGTCGTTGGAAGTTTTGGCTGAAGCCTTGTCTAAAGAAGCCTATGAAAAATGCATTGGGTTTTTTCATTTTGGGACCCTGTTTTTTCTCGGCCCCCAGCTTGATGGATCACCACGAAACATTCAAGGAAGGAGCTGGGGTGAATGAACCTTTGATTTGGAAAGTTTTGTGAAGATTGGCCAAACGGTGCCGAAGTTATTAGCAAAACAAAAAACACTCAGTCTATGGAAAAGCAGACCTAACTATAACTACCTAGTGTCAACTGCCACTATGTAATATATATAGTATATATATATATATATTACCCAGTGGCAATTGCCACTGGGTAGTTACAGTTTGGTATGCGTGTCCATAGGAAAATACATTTTTGGTTTGTTCATAAATTTGCAGTGTTTGGCAAATCTTCACAAAATGCCCCCCTCCCCCCAAAAAGTCCAATTCCCCTAAACCCCATCCTGGGAAGTTTTGGGGTGATCAATCAAGCAGGGGCCTGGAAAAACTGGGGTCCCAAAACAGGTTTTACCTATTCATTTTTCCATAGGGAAATCTAACAGCGATAATGCAAAACACTGCTGAACATAATTGCACCAAATTTGTCAGAAAGCTATATCTTGTCCCAGAAAGCATGCCACAGAGGATCTGTGGTGCCGAAACATCTCAAGATGAGATTTAATCAGTTGCCACCACATCAAGAAAGATGTTGTGTCAGCCATTTTAGGACTTGGGGTTTGAGCGGCTTATTGATGATAGGTTTGCGCTGCCTGAGCATCACTTTATTTGATGCTACAGTGGTGCAAGCCTCTCAATCATATCTATGAGGCCACGCAAAGCCACTCTGCGTGGCTTTGCATGGCCTCATAGATATGGAGTAAAACAAAGCAGCACAAGCCGCTGCCTTGCCTTACTCTGAGTTACGAAGGCGTTCCATGCCACAGATTTACTTAATCATGCAAACCTGGGCAGCACCAACGCCTTAGCAGTCCCCAGAGCAGGTGTGACAAGGAGAAATATTTTTATTTCTCCTCATTTATTCCTCTTTCCATGTGTGCTGCATTGTTCAGCACACATAGAAAGAGGACTATGCATCTTTGGATTGTTTTTGTGCAGGAAGGTGCCCCTTCCTGCATAAAAACAATCCTTTCTGCAATGGAGACACATTTGCACCATGGTGAATTGGTGACTATATTGGTGCTAGGTAGCAAATTGTGCACCAGCCCAGGGGGAAAGGACAGGGATCCACCATATTTCATAAATACGGTGCATTCCTGCCCTTTCACATTGGCGTACGGCAGCACAGAAAGAAGACTTGCGGAGCTACCTTATGCCAATTCCTCATAAATGAGGCCTTCAGTTCCCAGTTCTAAAAAAAAGATATAAGAGGGCAGGGTGGGGATACCCTACTCCCAAAGGCCTGGTGGGGGCGTCCTAGATGGATCCTCCCTAGAGCCACTAAACTTTGTATTTAAATTGTGTCACAAATTTGGGGACCTGCAGGGAAGCAGAATACATTTTTTAGGGAAGGGGTATATGGCCCCCTTCCCTTGGCCTTCTTGAGGCCCTGGAGACCCCATTCCCTGGGGCCAAATGGAATTAAAAGAGGAGGAGATGCATTGTTTCACTTCCAAAGCCTTGGAAGGCCCTGGGGACCACATCTCTGGGTCTCATATTTTAAAAGGGTAGGTGGCATGAATCCTCCGTCCCCAAGCCTTGAAAGGCCCTGGACACTCAATGCTCTGAGGTTAACTACATTGTTTTGCCCAAAGGAGCCCTTTCTCAGGACACTGTTTGTACGCTCTCATTCAGCGGGAGCTTCAGAAATGTTCCAACCGGACAGAGATTGCACGCTCCCTCTCCGATTAACGAATGTTGGAATGTGGGATGGGGTCCCGTGAACAGTATTGGCCCCAATGTTAAAAACAAAATCTCAAGAATTTCCTGCTCCCGTTGGCACCCAGGATGGGTGCCAGCAGTGGAGCCAGCTGGGCTGCGCTGGGGCCTGGTGCTCTCCCTGCAGCACCCAATGAAAATAAAAAGCGGTAAGGTTCCTGACTTCCCGAGTGTACCCAGCACACCCACAGGAATAATAACAAAATAAACAAAATACAGGGAAAATGAATAATGAAGAGATGCTCATTTATCATACACTTCTCCTAGCAGGGAGAGCCCATAATGCTCAGGAGCTTTCTTCAAGCACATATTTTCTTGTTGGTGGTGCTCCTAGGAGAAGTCGTGGCATCACCAAACATTTTTCTTTTTGTTGTGGGGGGCTGCAAAGATTGCAGCAGCCCCCCAGCAACAATCAAAAGAAAAATTGTAATTTCATTACAAGACCGGAGGCTACCATTATGCATATTTTTTTTAATGCTAACTCCAAGCAGCCAATTAGTAGCAATACATCATAAAGTAAAATAATTTCAGAACAGAATCTTCATAATGTACAATAGCCATGAGTCAAGAACAGTTTGCTTCTTTTAAATGCTACTCCAGGCAGATAAGTATCACTTAAATTACTCCTTGCATCTAACCTTTTCTTAACAAGAGGTACTGTTTGTTATGTTTTTTTCCTATCATAGCAAACTTCTGCTCTAACTTGCTACCTCTTCAGCAATCCATATTCAATTACACCCGATCTCCAATTTACGGCGACCAATCTTCACCCAAATGCCCCCTAACTCAGTATCGGCACCCTCAGCCCGATACTACTTCATATTCATACCTTTCAAATTAAGGCAGTCCACAGTTGACCTGTTCGCAGTAAGCCCTCGTAACCTCCATTACTGTTCCCGGTGAACGCTTGCTTGCAGATGGCTCGTCTCCCTCCTTGTTGACACGATGATGCGATAGGTGATTACCGAGACAAGCGTTTCACCTCGGCCCTTCTCCTCTCCACGGCCGTACCCTTTTTTTTAAGGAAAGAACCTTGGAGACGGTCTGGCCTACGCACAACGCGGAGCCGTCTCCAAGGAATAATAAAGACTACATAAAAAAGGGAAACTGAGAAAATTGGCTAAATTAGAACTTAGCCCGCCCTAAACCTCTTGGTGTCTGAGGTTTCTATGGCAACATAGGCAACAGCTGATCACTTGAGCCTCCGTTTCAACGTTAGTTGAATCGTCTCGATAATCAGCTGCTGCCTAACAACCACAAGTACCTTTTTTACCACTAATCCAATAATTTCATACTTTCTTGCTTGAACCCACCCAAACCTTTCCATACCAAGCTTTTTCAGCTGTTCTGTGCCAATTTTACCCTACTACTAGACCTTTGAGCCACTCCTAATTAATTATAGCCACCAAAATTCTTTTTTTTTCTTAAAAGGGGAATACCTTATAATGTCTGACATTGACTCAGATGAAGCTGAGGCTTCCATCCCCAGCATGACTAATGATGCCTTTAAAATGAGTATGCAAAGAGAGATGCGCTCCTGCATGCTTGAGACCCTTAATCAAGTTATGTCAAATAAAAGATCTCTACCTATAGAAGAAGAAGACATAACTGAAATACCGAACCCCCAAATAATGAAGAAAATATTAATAACGCTGATAAAAGGGGAAAAAGACTAAAGAAAACCAAGAATAGAGATATAAACCCCTTGAGCACACTAGGAGGTCCTGGCACCTCAGACAAACCAGGAGGTCTGAGCACCTTAACCTTTAAAGGAGGACTTCGCTCCTCAAATTGATTGGGTGTCCTAAGCGCACAACGCATCAAGGTGTCCTAAGCGGCCCAACTCACCAAGGTGTCCCAAGTGCACAAACTATCAAAGTGCTCATTATAATATCCAAATACTGATATGGATAAATAAGAGGATAGCTATACTAACCTAATGGATCAATACGTACTTGACCTTGATGAGGATGACGTAGAATTTGACTGTCAAATTACCGAGGAGGAGCTCCCATCAACCTCTAATGAAATCATAACTAATCCCTTAGGTGAGGAGATGTTCTCCCTATACAATATTAAACACCCAAGAAGTTTAGAATGGTTGCCTCAGGAACCTGTGGCAAAATTCATTAAAAAAATGGCTCAGAAATCCCCTAAAAAGACAAATAAGGAATATCTCGAGGGCAGAATGCTCAAGACCTGCCATACAAGAAAAAGTCTGCTAGACTCCCAACCTTGACCCCGAACTAATCAAGTTCCTCTTCAAACTGGGAAGAGATCCAAGAAAGGGTATAGAGAGATCACTAAAAGCATGCCAAGATCACCCTCCTGACATACTTGGTCCTTTGGCTAGACTAATCGATATGGCAGAGGAAAGCCAAATCAAAGGTACCCCACTCAGGCTGAATTGGTCAGGGTTTTGAGTCAAAGATCACTCATCCTTTTAGGAAACGCCAATGCTGAGATGAATGCAGAAAGGAGAAGGATGGTCCTAACCAAAATCAACACTAAATTAAGTGACATGGCCGACAAAGAACCCTTTCAGAACCCCAAGGGCTTACTATTCAGTGAAGGCATGATTAGGACTCTGGGAAAATATGTTGCAACATTCACAGCACTCGACAAAGCCCAAAATAACATGAGGTGCGTCTTTAATACAAATATTTTGGACGGTCAGGAAGGAGGGGCCTTTCGACTGTCCGTTTTTATCAAAGGCCCTACTTTAGAAACAGAGGATTCGGTAGAGCCTACCAAACATCAACCAACTCTCCACTGTTCTACCCCCAGAGAGGACGAACAACCCACTACAGAGGTGTAAGACCACGCGGTTAACTGCCCAACTTTCAAAGTGAGTACCTTCACTCCTCATTCTTCTTTTTTCCAACAAAAGGTGGGAGGCAGACTCAGATTCTTTTCACTGGGCTGGAAAACAATCACTGTAGACCCTTGAATATTACAAACCACCCAAGGTTTCAAAACAGACTTCTTGAGACTCCCAATTCAAACTTTGGAGCCGAGAACTCTATCACTGACAAAAGAACACCACAAAAAAGTCCAGGAGGAAGTTACCTCTATGCTACACAAAGGGGAATAATAGAAGTGCCGTGTAAATACCAGACGTTTATAAGTACCCTTTGGCTTAGCAGAAAAAGGACAAAGAATGGAGCCCTTTTATAAACCTAAGAGAACTGAACACATTTCTAGTTTACAGACACTGTAAGATGGAGGGTATCCATCTCTTGAGGGATATACTTTTAGAGAAAGACTGGCTATTGAAACTAAAAGTAAAAGACGCTTACTTTACCATTCCCATGGCAAAAGAACACCAACCTTACTTCCAATTCATTTGGAACAACCACTTATTCCAATTTCAGGTTCTCTCCTTCGGCTTATCATCTGCCCTCTGGTATTTCACCAAAATGATGAGGTCTATTGCATCATTCTTTAAGGAAAGGGGAATACAATTAATCGTCTATCTAGATGACACACTTATCATGTCCCAACAATACTCCCAGATCTTACTAGATCTAAATGTAATAATAAACCTTTCAGAGTGCTTAGGATTCAGAATAAATGAAGAGAAATCTATACTTACGCCTTCCAGATCTCTGGAATTCTTAGGTTTTACTGTAGACACATCAGTGCTTAATTTGTAAAAAAATAAGTACCGGTGCTCAAACTTTCTCAGGAGGCAGACTCGACTTCTTCCAGTTAATTCACCCAGCTACATTCCTGGCACCACCCACTTGTACAATTGTCATGCCCACCGCATATGTGGACAACGAGAAAGCCTCAAAAATAATTTACTGCTTGAGAATCATTACATGGATTATAACAGTTCAATTGTTTCACAACAACCTCATTTATTCAAACAAAATGTATTTGAATTATGCCAATTATCATATCTACAAAAGATTATAATGCAGAGCAGAAACCTAGTACCTGTACTATAAATTGAAGTCTTGTGTTCTATCGACTTCACTATGCATAGTTTCCATACGGTAATCTCTATGAAGCGCCTACATGCACTGAAGTTCTGCAGTGAGCGCTATGGAGAGAGGTATCCATTTATGTATAAACATTGCGTTTGGGGGTGTTAAGAGGATGAAGATGAAAGAACACCTCTGAGAGCAACTAACTTTTTCTGGATAGAATTGAATGAGGTTGAAAGTGTGCAATGTTTTACGGAGGTGCTGGCAGGATGTGGAGGGCAAAGAACACCCACACTTCACTAAAAGTGAGGTAGAAGTGTGCTCTAAAACTATATGTACCGCCTTTTTCTATCGTTAGAATAATGCTCTGATCTCTCACTCGTGGGCTCACACAAATTAATTCGTCCATTCTACTTATGTTATTAACATAATATGGTTCATGTTATGCAGATAATAATTATAAAGCAGTAAAACATGAGAGAATGGTATCAGCAGGGAATCAAGCAAACCCGACTTCCAATCCCGGCTTTCCGTGTTTACAAAAATGTGTTTTCCTGGGCAAAGTGCTTTCATGTGCCGAGCTTCATAATCTGCTGCTATGTGGAGTGTATAGAGACAAACGCTGGGTAGATTTTTAAGTGCTATATGTAACAAAAGCAGACCATTCAGTTCAGTGCATAAAACGCATAAAAGCAGTTTACTTTATGGCGTTGTATGCAAGTCTGGTCATTCAAACATCCAAAGTATCCAGGCTCTGTAATGTCCATCGGAGATTAAACAGTCCAGGCTACAGACCCTTTTCTTTATTTCGCAGTGAATTTATGAGCATTTCTCGTTTGTGCACTGAATTATGAGTGTTTGTGTAGCGCGTGGGAACTATTATTTTGCTCCCACGGCGCACATTTTGTCTGCTATCATTTTTTAGTCGTGTGCTCAATAGAAGAATACATCTACACACATTGCAGTGCTGTTGATGAATTTAGTTAATTTCCTTAAAAGTGTGTGTGTTTGGTAAAGCGCCACTTGCCAGGAAGGCTGCTTCTGAGCACTGAAGTGCCCTGGCACAAGTTACAGTCACAGCACTGAAGTACTGAAGTAACGTGGCACAAGTTACAGTCACAGTACACCCTATACACAAGGTGGACCTAGTGCAATACCACCTAGTAGGCATACGCTTCTTGGTGCACGAGGTTTAAATTCTTAAGATATATTTGTTTGTGAGGGTAGTCCAATGTGCCTAGCAGTACTTTCAGTGCTCTAGACTAGTTACATGAAGTGGCTTTGGAGAAGTGTGCTTGCCTACTTGCCCCAAATTAGTAATAATAAGTACTGGGCCAGTGCAATGCCTACAGCATGCAGCGGGTGCTGGTATGATGCAGCAGTAGGAATTCTTAGCACAGTGGTGCAGAGATGCAGCCTGCAGTGTAAGGTCGCCACGTGCGCAGTATGTCAGGCAAGTGAGTTCGCCCAGCGCCCACCACAGACTTCAATGCCACAGCGTCACACAGATCAATCCCTTTCTGCGCTCTTTGAGACTGCACAATGCAGAACTCGCGCTGACACCTGTGATCAGTACAGGCGATACTTGAAGGGTCTCTGTCTGAGTCAAGAAGGGCACAAAGTAACACTGATGCACAAAACACATGCATCATGCCAGAATCAGAGATGGCCAGGCTGTGACAACATATTAGGCAGCCATCCAGGCAGGCATATTTATTTTGAAAAGTTATTGAGGATTCTGACCGCGGAAGAAGAGATTTATAGTCCCGGCCCTCGGAAATAAGTGCCGGTGCATAGCACCGGAAAGCACCGGCACAAATTAAGCACTGAGACACATTGAAATGCCTTCTCTTACTACCTCAAAAGATGATAGTGAAAATACAAAAGGAAATAAGGTTAGCCTTAAAAAAAGAATCCATAACCCTAAGGGAACTAGCGAGATTCCTGGGTCTTTTTTTCAACTAAATACAATCTATATTTCTGGGACCTCTAAACTACAGCGCTCTCTAAAGAGTAAAAGCAAGAGCACTTGGGTCAGGTCTATGGTATGGAGATCAAATACAACTAGATCTCGAAGCAAAATCGGAACTGATGTGGTGGCTAAACAATCTAGATGTTTGGAATGGCAAGGCCATATTTGGGAGCTCACCAGAATTTATAGTAGAATCAGATGCAAGCCTTCATGGCTGGGGGTCCTGCCTACTCGATCAACACACAGGTGGGGTATGGTCACAGACAGAAAGCGTACATCACATAAACTATCTAGAAGTGACCGCCCTAATGAGCTTCAGGAAATTCCTTCAAGGGACATCTGTTATACTGAAAATGGACAATGTATCAACAGTAGCCTATATAAATCGATTAGGGGGTTCCAAATCAGTAGATGCCTCGAATATAGCCAAAAACCTCTGGATTTTCTGACTAGAACACAAAATTGTGTGAAAGGCAGAATACCTACCTGGAAAATGAAATGCCTCTGTGGATTGAAACTCCAGGTTCCTGTTAGACCGCAGCAATTGGAAACTCAACGAGAAAGCATTCAGTGCTCTCAGCCAAATATGGGGCCCTATAGAGACAGACCTATTTGCAAGCAGATTGGCCTTCCAAGTAAGTAATTACTTCAGCTAGATGCCCGACCCAGGTGCTCCAGAAGTAAACACCTATCTCCAACCTTTGAAAGGAATTCAGGCTTACACCTTTCCTCCCTTTGCCATGATACAGAGAGCCCTCCAGAAAGTGAAACAAGACATTTTTTCCCTAGTACTGGTGAAATCCTTTTGCCCATCGCAAGCATGGTTCCTCACAACTTTGGAGCTAGCTTACAAAATCCCCTTTCTCCTTCCAGCCAAGAAACAACTCCTAAGAGACATAGACGGAAGAGATCATCCCCTGGTACAAACTGGGACTTTGAACCTTCTTGCTTTGAAAGTGTCAGGAGATCTAATGAGATCACACGCCTTTTAGGAAGAGCTGCAGATCTCCTCGGGGAATTGTGGGCCTCAGGCACCCACTATAGATATAACAACATCTGGAGAAAATGGGTATGCTGGTGCCTGGAGAGGAACGTGGATTCCGTGGAGGCTCCTGTCGTACACATAGTAAATTTCCTTGTAGAGCAATTTGAAAGGGGTCTCAGTTACAGATCTAATAACTGCTACTGATCAGCCATCTCAGCAGTCCACGCATTAGTGAACTGAAAAATGGTAGGTAAGAACGTCATAGTTTGCAAAGTATTAAAAAGTATTAGACTAAGGAGACTGATTTAGCGGATTACCAGCTTGTGTTACTCCCACAATATATACTCACCTGGGCCCATAAACATTCGTACAATAAGCCAGTAGTACCACTGGGGTAAATTTACCTGCGAGATTGTTTACCTTCACCAAATTCTTACCAACTCGATCTCCTTGATAATAAATGTCCTCTGGGCAATGAATCTAGTTGCTAAGTTATGTTAAGTAGAAATGACATTAAAGTTTTATTCTCCAAATAACCACAGACTCAAAGAGTTTTAAAAGTTTTATCTAATCAAATAACTTTGTGAGTCAAAGATTAAAAAAATACATGTTATACACCGTTTTCCTTCAGGAAGAAATCAAATCAGGTTCAATATAAGTCTTAATTTAAAATATCATGATGACAATACCTGAAGGGGGAGAAACAGAGAGCAGTACAGGGACATACTACACAGAATTATATTTACCTAAGGTGGTGTGAAGACCAAACCCCTGGCCAGGGAGTCAGGTGAAGTTTTCCAGACAGGTCAGGAGATAAAGGATCAGGACATAATCAGGAACGGGAAGGTGATTTCTTCTAAGTGCAACGCCTGCGTCGCACCCCTCTCTGGCACTACTCTCCTTGATTTTTCTTCTGCAAATCCCTTCTTGTATGTGCCTCCTCGATATTTCTTCCGCGATCCCCTTCTAGATGATTGGATTCTTCAATCAGTATTTCGGTCTCTTGAGCAGGGTCTCTGGCATCTGCAGTCTGCGTAGGGTCTGTGACATCTGACTAACTAAACTACCTCAGTTATACTATTCTAAGTTCATGTACCACCCCCAAATGTTTCAATATTGTGAAAACCCCTTTTTCTGATTGGGCAAGGCAAGGGAAGAGGTCATCACACCATGCTAAATGTAAATATTTTACTTTAGGTTCATTGTTCAATGTTCCCGCCCCTTAATTTACTTTCCCAAGGTTTATTCCCACCCGCATTTCACATTATGATCAATACATTGTATATATGTTGTATATCCTTTTCTTCCTCTGTCCGGGTCGATGGGTTAAGTTCCCAAGAGATTCTTGCCAGTGCGACCTTGGCTGAGTTTCAACGGTGTCATCATAGTTCCGGGCAGGTTTGAGTGCGCTTGCGCATAGGTCAGGTGGGGTAGGGATTTCAGTCACCCTCCGAGGCCCAAATATGAACTAATAATAAAGTCAGAAAAAGACATGTTAGAATACGAAAATAAATGAATTCACTGTATATCACTTATCACTACTCTAATCCCATTTACTCCTATATCTCTTTCGCATTAGCAATTTAGTAGAACTTATGAGGTTTAGTTTAAGCAAAGCATGCGCATTAACATGTGAGTTTCAAGCGGCCGTTTTAGAAGCTTATTGTGCAGCTGCAAAGTTTTCCCTCGAAGCATAGAAAACATCATACTATGTAGATGCAGTAGATGCATGCGCAGTAAGAATTCTGTGTTTTTGGCGGCCATTTTAATGACACTTGGGTTACTGGTTAGTAATACACATAGACAAGCTTCCCCTTTATACAGTATAATGTATGTAATACAATATTAGTATTTACAAACAGGTTGATTATAGTGTTACACGTTATTTGAGAGGATTGCATCCGAGCAAGTCTCTTTTATGATGAGAACTTGATCCATCAATTCCCCTCTCTGATGGCATTATATGCCATCATTAATTTCCACTACTAAATCAGATGCCAACTTTAGCATTTTCTATTTCAATTTCTTCTTCAACTCTTTAATTTCTTTCTTTTTCCCTTTAGTGCTGTAAACCCCTCATTCTTTTGTAAAAAAATCTCCCTTTATTTCTTCCAGCTGTATTTCTTCGTATTTTCTTTTCTTTCCCTGTTCGTTCACTTCATGTTTGTTTCTTTTCCTGCAACATTTGTGCCAAAACATAATTGCTAAAACTAATACTGTTATTCCCATTATTGTCATTATCAATTGACCTAAAATACCTTTACCTATGTTAGAAAACCAACTACCTATGGTAGAAATACTATTTGTTAATTTCTTCCATACACTGTCAACTTCCAGTGGTTTTAAATCTTCTTCTAATTTCGTAATATTTTTATATATCCTCCAATTTCAACACTTTCATCAGGAATGTAAGTGCAACAATGTTGCGCTTTCAACATTTTACAGACTCCGCCCTCTTTTGCCAATATTATAACAAGAGCAAGTCGATTTTGCATAACCATAGACCTGACCGCAACCAATTCTATGTTGATCATCAAGAATCCTCCAGCAGTATCAGTAGATAACCGATCAACTACTGTAGACAATTGACACATTTTTGGTGAATTTAGAACTCCCACTGAAGGTATCAATGCACCAAATATATCACCTACCATTTCTGTAAAACTAGTTCTTTTACTACGTTTTAGTCCGTTATTGTCTTCATTGCTTCCAGTGATTCTTTTTACATGGTATACTTTCAGGAATACTATTCCAAAATAGCAACTCCCATACCAGTGGTCAGGCAGCTTAAAATAGGCTTTATTACCACATACATAATAGATTCCAGGAAATACATGGATCTGTTCCTCCTTTTAGTCCCCATCCCCCAATTACTAAGAAATTATGTTCACATTCCCTGGAACCAATAAATGCTTTGTTATATTCTGTTTTTAACCTATGAAGACAGATTTTCCCCTTCTTCTCAAAGTCCAAGGACATAGCAGCATGAGTTTTGCCAGTTGCATAAAGCTCTTCACTCTCAGCCCATTTAGGTATCTGAGGTTTGGGTCCCGAAGCTCTTCTTTGGAAATCCTGTATCCTTTGCTCAACTAAATTAAAAAATATCTTCTCTTCTTCATGTAATTTACAGGTTAAATTGTGCTTGTGTGCTTCAGCTATATCTATTGTTTTCATAGTTCGAAAATATTCACCCATGAATTGTGACTCTCTAGTACTAAGGACAGGGTTCATACTCTTTTGCATAGGAACCTCAGAAAAAATCACATCTACATTAGAATAATAATATTGTAGTTTCCCTGTTCTATAAAATAAGCTTGCTAAAACACTACATGAAATACCATATGTTAATGGGAAATGATAGTTTACCCCTTCTGCTACAGATGCTGGTAGGTTCATACACACATAACAATCACTAACTTCCATTGTTTCTACATATTGTGCTAACAGATTTGCTAACTCATCTTTCACTCGCTCTGATCTCGGTCAGAAGCGAGAGGTTGCGTAAATTGTTTTTTTAATCTAAATGCCGATAATATTCTTGCTGCTAGAAAATTGTTTATTTTTAATGTTTAAAAAGCTAGAGAATTTTTAGGGAGCGAATTGATTTGTTTGGTGAGGGACTGTGAATCGGGTGCTGGGTGTTTTTACGTGGGAATTCTTCTTTCCCTCTCCTTGAGGTCAGCGGTCCAGCTTTTTTCGGACGCTGACGTGGACGCGCACTTCCGCTTCCTCGCTCTTATAGCGAGCCGGTGACGCTGCCACGCTGTGACACTTTCACTCGCTCTGATCTCGGTCAGAAGCGAGAGGTTGCGTAAATTGTTTTTTTAATCTAAATGTTGATAATATTCTTGCTGCTAGAAAATAGTTTATTTTTAATGTCTAAAAAGCTAGAGAATTTTTAGGGAGTGAATTGATTTGTTTGGTGGGGGACTGTGAATCGGGTGCTGGGTGTTTTTACGTGGGAATTCTTCTTTCCCTCTCCTTGAGGTCAGCGGTCCAGCTTTTTTCGGACGCTGACGTGGACGCGCAATTCCGCTTCCTCGCTCTTATAGTGAGCCGATGACGTGGCGGCGCACTGGCCGCACGCAGCGGGCGCACCGCGGGCACGCCTAAGGCGCGCCCAAGGCAAGCCCGTCCGCGCCAGGACGGGAATAGGGGCTAGAACCCCTGGCCTTTTTGTTGCTAATGACTACTGCTATAATAGGGAGCAGCTTTTTAGGTTTAAAATCGATATGAGGAATAAGTGTGCGCACACTTTGCCTTTAGAAGAGGGGGTTACCTAATGCAAATCCTAACAGCTGGTTAGAGTCCTCTTTGGACTCTGTCCTTCCTAAGAAAGAAGTATGCCATCGAGTTGGCCCCAATAAAAAAGCGTGGTACTCCCAGGAACTTAGACAGCTTAAGCAATCCTGTAAACGTTTGGAAAGGAAATGGAGGAAGGATTTTTCAGAGATTAGTAAGAACAAGTATAAAGAATCACTTAAGCTTTATAAGAACGAAATAAAAAGTGTTCAAGCTTCTTACTATCATGGAAAAATTGCCTCTGCATCCAACTCCCCCAGGGAAATTTTAAAAATTATGAAGTCCCTGCTTTCCCTTCCCAGTCCTCTTATCGACTCTAGGGATGCTCAAAAGCGTTGCAAGGAAATAGCAGATTTATTTTCAGCAAAAATTCATAACATCTACTCTACGTTTCGGCAAATTACTGTGGATACTAGTATTCCATCGCCTATTCATCAGGTTATGCTCGAGGAATTTGCTCCGCTGACTTTCGGCCCTGCAGAAGCTTCTGCGTGAGCTTAAATCAGGGTCTCCGGCCGACCCTGCTTCGCCGTCCACCCTTAATTTGGCCTTGGAGACTGTTTGGCCAGTTATTTTGCATGTAGTAAATTCCTCCCTTATAACAGGGCAGGTGCCGCTGCTCTGGAAACAGGCTAGGCTCAAAGCCCTTCTCAAAAAGCCAAATTTAGATCCTTAAGATTGGGCTAATTACCGCCCGATTTCCCTGCTGCCGGGGATCGGTAAATTAGCTGAAAAACATGCCAATTCTATACTGGCAGGTTTTCTTGAGAAAAATATTAATCGCCTCCACTCTACCCAGACCGGCTTCAGGCATCATCAGGGCACGGAGACCGCCCTGCTCGCTGTGGTCGAAGAGTCCAGAAAGATCTTGGACAATGAAGGCTGCGCTGCGATCATTTTATTCGATCTCAGCGCAGCCTTTGATAAGGTTAATCATCAAATTATGGTCCAAAGACTAAGGGGGGTAGGAGTAGCAGGGACTGCCCTTAAGTGGCTGCAGTCCTTTTTGGCTGATAGATCATTTGCGGTTTTTCAAGAGGAGGCTCTCTCTAATCAGACTCCTTTGCACTGTGGAGTTCCCCAGGGGTCCTCTCTTAGCCCTACTATGTTTAATATCTATATGAGGCCCCTCACGGAGGTGGTGGCCCCCTGGGGGATCCACACTGTCATGTACGCTGATGACACCCAGTTGGTGGTCTCTCTCAGTCAGCAAGATAGAGTGAAACCAGCTTTGACCGCCTGCCTTGAGAAGGTTTTTGAGTGGATGAAGTTGTCCTTTCTCAAACTGAATGGTGCCAAGACAGAAATTGTGATCTTGGGCCATGCGTCCCCTGCAAATTTAGATCTTATGTGGCCCAGCTGTATTGGCCCTTCTCCTGCTCCCAAGACGCAGATTAAGAGTCTGGGTGTATGGCTTGATTGTAACCTCAATTTTGCAGTCCAGGCACGCAAAGTGGCGGCTAGTTGTTATAGCCTTCTTAGGATGATGAGGAAGATTCTTCCCTTTCTCCTGTTTGAAGCCAGGCGTATGCTGGTCCAAGCTCTTGTTCTATCACGGCTGGACTATGCGAATTCAGTTTATTTGGGCGCGCCACTAGGAACCACAAAGATTCTTCAGACTGTTCAGAATTGTGCAGCTCGCCTTTTAATGAACGTTCCGAAGCACAGCTCGGCTAAGTTAGCCATTAGTCAGCTGCATTGGCTTCCGGTTCTGGAGAGAATCAGGTTTAAGGCTATGTGTACTATTCATAAGTCGCTTGGGGGTATTGGTCCTCCTATAATTCAGCCAATGGTGCAATTATACCTGACTAATAGAACTCTTAGATCCAGTAACAAACGACTTCTTGTAGCTCCTCTGATTAAACAGTCACGGACGGGAGGGCGTCGGTTCCCCTATAATGCCGCAAAGTTCTGGAACCGGCTTCCAGACTATATCCGTCTCGAGCAGGATTATCTCGGATTCAGGAGGCAGTTGAAGACTTTTCTCTTCCCGTAAGTAGTGGTGAGTGATAGTAAGCGCTGGGATGCCTTCGGGTAGCCATGCGCTATATAAGTCTGTATTCATTCATTCATTTATCTGGTGCTTCTAATTCTACCCTATCTGTTTTGATGTTAGCTACCCTTTCATGTATATTAGTGCTATTCTGTTTATTCGTAACCATCAAATAGGGAATGGCTACTGTTAGTACTAACCAGATTATAAGTACTAAAAATGTGCTACATATACATATTCTACAGCATTTCTTTACACAGTTTTGTTTCTGTTTTCCAGCAGCTCTATTGTCAGCCATTTTCTTTTTGGATAAGAAGATTTCTCTCCTTCAATTTAGTATTTCAATCTGTGACAGAATATTTAGGAAATCTAATAAAAATTTTCTTTCAAGTTGGTCTCACTTCTTCGTCAACTTGTTCCGCATTTAATTCTTCATTACTTTCTTCATTTATTTCCAAATTTTCAAAATCCTCAAGAATAACATATGTACATTCAGGACCTTTGAATTTATTATTCAGTTTTTTTCAATCTTGGGCTTCTTTGTTTGGGGTTTTCAGTTGAGGGCCCAGACTGACTGGATACTTCGTCTACTTGGTCAGGTTCTTCATGTATTGTTTTAAGGTGGTATTTCAATCTCTTGATAATACAAGGTCAATTATCACCTTTTCTGATTCTTTTAGCTTGCACTGCACTTTCACTTTCTTCAAGTGTTCTTTTGTTTACGTTGAATTGCGGCACAACTTGGTTATTCTCGTCTTCAGAATCTCTCTCTATCTGACCTTGCCTTAGTTCATCTGCCTGGATGTGTTCTTCTTCCCTAGTCTGACCCTGTTCAGGTTTTATTTCAATTTGTTTTTCTTCTTCTTCCTGAACCCGTTCTTCTTTTCCTGACTGGTCCTGCTCAGGCCTTTCTGTTTCTTGATTTTCTTCTGCCTGAACGTTTTCTCTAAGACCTATCTGTCCCTTATCAGACTCATGAGCTGTGTCTTCAATTTCTTCTGTCTGAGTAGATTGCTCTCTCCTTATCTGGTCCTGCTGAGGTTCCCTAACAATTGTATTTTCTCTTACCTGAGCTCATTCTTCTGTTCCTATCTGGTCCTCACTCTTTACCTGACTATCTAATCTGGTTTGGCTCCTTGTTCTCACAATTACTTCAGGTATGTCCACTACTGGAATCCAATCGTCCTGACTGATACTTGGTTGTTCTTGGTCAGCTATTTCAGGATCTATTATTCTTGATCCTTCAGCTGTACAACTTTAAGCAGCCCCAACTACTTGAGTCAGTTGAAGTTCTTCTTCGTCAGGTGCTGGTACTCTTTTGATATGGCTTGCATGAATCCAATTAGGCAAGCCTGCACCATTTACTGCTGTTGTTGTAACCAATATAACCTGATGTGGTTTTTCCCACCTTGGTGCTAGGCACGATTCTCGAGTGTGATTCTTCACAACTACCCAGTCACCGGGGTTCAGATCATGAGCTTGGTTCGGCTTCCTGGCAACTGTGTCTTCTCCAACCTGGTGAGAGGTAGAACTCACTTGGTCAGCCAACTCTTTGCAATACTCCAGTACCAAATCATCAGTTATATTCAACAGCTTGTGTCCTTGTATACATGCTTGCCTCCTTGCTCTTCCCATGAGTATTTCATGGGGACTCAATCTGGTATTTTTGTCTGGAATACTTCTGAGTCCCATCAGAACAAGAGATAAAGCATCAGGCTACTCCAGTGGGGTGGATGCACAAACCTTTCCCAGTCTTGACTTAATTGTGCCATTCAATTGTTCTACCACTCCAGAAACCTCTGGGCGGTATGCGCAGTGCAGCTTTTGTTCAATTTTAAATGCTTCACAAATTAATCGAATTATTTCAATATTAAAATGAGACCCTGTGTCTGATTCAATAGTTACTGGAAACCGAACCTAGGAATGAGTTCTCTCAATAGGAGTTGGCCACTGTCAAGCTGTCATTTCTTCTTGTGGGGTATGCTTCCACCCATTTTGAAAATAAACAAACTATGACAAGTACATATTTCAAACCTCGACAAACAGGTAACTGAATGAAATCTATTTGAAGTCTTACAAATTGACCTACCACCTTTCCAATTCTCCCCATACTGACTATTGTTTTCTTGCATGGATTCATTTGTTGACAGGTCAAGCATCTCTGACAAAGACTCTCTGCAAAATTCCCGAACTTTGCAGTAAATTAATCTTGTCTGAAAAGTCTAATCATAGCATCTCTGCCTATGTGGGTGTCTCCATGATCCATCCTAGCCATTGGTGCAAGCATACAGTCTGGCATTATTGGTCTGCCATCTAAGTAAACCCATACACCATCTTCTGCCCTTCTCTGACAACCAACTTTCTCCAACTCCTCTCTTTTCCTTGTTTCCACTTCATCTTGTAGTTCTCTCACTTGTTTCCATGTTTCTAAACCTGAGAGTAGCATAAGTTGGCAGCTGATTCTACAATTTTCAATTTGCTTGTTTACTGCTATTTTATATTTCTCGCAGTGTAGGGCAACCTGGTCAGCATATCGGTTACCTGCAGTCACATGGGGGCATATCAGCAACAACCGGCGATAATTATCGCTAAGCGCACTTAGCGCTAGGATAATTATCGCTGGCTAGCGTGGATTTTTATCGCTGAGATAGCGTGCTATTAGCAACGCTTATCTCAAAAGTGATAAAAATCCTCACGCTAACTGCCTAACATGAGATTATCGTTGGAAACCCAGCGATAATCTCACGCAATGTGGCATTAGCTTGATGATAGGGACTCACAAACTTAGCCATGATATCCACCTTCCATAGGATATCATGGCTAAGTCAGTCCTGAAGCAGGCGTAAGGAAAGTAGCGATAACAGGGGTTATCGCTACTTTCCTTGCCGCTATGCTTCATAGCGTGGGGCTTGATGATAGGAGAAATGTCGCTTAGCGACATTTCTCCTGTCATGTCAGGTCAGGAACGCCCACTTTGCATCTCATTAGAGATGCAATGCTGGGCTTTAGGAATTCCTACGTTAAAGCAAGTTTTCAAGCGTTAGCGTGAGCTTGGTAATTAGGCGATAAAATTATCGCCTCTTTTCGGCCGAAAACGGCCGCAAAAGCGGCGATAATTCTATCGCCTCGCCTTGCTGATATGCCCCATGGTCATTTCCTGACTGATGTGCAGCACATTTGACCACTGCCACTTCTTTTGGCAATTGTATTGCCTCAAGCAATTCTTTCACAAATATTCAGTTTTTAATGGGAGACCCTGAAGAAGTCAGGAAGTCTCTCTGCATCCAGAGCTGGCCAAAGTTGTGCACAACCTCGTAACAATGCTGGCTATCAGTGTAAATGGTTATTCTCCAATTTTTCCCACTTTTGCAAGCTTTGATTAAAGCTATCAATTTGACTACTTGTGCAGACTTGACTCCTGGTAAAATAAGATGCTTCGACTATTCCAGCCAATGTACACACAGCATAAGCAGCACTCAACTCTCATTCCTCATGGCGCATACACGAGCCATCTACAAGGAGCTCATGTTCAGCATTCTTCAAGGGCTCCTCCTGTATGTCTGGACAAGGTTTTGTACTGAGTTCTGTCACGTCAAGACATTCGTGTTCGACTTCATCTTTCACTTCTTCATTGTATGCATCTGGTAACAAGGTAGCTGGGTTAAGGACAGTACATCTGACTATGGTCACGTTTTAAGCCCCTAGTATAATTCTCTCATATTTTGTCATGCTACTAGGGGTAAGATACTGAGTTTGAGTTCTTGTTAAAAGAATTAAAACTGAATGAGGGGCGTACACTTTTACAGGGTGTCCCATCACAATAGAATCGCTCTGTTCCAGACTCATGCACGTTGCGGCCACAGCTTTTAGACAACCAGGCAATGCAGATGCTACAGGGTCCAAGGTAGCAGAAAAATATGCTACAGGATGTCGCATTAGACCATGTCTCTGTGTTAAGACTGAGAGTGCACAATTATCTCTTTCACAACAGAACAGTGCAAATTCTTTCGAATAGTCTGGCATACCTAAAGCAGATGCTTCACACAAACAATTTCGTAATTTCACAAAGACTTCCATGCTTTGATAATCCCACTCTATTGGGTCTCTTGCTCTCTTCTTTGTTATTTGTATCAGGGGTTTTGCCAATAGAGAAAACCCTACAATCCATTGTCTGCAATATCCTACGACACCAAGGAACATTCTTATTTCCCTTTGGGATTGTGGTAATTTCCTTTGTCTTATTATTTTTATTCTCTCAGAGGTCACTCTCCTTAGTCCTCGTTTCTATCTGATGTCCCAAATATTTAACTACTGTTCTGCAAAATTGTAATTTCTCTGGGGACACTTTATGTCCACCTTCGGCTGGATGGTTCAATAAAGCAATGGAATCAGTAAGACTGTAGTGGAGACGGAGTTCTATGTGCACACATTTCTATGTTAGCATAAGCGCTTTAGATGTAAAACGCCATCTTGCCATTTTGCTGCTTTTGCACACGACACTGCAGGTAGCTGTTATTACAAGAAAAGCTGCTTGCTTGCTTTTTCTTCACATGAGAACGGTCTGTTATTCACATACCTAGACGTGCACCGCAACCTTGGTCTGAACACTGTTTGCAGAAGCCGTCAAGGTCAAATAACAATGTATGGTTTTGAATTAAGGTTGATCGGCCCACACTCTAGCCATAACACGCACACAGCTGCAAATATCTGAAACTCGGGTGCCTTAAATATTGCATTTGCATGCATGATTCAGACACTTGGAGAAAACCTTTTCCAGACACAGAGCAGAGCTGATCCTGTGATGTGATTCACCTAAGCTGATATTTACGGTATGGGGTTCCCCATTCAAGCCTGGAGACCTTCTATTAGTTTCATAAAACTAGCTTATTAGTGAAGGGAGGGTGGTTGCCTTCCACTATCATTTGTAATATGATTTCTCCCTTCATTTTCTATGGTATTGTAACAATGCTGATGGTTTTGTTTTTAATCATTTGTCTGCTTATGTTAGCCAAAGTACTGCACCTTAGGGCACATAGTTAAAACTAAATATTTTAAACTTTACCGTGTCTTTGATTACTCTTGTTGTGGACTGATATGAGAATAATAATGAAGAGGTGTTTCTGATTCCCATCATTCCTGAGAGTACTCTAAGTCGCTTGTTCTGGGTTGTCTAATCATTGGTAGCTTCGAGATGATACGGAGAACGAGAGGGACTGATGCTAGTCGGATAGGGGTTCTGGGTACTGAGGTGAGTTTTTGGTACACCACAATTCACTCAGGTCCTGGTTTCCTGCGCATAGTTCTGTGCATGAGCAGAATCCCTGCAACATGGAGCACCCAACGTTTGGTCTTATAATTGAGACGCCTTAGTAGTGCTTATATTTGTCCACAATACCCTCACTCTTGTTTCCGGTTGACGGGAGTGACGGTTTAAACCTACCTACTTAGTTAATATATAGGTTCTCTCAAGCTTGACAATTAAAAAGGTTTCGTTTTATCTTATACCCTTTGTGTGCTGCTGTTCATATAGATTGTTTTTCTTCTCTTTGTCCTGGCTGAAGTTGCTATTGCAGCGCATAGTTGCGCGCCTGTCCGGCGTCATTTGACGCAGTTCGGGGTGCCTGACGATGGGATGTCTATTATCTTGTAGTGAGTGCCGATGCATCGCATCCCTATGAGTTGTTTTACTTTGCCGGCGGTGAATGCGTATGATAATACATTTCACTCATACACTCCTAAGGCAGTCCCGGCTAATTACACGCCATATAGGACGCAGGAAATTCCAATTTCTGCTTGGCAGCATCGTATTTGGTTCAATGGCACCCTCCCCCACACGGTTACACCGGTTCATTTAGGTCCCTTGTCCATTCCAGGGGCCACTTGGCCAGGTTTACACCACATCCACGTCATTTGCAAGCCACGGTGTATGAGTTACGTCAACTCCATACCGCCCTAATTACGGTACATCGGGCTTTAGTGCAATACGTTTCACGCAATGTCCAGGTGGGGGCACCTGGGGTTGCAGCGCAAACAGCTGGCCCGGCCAGGATTACAATTAGTCCCGTCATGGTTAATTCGGTAATGGGCAAGCACCCCCAAAATAAGGACGATATGCCTTATTGGCTTGTTGAGAAATTTGACCAGCTGGAAGCAGTGTTTCCGAATTCTACTCCTGTGGAAAAACACAGGATTCTTACTATTAGTTTTCAGAAAGACTTGGTCCCAGAGGTAGCTGATTGTGACAACTGGGGTAAAGTGTTTGCAGCAGTCTGCTCGAAGTGCTTCGGCACCCCGTCTATGGCTGTACTGCCCTCCACGCAACCGCAAACTAAAACAGGGATGTCTTTTAAAGACGACCGTCCAGCATTTCCAAAACAAAATTGGAAAGCTAAAAAAACAGGGGAAGCAGCAACAGAAACAGGGGTCTCGTCCCGCGTCGCCAGTCCAAGCGACTACTGAACGCACATATGATTTGCGCAATCGCACTAGGATTAGGTCTCCTGATAGATTTCAGGTTCCTGAACAACGTTCTCCTCGTTCTTCACAGGAAACGTCGGTCTCACAGTCCGGTAGAGGAGAACGTGGCAAAGGTCGGGGTGCCCAACAAGGACGTGAGCAGCCCTGACAGACTGACGGTAAAGGCAAGCAGGACATGTTTGCACGACAACGACCCGCGTTTCAGAAGAAGAAAGTTGCTGCACTAACAGCAAGGTATGCCACAGATAGTGAGAATGCAGCTTCGGAACCTAACATGGGCACTAACGCTGCTAGACAGTGCGGCGGAGGTTACAGTAGTGCGGCAAGCACTGCGTCCATATCTGAAGGCGACAGCAACTGACACATTTATTACTGTAGAAACTGCTGATACTAGAGTGGCTCTTAATAGAAGGTGACATACAACGTACCATAAATGGGATTTTTTGGGAAAATCTAACCTCTACATATGACATTCTGTTAGCAGAGGCAGGCTGGCCCCCAGCTTTCATTTTGGCCGCTCCTAGAGGGGAGTCGAAGGATCAGGCTCAGAACTTTGCAGAAGAGTGGGCTCAGGTACTTGCTCCGGTGTTGTACCGTACTCAGGTTGGGTGGGATAAGTTGTTGCCCAGCCATGAGATTCCATTACGGTCTATGCCCCAGCCGCAACCCCAATATCCCATGCGCTGCGAAGCTAGATCTCACGTCACAGAAATCCTTGGACAATTGAAATATCAAGGTGTTATTGAAACATGTGTGTCACCCATGAATAATCCTCTATTCACCGTAACTAAACCTGATGGGTCGTACCGCCTAGTTTTGGATTACAGACATTTGAACTCTCATTGTCGGACCTGTGCCATACAGAATACCCACAGTTCTGCCCTCGTTGATAGTCTCGTGAGAAAAAGGTTTAAGACCACACTTGACATCTCCAATGGCTTTTACAGCCATAATCTGTCCTCGATTAGTAATCAATGGACATACTTTACCCCCGGCGGCAAGCAATACCAATTTAAAAGATTAGCCATGGGCTACAAAAACAGTCCAGGCATCTTTACCGCACGTGTTGCCTCTCTGTTAGAGAGCATTGACCCTGATGCGCACTCGTATGTTGATGATATCTATCTCACAGACGACGAATTATGGCGGCATCTGTGTCGCGTTGACCACATCATTGTCATGTTTGCGGCCTTCAGTTACAAATTCAACTTTGCTAAGTCACACATTGCAGAGTATACAGTGTTGTTTTTGGGCTATGAACTCAACAACAAAGGTCGAGGATTAGCACCTCACTTCCTGGAGAAGTGCGCATGGTTGCATGCTTCGACAACACTGAAGAAACTACAATCTTTGCTGGGTTTTTTGAATTTCGGGCGTACTTACATTCCTGATTATGCCCAGCATATCAAGCTGCTATATGCCTTGGTACAACCTACTTTTTCCAAATTGAGCTGGCTGCCAGAACATTCAGCTATCTTGCAATCTTTGCAGGCTGATCTTCTTGCTTCGAAATACTTACTGACGCGTGATAACCACACTAACCTGGTAATAAGAATTGTGCCTGGCGCAATGGGTTTCATGTACTTAACGTTCAATGAGGGCGACACAGTCCCCATTGCTTACAAATCACACTTGTACACTTCGGCTGAAATGCGCTTTTCCACTGTCGAGAAAGTTTTGACTGCAGTACAGATGGCGATTCTGAAAGAGAGAGCGCTGTCGCAGGGGAAACGCATGCTGGTTGTCACACGGTATCCTGCCCTAGGGGCAGTGACGAAAGCCAGTTTACCTAATTCTAAAGCTTTGCATCCACGTTGGATACAATGGGCCACTTCCTTGACATCGCCGGATGTCACTTACATCTTTGATGCCTCATTGCAGACTCAGGAGTATTTGCAGTATGAATTTGTTCATCCAGCTCCTCTGTCCTTGCGCCTGCTTGAGGATTACCATTGTGTCATTTACACTGACGGTTCGGCGCAACCGGCGACGAATTCTAAGCATGCTTATTCGGCAGCCTGCGCAATAGTGGCTGGTACTTTCGTGAATGGTGAATTCAAATCTGATGTCGTGCATACTCAGACGTTGGGTGATTGTACCGCCCAGTTGGCAGAGCTACGTGCTCTGGTGCTTGCACTGGAGTTTGCTGATCCACGAGTTACTACTCTTATAGTGAGTGACTCTTTTTACTGTCTTTCAATGACAATTTATTCTTTTGGTCTCAAAATGAGTATCGTGATTCCAAAGGTAGCACAATCAAGCATAAAATGGTTTGGGTTCGAGTCGCAGACCTTAAACAACGTCTGCCGCTCGTGAATGTAATTCATACTCTTGGGCACCAGCGAGTAGGTGTCCACGCTGTCAGAAACAGCTTAGCTGACGAAGCAGTGAAAACGGCAGTGGCAACATATCTAGTAGCAGAAGTTACAAGATCCAAAAGTAAGATTGATAATGACATCTTGGCAGCTATTGCTGCAACAGAGAAGGGAAGTGATTACCCTAGAGGTTTCCCTTCAAAATACTCTTATCATTTAGGTCCTGATAAAGTTCCCTATGTGAGAATTAACGACATTTGTGACAGATTGATTCCCAACGCGGAATGCAGACTTTCCTTGATAACAGCGGCTCACGAAGGTATGGCTTCTGCACATGCCGGCGTTTCAGCGACTGTTACTCTCTTACAACAACGTTACTGGTGGCGCGGATTGTATAAACAGGCTCGTGCTTATGTTCTTAATTGTGACATCTGCCAGCAGATAAAACCTTTGACTGCTGCGTGCCCACCTCAAACACAGTTGTACATATCTAATAAACCACTTGGGTGCGTTTATTTAGATCACTGCGGTCCTTTTTCCTCTGATACTGCGTATACGTACATCTTAGTTGCTGTGGATTCGTGTACACGTTTTCTTTGGGTCTGGCCACAATGGAGTTCTGATGCTCGAACTGTCATCAGGGATTTGCTTGTCTTTGGGGGAATTTTCGCATGTGGTACCCTTCATTCTGACCAATGTCCTGTGTTCGCCTCTAAGGCGTACAAAGAAGCCATGAGAAGTTTGGGGGTCCAAGTCACATTTTCATCTCCATACCAGCCTGAGGGCAATAGTGTTGTGTAGCGAATGAACCGTGACTTAAAGCAATCCCTGACAGCTAGGGTTTTAGGTACTGGCAGGAACTGGTTGGCCCATTTGTATAGCGATAGCGTTCAACGTGCACTTAATAATCTCCCTAGAAGGTCTCTGGTTGGGCGGACCCCATACGAAATGCTCTTTGGCATAAAGATGTTTGTCTCGGACCTTGATGATCTAGACATGGCGGCGTCGGCCGCACCCTTTGACGTAGATGATCACTGTGCTGTATTACACAATCTACAAGAGACCAGAGACAGTCTTGCAAAGGAACACTTGCCCTCCACAACTGATGCAGCGCTTCAGATTCTGGTAGTTGGCTGGCTACCTCGAGTTGGTGAGCTGGTCCGTGAGACAAGAAGGAGTTCGGCCCCTCTTATCGTGCTCCAGTACCAGTGCTTGGCGTGTAGTGTACAAGAACAGTCATTTTAACTCCACTTCCTGGTCGCAAGGATAACAGGTACATCTCCATTGACAATGTCAAACTACAGCGAGTGGCCGAATTTTCTTAGTATGACTCCAGCGGTCTCTTGTCCAGCAATGCTGAGAAATTCTGTTTTGGCTCCAGCAAACACCAACAGGCCTGACATTGCCATCGAGATGCATACAGTTACTTATCCTTTATTGCCTCCACCCGCTGGTGGTCCGATTGAAGATACTGAGTAGACTTATCCCACAGATGTGTCGTTGCCTGGTTTACATTCAATTGATCAAGCAAATTTGGAAAAAGTGCTAGCTGTCATTGATAATAACATTAACACCCTTTCTTCCAGAATTTACACATTAGATAATATTGTCTCATCTGTTGTGGATATTGTACAGGATGATATGTCTGTTTTATACCATGTTCAAAATCAATTGTGTTCTATAATGCAGTTTGCATGGACTTTGCAAACATTGAAGGCTGAGAAAGTTCCTTGGGACTACATGAATACATCATCTTTATTCCTGCCGTTTAATTTGACTGCACAACAACAATTCATGTCCATGAAAGATGCAACATACTCATTATTGCATATTGAAAAGTTGGAACCTTTACCTTTCTCTGTGGCCGAATCGAACTCAGCTGTGTGGCTTATCCACGGTGTAATCACCTTGCTGTTTCCATTGTTTAAGTTCAGTTCTTGTATGAAACATTATACCCTAGGTAGATATGAACTGTTGGGTACTGCTTTCCTGCATGAAGTTTGGTCACTCCCATTTACATACAGGTGCATGAGAGAGGGTAAAGAAGTTTATTTAAAAGAGGAAGAATGCACTTCCACACCTGATCACTCAGTAGTCTATAGGCACATCCAATTGCATGGCGCCTGCAACGTTCAGGCACCGAATTTAGCTTGCATTCTGAAGGGAAATCCTGTGCCAGCAATTAAACCAACGTTTACATTATTAGCTAACGGTAGCTATTTGCTTTTAAATAATGAGGCATGCTGCGAAATGCTAGTGGGGATTCCGTACATTGTAACTGTCTCACAATGCGTAGTCTACTGTAAAAATTTCCTTTTCCCACCTCCGCATGGGAGACTGGATGTATCCATCTGGCCTTCCATCCCAACCTTGAAAGCAGAGTTCAACAAGATGAGCAGAATAAGGGCTCTATTGTCTCAAAAAGAAGTCGCTCTGATTTCCTCCTGTGAAACATTTGTCCTTCACGTGGCAAACACCCGCACCGATGTGCATGCGCTTTTAAATACCGATCTCCCCCTTCATTTCGGTGCTCTAATTCATACTATATTCAATGCCTCGTCAACAACTGGCTTGGTGCATTTTTTCAAATTTGTGGGCTCCAGCCTAGTGACCTCCTTCCAAACAATATTTGGTGTGATACCGGCATTTTTTCATTCAATATTTTCCAGCGTCTTCGGTGGGCTACCATTGATTCTCACCCTCACTGCTGGTGTGCTCCTGTTGGTTTGTTTGCTCCGCAATGGTTGCACGGTCTGTATCACACGCGGCTCTTTCAGCTGCACGACCGGATGCTTGAATACTATGGAACATTACCGCTGGCCACTTTAAGCGTGGGCTATGGATAGTCCTTCTGGTTCTCTTACTTTACTTGCGTGCAACCTGTTTTCCATTGCCTAGATTGTCCACTTGAATGGGCTCTGGATTTGTGCCTCTCGAACACGGTGTCTCCTGCCCCGGATTATGATCGACTAATGAGTCCCTTGGTGGCTCATGAGTTGGACTGTTCTGGCATCGGGATTATGGCCTGTGGTGCGGCACATGGAGTCCTAGGGAATTGGGATATATATGCGGCAGCATATGACTTCTTGGCGAGAAGTTATCTTGAAGAACACGCAAGTTGTCCTCTGATTGTGCTAGAGGCTCCGGTTATCGAAGAACATGTATGTTCATTTACTTTACTTGACTGGATGTCTGAATCTTTTACTGAACATTATAATGACTTCCTCTTGGAGGCAGTTGCTACTTATTGTGCCTACACGTTGATGGATTGACTTGAGAGTTGTCCACCTTCCAAACGTCCAACCCCAAATAAAAAAAAAATATCCTTTTTTACTCCACACTAGGCTCTGTCACGCCTTTGCGAGATGTTATATTTTTTTACTTTTTCCAACAAGTTTTTTGAACTGTCACTACCAATTATATGGATTGGCAAAACATGAACTTGGTTCTGTCTCAATCGAACTTGAACTCTGCGTTCCTACAGTGCTTCCCTATTTTGTTCGTGGTCCAATCAAGGGAGGGTGCAGTGGAGATGGAGTTCTATGGGCACACATTGCTATGTTAGCATAAGCCCTTTAGATGTAAAACGCCATTTTGCCACTTTGCTGTTTTTGCACACGACACTGCAGGTAGCTGTTATTACAAGAAAAGCTGCTTGCTTGCTTTTTCTTCACATGAGAACGGTCTGTTGTTCACATACCTAGCCGTGCACTGCGACCTTAGTTTGAACACTGTGTGCAGAAGCCGTCAAGATCAAATAACAATGTATGCTTTTGAATTCAGGTTGATCGGCCCACGCTCTAGCCATAACACCCACACAGCTGCAAATATCGGAAACTTGGGTGCCTTAAATATTGCATTTGTTTGCATGATTCAGACACTTGAAGAAACCCTTTTCCAGAAACAGAGCAGAGCTGATCCTGTGATTTGATTCACCTAAGCTGATATTTACCGAATGGGGTTCCCCATTCAAGCCTAGAGACCTTCTATTAGTTTCATAAAACTAGCTTACTAGTGAAGGGAGGGTAGTTGCCTTCCACTATCATTTTTAATATGATTTCTCCCTTCATTTTCTATGGTATTGTAACAATGCTATGGTTTTGTTTTGAATAATTTGTCTGCTTATGTTTAGCCAAAGTACTGCACGTTAGGGCACGTAGTTAAAAATAAACATTTTAAACTTTACCGTGTCTATGATTACTCTTGTTGTGGACTGATATGAGAATAATAACGAAGAGGTGTTTCTGAATCCAACCATTCCTGAGAGATCTCTAAGTCGCTTGTTCTGGGTTGTCTAATCATTGGTAGCTTCGAGATGATACGGAGAACCAATGAGACACTGATGCTAGTCGGATAGGGGTTCTGGGTACTGAGGTGAGTTTTTGGTACACCACAATTCCCTGGGGTCCTGGTTTCCTGCGCATGAGCAGAATCCCGGCAACAAGACAGTCATCTCTTGTTTTAGATGCGATCAATAGATCTTCAATATATTGTACCAAGGCTGACTCCCTAGGCGGCACTAATGTCTCAAGACACTTTTTCAAAATTTGATTAAAGATTGAAGGCCTCTCAGTATACCCTTGAGGAACGCGATTCCAAACATAAATACGATCCTCAAACTTGAAAGAAAATAAAAACTGACTATCAGGATGCAATGGAATGGAGAACAAGGCATGGTATTAATCAATCACGGTAAACCATCCTGCCTTCCATGGTATCTGGTACAATATCACTGCAGGGTTGGGTATTATAGGGCAACATGGCACCACAATCTTGTTTATCTTCCTCAAATCTCGAACTACCCTATATTTTCCGTTTCTTAATGCCATTTATAAGTGAATTACAGAGACTACTCATTATTTCCTTTAAAATGCCTTGCTCGACCATTCGATCAATTTCTGCTGCAACACCAGCTTTCACTTCAGGACTCATTTTGTATTGTCAAGTATTTGGATAAACTGCACCTTCTTTCACAGTCACCTTCACAGGATCTACATTTTTCATTAATCCTACTTCTTTTCCTGTAAAATCCCACACTTCAGGATTTACTGTTGTTTTGACTTCATTTGGGAAGTCATCTTTGGTCATCATGGAAAACAATTCATCTACTTCTGTTACTTGGTTGGCTAGCATGATTTTGTATACTCCGTCTTCGTCTGGGGTCTGAATCAACAGCATCCGGTGTGCAAAAAATGGTGCAATTCATCTTGCACAGTAGATCCCTTCCTAATAAATTCACAGGGCGGGAGTCACACTCTACAAACTTATGCATCTCTTTGAATTTGCCAAAACGTACCTCCATTGTTTTTGTAATAGGGGTCCTAATTTGTTTATTAGAAACGCCCACTACTTGAATCACTTCTCCCGAGAGGGGTAGGTTTGGGATGTCTGCTATTCTCACAGTAGAACGGGTAGCACCAGTGTCCAACAAAAAGGTAATGTAATTTCCTTCTACCTTACCATCGATACATGGACCTGACTGATCTCCCGGTAAGGATGCGCCAAGTACGCACTCCTCTTCCTCCCCCCTCAGGCACCGTCATAAATTAGTGTCATCAAAATAAGAGTCCTGTAAAAGAAACTGCAATGTTACAAACATTTTCTTACCACTTCCTTCTTGAAATCCGGTGGCCGCACTGTACTTGGCTTGACTCACAAAATTTGGAATAGGGGCAGGTGGCAATTGACTCTGTAGGTTTACAACCTGCTGCGGTTGGCGCATTATCACCTCATTCTGCATCTGTGGATTTAAATTTTGATTTGGGCCATTATTATTCTGTATACTCTTACACTTGTTTTTCCAATGCCCCAATTTTCCGCACCCATGACAGGGAAACTTTTTCTTTGCCTCTTCTCTGCTCAATCGCACTTTTGGTTTAATCCTGTTATTTTCACTATGACTTTGCCCCTCTCCCGTATTTCCGACCAGATTATTTAGCTGGAGTTCTTGCTGTTCTGCAAATTTCACATGGGCCCTCATCACTTTCTCCTCTAAATTCTTTCGTCTATTGTCAATTTCATCTCTGCAGTATTTTGCATATTTGAGAATTTCATCTATGGGCTTCGCTTGCCAGCACAGCATGTGCTGTTAAATCATTTGGGATATATCTTGCCTTAACCCTGACACAAATCGGTACACAAAATGAGTCATGTCCTTATCCCCAATACTTTCAAATCCACTATACTGTTTGAACACCTGTAAAAGGCGTTCATAGTAAGCATGTACAGACTCATCCTTTTCCTGGGTTGTTCTATCTATCTTTATCCAAACTGTTTCATTTGGTGAAATTTTCCATTTTAAGAAAGTGATTACTTGGTGATATTTCTTCATAACCTCTTCTGACAGGGCTCCTGTTTCTACATCCCTTGGGTATTCATCACTAGGTCAATGAACTGTAATTTTACATTCTGTCCACAAATCAGCAGGTACCACTAAGTCAAATGAACCATCCAGATCTTTCAACAAAACCTTCAAAACCTTCACAAACCTCTCAACTTGCCTATACCATTCCACTGGCTTTTCTCTCAATTTAGGGAAATCATTAGTAAAAGATCAAATATCCTGTCGGGTCCATGGGACATGTACATATCCCCCTCCTGGAACCTCTTTCATTGGGCACAATCTTTCAGCCTTCTCTGTTTCTCTCATCAAATATTCAGATGTTGATCGACTTGTCTGTGCCTCTTCCTCTATCGTTGCCCATCTAACTTTCCATCTGTCTAAATCTCCCCATTTTTGCAATATCGTCATCAACTCCTTTATCTGCAATTTTCTTCCTGACATATTCATGTTTTCCAAATCTTTATCTGAAAATTCTGTTCTATAGGGTTTCTGCAACACCTTGGATCTCCCTATCTCTATTCCCATTTCAGAGGCCAAATTTGTCAATTTTTCATGAAATATTTTCATGTTTCGGGTTATGCTTCTGCAAATGAACAGTAATTCTTCCTCACTATAGGTGTTTAACCTATCCAGTCCTACATTTCCAGCTATCATTTCTTCAAATTCAACTCATAGGGGCATATGTATGAAAGGAAAAATTAGTCGCAAACACTGCGAATCGCAAAAAACAGCGTTTGCGACTGATTTTTCGCTATTTCATATGTATGACACAATTCTAAATTGAAAAGTAAGAAATCGCTAAATTAGCGATTTCTTAGGCTGCGAAACAAGAAAACAGCGAATTTCCTAGCTAATACCTAATTTGCGATTCCTTAGCGTTGCGAATATCGCTAACAAGAAATCGCTAGCTAAGAAATCGCAAACACATGTATGAAAAAATCGCAAATTGCGAATTTACGAAATTCGCTAATTAAGAAATCGCTATTAACACCAATTGCTTGCAGGTGGTAAACTGGTGCAAGGTACAAAAACCAGCCCACAATGCAACAAACACACCCACAATGGCTGCAATGTACGTGATAGCCAGGAGGCTGCGTATTCGGGCCCTTGCACACAGGAGAATGAGACAGGAACGTATCTTCAGGCTGCGCATCACCCTGTTCCAGAACACTGAAGAGGAGATCTATGACAAGTACAGACTGCACCCACAGACCATAATGGACCTGATTGAGGAGCTGAAACCCCACTTGGAGCACCCTACTCGCAGGACACAAACAATTCCCACACATGTGCAGGTCCTGTGCTCCCTGCACCTCCTGGCGTCAGGGAGTTTTCAACGGGTCATAGCGGAGGTTGGTGGGGTGTCACAGAGTGCACTTTCGCGCTTCTTCCATGCCTTCCTAGATGCAATGCTACTGAGGCTCTCACATCACATTTACTTCCCCACCACCCAACAGGCATTACAGCAAACGATACTGGACTTCTACCAGATTGCACGTTTCCCCCACGTCACTGGCTGCATTGACGGGACCCATGTGGCCATCACACCCCCAGCAGAAACTGAATATGTCTACAGGAATCGGAAATGCTACCATTCCCTCAACATACAGATTGTGTGCAACGCTAAGTATCACATCACAGACATCGTAGCCAAATACCCCGGCAGTACACATGACTCCTTCATCTTCCGACACAGTGGAATACACAGACGTCTGAGTGCTGGAGAGTTTGGGGAGGGGTACCTGCTCGGTAAATACATTGCACACATCAATACATCCACTACATCACTTGAGGGGGGGGGACATTGACTCACCTATTGTGTTTTTTTCCATGCAGGTGACAGTGCCTATGCAGTGCGCGACTTCATCCTGACCCCATACCTGGATCCTGCAAATGCAAGTGAGAGGAGCTACAACAGGGCACACAGATCTACACGCTGTGTCATTGAGCGAACCTTCGGAATCCTGAAGAGCCGCTTCAGGTGCCTGCATACAACTGGAGGCGCACTGCAATACAGCCCTGAGACCTGCTGTAAAATCGTGGCAAGCTGTGCAATGCTACATAACATGGCAATGAGGAAAGGCACCACAATTGATGTGACCGATACAGACACATCGGATGACGAGCGCCCTGCTCCCCCTGCCAGACCAGCACCAGGAGTTGGGGCAGCTGCTGGACACCAGAGACGGACTGAGATCACACGAAACTACTTTTAGGTGAGTATTGAGGAAATGAGACTACAAAGCCTGATGATGTGTCAAGTGTTTAATCACACTTCACATGAAAGAAATTGTAATTGTCCCCAGCACATGTTGTACACACAGTGCAGAGAAGGCACAAGAAATAGGGCAAACAGCCTTTTGCGGGTTAATGCACCCGTGTTGCAGTCAGTGTCCCCGCAGATGATCACCTCCGTCGGTGCCGTCCAGGGTGAGTGCCCCCCATGGTGCGCCCTTGGCCTGCTACCTGTCTGCCACTGCGGCGTCTTTCACCTGGCAAGGTTGGAGTGATGCTGCTGCGACTCGATGTGTCCTCACTCTCAGCAGAGGCCATTAGTGCGCTGCCACCAGCATTGGCTGTCTGCAGCTGTTCCACAGCAGTGGTCACCTGCGCCAGCCCTCGTGCTATGTCCTGGCAGCAATGTGCCATGTCCACCTGCATGGTTACGCTTCTGCGTGTGAGCGCGCTGGTGGTGGTGCAGAGGCGGTTGACTGCCTTTGTATAATTGTGTAGCCGTGCATTGGCACGTCGTCCAGCCCTGTCATTGGCAGCTTGGGTGTCCCTCAAAGTGGCACAGAGCTCTTGTATTGCCGCTACCATGTTGCGATTGTCCTGATGTATGCGGCCTAGCTGGCGATTTATTGACCGCATTGCCTTGCTTTGCAGGCGCTGTTCCTGCAGCATGCACTGTTCCAAGCCGGAGAACACGGTGCCCTCTCCTTCTGTTGCAGTGCTGCTCCTGGGCCTTGACCTGGAAATGGCCTGTTCCCTTTGCCTTGGTGTTGGTGCGTCATGACGGGGCATGTCTGTCACACCCTGACTCCCCTCTCTCCTGTCGGTGTCATCGCCTGTTGCTGGGACTTCATCCTCAAATGGAGGCAGTGGGGGCACATGTGCGCGCTTCCTGCGCTGAATTGGCTGCTGCTCTGTCTCATCGCTGGAGTCCGCAGGGTCTGCAGGCTCCTCTCCCTCTGCGCTGTCTTCTTGTGGCATGCCGTGTGCTGTGGATGTAAAGGGGACTACATGAGTTTGTGTTACTGTCTGCATGTGGCACTCAATAAAGTTACAATTCTTTGACGGCTAACCTCTGACACATTTCTATTCAATGATCCCCAAAACACATATGTTGCATTTAATTGTGATGGTGTCATGGACACACAGTCAGACACAGTACTACGAGTCCCATGATGCATTGCTGGGTGTGCTGTAAGACCTGGGCTGGATTGGCATGTTCGGAGTTTACTATGCGCATTTGGGGGAGTGTGCAAGGGATGGGGAGGAGTGCAGGGTGATTTGGCATGCATCTTACCTTGTCTGCTGGATGAGGGGTCGGAGCTGTCTATTGCCGCCAAACCACCAACACTCTCAGGCAGGAGGGTAGACTCCACGAGCTCCTCATGGGGGGTTGGCTGCTCTGCAGTGGATGGTCCTCCTCCAGTCTGATTGGCATCCTTGAGTCTGGCTGCCACCCTCTCCTTGGACAGCTCCTCGATGGTGCGTGTGGTGACTCCAACAGCATTCACCTTGCTCTGTATTTCCAGCCAGATTTTCCTCTTCCTGGCTTCTGGGACTTTGAGTGCCTTCTTCCCAAACAGGAGCTCATGGCTGCAGACCATCTCCTCAATGAGGACCTCCTGCTCCTTTTCTGAAAACTTGTGTTTTCTCTTTCTTTTTTCTGCATCTTTGCCCTGCTGGTTTTGTTTGGGATCCATTGCTGGTTGCTGTCTCCAGGAAAGCCTCCTCACACTCCACAAGCAGCCTCTGGGTGTGGCTCAGGTGAGCAGGTGCAGGCAATCACTACAGTTTCCTGTTTGTGATGTCATCAGCCTGCACCAGGCTTGCAGATTCCCGTTTTTGCGATTTCTTATTTAGCGAATTTCGCTATTAAGAAATCGCAATACGGGATTCTGCGAATTATTTGCGATTTTTAAGGAATCGCAAATGATTAGTGATTTATTTTATACATCCCGTTTAGCGAATCTGATTTTGCGAATCGCAAAATCTCGCAAATTAGGATTCACTAAAGGGGAGTTTGATACATATGCCCCTTAATTTGAAAATGTCTAATATTTTCGGTGATGTATTTGGTTTTTTGATTTCTTGTGCCCATCTTTCTATTTCTTCTGGGGTTACTATTGTGGCACTCTTCGTTCCTGTGAATGTCTCTATACATACTTCTTTCGAGCAACCTGGTGTGACTCTTCTGGGTGGGTCATTTATTTGCCCTCTTATAGGTAAGTCCATTAATGAAATCACTGACTCACATTCACTGGCTTGGTCATCAATTATGCTTTTTTCTGTTCTAGGTTCAACGATGGGAGTGGTCATAATGGGTGTTTTAGGACAATTTGATTTATCCCCATACAATGGGACAACAGGACCTATAGTCACTGGTATAGTTAGAGCTTCAGGATGCATGCTTATCTGGGTTATTTTCTGTATAAATTTGCTTCTATTCTTATTTATCGCTTCCCTTTCTCTTTCTTGAAGTACCCTCTCCATTGAATTTCCATATACAACCTGTGGAACTAAAGGTGTTTCTAGAATTGGGGCATTTAGGGTAATTCTATTAGGTCTTTCTTGATAAGGCGGAGGATTTTTCATTAAGTTATCTTCTAAATAATCATCTTCTGAGTCTCCACTATCTGTCATTGCTAAATGTTTTGTTTTCTCTGTACATTTACCTCCTGTCTGTTCCTCAGCCATCAATACAGCATATAATCCTTCAGCCTCCATGGCTTGTCTCCACTGTTTCATCTGCCTATCTCGGGTTTCACGTTGAAATTTGGGATAAAATCTGCTCAAGCTTTTGTCACCTCTTGATATATCACGCTCAAATGCTTCAGTCTCCCATTCTTCTAATGCCGCATACTGTGTTAGACTGGGTCTGGGTTCTAATTCGTTCATTCTAGTGCGTAAATTATGTAAGATTCTTCCATTTAATGTTCCAAACTCTGGAAAAGCTAATATTCCATCATCTTTTGTATATTCTATCCAATTTTCTAACCATACACAGGTATGATAGCCTCTCTCCATCATCATGTAGGATGCGGGCGTTTTCGGGGGAGGGATGAGTATTCCTTCTCTAGTTTTAATGGGTTTATCCTTTTTAAAATAATTTTTAATTTTCTGTATAAATGATATTTTTCTCTTTTCTCCGTACATTTTGTGTGATCTTCCTTTTATGTACTGTTCTTGGGCAAATCCTAAGTACCTTCTGTCTGGATGATTCCCTATCAAAGTAGGATTGTATCTCCACATGCAAAACCCACTATCAATTATTATTATGGCTTCTATTTTCAACTAATCAACTGTCCGCTTTTACTTTAATAATTGACCAATACCAGCGCGGTTTCTTATTCTTCTCACCAATCAGATTCTGTTTCGCTATGCTTTTAGCCAATACCAGCGCGACTCTCAATGACGTCAGTATCATGACTTACTACTGACCCCTCCTTTACAATTCTTCACGCCTGCTGTTCCAACCAATCCCAGCGCAGCCCTCTGTGAAGTCAGTGCAGCACTCACAACTGTCCCCTCCTTTACAAGGTAATGCAAAAACTTATTTTCTCACAATTTTACATGTATTTTGCATTAATTTAACAACATAGAAACATTCGCTACTTTGTCAGATTCTCTAAATTTCAAAGAATAGTAAATTTATTTTGCTGCGAGTAAAACTTTTCCGCTTACTCTTCACATACTGCGAGTAAAACCTTTCCGCTTAATCTTCACTCAAGCATCAGAGAACCTGCTACTCCTTCAGTATTACCCTTTCAAAGACTAAAGTTTCACCAACGAACTTCTTTACTATCAATTATTCTCACTTTCATCCCTAAATCAGTGCTTCTAGTTCTGCGTAACTTTCAGCACCCTCTGTAAATCATGACAAGTAACCTCACTGCAGTGTGGCTTCCATTCGCCACCCGCTATTCTATATTCCCGGGAATTTTCAGACAACATAAAACAGAACACACAGGTTTGGTTAATACATAAATCAATAATTCAATCCACAATATTTTCTACCTAACTAACTAGAAATATAACCCGTAGCTCTGCTACCAAGAAAAAACGGATCCAGTAGATTACTAGCTTGTGTTACTCACACAACGTATACTCAACTGGGCCCACAAACATTAATAAAAAAAGCCAGTAGTACCGCTGGGGTCAAATTTGATTTACCTGCGAGATTGTTTACCTTTACCAAATTCTTACCAACTCGATCTCCTCGATAATAAATTTCCTCTCGACAATGAATCTAGTTGGTAAGTTATATTAAGTCGAAATTACATTAAAGTTTTATTCTCCAAATAACCACAGACTCAAAGAGTTTTAAAAGTTTTATCTAATCAAATAATTTTGTGAGTCAAAGATCAAATACATGTTATACACCGTTTTCCACCAGGAAGCAATCAAATCAGGTTCAATATAAGTCTTAATTTAAAATATCATGATGACAGTACCTGAAGGGGAAGAAACAGAGAGTAGTACAAGGACATACTACACAGAATTATATTTACCTAAGGTGGTGTGAAGACCAAATCCCTGGCCAAGGAAGCAGGTGAAGTTCTCCAGACAAGTCAGGAGATAAAGGATCAGGACAGATTCAGGACCGGGAAGGTGATCTCTTCGAAGTGCAACGCCTGCGTCGCACCTCTCTCTGGCACTACTCTCCTCGATTTTTCTTCTGCGAATCCCTTTGTCAGGAACCTAGTGAACGTCATTTCTGTAATGGAAAATCAGAATTGCAATCGTAGGGTTATTGTGAAGCCCTCTAGTTGCAATTGTTGGGTAAACGTTTAGGCGGAATTGACCCCTTTAAGATGGCCGCCCTAATTGCTAATTCTTCTGATGTACTTGTGCTAAGGCATGGATATCGCGTGAACCGAGATTTCATCCTCGGCGCGCGCGCACTCCATTGCGCACTTCAATTTGAGTCTTGACTGAAGTAGAAGTATTTTCGTGTCGCGCTACAGTTTTCTGTCAAAACTGGTAGCGTTCCTCTTCGTTTTGCACATTCTCTTCAAAAGAGAAGAGCAGCATTCAGACCAGTTCGTCCTCATCACAGCTCCTCGTTTTGGGCAGTTGGTCAACTGTGCTGCCCCTTCAGCTGAGAAGTTCAAAGTTTCCCGCTGCTCGTCGAATTCCTGAGAAGCTTCCAACTATTTCACAGCTCCGGTAGGCTACCGTCAAATTCGAGGTGAGCCAGTGGAATACCATTGTGACCAGAGACAAGTAAGAATTAGACTTGGTAAAGACTGCGTCGTGAACACAGCAAGTTCCAACTCTGTGATAATAAATGCTCAGTCTCCTTTTCCCCTTCCCCCCTGCCTTTCATGCGTGCTTCCCTTTTCTTACCTCCACCCTTGCTCCTACCTGGCTTCCTTTTTGCGCGTTCAGTCCTAGGAGCTGAGCATAAGGAAAAATCAACTTTCAGTTCAAGGCTTCGCCTTTCCTCCCAGAGATTTGAAAAGCAATGAGTATTGACAATCGTTTCTTTCAAGAAGACTACTCAAACTGCTGTATGTTGTAAACCAGAATCCTCTATTGGGTAGTCGCAGCATTAGCGAGGAAGGTAGGAAGAGAGGCCCATAGAAGAATTAGAGAATTAGGTTAGGAAGGGAGTTTAACTGTTCCTTTTCTCTCCCATGTGCATTAGGAAAGTAGCTGTCCCTCAATCCCAGCTGCAACCTACTGAATATACAGAAAAAAGAAAGAAGAGAAGCAATACTCACGCAGAACCTGGTAGGATAAAAGAGAGAGAGAGAGAGGGATCGATAGGAGGAAGAAGTCAGAAGTAGGTACAAGTGTAGTATTGAAGTGTTGTCTCCCTCTGTGCATTAGGTGCTCCTGTATCATCTAAGAAAGACGACGAAGGAGTTCAGGTCCAGCACGAGTGTCTCTTCTCTGTCCACTTCCCCTTTCCCCCGGCCTGGAGAAGCTGCTTAACGCAGTGAGCTCCGGGAGGCGGGCATTGGGAAAAAAGCAACATTCTGCCTCCGTGGAGATTCCAGCGCACCTTCTGACAGATTGAAGTGCCCACGAATTTCCTTCACCCAGGCAGAATGGCTGAGGGATTTAGTTTAAAGGCTTTAGGAGAAATGTTAGAGGGAATTCAGCGAGAAATGGGGACACTTAGTGAAGACAACAAAAATTTAAGGCAGGATATATTAGCTTCCCGTCAAGAGACAATGTTACTCTCTAAAAGGGTTAGTGAAATCACGACAGGAGCTTCCATGTCCCAGTCCTTGTCTAGTAACATTTCAGCTGACCAAGACCAGCGCACAGTAGCACAGGTAGTGCATTCAGTTTCTCCACTTATTCCTTTGGCCCCCCCAGAAAGATTTAGTGGAGATCCACAAAAGGCCCAGCTTTTTCTAACGCAGTGCTCCTTACATTTTATGTGTCGTTCTACTCTCTTTCCAGATGCTCAGTCACGAGTAGCCTTTATATTATCCTACCTGAGTGGGGATGCTGCAAACTGGGCCATGCCTTTAGTTTCACGGGATGATCCTTTTTTGTATGACTTTGAACGTTTCAAGGCTGAATTTTTGAGGATCTTCGATAGACGCAGAATCTCCCAAGCTACAGACAATGAATTGTTAGAGTTGCGTCAGGGATCCAAAGACCTTATAACGTATTTGACTCATTTCAATAAACTTTTAGTAGAAACAAACTGGCCAGAGGAAAAAAGATCTGCCCTATTCTATCGGGGATTACGTGATGACATCAAAGATACATTGGCACAGATTCCAAATCGGCCTACAGAGTTTTCGGAACTAGTGGACCTGGTGTTGGAGATTGATTTCCGAAGTTCAGAGAGAAAAGGAGAAAAGAGGTCACGAGATTTTCGATGGAATATTCCACGATTCGATAGAGCAAGAGCTGATCAGAGTAAGAGTTCAGGAACTTCCCTGGAAGGTGAACCAATGCAGATAGGATCTGTTCGCGGTCCCTTAACCCGAGAAGAGAAAGAACAAAGAAGACAAAAGAAGCTCTGTATGTATTGTGGGAGTGCTGGACATTTTGTGAAGGAGTGTCCTAAGAGACCTAAGACCGTAGCTTCGGGAAACTCCCAAAACCATCTGTAGGCGGAGTCGCTCAGGTGGTGCAACAAGGGAATCCGACTCCTGTGAGCCATCAAATTATGAATACCCTTCAAACTCTAAGTCCACATTTAACCTTGCAAATGACTGTACGATTCAGCAAGAAAGAAATCACAGGAGTGGTCATCATGATTGATTCTGGGGCCACTGGTAACTTTTGCGATATTAAATATGCCAGAAAGATGGGAATCCAAGCGGTGCTTAAGGATCGTAAGGAGTCAGTTAGAGCAGTTGATGGAACCAACCTCTCTTCGGGCCCTATTACACATCATACAGAATTGGTGGAACTCATTCAGTCCAACGGCCACCGAGAAAATATCCAATTCAATTTAATTGATGCTCCGCAATTTCAAATTATCCTAGGTATTCCGTGGCTCTCCTTGCATAACCCTAATATTGATTGGGAACATCGGACAGTCAACATGGATTCATCCTTTTGCTCAGAACATTGTTTCCCGCAAGCTGAAGAGATTTTGGAGCCCTCGCTAGCAACTCTGTTGTCCTATGGGGGAGGATCCATTGGAGTTATTGATACCTTGGAGATTCCAAAGGAATATGAAGAATACAAGGAGGTATTCAGTGAACAAGAGGCTGAGAAGTTGCCACCACATCGTTCTTATGACTGTGCCATTGACTTGGAACCAGGAGTTGCTCTGCCTTGCAGTAGGATTTATGCTTTGACCGAAGCAGAGAACGGCTACCTTAAGGAATACCTCGATAGATATCTTGCCAACGGCTTCATTAGACCGTCTCAGTCGCCGGTCTCTTCTCCGCTGTTCTTCATTCCAAAGAAAGAAGGTTCCTTAAGAACGTGCATAGACTATCGTGCAATCAACCGAGCAACTATTAAGAACCGTTATCCACTACCATTGATCTCTGTTCTTCTTGATCAGATTAAAGATGCTCAGATATTCACCAAACTAGATCTGAGAGGGGCCTATCACCTTATTCGCATGAAGGAGGGGCATGAATGGAAAACTGCCTTCAGAACCAAATATGGATTGTTTGAATATCAGGTTATGCCATTTGGCCTCTGCAATGCTCCAGCGGCATTCCAACATTTTATCAACGACGTCATGGGAGATTTGTTGGATAAGATTGCTGTCATCTATTTGGATGACATTTTAATCTTCTCCAGGGATCCTCAAGAACATTCTGGTCATGTTAAGGCTGTACTAGAAAGGCTCCATCAACATCAACTGTATGTCAAATTAGAAAAATGTGCTTTCAGTGTACAGTCAGTAGAGTTCCTGGGATTCTTAGTGTCTCCTGGTGGGATCACAATGGACGCTAAGAAGGTTCAAGCTGTCATAGAATGGCCTCCACCTAAGAATGTCAGAGAGATCCAGAGCTTCTTGGGGTTTGCCAATTTCTATCGCCGGTTTATTCAAGGATTTTCGCAAAAAATTGTCCCGATTACTCGATTGCTCAAAAAGGGTGTAAAGTTCCAGTGGTCAGTTGAGGCGGAACAAGCTTTTGAGTACCTCAAGAAGAGTTTCACTTCAGCCCCAATCTTGCTTCATGCGGACCCAGCCGAGCCATTCTATGTGGAAGCAGACGCTTCAGATCAAGCTATTGGAGGAGTCTTGTCCCAACGGCACAAAACTACTGGGCAATTGCATCCTGTGGCATATCACTCAAGAAAACTTAGTCCAGCCGAGATCAATTACACCATTGCTGAGAAGGAGTTATTGGCAGTCAAAGATGCTTTTGCCGAATGGAGACATTATCTGCTTGGAGCTCGACATACGGTTACAGTATTCACCGATCACAAGAATTTGCAATTCCTCAAGTCCGCACGAACTTTAACTCCTCGCCAATTGCGATGGTCCCTTTATTTTGCAGATTTTGATTTTGTAATTACTTATCGTCCCGGAAACAAGAATGGCAAGGCGGATGCCTTATCACGAATTCAGACAGAAGCCTCAGAACACCCGATAGATCCACAGCCGATCATTCCCGAATCAAAGATTGTATGTACTCTCTCTCTGACCGACTACAAAGAAGAAATTGGAAAACACATGTCTCCATCTGAAATGACAGAATGGGCAAGTCAGGAAGAGGGAAGAGAGATTGTGGATTCTTTACCATACTTTAATGGAACCCTCTATGTGCCGACTAAGGAGATTCGAGAACATGTTATGAAAGATTGTCACGATCACCCTTTAGCTGGCCATAAGGGCATCCTGAAAACTACCGATCTAATTCAACGTTACTTCTGGTGGCCCCACATGAAAACCCAGATCAAACAATATGTAGATTCCTGTGAGTTATGTGCCCGAGGGAAATCCACTAGACAGGCTCCCCAGGGGTTTTTGCAACCATTACCCATCCCAAAGCACCCTTGGCATACTGTCACATTAGATCTGATAGTGGACCTACCATTGAGTAGAGGTTACAACACAGTATTGGTAGTAGTAGACACCTACACTAAGATGAGTCACTTTATCCCAGTAAAAGGGGTTCCTTCGGCTCCAGAGTTAGCTAAGCTTTTTAGTGAACATATAGTAAAAATACATGGGATTCCCAAGATTCTAATTTCTGACAGAGGTCCCCAATTTGTGTCCCACTTCTGGAGAGCCTTTATGAAGGGTTTAGGAGTAGAGGTCAGACTCTCCACTAGTTACCACCCTGAGACAGATGGTCAGACCGAGAGGATGAATCAAGAGTTAGAACAGTACCTTCGGCTGTTCCTTCTGGATCAGGGAGGCGATTGGTCCGACCTGTTGTGGATGGCTGAATTTGCACAAAATAACGCAAGGAATGTCTCCACCGGTTTTTCCCCATTCTTTTTTAATTTTGGGAGGCATCCAAATCCTTTTACCACTCAAGGAGATTTTGGGGTACCTTCAGTTAAGGATCTGTTCACAGAGTTATCCTCAGCTCATAGGTCAGCGGAATCTAACCTACTCAAGGCAAAAGAAAGCTATAAGAAGCAAGCAGACAAACATAGGAAGAGAGCAAGAGAGTACCAAGTGGGAGATTCAGTTTGGTTGTCCTCACGTCACCTCAGATTGAAAGGCAATCGAAAATTTCAGCCTCGTTTTGTGGGTCCTTTTCCTATAGAACAGGTCTTGGGTCCAGTGACTGTAAAATTGAAACTACCTGCTCATTTGGGTATCCATCCTGTCTTTCACGTTTCCCTCTTAAAGGCTGTGGCATCAAATCTTAGGAAAAGTAAGACACCCCCCCCTTTAAAGATTGAAGAACATTTAGAGTATGAAGTTAAAGGGATCTTAGATTCTAAAAAGATTAGAGGAAAACTATTTTATCTAATTGACTGGAAGGGGTATGGTCCTGAAGAAAGATCCTGGGAACCTGCAGAAGAGGTTCATGCTCCATTACATATAAAACGTTTTCATTTGCAACACCCCTTCAAACCAAGACCGATCAATCGGTCATTGAGAGGGGGTACTGTCAGGAACCTAGTGAACGTCATTTCTGTAATGGAAAATCAGAATTGCAATCGTAGGGTTATTGTGAAGCCCTCTAGTTGCAATTGTTGGGTAAACGTTTAGGCGGAATTGACCCCTTTAAGATGGCCGCCCTAATTGCTAATTCTTCTGATGTACTTGTGCTAAGGCATGGATATCGCGTGAACCGAGATTTCATCCTCGGCGCGCGCGCACTCCATTGCGCACTTCAATTTGAGTCTTGACTGAAGTAGAAGTATTTTCGTGTCGCGCTACAGTTTTCTGTCAAAACTGGTAGCGTTCCTCTTCGTTTTGCACATTCTCTTCAAAAGAGAAGAGCAGCATTCAGACCAGTTCGTCCTCATCACAGCTCCTCGTTTTGGGCAGTTGGTCAACTGTGCTGCCCCTTCAGCTGAGAAGTTCAAAGTTTCCCGCTGCTCGTCGAATTCCTGAGAAGCTTCCAACTATTTCACAGCTCCGGTAGGCTACCGTCAAATTCGAGGTGAGCCAGTGGAATACCATTGTGACCAGAGACAAGTAAGAATTAGACTTGGTAAAGACTGCGTCGTGAACACAGCAAGTTCCAACTCTGTGATAATAAATGCTCAGTCTCCTTTTCCCCTTCCCCCCTGCCTTTCATGCGTGCTTCCCTTTTCTTACCTCCACCCTTGCTCCTACCTGGCTTCCTTTTTGCGCGTTCAGTCCTAGGAGCTGAGCATAAGGAAAAATCAACTTTCAGTTCAAGGCTTCGCCTTTCCTCCCAGAGATTTGAAAAGCAATGAGTATTGACAATCGTTTCTTTCAAGAAGACTACTCAAACTGCTGTATGTTGTAAACCAGAATCCTCTATTGGGTAGTCGCAGCATTAGCGAGGAAGGTAGGAAGAGAGGCCCATAGAAGAATTAGAGAATTAGGTTAGGAAGGGAGTTTAACTGTTCCTTTTCTCTCCCATGTGCATTAGGAAAGTAGCTGTCCCTCAATCCCAGCTGCAACCTACTGAATATACAGAAAAAAGAAAGAAGAGAAGCAATACTCACGCAGAACCTGGTAGGATAAAAGAGAGAGAGAGAGAGGGATCGATAGGAGGAAGAAGTCAGAAGTAGGTACAAGTGTAGTATTGAAGTGTTGTCTCCCTCTGTGCATTAGGTGCTCCTGTATCATCTAAGAAAGACGACGAAGGAGTTCAGGTCCAGCACGAGTGTCTCTTCTCTGTCCACTTCCCCTTTCCCCCGGCCTGGAGAAGCTGCTTAACGCAGTGAGCTCCGGGAGGCGGGCATTGGGAAAAAAGCAACATTCTGCCGCCGTGGAGATTCCAGCGCACCTTCTGACACCCTTCTTGTATGTGCCTCCTCGATATTTCTTCCGCGATCTCCTTCTAGATGATTGGATTCTTCGATCAGTATTTTGGTCTCTCGAGCAGGGTCTCTGGCATCTGCAGTCTGCGTAGGGTCTGTGACATCTGACTAACTAAACTACCTCAGTTATACTATTCTATGTTCATGTACCACCCCCAAATGTTTCAATATCATGAAAAACCCTACTTCTGATTGGGCAAGGCAAGGGAAGAGGTCATCACACCATGCTAAATGTAATTATTTGACTTTAGGTTCATTGTTCAATGTTCCCGCCCCTTAATTTACTTTCCCAAGCTTTATTCCCACCCGCATTTCACATTATGATCAATACATTGTATATATTTTGTATATCCTTTTCTTCCTCTGTCCGGGTGGATGGGTTAAGTTCCCAAGAGATTCTTGCCAGTGCGACCTTGGCTGAGTTTCAACGGTGTCATCATAGTTTCGGGCAGGTGTGAGTGTGCTTGCGCATAGGTCAGGTGGGGTAGGGATTTCAGTCACCCTCCGAGGCCCAAATATGAACTAATAATAAAGTCAGAAAAAGACATGTTAGAATACGAAAATAAATGAATTCACAGTATACCACTTATCACTACTCTAATCTAATTTTCTTATATATCTCTTTCGCATTAGCAATTTAGTAGAACTTATAAGGTTAAGTTTAAGCAAATCATGCGCATTAACATGTGAGTTTCAAGCGGCCATTTTAAAAGCTTATTGCGCAGCTGCAAAGTTTTCCCTCCAAGCATAGAAAACATCATACTACGTAGATGCAGTAGATGCATGCGCAGTAAGAATCCCTCGTTTTTGGTGGCCATTTTAATGACACTCGGGTTACTGGTTAGTAATACACATAGACAAGCTTCCAATTTATACAGTATAATGTGTGTAATGCAATATTAGTATTTACGAACAGGTTGATTAGTGTTACACGTTATTTGAGATGATTGCATCCAAGCAAGTCTCTTTTATTATGAGACCGTGCGCCAACAAGACCCCCAAACCTAAATACGATACACTCTGGGATGTCAGTCTAATTCTGAACCTGTTCACAACTTGGCCTGTTAACAAACACCTGGATTAGAAATGACTCTCCATTAAACTGGCATCACTCCTTTTTTTAATCTCCTGCCGTAGAGTTTCAGACATTAAAGCCTTAGAGGTCAGTAATAGAGTTTATGATATGTTCGGTGTGAAATTTGAGATTATCAGAAGAACTAAAACTATGACAGACACAATCTTCTATCCTAAGTTGGATGCTTGCAAAAAATTGTGTGTGGTAGATTGTATGAAAGAATACGAGTCTAGAATAAGCGAACATCGTATGCATGGTGGGAACCAATTACTTATATTCTACGTTAAACCCTTTAAACCCATAACACAAGCCTCAATAGTGAGATGGGTTAAATGTGTCATGCAATTAGCAGGTATTGATTGATCTTTGAAAATTCCAAGCACACTCCGTTAGAGGAGCTATGGCAAGTAAATCCTTCTTAACAGGTGGTAAATTGGATGACATCCTTAAGGCAGCTGCCTGGTTGAAATCAAACACCTTTGCAAAGCACTATTACAAACCAATCAAACATATGCTAGATGTCGTATTACAAAGCTACCAACATGCATAATGGTAGCCTCCGGTAATTAAATTGTCATTCTCCTAATACTACGTCAAGAGAATCTGGATTTTATTAAAGACACCTAGGCTAACATTATCCCACCCTGTCCCTCCCCAGAGTTGGACAATAAAATATAAAGAAGAAATATTCTGGAGAAATTCAACCTTTATCGATAACACTGTTACTAAGCTTATGCAATCTTCTTTTTATTCATTTAAATACATCATTAGATGCCTCTTTCATTGTCTCAAGTTTTTCCTTGTCAGTCAACAAAAGCCTCATACTTTTTTTCCTTTCAGATAACTCGACATAATTAATTCTCACTGCCTTTCAGAAGCAAGATCTTCAGAAAGAATCAAGATGAAACACTTTGGCTCAAATCTCTTCATTCTACTTCACCTGGAATCCAAATTCAATTTTAAAGACATTTACTTATAGATTTTCTAATACATTTCATCGCATTAAAAAGAGGCAGACTGCTCTTGGCTCATGGCTATTGTACATTATGAAGATTTCTGTTTTGGAATTATTTTACTTTATGATGTATTGCTTCTAAGTGGCTGCCTGCTTGGAGTTAGCATTAAAAGAAATATAAATAATGTTAGACTCTGTGGAGCAGATTTACAAGAAAGTGACGCATCTGTAGAGATGTGTCACTTTCCCTGCGCTATGGTGCAAAACCCTTGCATCACCATGGATGCGCCTTATTTACAATATGGCGCACCATGGCACATGGATTGACAGATGCAGAGTCGTGTCGCAAGCACGACGCAACTCCAGCAATGCGTGTTGCAGCCTATTCCCAATACACTGCGTCACTCCTTATGCCTGCTTCAAGCAAGCGTATGGTTTTGACCTAGTGGCGTCCTAAAAGTCACGCATTGAAATCTTGTAGATTTCACTGCGTCACTTTTACAAGGCTTTCCTGCGTGTGAACGCCTACCCTGCATACATTATACCTGACACGGGTATAATGTCACACAGGGCTTTACAACGTGATGCATCTCCCTAGATGCGTCACGTGGTAAATGTTTGCAACTTTTACACCGCCGCTGCGTCATAAATTTGACGCAACAACAGTGCAAAACTGCAAAAGTGATGCAAGGGGGCTTGTAAATCTGCCCGTGTCTTTAATGAAACCCGGATTCACTTGTCATAGTATTAGGAGAATCGCAATACTCCTGAGTCAATAAATACATGACCTAAAGAGAGCTTACCCTGTTTTTTAAAAGTACTCTGAGCTTAAGCTGTATGACCTTCAGCTGGAGTGCGGGGACTTCTAGTAGTGGTTTCTATGGTTGCACTCTGTGCCTTGAACAATGTTAAAAAGTAGACTTAAAGATGTTATTTTTTTTCATTCAAAACATATTATGACAATTAGTTTTATTAAACGTTGCAATGTGTGGATTTATGATATAAACTATTGATTATAGTTATTGGTGATTTTTTGACAAAGCCACTATGTCTCCCTTACATAAAATAACACCCTTTATATTGTTACACTGTCAGTGGTGAGCCCAACTGCCCACTGCAATCCCACTAGGAGGTACTGCGCCCAACTTCCCAGGCCCAACTCCCACTTCGCCCAACCCCCCCACCTCGTACAGCCAAAGACCATGTGCAGCAGGGAGGTGGGTGCCAGTGGGGGGTTGGGCGCAGTGACTAAAGTAACTATAACTGGTGCCCTCCTCATGCCCTACTAACATAACCGCAACATCTGAAATGAGATTGTTGATGACAACACTGTGCATGGCGGGGGCTCAAATTATAGTTACTTTATGGCATTAGTTATAGTTACTTGATATAACTATAACAGGTACATTTCAGTGATTATGTTCCTTTAAAACAGTATGGTATTACTGACATTTTCATCTAACTATAGAATCCCTTTAACCTTTTGGTTTTGAAGTGAAAATATATATATCACTAATATAATGAGCAACCCAGTACAGTTATTAATTTCACATTTGTATTGCAAGCATGTAGATGCCACATATTTCGAAATGATTATGCTATCCAGACTTTCTTCATTATCAAACGGGTGGAATAGGAATTTGGTGAAGCAGCCTTTTCCCATTAAGTCGAATGTAATTAATCTCTTTCAGAGCTTCCTTCTCCACCTAGTAACAGTGAGCAGCACCGACGTGAACAATCAGAAACATAAATAAATCAAACTGCAAATTAATGATGTAGAAAGGGGGCAAGTGTGAGCTTTATTCCACTGTTAACCGGAAAAATAGTTTCAGGCATAAATATAAAAGTTCTTCCAAGACCAAGACAAACACTATGAGGAATCTACCAAAATCAATGCCTGTAATTATTTAACTGTAGATCGTTTGTATCAAATGGAAAACCGAGATTCTAGTGGCTTTCCTTGTACATGCCGATCCCATAAAAGAATGGTGCTTCTGGGAGCAAGTGGAGTCCCACATGTTTTCACAAGGAAAACACACAAAGGGGCAATTATGAAAACATTTTGCACTTTGTTTGCATCACAAAAGTGAAGCAAACCAGCACAATTGTTTTTTGTCATATGCTTTCCGGCCTGGAAAGTTGCCTAAAAGTAACTCTGATTTGTGTTACTTATCATCAAGGGGTGTTAAATGGATGGTACATGGGTGTTGCCATGCAACCATCCATGCTTTTTGATGCAAAAGCCTATCTAACAAAAGTCTGAGAAATAGTTTTGCATCAAAAATTAATGCCACTTGCAAACAGGCGTTAAAAGAAGAAATGTTTTCATTTATCCTTTCTTTTCTGACTTTACATGTGTGCTGCACTGTACAGCACACATACAAAGTAATTAAAGTTTTAAAAAGTGTCTAGGCATAGTATTTTATACTGGAAGGCAACCCTTCCAGTACAAAAACTATGCTCGGCTCATGCACACACTAAGGCTCAGTTCTGGACTGGCGCTAAGCAGGGAGGTGAGAGCCTTATATCTGTAGATATGGTGCTCTCCTGCTCTCTCCTTCCCACGCTACGCAGTGCAACAATTTTGGCTGCATTGAACTTAGTAAATCTGGCCAAAGGTGTGTACAATAAAGTTCATGAGTAGGCACCTTGTGGCCTTTCCGATCTCATGTAATAAACTAAGCAGTTTTTAGTGTTAGAAATTATTTGTGCAAATTAAAACTCCCTACCTCTCTCCCCCAAAAATATCCCACAAGCACTAAAGGGTTTGCCTACATGGGTAGCACGCTACACCTTGTAGGGAGTGTGGTTGGAAGGATGTTGTCTTTGTTTTGATACTATGTGGGAAATGTTCCCATATCGTGCGTGATGACCACCGAGGTGCGATGCTTAGCAGTGTATTGAATAAAAAAATGTGAGAGATAGGTAAGCAGTGTAGGGTTTTCAGTAAGCAGGCAGCTTTGAATGGCTCTACAGGTCCTTTTTATACTATATCGTATTTTCATAGTCCACTGAGATGGTTACTGTACTGGGTTGTTCATTGTGACCTATCTTTTTTAAACTGTGAAGTTTATGGTCCTAAGCAAGCATAGGTTGGAGGGAGACAGGGATCAGAGAACATCTGGGATGGAATTTCTTACTATGTTACCATATCTTGCTGCCATTGAGAAAGGTCATAGTTTTTAGCCTGTTGGGACCTGCAGTGGTGGACTACATTAAAGTCCTTCATTGTCCAGCTGCATGTGGTAGATCTCTTCAGTTATTCCATGTCTGTTCAGTTACTGACAGGTGGTTTAATACCGTGGTCTGGTACGGTAATGGTGATGGATATGGCCCATAGCAGTGTTGTCTTATGTGAATGTGAGAGTGTCAAGCTGTAGAAGGAAATTATTATGCAGTCTGTAAAAATGTGATACTTGTATAGCGCACTACTCACCCGCAAGGGTCTCAAGGCGCTTGTACGAATACCGCTGTGGAACCCATCCTGGCTTTCCCTGTGAGGCGTCCACTCCTGGGCACCCCCAAGGTGGAGGTCAGGCATCCTTAGCGTTGTGGGGCCCGTTGTGGAGATTAAGCAAGCTATTGCCCAGAGTTGCAGAGTGGGACTCCATGATTGGAATAGGCACAGAGGCGAGAATTATCAGGTCCGTGGAATATTTGAGCCCAAGACCCGCTGAGGCGAGGAATTGAACCCTGGTCCCGGGCTAGACCTCTGCATCAGGGTCTGCCGCTCTAATCATTGAGCCACACTTCTCCACTGTATGTCTGTATGAACTACAATTGACTGCCCAACCGCAGAGTGATATGGAATTAAGTATTAGTATAAGATAGTAGAGTAATATGTTGTATTGTACTGGAGCACATTTATATAGCACTATCTACCCCTGAAGAGGTATTGTAGCACTTTACGCCAAGCAACATACTGCTCCGGAACCCAGGGTTAGACCTTTTTTGGGTTATTGTTGGTGATTGTGATAAGTCTTGTGGGAGTTAGGTGTGAGATGGGATGAGTGAATTTATGCATTGGTTATCTGAAGACGATAGTTGCATACAATGGGTACACATCTCACGAAACAATTTTATGCAATTAGATGTAGGAATGCCTCATTCCGGTATCTTTCTGATGATGAAGATGGTGAAAGTGGTGCTGCCATCAAATCTCTTCAGCCAGCTCCGGCTGGACGAGGTGCCTCGGGAGACCTGAATCGAATCAGGAGAAGCAAGAGGTGAGCCCATTCAGAGCAAGAAGTCAGCGATGCTCTGATTCCAGCGTGTGTGGATGGTAGGACTGACCTGGAAGCAGTGGTGGATGTGGGCACTCTGATACCAGAAGGTATCTATTAATAATGCAGCAGGTGCAGTGGCACAGTTGCCCTGGGGCTTTAGGGGCCCAATGCACCTATACAATGATTGTATTTAACTATCAAACCAGTCAATCTGGGATCATTACCCTTGCCTGCTCTGTGGCACCCTTGCTAATTCACAAATCTCTCCCCCAAACTTGTAACATTGTTTTGTGCGATGTATACCGATTGGATGCAACTATCATCTTAAGATATTGAAACATCAGCCCTGAAGAAGTGGATAGTCCCTCGAAAACACGAAGCAAGATATTCTATTAAAGATTAACTTTATATTAAATCGCACAGGAGTGATAATGTTGTTGATTTTAGTGGAATTAAATCCTATGAAAGGATAACATTTAAGTACTATAAAAGTTACAGATACCTCCACAGGTGAACTTCAATGGCCACACTACCTCCCCAGTGTGTCTGTCAGCCATGGGCTGACACTGGGGAGATATATAAAGGCCTCTCTGGTGCTTTGCACCAGACGGATTCCTTTATTTTATTTTTACGTCAGGCTGCTTAGAAGGAGCCTACCGAGCAGTCTGAGTGTTTTGTATTTTTTACTGTAATGAGGAGCAGGGCACACTAGCATCATTACAGTAAAGTGAAAGTATAACAAACCGATAGGCACATTTTACTCACTGCATCAGTGGTCGGGACATATCTCAGCCCCCCGAGCACTGATTCTCTTGGGAGAGAAATCATTGGTAAGGGGAGAATCTGCCATTTGGAATGGTATCTGTGCCCAGTGGATCACTGTGATGAAATGTGGTGTATTATATTGTGTGGTTGGGTGACTTTACTGTGTAACACACTTAACAACCCTTTTAGGACCCATAGGTTTCATTTGTCAAACCTTCAGCTTAACCCTGGGTAGCTGTGTCTCTGAGTAGCAAGGCCTACACAAAGGCACAAGTAAAAAGCACTTAAACAGCACCAAAACAATTCAACAACATACCAAAGAAATCAGACACCAATTTAATAAAGTAGACAGTATTTTAATGTATTTTTGGACACCACAATGAAAAAGATCCACTGGGGGGTTCAGAAGATATAGAATTTACAAGGTATAGTAAATCAAAGTATTTCACTTGTTAGACCTGGCAACCTTGCCGTGGTTTCCCCCCTACGTTTTTGCCTGCAGACCTCCTGTTTTTGCTGATTCCATTTTAGCTGGCCTTAGGACTCTGCACACTTTGCCATTGCTAGCCAGTGCTAACATACTTGTGCTCTTTTCCTAAAGCATAACAACATTGGCTGATACCCAATTGGCTTATAAGTCCCATGTAATGTGCACTACATGTGCCCAGGGCCTGTAAATTAAATGTGACTAATGAGCCTGCAGCACAAGCTGTGCCACCCACTTAAGTAGCCCTTTAAACATGTCTCAGGCTGGTCATTGCAAAGTGTGTGTGTTTAATTTGAACCTGCATGTCAACCTGACAAACTAAACCTTTTGCCAAGCTCAAGCCTTCCTTTTTAATACATATGGCATCCCTAAGGTAGGCCCTGAACAGCACCAAGGGCACAGTGATGTGTATTTAAAAAGTTGTATATGTACTTTTTAAGTTTTACATGTCCTGGGAGTGAAAAACTCTTAAATTCCTATTTCACTACTGCAAGGCCTGTCTCTCTCATAGGAGAACATTGGAGTTCCCTTATTACATTTTATAAGTCTAGTTTTCAAATGGGAAGAGATAATTGTTTCATATTTGGTGTCTCTGGAATCCTAATTAAAATCCTAAGTTCTGGTGAAGTCGAATTTTAAGTTACATTTCTGAAAATGCCACTATTCCAATGTGATTCTAATGCTCTAGTTTCAACAGAACACCAAGAATTTAAACCCTGTTTCTCACAAGGTGATCGATACCTTTGAAACGCTCATCAAAAAGGACATTCTCAAGTTGTCCTCAGGTTTGTCTAAATGTTTGAACATGTCAAAAGCTGACAGGGCGGCTCTGAAATATCTTTCGTTGTATCTCACTCCGGCTGATAAAGGTGGAGCATGGGTTGTTATGGGTCGTTGTTTTTTACGATATGAAAGTTGATACCATGCTGCAGGATGAAACCACTTACCTACCTTTTTCTCAAGATCCTACCAATGAGTTCTTAAGCATTCTCACCGAGGTTTTGACACATGCCAAAGAGATGGCTTGGATTATGGATAAGGAAAGGGAGTTTCTTTTCACAAGGCACCACAGGCACCCCTTGATATATATGCTTCCTAAGGTACATAAGTCTTTGAGGGACCCACCGTTAAGACCTATAGTGTTAGGTTGCCGCTCGATACATGAACCTTTGGGCCATTATTTGGACACATTTTTGCACACCATTGTTCAATCTGGAAATACTTATCTACAGGACACTATTCATCTGTTGCAACTCCTTCAAGAAATTGCCATACTGCCTCTTTCTGAAATCTGGCTATGCACAATTGACGTGACAGCCCTTTATACCTCGATCCCTCACTCTGAAGGTTTTGAGGCAGTGGATTGGGCCCTTTTACGCCAAGAAAACATACGCGCAGACAAGGTGTTTTTATTGGAACTTCTTCAATTCTCATTGTTTCACAGCTATTTCAGATGGAGAGATAGATACTTCCTACAGACGAATGGAACCGCCATGGGTTTTTCTGGTGCTCCCAGCTACGCGAATATCTTCATGACGCAATTCGAATCAACTCTTATTCTATCAAATCCTGAATGGGTTGACAATCTTATTCTCTATAGGAGATATATAGATGATATTCTAGTTGTTTGGCAGGGATCAAGAGACAAGCTGATTGAAAATCTGACGTCAACTAACGCCAGACACCCTAGGATTAAGTTCACCCATACCACTGATCAACATCACATCTCTCACCTGGATGTTAATATTGAATTGGACGGCACAAATATCACTACCTCCATGTATAATGTAATGTAATTGCTACTTTTAAAGCGCACTGTGACCCAACGGGTATCCTGGCGCTGAGAGACGTGGGACCTGTCAACATCAAATCAAAGTGGTGCAATAAGAGCAGGAGAAAGACAGATGTTCTACTCTAGGATAGAGCCAGGTCTTTCATTTCTTTCTGAACTGCAGTAGGTCTTCCATCTGGTGCAGCTCCGTAGGGAGACTACTCCAGCAACGCTAAAAGCACGGCCCCCAGTTTTGCTCTGCTGGTCCTGGGTACCTTCACCCAGTTAGCTGAGGACGAACTGAGGTTACGAATGGGAGCATACCAACCAAATTTTTTCTGCAACAGTTTGGGCCCCGTACCGTGCAGAGCCTTAAATACAATACAGAGTGATTTGAATTGAATCCTCTGCAGTATTGGGAGCCAATGGAGCTTCGCAAGGGCCTGGGATGCAGAGGCCCGCCGAGGTCTCACCAGAGCCAGCTTGGCCGCCACAGTCTGGATTCTCTGTAGTCTCCCAATCAAATACTTTGGGGACTCCAGCAACAAGGCATTACAATAGTCCAGCCTGCTCATAATGACACTCCTTACCACCAGAGCGCATGCCTGTGTTGGTAGCAATGGAAGGATCTTCCGAAGTACCCTGATAAGGGAGAAACTACTCCCAACAGTCTTGTTGACTTGAGTTTCCAGGGTCAACTTCTAATTGAAACAGATTCCCAGATTGCGAACCGTCTCAGAGGGCACGAGAGGTGTATCAGAGGGGATGGGCGAAAAGTCGGTTGGAAGAGAATATGGCACTTTCCCACCAGCACAGCATAAAATCTCAGTTTTGTCTGCGTTAAATTGCAGAGAGTTATTTTTCAGCCAGTTTACCACGTCCTGCATACAGGCATTGAAATTATCCAAAGGGGTTGACTGGTCCCCCTCCAGGGGTAGAATAAGCTGAGTATAGTCAGCATAATTCACTAAGCCTATATCATGGGACTTAATGACGGCCAACAGGGGACGCATGTACGCATTAAATAATATAGGGCTAATTGCAGATCCCTGAGGGACCCCATGTCGAATCTCGATGAACTGTGACTGAAAGAAATGTACTGACTGCAATAACTCATTACTGTTCTCCAGTTTCCACCCAGCATCACTCAAGCGGCATCTGCCTTACTCACAATGTCTCCGCGTCAAACGCATCACTTCCAATGCATCTAAATTGACGGCTTCCGTGTACGAAACCAGAAGCAGATTTTTATCTCCAGGGTATCCAGTAGAGATTGTTGATGAAGCAGAACGATGAGCACAGAATCTGTGAAGAGAGGCTCTGATTCACAAACAGATCAAATCACCATTTAACAGAGAAGTTTTTGTATCTACTTTTTCCACATCATCTATGGCCATCAAGAACGTGATCCTTAGAGGTTAGGAGCTTCTACAATCTGAACCGCATTTGCACTGAATATTTGCCAATCCTCCTATTTTTGCCTACAAGCGGTCTCAGAATCTTAAAGAGCTTTAAACCAAGAATTTTCAAAAACCAACATACCATATAAAATAATGCGCAAATGTTTTATCTGTTCACACTGCAACAACGTGCTCCCTGGGGACTCTATATCTCACCCTTGGTCTGGCAAGAAAATAAACTTAAAATACACTGCTGATTGCAATAGTCATCTACACAATTCATTGTCCTTGTGGTCTGCACTATGTGGGAAAAACAGAACGATCTTTATGCACATGCATAACGGAACACAAAAGCCGCATTAGAACTAAAACCATCACTTCACCCTTCGTGGCACATTGGCTTGAACACCACCATACGATAGCTCAGCTTTGCTTTACCATTCTCAAAACTATGTCTATTCATGCCGACAGAGAGATGTATAAATTTTTGTCGCAACGTGAGTCATGCTGGATACACTATCTGGACACGTTGACCCCCAAAGGGCTTAATGATAAACTTGAATTCTCCTATTTCCTGTGACCCTCTCATTTAGAATGCAATCATATTCAGTCAGGTCCCGCTTTTTTCCCAAGACACATTGCTTTTTTTAACCATTTATTTTATTCTCTTGGAGTTCACATCTCACATTAAGCATTAGCATCTCAGAAGTACACCTCTATGGTCAATACAGGGACAGTCACATTGATGGATATCAGGCATCTTTGTATTTGTCTCAACCACGCCCCTTCACTTTGTTCAATGTTTGTCAACTATATGATTCTTTCATCGTACATTGTATTATTAGCACATAGGTGCAAGACATGTTTCCTCTATTGACTTTTGATGTCCATATTTTGTTACTCTGATGATTCTCTACCTGATGTGTCATCTATGTACATAGCACAATACCTGTACTGAGTTACCTTATATGCTCTAATATTTACCTTTTGCGTTTTTCTGCAAACTATGGGGCATATTATCAAGGAGGGCGGTAAAATTATCGGTGGTTTAGCGGCAGAAAACTGCCGCTAAGGCGGCGATAATGGGCTTGATAATATGCCTCTGAGAATTTCAATAGAAGCCCATGTTCTGGTGTCAACATGGGCTTCTATTGGAATTCTCTGTGGCATATTATCAAGCCCATTATCGCCGCTTTAGCGGCAGTTTTCTGCCGCTGAAGCGGCGATAATTTGAACGCCGTGCTTGATAATATGTGCCTTAATGAGTCTCTATGAGAACTATATTCAATGATACACAATGTTTCTTGCAAGTGTCTCGTAGATTATAGAGGAATCCCAATGCATTTTGGGCTTAGAGATCAGCCCTTCGTCAGGGGAAATCTACAAACTCATAAACACTGATGTCTCAATATGTACAGAAAAAATGCATCACTATTTCGACAGTACGACCATCATGAGAGCACTGGTCCATTAGCAAATACATTGTGGACAAAATTAACCAATGTTAAATAAAGGATTTGCAGGTCTTGAGACAAAGTGAGCAGAAAATGAAATTTGAAAAAAAGTAAAAAAGTAAAAGAGCAAACCACCACCAGGTATAGTCAGACCTCATTGGTACAACTAAACTAATAGTGGAAAAAGACTGTGCGAAGATGAAGAGATGCTAACATGCAACATGCCGCCCCTTGAAGATGTATAAGCAACGTAAGTAAAACGGGTCAGACCAATAATCACCATCTTGATAATATGCCCCTAAGTTCGCTCAATAAAAGAAGGATTTTTTGGAGCAATCAAATTAATTGTTTCTGATATTTACTCTGAAGAATAAAATTGTAATACTATATTTTAGCACTGTATTGTTATATCTGATTACTCAGTGTACACTGTGATATACTCCCCTGGAGTGTTAGAGTGTAGTGCACTTGGAGGCTATGTCGTTAGGTCTAGTGTTTACACACTTTTAGAAAGTTGGCATTTTCTTGCCTTAGCCATTTGGTGCCTGCAGCCTGTCTCTGGTCAAATGATTTGGTGTTGTTGGCACTTTGGCATTGTGTATTCCTCTTAGACAGCAATACACAATGGGAGCTTAGGTGTGACTAGATGGTCTATCACTGACATGGTGGGAGGGAGGAGCTGAGCCTGGCCTCACTTACACCTGAATAGGCTGTGTCATGTCTCCACAGAAAGGGCTGAATACCCCCTGTAGTTAGACTGAAGCTAGGGCAGGAAAGGTAGGCATGTCTCTAGATGCTTCTTCCCACTTCAAAGGCACCACTGTGTATTATAGAAGGACCTCAGACACCACCACATCAGTACACTTCTGGATCTGTGGATACTCTGCCAGAAAGTATAACTGCTGTGCTGCTGAAGGACTGCCACTCTGCTGGACTGCACTCTGTTGATATCCTGATTTGCTATGCTGACCCACTGCCCTCTTGCCTAGGTCAAAAAGACTGGCCCTGAATCTCTTGAAACCAGGACCCAGAGTGACTCCAAGGGCTAGTTGGCTGGCCTCCTGATCTGAAGCTGCAGGGACGTAACAGGCTTCTAACCTCATTGCACCTAGACTCTGCCTTCTGTGAGCCTACCCTGCCAAGTGGTGCCACCCTAGTCCTGAACCCATGGAAGTGGGCCTAAGGTGCTTGCCAGTGAAATCAAAGCATCTTCCCTGCTGAGTGATGAATCCCAGAGAAGAACCAATGCATTTCCTTGGCTGAGCGGTGAAACTCCTGGCAGAATCAACATATCGCCACTGCTACATGGATTGGACCCGTTGCAAAGGCCCGCATCTCCTCAGCAGTCCTCAGAACTGATGCATTGCCCTTATGACACAACGCATCCATAGCCAGGGTCCTCACATCTTTTGTCACTGATGAGGCTAGACTCTGCATCTCAGCCTCACAGCTCCTTGGAACTAACGCATTGCACAATGCTCACTGCATTCCCGACGCTGGACTTCGCATCGCAAGCCCCATCGACGGGATCCTCGACTATGATGCAACAGGACCTTGCACTGCAGCCTTGCTGCATCTCGGAACCTACACATCACTTCGGCTGCTTGGTGCATCTTAAAAGGGGATCCATGCAACACCTTAACCAGGATTTAAGGTACTCAGTTCAGCTGGCCTGCACTCCACTGCAGTCGGCCTGAACTTGTGACTATGTTTTGGTCCGGCTAGACCAGAAATCCCCAGTTGGCGCTTTGTGCTTTTTATTGCCATTTTCACTAAAAAATTTACAATTCAATATCTCCAGTTTTATCAATTGGATTTTTGTTGTTTTGGTCTTGTTTTATTTATTAAATTAAGTTCTATCTTTCTATCCTGCTGTGGGAATCTTTTGTGTGGTGGTTTCACTGTTTTACTGTTTAAAATGTTGCACAAATATTTAACACATTGCCTTTAAGTTAAGCCTCACTGCTCTGTGCCAAGCTACCACGGGGTTGATCACAGGTTAATTTGGGGTTTTCTTGTACCTTACCTTGACTAGGATTGTAGTTGCTGTTTGACCAGAGCTGACACCCCAGCCAACCAGTAACCCAATTTCTAAAATCACTCAACAATGAACAAGCATTGAAAAATTCAACACATTTAACACTTAGACACATTTTCACTAAAGAGTTTGGGCTAAGCTAGCTATAATGAGGTCACTTGGTGTCACTGTAGGTGACCAATTCCAGTGCAGAACCATTCAGGGGTACCAGAAAGGTCCTCAGAAACAATCACCTCAGCAGGGTAAGTAGTCTTCCATCAGTTCCAGGGACATTCATCCTTTGTAGGGCTTTCCTATGGAAGTGGTCATGATGAAAGGGATGAAGGATGCTGAAGATGCTCAAAGAATACTGTGGATATGATTTAGTTTACAGGGGTTTTGCTGCAACTGCTCCTCAGTCCAGAAAGGGGGTGAGGCGGTCCTGGTCATAGGGTCAACGTCCCTCGAAGTACTCTCAGTGCTGGCAGAAGTCCAGTTGCCACTAGAGAACCAGTCACCCAGTATTGCAGTCCCAGGTCAATATTTCCTGGCTCGATAAAACATCCTCTGGAGGTCACAGCTGTACTCCGAAGACCCTCCTGGGTTTAGCGAACTTGGGTGCAACTTTGCGCATTGGGTCCTGGTCCCTGGCGCTGCATGTCTGTTGTTGGGGGTGGGTTGAAGTCTTGAGGCTAGCAGCTTTTCCCAGCAGGCTTCTTCAGATGATGTGTCCTGTGCTATGAACAGTGGTTAGTCTCTGGAGAACAGCTTCTCCTTGAGCAGGACGTGCCAGGTACAGTTCCTCTCCTTTGATAGCCACCAGGTGCAGCAGGTGCTGTCCACAACAGTGCAGCATCTTTTTTCCAGTTCTACAGTGCAGCTTGTACGCCTCGAGTTTGATCCAGTCAGACAATCAATAGCGAAGGAGGGTCCATTCATCAAACTTTGCTACAAACTAAAGGCGGCAAGCCCAGCAACACTCAGCCCCCTCCTTTGGATAGAAATGAACGGGAGAACCAACTCTCCAGCCAGAGTGTACCTTGACAACTCCCTGTCATCACTTGGCATTTTGGACCAATTGGAATCTTTCAGCTCCTATCATCAAACCAAGTAATTTTTAATAAACACATAAAGATACACTCTCTTCTAGCAGATAAGGAGCTCTTTGTCAAGAAACAGCACGCCTGGCTTACTTTGTCATCTTACATAGGGTTAACTCCCCAATCATATCTGGGCATAGCCATCAAACAACAACTTTAAGGGATTTTCATGGAATTCAAATGGGATGCCTGCCATCATACTCACATCTCACCCCATGGAAGCGAGCAAACATGACAGTGTTATGCAGACTTCGCGGTCTAGCCACTTAGACACTGATCTACCAAATATGCATTTGCAAAGGCAGCATGGAAGTTCGGAAAATAATTCTTTGACCCATTTGGAATCAGAAAGGCCTTCATAGTTGCAGGTCAGCAATATTAGCCTGCTTTAATGGAAGGGACATGCAACTATTCTGCAGTCCTGTGAAATATCTGGAGAAACTCAACCAGATGATCCTAAGTACCCCTGGGATTCAGACCTCTCAATCAATCAATCAATCAGTCGTGTGTTAAGCGCAACTACTCATCCGTAAGGGTCTCAAGGCACTGGGGGGGGGAGGGTAGCAGGCTTCAGTCCATCAAGGGGGGGGGTCTGTTGAAGAACCAGGTTTTGAGGTGTCTTGCGAAGATGGGGAACGATGTTGTCTGTCTGAGGTGGAGCGGAAGGGCGTTCCAGGCTCGGGCTGTGAGGAAGGAGAAGGAGCGGCCTCCTTATCTGGTCTTTCTGGTGCGGGGAACCACAGTGTAGGAGAGCTGGGCTGATCGTAGGGTCCTCTGGGGTGCGTGGAATTTGAATCGGCTGTTCAGGTATGCTGGTCCGGTGTCGTGGAGGGCCTTGTGGGTGAGCATCTTGAAGGTGACTCTAGCTTCAATGGGGAGCCAGTGGAGTGTGCGCAGGTGCTGGGGGACTGGCACACATCTCTCTCGGAAAATTATGACATCCAGAGGAGTTAAACAGGGATGTGTGCTGGCCCCCCTCCTTTTCAATCTGTTCATAGCGGACCTACCACCCTCCCTTGATGAAACAAATAGCCACTCTCACAAGATGGGAGGTGTATCAATAAGTAATCTTTTATATGCCGATGACCTGGTCCTTTTCAGTCTGACACGGGTAGGGCTGCAAAGGCTACTAAATAAACTAGACATATATACCACCCCGAATAGTCTAGAGGTCAATTTAAAGAAAACCCAAGTGGTTATCTTTGGTAGAAAACGTTACCGTGGTGGAGGATGGCTGTATAACAATATGAGTCTCACAATAGGCAATGCATATAAATATCTAGGGGTCAATTTCGACTCCAGGGGCAACTTTAACAAACAGCGTAGGGACATCTCAGTTAAAGCTATGACCCTTCAGGTGAATTTCTGCAAGCTTTCAAGATCTTTGTCCGGCCCAAGTCTATACCCATTACTGGAAGTTATGAGAGCAAAAATTGGGCTGGTACTGACATACAGTGTTGAGATTTTTAGGGGGAAACTAAACTCCACTTTTAACCAATCTGTGACCAAAATCTATAAAAAAACTCTTCATCTGCCCAAAACTGCCTCAGCTGCCCAGATTCGACTTGAACTAGGCTTATTAAATTATGAAATTTCTGGCACAGGATTGTATTTAAATCTGTGCCACAAACTGAGACAAGCAAATAAAGGCTCATTGGAGTCTTTTATTTGGTTGGACATTTCCCAGAAAAACACATGCGGCTCTTATAGCCGCCTTTTTAAGGATTCGATTCAAGAACTGTCTGCGGGTGCCCTATGGGACCTTAACCCCAGTAGGTCAGCATTTAAAACTAGCATTAAGAAATGTATTCGAACAAGGTCCCTACTTATTGACAAAGCTCACTTTGCCAAACGCAGACACGCGTGGGCTACAATGAGTTCGTATGGTCGCCTATCCCCCGCTTCCTATCTATCCTGCACCTATCCCTTGCACCTAAAACTCAGTTTTATGGCTGTCAGACTGGGCGAATGGCAATTTTTAAATGACATGCCCGCCTGGCGCCGTCTGTCAGCGGAAGTAATGTGCAGAGGGTGCGGCACGACTCCTGAAACCCTGGTCCACATAGTATGCCTCACTTTTATGTCACAACGTAGACGTAAATTGAAATCTGAGTGGAACAGGCTGGGAATCCGGACGTGTAGACAAGCAATTATTGCAGCATTAATGCCAGATAACACAGCTCTAAATATTGCTTTTACAATCTTTATACGACATGCATACCGCACCTTCAGATAGTAACGGGAATGGCTCGCCATTACGCTATCTTTTAGGAGCTACTCCGTACCACACTGCAACCCTTTTTATGCTGCTAAAATTGATCCTATTTGACTACACTGTATATTCTGCTGTTACTTTTCGAAACATTGGATTGCATTTATGGCTGATTGTTAAGACCCGAAATCGAATGCATTTTATATGTCACTGTCATTGTTGTTTGCACATTCTGCTTTTTTTATCATTCACTCATCAGTGAAGTTTTTAAAGTAATTTGAAGATTTTAATAATTATTGTCCCATGTATTGCTGCTGTAATTTTGAGGTGTTCTTTTAAGGATATTTTTATACCCAAATAAATAAATAAAGCATTTCTTTCCTGCTGGGGGATGTGGCAGTTTCTTGGCAGGTCGAGGACCAGTTTTGCAGCGGCGTTCTGTAGCTTGCGGGGGAGGTTTTTGTTTATTCCGGTGTAGAGTGCGTTGCCGTAGTCGAGTCTGCTGGTGACCAGGGTGTGAGTGACGGTCTTTCTGTGTTCGAGGTGGATTCATTTGAAGGTCTTCCATAGGAGGCGGAAGCAGGAGGACGAGATGGAGTTGATCTGTCAGTCCATTTTTATCTCGGAGTCCAGGATAATTCCCAGGTTGCGTGCATGGTCCGTGGGGGTGTGCGGGCTTCCGAGGGCGGGGGGCCACCTGGTGTCGTTCCAGGCATTGGGGTTTGGGCCCTTCTGTTTTGTTGGTGTTTAGTTTTAGGCAGCTGTTTTTCATCCATTTGGCGACGCTTCCATGCCTTCTCGAAAATTGTGTCTGGCGGTATTGGGGTTGTTGGATAGGGAGAGGATGAGTTGGGTGTCGTCTGCGTATGACACAATGTTGAGTCTGTAGGTTCTGACGATGGGGGCGAGCGGAGTCATGTAGACGTTGAAGAGTGTAGGGCTGAGGGAGGACCCCTGGGGGACTCCGCAGATGGTAGGGGTAGGATCCGAGAGGAAAGGGGGGAGTCTGACCCGCTGCGTTCTGCCGGAGAGGAAGGAGTGGATCCAGTTGAGGGCAGTTAGACTTGGGGGTCTCTAGTTGGCACAGGTATGCACTTGTGACAAATAGGGACCCTCTCCTCTAGTCAGGGTAAGGGGGCACACCCCTAAAATACCCCTTCTCACCCCCTTGGTAGCTTGGCACAAGCTGACATGCTTATTTTAGCGGCATTGTGTAAAGCGTTCGTGAACACATACACTAACCGAGTGACAACACTACAAATGGACACCACACATGTTTTATATAAAAATAAGTATGCTTTATATAGATTTACCACAAGACCATTAAATGACAAAAACACACAATACTGTTACTTTAGATAGTAGAATTTTGCTTAGTTCTCTTAAGTTCTTAAATGCGACACTTTACGTCAATGTACCTTTTAGATGCGACACGCAGGGCAACGAAAGTGTTGCAACGATGTTGATGCGATGAAGTTTTTGGTGCAAAGAAATAAAGACGTGAAGATCTTCCAGATGCGTTATGCTTCTCCGATGTTGCGAGACGACTCGACGCGTCAGCTGCAGCGGCGACACCCTTTACGCGATGCGATGACAGCGGCCTTGGCAGTTGCACTCTTCTCCGGCATTTGCGAGACGCTTCCACTCGATGCGACGTAGCAGCGGCGGCACCCCTTTACGCGATGTGACGACAGCAGCTCCGACGGCGGCACGCTTCTCCGTGGATGCGAGGCGCTTTTCTTGATGCGGTGCTATGCGACAACTACGATGGATGCGATGGCGACACGCTTCTTCCTCGATGCGAGACTCTTCTCTTGATGCGGTGCAATGCGTCAGCTACGATGGCGGCGATGGCGACACGCTTCTTCTGCATTGCGAGACGCTTCCTGGATGATGCGAGACGCTTCCGCTCGATGCGATGCTGCAGCAGCGACACACTTTACGAGATGCAACGACAACAGCTCCGACGGCGGCACGCTTCTCCTTCTTGAGTCGCGCTTCCAGCTCCTTGCGACACGCAGTCCCTCAGAAGGCCCAACAACAGCAGCAGGCACTTCCAAAGAACTCTGGGGAGCTGGGGGGGTGAAGTCTGTTGTTCCTGGGACTTCAGCAGGAGGCAAGCTCTTTTCCAAGCCCTTGGAGATCCTTTACAAGTTGAGCAAAAGTACACACAAAGTTCCTTTCTCCTCTCTTTGGCAGTAAGGCAACCACTGGAGGCCAATCCCCCAGGTTCAGGGATAGTTTCCTCCTCAGCTTCTTCTGGTTCCTCCCTCAGCAGAGGTTCTTCTTGTTTTCCCAAAGTGATCTAATTTCTTGGGATCAGGGTCCTAATATTTATACCCCAAAATCCTTTGTCCTCTAAGGGCAGAGGGGTCTTTCCCCAGTCCAAACCAGTTCTGGAGCACTCTGTTTACATGACTCCTTCTTTCCTTTCACAGTTCAGGGCAGAAACATCAGACGCCCCACAGGAGGTGGAGCCAGCATTGTGGAGGGATAGCACAGCCCTGGAGCACTTTGTTGACATGATTCCTTCTCTCCTTTCACAGTGCAGGGCAGAGACATCAGACGCACCACAGGGGGTGGAGCCAGCACTGTGGGGGCAGGCACTGTCCTATTCAGGTCCCAGGTGCAACTCCTCCCTCCCATCTAGATGCAGATCTCTCTATTCACCACTGGGCGGACTCACCCTGTCTCCTGGAATTCCCCAGCCCTGTCACTCAAACTCCAGACAAAGGAATTCACACAGCCTAGCAGAGGCAGGTTTGAATGGTTAGACAAGAAAATGCCTACTTTCTCTGAGTCATTTCGGATTATAAAATGTAATAACCAAACTGCCCATTCTGGCCTATGGAGAACAGGTAGCCTTGCAATAGTGAAAAACGAAAATGGCTGTAATTCACTATTAGGACATGCCACACTCACCCGCGCATGCCCTACCTTATCCCTACAATGCACCCTGCCCTTGGGCCTACCATAGGGGTGTCTGATATGAAGAAAAGGGAAGGTTTAGGGACTGGCAAGTGGGTGCACTTGCCCAGTCAGCATGACAGTACCAGACTGCACGCAGGCTCTGCAATGGCAGACCTTAGACACATGTTTACAGGCTGCTTCTGTGGGTGGCACAACCAGTGCTGCAAGCCCACCAGCAGTATTTGGATTACAAGCCCTGGGCACTCCTGGTGCACTGTACTAGGGTCTGATAGGTAAACCAAACCAACCAATCATGGAATCACTAATTCGTATAATAATTTACAATAGGGAGAGCATATGCACTTTAGCACTGATCAGCAGTGGTAAAGTGCCCAGAGTCATAAAACAGCCAACAACAGGTCAGAAAAATTATAGGAGGAAGGCAAAAAGTTCAGGGATGACCCTGCAAAAAGGGCCAAGTCCAACAAGGGCCTTGTCTTGGATCCCTGCGTCGTGGAGTCTGTGTATTAGGGTGCGGTGAGAGACTGTGTTAAACGCTGCTGAGAGGTCAAGGAGGATGAGAGCTGCTGTTTCTCCTTTGTCCAGTAGGGTGCGAATGTCGTCTGTTGCAGCGAGAAGGGCGGTTTCCGTACTGTTGTTTTCTCTGAAGCCGGATTGTCGAGGATGTTGGCTGTTGATGGCTTTCTCGATTACTTTTGCTGGAAACGGGAGCAGCTAGATGGGTCTGTAGTTTTTGAGGTCAGTGGGGTCCGTCGAGGGTTTCTTCAGGAGGGGGTTGACCTCGGCATGTTTCCAGTCGTCGGGGAACGTGACGGTTGCCAGGGAGCGGTTGATGGTGTGGCAGAGCATGGGTGCGATGGTGTCGGCGGCTCTGTTGAAAATGTGGTGGGGCAGGGGTCCGTAGGGGCCCCGGAGTGGATTGACTTCATCGTCTTCAGTTCACTTCAGGTCACGTATCAACAGACTACCCACCCTGCGATCCAGATATACCACCTGGACGTTAGGAAGGGAGCAACAGGACTGCAGTGTCTTTTAATGCAAATAACGAGGCTTATCTGAACTTGAGCAGGAGACGGTATAACTAATCTCTTCACACAAACAGAATTTGCCCTTACACTCGAGAGACTGAGCTTCCTTCCATATAACTAGTGTTTAAAAATATGTTTTAAAAATGTGGCAACGTTTTAATCTTTCAAAATAGCTGCAAACTAAATTTTTTATATGTTCATAACTTTATTTGTGATATTGTACTTTCTTTGCACCTTTAGCACTTTAAAAGCTAAGGGGGTCCTTCTGATGGCGGTCGGACTGCATCTAATGGCAATCTGCTGCTGCGGTCCGACTGACACATTGCAATGCGTGTGGTCAGAGGCAGCGGGCGGAGGGACAGTCGAACATTGTCCTATGGGTTCAAGAAGCCCGTCGGACCATCAGAGGGTCAGTAATCCCTACAATAGGGGCGGGATTACAGTGTCCCTTTCCGCCTGCCCTTTCATGGCGGTTCACCCGCCATGAAAAAGCAGGTGGAGAGTGACTTTGGGGCCCCTAGAGGGGCCCCTTCCCCCCTGGCCATCTGCTATGGGGCCTGAAGGTCACTTATAGGTCCCCCTAAACATCCCTGCACCGTGTGGCAGGCACCGCATGGTGCCTGCCACACGCTGCAGGGATGTTTCTAAAGTGTACATTTTCTATTGCGGCTTGTGTTGCAGCCCACAGCACAAGCCACAATGGAAAATATACACTTTGTGACTGCCGTGAAGGTGGTCGCATTCTAATGAGGGCACCGGGACAGTTGACTCCTTCTGTGCAGTCCTGCTTCCGCTACGGTGCCAGTTCGACGAAAGTCTGACCAGCTTCGTAATGATGCCCTAGGGGCACTTTCTGGACCTTTGATAACAGACATAACTATGTTGACTTGTGGTGTATTTGCACAGCTGCTAAAGTAGTCACCTGCGGGGTGGATGGGGGTGATTATCCCCAATCTGTGCCCCCCCAGGGGTACCGCAGTCACACTAGACACCATGGAACATATGTCTTAAAATATAGGGTTGAGGGCTGTCCACCATGAGCATGGCCATGCCCGACCCCAAAGTAGTGATGCAACAGTCTTTCTGCCTCCCTGGGGGGCCAATGGGGGTGATTATACCCTAAACCCACTAGACACAAGGGATGTTTGATAAATGAAAAGTATAGGGGTGGCCATGCCCCCTCACCCAAAAAGCAGGCAGTCTTTGTTTCTTCCCAAAGAAAACCCACTAAATACCAGGGAAATTAAAAATAAATATAGGGCTGAGGGGTTTACACCATGGGCATGGTAATGCACCCACCCCAAACAAATGTGCTTACCCACAATCTGCCCACCAGCGGGGATAGACAGCCCGCCAGCCACTAGGGATTAAAATATATATGTATATATATATATATATATATATATATATATATATATATATATATATATATATATTATCTACTGGCGGTCGCCAGTAGATAGTTATAGTTAGGACCACGTTTCCATAGGAAATCCGCAACATTCTATTTTGAATAACTTTGGCGCCGGTTGACGAATCCTCGCGAATTTTTCAAAATAGGTGGGGCGCTACGCTCCGCTCCTACCCTGAAAGTCTCGGGGGGGATTCGTCAAGCGGGGGCTGAGATAAAAGGGGGGTCCCAAAACGCGTTTATCCCTTGCATTTTTCCATAGGACCTTTAGACACAGCTACAGCCCGAACGGCTGAACAGAATTACTTGAAATTTGGCAGAGAGGTAGTCCTCAGGTCAAGGAAGTGCCTTTTGTAGGTTTGGTGTAAATCTGTTCAGTAGATCCTGAGAAAATAGCCTTTAAGCCAATTTATATATCTGTGGCAGCTTACGGTGCGCTTACCGTGCGCTTACGGTGCGCTTACCGTACGCGTACGGTGACGTGCGCGAGCGCGATTCTGATTGGCCCTTAGATCTTAGTAAACATTCGAATCGGTCGAAACCAGGAAGCGGCGTCCGCCATTTTCTCTCTCGTACTCTGACAGGGGGTTGAAAAACAAAGTCCAAAAACATGTAAAGGGGCTGTTTAGACAGCTCCAAAGCACCTAGCCATGTTGAGGGAGTCCCCAACGATCCCCCAAGTGAAAAAAGGCAAATTTAATATTTTCGAAAATTTCGCCGATTACGCTTACCGTACGCGTACGGTAAGAAATATTAAAAAAAAAAATATATCCACATTCTCCCCACCCCGTGTGCAAAAGGTGCCCGCAGGTCACCTTTTGTGCATGGCATATAAGAGCTAAATCAAACATCTATTTTACCTGTCACAACGATGCTCATCATATGTCCTCCATGTGCGCACGGTGCGCGAAGCGCATCGTGCGTTCATGGCACATGTAGCATAACGTGGGCACGCGGTGCGCGAAGCGCACCGCTTGCTCACTGTGCGCGCACGGTGCGCGAAGCGCACCGTGCGCGCACGGAACGAACTGCGTTAAGTGGGCGCGCACGCCACAAATGGCGTAAAGTAACTTAGCATTTAAAAAACCGTACAAATTCACTGAAAAAACCATAGGTTTCACACACGTTATAGTTAGGAATTAGCATTTAAAAAACCTTGCAAATTCACTGAAAAAACCATAGGTTTCACACATGTTATAGTTAGCTGGACATTTTACTGATAAAAAACCAATGAAATTCCCCCGTTATAGTTACTGTAGGCAACTATAACTCACGCGACCGTAATCCTCTGCTGATGACATATGTGTCTTTATGAAAAAAAAATATTTGTAATATATGTATAGCTAAAATTTAATGGAAGAAGACATGGGCAAATAAGTGTCTAAATACAGTATTAGCATCAGCAGAGGATTGCGGTCGCGTGAGTTATAGTTGCCTACAGTAACTATAACGGGGGAATTTCATTGGTTTTTTATCAGTAAAATGTCCAGCTAACTATAACATGTGTGAAACCTATGGTTTTTTCAGTGAATTTGCAAGGTTTTTAAATGCTAATTCCTAACTATAACGTGTGTGAAACCTATGGTTTTTTCAGTGAATATATATATATATATATTACCTACTGGCGGTCGCCAGTAGGTAGTTATAGTTAGGACCACGTTTCCATAGGAAAACCTCAACATTCTATTTTGAATAACTTTGGCGCCGGTTGACGAATCCTCGCGAATTTCTCAAAATAGGTGGGGCGCTACGCTCCGCTCCTACCCTGAAAGTCTCGGGGGGATCCGTCAAGCGGGGGCTGAGATAAAAGGGGGGTCCCAAAACGCGTTTTTCCCATGCATTTTTCCATAGGACCTTTAGAACGAGCTACAGCCCGAACGGCTGAACAGAATTACTCAAAATTTGGCAGAGAGGTAGTCCCTAGGTCAAGGAAGTGCCTTTTGTAGGTTTGGTGTAAATCTGTTCAGTAGATTCTGAGAAAATAGCCTTTAAATCAATATATATATCTGAGCCCGCTTACGGTACGCTTACCGTACGCTTACGGTAAGCGTACGGTGGCGTGCGCGAGCGCGATTCTGATTGGCTCTTAGATCTTAGTAAACATTCGAATCGGTCGAAACCAGGAAGCGGCGGCCGCCATTTTGTGTATTTCACTCTGAAAAAAAAGAGTGAAAACAAGGAAAGGGGGCAATGAGGAGAGTTACAGACCCCCTAACATTTGTAAGGGGGTCAAAGAAGGACAGAAAAGTACAAAAAAAACATTTATTGATTTTAAAAAAAATCACGGGGTACGCGTACGGTAAGCTTACGGTAAGCGTACGGTAAAAAAATAAATAAATAAATAAATGAAAAGCAGATTTAAGAGTTTAGATATTAGGGAGCTCTAAAAAGAGCTGTTGTGTTTATGAAGTCATTTTTTAAGTGGTACCTACAAGTAAGTACCGGTGCAGAGTCTAAGGTTCAAGAGGAAGACTCTGTTCCCTTCATCATTGAAGTGCACACCATCTCCTCTATAAATGTCTTGCATGTCATAACGCAAGTTGTTGTGGTAAATGGCACCCATACCATAGTCACGGAGGAAAGCAGAAACAGATTTGTTGACGTGCTTTCTTGCTTTGTCAATCTGTGGACAGAAATGATTGGACCAGTTCCATTTTTGCCTTTGGCATATGTTGGAAAACACAAAGGCAGTTTTAGGGAAAAGTGTAAACAGTTGTGCAAAGGTGTCCTTCATAAGCATTTCCAGACCTACCCCAGTCAAAGTGCCTAGGTCATTGCCACCACAGTGCACTATTATGAGGTCAGGGTGTTGGATTTGAATGAAGGATTTCACCAATGGCATCAATTGGTGCCACTTTAACCCTCTCTGACCAATCCATTTAATGTCTACATTTGGCAAAGCAAGGTCTCTCACCATACCTGTTTTCTCTGCAAACTTTTCACTCCAGAAGACATAGCTGTGCCCTACAATCCACACTGTGAACATCTTCAAAGGAGAACTGGATGCACTCAGGAGGTGTCTTTCAGTAGAATGGCAATATGAAAAGAAAGACAGTTTGGAAATGGAGGCATACATATTTTTTTCAAAACAAAAAGAACTGATTGGCTGTTTCATACCATTCTAGAATAAAAACTAGGCTGTATGTGTAAATTAATAGAAGCATGTTTTGTATTGGTAAAAAAAAATGTGTAACCAAAGAACAGTACTATGGATTTGCTGTTAGGTTTGAAAAGTCAAGCACTCTTGCTCTGTGGAATTGAAACATTGTTTGGCGAACTTCTGACCTAACTCAACACAGCAGTGTTCCATGAGCTGTTGCTATGGTAGCAGGCAGAAGTCAAGTTGGGGGAAGGGTACTAGGCAGAAGTCAAGTTGGGGGAAGGGTACTTTTGGAAAAGGGTTGGTTTTCAACCAATAGAAATGTGTGATTACATTTGAAAAAAGGGGGAAGCACTGAGATTTGAAACTTACAAGTATATGTGTGGAAAAATAGAGGGAAAGTTTGCCATTATCTGGTTCTGCTGAGAGGAGAGAGGTGAACACAACAGAGATCCTGGCTCTGATAATCTGCTGTTTGAGTGTCACATTTCTTTCACAACTAACTAATTTTAAAGGTGAGTTTACAGTTTGAGAGGGGATGTATGTGGTAACTTAAGAAATGAATAATAGAAATGGAAATTGTTTTTGTTGTAGTTACACATGGTGGTTTCATAATGTGTCAGTCTGTAAAAGTGATTTTCACTTGCCCCGAAAAAAAAAAGAGCAGTAAGTGTGCTTTCAAATTGGCAAAGAAATTTCGTTTTGGGACTAATGTGAAAACATGACTCTGTGTGCAGAGAGGAATTATAGGCAGAGATTTATTGCGTATTGCTCTGGTGATTTCACAGTTACATTAGATGGAAAGGGGGAGCGAATTTTTGGGGGAAGAAGCAGAGTCTTAGCACACACCCATGTGCTTGCCATGTATAGTCATGCACAGTATTTACAAGCGAGTGGGGTTTTCAGGTTTCAGTCTGTAATGCAAATACATTCAGCATCACTAAGGCTGGTTGCCCTTGCTGGAGTGTAGGCAGTCACCGAGAATACACATGGTGGTGGTCTGAAAAAACAGTTTGGACATGTGCATTTAAAAAAATCAAAAAAAGTGGTTTCATAATGTGTCAGTCTGTAAAAGTGATTTTCACTTGTAAAAAGTGATTTACACTTGCGCCGAAAAAAAAAAGAGCAGTAAGTGTGCTTTCAAATAGGCAAAGAAATTTCATTTTGGGACTAATGTGAAAACATGACTCTGTGTGCAGAGAGGAATTATAGGCAGAGATTTATTGCGTATTGCTCTGGTGATTTCACAGTTGCATTAGATGGAAAGGGGGAGCGAATTTTTGGGGGAAGAAGCAGAGTCTTAGCACACACCCATGTGCTTGCCATGTATAGTCATGCACAGTATTTACAAGCGAGTGGGGTTTTCAGGTTTCAGTCTGTAATGCAAATACATTCAGCATCACTAAGGCTGGTTGCCCTTGCTGGAGTGTAGGCAGTCACCGAGAATACACATGGTGGTGGTCTGAAAAAGCAGTTTGGACATGTGCATTTAAGAAAATCCAAAAAGTGGTTTCATAATGTGTCAGTCTGTAAAAGTGATTTTCACTTGCCAAAAAAAAAGAGCAGTAAGTGTGGTTTCAAATTGGCAAAGAAATTTCGTTTTGGGACTAATGTGAAAACATGACTCTGTGTGCAGAGAGGAATTATAGGCAGAGATTTATTGCGTATTGCTCTGGTGATTTCACAGTTGCATTAGATGGAAAGGGGGAGCGAATTTTTGGGGGAAGAAGCAGAGTCTTAGCACACACCCATGTGCTTGCCATGTATAGTCATGCACAGTATTTACAAGCGAGTGGGGTTTTCAGGTTTCAGTCTGTAATGCAAATACATTCAGCATCACTAAGGCTGGTTGCCCTTGCTGGAGTGTAGGCAGTCACCGAGAATACACATGGTGGTGGTCTGAAAAAACAGTTTGGACATGTGCATTTAAATAAATCAAAAAAAGTGGTTTCATAATGTGTCAGTCTGTAAAAGTGATTTTCACTTGTAAAAAGTGAGTTTCACTTGCGCCGAAAAAAAAAAGAGCAGTAAGTGTGCTTTCAAATTGGCAAAGAAATTTCGTTTTGGGACTAATGTGAAAACATGACTCTGTGTGCAGAGAGGAATTATAGGCAGAGATTTATTGCGTCTTGCTCTGGTGATTTCACAGTTGCATTAGATGGAAAGGGGGAGCGAATTTTTGGGGGAAGAAGCAGAGTCTTAGCACACACCCATGTGCTTGCCATGTATAGTCATGCACAGTATTTACAAGCGAGTGGGGTTTTCAGGTTTCAGTCTGTAATGCAAATACATTCAGCATCACTAAGGCTGGTTGCCCTTGCTGGAGTGTAGGCAGTCACCGAGAATACACATGGTGGTGGTCTGAAAAAACAGTTTGGACATGTGCATTTAAATAAATCAAAAAAAGTGGTTTCATAATGTGTCAGTCTGTAAAAGTGATTTTCACTTGTAAAAAGTGATTTTCACTTGCCCCGAAAAAAAAAAGAGCAGTAAGTGTGCTTTCAAATTGGCAAAGAAATTTCGTTTTGGGACTAATGTGAAAACATGACTCTGTGTGCAGAGAGGAATTATAGGCAGAGATTTATTGCGTCTTGCTCTGGTGATTTCACAGTTGCATTAGATGGAAAGGGGGAGCAAATTTTGGGGGGAAGAAGCAGAGTCTTAGCACACACCCATGTGCTTGCCATGTATAGTCATGCACAGTATTTACAAGCGAGTGGGGTTTTCAGGTTTCAGTCTGTAATGCAAATACATTCAGCATCACTAAGGCTGGTTGCCCTTGCTGGAGTGTAGCACTCTGGACATGGGCTTTTTAAAAAATCTGAAAAGTGGTTTCATAATGTGACAGTTTGTAAAAGTGATTTTCACTTGCCCAAAAAAAAGAGCAGTTTGTGTGCATTCAAATTGGCACAGAAATTTCGTTTTGTGACTATTGTGAAAAGAAATGTAGTAATATATTTAAATACAATAAAGGATTTTTTTTTAGTTTTTTTCAGGTATTGCTGAAGAGCAGTGAACAAAATTTAAGATGCCTACAAAATCCAGAGTTCAAAAAACGCTAAAAAAAAACTATATTTGAAGACAACTGGAGGACCAAAGTTAGTAGAAGATGCTCATGTTGGGAAAAAGAAAAAATCTTCTGGTAAGCAGAAAAAACAATTTCTTAAAAATATATTCAAAACAAAGAAAAATGTACAAAATGTCTGTACTGGAAAGAATGTTACAAAAGGAAGAGAACAGGAAAAAATTGAGAATTTAGTTAATGCAAATATACCTTCTGCAACTGAAAAGATTTACATAAACAGAAAAACAGCGTTTAAAGAGATACGTAGAAAAATGTTTCAGAGAAGAGTTATGTCCAATTTGATAAAGGATGTGAAGAAATATAAGCAAAAGGCAAAATATTACAAGAGAAAAAAAGAAATTGAAGCCATTGCAGCAAAGGCATTAGAATTAAAAAGGAAACTATTCATATTAATTTTGAATAGGATGCGTACATTAGACAAAATGGTTAATGTACTGAAATCACATAGCAAAAGGAAAAGAGTAGTGAACAGAACAAACTTTTGTAAAGTGTTTTTAGGAAAGTGGATGCATAGTTCAAGTAGTGAACCTTTTTTTAATGAAGAGAGCTATTTTCAAAGTAATAGTTTGCTGCATGCAGTTGACACCAGAGGTCGTTCATACGAAGTAACAAATGGTTGCATAATGGAGAAGGAGATAATGGTTCCAAGAGATGAGGTACAAGTGATGGCAGATGAGGCAATGGGGAGACGTCCTAAAGCCCCAGTGTACACTTGGAATTGTAGTAGTATTTGCACTGTGCGTCAGGAATCTATTGACAAATTTCGAGAGTTTCTAAGAGAATATAGTAAAAAAAGTGTAAAACAGAAGATTAAGGTGCTTCAAAGTCTGGATCCATGCAGAGTGAGAGAGAATACTGGTTTGCAGGGTCATTCTCTGGCTTGTCTATCTAGAAAAGTGTGCAATAGTGTTTTCCATCATTTTAGGATGCTGGCTGTTCATCATACTGGAATGAGAAAGTTTGTGAGACGGTTGTATTTTGCCAAAAGTCCAGCAATAAAGTTAAATGAATTGAATAGGGCTCTGTTCCGAGGAACGGTATCAGATGTAGAGAAGGTTGTTGATGAAATTCAGTTTTGTTACTTTGGTCCTGAACAAAACAGTGCAGAGAAGGACACAGTAAATGAGGAAGAAGTGGAAGAGAATGTAGAACCTTCTGTAAGTAAGACATTTAATGATCACATAACAAAATTTGCAATAGTCTCTAATGAAAGACCAAATGTTACTTGTATTTGTTGCCGCAGAACTCATTATAGAAAACAAACTAGGAATGTTGATCTCTACAGAAAGAGTGAAAATGAAGATAATTATAAGTGGAAGGATTTTGCCACATATATATTTCTAGAAAATTGTTTTGAATTGGGTGAAGATCAGCGTATTTGTAAATACTGTTACAACAAGTTAGAGGAAAATAGAATGCCGACCAGAGCTGTACATAATAATTTAGAATTGAATGCTATTCCTGCTGAACTTTCTGAATTAAATACATATGAGTCTATACTCATTCAATGTGTTCATCCGTTCCAGACCATAGTACGTATGGAGCCCAAAACTGGTAAATTACCTCCTTCAGATTTACTGAGAGGTTTAAAAGGTAGAGTGGTGTATTTGCCCTTGGATTTGAAAAAAAATATGGAAACTATTGATGCGGATACTTTGGAAACTGAACCATTAATTATTCTGGTTAATGGTGTACCTACAAAGAATAAGAAGATTTGGCAGGAGCTGGTAGATGTGCGGAAAGTACAAAGAGCAAATTTGTATTTGAAAAAAAATAACAAATGGTATGAATCAATTTATATAGAAGAAGAAGAAGAAGAAGAAGATTTTCAAGAAGACACAGAAACACCAACTGGACAAATTGAAAAAGTGGACAAGTCAAAGGAAGAAGAAATTTATGAACATTTTAGCATACATCCTCTTCATTCGAAAGAAGTTATGGGAGACAATATTGATCTCTTTCAGATGAAGAAAGCAAAAGGAACTCCTGTGAGTGTATGGGAGGAGAGCTTGGAAGCTCGATGTTTTCCTCAGCTGTTTCCTAAAGGAAAAGGAGGACGATACGATGAACGTCCAGAACAGATTCCAGCTTCAGAGTATCGGACTACAAGACTATATGCTGAAGATCCCAGATTTCGACAAAGTATTCCTTATTTGTTCCATCTTTTATTTGAAAGCGACTTGTCTGCACTGTCTTATGCAGTAAATCACATTTTAAAAAGTGGAGTACATTTACAAAATGTGTCTGCTAAGGATTTTATGGAGAAAGTGCAGCACCGAGATGATCATTTGGAAACACAACTGATCAATCTGATGGCTTGTCAGCGTGGGACAAATGAATATTGGTACCGACGCCATGGTGAACTAAAATGCATGTTACGGAATTTAGGAACACCAACATGGTTCCTTACCCTAAGCTGTGCCGAGTACGCTTGGGATGATTTACTGGATTTTCTACGAGAGGCCAATTCAAACATTAAAAACATCGAATACAAGACAGCAGGAGAACTGTGCTCATTGGATCCGGTTAATGTTTGCAGATATTTCAATCATAGATTTGAGGCTATGATGTCCTTCATCTGCAATAAAAAAAATCCACCCCTTGGAGAAGTAGTGGATTTCTTTTGGAGAAAAGAGTACCAGGCAAGAGGTGCTCCTCATATTCATATGCTGTTGTGGATCAAGGATGCCCCAAAGTTTGGAACAGATGCTGCTGAAGCAGTGTTATCTTACATTCAAGAATATGCAACATGTGCTATACCAAAAAGCACAGAAGAGAACAAGTTAAAGGAGCAAGTTTTACGTTTCCAAAGTCATCGGTGTGGAAAATACTGTCGACGGAAATACAAGAGCAAAGAAAAATACTACACTAAATGTCGATTTGGATTTCCTAGACCTGTTCTTTCAAATGGAAGAGTAAACAGTTTTATGTCAGCTGTGAGACATACTATCACAAGAAAATCACCTAAGAATACCTACAACCTTAAAAGAAAAGAAGAATCAAAAAATATAAATGACTACAACGCAGTCATTTTATCCATGTGGAACGCTAACATGGATATACAGTATGTAGCTGACAATTCCATTGCTGTTGCACGATATGTAACGTCTTACATTACGAAATCAGAAAAAACAGAATTGAAGGAAATGTGGGAAGAGATTTCTCACGAGAAGACTGTCAGTAAGAAGCTGTACAGTTTCAGTTTGAAGATGTTATCGCATCGAGAAATTGGATCCTACGAATGTTCAGATAGGTTATCTTCTGCAAGTCTCTACTCGAAGTCAAGAAGAATAATTTGGGCAAGTTTAGGCCTTGCAGCAATGAGAAATCGGGTACTGAAATCTGTAGGAGAAATTGAATATTTGGTCGAGAATGACCCAGAAAGTACAGATATATTGAAAACAAACATGTTGGACACATATTATCCCAAGAGAAGTCAACATCTGGAGAACATGTGTCTCTATGAAGTGCTGCAGAACTACATTTATTCAAGGAAAGCCGCAGAAGACATCAATAATGGAAAATATAAAGTCGTTGGTGAAGAAGGATGTTTGGTGAAGCAAACAAAAGGAAGTTTGATAAATCACCGGAAGCTGAGTTGCGACACTACTGACAAGAAAGAATTTTACTACTTGGCTCTTTTACAGTTTTTTAAACCATGGCGTACAGAGGATGAACTACTAGGAGAATTTCAAAGCTATGAAGATTCATTTAATGCTTGCAAAGACAGCATACAATGCAATACATTCACAACTTATCTGCAAATGTTAAATGAAGAAATTGAACAGGAAACTACAATTGCAGCAGAAATAGCTAGAGACAGTTCTCAGGACAGCCAAAGTTCAGGAACACACAGTCAAGATCCCCTAGGACAACCAATCATTGAAAATGAAGCATCAATAGCCATGAATGAAGTGGAAACGGCTATGAATCAAGCTCAAGAAGAATTTATAGACTTAGAAAATTTGGAAAGACAACTGAATCAAGAGCAGCAACAAATTTATGAAGAGATCAAAAACAAAATTGATCACGGATTTCTACATGTAAAAAAAGAGTGCTCATGCACATCATTTCATCCAATCAGGATGTATGTAAGCGGACAAGCTGGAACTGGAAAAAGTTTCCTAATAAAAGTCATCAGAAGCTACCTACAGCAAAAAACGGATTCTAATTTGTCTTGTGTGGTTACTGCTCCAACTGGGTTAGCAGCATATAACATAAAAGGAATCACCTTACATCGTTTGCTAATGTTACCAGTGGAGCATGAGAACAAAATACAATTCAACAAGCTAACTGGAGAAGCATCCTTGGAAGTTTCAAGAGTATTGAAGAAGATGCAAGTTCTCATTATTGATGAGGTGAGCATGGTATCAAACCTAATGCTTGCCTTTGTGCATTTAAGAATGCAGCAAATTTTGAAGACAGACTATGACATGTTATTTGGTGGAAAACACGTCATAGTTTTTGGAGATCTTTTGCAACTTACTCCAGTTAAAGGACAACCAGTGTTTAATACTGTGACACATGAAGACACGAAGAAGTCATTGGGAAGCATCGGAAATACAAATATTTGGTCCTTCTTTGAGTACAAGGAACTTACTACTAATATGAGGCAAGCAAACGATGAAGAATATGGAAGTATTCTGAAAGATATCAGGATTGGACTACTGACAGAAGTTGGCAAAAAAGCATTACAGAGGCGGCTGCTACATAATTTATTTCCAAAGGAAGAAATAGTTGCAGAGAAGATATACAAGAACATTGCAGAAAACAAAAGTGTCATCTGCTTAATGCCAACTCTACGTGAATGCTCAATATTCAATGAGGAGCTTTTGAAATTGGAAAAGGAAGAGATCAGGAAATTGGAAGCAGTGGACAAAATTGAGGATGGAAGAATTACTGTCACAGTAACAGGCAAACTGAAAAATAAATTGGACTCACTAGAGAAGAACATCTCCAAAACAGCTGGATTAGAAAAAAATCTATATGTTTGCATGAACTGTAGAGTGTTTTTAAGGAGAAATTTGGATGTTGAGAAAGGTTTAGTTAATGGAGCGATGGGAAGAGTTGTGGGTTTTATTATTTACCAGAAAAAAGAAGGAGTTGAATGTTTAAAAATAAAATTTGATTAGATAGATGAAGTTAAAGATATTTGTCGTTGTACAGTTCGTTTTATGCTTGTGAAAGACTTATATGTACGTAGGAAGCAGTTTCCGTTTTCTCTAGCATATGCTGTAACTATTCACAAGTCTCAAGGATTGACTGTAGATTGTGCATTTGTGAACATTGGTTCAACTGTGTTCAAAGAAGGTATGGCATATGTTGCTTTGTCACGAGTCAAAACATTATCAGGTTTATTCATGATAGACTTTGATGAGTCAAAAGTTAGTGCTGATACAAACTGTGTAAAAGAGTATAATAGATTAAGAAGAAGCTATGCTCCTCATTTAGGTCAGTATCCTGTGTTGGAGAAACGTGTAGTTTCTCGTAAAAGAAAAAATGAGAATATCTGTAGTGAAGATGTAGAGAAGAGGAAAAAAAAGAGGAGTGATGTAATTGCAAGCAAAAAGAAAAAGGAAAATGAAGAACAGGTTGTAGGATGTCATTTTGAAAATAGCTCTGGTGTCAACTGCTACGCAAATGTAGTGCTGAATGTTGCATTTTATCTGGAAAGTTTGCAAGAGCAGATAATAGTAAATCAGGGAAAAAGATTCTGTTCAGAGCTGAGTCTCCTTTTTCAAAAGCTGAGTAAAGATAAAACTCAAATAGAAAGTGCTACTGACATTAGAAAACTTTTAGATGTATGTTCAGGACGAACACAGTTTTCTCAAAATGAACAGCAAGATGCACATGAATTTTTGATGTATTTTCTTCAGGTAGTGGAAGAAGAAGGAGTTCCCATTGACATTTTTTTTGGTCTCTCTTATAAATGGGAACATAGTTGTGATAATTGTTATAATATATGTGGCTCTATTGTTGATAATGAAAGGTTTATTTATTTGACATTGCCAGAGAGTAAAACAGTCACTTTTGCAAAATTAGTTAAAGATGCTAATCATAGCATGAAATGTAGTGAGTGTAATTCTGACATGTTTTCAACATTAATTTTAAAGGAATACGGACAGTATGTAATTTTAATGATGCAACGATGTAGAGCTGATGGTTCAAAATTGGATACTTTAATAAAGAAGTTTACAGGACAGCAATTATCAATTTCAGGAAAAACTTTTGTAACTGTTGCAATAATTTTCCATGAAGGACCTACTGTTACTTCTGGACATTACACAGTTTATCTTAAATGTGAAAAAGGCTGGACACTGTGTAATGATTCCCAATTGGTTTTTAAGCAACGTTTGCCTTTTGATTTAGCAAATTCCTATTTAATCTTCCTGAAACCTAAATTTTAGAGAGACTTGGCAAGATCTGGACAAAACAATTTTACCATTTTAATGGATTACCATTGCAATTTTGTAAAAAAAAGATTTTTTAAATTATCATTTGGCCTAATGGAAAGATAACCAATTGTAATGTGGACTTTTTTAATTTTTAATGAAACTTTGAAAAACCAATAATTTAGAGATTATCGGTAACTTCTGCACATTTTAAATTTTGGAATGTTATTGGACTGCCATTGGAAATTTTTTCAAAAATGTTTTAAAAAATTACTATTTGGCCATGTGGAAAAGTAACCATTTCTATTGTGGACTTAATAAATTATTCAAAAAATTTTCGTGAACCAAAATGTTACAGAGAATCGGTGAGATCTGGACAAATTAAACTTTAGAATTTTATTGGATTACCGTTGGTAATTTATTCCCAAAAAAAATTTAAAATTACTATTTGGTCTAAAGGAAATGGAATCAGATGTATTTTGGAGTTATTTGAGATATCATATTGTGATTATACTTCTGAAACAAACATATCAGACGGTATTTTAAAGAAATAAGTATTGGTATTAGATGATATTTTTTTAGAATATTATGCATTTCTATAATGTTAAGTTTAAGTAAAAAGAGATTCTGGGCTTTTTTATTACAATCTTTGTGATTGTTATTTTTTTTTGCCCGCTGTAAAATGATGAATGCAATTGCTTTCACAATTTATAGTGAAATGCAATATATTCTGAAAACAGCAAAAATAAGGCAAAAATATTTTTTGGAAAAAAATGTAAATATGTGTACTGTATTATAAAATGTTTTAAAAATAATAATACTTTTTTCTTTTTTTCCAGATAGATATAGAAAATTTTCGAAAACTACAAACATTTTTAAAACTATTTTTTAAAAAACCAAATGAATAAATATTTTTTCAGTGAGTATGGTAAGTCAATAATAATAATTGTAGTCTCTCAAGGACAATGTAATGTGATAAATGATTTTTAGTGTTTTTTTAAAAAAAAAAAAAAAAAGTACGCGCACCGTACGCGTACGGTAAAAAAAAATAAAAAAAAGTTTTTAAAAACATATGTAAAAAAAAGATGAAAGATAAGGTTGGCTCTTAAAAGAACCGTTGTGTTCATGCAGGGACAGAGGAAAGGAAGCATGGGAAAATTATTCAAAGCGACAAATGTGCTGATCTATTTTGTTGTTCACTAGGGAAACACTGGTCTCCCTATGGCAAATTAGATCTTTACAAAATGTGCAATGAATATCAACCTTCCGAAATCGAGGGTTCATTTCCAGAGGGCCAGCAAAAGGAGATTCTCCCCCCACAGATGAAGGGCTCACCTGACCTGCAGAAGAAGGAGTCAGCCCTGCAGATGATGGTCCAGGCTGAGCTACTGTGGATGTACTGGCTCGTCTTTCTGAAGAGTTACCTCCAAAAAGATGACCATGTGTCCTTCTGTGTACATCCTGGAGGTGTCTCTTCATGGTGTGATTCCCAAAGGAATACTTCCTGTTAGGATTACCTCTAGAAAGTACACGCTTACACAGCTTACAAGTCACTAAGGGTGCATTTACCTTTTGCTGGCCTTCAGGAAAAGTAAAATAATCCCATACATAAGAGGGCTTTTGTTTCCTCGATCTCTGCCTCAAGACAGTGCTGCTAGTGCTAGCCTCACTCTCAGAAGAGCTCTGCTGTTCTGCCATCGTATCCCAAAGACAAACCAGCTCCTTCTCCCAAGGGATCACAAGCAGAAATGAGGGGAATGGGTGTGGTGTAGGAGAGTTCTAGAACTGAAAGTAGTTTCAACCAATCAAAAGTTGTGTTTCATGATCACATGACCTACCGTACGCTTACGGTACGCTTACGGCAAAAAGTACGCATGCGCGTAAAAAAGACACGCGCTTGCGCGCATGCGCATAACAGTCACTACCCGACACTTCCGCGTAACGTGCGCGTGTGGCGTAAGCGCGCACGCGTCCCACGCGCAGTACGCGCGGCTACGCAAATTGCGTAACTATACGCAAGCAGCGTAGATAGATTACGGACGTTGCGTAAACCGTACGCTTACCGTGAGCTTACGGTACGCGTACTAAAAAAATATTTTTTTTTTTAAAAAAGTACTGCAAATAAATTTTACATGTTTATTTTAAAAAATATATTTAAAAAAACATATTAAAGAATTTTAAAAATTTAATCATAGTCTTTATAAAAGGTAAGATAATTAAATTAAAAATATGTTAGAAAAAAAAAAAAAAAAAAAAAATTAGCATTTAAAAAACCTTGCAAATTCACTGAAAAAACCATGGGTTTCACACACGTTATAGTTAGGAATTAGCATTTAAAAAACCTTAGAAATTCAGTGAAAAAACCATAGGTTTCACACACGTTATAGTTAGGAATTAGCATTTAAAAAACCTTAGAAATTCAGTGAAAAAACCATAGGTTTCACACATGTTATAGTTAGCTGGACATTTTACTCGTAAAAAACCAATGAAATTGCCCCGTTATAGTTAGTTCAGCTAACTATAACTCGCGCGCCCGCAATGCACTGCTGATGACGTCACATATTACATCACTCATGACATGGTCAGTGACATCACTCATGACATCACTGATGACATCTCAAATGACATCACTGATGACATCACTGATGACATCATCCTTGTGATAGAGTGGTAGACCTCCTCTCACCCTAATATAACCTTTGACACACACATTCAAAAATAGAGACTAAAATTTTCAAAACAATGGACATACCAATACCAGTTACAACAACCTCTTCAGTAATTCTAAGATCCACATACACATCCACTCATTCACCAACAGTCCAATACAGTCACTCATACATGTACTCACTCATCATATGTACTCATACACCTATACATCCTGTTACACAATGCCACTCATGCATAGAGTTACTCACACACATAGTCACTCGTGCTAATAAAGAATCAAACATACATTTACTTGCATATACAGTTATACACACACCACCATACTTACTTCTACGGAAACTTACACATACTTAGTCTTTTAAACAATCACTTATAGAAACACATACTTATTCATACAGGAACTCTTCCAATCTCTCACCCTTGCATATACTCACATATATACACCAATAGTCACATATACTAGTTTTAAACATATGTAGTTACTCATAAAGACACTATTGAGACAGTCATTCACTCACTAACACACCCATACACACACTCATCCACCCAAGCAGTCCTGCACACATGGTCTGTTCAACACATACAAACAGTGAGTCACTCATTCATGCACCTATGCACTACGTAATACCCCCCACCGAACCATGCAGACACTCAGACTGATACTCAAAAAACCAACTAATAACCTATATAGTCACCCATGTAGCTACTCACCAACCCATGCAGCCACTTATACACAAAGTGAGAGACTGATACAGATATATACATATTTAAACATTACTCACTAAGCCATGTATTCACTAAGATACACTTAATCAGTCAGTTAAACAATCAATTTTTCAAAAACAAATCATCCATTTAGACACTTATATACCCATTTATTCTTCCATCGACCTTGAGATATACATATATAAAACATATTTAATTTTCAGAAAAACACACATTCACTGGATGATGTCATCAGTGATGTCATTTGAGATGTCATCAGTGATGTCATGAGTGATGTCACTGACCATGTCATGAGTGATGTAATATGTGACGTCATCAGCAGTGCATTGCGGGCGCGCGAGTTATAGTTAGCTGAACTAACTATAACGGGGCAATTTCATTGGTTTTTTACGAGTAAAATGTCCAGCTAACTATAACATGTGTGAAACCTATGGTTTTTTCACTGAATTTCTAAGGTTTTTTAAATGCTAATTCCTAACTATAATGTGTGTGAAACCTATGGTTTTTTCACTGAATATATATATATATATATATATATATATATATATTCACTGAAAAAACCATAGGTTTCAGGGGTGTTATAGTTAGGAATTGGCATTTAAAAAACCTTAGAAATTCACTGAAAAAACCATAGGTTTCAGGGGCGTTATAGTTAGCTGGACATTTCCCTTGTACAAAACCCTAAAAATTCCCCTGTTATAGTTAGTTTAGCTAACTATAACACGCGCCCCCGCAATGCACTGCTGAGGACGTCACATATTACATCACTCATGACATGGTCAGTGACATCACTCATGACATCACTGATGACATCTCAAATGACATCACTGATGACATCACTGATGACATCATCCAGTAATTGCGTGTTTTTCTTAAAAGTTTAAATATGTTTTATAAATTTATAGTGAAAGGCCTATGGAAGAATGAGTGGGTGTATAAGTGTGTGAATGGGTGATTTTCTAGGTGTGTAACTGACTCCATAAGTGAGTTATTAAACGTATCTTACTGCAGACTAGTGACTAAACTGTGTGAATGTCTGTATGTGTTTGTGTGTTGGTGTATAAGTGGCTGCATGGTTTTGTGAATAGCTATATGAGTGTCTATTGATTGGTTGTCTGAGTATCTGTATGGGTGCCTGAGTGTTTGTATGGGTAGGGTGTGTGTGACTCTGTGACTAGATGTGTGAGTGGGTGATTCAGTGGGTGCATGTTTTTAAGAGTGCATCTGTGATGGACTGTATGGTTGGGTGAATGTATGTATAGGTGTGTTAGTGATTGAATGTATATCTCAGTTGTACATGTGTCAGTAACTACATATGTGAAACACAGTGTATATGTGTGTAAGAGTATATAACAATCTATATATGAGAGTGTGTGATTTTGGGAGTGGCTGTATGCGCCATAGTGCAAGGATATCTGTGTCATGTGCTGTTTGTTTTTCTGCAGAAAGACACAGAATTTGTTAGTATTTTTATGAGTAAGTGAACTTGAGTGTTTTTAATTGTATAAGTGAGTACATTTTACTGTGATTAATTATTTGCATGACTGACTAGATGTATCAGTACCTCAACGGATGATTGGCGGTGTGTGAGTGTCTATATAGGTGTATAAATGCACAGAGTGACTGTAAGTATGAGTGACTGTACAGGTGAGTGAGTGGAGATGTATGTAGACCTAAAAGTCAATGAGTGGGTGAGTAGTTATTGGTATTGGAGTATCTATGGTTGTCAAAATGGCCGCCTGAAATTTTGAGTCGGTGTATCAAAGGTTATATTAGGGTGTGAGAAGATGCACTAATTTATCACATGGATGATGTCATCAGTGATGTCATCAGTGATGTCATTTCAGATGTCATCAGTGATGTCATCGGTGATGTCACTGACCATGTCATGAGTGATGTAATATGTGACGTCATCAGCAGTGCATTGCGGGGGCGCGAGTTATAGTTAGCTGAACTAACTATAACGGGGCAATGTCATTGGTTTTTTACGAGTAAAATGTCCAGCTAACTATAACATGTGTGAAACCTATGGTTTTTTCACTGAATTTCTAAGGTTTTTTAAATGCTAATTCCTAACTATAACGTGTGTGAAACCTATGGTTTTTTCACTGAATATATATATATATATATATATATATATATATATATATATATATATATTCACTGAAAAAACCATAGGTTTCAGGGGTGTTATAGTTAGGAATTGGCATTTAAAAAACCTTAGAAATTCACTGAAAAAACCATAGGTTTCAGGGGCGTTATAGTTAGCTGGACATTTCCCTTGTACAAAACCCTAAAAATTCCCCTGTTATAGTTAGTTTAGCTAACTATAACACGCGCCCCCGCAATGCACTGCTGATGACGTCACATATTACATCACTCATGACATGGTCAGTGACATCACTCATGACATCACTGATGACATCTCAAATGACATCACTGATGACATCACTGATGACATCATCCAGTAATTGCGTGTTTTTCTTAAAAGTTTAAATATGTTTTATATATTTATAGTGAAAGGCCTATGGAAGAATGAGTGGGTGTATAAGTGTGTGAATGGGTGATTTTCTAGGTGTGTAACTGACTCCATAAGTGAGTTATTAAACGTATCTTACTGCAGACTAGTGACTAAACTGTGTGAATGTCTGTATGTGTCTGTGTGTTGGTGTATAAGTGGCTGCATGGTTTTGTGAATAGCTATATGAGTGTCTATTGATTGGTTGTCTGAGTATCTGTATGGGTGCCTGAGTGTTTGTATGGGTAGGGTGTGTGTGACTCTGTGACTAGATGTGTGAGTGGGTGATTCAGTGGGTGCATGTTTTTAAGAGTGCATCTGTGATGGACTGTATGGTTGGGTGAGTGTATGTATAGGTGTGTTAGTGATTGAATGTATATCTCAGTTGTACATGTGTCAGTAACTACATATGTGAAACACAGTGTATATGTGTGTAAGAGTATATAACAATCTATATATGAGAGTGTGTGATTTTGGGAGTGGCTGTATGCGCCATAGTGCAAGGATATCTGTGTCATGTGCTGTTTGTTTTTCTGCAGAAAGACACAGAATTTGTTAGTATTTTTATGAGTAAGTGAACTTGAGTGTTTTTAATTGTATAAGTGAGTACATTTTACTGTGATTAATTATTTGCATGACTGACTAGATGTATCAGTACCTCAACGGATGATTGGCGGTGTGTGAGTGTCTATATAGGTGTATAAATGCACAGAGTGACTGTAAGTATGAGTGACTGTACAGGTGAGTGAGTGGAGATGTATGTAGACCTAAAAGTCAATGAGTGGGTGAGTAGTTATTGGTATTGGAGTATCTATGGTTGTCAAAATGGCCGCCTGAAATTTTGAGTCGGTGTATCAAAGGTTATATTAGGGTGTGAGAAGATGCACTAATTTATCACATGGATGATGTCATCAGTGATGTCATCAGTGATGTCATTTCAGATGTCATCAGTGATGTCATCAGTGATGTCACTGACCATGTCATGAGTGATGTAATATGTGACGTCATCAGCAGTGCATTGCGGGGGCGCGAGTTATAGTTAGCTGAACTAACTATAACAGGGGAATTTCTAGGGTTTTGTACGAGGTAAATGTCCAGCTAACTATAGCGCCCCTGAAACCTATGGTTTTTTCAGTGAATTTCAAAGGTTTTTTAAATGCCGATTCCTAACTATAACGCCCCTGAAACCTTTGGTTTTTTCAGTGAATTTCAAAGGTTTTTTAAATGCCAATTCCTAACTATAACATGCATGAAACCTATGGTTTTTCCAGTGAATTTCAAAGGTTTTTTAAATGCTAATTCCTATCTATAACTTATCTCTAAAGATATCATGTTTAATGATTTTGATTGCATGTCTATATTTTTCAAATGCAGTGTGTCATTTTCTTTTTTTTTTTTAAATACTTTTTTATCATCATTTTTTAAACATATTTCTTCAATTAATTCTTTTCAAAATTAAAAATATTATTTGAACTTAATGTGTTTTTCAAACATATTTTTTTATATTTTTCAAAATAGTTTTTCAACTATAAGTGCAAAACTTTATTTTAGATATATATTTTTTTCAATGTTTCTGGATCCGCGCACCCTATGCGAACCGTTCACGATCCATACGCGATAGCATCCGCGCATGGTATGCGTTGGGTACGTGTTTAGTGCGCGATCGCTATGTGACCGGTACACGACTCCCAGCCTATACGCGACACGTTCAATGTACGTAACGCGACGTTTACGCGCTTCCACGATGCGTCATATGCGTCCGTGATCCGATGGGTGCGCGGATCCCGCGAAGTATTTAACATTTAAAAACACATATTTATGTATTGCATGTGAATATTAATTGAAGACAAACTCTAAACTAGTCTTAAAACTAATATATTTTGACATCTAATCCTATATTTCTTTTTAATTCAATTTCGCAGATGCACGCTGGGTGCGTGCTGCATAAGCGCACGGTGCGCGGATCCCATGTGACCTGCAAAAAAAGAGATTTGATTGGTTCATTACACTTCCTGTTCTAACTACTGAAAGACCCCACTCATTTCAATCATTCTTCTTTGAGCTTCTTTGGAGAACCATCTCTTTGGACAGAAGAAGATTTTTTTAGATTAAGTATACACTTAGTTCTAACTTTTTGCAACTAAAAATGGCTTCAGGGCAGCAGGCATCACCTGCATCACCTCAAACCTCTGAGGATGAATTTTTGCCGGAGGAACCACAGAAAAAACGTTTTGCTTCAGTGGTGTGGAAATTTTTTACTTTTCCCGAAGGACAGAATAAGACCATTGCCACCTTGGCCACATGTAAGATTTGCAAAAGAGTCTTATCGAGAGGTGATCCCACCAAGAAATACTCTTGCGGCACGGCAAGTATGATGAAGCACATGAGGAGCCTTCATCCAAACAATCTTGCATGTGAAGAGTGCCGACGCATGAGAGACTCTCCTGCTCCTGCACCATCCACCTCACCGCAACCGAGCACATCAAGAGTGCATCCCTCAGACCAAACCTTGGACATTCGTCCTCAATTTCAATTTTTAAAAGTGCTCTGCACTAAGTGTAATAAGACTTTGTGCTATGGCGAGCAGTCAATCAACCTCATCTGCCGCCGGCAAGAAAGTCATATTTGCTAGGTTTTTTTTTGTTTTTTTTTACTGTTCCCTGAAGTTCATTGTTTGATTTCTCCTGTTTTTTTTTTTCTTCAGAAAATCCAAAAACATCACAAAATTGTTCAAAACCCCCCCAAAAAAACATAAAAGAAGAAAGAAGAAAAAAAAAAGTTCTAACTTTCCTGGTTTAAAAAAAGTGCTAAATTTCTTTGTTAGTGTGTGAAAGTTTAGATGAATGTATGTGTAGTACGTTGTTGACTGAATGAATGCATTAGTAGCGTATGGTGAATGTATAAGTGCAGAACTATAAGGAAGTGCTGCAGCATCACACAGTAACCTCTTTAACTGCTGTGTGCTGTAGTACTTCCGAAGCACAGGGATGCAACATATGTACATAAATATGTTGCACATCTATGCTTCTCTCTGCACGGCTGCTTAAACTGCAGCCATGTGGTGACACAGGCACCCTTGCACAATAGTGCAAGGATATCTGTGTCATGTGCTGTTTGTTTTTCTACAGAAAGACACACCTTCCTGTACAAAAACAATGAGAAAATGGATTTTTCTCCTTCAATGTATGCTGAACATTTCAGCATGCATTGAAGAAATAAAAATTTGGAGAAATTAAAACAATTCTCTTTGTTGTGCTTTCCTACACCAAGGTGCTGATTACGATCCGGTAAAAAAACTTCCCCGTACGACTCGTATCCGGTCTTTTTACCGTACGAATCGTACAAGTGCCGTACAAACTGCCAATTACGATTCACATGGGAAAATGTCCATACGAATCGCATTGGGAATTATTCCCCACACGTCCTCGGGTCGGAAAATGTGTCCGACACGTCCCCGGACGATTTACCGTACAAATGTGAAAAGTGAAGTCCGACCGCGGAATTACGATCCATCCCGATCGTCCGATGTTACAACCGTATGGAAAAAACACCGTCCGCACCGAACTCCCATAGCAACCATGGAGACATGTGCCCGCATACGCGCCCAACACTCCCCCCAGCCCTCCTATGTACGAGTCGAATCACCACCCGTGTATGTACACCCGTGTATGTACGAGACGTACCCCCACCCGTGAATGTATGGAGCGTACCCCCACCCCAACCGTGAATGTACGACCCGTACCCTCACCCGCATACGTATGGAGCGTACCCCCACCCCAACAGTGTATGTATGGACCGTACCCCCACCCCAACCGTGTATGTACTACACGTACCCCCACCTGCGTATGCATGGAGCGTACCCCCACCCCAACCATGTATGTACGGACCGTACCCCCACCCCAACCATGTATGTACGACCCGTACCCCCGCCCGCGTATGCATGGAGCGTACCCCCACCCCAACCGTGTATGTACGGACCGTACCCCCACCCCAACCGTGTATGTACGACCCGTACCCTCACCCGCATACGTATGGAGCGTACCCCCAACCCAACAGTGTATGTACGACCCGTACCCTCACCCGCGCATGCATGGAGCGTACCCCCACTCCAACCGTGTATGTACGGACCGTACCCCCACCCCAACCGTGTATGTACGAGATGTACCCCCACCCGCGTATGCATGGAGCGTACCCCCACCCCAACCTTGTATGTATGGACCGTACCCTCACCCGCGTACGTATGGAGTGTACCCCCACCCCAACAGTGTATGTACGACCCGTACCCCCACCCCAACCGTGTATGTACGGACCGTACCCTCACCCGCGTACGTATGGAGCGTACCCCCACCCCAACAGTGTATGTACGACCCGTACCCCCACCCCAACCGTGTATGTACGACCTGTACCCTCACCCGCGTACGTATGGAGCGTACCCCCACCCCAACAGTGTATGTACGACCCGTACCCTCACCCACGTATGCATGGAGCATACCCCCACCCCAACCGTGTATGTACGACCCGTACCCTCACCCGCGTACGTATGGAGCGTACCCCCACCCCAACAGTGTATGTACGACCCGTACCCTCACCCGCGTATGCATGGAGCGTACCCCCACCCTAACATTCTAAGTACGGAGCGCACCCCAGGCCCCAACACCAGCACCTTCACACAACATCGCGCATGTACGAGTCGTACCAAGCCAGACACAAGAACAGCACTGTACAACAAAATTCCCGAAGTACACACCGTACACACGCTAAAAACGCACGTACACAACCAGGACAAAGCAAAACAACACAAGAATACACCATTCGAATGGCACAAAGCCACAAAACATGTCCAACAAGCACAAAAACAACACATTCACTGACCTGCAACTGCCAAAATCCCAAACAGAGGCCCAAAACACAACCACTCCTTATAACACACCCACCCAAACTTCAAACACAGCCACACCCACCAATGGACCAATAAAAAGGGCCCACACACACAAACTATGAGCCTTTGCAACAGACTCACTGCTGCCAGACCCCACAGACAACCTACAGCACCATACTAGAACCTTTACTACACCTTACACTTGCACACCTTCACACACACACCTTCACAAACACCCCCTCATCACATTCACACACACACCTGCACAACCACACCCACACACCCACAACCATCCACACCCCCCCCCCACCATCCACACCCACACCCCTCACCATGCCCACTAACAAGAATCCAAAGTTCACTAGCCGAGAGTTGGAGGTCCTTGTCGACGAAATCCTCAGAGTCGAGCCACACCTCTTTGGAACATTGGTCAGACAGACCTGCATGTCCAAAAAAACAGCCATGTGGCAGAGGATTGTTGATGCTGTGAATGCTGTTGCGGCCACCAGAAGGACCAGGCATGAATGCCAAGCCAGGTGGTACGATCTGCGGAGGAGGGTCCGAGCCAAAATGACCGACGACCACAACCAGGCTAACGTTACCGGAGGAGGGCCGCCCCGCAGACCCGTACACTACCATCCCTGGGAGGAGAGGGTGATGGCCATACTGCCGGTGGTGTCAGTGGACGGATTAGACGAACTCCGAGACCCAGGTGAGTACACAAACAACTCACCTCACATGGGGGGAACGTCATCCACAACCAAACTCACAAACAGGCACGCAACCACCCCAAGCTATCGCATGACTCAACCACACTCTATAAACACGCACATGCCACTGGCGCCACCATGCCCCATGCACCCAGCTGGACAATGCAAAGTCACAGGCCACAGAAAACACCAACACAAGACACGGTAAGCCGGATGGCGGGAGTGTGGGCCACAAAAATCACATAGTGCAACTCAGAAGCAGACAACAATGCCCCCTGCCCATATGGCCTAGGTCACAGCCAGACAATCAGTGTGTCCCCACACAGGAAAGACTTTCCAGCAAATGGCGGACGCCTTGCATTAACACATGGGGGTGACGGCACGTTTTTGCACATGACAGCAGCTAATGAACAGCCAACACTGTGAAAGAGTGGCAGCACACACCACCACAGCAGCAGCGCAGACACAGACACTACACCCAATGGGTGCCTAGAGATCAGAAACAAACTCACATCAACAAGCCAAGGGCCATTCAAAGATCTGCAAAAAGTGTGTGCCTAGGAAGCTGGGCTGAGGTGACAGAGGGTGACACACAGAGGGAGGGAGAGGGGGAGAGAGAGGGAGGGAGACACAGGGAGACGGACAGAGGGAGGAGGCTGACACACAGAGGGAGGGAGAGGGGGACAGAGAGGGAGTGAGAAAGGGACACACAGGGAGACCAATTCCGCCTTGGGGGGTGTGGGAATGTCTGCTCGTCAGCAGGTGGACTGCGTGCATGTAGACAAGGGTGGCCAGTGCCTGAATCCCCCCTCTTCTCCATGGCAAAACACTGGGCCATGTCTCAACCTGTGCACGAGCACAACGCCAGCTACCTGCATTATCTAAGTGTGTGGAACAAATCCATGTGCCCACGTACAGTGCAACATGGAAGGTGCCAATGCATGGCTCGCCACACCTGCTCACTCCACTGCTGACTGCAGTCACAATTGACGCAGCAAGTAAGACTGTGCCACACATATGTAAAGTTGCAAAAGCTGTGGCCAAGGGACATGCCCATGCACAAGTGCACTATGAGTGGAATGCAAGACATATCCAAATTCCCAGAGGAAATGTGCCAACTTAGAAACCAATGAAACATGGATGTTGCATGGAACAAAATTAACATTGTCTCTCTCTGCCGATGGATTGGAGCTGGATGACGAGGACTGGGTATCTGCGGTGGCCTCCCCGAAAGAGGTGGCCATACCGGCCCGCCTTCGCTTCGTCCAGCTCAAGATACTCCATAGGGTCTATGTTACGTGGCCAAGGCTACTGCGTATGGGCTATGCTGTGGACGGGTTGTGTAAGCGTGGGTGTGGTTCTTCGGGGACCTTTCTCCATATTTTGTGGGAATGCCCGGAGGTGGAGCGATTCTGGCGTGGTGTGCATGAGGTCCTGCGGGTGGTTACGCATGTGTCGCTGCTACCCGAAGCGAGGAGATGCCTTCTGAATGTGTGGGAGCCAACCGACTACTCGGTGCCGCAGACGTGGTGGGTGACTCTGGGATATATGGTGGCCAAACGCGACATTGCTCAACTGTGGGGTTCCCAGAGGTCGCCGACTGTCTCGGCATGGAAGGATAACATGGATTGGTGCATGTTTCGGGAAAAGGTGGTGTATGTTGCGAGAGGTAAGCCTGGGACATGGGTGAAAGTATGGGGCCCCTGGAACGCCTACCGCGGGGGAATCCGTACCCCGCCGTTATTGCCCGATCCGTCACCGGCCCCGTCCCCTTAGCCAGTTTATCTCCCCGGTTCCGGGCACTGAGTCCACCTAGTCCCCGTCCTGACCTTTCCCCCCCCTTGATACTCCTATGGATTGGTAGGGTCCCCCTTCTAGGGGAGCACATGCTGCTGTTTTCGATTGTGGGTTGCCTTGTGGATTTGTTTTTTAGTTGTTATTTATATTAAAATGAAACCGTTATGTGGGGTCCGGATGGTGTGGCTACCAACGCTTCTAACTCCTGTGCATTTCCCTCTGCCGCAGCATGCGTGCTATTGTCTGTATTACATGCTCCTCTTGCTTGCTAGCGGCCGGCCTGAAGGTTGTAGGCCCATCTTTGTATATTTTTTTAATTTTGTAATAAACGGTTTCAAAAAAAAAAAAAAAAAAACATTATCTCTCTCACACACAGGTCAACGTCGTGGATCACCCCCCAACACTGGGGGGGAAGACTCACAGGACCCGGCTCGGTGGGACGACGGACCCACCGGCAGCGACGACTCTCACCACTCTGTGGACGAACCCGACCCCGACCAACCTGGCCCCTCTGGTGTCCAACCACCTGCAGCACCTGCGTCAGGTACAACTGGGCCAACCACCACCCCCACTCCTGCCACATCCCAGGAGACACCCAGGATCCCTGCCTCACCACCACAATGCAGCCAGGCTGGCCAGGAGGGACACGGTGTACCGGGCACCCAGGAGGAGGCAGGTGACAACGCCAATGCCACCCCTCAGGGGTCCCGGAGACCCGATGTGCCCACAAGAGCAGGCCAGGTGCAAGTGGGCAGGGGTGGTGGGAGTGGAGGACGGCGGAGGCGCGAGCCTGACCTGTTGGCTGCGGAACCGGTATATTCCCATGTCAGAAACATCCTGGACACATACCGGCAGGACACCACGGGCATGGCCCAGGTTGTGTCCATCCTCAAGGAGATCAAGACCCAGCAGGCCCAGCAACATGCGGAGCAACATGCCTGTCTACTGCGACACCAAGGGCGGATGGAGGACAGACAGGCTGAGCTCGTGACGGTGTTCAGGGGAATTCACAGTACACTCCGTCGGATAGCCGACAACATGGGCAACCCTCCCTGTGCCATCAGGCGTAGAACATCACCACCCACAGGGAGGGATCAGGAGGAGGAGACATCCGACGGAGCATCCCAAACATCGTCACGGCCTGCTTCTGAGGGTCCCCGCAGGAGAGCGGGTCGTCCACGGAAAAGACCGTGAGGGTCAGCGCAACAGCACCATCTCCCAGGACACCTGGCCTGGCACCTGGCCCACTGGACCAACAGCAGCACAGCAGCAAAAGACATTCTCTGCCACATGGACTTGCTGGTCACTGTCTGACCAATGTTGACAAAGACTGAAGCATGGACTCTGAGGATTTCAAATGGCAAGGACACCAACTCCCCTAGTGAACTTTGGATTCCACACACCCGGAAAGCCCCTCATGTCATACCCCCCCCCTCCCCCCGTACCCCAACCAGAATAAAAAGTTACACCATAAAGAGAAGATGCCTACATTTTGCATTATTACCTTACATGTGTCTTGTAAAGTCTAACCATGCCTGAGTTCTCATTTGACTTCAACCATCCACACCCTGGGGCCTGAGTCTGGCACAGGACACACATGGGTCACATTGTATTAGGCAAGACAGACATGGAGCACCATACACACCCGTGATGGGCCCAACCAGCTGAGGGGGTGGCCGCACAACCGTGCCGACAGACATTTTGAGTACAGCGACAGCCATGCGCAGAGGTCAGGGATCATGTGGAGTGTCCTGTGGGGCACCCAGGTATGTGTGGACAGGTGGCAGAACCATGTCCTGCAAGCTTGAGTCAGGTGGATGCAGAGAATGGTGGCCTGGCCAAAGTTGGATGCATGGGGATGGCACATGTCACAATACCCACACAGTCATGGACATCATGCACAATACACAGTCTAATCCCACACAAACAGCTTGCATCTTGCTACTCTACACATAGACACATAGCCACTATCACGGAAAACCATGCCAGACATGCCGGATGCACCGTGGCAACACACCAGCATTGACTGAGAAGAGGCACCTTGAGGCATAGGGACACCTTTATTAGTCATGTATTCGGGATCGGAGTACACATGAACGGGTCATGTGGAGTAACATGTGGGTCCAACACTGGAACCCCCCTTCTGCAGCACAAATGCGTAATAGCCATGGAACTGGCACACAAGTGTCGGCTAACAGCTAAACACCCCCTGCTGCTCACGGAGAGGCTGCCATACACCATTGATCCGCTGATGTGGAAGTCCCACACCATGTCAAGGCAATGCAAACTGTATGTGTCTGATGCCATCATCACAATCCACAATCCCATAACTGATGACTGTCAACAAGTCTGACCATCTATTCAGGTGTACCCAGCTGCATGTCATGTGTCCCATGGTGATGCGACATGTCTGCAGAGGAACCAAACATCGACAGGGGCAGTGTGCACACATCGTAAACAACTGCCACACCCAATACACCCCTGATGCATCCCTTACCCTAAGGAGACTTCAAAACTTGTCCGTGCGTGTAACGCTGAGTCAGCACACGATGATGTGTCCATGAGGAATAGCAGTGCCACAACAATGCAACCAGCAGACGGCATGCGCAAGTACCTGGGGATGAGAGACACACAAGAAGTCAGCCACAAAAAGCACAGCCACTTGCATGTGCATGTACTCGACACATGTAAGGATGACAACATGCTAGGTCACAATTATGACTGTGGGAATACACATCACTGGCACCATCACTCCAGTGACACATCCACACACACCTCTGACTCACGTGCCATACATGCAGATGGACACACACATCGCAACACATGCCACACGGGGACCAATGCGTGCACACACAGACACTGGTACTCACCACTAAGCAAAGAAGTCGCGTATGAGCCGACTCCGGATGTCCTCTTGCAGAACCACATCCTCCACATCACTAGCCCCATTGCCAAGCCCTTCGTCTTCCACGGGTGGATGGTCCTGATCATCTTGATCCAGGATGAGTGGCACAGCTTTCTCAACTGCCATGTTGTGCAGCATGCAGCACACCATGAAGATTTTGCAGACCTTCGCCGGGACATATGGGAGGGCGCCGCCGGTCTTGTGGAGGCATCTGAATCGGCTCTTCAGGAGGCCAAATGTCATCTCTATCACTCGCCTTGTCCGGCCATGGGCGGTGTTGTAGCGGAGCTGGGCCGGCATGATGGGGTTGCAGAGAGATGTGATCAGCCATGGCATGTTGGGATAGCCAGAGTCCCCTACATGGAAAGCACATGGACATAAGTAGGACAGGAGAAGCGGTCGTGCTGGAAGTCTACGCAAAATACAGGACAGACAGAGTGTACCCACCAACAACACATGCTCGTTCGTTGCGCAGCTGCGTCATCATTTCAGGCACCCTGCTATGCCTCATGATGTAGGCATCGTGTGCTGATCCTGGAAAACGAGCACAGACATGTGAAATTACCATGTTGGACAGACACACCACAAGGGCATTGATGGAGTGGTAGTGCTTACGATTCCTGTACGCTACCTTCTGTGCCTGTGGTGGTACCAAAGCCACATGTGTCCCATCTATGGACCCAATGACATGGGGCATCCCTCCCAGGGCATAGAATCCACGCTTGACCCCAGTCAACATTTCAGGGGTTGGGAAATGGATGAACTCATCCAGGTGAAGCAACATGGCCTCTAAGAAATCATGCAGCACATGGCAGAACATGCTCTGGGACATGCCACCAACATGAGCTATGGTATTTTGAAAGGTACCCGTGGCAAGAAAATGTAGGGCTGCCATTACCTTCAGCTTGGGTGTCAGTGCCGTAGGATACCTGTGCAGCGGTTGCAGGTGAGGTGCCAGCCTCGCCGTCAACTCCTCAATCAACGGTTGGGGGAAGCGGTAGCACCGGATACAGTCATTCTCCCGCATGTCAGCCAAGTCCGGAACTGCTCGGGGAAGAGGCGGCGCTCTGCAGTAATTTGGAAGTGACAAGGGCGAGTGAGTGCACTACAACAACAATTTTTTGGTGCTGAGCACATGTTAATCTGTCAATACACATATGCGACATACGGAGTCGGGTATGTGCCGCATGCCCTGGACACGTATGACTGCCAGGTGACACTCCTACCAAGACCCAGCTACACACGGAGATTGTGAACCTCCACATGCCATGGCATGGGATTAGCTGTGTCCCAGTGTAAGTGAACAGCCAGACGCAACACAGGAGTGACATACATCAACACATCAGCAGAAGTAGGATGTCGATTTCAGAGACTGGTAGCGGAACACTAGAGCCACAGGTCACATGACATTACACTAGGACAGCCCACACACCTTGCCAATAAGGTGTACATGTAATGACTCACCACACATTCATAGAGAGGATGCAGACATGTCCTTGTTACGCTACTCCGTGTCCCATGCATACATACGCACCTCACATACCATACCACATGTGGCCTGGTGTGCGTAACAGTGTGCCATGTCCATCTACACACAGACACATGTTGGTTGCTGCAACAGCTGATGCTTTTGAGGGAGCACCAACATCAAGCTAATGGGAACACCCCACACATACATAACATAGTCACATCGTGCACCGTGGGTAGTCACATATCTGGAGTGGTAACCCCTGTAGCGGGCATCAGGGGACACTTGCGTGTGTTGTTGACTGTGCCATGCCAGTGACGCTCATCCCAAGTGTGCAGTACGACATGCACACATGTCAAAGGAGTTAAGGGCATGCCTGGCACACATTGCACCGTCACACATAACATCTGTACACATCTCATCATACATCTGGTGCCTTCTCGACTCAGGAGTAATGTGCCACATCACAGCCTTTCACACCTGTGCCCCACACATGTAGTACTGCCCAGACAATGCCTTGATGTCCATCCATGGACAAGTATGTCAGCCCTATTCCTTCCTGTGTGCTGCCTGTCACCACTGTGATGTGTGAAAGGCACCGTACATTCGCTCAGAGGGCCTGTGTACGTTCCCTATCACTATGGGAGTGCTGCCGTATGTGTACCCATAGTGATAGTGAGCGTACAGGCGTGTGTACAGTCCGTACCACTATGAGTACACATACGCGAGAACACCCATAGTGATAGTGAGCATACGCACGCGTGTGTACGGTCCGTACCACTATGGGTACACATACGCGAGAACACCCATAGTGATAGTGAGCGTACAGGCGTGTGTACGGTCCGTACCACTATGGGTACACATACGCGAGAACACCCATAGTGATAGTAAGCGTACGCACGCGTGTGTACGGTCCGTACCACTATGGGTACACATACGCGAGAACACCCATAGTGATAGTGAGCGTACAGGCGTGTGTACGGTCCGTACCACTATGAGTACGCATACGCGAGAACACCCATAGTGATAGTGAGCGTACGCACGCGTGTGTACGGTCCGTACTACTATGAGTACACATACACGAGAACACCCATAGTGATAGTGAGCGTACGCACGCGTGTGTACGGTCCGTACCACTATGGGAGTTCTCGCGTATGCGTACCCATAGTGATACGGACCGTACATGCGTGCGTACGCTCACTTTCACTAAGGGTGTTCTCGCGTATGCGTACTCATAGTGGTACGGACCGTACACACGCCTGTACGCTCACTATCACTATGGGTGTTCTCGCGTATGCGTACTCATAGTGGTACGGACCGTACACGCGTGCGTACGCTCACTATCACTATGGGTACGCATACGCGAGCACACCCATAGTGATACGGACCGTACACACGCCTGTACGGGCCATTGCTATGCATTTGTGGTGCCCTAGGGCCCCGGTACGCACCGTACCTGTGTGTGAAACTCGAAATTACATAGGGGACACATGAGGGACAAGTATAAAGGCCTACATGCATGCTGGTTGTCATGGAGACCAAGTTTAAAGTTTGAATTTTTTTCAGCAGGTGCACAGCAGTAGTCAGTTTGAATGAATCTACTTTGTTGCAATGAGGTTCTGGAGTTGACATCATGCTCAAGAAAAAAACACAATAAGAACCCACTGACTGTGCTAGGTTTGAAGGGATTGGAGGAAACATAGGATGCAAATGTGAGTGACCAATCACTCTGTACTCCTGTGCATGAAACAGGCCAGCACGGCAGATATAAGGCAGCCAGGTCCCATGAGGGAGCACTTGCCTGCACATCTTTGGATTCGACGACCCAGCTGCTGCTACTGATTCCCTGGAACCATGTCAAGGTCTGTGGAGAGGTCACAGCCTTTCACCCTGGAGGAGAACCTGGCTTTGCTGGATGTGATCCTCCCACAGTACCCCCTGCTGAATGGGCAACCAGGGCATCAGGTGAGTGCAGAGTCTACTGGCACAGACTGTGTCCTTTGTTTGTGATTGTGACTTCTGGCATTGTGTCCAGGTGTGACACACATGCTATGTACTGTAGGGGGGGTACCAGGGGGGGAATGCCTGATGTCTCCCAGCCAGTGCATGCTGTGGTGCATGTCTGCCTTCCTCACTTGCATTGTGTTTACTGTGACAATCACTGCATGGTGCATGCCACATTCTGCCTGTCTTGTCCTCCTGGGAATGTAGCCTCTACAGTCCTCATTTGATTATGTGGTCAGCCCAGTGTGACAGGTGACTGCACCCAGAGATGTGTGTTAGTTCTGTGTACCTGTGCTGAGAGTGTCCACATGATGTGTTCGTACCCTGGACATCGGTGTGTGTGTAAGTCCCCTGTCATGTGGGTGGGTGCATATGTGGAGTGTGGCACCCGGGCTGCATGAGGGATGGATATACCCTGCCCATGTGATGTGAGCAGGGAGCAGTGCTGTGTGTCTGACGTGCAGAGACAGTCCCACACCTGCGAGCCCCCCCCCGTCTAGTGGCACATGTGCAGAGTGAGGTTTGTCGCTGCATTTGGCAATGGCAGGTGAATGTCCTGTGCCTGTGTGTGTCTGTGTACTCTGCTGCGGTAGCGTCAGTGGCCTGTGGCATGTGACTGCTTAGAGGTACTGCACATTATCCTGGTGTACCTTCTGATGCACAGTGTGAGCCTGGATCATTGATTGTGTCGTTGCACTCATTCCACCTGTGTACTTTCAATGGCACGTACTGCTTTTGCCCTTCCCCAGACGATCATGTCCCTATGACAAAGGTGCAATGCGTTGGATGCATAATATGCCTTGTTGTAAACAGCAAATTTGTTCTAATATGTGTCTCTGTGACATGTGCCAGGTGTATTGATGTAGTGTCACTTGTTCATCCTCACAGGTAGGCGCCTCTGCCAAGAAGCAGATATGGATGAATGCCGTCAGTGCCGTGAGGAGGACGGACGGTCGCAAGCGGCGCCTGGCCCAGGTGAGGAAACGCTGGCAGGATATCCGGTGCTGGACGCGGAGGATCGCACGGGTCCTGCTGGGGGACTCACCTGAGACCCATAAGAACCGCGGGTGCCGCCGTCTGACCCACATCCACAAGCGTGTGCTGGCGGTGGTACTTCCAGACTTGGACAGGCGCTTACAGGAGAAGCAGCAGCAGGAAGGGGGTAGGTACATGTGTGTTTGTTGTGTGTCACCAGCATTTGTAAGTGCACAGTTGCATGGATACACTGCCAGGGTTTAAAGGTGCTGTGCAGATCCAGTTACCCACAGTATAGCGGTGCTCTCCTGCCTCCCTTCCCCTCCTTGCAATGTGTTCCCTGGTCTGTGTGTAGTCACTCCTTCAGAAGGTAATGTAGGCTGGCACTTTCTCCACGTGAACTATGCCTGTAGCATCATGTGTGGGGGTGGTGTGTAACAGGTTTTGGGACCTTGCCTGTGCCCTGTCCAGTTCAGTACATGTGGGTTCCATGTCAGTTGGCACTGATGCTGAGTCCAGACATGGGAGTTAGTCTCTCAAGTGTCATGCCTTACAGCACGCATGTCCTATGTTGTGGCCTGTGACATGATGTGCATGAGTGTGCGATACGCATAGTGCAGGGATGGTGGCGTGTGTTGCAGTAATTCCCATTCAGGACCATGGAGTTGTGTGGCCACTACTGTCCCCTGGGGCATATTTTCCTAGGTGTCATGTGTGTCATCACAAAACGTGGACACTCTCAGTGTCTACAGCATAGGTTGTGCTCTGTGCCATTGTCCCCTGGCACCATGTATATTGACGTAAAATGTAGTACAAGTGTCCACTCTACAGCCTGACCTGATTTTCCTTGTTCATACTCACGGTGGCCAGTGCCTGTGTGTCTAGTTACAATCATCTGATGATGACCATTTGTACATGATTATTTGGACATGCGCACCTTGGGTATTTGGCGTCTAATCTTGCATTTATGCAGCCCCTGTGTATTTCACCCAGACTAAGAGATGTAAGTGCTTCCTGTGTCTCAACAAATTGTCTCATGTAGGGGCTGGTTGGTGCAGGCAAAGCCTACATGTCAAATCCTGATGTCTCCTTGCTAGGTCTGGCCAGTGTGTGATGTTTGTCTGGACATACACTCAAGGTGCAGTGAGCCAGTCATGTTCGGCATGTTTTCAGTATTACCAATGCAGCATGTGCCTCAAGTTCATGGATATGGTCCCTGCTCATCCCTATTTTCGGCAACGCTGTGTGGTGCAGATGCAGTGCTGGATTGTCCCCAGGGCCTGGCTCCTCTGTCAAACTCCATTTCATGTCATTTGCTATTGTGTCATGCTCTCCATGGTTTTTCAGTGGCATGGTGGGTCTCCCAACTGTGTGTTGCATGCCCTACATCTGTACCTTGTTTTGTAGATGTTACTGATCTTTCTTTTCAGGCTATGCACTGTAACCTATGTAGATAAGACTCATGTGACATATGTATACAGGTGTATGATTAATTGCTGTCTCTTCACCTTGCCCACAGCATCGTCGGGGGACACGGAGGGAGACATGAGCACAGACGGAGCGGAGGGACCGAGCACCAGTGCCAGCGTTGACATCGTAGCTGGCACATTGAGTGCAACTGAGGCGGAGGAGAGTGAGGCCGAGGACCTGTCCACTGGCACGACAGAATATGAAGCTGACGGGTCCGAGGATGATCTCTCCGAGTGGGCGGAGGCTGCACCAGCAGCTGACAGCGGCACAACATCTCAGCCCGCCCCCTCCATTGCCATCAGCCGCCTCCCACTTGCTCGTGTCCCTTCCCAGCGTGCCCGGTCACCACATGTCTCCTTCCTGCCAGGCACCCCACCCCCTGCCCCTGTCTCCACTGCTGCCGCCAATGCCGAGTCTGTGGACATCCAGCGGCAGTTGCAGGTTGGTTGGTCAGGCTGCGATGCTTAATGTCCTCCATGGCCACAGCCAAGTGCTGAACAACATGGAGGCATACTTGGAGGGCATTTTTTCATCGCAGGCTGACCAACGCAACTTGCTGAGGTCCATTGACTCGACACTGACTGCAGCAGTGGGTCTCCTGCAGCGCTACGTCCAACCCCCTACCCCTGACCCATCCACACTTCCCACTCCCATGCCTGTCCCACGTACACCCAGACGTCAGCATGCACCCACCACAACAGACACAGGCACCACACCAGCAGGGAAGGTCATACGCACACCTCCTGGCACGCACACACAGGGTGAAGTAGGCACACCCACTGGGTCGGGGGGCAAATGTAAGTCACGCAGCCAGAGTGGGAGTCCGCATTCCACCAAATCCACTCCCTCCAAATCCCCTCCCCTCAGCTCTCCTGGCCACATATCCGGCAAAGACTCCTTCATGGCCGCTCTGTCCCTGAGCCCCACTGTGACACCACCCCGCAAGCGGTCAAGGGAGTCCCCGGTCAGGGTGGTTGAGTCCCCCCCCTGTCCACACCCTCCCCCAGTGGCGCTGTGACCCATCCCTCCGCCCCCCCCCTCCTTGGGGCCTGTGGTTCCTTCGGGTGCAGGGGAGTCGCTGGAGGACCTTGCTAAGGTGTGCAGCGCCATCCTGGCCTCCACCTTTGGCCCTGCCCCACCCCCTGTGGTAGAGTCCTCCATCCCTGCACCCACGACGCCTACCCTTCGCCCTCATGTCCCTGCGGTGCCTGGTCCTTCCCCCCCACATGATGCCCTCCCCGCTCTGGAAGACGAAGGAGTCTGACTGTGCAGGCAAGCTAGGGGACACGCATCCCACTGTGTCCCCCACCTGGATTGGAACTTTGGATTGCCCTATGGGCATTGTACTTTTTGAACTTTCAATGGAAAAACATATTTTTGGAGCTGATTAAAGCAATTTATTTTTCCTTGGTACACTACTGTCTGTCTGGTATTGCTGTTGGTCGACCTGCCCCATTATTTTGGGTGGTGATTATGTGTTGGGTGTGTGGGAATTGTCGTCTTGTGCTGGTCATAGGGTGGATCCTGGTATCTGTGTGCCATCACAAGCTGTTGGCTACATAACTTTGTTCATGTAAGCAGTTACTGCATGGTGACATCGTCCCAAGGTGTGTTCTTTCCTCTGTGTAACCTGACTTCTTCCCTGCAGGGTCTTTCCAATATGTGGTGCTGAGCTGTGTCTACATTGGCTGGGTGTGTGACGGACTCGTTATACTTGGCCCATGCATGCTGAGCGAGGTCTCCACCTGCATCATTCGTGGCGTCCTTGGTGGTCACTGTACTTGTGTATGTAGACTGTTGCCATGACTTCATGTGTACATGTATTCTTTTTGGCGCTATGCATGTGTATACTCCCAGCCTCGCACACATGTGGTACATGTACTGCAGGATCTTTGTGCACCTGACTGACATTTGTGGGCATTGGATCTGTGGGTACTCCACCCTTTTCTTTGCAGGGGCACTGCTGTGAGTGTTAGGCACCCACCCCTCCTGTGTCTGGGCACTGCTGGGAGGACTCTGCACACACCCCTCCTGTGTCTGGGCACTGCTGGGAGGACTCTGCACCCACCCCTCCTGTCTCTGGGCACTACTGGGAGTGATAGGCACACACCCCTCTTGTGTCTGGGCACTGCTGGGAGGACTCTGCACACACCACTCTTGTGACTGGGCACTGCTGGGAGGACTCTGCACCCACCCCTCCTGTCTCTGGGCACTGCTGGGAGTGATAGGCACACACCCCTCCTGTGTCTGGGCACTGCTGGGAAGACTCTGCACACACCACTCTTGTGACTGGGCACTGCTGGGAGGACTCTACACCCACCCCTCCTGTCTCTGGGCACTGCTGGGAGTGATAGGCACACACCCCTCCTGTGTCTGGGCACTGCTGGGAGGACTCTGCACACACCACTCTTGTGACTGGGCACTGCTGGGAGGACTCTACACCCACCCCTCCTGTCTCTGGGCACTGCTGGGAGTGATAGGCACACACCCCTCTTGTGTCTGGGCACTGCTGGGAGGACTCTGTACAGGGTACGGGTCATACTTACACTGTTGGGTTTGGGGGTACGCTCCATGCATACGGGGGTGGGGGTACGGTCCGTACATATCCGTCCCCACGCTATGTGATGCTTGTGCGGGCCGTACCCAGGCCTTTGCCACGTGGGTAAAGCCGTCCCGCCATTGTTGGGGTGACGTAGGTGTGGGCGTGGTACGACTCGTACCCACGCTCTTAAGGCGTGGGTACGGGACGTACCTGTATTGTTGTGTTGCCGGTTCACGTCGTCAAGCACTTCCGTTGTGGCGGACGCTGGCTTTGCTGAACACGCCCCTACCCCTTCGTAGTGACCAGGGCCTGGGGGTCAGGTATGTCCAGGGCATGTGTGCTGTGTGACTTTGGTGGGGGTTTTGTGGCCTGCCCCTGGTCCTGCCCCCCCCCTTTCCCCCCTCTCTTTGTTGTTCTGACCTTCTGCGGCGTCTGCGTCGTAACCTGTAGAGGAGGTCGACTGCTATGAGGGCCGGGCTGACACGTAGGTTCGGGTCCATGTCTGTCCGTCGCGTGCAGGTACTCCTTGTTCGCGTCGTCCTGATTTCCCGGCAGTTTTTGGCTGCCGGAAAATATTCACCGTGCGGGATGACGTCGGTGCGAATCGTAATTCCTGGTTCGTGAATGGCAGGCTGCGTGCGTCCCGACGTCACGTCGGCGCTTTCCCGGATCACATTTGTATGTTTATTTTCGTCGGTCGGGGTTTTGTACGATTCGTACGGAAATGGTATTTCCGTGCGAATCGTAATTCCATATTTGTATATTTTTTAGACCGGGTACGCGTCGGACGGAGAATATGCTCCGTCCGACAGTTCGTACCCGGTTTTTACCGGATCGTGATCGGCACCCAATTGTAGAATGGTGCACCATTCACACACATATCGAGATTTACGATTTCTAATAAATCTAGACATGTGTCTTGTTCTATGAGTATTAAGTGCAATCATGCACAACAACACTTATAGAACACCCTTTCATCCGAAAGTGGTCTGCATGATGAAGTTATATTTTCATGGAGTATAAAAAGTTCACAGAGTGCCTTTTCCTCTCTTTGAAAATATGAAAGAATATCTTACACAATAACTATGTTACAAAAAGGGACATATTTCCGTTTTTAAATTTCCTTGCGAATGATAGAAGGTAAGCACAGAATTTTGACTGCAAAGATGTCCAAAGAAGAATGATTGAAATAATTGCGGTCCTTCAACAGCTAAAGAGATGAAATATTATGAACCCCTCAAATCTCTTTTTTTGCAGGTCACTTGATATCTGATTATGGTCAAATTTCAAAACTACATAAACAAAGTGTTTTAAGAAACATGTTTCAACTTTGTAGATTCTTGCAGGCCTCTTCATTCTCCATATTGAGACTTAGTTAAACTTACCTTCACAGTAATAGGAATAAAAAATGTTATTCATTTTTGCCTATTTTTCTTTCAATTATAAATTCTTAAAAATTGTTCATTTTAAAATTTGGATCTGTGAAAGAAAATAAAATAAAAATTATAACATATAATAATACATTTTTTACAACACAACATAATTTCCACAAAGTAATTTGTTTGCCTTTTTTGCTGTTCTCAGAATATATTGAATTTCACTCAAAATAGTGATTTCAATGGTACTCATCACTTAACAGCGGGCAAAAAAAAAAACAATCAGAAAGATTGTTAAAAAAAACCCAACATACTATTCTCAGTAAAATACCAGAAAATACAAATCATACACATATGAAATGCTTACAGATTACAAAATTTTATAACTTTAACTTATAAAAACTGTAAATGTTGCCACATTAAAATAATCACTGAGTAATGACCACCAAAAAGTCCATAATTCAAAAATATACCTTTCCTTGAGGCCAAATGGTATTTTTGCACTTCTTCTTTATGTAAACTGTCCAATGGTAGTTCTATTAAATTATAATAATAAATTCCTCAGAGAGTGAATTAGCTTCCTAAAACTTTGGCTTCAAAAATATTAGGTAGGAATTTTGTAATTCCCTAGGCAAACGTTGTTTGAAAACCAACTGGGCATCATTACAAAGTGTCCAGCCTTTGTCACATTTTAGATAGGCAGTGTAATGTCCAAATGTGGTGGAAGGACCATCATGGAAAATTATTGCAATTGCTACAAAAGTCCTTCCTGATATTGATATTTGTGCTGCTACAAATTGTTTTATTAAAGTATCCAATTTTCTTCCATCAGCTGTACAACGTTGCATCGTTAAAATTATGTATTTTCCATATTTTGTTAACAATAATGTGGATAACATTTCTGATTTACATTGGCTACACTCCATGTTTTAATTTGCACCTTTCACTAATTTATTGAAAGCCACTGATTTACAGTCTGGTAATGTTAAATACAAAAATCTCTCAGTGTCTACATTGGTGCTACATGTATACGTGCAATTTTCACAATGATGTTCCCATTTGTAAGAAAGGCCAAAAATATTTTCTATTTCTACACCTTCATTTTCAAAAATGGTAAGCATATACATTAAAAATTCCTGAGCATCTTGTTGGATATTTTGTGTAAATTGTGTAGAACCAGAACACACATCCAAAAGACTACGAACATCTGAAACAGATTGTATTTTACTTCTATCTGTTGTCAATTCTTCATAAACAGCGTGCAACAGAGAACAAAATCTTTTTTGCCGATTCTCCATAATTTGCTCTTGCAAATCTTCAAGATAAAAAACAACATTGACCACTACATTAGCATAGCAGTTGACACCAGAACTATTTTCAAACTGATAACCAACAATCTCTCCAACAGTGTCCAATTTCTTTTTACCTGCAATCACAACATTATCTTGTTCTTTTCTTTTCTTGATACCTTCAGAACAGATATTCTCTAACCTTCTTTTTCGACCAACCACACGCTTTTCAAATACAGGATATTGACCTAAATTTGGAGCATACACCCTTCTTAACCTATTATACTCTTTTACACAGTTTGCATCTGCAGTAACCTTTGTCTCATCAAAATCAATCAAAAACAAACCAGATAATGTTCTGACTCGCGACAAAGCAACATATGCCATACCCTCTTTAAATACAGTAGATCCAATGTTCACCAATGCACTGTCTACACTTAATCCTTGAGATTTATGAATAGTTACTGCATATGCCAGAGAAAATGGAAATTGTTTCCTACGGACATATAAATCTTTAACAAGCAAAAAACGAACTGAACAACGACCAATTTCTTTAACTTCATCAATCTGACCAAATTTAATTTTCAAAAATTCAATTCCTTCTTTTTTCTGCTAATTCACAAAATCCACCACTTTGCCCATTGCACCATTAACTAAACCTTTCTCTACATCCAAATTACGCCTTAAAATTACCCGACAGTTTACACACACATACAGTGTCTTTTCCAAACCAGCAGTTTTAGATATTTTTTTTTCTAAACAATCTAGTTTTGATCTCAACTTACCCGTTAAAATAATAGTGATTCCTTCATGTAGTATTTTATCGATGGCTTCCATTTTGACAATTTCTTCATTTTCCAATTTTAATAATTCTTCGTTGAATATTGAACACTCACGCAGTGTTGGCATTAAGCAAATCACTGACTTATTTTTAGCAATTTCCACGTACACTTTTGCAGCAACTGCATTTTCATTTGGAAAGACATTGCAAAGTAATCGACTCTCCAAAGCTTCTTTCCCTTTTTTTGAAAGAATTCCAATTCTTATATCTTGAAGAATACTTCCATATTCAGCATCATTTGCCTGTCGCACATTTGTTGTCAGTTCTTTGTATTCAAAATTACTCCAAATGTTCACATTACCAACACTGCCAAGAGACTTTCTGGTATCTTCATGGGCAAGTGTTTTAAATACCGGTTGTCCTTTTACCGGTGTCAGTTGCAGTAGATCTCCAAAAATTATGACGTGTTTTCCTCCAAATAACACGTCATACTCTGTTTAAAGAATTTGCTGCATTCTTAAATGCACAAAGGCAAGCATCAAGTTTGAAACCATGCTCACCTCATCAATAATGAGAAGTTTCATTTTCTTCAGGACTCTTGAAACTTCACAACAAGCTTCTCCAGATAGCTTCTGGTATTCCAATTTGTTCTCATGCTCTACTGGCAGCATTAGTAAACGATGTAAAGTAATTCCTTTAATGTTATGTGCTGCCAACCCAGTTGGAGCAGTGACAACACAAGACAAATGCGACTCAGTTTTTTTCGCAGATAACTTGTAATTACTTTAATTAAGAAACTCTGTCCTGTTCCAGCTTGACCACTCACATACATTCGGATAGGTTGAAATGATGTACATGAACAGTCTTTCTTTTCATGAAGTAATCCATGGTCAATCTGCTCTTTCACTTGTTGATATATTTGTTTCTGTTCAACATTTAGTTGCTCTTCCAAGTTTCCTAACTGTATTGCATCTTCTTGTGCTTGATACATTGCTGTTTCCACCTCATTCATGGCAATCGCTGCTTCATTTTCAACAATTGGTTGTCCAAGTGGATCTTGACTCAGTGCAGCAGAACTTTGACTATCTTGAGAACTGTCTCGAGCAATCTCAGCTGCAATTGTAGCTTCTTGATCAATTTCATCATTCAAGATTTTCACATAATTTGCGAAAGCACTGCATTGTATGCTATCTTTACAAGCATTAAATGAATCTTCATAACTGGGAAAATCTCCAAGTAATTCCAGTTCAGAACGCCATGGTTTGAACATTTGCAAAAGGGCTAAATAGTAAAATACCCTTTTGTCAGCAGTGTCGCAACTCAGTTTTCTGTGATTAATTACATTTCCTTTCCTTTGTTTCACCAGACATCCTTCAGAACCAATCACTCCATATTTTCCATCGTTGATGTTCTCTGTAATATTACGTTTAAAAGTGTAGTTTTGCAACACTTCATAGAGACACATGTTCTCAAGATGATGACTTCTCTTTGGATAGTATGTGTCCAACATATTGGTTTTCAAAATATCTGTACTTTCAGGGTCATTTTCTGCTAAATATTCAATTTCTTGAACAGATTTCAGTACCCGATTTCGCATTCCTGCAAGACCTAGACTCACCCAAATGATTCTTCTACTTTTGGAATATAGACTTGCAGATGATAACCGATCTGAACATTCATATGCTCCAATTTCACGATGCAATAACATTTTCAAACTGAAACTGTATAATTTCTTACTTAGACTCTTCTCGTGAGAAATCTCTTCCCACATTTCTTTCAAATCAGTCTTTTCTGATTTAGTAATGTAAGACGTTACATATCGAGCAACAGCAATAGAATTGTCCGCAACATACTGAATATCCATGTTAGCGTTCCACATGGATAAAATAACTGGGTTGTAGTAATTTATGTATTTCGATTCTTCGCTTCCTCTTAAGTTGTAGGTGTTTTTCAGAGACTTTCTTGTGATGGTATGTCGTACAGCTGACATGAAACTGTTCACTCTTCCTTTGGCTAATACAGGACGTGGAAATCCAAAACGACATTTGGTATAGAACTTATCCTTTGACTTGTACTTTCGTCGACAGTATTTTCCACACCTATGGCTTTGAAATCGTAAGACTTGTTCTTTTAAGTTTTTGTCTTCTCTGCTATTTGGTACAGCACATGTAGCATAATCTTCAATGAAAGACAAAACACTTTCATCTGAATCTGTTCCAAATTTGGGGGCATCCTTGACCCATAGCAACGTATGTATGTGAGGAGCACCTCTTGCTTGATACTCCTTTCTCCAAAAGAAATCCACAACTTCTCCAAGAGGAGGATTCTTTTTATTGGAGATGAAAGACATCATAGCTTCAAATCTATGATTGAAATATATGCATACATTGACAGGATCCAAAGAGCACAATTCTCCAGGTGTCTTGTATTCAATATTATTTATATTGGAATTTGCCTCTCGAAGAAATTCAAGTAAATCATCCCAAGCATACTCAGCACAGCTTAGTGTAACAAACCATGTAGGAGTTCCCAAGTTCCGTAGCATGCATTTCAGTTCTCCATGTCGATGGTACCAATATTCATTAGTCCCACGCTGACATGCCATCAGATTAATCAACTGAGATTCTAAATGATCATCTCTCTGATGCACTTTATCCATAAAATCCTTTGCAGTTACATTTTGCAGATGCATTCCAGTTTTTAAAATGTGATTTACTGCATATGAAAGTCCAGACAAGTCACTTTCAAACAGAAGATGAAACATATAAGGGATACATTGTCGAAATCTTGGATCTTCTGCATATAATCTTGTTGTCCGATATTCAGATGCAGGAATCTGCACAGGACGTTCATCATATCGTCCACCTTTTCCTGTTGGAAACAACTGCGGGAAACAACGAGCTTCCAAACTCTCTTCCCATACACTCATGGGACTTCCTGTTGCTTTTTTCATTTGAAACAACTCAATTGTATTCTCCATCACCTGTTTGGAATGAAGTGGATGTACACTGTAATGTTCATAGATCTCTTCACATCTGGACATGTCCACTTTTTCAATTTGTCCACTTAATGTTTCACTATCTTCTGCTAAATCTATTTCTTCTTCTCCAACAAACACATTTCTATAGTACTCATTATTTTTTATCAGATACAATGATGCCTTTTGCACCTTTCTAACATCCACTAGCTCTTGCCAGATTTTCTTATTCTTAGTAGGAACACCAATAACTAGAATGACTAGTGGCTCATTTTCTGCATGATCTACACCAATAGTTTCAACATTTTTCCTTAAATCTAATGGTAAATACACAATTCTTCCTTTCAATCCTCTTTGCAACTCTGATGGAGGTAATTTACTTGTTTTGGGCTCCATACGAACAATAGCCTGAAAAGGGTGAACACATTGTATCAGAATAGACTCGTACGTATTTAAATCTATCAGCTCTGGAGGAATAGCAACCAACTCTAGATTATTATGAACAGCTCTAGCAGGCATTTTATTCTCATCTAATTTATTATAACAATATTTGCAAATACGCTGCTCACATCCCAAATCAAAACAATCCTCTACCAACAAATAAGTTGCAAATTCCATCCACTTATCATTATTTTCTATTTCACTTTTAAAATACAGATTGACACCCCTAGTCTGATTTTTATAGTGACTTTGCCGACAAAAAATACAAGAAACATTTGGTCTTTCACCTCAAATTACCTTAAACTATGTCATTTCATCCTCAAATGTTTCTGTAATTACAGGTTCTACATTGTCTTCAACATTTTGTTCTACTAATGTGTCAGTTTCTTCACTCTCTTGCTGAGGCCCAAAGTAACAAAACTCAATATCCTCACAGACCTGCTTCACATCTGAAACTGACCCACGCAAAAGAGCACTGTTCAACCCACTTAACCCCTTCAGTGCCACGCCCTTTCCCCCTCCTGTGCCGGGCGTTGCACTAGTGGGTGGGGTTCATGACGAGATAGACTCGTCATGGGCACAGCGCAACCGTGCTCCATGATGAGACTATCTCGTCATGGGCACTGAAGAGGTTAACTTTAGTGCTGGACTTTTTGCATAATACAACCTTCTCACTAACTTCTGCATTTGAGTATGATGTACTGCCAGCATTCTGAAATGGTGAAAAACACTTTCACAAACTTTCCTAGAAAGACAAGCCAGAGAATGACCTTGCAAACCACTATGTTTTCTCACTCTGCAAGGGTATAGTCCTTGCAACAGCTTAATCTTTTGTTTTACACTTTTTTTAGTATAGACTCATTAAAAACTACATAATTTTTCAATAGATTCCTGTCGTACACTACAAACACTACTGCAATCCCAAGTGTACACAAGGTTTTTAGCATGTCTCCCTAAAACTTCATCAGCTATCACTTCTTCTGCATTTCTTTCAACCATTTTCTCTTTCTCCATTGGACAACCATCACTAACCTCATAACCTCTACCACTGGTGTCAACTGCATACAATAATTTTTCACTTAGTGAATAACTCTCTTCATTAAAAAAAGGCTCTGAACTAGAACTGTGTTTCCATTCTCCCAAAAAAACATCACAAAAATGTTTTTATTAATAACTCTTTTCCTTACTGTTGGTCTTCATTTTTTTTTTTTTTTTTTTTTGTTGAAACATTTTTTATTGTTTTCATAGCAACAACACAGTACAAACCCGCTTCCTCCACGGCCAAAGAATGTTTAGTACACATAAAGTTACCAGCCAACAACCGGGAGAATGAGCTTCCGGCCCCTACCGGCCCTCCCCCCTCCCTCCCCACCCCATGTCAGTGTGCCTCCTGTCTTTCACCTCGCTCCCGATGTGCCCCTTCCCTGTCATAAATCAGACATGGGTACTCGCCCTCCACTAGGAATCCCTGTCTTTCCCTTACACTTTAGCCACAGCCTCGTTGCCAGCGATCACTACTACTCCCCTTCTATTCCCCATTCGCCACCTCCTCCTGCCCGCCAGATGTGTCCCCCTCTACCCCATTGTCAGCCATCAGCCCCTGAAGTTCCACCACCAGCGCCTCCCACGCCCGGGCCGTCGCCAGCGCCTTTTCGTCATCACGCCGAAGAGCTAATTGCAACCGGAGCGCACCCTCAGCCCCAGCCCAACGCACAAAGGCCGCCCTCCATCGCAAGAAGCTAGGCCCCGTCCTGGACTTCCAGTGCATAGTCAGTTCCCTCTTGGCCATTATCAATCCTAAGTCGTAAAACTTGCTAGTGACCTTCGTCCGGCGGGTGTGCGGGAACCAAAGCAGCAAACAGGCCCCCAAATCCGGGTCAATAGCTCGGTCCGTCACCTGATTAAGGCAATCCATGACCTCTGCCCAATAATCACCCAGCTGGACGCAGGACCAAAACATGTGGCGAAAATCAGCGCCCTCTCTCCCGCACCGCGGGCACTGCGAGTGCGCCCCCCCAAAAAATTGCAATATTTTCACCGGTGTCAAATACGCCCGGTGCAACGTGAAAAATTGCACCAACTGGAACCGGGCATTGCGCGTTCCCTTCCAGGCCCGCCGTACCAGCGTGGACCAGGTAGTCTCGGGGATCGGTTTCTCAAGGTCCAACTCCCACTTGCCCCTCAAGGTGGCAAGAGGCGGCAAGCCTTCCATCGCCAACCTGCGGTATAGGCAAGTAATGGCCTTGGACGTCCCCGCTGCCATCACTACATATTGGCAACCCGCAGCGACCGGCGGCTCCGAGAGCCCCGCATTCCAGTGCCGCTGAAGGCTCGCTACCAGGGCCGCGTGAAGCAAGAAGTACTGTTGGTCTTCATTACATATATTAATTTATCTAGTGATCGAATTCTGTTCAACACTAAAATAAACAGTTTCCTTTTGACTTCAAAAGCCTTTTCCACAATGCTTTCAATATGCTTCTTCTTTTTATAAAATAAAGCTCTCTTTTTATATTTCTTTACATCTTTCAGCAAATTATGCACTACTCTCTTGTAAAATATTTTTTGCGTAATTCCTTATACTGATTTTGTCTTCTTTTACCATACTTTATCTCCTTTGACTGAACATTTGCTTTTTTACTTTTCCTCTTATTTTGATTTTTTTTCTTACTCCAAAAAATATTTGAAGTTGCAGCATTCTCTACATTCTGTTTGCTCCTACAAACATTTTTAATAAATTGCTTTGTGATCTTACCAGAAGATTTTTTCCTTTTAGCCACATTATCTTTTTCATTCAATACTTGTGGTTGATGTTTCTTCAAATAATCCTCCTGTCTCTGTTCTTTTCTTTTTCTTTTTTTTTCTGGCATACTTTCTCGATTTTAACGTTGAAAAACAGTATCTGCAAAAAAGAGTCACAAATAAATGTATATTAATAACTTTCAAATTTACAATATTCCATTACTGTCCAAACAAAAAACTATAGCCCTGAACCACAAGTGTGACGATGATTAAAACACTACATACATAATGAATACTACTTTGAAGCAGTTCATGCCCTAAAGCTTACCTCACAAAAAGACTACATGCTAACTAACTGAATGATTACAGTACTAAAAAGAGACACACTGGGTGAGTAACAGGGTGTTTGCTAGAAGTGTATGAATACTAACTGGGGAAATGAAGCTGCGAAAGACAACTGTGTAGCTGATTAGAGAACTGATTGCATACTGGATAGGCATTTAAAGCAGTCCATGTGCTAAGGTCTGGCTCACTGCATGAGTACTTGGGTACTGACTGAATGATTAGACTACAGCAAGGATAGTGCCTGGGTGAATTTATAAGTGGTAGGCTTTTGGCGCAGGGAATGGATTAGTACTTGGTACTGAATGGCTCACTAGAAGAGTGCAAAGGAAGTGACAGGATGTTTGCTGGACTGTATGGATACTCACTAGGGAATTGAAACTGTGAAAGACAAGTGTCTAGGTGGTTAGAAGACTGCTTGCACAGTGCATTGGGGTTTGAAGAAGTCCAAGTGCTAAGGCCTAGCTCAGTGCATGAATACTAAGGCAGTGACTGAATCATTAGAGTACTGGAAAGAGAGAGTCTTGGTGAATTTATAAGTGTTTGGGTTTTGGCACAGTGAATGGATTAGTACATGGTCCTGAATGGGTCACTAGAGGCCTGCAAGGCGAGTGATAGGGTGTTTCCTGGAAGTGTATGGAAACTGTCTAGAAAATTGAAGGTGAGAAAAACAACTGTGTAGGTGGTTAGAGAACTACATGCATACTGCATGGACATTTGAAGCAGTCTATTTGGGAATGAATGGTTCACAACATAAGTACTTAGAAACTGACTAAATCATCAGACTACTTCTAGGACAGTGCCTGGGTAAAAATATTAAATTTTCAGTTCTTGGGCAGTAAAGACAATACTACATGGTACTGTACTTTAGTGTCAAAGCATGACTCATTTTATCAATGCATAAGCAAAGACTGGCTTCTAATGCTACTAAAACTTGACAACATGACAGGTTTCCAAACAGGTTTCTGTCAGCAAATGCACAATGTTACCAAATGCTTCTCTCACAGTGGTTCCCAAATGCACACAGACTCACAGTGTGATTCTAGACAAGCACCACTATCCCTAGGAGTTTACCAAAACTCATTCACTGCAGTGGAAGAGGTAAGGGAACTGCACACAATCTACATATTTCACGACTACACTTTAGTGCCAATGCCTGACTCATTCAATAAACACATAAGCAAAGACTGGCTTCTAATACTACTAAAACTTGACAACATGACAGGTTTCAAAACAGTTATCTGTCAGCAAATGCACGATGTTACCAAACACTTCTCTGACAGTGGTTCCCAAATGCACACAGACTCATAGTGTGATTCTAGACAAGAACCACTATCCTTAGTAGTTTACCAAAACTAATTCACTACAGTGGAAGAGGTAAGGGAACTGCACACAATCTACATATTTCACGACTACACTTTAGTGTCAATGCCTGACTCATTTAATCAACACATAAGCAAAGACTGGCTTCCAATGCTACTAAAACATGACAACATGACAGGTTTCAAAACAGTTTTCTATCAGCAAATGCACGATGTTACCAAACGCTTCTCTGACAGTGGTTCCCAAATGCACACAGACTCACAGTGTGATTCTAGACAAGCACCACTATCCCTAGGAGTTTACCAAAACTCATTCACTACAGTGGAAGTGATAAGGAAACTGCACACAATCTACATATTTCACGACTACACTTTAGTGTCAATGCCTGACTCATTTAATCAACACATAAGCAAAGACTGGCTTCTAATGCTACTAAAACTTGACAACATGACAGGTTTCAAAACAGTTTTCTGTCAGCAAATACATGATGTTACCAAATGCTTCTCTCACAATCCTTACCCAAATGCACACAGACTCAGAGTGTGATTTTAGACAAGCAACACTATCCTAGCACCTAACCAAAACTCATTCACTACTGTGGAAAGGGTAAGGAGACTGCACACAATCTACATATTTAAGTTCAGCACATCAGTGTCAAGGGATGACTCATTTAATCAACATATAAGCAAAGACTGGCTTCTAATGCTACTAACACTTCACAACATGACAGATTTCAAAACAGTTTTCTGTCAGCAAAAGCACGATGTTATCAAACGCTTCTCTGACAGTGGTTCCCAAATGCACACAGACTCACAGTGGGATTCTAGACAAGCACCACTATCCCTAGTAGTTTACCAAAACTCATTCACTACAGTGGAAGAGGTAAGGGAACTGCACACAATCTACATATTTCACGACTGCACTTTAGTGTCAATGCCTGACTCATTTAATCAAAGCATAAGCAAAAACTGCCTTCTAATGCAACTAAAACTTGACAACATGACAAGTTTTAAAACAGTTTTCTGTCAGCAAATACACGATGTTACCAAATGCTTCTTTCACAGTGTTTCCCAAATGCACTAAGACTCACAGTGTGATTCTAGACAAGCACCAGTATTCCTATGAGTTTACCGAAACGCATTCACTACACTGGAAGTGATAAGGGAACTGCACACAATCTACATATTTCACGACTACACTTTAGTGTCAATGCCTGACTCATTTAATTAACACATAAGCAAAAACTGGCTTGTAATACTACTAAAACTTGACAACATGACAGGTTTCAAAACAGTTATCTGTCAGCAAATGCACGATGTTACCAAACGCTTCTCTGACAGTGGTTCCCAAATGCACACAGACTCACAGTGTGATTCTAGACAAGCACCACTATCCCTAGGAGTTTACCAAAACTCATTCACTACAGTGGAAGTGATAAGGGAACTGCACACAATCTACATATTTCACGACTACACTTTAGTGTCAATGCCTGACTCATTTAATCAACACATAAGCAAAGACTGGCTTCTAATGCTACTAAAACTTGACAACATGACAGGTTTCAAAACAGTTTTCTATCAGCAAATGCACGATGTTACCAAACGCTTCTCTGTCAGTGGTTCCCAAATGCACACAGACTCACAGTGTGATTCTAGACAAGCACCAGTATTCTTAGGTGTTTACCAAAATTCATTCACTACACTGGAAATGGTAAGGGAACTGCACACAATCTACATATTTCACGACTACATTTTACTGTCAATACCTAACTCATTTAATGAAAGCATAAGCCATAACTGTCTTCTAATGCTACTAAAACTTGACAACATGACAAGCTTCAAAACAGTTATCTGTCAGCAAATGCATGATGTTACCAAACGCTTCTCCACAGTGGTTCCCAAATGCACACAGGCTCTCTGTGTGATTCTAGACAAACAACACTATCCCTTACACTATACCAAAACACATTTCTTCATCTACAAGGAGTACTACATTTAGCTACAGAAACATAACTCATTTCACAAATTCATAAACAATAAGTGGTTTCTAAATCTACCAAAATATAATAACTGCATAGTTATCTGTCTACAAACACATGAAAAAACACAAATCCTTATCACAAAATGGTTTCTACATGCACACACACTGTCAATAAGATTGTAGAGAAAAAAAATACTCCCTACACTTTAGCAGAAAAAATACATTAGTCTGATTAGAATAAAAATAGTCTACATACATCCCCTCACAATTAAATAACTCACCTTTCAAGATGTGTTGTAGATTAAGAAGTATATCAATCACACACCAGATATCAGTCACACACCAGATTTTCTTATACAGAATCTCTGCACTGTGCACCTGTCAGCAAAACCAAAGAATGGCAAAGTTTCCCTCTCATTTTCCACACATATACATGTAAACATCAAATCACATTCGTTCCAACATAAATTCAAAAGCAAACACACATTTCTATTGATTAAACATTTCAACCCTTTCCAAATGACCTAAACTTCAACCCTTCCCCCAATCTGCCTTCTGCCCGTTACCATAGAAACAGGTCATGGAACACTGTACTGAGCACACAGGTCACAAGTTCAGCACACACAATGTTGCTAATCAAAACAGCAAGTGTGCTTGACTTCTCAACATATCAGCTTATCATATATAATGTTCCTTACAATCTGTTTTTGTCAACCAATAAGAATCAAGCGTTTAAAAAACAGAAATATGCACCCTACCTTTCAGTGTAGAAGGTTGTCAAACAACCAAAGATTTCTTGTCTTTTTTCAAAATTGCATCTTAGCCACCATTTTAGAAACATCTTACTTTCCAAACTGCCATTTCATTTACAGAGACCATCTGAGTGCATCCAGACCTCCTTACAAGATGCTTACAGTGTGGATTGTGGGACACAGCTACATTTTCTGGAGCCAATGGTATGCAGAAAACAAAGGCATTCACAAAGACCTAGGTTTGCCAAATGTAGACATTAAATGGATAGGACATAGAGGGTTAAAGTGGCACCAATTGATGCCATTGGTGAAATCCTTCATGCAAATCCAACACCCTGACCTCATAATAGTGCACTGTGGTGGCAATGACCTAGGTACTTTGACTGGGGTAGGTCTGGAAATGCTTATGAAGGACACCTTTGCACAACTGATTTCACTTTTCCCTAAAACTGCCTTTGTGTATTCTAACATATGCCAAAGGCAGAAATGGAACTGGTCCGATCATTTTTGTCCACAGATTGAGAAAGCTGGAAAACATGTGAATAAATCTGTTTCAGCTTTTCTCCAAGACTACAGAATGGGGTCCATTTACAATAACAGTCTGCGCTTTCATATGCAAGAGATGTATAGGAGAGATGGAGTACACTTTACTGATGAAGGAAACAGAGTCTTCCTCAACAACTTTAGACTCTGTATAGGTACTTACTTATAAGTACCAAAAACTCTCAATGAACACAACGGCTCTTTTTAGAGCCACTCAAGAACAAAACACTTAAGCTTAACCTTTATCTCCCAACAGTTTCATTTTTTTTTTCCTTGGATCCGCGAACCCACCGCAAGAGAATCCGTGCTTCCAACGCGATAGGATGCGCGCACCGATGCGCGCATTTCGCTGCTTTTTTTTTAAAAAAGGGGGGCCCCAGGGGGTCCTTCTGGGAGCCCCTAAGCACCTCTAGAGGGTCAGAGTATTTCCACTCTGCCCCCTTTACATGTTTTACACACTTATTCACCTTGCTTCTTCAGCCTCGCTTCTACCGAGGCAGAAAATGGCCGCCAACAGTTCCTGCTTTCGAATGTAGAGAGACGCTCGACAACCAATTAGCATTCAGCGCGCGATCGGGAGGGTGCACGCTCGGTTCGGGGAGGGTTCGCGTACGGTGCGTGTAGGGTCCGCGGATCCTCCGCGGCCATAGATATCACTAACTTTTTTACCCTAATTTTCTCAGGAACCACTGAACAGATTCACACCAAATATGCAAAAGGCACGAGTCCGAACTGAGGACTACCTCTTTGCCAAATTTGGTGTCATTCCGTTCAGCGGTTCGGCTGTAGCTGCGACAACAGATCCTATAGGAAATTGCATGGGGAAAACGCGTTTTGGGACCCCCCTTTTTTCTCGGCCCCCGCTTGACGAATCACCACGAAACTTTCAGGGTAGGAGCGGAGCGGAGCTGGCCAAAAGTTTGGAGAATTTCGCGAAGATTCGTCAATCGGCGCCAAAGAAATTCCCAATAGAATGTTGCGGATTTCCTATGGAAAATAGGTCCTAACTATAACTATCTACTGGCGACCGCCAGTAGATAATATATATATATATATATATATATATATATATATATATATATATATATATATATATATCAGCCAACTCTTCTTGCTCGGTTACAATCACCGCACCACCTGAACAAAGGGCGCGTCGTCCGTCCGGATCATCCGGGCTCGATCCATATGAAATGCTCAAAATTACCGATACTTGAAAGTAAAGGATGACGACGCCGTGTCTTGCATAAATTCAAAATTTAATGCTCAGCTGTTGGACGCGTTTCGCCTGTCCCGCAGGCTTGTTCACCAACCGTTAACAATAAAGTTTGCCACCATTTTAAGACACTCGCTGCGTGTCACGTGCTCAAGAACTACAAATGCAGTGTATTCAACAACAGACTAGTAGTTTTTCCACATACACATCAATTCAACTTTAACATTGTCATAGCTTGATTATTCAAGAGTCATTATTGTTCTAGAAATTGAGCTAAATATCTAAAGAGCAACAAGCAAACTAATGCAGGAGGACAAATTACGCGCTGTCATTTAATATGAACTCCGTAATAATCGGTAGTGTACCTGTCAAATGCTTATTGCATCCTCACTGCATAACATTGCCGTTTCCTTTGGTCCCATTATCTACAATATTATTTGATATTAATCAAGACTGGTGTATTGCCCAAGTGGGCCAAAATTGCCAAATTGTTGAATATATTTGCAAATATTACAGTTTATAACAGTGCTCCCAAAACAAAATAAAACAACTTAAAAAGTGATAATATAAAAAGTGGTTAAAAACGGAAGGGAAGTAGGCTGCACTTATACATTCATCCTAGGTGGGTATACAGGTCTTCCTCAATATTAAGTCCTGTCGGGGTCTTGCAATTTAATTTAATTATATAAGAAGATTCAAGTCTTCTCAATTGTTTCTCTTTATTACCCCCTCTTTTGCTGCTCTTGACCGCATCAATTACAAAGTATGACAAGCCTGCTATACTTTTGTTATGAAAGCGTTCAAAATGCCGTGCCACAGGGTACGATTTATCACCATTTTTAATCGCTCTCAAATGCTGCAAAACACGTTTGTGCACAGGCAAGATTGTGCTGCCCACGTATCTCAGGCCACAAGGGCACTGAAGTACATAGACAGCAAAATCTGTCTTGCATGTGTAATGTCCTTTGATTTTAAATACCTTATTAGCGAAGCCTGATGTATACCTGGAGGTGTTCGTACCATGAATACAGGCTTTACATTTCGTACATTTCACAAAACCTTCTTTCTTAGTGAGCCACATAGTGGCTGCTGTCTTAGTGGGCGGAGTTTTCAAAACATTGCTTACTAACATTTGTTTAAAACTCTTTGCTTTTCTGAATGTTATTTGTGGTTGTTTCTTTACAAGTTTACTTAACGTTGGTTCACTGGAGATCAAGTGCCATTGTTTAGTCAGGATGCTTCTTATTTTCTTGTGTTGGATATTATAAGTCGTTATCATCCTGCACTCATTTTTATTCTTATTGACATTCCCCAGTTTTTTCTTTGTGTTACTTTTGTTAAAAAGAATTTCTTCCCTTGTCCTTCTCTTTGCTTTCATTATGGCCGACCTAATGCACTCCTCCGAGTATCCTCTAGCCAAAAAGCGCGACTGCAGTATTGATAGTTCTTTTTCACAGCTCTCTTGGTTACTGCAATTGCGCATAGTTCTTAAGGCTTCTCCGTACGGGATACTCTTAATCAGATTTTGAGGATGGAAGCTCTTGGCGTGTAGCAAAGTATTGCCAGCCGTAGGCTTCCGGTATAGGGTAGTTTCCAGTTTATCATTTTTGATGTAAATAGACAGATCTAGAAAATTCACATTTGTTTTACTGATGGTACTGGTGAATTTGAGATTTAAATCATTGTTTTGTATTCTGTCAATAAATGTCACCAATGATTCTTCACTGCCTTTCCAAATGACAAACAAGTCGTCTATGAAACGACTCCAATGCATAACGTTATTTTGCCATTCTTCTGGGTACATTCTTTGGATCACCTGCTCCTCCCACCAGCCCATATGCAAATTAGCAAAGCTGGGGGCGAAGCAGGTGCCCATGGCCGTACCGCATATTTGGTGGTATAGCTCGTCATTAAAGAGGAAGTAGTTGTTTTTGAGGCAGATAGATGTCATCTCAATTAACATTTGAGTGTGTGCCCAAAATTTTACTGGTCTGTTACCCAGGAAGTGTCTGACAGCATTCAAACCGTCATCATGTCTGATGCTGGTATAGAGTGTCATGACATCTATGGTAACCAAAAGAAAATCATTTTCCCAGGGTAGATCGTAAACCTTTTTAAGGAAATCTCCCGTGTCCTGGATGTAGGATGGGAGACACTTCGTCAAGGGGCAAAGGAAAGAATCCACAAATTTTGATGTGTTGGCAAAGGCACTGTTAATAGCAGAGATTATTGGCCGGCCAGGTGGGTTAACCTGGTCTTTGTGTACCTTGGGTATCAGGTACATTACAGGAGTGACTGGCTTATTGATTTTCAGGAAGGCTAATTCTTCTTTCTTTAAAAGACCCTTAGAATGCCACTCATTTAATCTCAAGTTGTAACATTCATGACTTTCATACATAGTTGTGTCAGATACTTTCACATAATTGGTACGGACGTTGAGTTGCTTATAAGCTTCTAGCAGATATTGTTGCTTGCTCCACAACACCACGTTTCCGCCCTTATCGGCATTACACACGATACAGTCCGCATTCATTGACAATTTTTTCACTAATGTAGCATAATCTTGTTGCTGTTGCGTAACTCTTTTATGTTTAGAAAACATATTAGTGCACAAATGTTTTAAATCATTTACTACAAGATCACTAAAAATGTCCACTGTGTCTTTTCCTGTCATCGGTGTAAATTTGGACACAGGTCTAAAAGAAGTAGGGTCATTACTGGTGATGTTGAGACCTTCTTGTTCAGCTAATGAAGTTGCTTGACTGATGTTAGTCTCTGAAGTCAAGGTAGCATTGTTGGATACTGTCTCTTCTTGTAAGGAGTACATGTCCAACATTAAGTTCATATCTTCAACTACCAGTTCATTTGCATGCTCAATATTCACATTGGTGCGAGGTGTCAAAAGTTTATCATTGATAGCGAAGTGTTTTTTCAATTTCAAAGTCCGGATGAATTTGAACACATCAACTCGTGTCCTCACATAATCAAAATCCTCCTCCGGGCAAAATGACATCCCTAGCTTCAAGATTTTCTCCTCTGTGTCCGATAATATAATGTCAGTCAAGTTTATGATTGAAATGTTGTCGTCCATATTCGATTCGCTTAGGTCTTGGGCTTCACAGCGCCATCTGTATTGCCTCGCGCCTTTCCTCCTCTGTTGCCTCTGCCTCTTCCTCTTTGTGGCTTTGCTTGGTGGACAAACGGTCTTGGGCGGAGATTGAACCTCCTTTCCTGCTCTAAAAAACCAAACTCCTCTATCACTGTTGGAGCAGACCCCAGATTGCTACCACTGGTTCCTTCATCTCCATCAGTGTCGAGTTCTGAGCTGGGAATACTGCTCATTTCAGAATTTTCTTGTGGTAGCTGTTTTCCACCTGTATTCATTTTTTGTCTTCGCAGGGTATCGAACTTTTTGGCAAAGGTATAGATTTGGCCGCGTTCATAATCTATCTTATCCCGCATGAATTTCTGTGCTTTCCTCAATTTGATAGATTCTTCCAGTTTGCGTAGTCTCTCTTTCATCTCTACCTTGAATTTAGCTACTAATTCTTGTTCTACTTCTTTGTCAAGAAAATCTGTAATTTGCTCGATTTCCGTTAGAATTAGTTGCCTATCAATTTCGGCATATTTAATCAGGATTGCCAACATTCTTGCTGATGACTCCTGGTTGTTCTCTGCCCATTCCTTAAGCATGTTTGGATTTGGATTTTCATATGTGGGGGCCACTAAAATCCTCAAGCCTCTTGGTATGCGTTTAACCTCTAAGTATTTTGTCAATGATTTGGTCTCCCACCACTTAGACAGTTCAGATCTTTTTAGTTTTTCCAGCCGTTTCAGGCGCGAAATGACATCCTGTTTGCCTGCATCCTTTGTCGCAGCAGAGCTTGTTGCTGTTCGCGGCAGCGAAACATCAAAAATAGTAAGTGCAGCCTCTTCCCTCTCTTTAACTTCATCAGCTGACATGATATTAAAGTTCAATTTAGCTTGAAAGCGAGTTACTGTTCGCCTTCGCAAGAACCGCCAGTTTCACTGTTGTTCAATACTCGTGAAATGTTGTATTCACTGGCTTTCTCTTTTCCCCTGCGCTTCACACGCCCTCGCTTACCTGGGTTCTTGCAACAAACCGCGGGTCCTCCGACTCTCCGGTTGGTGCGTCTCCCTTTAGGTATTGGTCCCGGGCTGGTTTACAGGTGCTCAGAGCTACCTCCTTGGTGCGCAGAGGGGGGCGGTGATTCTCTGAAACAGCCAACTCTTCTTGCTCGGTTACAATCACCGCACCACCTGAACAAAGGGCGCGTCGTCCGTCCGGATCATCCGGGCTCGATCCGTATGAAATGCTCAAAATTACCGATACTTGAAAGTAAAGGATGACGACGCCGTGTCTTGCATAAATTCAAAATTTAATGCTCAGCTGTTGGACGCGTTTCGCCTGTCCACTACCGATTATTACGGAGTTCATATTAAATGACAGCGCGTAATTTGTCCTCCTGCATTAGTTTGCTTGTTGCTCTTTAGATATTTAGCTCAATTTCTAGAACAATAATGACTCTTGAATAATCAAGCTATGACAATGTTAAAGTTGAATTGATGTGTATGTGGAAAAACTACTAGTCTGTTGTTGAATACACTGCATTTGTAGTTCTTGAGCACGTGACACGCAGCGAGTGTCTTAAAATGGTGGCAAACTTTATTGTTAACGGTTGGTGAACAAGCCTGCGGGACAGGCGAAACGCGTCCAACAGCTGAGCATTCAATTTACTTTCATCCTTTACTTTCAAGTATCGGTAATTTTGAGCATATATATATATATATATATATATACAGGCCGATCCCTAATTGGCCTGGCCATGCTCACACAAAATAATTGCACTGACAGTCTTTCTGACCCCCCAGGGTGATGAATAGGGGCGATTAACCCCAATCTCCCCACCGGAGGCCAGAAAGCCCACTAAATGCCAGAGATTGCATTTATCATTTTTTTGTGGGGAGGGCTGCCCCCTGGGCATTGGCCTGCGCTCTCCCCAACCTGGGGCACAATAGATTTCAATAGATGTTCTGACCCCTGGGGGGTGTACAGGGGTATTCACTCCCAATTTGCCCCTCCAGTGGTCTAGAAAGCCCACTAGACACGAGGGATTTCAAAATGGTGCCAAAACAACAAAAAGATGGTGCGGCCTATCCTGGTTTTCAGTCATGCCCATGCCCCAATGGGGCAATTGTGTAATTGTAACTTGTATTTATATAGTGCTTTCTACACCTGATGGGGCATTAAATCACATTGTGGTGAGTTGAACGCACTCTGGATCCCAAGATTAGAAGTTAATAGTTTGTAGATTAGTATTTCTTTTCTTTCCTTTTCGCAGTACTGTTTTTGTAAGTAGTTATCATATGTTCCTGTTAGTTGGGTGATACGGCTAAAAAAACAAAGGGAAAGTTTGAGAAGGAAGTATGGGAATCCATAGAATCAGAAAGGTTTGGAATGAGTCAGAGAGTGAAGGAATGAGGCAAAAGGTTGAAAGGAGGATTTTCTATATAAAAAACTTAAATTTACTTATCCATACACATATGCACATGACACTTAGGCCCTATTACGAGTTTAGCGGTGCGACCACGGGACTGCCCCGTGCCGCACTACCAAAATCACATGAGAACTGCCTGCCGTATGATGACTTTTTTAGACACCAGTTTGGGGCATATCTGAAAGGGCCGGCGATAATTATCACTAAGCGCACTAAGCGTAGGATAATTATCGCCGGCTATCGTGGAATTTTATCACTGAGATAGCGTGCTATCAGCAACGCTTATCTCAAAAGCGATAAAATTCCTCGCGCTAACAGTCAAAAGTGAGATTATCGCTGGAAATCCAGCGATAATCTCACACATTTTGGCGTTAGCTTGTTGATAACGCAGGGCATACTTAGCCATCATATCCGCCTTACATTGGATATAATGGCTAAGTTAGGGTGAAAGCAGGCGTAAGGAAAGTAGCGGTAACTGTGGTTAGCGCTACTTTTCTTATCGCTATGCCTGTTAGCGATTCCCTTGATAATTGGAGAAATGTCGGTTAGCGACATTTCTCCAGTTATTTTGGGATGGAACACCCACTTTGCATCTCATTAGAGATGCAAAGGTGGGCGTTATGGGAACGGGAGCTATAGCAAGGAATCACGCGTTAGCGTGACCTTGCTGTTTAAGCGATAAAATTATCGCCGCTTTTCGTCCGAAAAATGGACGCTAAAGCGGCGATAATTTGTAATCGCCAGCTTGCTGATATGCCCCCAGTTTCTTTGGCTTTCCCAAGGAGGTACCTCTAAAATAGGCACCACAAGGGGAACGTCAAAGGAAGTTTCAGCATGGTATGGACTGTGAAGTACATGCAGTGCTGGAACTGAGGGTGCACGCACACAGGGGCGCACATGTTGTGCTCCCCTGTGTGCATCCACATGGAGTGAGGCACAAGGGGGCTCTTTCCTCACTGCCACTGTTTTCATGGAGGTCTTTTCAGTGGCGGTGAGGAAAGTCTTAATATGCTTGGCTGGACTGCCGCTGTCCTGCCAAGCATATTACTGCCTCAAGTCCGCTGTGCTACCGCTAGAGAACGGCGCTTCCCTGGCAGAGTCAGCAGTCCCAGGGAGGCACCACCGCCAAAGTTGTAATGTGGCAGTCGAAGGCCACCACCGCTGCTTCACCACGAGTCAGGCACTCCCGGGACTGCCAGTCTCGTAATTAGGCCATTGGTAAAGTTGGATTGGCTGGAGAAAGCACCTCTATATAAATACCCATATGTGCACAGAATTTGTATTGTTTACATTTATTTTTATTTTATTTATTCAGGAGTTTTATATAGCGCTAGACTGACCCGAGGGAATCGGAGTGCTTCAAAACAGTTTTTGAGCAAGATTCATACAATAAAGCAGTATTCTACATTTAGGTTCGGAAGTTCAACTGTGCTGAGCAGCATTGAGGTAGTACGTGAGTCCTGAGATAACCTCATAGAGTGCACATTGTCTTGGGGTTCAACCACTTGGGGGGAGGGAGAAGTTAGGGGTCAAATAGCAGGGAGGAGGTAAGTCTTAGAGCTACAATGTCTGGGAGAGACAATGAGCAGGAATTTGAGTTTAGATGGCGGCTATCCATTCGAGAGGGAACGTTTGAGGAAAAGGACTTTTATGTGTTTTTTAATTTTGTGAAGGACAAGATAGTCCTGATACCGACTAGGATGGCGTTCCAGATTTTGGGCACGTTTCCGGCGAAGGACCGGTCTGTTGTGGTCTGATGTGCACAGTTATCTTGAGGAGAGGTATGCAATTTTTTCATGAAATTTCTCAGAATTTTAGTAGCACACAAGAACTCTTTCATATGTGCACCTATAGGTACATAGAAGCAGCACTGATGACAATGTCTAAGATACATGTCTCTTGTGTTGAAATATACTTTTTTCTCTTTAGTCTATCTGCTTATAATACATGGGATTCTGTAATCCATGTATAAACGTCAGTCTCTAGTTTCTTTGCATTGTGACGCACCCAGTCAACAATTTCAAAGAAACAACATCAAAACTTGATTGCACTCTGGCATTGGCCATACCCCTACCCCAAAGAGAATAACCAGTCTTCTGCCCCTCCCCCTCCCCTGGGGCAGACAGAGGGTTTGCCTCATTTAACCCCTGGGGGGCAGAAAGCCGACTAGACACCAGATATTTCAAAATGGCACCAAACCAAACAGATGATGGGGGAAGCCTACCCTGGCATTGAGCAGCTTCCCCAATCTCTGGTATCGCCACATAGATCTTTAGGTTCTTTTGTGCGGTGGTCTTTTGGCCCACCAACACAATTGGAATACTGTTGTTATTGGGAGACATATGGGAACTCTAGGTGGTATGAAATTTGTGGACACTACAGATTCCAAGACTTTTCTGTGCAGAAATGTGAGGAAAATTTGCACTTTTAGTCAAAGTTTGAGATTTGCCAAGGCTTCTGGGTATGAAAACCTGGTGGGAGCCTCACAATTCACCCCACCCTCTATTCCACTAGGTGTCTAGTTTCATCATATGTAAAAGTTTGGTAGGTTTTCCTAGGTGGCAGCTGAGCAAGGTCCCAAAATCCACAGTACCAACATTACAAAAAAGGGTATGTTTTGAGTGGAAAAATGTGATGTGTCCATGTTGTGTTTTGGGTCCTTTTCTGTCACAGATACTAGGCCTACCCACAAAAGTGGGGTGCCATTTTTATCAGGAGACTTGGGGGAATGCCTATTGGAAAGAAGTTTGTGGTTTCTCACGGATCCCAGAACTTTGCATCACAGAAATGTGAGGAAAGTGTGTTTTTTAGTCAAAGTTTGAGGATTGTAAGGGATTATTGGTAAAAGAACAAATCTGGTGGGAGCCATGCAAGTCATCCTACCATAGATTCCTCTAGGTATTTACTTTTTTTTAAAATGTACAGGTTTGCTCGGTTTCTCTAGGGCCCAAACCTAGAGCTCCACACCTTGCAAAAAAGTGTCATTTTACATGTCATGTGTCCATGTCTTATTTTGGTCTGTTTCTTGTCGCGGGCATCAAAAGCTGTCACGGCAGCTTTGAATCAGGAAAATCCAGTACTTACCCTTTCTCACCATATTTAAAATAGTCAAATTATGGGGTAGATTAATCAGGCCATAGATGCTCTAGCACCTAGGAAAGCCATCACTGATGGCAAAGAAGAAATCATTTAAGCAGTTGGGACGCATATGGCGCAAAGATTATGAAGAACACCAGAAAGCTACGTATTTTGCTGCCCCAAGAGAATACCATAAGGATCTAAGGCAGGCACAGGTGCTGTTTTACACCCCAAAAATCGAGCGGTCAAAAAATTCATCGAAAGAACTCTTTCAGATAATCAAATCTCTGACATCTCTGAAACGGACGGCTGCATCATTCCACACACCACGCTCTTTGCGAGCGGATCACACTCTCCTTTCTTGATAAGATAAACATCAACTATACTTCCTTTCCTGAGAGTGTTAAGAACTTTCAGTTTTTTACATGAGCCTTGACTACCACATCTGTTCCGGTAAATTTATTTATACCTAAAAGCCATCGTGGAGGCTGATACCAACAGTCTGATGTCTAAAATAACTTCTGGATCTCTATTAGACCCTGCGTCTCTGGCTACATTAGAGAGAGGCAGAGAAGATATTGACCATGTACTCACTGTTTTGCTCAGTCTATCCTGTCTCTCGGCAGGTCCCTCAGGAGTGGAAGAATGCTGTGGTAATCCCACTCCCAAAGAAATCAACCTTAGATCCTTCTGTTCCTGAGGACATAAAACCGATATCCCTGCTGTCTCTCTTCACAAAAATTGCTGAACAATTTGTCACTCAACAGCTGATGAATTTTGTGGAAGAAACAGCCTTCCTCCATGAATCGCAATCTTGGTTCAGGCCACTTTTCAGTACAGAATCTACCCTTTTATTCGCAACAGAATCTCTCCGCCAAGCGACGGATGAAGGTAAGACGGCTGCACTAGTCATGTTTGACTTAGGTGTAGCTTTCGATACTGTCTCCCATGGACTGCTTCTAGAAAGGCTACAGATTTCAGGGGTGGAGGGCACTCGCTGGACTGGCTAGCGAACTTCTTGCAGGGCCGCACTTTTCAGGTTACCCAACAGCCGTACACATCCAAGATACGGATGCTTCAGCAGGGTGTGCCTCAAGGCTCTGCCCTGAGTCCGACCCTATTTAACCTAAATATGTGACCACTGGCCGAACTCACAGAACGCATCTTGGAGGCAGCGCTTTTAGGTTCCACTTCCTGCAAGCTAAACAATGGAACAGATTGCCGTCCTATCTCAGATTAGAGCTTTTGGAGGCTCTTTTTCGGAAGCACTTAAAAACTTGGGGGTAGATTTAAGTTCCCTGGCCCATCCCTGCAAATCAGCATGGATGCGCCAGGGAAGATGCGTCACAAAAGCTTACCCTTGCGCCACAATAGATGCGCCGCATTTACAATGCAGCGCATTGTGGCGCAAGGATAAACAGATGCGTGACGCATCTGATGGCGGAAGGTTGGCCCATTGCTGGAGTTGCGTCGCAAGCGCGACGCAGCTCCAGCAAGGCTCGGTGGTGCCCTATCGTTACAATGCTGCGTCAATCCTTACGCCTGCTTCAAGCAGGCGCAGGGTTTTGATGCAGCATGGCCGGAAAAGTGACTAAGTGAAATCTTGTAGATTTCACTCAGCCACTTTTCGGAGGCGTTCCTGCGCGGGAACGCCCCCCCCCCTGTGCAGGTACGCCCACATGTGGCGCAAGCTTTACAACGTGACGCATCTCCCTAGATGCGTCACGTTGTAAATGGGGCGCAACATGGCTCAGAGTTTACGCCGCCGCTGCGTCACAAAAGTGACGCAACGGCGGCGTAAAAGTGGAGCAAGTCCGTTATAAATCTGCCCCTTGGCTTTTCATGAAGGGCCTTACCCACTAACAAATAAGGGAAGTTTGTTACCAGTGCTGTCAATTTGAATTCAGCGCAAGGACACTCCGGATTGGAGTAACCAGGCACTTTGCAAAATGCTAACATAAAATAGCATAGAGGTTTGCTAAGTTTCCCTAGGTGCTTCCTGACCTACTCCCCAAATCTCGAGCTGCCTACTTTACAAAAAAAGGGTATTTTTTTCAACAGAAAAATGTAATGTGTCCATGTTGCATTTTGGCCCATTTTCTGTCACGCATACTAGGCTTACTCCCACAAGTGGGATATAATTTTTATCAGGAGACTTGGAGGAACGCTAGGTTGAAGGAGGTTTGGGGCTCCCCACTGATTCCAGAACTTTCCATCATAGAAATGTGAGGTTTAGTGTTTTTTTAGTCAACGTTTTAGGTTTTCAAGAGATTCGAGGTTAGAAAATCTTGAGAGAACCATGCAAGTTACCCCACCCTGGATTCTCCTAGGTCTCTAGTTTTAAAAAATGGACAGGTTTGCTAAATTTCCCCATGTGCCAACTGACATAAGACCTAAAATGTAGCGCTACCTACTTTGCAAAAAAGGGCCTTTATTCAGCTGAAAAATGTAGTGTGCCCATGTCGCGTTTTGGCCTGTTTCCTGTCGCCGGAACTTGGCCTACCCACACAAGATAGGTACATTTTTATCGGGTGACTTTGGGCAATTCTAGGTGGAAGGAAGTTTGTGGCTCTGTGCAGATTCCAGAACTTTCCATCACAGAAATGTGAGGAAAAACTGGGGCATATTCTCAAGAACGTGTGATAATCATTGCAAAAGTTACTTAACGCAACCTTCAACATCACAGTCTATCGTGGGACAATTACGGCGTGTTAACGAAGCATTCTCAACACTGCGGCACCATGCGATAGTCCCCAGCTAACACGTCAATTGACCGTGTTAAAATCAATGCCTTGCCGCAAAAATGCGAAACGCGAACGCAATAAAAGCTGCGATGAGGCCAATCACGATACAAAAATCAGCGAAAACCAGCTACAGGCCTGCAATTCACACGCATCAGGCAGGAAAAATCACCATAAAAGTAGAAAAAAACTGACAAACAAATGCCAAACAACAGCCAAGCACAATGGATGTTGCCGGAGCAAGTACGGAGGAGAACCAGAACCCCAAAAGCCCCCCGGAGGACCTGCCTGGGACTTCGGGGTCAGGGAAGGGCAAGGAGAAGAAGAGTCGGAAGAAGCGCTTCAGTCCGCAGGAAAACAGGATCCTGATCAAGGAGGTGGTCGAACACCATCAACTACAGTTCGTCACCTCCACTGTGTCATTGGCAACAAAAAATGGATTATGGCAGTCCTTTGTGGACAAGGTGAATGCAGTCGAAGTGCTGAAGAGGACAATGGAAGAGGTCAAAAGGCACTGGAATGACGTCAAGCGCGAAACAAAGCTGAAACTCGCCAACAACCGGAAGGCAGCAATGCAGACTGGAGGTGAGAGTCCTGCGCCACAGGAGGAGCTAGATGACATGAAGGAAATGGTGTCCACAGTCATCAGTGGGTAGACGGTGGCTGGAGTCGGGGGAACGAACACTGCTAAACATGACTGGACACAACAGCACCAAGGTGAGTAATGACCAGGGACTGAGGGGATGGAGGGAGATGGGCACAATGGCACACATGCACAATTGAGCTGAGTACATCTGCGGACAAACCATGCCCCAGACCCCATCTTACACCAAGAGAACAATGTACCCAAGTATGCTACATGTCAACACTGTACAAGCACAGAAGTCAAAGGCACACCGCATGAAAGGGATAAGGGGCAGCAAAACAGAGCAGCAGGGGCCACCCCCCCAATGCAGCACATGCACATAACATGCAGAGCACATCAACACTGAGAACAAAGTGGCACAAACTGCAACATGTCCACAACAAAACACAGGATACAACTGGCGCCCACAGGGTGCAGACACTGGCCAATCACAAGTGGCATTGTAGGGAAATGTGAGTAAACAATGTACAAGTTCAAAAACACATCTGTGATGTTGTCGAAATGTCCACTGTCCCGCAGCAAATAGGCAGCCCCTCCAAAACCGCCACGATGTACACAGATATGCAGTCTGTATGTGAACATGTACAATCCAACAACACACATGTGAACACATTGTCAAATTGCATCTCCCCTTCGCATTGCAGAGGGACAATCATCACCTCCTGCAGAGCATCCCGAACCTCTCTTCTCTGATAATGAAGAGGGCCACCACAGCTTCGACTCTGATGCCCTCCAAGAGTTAATTGACAGTCTCCGCAGCCCAACTCCAGGAGCAGGGCAGCCCAGCTGTAATGGGGACACCCCACCCCCTGCACAGACCACACAGCAGGCAGCACCCACCACCATGGCTGCCTCCCAGGACCCCCACGAACAACACATGGCCTTCCAACGCCGTGTGTTGGGATGCCAGGAGCAGCTGGCTGAACAGGTGTGGGTGGGCTTTGACCGCATGGCAGACAAACTAGATGCCATACGTGGATGTCTAAGTCCCATCAGGGACCACTCATAGTCCACTCCATGCTCTCCAATGAACCATGGCTGACATCGCAAGAATCCTGACTCTGAGAAAAAAATAGCTGTCTAGCCAGAGTGGCTCAAGCGAGCTCGCCTGGGAGTTGGGACTCCTGCGGAGGCACATGGAGACCATGGAGCGGGGCCAATGCGGAACGAGCGGCTGTCACGGTTGCACACCAGCGAGAGGTAGCTGGGTTCCACAATGACATCAAAACCATCCTCATGGCATTGCTGCTACAAGGCCTGGCGCCGATGCATGCTGCTGCTACCACTACATCCACATCTCTGTCCCTGAAGTGTCGGTGCCACACAGTGCGGCAGACATTTCACCTCCGACCCCTGAGGTATCACTGCCACACAGTGCTGGAGAAAGGCCAGCACCACCCACACGTGAGGCACATGAGACAGCAGAGGACGAAAATGCGGCTAAAACCGCCCTACTGGTACAGAGAAAACTGTAGAATTCATCTCTGCCATATAGCCGGTTTCAGCTTGGTTCTGCCCTCTGCATCATCCCCTTCTCACTGTCCCCTGATACACTCTGCGACACTCACCTTGTACCTCGCAATGGACTGCCATATTCTGTATGATCGCCAATGACACAACTAACAGACTGCAGACTAAACTCTTCCTCTTCCTTTGGACTTGTCATTCCCTGAAGGACTCTGGCTGGCCCTCCACGGGCCAACATTGCAAAGTGGGCTTTGCATGGCCCTGTACTGCTCCAGATGCAACACTCCACTGAATGTGCATAAACCTTCCGAATCACACAGATGTGTTGTATCTATGGTCTTTCAAGTGTGGTAGTATGCACGAATGTAGGGTCAGTGAATTCCTCTTACATCCATGTGGCTCATGTCGTTGGACTTGAGTCACAGGGTGACACATTGCCAAATGTTGTCAGGGTGGTGCCGACGCCACAACAGCGACACACGCATTTGTTACTTCCTTGTCCGGCCCCGTACGGGACAACGCCCAGAGCCCCAGGGTCATTGTGCAAACCCTTACCCTGGACTGGCATACGCCAGGCCAGCCCACTCCGCTTACGCTTACAGGGGGGGGGGGGGGGGGGGGGCACAACGCTACATGTCCCAGGTCTTCCCTATAGGAATCTGCTGCTCATAGGTCTAGTTGTCAGCATGCCACAGCCACTCCCTCACAGCTGGTGTACACCCACACCACACCACACCCATCCAGCATACGTATCACAGCACATGTGACCCTGCCAATAAAAAGGGCCGGGTGAACGTGCTCGACGCCATTTCCAACCTCTCTCGGGTGTATCCGTGTGGTGTGAATGTAGGCATGGAGGCCCAGGGGCCTGCAACATCACATTCAGCAGGCCCGGAGGTGACATGATGGCGTCCACACCACGATACCCAATCATAGAGGGTCCATGACTTGCAGGGCACAGACTTAGTGGCACCGGATACACTGCGGCCGGCAAAGGCACACCGCCACGGGATGGTGACTTTCGGTGCACTGAGGTAGGGGCACTGTAAGTGCTGAGCGGGTGTGCATCCTGCGAGGATGCCCCGTCCCGGCGGTCTGGACTGCTCAGGTTTTGTGTGCCCTGCTGGACCGCAGTGTAGGCCTGAGCCAGTGGACAGCGTGGGCCTACAGCCACGTGGCGTGGCCTTGCAGTTCACAGAGTTAGTGGCAACTCAAGGGCTGAGCGGGTGTGCAGCCTGCAATGATGCCCTGTGCACTGGTATGTCCTCTACCATGGCGAAATCAAGACCCAGCATCAAAAGTGAGATCTGGTGCCATGCAGAGCGGGGCTGCATGATGTGGAGGGTGCCATGTCCGCAGGCCCCGGGCTTGTGGCTTGCAGCGGCATGCACCGCTGGGTGGCTGGAGGGGCTGGGGTGCATCTGCCTGGGTGCACAGGGGCAGGCATGCACCGCTGGGTGGCTAGAGGGGCTGGGGTGCATCTGCCTGGGTGCACAGGGGCAGTCAGGCGATGATGTCTTGTGCAATTGTATGTACTGTGCCATTCATGTATCTGGACTCTGTTTCAGATGACGGGTCTGTCTCAGATGTGGGACCTGGTGAACTGCACTACATACCAGCACGTGGTTGGAGACACACCGGTGGCAGCAGGTGAGCAGTGTGGCCTGGGTGCGCATTGTCAGCACTCTCTCTCCCTGTCCCTCTCATATTTTCTCTCTCTCTCTCTCTCCCCCTCTCTGTCTGTCTATCTCTCTCTTCCCCCTCTCTGTCCGTCTATCTCTATCGCCCTCTCTTCCTCTCTCTCTTCTTCACTCTCTCTCTCTGTCCCGTGATGTGTGCAGGACACACCTTCACATGATGATTTTTGTCTTGCAGGCTGTGACCTACGGAATGTCCCGAGGGGAGCCGCCATGTTTCTGTTCTGTGTTTATTTTAATACATTTTCATTTGTTGCTTCGAAGGTGAATGTGTGATGCTCATTTTTGTGACGACACATGCATGACACCTGACCAGATGTGATTGTGCGACATCAGGCAGAATATTTGATACACGATTCCGTGTAGTTGATGTTTGCCCTGCAGAACGCCCATGTAATGCCACCCAAGCTTCAATGTAACATAACGCAGTGCAAGCAGCTGCCATGAGCTACATTTCGTTGCAAAGCCACACATGGCCATACAAATCAGGTCTTGCTGGTTTTGTAAATAGAAATGTAGCCTTTGCATTGTTCATACGTCACCTTGAGGGATGCAAGGCCAACACAAAAGTTTCATAAGAATGGGCCCTGGTTCTGGGAGGCTGCCCTGAAGAGCTATGGGCTTAAAGACTGACCAGAAAGAGCTTTCCCAGCAGTTGGAGAAAAACTGGAGCTTGGGGCTAAAATGAGTATGTATTATTTATGGTTACAAACATTATGAATCACTCTTTGTAACACCAAAAACATGTTTGAATGTACTAAGGCCATTTTAGAAGTTAATACATTTTTACAAACTTTAAAAAAAAAAAAATTAAAAGCAACTCTGCTTCCTTTAAGGAAAACAGACTGTATTAAAAAAAAGTTTACTTTATTTTGAGATCATTGCAGTCATGAAGGGCTGCTGACGCTAGCAGTCACCAATACTGTGATTGCCACCAATTGAAGTGAGTCACACTTTGCAACTTACCTCGTTAATATTCATGAGATAGGTCAGATTGTGACCCGCCTTGATTTGGAATTATATGAACTCACCTATTAGTACATAGGTCAGTTCATAAATGTTTTTACTGATGCAAATTGCGACCAGATATTTAGCACCAGTTTTTAGTACATTGGGCTCTATAGTCATATTTTCCACCTCTGCAGTAAAATCTTTGATTGGTATGACTTGCTTAAAGTATCTGGCCTCTGCTCCATCTCTGTCAGCTTGAAATCACATCTAGCGCCCAGTCAACCCCCCAAACTGTTGCTTTCTTAACGCCCCTCACTTTTTCTTGGTGCTTTGTACCTTAAAATTCCAAAAATGTATATCTTCGAATTCCCTTAACCTATTTTAATGATCTTGGTTTCATTTTACTCATGTATTTGTTTCTCTTTTTTAAATTAATTTGATAACTTTTTATGTTGTATTCTTTACTTTAAAAGTGTTGTTACTGCCTAAAGGTAAAAAGTGCTTCTCTGGGGGTTGCTTGCTTGTTGTGCCATAGCTACCAAGAGTTGAGCAGAGATTCTGTCAGAATCTGTGTTTTGACCTAGCCAGAGTGGGTTTGTTGAGTTGGTAGGGGCCTGCAGGGCGTTGAACCACTGAGTTTTTAAGTTATTTCCTAAGTTGCAGCCCTTTTTTCGATCTGATTACACCACCATTGGCTAAAAGCCTAAATGTGAGATTCCGCCTGGGTTGTCTACATCTTAGGTCTTTTAACTCAGCCCTCGAGACCGTTAAACATATCTTGCACCGAATACTCTTTTCTTCGAAGAAGGTGGATTTTGACCTGTTAGCCGTAACTTGGAAATTAGACATTACTGGTTTGCTTTGAGGATTTTGAAGAGCGATGCATCAAATCCTATTGTCTTTGCTGCAAGCAGGTTTTTATTGTATGTTTGGAATAGGCTAAAGAAATCAAGTAATCAAGCCCAGGGCAGCTTGAATGCTGCTCTTAGGAACTTCTAAATATGATTGCTTGATCATATCTGGCACAAAGCACTTTAATTATACGATAGTATGTTATTGGCTGTAGTTTTAAATTTTTTCATTGAAGTTTTTAATATGTTGTTTTTATATGTGCAAACTGGGTAAAATTATTTTAGTCATTGACTGTTATTTATTGATTGTGTATACTTTGATGGTTTGGATTAACCAAATAAAATGATGAGTTGGTAGGGGTCAGTCCCCTCCCTCTCAAACTAATAACCCACTCTCTGACAAAATGGAATTGATTACTTTTTTCTTTATTGTTGCTTGCAGTATTGGGTGAGTTTGGGGAGGTTCTATGGGCATATCAGCAACAACCGGCGACAATTTGCGCTAGGATCATTATCGCCGGCTAGCGTGGATTTTTATCGCTGAGATAGTGTGCTATTTGCAACGCTTATCTCAAAAGCGATAAAATTCCTCACGCTAACTGCCTAACGTGAGATTATCGCTGGAAACCCAGCGATAATCTCTTGCAATGTGGCGTTAGCTTGTTGATAGGACCCCACAAACTTAGCCATGATATCCACCTTCCATAGGATATCATGGCTAAGTCAGTCCTGAAGCAGGCGTAAGGAAAGTAGCGATAACAGGGGTTATCTCTACTTTTCTTGCCGCCATGCTTCATAGCGTGGGGCTTGATGATAGGAGAAATGTCGCTTAGCGACATTTCTCCTGTCAGGTCAGGAACGCCCACTTTGCATCTCATTAGAGATGTAAAGCTGGGTGTTAGGAATTCCTACGCTAATGCAAGTTTTCACACGCTAGTGTGAGCTTGCTAATTAGGCGATAAAATTATCGCCGCTTTTTGGCCGAAAACGGCCGCAAAAGCGGCGATAATTCTATTGCCTCGCCTTGCTGATATGCCCCTTTGATCTTAAGATGGGATGTAAAACGCTGATGAAACCCACATGTGGGCTAAATGTAAATTGTGATAAAACCCAAATGAGCCATACACCTAGTCCTAGATACCAGGAAATCCACAACAGTCATTGTAACGATCAATGTCTTTGTCTAACATTATATCATGATACCTGGACATCCGCAGGTGTTGATATTAATTGCAACGCTACAGTTAGAATAACAGGCACACTGCAAACTGGCCATGAGAGCAGTTGTGTGCTTGTAGTGCTGTAGTGATGGGAGGAGCAGAGGGCAAGATTTGTTTATTTCTTTTACACACATGCAGTTGCTTAGAGTTTAGTATGACAATGGAAGATACAAGAAGGGCTGCACTTTGTTTCCTCTTGTGGAATGTGAATGGTAAGTTAATAGGATTAAAAAGGGAGTGGTGCTGTGAGTGATACAGAGACTCTGGCCAGACATCTTTCAAAGGGTAATAACTGTTGACTGCTGGTCAGGGGATGCTGTCTCTTGCACCTCCTGGATACATGTCCAGTTCCTATGAACATATGTTCAGGGCATGGCTATATTGATCAAATATTGACCCCTTTCCTCCCAGACCAGACATGGTCAGATTTTTGGGGCCGTTGTGCTACACTGTTGACTCTGTTTTGTTATCATTTCCAATTAGAATGGTAAAAATAGAGAACAGAAATGGAAATACACATATCAATTCGGACAGCATAATTCCTTTTCCAGAGTAGACTACTGCCTTACTATGAAGTCACAACTGCACGTAACCAACTCTGAAGAGCTTGTTGACCAAGGTATCCCTGGCCCTTTTCTGTTATGGTTAGCCTCACTACATAGAAACACAGGGACACAAGGGAATGGAGTTTTGATGCCTGGGAATTGAAAGTTAGGAAATTAGTGGATAAAGATAGGGATGCTACAGATAACATCTTTCAATAGAAAGCTGAGTTGGGCCTTTCCGAGGTCATACTTTGGGGGGTATACAAGAGAGCTGTCAGAAGGCAGCCAATTTCCTAAGTAATGGGAGAAAGTAGGGTGCAAATGAACCCAGTAAATGAAGCTACAGAGGAACTTCTGGAGTTGGAATAAACGTTTGTTGAAAACAGAGAGTCAGAAGTATGTCAGCAAATGAAAGTTAAACATCAGGAATATCAGTCATTGACTGATAATTCAGCTTGTAATCATATTGCATGCATGGAGTTAGTAACTAAGGGGCATATTATCAAGGGGCGATAATAATATTATCGCCGCTTTAGAGCCCGTTTTTGGGCGCAAAGCGGCGATAATATTATCGCATTATCATCAAGGGCACGCTAGCACGTGATTCCTTGATGTATCGCCCCTTTTTTCACACGCCTCGCCTCGCATCGGTAATGAGATGCAAAAGAGGCGTGGCTGCGAAAATCAACATGGGATAATATCGCGAAGGAAGCTTCGCGATATTATCAAGGAGGGTTAGCGATAAATAAAATTGCGTTAAGTATGCCTTAACTCAGGAATTTAATGTCTGTTAAATTCCTGACAGGCCTTATTATCTAGGATATCGCCGTTTTCACCCATGGAAAACGGGGATATCCCACCTATCTCTGGAATTTTTATCGCCTCGGCGATGCGCGTTGTTGATAACGCGCTAACCGGGCGATAAATTCCAGAGATAGCCGGCGATAAATATGCAAGCGCTAAGCGCGCTTTGCGATATTTATCACCGGCACTTGTTAATATGCCTCTAAGCTGGGAAACTAATTGTGTGGCTTACAAAATGGGAAGAGGGCAGTAGGTCAGAGGGACAAGAGGAAGAAGAGAGATGTACACTGATCAGAAGGAATGTGCTGAGTAAACAGACATTTACTAGGCATCTAAGTACATTTGATTCTGCTTAAAAGGAAATAGGTTAGACCTGGGTTTGATAGGAGAACTGCCACAATTACAGGAGGGGGTTGTCACAAAAGAAGAGGTAAGAAAAGGTATTTCTTAATTACAGAGTAGCCCGACTTCAGGCCTCAATAGTTTGCCTCCAGAGGGGCATATTATCAAGAAACGGCGATAAAAGTATCGGCAAAGGTTTCTTCTTGTTTCGCAAAGTGATCTAAGTTCTTGGGTTTGGGTCCCAATATTTATACCCGGTTTCTCTTTGTTCTCTGAAGGCAGAGAGGCCTTTGCCTAGTCCAAACCAGTTCTGGTCAGTCCTGGATCACTTTGTTGACAAGACTCCTCCTTTCCTTTCAGAGTGCAGAGCAGAGACATCAGAAGCACCACAGGAGGTAGAGCCAGCATTGTGGAGGGAAAGCACAGCCTTATTAAGGTCCCAGGTGCAACTCCTCCCACTCATCTACATGGAGATCTCTCTATTCAGCCCTGTGCTTACTAACCCTGTCTCCGGGAATTCCCCAGCCCCCTGGAATTCCCCAGCCCCAGTCACTCAAACTCCAGACCAGGAATACACAGCCTAGCAGAGGCAGATTTGGATGGTTACACAAGAAAAAACCTACTTTCTAAAAGTGGTATTTTCAAATACAGAATGTTAAAACCAACTTCACTAAAAGATGTGTTTTATTATTCTGAGTTCAGGCATACTAAACTCAAATTTCTACCATGTTCCCTGAGTCAGTTAGGATTATAAGATGTAATAATCAAACTGCCCATTCTGGCCTATGGGCAACAGGTAGCCTTGCAATAGTGAAACACGAAAATGGCTGTAATTCTCTATTAGGACATGCCACACACACCAGGGCATGTCCTACCTTATACTTACAATGCACCCTACCCTTGTGCCTACCATAGGGGTGTCGGATATGAAGAAAAAGGGAAGGTTTAGGGACTAGCAAGTAGCTGCACTTGGCCAGTCAGCATGGCAGTACCAGACTGCACACAGGCTCTGCAATGGCAAGCCTTAGACAAACTTTAACAGGCTGCTTCTGCGGGTGGCACAACCAGTGCTGCAAGCCCACTAGCAGAATTTGGATTACCAGCCCTGGGCACATTCAGTGCACTGTACTAGGGTCTGACAGGTAAACCAAATCAGCCAATCGTGGAGTCACTAATCCATACATCAATTTACAATAGGGAGAGCATATGCACTTTAGCACTGATCAGCAGTGGTAAAGTGCCCAGAGTCATAAAACCGCCAACAACAGGTCAGAAAAAATACAGGAGGGAGGCAAAAAGTTCAGGGATGACCCTGCAAAAAGGGCCAAGTCCAACACTGCTTCACAAGAATGCTGGGGGGGATTTTATAGGACACTTGGGGCACACTTCGAAGAGGCCTCCCCTGTACAGGCAAATGTCAGTTGACACCAGCCACAGCTGCTGCAGGTAAGAGCGGTGGAGCAGTGGGGCTGGGGGAAGGGGATTACGAGAGACAACTACGAGGACAAATTAAATAAATAATTATTTTTCCCTTTTGGTCGTCTCTCGAATCCCCCCACCTGTCCACACCGCTCTTACCTGCAGCGGCCGCTGCTGGTTGACACCTGAGCAGAGCCCTTCCTTTGTCCAGCCAGTCCGTCAGGCCCCAATCACAGTGGGACTCTATTTGACATTACAATGTCATAGTCTGTTTTATAAGGCTGCTGGATTTACATATAACATTTGGGGTGCACTTCAAAGGAGGGAAACAGAAAGCTAAAACACTCTGTGTGTGTCCACTGTCTGTTTGCTAAAAACTCAACTTTGATTTTACCAGACTTCTGTCTCTGAGTTTGTTGGGATACTGGGACTGCCCAAAACTGGATTTCAGTGTTAGATGTGGGTGGATACCAGGATTACCATAATACACGTTCGATCCAATCCCCCAGCCCTCAGAACCGACGCCCTAGCCCATTTTGCTTTTAGTTTTGTTAAGAATCTATCTGGGAGAATTTGTTCCTATGTTTAGGACAGTCTCCATTGCATTTGCTTTTGGTCATGGGTTTATGTTCATTGATGACTAGAGTAAAGATTTGTTGTGATCTGTTATCAATGCTCTTGAAATATCTTCCTATTTTTGAACCTCAAAATACAATATTGTTTCTTTGAATACAATATAATGAACTAAGAAATACACCTGCTTGTATTGTTTCATTCTTTCTTGAATATAAATACAGTAATTTGTTTTCATTAATTGTTGATGTTATTGATGGACATCTATAAAGTAATTGTTAATTGAATTTAAATAAATGTTTAAATATATCCCTTGTTAGCACTATTACCTGACACTAATTTACCTAAGCCCACAAGGATATATTGGGTCGCCCTTTTCTATATATATGCTTTAGATAGTATGGCACCAAAAATAATAGAAATGAAGTCCCTCAACAATAGGAATCTATCATCTTGAAGTTGGCATGCCACCATGAACAAGGAAACATGTTAAATTTGTTGAACCTGTCGAAACAATTGTGAACCAGTTGATGGTAGGAACTGAAATAATGACGTACAGGAAAGTCTAGATATATCACCAATCAAATAACACTATCTCATTTTAAACTGGAAAATAAGAACAATTACCAACCACCACAGGGACTGGGCTGAAGGAGACAACACAATGCATTAATAATTCATATTCTTACTAATAGTAGAACTTAACAAGAGAAATCAAAATATAACACCCGTTTTCCTTTCTGTCTCTGCTGCTCTGTACCTTCTTGTAATCCTTTTAAGGGTATTTCTTTTTTTATTTTTACTTTTATTGGAAATAAGCAGCCGAATAAACATGCTTTTCAGTGGCCCACAAAGAATACCACCTTCAACGCATCCATCCTGTGTTTTCCTACTGTCATACCTGAAGAGAATACATGGCTTATATTCAGTTGTTTAATGTTGGTAACTTCACATTTTTTTTCCATTTTACTGCTCCCCCACCCCACCCTCTCTCCCCTCTTCTTGTTTCTTGGTGTTCCTTGACATACTCATGTAAACTGCTTAGTTCTATGCAAAGCGCATTAATACCTCCTGTCCAGTGACGTGGCATTCCATAACAACTTCAGATAATTAATATAAATACGTTTATCAACTGATATTTTTGTGCTTAATTACCTATATACTGCAAGACCGTTTTTTTTATAGCTGCAACACAAGATAGTGAAAATAGATTTTAATTCATGCTGTCACTTACTTTTAAATCGCTCCTTGCACAAACAAGGATGTAAGTGCGTGTTAGCTTTTATGCTGCATATAGGACAAATATTTGACGTTTCAGACTTGAACACTATGCAGCTGTGCCTTACATTTTACTCATTATGAGTGGGCTGTAATAACCACTCTTATTTCCATGAGCAGGAATTGCCATTAAGGGATATAATGGGCATTACAAGAATAGAGGGGGAGAATAACATGCAGAAATCAGTGTTTCAGCTTCGAGTCCTGCATGTCCTTTCCTGGTGTTTAACAGTGGCATTTTGGGTGCATTCAGGCCTCATAAAGACACCCTAACACCTAAATTAGTCAGTGATTAATCAGTCATTTAAAATACAAAAACAGCTATGTGAATCTGTAAAGCGCAGCTAATCACCCCTGCGGGTATCCAGGCGCTAAATGTTCCTCGAGAGTGAGTGTTCCCATCGTAGATGTTCTGAGAGCGATTCAAAAAGGCATTAATGAGTATAGGAATTGATACTAAAGTAGTATTACTTCCTATACTTATAAAGGCTTTTGTGAATTGGCCCCACTAATTATATGTCATGTGTCATATACGACATGAGAATAATATCAGAAATCTCATCATAAGTACCTACTAGATGTTTACTCTTGAAAGGTCGAAAAACGAAAATGTGGTCCTACAAAATAATTGAACCACAGAAGGGGATTAATCCAGCCACGTAATGACAGTAATGTAAACTGTCGGAATTTTGGTCATAAAAACTAAGGGGCATATTTACAAGCAGGCGATAAAAAATAATCGCAGCTTTTGCGGCCGTTTTCGTCCGAAAAGCGGCGATAATTTTATCGCCTAGTTAGCAAGGCCACGCTAACGTGTGAAACCCTGCTTTAGCGTGGGGATTCCTAACGCCCAGCTTTGCATCTCTAATGAGATGCAAAGTGGGCGTTCCTGACCTAACATGACAGGAGAAATGTCGCTAAGCGACATTTCTCCTATCATCAAGCTCCACGCTATGAAGCATAGCATCAGGAAAAGCAGCGATAACCCCTGTTATCGCTACTTTCCTTACGCCTGCTTCAGGACTGACTTAGCCATGATATCCTATGGAGGGTGGATATCATGGCTAAGTTTGTGAGTCCCTATCAGCAAGCTAACGCCACATTGCGTGAGATTATCGCTCGGTTTCCAGCGATAATCTCACGTTAGGCAGTTAGGGTGAGGATTTTTATCGCTGAGGAGATAAGCGTTGCTAATAGCACGTTATCTCAGCGATAAAAATCCATGTTACCCGGCGATAATTATCCTCACGCTAAGAGCGCTGAGCGATAATTATCGCCGGGTGTTGCTGATATGCCCCTAAGGGACATATTATAAAGAAACGGCGTTAAAATTATTGCCGCTTTAGCGGCAGGAAACTGCTGCTAAAGCGGCGATAATGGGCTTGATAATCTGCCGCAGAGAATTCCCATAGAAGCCCATGTTGACACCAGAACATGGGCTTCTATGGGAATTCTCAAGGGCATATTATCAAGCCCCTTATCGCTGCTTTAGCGGCAGTTTTCTGCCGCTAAAGCGGTGATAATTTTAACGCCATTTCTTAAAAATATGCCCCTAAATTGAAAATGATAGCGAAACGCACCAATTAAAGGAAAATAAACAAATGTGCTTTCACGAAGAATAATCCTTCAGAAAAATTCACAGTGGGTCGGCCTGGTCTTGTTACGAGTAGTTTGACCAACATCATTGGGAATAAGACTAGTTCCGGTATTGGAGCCTCCTGAGACGTCTGCCACCTCCTCTTGACATTGACTTTGTTCCAGAGTGCCCCCTGCTGGTCTTTCAATCACTTCTGACATACAGCCCTCTATGAGTGGCATTACGGCCCCTGCTTTTTCTAGAGAGGCACCTCTCAGCTCTGTCTATCTCTTTAGTGATGGCCCCCACTTCAATTTAGGGGCATATTTTTAAGAAATGGCGTTAAAATTATCGCCGCTTTAGCGGCAGAAAACTGCCGCTAAAGCAGCGATAAGGGGCTTGATAATATGCCCTTGAGAAACTACTCATAACAAGACCAGGCCGACCCACTCCTGTGGTGCAGAATCAAGCGTCCCACCAGCCCCAAAGAAACAACGGAAAGTAACAAGGAAAATAATTCCGGCAAAGAAAGGCGGAGGCACCGCTAGTCCAGACTCTAAGGTTATAAAGGATCATGACGACCTGTGGGAACCTTTGAAACAAAAAATTGTGGCAATAGTGACTGGCCTCTTGAATGATTTTTAAATGAAATTGCAACAGTATTGGTAGAACCAAGGGCAACCCTTGATAAAATTGTTAATTCATTGTTCCTCACCAGACAGGCTATGCAGACTGAGGTACCAATTACCCAGGAGGCTCAACAAGTAATCCGCCTGTATTTTCCCCAGTAGTGATGCATACTGAGGCTCAGATCCCTCAAATTATGCAACAAGGCCTGTGGCTCAGGTCACAAATCCGGGACGAATGTTGCCTGGGCTGCTGGCTTCCCATAATAATAAGCTATCCCAGGGGGGTCATCAGAGGGATCAACAACTGCTGCGACTTGTGGAAATACACCCACCCACTAAAGAGGAGTACATTGATTAAGTTAAGACGGCGCATGTGTCAAGGACCTACCAGCCTGGCTGGGAGGCGGGCACGTTTTTAATTCTTTTTTTGCTTAATTTCCTCAGATGCTACGTGTCAGTCATTAACCGTATGTATTATGTGTTAGGTGTGTACACAGTAGGTGCGCACCTTATTAATTCCTAATTATAGGTTTGCTTTGGAGTGGCATGCACTGGGCTGGTCCTCGTGTGGTCCTGAAGAAGAGCTTTGAGGGGACAGCTCGAAACATGTCGACCCAATACTAGGGACTCTATACTCATTATAGTTAGACTTTCCCTATTATTAACTCCTGATTTTAGTCATACCAACTAGGGGCAGGAATAAAATATTAGCCCACTAATTAGGTATTCTTAACTTTTTGTTTTTCCACTCCACTTTCACTGCACTACACATTTTCAACAACTTAGTGCTCCTACGTAGCACGCCTCAATCCACAGCGGATTGAGAGGATCCCAATGATGAAGCATTCCACCTAGGGGAAACCCTGGTGGGTGAGGGGACTCTAGAAAATATTTTTTCTTTCTGGAAAACCCTGTTCTTCCCCACGGTTAGGTTTTTATTCTGGTATTCCAGATTTTGTGAAATTTCATTCAGTTAGGAGGGTGAACCTAACCTCAACCTCTATCTCCCCCTATCTTTTGATTGGATCAACAACTACACCAGTAGCCACACTGGGGGGTTACACCAGCCGTCCCTAACACCTGTGACTTACCAGTTTTAGACCTCCCACCAGCAAGCTGCCCTTACACAGTGGTCCTGACAGGAGTACCAGGACATAATGGTGCAAATGAGGAGTCCACTGCACAGTTAATTAATAAAGTGGCGCATTGGCTGTGTAAGCATGCTGGATTTAATATCGCCAAGCACAGGCACATCCTGATGGCTAGGAGGGTGTCATGGTTTGGCAGGATTAGGAAAGCATTCCTAAGGGACAGAGTGATTGTCACACTTAGGTATCCTGAAGTGGCCCATGAGATTCTATCCCCCCCCCCCCCCTTAAACCAATTTCCAGCAGAATCAGGGATTAAACCCTTCCCATTGGGTTTCTTTTATAGGCCGCTATTGAGCCCAGTCTCAACGTAGGACAAGAGGAGGGATTAATTTTGGGCAGAGAGGCACTGACCTTAAGTAATGCATTTGCACCATTGAGAGACCTGAACGATATAAATTTACTACGAGAAGGGAAAGGCTTTGGGGGAGTCATTGATATTCGACTGGAATCTACTGGTAAAGCAGGGGGGAGGGAAGAGACCAATTCAGGGATAACAACACAAATCCCCAAAGAGTGCAGGGACCAAAGTCAGTTGAGACTATATAGAATAGAGAGGGCCATCATTCCACCTATTAGCGAGCCGCCCGCTGGCTCCCGGGAGGGGCATAATATGGGCGATTTAAAGATAATTTCTTAGAATATAGCGGGTCTAAGATGAGCAGTGGCTCCATTACGTTAGAGATTTTCATATAACATGCCTCCAGGAAACGTGGGAACCAGAAAAAAACTTCTTCATTAAAGGATATAAAACTTTCTTCTGCCCAGTAAAAGGATCATGCTCAGGGAGAGCAAGGGGGTGGGCTAATTATGTTTATAGACCTGAGAATTCACAGAAGATGGAAGAATCAGGCATGGGACTCGGATGTCATTCAGGGACTTACATTTTTTAACAATATCTATAGGCTAGGCTTAATTCATTTTTATAATGCGAAGCCACATTCTCAGGGATCAACCAGCCTTGATGATTTAAACACATGGCTGGAGCAAATACACAAGGCAGGCCCAGCACAGCCGCAATTGATCTTAGTCAGTGATTTTAACTGCCATCTGTGCCCAAACCTGAGGGTGTCCCAGCGTGACTGGTCGTCTTGCACACTAAGGGAGGGACCACACATGGAGCATACCCAGGAGGGGTGGAACCTGAGTGGCCTTTAGAACACCTATGGGTGATCTCACATGTTGGACCTGATTGACACTCATCGGGATATAGCAGTGCACCCGAATTACAAAAGGAGAGACAGCTCATCAATTATTGATTTTATTTTTGTTTCTCTCAAATTGAAAAGGTTTATATCCTTCTTTTAACATCAATTATAGCGTATTCAGGGACCATAACCCTGTGACTTTGTCAATTGTTGCCTCACATCAATACCCAGCGCATCACAGAGTAGCCAGGGGTACGATCTCAGCTTCCAATCAAGGCAGGCAGTTACGCTTGGCTCAGGTAGACGCTGTCACTTTTAACACCTCTCTTTTTAATAAAACCATTACAAAAATGGGGCAACCCAAAAAGTCATGGACCTGGGTGCAATGTGGTACAAAAGACAATGGTCCTAGACCTGAATTCAGAAATAGGCTATAAGTCCTTTCTTAGTGTTATCATTTGAATGTTCTGGGCTATGCAACAACAACTCAGATAGCCCTCAATAATCAATATAACATTTGTCATATAAAACAAGACATGCAACCAACCATCATCAAAAAATTTCTTATAACATTTATTATTATTGTAGTTTACTTTTGACAGATTTCAATCAAGGTTGCTCCAAGGGGAACGTGCAAAGAGTGAGGTGTTGGAATATGAAAAAGTGAAAAGAAAGAAAAAGTATTCGAGAGATTTGTGACATAAAATACTTAAAAGACTTGAAGAATGGACCGGTTGTCAATCACCGTCCAAATGAAATAGCCTGGTCACGTTGAATTAATTAGTACAGCCGTTGAGTTAAACGATTACAAAATAACTTGGAAACTAATTCCAATAAGGCACGTGAATAAATGAGCGTATTCCAGGCTCTATAATAAAGGGCGTCGACGTTTCGATCCGTCTTTGTGGCCTCAAGAGGAAATTTGGACCTTGGCCATGCGGATCTTCATCAGGACTGAAGGGCAACCTAGATCGGTAATGGGCCTTATTTTAATTTGAAACTTAATACGTGGTGTTACTCCACTCAAGTTCTCGATGTTTGTATACAGCTGGATTGATTGCCAAACTGGTGCCGCTACTATCCGGCGAACGTCCGTACCGCGCGGTGCTCGTGATTCACACATCGAGAACTTGAGTGGAGTAACACCACGTATTAAGTTTCAAATTAAAATTCTACCCAGTGGAACCTCACTTTTGGAGTCCAGCCACACGAAGTCCACCGTTATGCCTTATTCACAAGGATAAGCGGGCACTCCATAAGGCCCATTACCGATCTAGGTTGCCCTTCAGTCCTGATGAAGATCCGCATGGCCAAGGTCCAAATTTCCTCTTGAGGCCACAAAGACGGATCGAAATGTCGACGCCCTTTATTATAGAGCCTGGAATACGCTCATTTATTCACGTGCCTTATTGGAATTAGTTTCCAAGTTATTTTGTAATCGTTTAACTCAACGGCTGTACTAATTAATTCAACGTGACCAGGCTATTTCATTTGGACGGTGATTGACAACCGGTCCATTGTTCAAGTCTTTTAAGTATTTTATGTCACAAATCTCTCGAATACTTTTTCTTTCTTTTCACTTTTTCATATTCCAACACCTCACTCTTTGCACGTTCCCCTTGGAGCAACCTTGATTGAAATCTGTCAAAAGTAAACTACAATAATAATAAATGTTATAAGAAATTTTTTGATGATGGTTGGTTGCATGTCTTGTTTTATATGACAAATGTTATATTGATTATTGAGGGCTATCTGAGTTGTTGTTGCATAGCCCAGAACATTCAAATGATAACACTAAGAAAGGACTTATAGCCTATTTCTGAATTCAGGTCTAGGACCATTGTCTTTTGTACCTCTTTTTAATAAAGGCAAGCAGGAAGTTTGAAGTGGTTTAGATCTTGAAGTGCAAGGGGTCGAACTAGTAGAGACCTTTAGAGAGATCGCACAATTAGTGGACAGCATGCTGGAAGCACCGGCCCATCCCCTAGCATGGACGCCCCAAGATGGTTTGATGGGCAATGTTCTCGGGCCCTTAGAGATTTAAAATCAGCCCTCGAGCAGTCCCCGAGAGACAGGGATCGGGTGGCAGCCTGCCGTAAAATCTATAAGCCATAAAGGGGCGTAAGGGACAACTACAACAGAAAGCCTGGGAGGAGTTAACAGAAACAGCAGAGTTCAAGGACTATCTCCGTTTTTGGAGGGTCATTAACAACCCATGTTTCAAAGACTCGAACAAACCAGGGCTAAGCCGTAACATCCTACCAGATCAATGGCAGGAGCACTTCGAGGGTCTGTATAATCCCCATCATAGAGCAGAGCAATCTCAGACACCTAATCTGGAGCAGAGAGCTGACCCCATCACATTTACCCAGGACTAGGTGAGAGTCACTTGCGGAACAAGGCGCCGGGACCAGACGGGATCCCACTAGACCTCTACCGATGCAATATTGAGGTATGGGTGCCGCTTTTAACGAGGGTATTAAATGCAGCAGTAGCATCTGTAATGCCGGCATCATGGACTAATTCCATCATTGTTCCCATTTTTAAGAAAGAAAACAGGGATATCCCACATTGCTATTGCTCCATATCTCTTGTTGACGTGTCGGTGAAGGCCTTGGGGCGGGTGGTTCTAAACAGGTTTGTCGGATTGGGCAGATGGCAATCAAATTATAACGGATGCCCAATATGGGTTCCAACCTGGCAAATCCACTACTGACCAATGGCTTAACCTTTATTTAATCACCGCCAAATACACATTAGCCAAACCAGGGGCGTTGTATTTAGCGTTTATGGATCTCACTGCTGCCTTTGACCACGTGCACCGCAGCAAACTATGGACACTTATGGGAGAGCTCGGGGTGCATCCAGCAATAATTAACATTCTAATGGCCGTACACTCGAACACCTCGGCAGTAGTTAGAAATACACAGTAGGGGAAGACCACGGACCATTTTAACTGTTCTAGCGGGGTTAGACAGGGCTGCATATTGGCGCACTTTTTGTTTACATTATATATTAACGCCCTCAATTCCGCCCTGATGGCCATACAAGCAGATACCCCGAGGATAGGTACAAGAGCGGTCCCTGTTCTGCTTTATGCAGACCACACGGTACTCCTCGCCCGCACTCAAAAGGGCCTGCAGCTTTTAATAGACGGTTTTGTGACCTTCATGAATAAAATGGATCTGTCTCCCAAACTAGCTAAATCATATATAATGGAGATTGGGAAGAAGCCTAGGATGCCTCATAGTTACACAACAGGCACACATACCTTGGGAAAAGTACCGACCTTCTCATATTTGGGCATTTTATTTGATGGTAAACTGAATTTTAAACATTTAATAGAGGTGAAGTGCCTTGCTCTGATAAGGTCCACAGGAGCAATTGCTAATTTCGCTCATAGATTAGGCCGCTGGTCACCAGGAATGATTTTAAAATTATACAATTCCATCTGTTGCTCTACAGCTTTATATTGTAGTGAGGTTTGGGGATTCAAGAAAGTTTTTAAACTACAAATTGAGGAGAATAAATACCTTAGGCGTTTGCTGAAAGTCCTTCACAGCACACCTGCGTATATTGTTCACGAAGAATTGGAGTCCAAATATATTTCTGATATGGTGGCTGCCACACCCCTATTGTGTTGGGCGAAGATCTGGGCATACGAAGAGTCAGGTTTTAATAGGCTGGTAATCCAGGACCGTCTCTCCCTTGATTATGCGCTAAAAATCAAAGACCTGTTTTTTAAGCATGGCAAGACGCAACGCGAGGATAGTGAACTTTATAAGCCCATGGTGAGAGAACACATTTTAGTTAAATCGACTCAGGGCATGGAACCATATTTAATGCTCCTAACTAGTGCACACAACAGATTTTTAATCATACATTTTAGATTTAATTTAATTCATCATTTATTGGCTGTACCCTCTAGTTTTATTGTGCACATAGATCGTAGAGGACCCTGTGGCTGCGACAATAGGCCTACACACGATACCTTACATTTTGTCCTCCTCTGTCCGCATTACGCATTGCCTAGAATTTTTTTTCCTGATGGGCCTTTTAAGAAAGCTTGGATTTAAACACGCACATGTTGCCTTATTGTTTTTAAAACTGTCATCAGATGTTTTTACGCTCTTTTGTGTTTCCAATTTTGTAAGATCAGCTTAAAAGTTAAGACTCACAAGGGGTGTTGGAAGCCCATAAGAATTCTTGATACTCTTTGCACTAAGTCTTGCAGCTATAGAGGAACCAGTGTACTTTTTAACCTGTATAGAAATATGTTGGATGCACCTTGAAATTAAGCGACACTGGGGGACAATTATAGTATATAAATGGATTTTTTAATGTAGATGTGGTTGTGTTTACGAAAACTGCTTTTGCCTGATATATATACATTTTAAGATGTTTCTTTTATGACCATATTTGTATATGCAGAATACAAATTGCACTGTTATGATTATTATTATTATTATTTTTATTATTACTATTATTATATGCAAGTTGGCAACTTTCCTTCACCCCTTGAATGTAGTGGAGTAAAATGCCTTAAGAATTTGCTCCTTAAAAAATGTAGTATCATATGTGTATCTAAATATGGAAAGGTATTTGTATAACACAGGCTTAATTACAAATTAACGTAAAGGGCTCTGAGAGTGAGTGCCTGGGGCAAGGTGGGGAATTAAGAGTAGTTACAGAGAAGCAGAAAAACAGAGATGCTCCTAATATAAACTGGATTGTGTTTCTTGAAGAGATGACTCTTCAGTTATTACCTAATGCCCAGGATTCATCTTTTTAAATTCGTGGCATATTTATCCAAATTAAAACTCTTAATCCAGTATAAAACATCTAAAACAGATACATAAAAGAAAAATGTATTTCTGAAGTTTCTATTGCACCAAAAAAGGACACACAGGGGGATATGTACAATGAAGTGGCAGAGCGTGTTGTTAGCCTCCTGGGCTTAACGACACGCTATGCCACTTCGGAAACACACGGCTGCACCATATTTACAAGAATGTGGTGCAGCCTTGCCTTTCCCCCTGCAATGGCGCTAAGTTTAACAACTTAGCGCCAACGCAGGCACCCTTGCACCAGAGTGCAAGGGTGTCTGTGTGCAGGGGAGGATTGGTTATGTAGGAAGGTGTCCCTTCCTGCACATAAACAATCCTAAAATGCCATTTTGTAACTTTCATGTGTGCTGCTTCATGCAACACACATGAAAGTTATAAAATGGCATTTTTAAAAAAGGTTTGTTTATGTACAGGAAGGAGCACCTTAAAGCACAAACGAGGAGAAATAATGCATTTTTCCTCGTTATGCCAACTTAAGACCAGGATTTTCCTGGTCTTTATTTTGGCGCTGCCTCCTATGCACGCCACACTTGTACATAGGGGGCAGCGTCAAATACAATGGGTGTTGCGGTGGAACGCCCACCACAACACCCAGGGCACGCCCCTTTGGTGCCTCATGTACAAGGCACCGTTAAGCCACGTTAAGTGGATTAACGCTGCCTTGTACATAAGGCAAGGCCCCTATCACCACGGGAACATCACAAAAAGTGACGTTCCCGTGGCGATAGGGTCTTGTACATATGCCCCACAGTTTCAGATAGAGGCACCTTATGCCATCATGCTTCAGTTGTCATACAAAAGACGATTACATTTTGGCACCTGGGAGAATTGTTAGAATCCTCCCCACATTCCCACACTTCACACGGGTTTAGCTTCGAGCTAGGAGGGAGGAACAGTGAAAGAGGCTGGTGTGCATGGCGAAACGTGGAAATACATGTTTTGTATGTATTTGACAACAGATAATCTGTTAGAATTTTGATCCCTTCAAGCTCGCTTAAAGCAGATTGTCACCGAAGCTCCTTTCATCTTTAGAGGAGACGAAATTTCGACAACGGCAGCCATCTTTTGAGAAAGCCCTGCCAGGCGGCATTCTTTTAATATGTTTATAAATCCCCTGCCTTTAAGTAAGTGCACTGAAAAACAAGTTGACAGTGACAACTAACCAGCGAACATGACACTTCTTTTTCATTCTCTCTCAGTGTATAAATACTCTGTATGTTCGTTCTGACTCGGTTCTGTTATTCCCAGGTAGACGTGCTATGTGCTGTATTTTTTTATAAGACTGCAGCTAGTTTCTCTATTTTTGATAGACCTCTGAGCTAGCCAACTCTTCTTACATAAGGATTTCACTCGGGGTGCCTTGGGATGCCGACCAAGCTTTGGCAGATCGTAAATAACTGACACTAGGCCCATTTCGATAATTGTCTTTTCTCAGTTCTCATTTTTCACAATATTCGTGTATTCATTCGACATAAGAAACAGAACCTGGGCTTCTCTGGGAATTCCCATGGCCATATTATCAAGCCCATTATCACCGCTTTAGCAGCAGTTTTCTGCCGCTAAAGAACGATAATGTTATCACCGTTCCTTGATAATATGGCCCATAGGGCTTCAACACAGACATTACGATCACATACTCAGTGATGTGTTGAGTACACATTGGTCAAACCAACTTGAAGACACAATTAGATGTTCACTGGGCTATGTCAGAAGAGAACAATACCAGAGTTGAGTCAGCAAAATGCAACAGTATTCTGTTCTTTTAAAGATTACTGCGGTATACTTGTGATCCAGCGCGAGACCTAGAGGAAAAGAAAAGGGGGAAAATATCTATATACACAACTATCCTTCCTGCGCCACAGACCTGACGTCAGACTAGCTCATTCACACACGCATAACACCAACACTCTCACACGTCTCGACTCACGAGTCTGCACACAGGAGGGATGAATAATTCAAGCGTTGGACACGTGGGGGGTACCTTATAACCTATAGGGAAGAAAAGTTATTTTACAAAATATGCATTAGCATTCACCACCTATAGATTATTAATCCTAATCATCAAGGCACTCCACCCACTTGGTCAACGGACCAATTAGTTGGATTGGTTGATGGTGATTTAGAACCATCTAAAACACATTTTAATACTCAAAATCCTTTACTCTCTTCATTGAAAAACCACAAACTCGTAATTTCTGTTAATCAAATATTTGTTTATCTAAATATTGTTTGCAATTAATATTAGCATTTGTTTCATCAAAAGTTTAGAATTTCTGGTTTAATTAATAAAATCACAGGACATTATATTTACCTATTCTTGCTATCTGGATTTTCACTAATTCATTTGGCTCTGCATAACCAAATTAGCCGTTAAATTGTCCAAATAAAGCAGGCCGAAGTTCAAAGTCCGAAAGTTCTTTGCTCAGCACGTTACAGTCCCAAAGATCTCCCAAGGACCAGAAATCGTGCAAGCATCTGTCATTCGCCTGTGGGGTCAAAGAGGATGTGCAGTCATTAAAACCGCCGAATGCCAGCATAGATGTCAGGAAATTGGAGAATGGAATGCCCCTCCCTATTCTACTACTCTTTTTATAATAAATTTCGGGATAACATGAAACATTTTTAGGCGGCGAAAGTCTGTGATTGGCTGATCGAAAAACGTCCAATGTTTATTCTATGAGGTTCTCATGGATTTTGCTGGTTCAATTCCGTAGCTCATGTTACCCTTATGCAATAATGTTTAAGGTTTGCTTGTATGTCCCAATTGTTCATTTAGACCAGTTTTTACTGACTGAAGTTTGGCAGATCCTATCCTTGACCGGGGACATGGTGAGCTTAGGTCGTCAGGAAGTTCACGGAGCCATCCGAGTCTGCGCAGTAGGCATCGCGCTCACGAGACGGTGGCCACTTCTGAACTCGATTTCCAACGCCATTTTTAGGTAGGCCCAAATGTCAACTTAAGCGAAACAAACACAAAAGAATAATTAATACAAAGAAATGATGATTCTAATGTTAAACCCTCACTAATCCCTTTATGTATTAGTATTTTCCTAGCATATAGCAACATTTAAAGCGATAATATTCACATTTAGGATCCAAACAGGAACGCAAACATCACATAAGCAACATAAATCATGCGATATCTAGTTACCAAATGTACTACTATAAATATGCGTACATATTTTAGTTATTAGAGTTATTTTGCCATGCAAATAGCAATTTCCTGCGTGTAATTGGTGTATGCAAATGATTGTTTTAGTTACACACTGCACTCCGTTAGTAAAATTGTAATCAGTAGGTTATATAGTTAGTATTTTCATACAAAATTTTGATCTACCTGCTGTATCAATCCCCCCTTTGGTGATTTTCAACATCACCACACTACCTTAAAATTTTGTAAAATTTGTAAATAGAAATGAATTCAGTTCTCCTATTATTTTGTTAGATCAAATTACTGTTTCACCTGTCTCTTCTTCTCTTGTTTTTCTATACATATTCTCTTCCACTCTTCTAATTCTACCTCTTCAAATTCTCTTTCTTTCCTTTCTTTCTCTCTTTTCTTTACAGTTTCTCTTTTTATGTTATTTCGTATAGACATCCTAATCTCAGAATTAATACTAGAATAATCACACATGTTACTGGAAATAATATCCTACCAATAAAGGTACTACCTATTTTTAGTAAAAAGTCTTTAATAGTAGAAAACTTTTTCCCAATATTTTCCCAAATACCTTGAGTCTCCAGTGGAACAATCTCCTCATGCAAATCAGTTATATTCTTTATGTATGTCTTTAAATCTTGACTTTTGTCAAGAATGTAAGTACAACAATGTTGAACTTTCAGCATTCCACAGTCTCCACCCTCTTTTGCCAAAATTATATCAAGGGCAAGTCGATTTTGCATTACCATGGCTCGCATGGCAACCATTTCAGTATTTACCAATAAAAATCCTCCAGCAGTGCTTGTTGACAAGCGATCCACTACTGTTGATAATTTTCTAATTTTATGTGCATTCAAAGATATTCCCACTGCTGGTATTAACGCTCCAAAAATGTCTCCTGCAATTTCTGACCAAAATTCTCCTCTCCTACATGTTAGTTGTCTACCTATCTCATGTGCACCATCTTTTCCTCTTCCCACAATGAAATATCTTTGGGAAAACCAGGCCTAGATAACATGTGCCATACCAATGGTCAGGTAATCGATAATAAGCTTTGTTCCCGCGGATAAAATATAATCCAGGAAAAACTGGATCATTTCCTCCTTTAAAACCCCATCCACCCATGATTCTATAAGTATCATGGCAATCACTCATGCCTACAAAATAGTTATCATATGCAGTTTGATTTCTTCTAATACACAACTTCCCTTTCTGAGGCCAATCTAGAGCCATTGTTGGACTAGCTTCTCCTTTCAAATGTTTTTCTCTTTCAACATCCCAGACTGTCTTTTCCCTCAGGTACCTTCTTTTGCATTTTTAATCTCCTTTCTTCTACCATATCTTAGAAAGTCTTCTCCTCTCTTTTCAGACTACAAATTAGGTTATTTCTAAATATTGACTCTAATGTTAATTCTTTAGTTCCTAAGAAAAATTCACCTAACACGTTAGCAGGTTTTACTTTATTCAGCTTGTTGACTACAGGTACTTGTGAAAATATGTTATCTAGATCTGAAAAATAATATTCTAGTCTCCCTATTTTGTAAAACAAACTTGCTAATACACTACAGGTTATTCCATATGTTACTGGGAGGTGATGGTATGTCACTCCATCAGAAACAGATGCAGGCAACTGCATGCAGACGTAGCAATTTCGCACATCCATCGTCTTCACATATTTGTATAATAATTTTGAACAAACATTGTTAGAAAAGTCAGTTATGGACCTATCTTTATGTAAATAATTTCTATCTATTTTAGTCGGGTAAATCTTTTGAATCTTTTCTACATTAGTCTTATTTTCACTATGTCCTTCTATTGTTTCTAATGTATCCTTAAATGAAACCATTAAAGCTAACACACTCCACAGAAGCATTAGTAATCCTGTACAACAACAACACATTTTGAACCATCTTCTAAGGAACACAAATTTAGATTTTCTACTTTCTGTGTTTGCCATTTCGAAAAATGATCAGTGTCTTTTGACTTAGCCTCTTCTACTTCACAACTAGTTTTGTCTAACCCAAGGCTCTAAGCACCTACTTGGTTCTTTCAGTTTGTCTTTTCCGGTAAATTTTAAGTAACTCCCTTTAGAGCACATTTGTCTCTTCAGTTTGGCATTTGATCGTCTTTCACTTTTCTTTCACAATCTTGATTCAGAATTTCCTGGACATTCGTCTCTTCCCCAATGTTGGACAAGATAACTCTCAGGATTTCCGATTCTTCATCTTCCTCAACCACATCTGGTAGAGTCACCTCTAGATCTCCTTGGCTGTCTGCCTCTTCTCGTACTTCAGTAAGTGCCACATATGACCATTCTGGTGACTTATACTTCTGGTTGGGCTTTCTAGTCCTTTTGCTCTCCTCTGATGGTGTCTGTTCAATGTCTTTTGATTTTTCTTGGCTAGACACCTCATTCACTTGTTCAACTCTGGATGAATTTACTTGTGTCAATCTGTATCTCAATCTTTTTATCTTGTTTGGCCAAATTTCATCCTTTGCTGGCCTTTTTAGCTTACTTCCCTTTTCATTTCTCCGAGTTCTCCATGTTCTTTTCCTCAGGACTCGACCTTCTGGTACTTCTTCATCACTGTCCTCCGATTCAGTTCCAACTTGACTTTTACTTTCAGTAGTCTTTCTTTCCACCACTTCCTTTTTCTTACCTACTTCTGTCCCTCCTTGTGGTTCTTCCACACAATCTTCCTGCTGACTAACTGTCCCTTCTTCTACCTGGATGTATGGTTTCCTTACATCTCCTTGGGGGTCTTCCGCGACAATCTTTCCCTCTCTCTCTGTATCTGGTACCTTACCATCTACTTCTGTTATTTCAGGTGGAATTTCTCTTGACTTTTCATACGGAACTTCTTTATCAAGAATTTCTTTGCCTATCTCTTCATTGTTTTTATTTTCGTTCTTACGTGCTTGTACTGGTTCAGTGTCTGATTCTGAACTTGTGTCAGAAATTTGCAATTTTCTTCTTAATGGCAGATTCTCTGGTGCTATAACTGAATTTGGTTCTGACTCCCCCCTTTCAAGAGTTTGTCTTGCTCTTATTTCTTCTGTATCTGATTCAGAACTTGTATCAGATTCTTCAAAATATTCTCCTTCTTTCCACTGGATTTGGAATTCGCAAGGTGTGACTGCATGAATCCAATTCTTCACTCCTGCACATTTTACAGCTATCGTTGTGGTCAGGATCACCTGACGTGGTTTTCCCCACCGTGGGACCAAACAATTTCTTCTTCTGTGCACTTTTATTCTCACCCAGTCATCTGGGCTCAGATCATGATCTGGCTTCTTTTCAAGAGTGGTTGCATCCGATCCAACCTGATGAAATACAGAATGAACGGAATCAGCCAACCCCTTGCAATAATCCAACACCAGGGTGCCGATTACGATCCGGAATTTTTTTTCCCCGTATGACTCGTATCTGGTCTTTTTACCGTACGAATCGTACAAGTGCCGTACAAACTGCCAATTACGATTCGCATGGGAAAAAGACCATACGAATCGCATTGGGAATTATTCCCCACACGTCCTCGGGTCGGAAAATGTGTCCGACACGTCCTCGGACGATTTACCGTACAAATGTGAAAAGTGAAGTCCGACCGCGGAATCACGATCCATCCCGTGCGTCCGATGTTACAACCGTATGGAAAAAACACCGTCCGCACCGAACTCCCATAGCAACCATGGAGACATGTGCCCGCATACGCGCCCAACACTCCCCCCAGCCCCCGTACGTTCGAGTCGTACCCCCCCCGTGTATGTACACCCCCACCCGTGTATGTACACCCGTGTACGTGTCATACCCCCCGTGTACGTTCGTGTCGTACCCCCGGGTATGTACAGCCGTGTACGTGTCATACCCCTGTGCATGTACACCCGTGTACGTTACAGTCGTACCCCCGTGTATGTACACCCCCACCCGTGTATGTACACCCGTGTACGTGTCGTACCCCCCGTGTACGTGTCGTACCCCCGTGTATGTACACCCGTGTACGTGTCGTACCCCCCGTGTATGTACACCCGTGTACGTGTCGTACCCCCCCGTGTACGTTTGTGTCGTACCCCCCCCGTATTTACACCCGTGTACGTTTGTGTCATACCCCCCTGTATGTACACCCGTGTACGCGTCGTACCCCCGTGTATGTACACCCATGTACGTGTCGTACCCCGTGCATGTACACCCATGTACGTGTCGTACCCCCCCTGTATGTACACCCGTGTACGTGTCGTACCCCCGTGTATGTACACCCGTGTACGTGTCGTACCCCCCGTGCATGTACACCTGTGTACGTGTCGTACCCCCGTGTATGTACACCCGTGTACATGTCGTACCCCCATGCATGTACATCCGTGTACGTGTCGTACCCCCGTGTATGTACACCCGTGTACGTGTCGTACCCCCGTGTATGTACACCCGTGTACGTGTCGTACCCCCGTGCATGTACACCCGTGTACGTGTCGTACCCCCGTGTATGTACACCCGTGTACGTGTCGTACCCCCCGTGCATGTACACCCGTGTACGTGTCATACCCCCGTGTATGTACACCCGTGTACGTGTCGTACCCCCGTGTATGTACACCCGTGTACGTGTCGTACCCCCCCTCTACGTTCGTGTTGTACCCCCGTGTATCTACACCCGTGTACGTTAGAGTCGTACCCCCACCCGCGTATGCATGGAGCGTACCCCCACCACAACATTCTAAGTACGGAGCGCACCCCAGGCCCCAACATCACCACCGCATGTACGAGTCGTACCAAGCCACACACAAGGACAGCACTGTACAACAAAATGGCCCATGTACACACCGTACACACGCAAAAAACGCACGTACACAACCAGGACAAACCAAAACGACACAAGAATACACCATTCGAATGGCACAAAGCCACAAAACATGTCCAACAACCACTAAACCAACACATTCACTGACCTGCAACTGCCAAAAACAAACAGAGGCCCAAAACACAACCACTCCTTATAACACACCCACCCAAAGTTCAAACACAGCCACACCCACCAATGGACCAATAAAAAGGGCCCACACACACAAACCATGAGCCTTTGCAACAGACTCACTGCTGCCAGACCCCACAGACAACCTACAGCACCATACTAGAAGCTTTACCACACCTTACACTTGCACACCTTCACACACACACCTTCACAAACACCCCATCATCACATTCACACACACACCTGCACAACCACACCCACACACCCACAACCATCCACACACACACCCCCCAACATCCACACCCACACCCCTCACCATCCCCACTAACAAGAATCCAAAGTTCACTAGCCGAGAGTTGGAGGTCCTTGTCGATGAAATCCTCAGAGTCGAGCCACACCTCTTTGGAACATTGGTCAGACAGACCAGCACTTCAGCAAAAACAGCCATGTGGCAGACCATCGTCGATGCTGTGAATGCTGTTGCGGACACCAGAAGGAACAAGCAGGAATGCCAAGCCAGGTGGTACGATCTGCGGAGGAGGGTCCGAGTCAAGATGACGGATGAACACAACCAGGCCAACGTCACTGGAGGAGGGCCGTCCCGCAGACCCGTACACTACCATCCCTGGGAGGAGAGGGTGATGGCCATACTGCCGGTGGAGGCAGTGGATGGATTAGAAGGACTCCGAGACCCGGGTGAGTACACAAACAACTCACCTCACATGGGGGGAACGTCATCCACAACCAAACTCACAAACAGGCACGCAACCACCCCAAGCTATCGCATGACTCAACCACACTCCATGAACACGCACATGCCACTGGTGCCACCATGCCCCATGCACCCAGCTGGACAATGTCAAGTCACAGGCCACAGAAGACACCAACACATGGCACGGTAAGCCGGATGGCGGGAGGGTGGGCCCCAAAAATCACATAGTGCAACTCAGAAGCAGACAACAATGCCCCCTGCCCATATGGCCTAGGTCACAGCCAGACAAACAGTGTGTCCCAACACAGGAATGACTTGCCAGCAAATGGCGGACGCCTTGCATCAACACATGGGGGTGATGGCACGTTCTTGCACATGACAGCAGCTAATGAACAGCCAACACTGTGAAAGAGTGGCAGCACACACCACCACAGCAGCAGTGCAGACACAGACACTACACCCAATGGGTGCCTGGAGATCAGAAACAAACTCACATCAACAATCCAAGGGCCATTCAAAGACCTGCTAACAGTGTGTGCACAGTAAGCTGTGCTGAGGTGGCAGAGGGTGACACACAGAGGGAGGGAGATGGGGACAGAGAGGGAGGGAGACACAGGGAGACGGACAGAGGGAGGAGGCTGACACACAGAGGGAGGGAGAGGGGGACAGAGAGGGAGGGAGACACAGGGAGACGGACAGAGGGAGGAGGCCAACACACAGAGGGAGGGAGAGGGGGACAGAGAGGGAGGGAGACACAGGGAGAGCAAATCAGCCTTGTGGTGTGTGGGAATGTCTGCTCGTCAGCAGGTGGACTGCGTGCATGTAGACAAGGGTGGCCAGTGCCAGCACCACCCCTCTCCTCCATGGCAAAACACAGGGCCATGTCACAACCTGTGCACGAGCACAACGACAGCTACCTGCATCATATAAGTGTGTGGAACAACTTCATGCGCCCACGTACAGTGCTACACGGAAGGCGTCAATGCACGGCTCGCCACACCTGCCCACTCCACTGCTGACTGCAGTCACACTTGACGCAGCAAGTAAGACTGTGCCACACATAGGTAAAGTCACCAAAGCTGTGCCCAAGTGACATACCCATGCACAAGTGCACTGTGAGTGGAATGCAAGACATAACCAAATTCCCAGAGGAAATGTTCCAACTTTGAAACGAATGATACATGGATGTTGCATGGAACAAAATTAACATTGTCTCTCTCACACACAGGTCAACATCGTGGATCACCCCCCAACACTGGGGGGGAAGACTCACAGGACCCGGCTCGGCGGGATGAAGGAGCCACCGGCAGCGACGACTCTCACCACTCTGTGGACCAACCCGACCCTGACCAACCTGGCCCCTCTGGTGTCCAATGACCTGCAGCACCTGCGTCAGGTACAACGGGGCCAACCACCACCCCCACTCCTGCCACATCCCAGGAGACACCCAGGATCCCTGCCCCACCACCACAAAGCAGCCAGGCTGGCCAGGAGGGACACGGTGTCCCGGGCACCCAGGAGGAGGCAGGCGACAACGCCAATGCCACCCCTCAGGGGTCCCGGAGACCCGATGTGCCCACAAGGGCAGGCCAGGTGCAAGTGGGCAGGGGTGGTGGGAGTGGAGGACGGCGGAGGCGCCAGCCTGACCAGTTGGCTGGGGAACCGGTATATTCCCATGTCCGAAACATCCTGGACACATACCGGCAGGACACCACGGACATGGCCCAGGTTGTGTCCATCCTCGAGGGGATCAAGACCCAGCAGGCCCAGCAACATGCGGAGCAACATGCCTGTCTACAGCAACACCAACGGAGGATGGAGGACAGACAGGCTGAGCTCGTGACGGTGTTCCCGGGAATTCACAGTACACTCCGTCGGATGGTCGACAACATGGGCAACCCTCCCTGTGCCAGCAGGCGTAGAACATCACCACCCACAGGGAGGGATCAGGAGGAGGAGGAGGTAACATCCGATGGAGCATCCCAAACATCGTCACGGCCTGCTTCTGAGGGTCCCCGCAGGAGGGCGGGTCGTCCACGTAAAAGATCGTGAGGGTCGGCGCAACAGCACCATCTCCCAGGACACCTGGCCTGGCACCTGGCCCACTGGAGCAACAGCAGCACAGCATCAAAATACATTCTCTGCCACATGGCCTTGCTGGTCACTGTCTGACCAATGTTGACAAAGACTGTGGCATGGACTCTGAGGATTTCAAATGGCAAGGACACCAACTCACCTAGTGAACTTTGGATTCCACACACCTGGAAAGCCCCTCATGTCAACCCCCTCCCCCCCCCCCCAAAATAAAAAGTCACACCATGAAGAGAAGATGCCTGCTGGTTGCATTATTACCTTACATGTGTCTTGTAACGTCTAAACATGCCTGAGTTCTCATTTGACTTCGACCATCCACACCCTGGGGCCTGAGTCTGGCACAGGACACACGGGTCACAGTGTATTAGGCAAGACAGACATGGAGCACCATACACACCTGTGATGGGCCCAACCAGCTGAGGGGCTGGCCGCACAACCGTGCCGACAGATATATTGAGTACAGCAACAGTCATGCGCAGAGGTCAGGGATCATGTCGAGTATCCTGGGGGGCACCCAGGTATGTGTAGACAGGTGGCCGAACCATGTCCTGCAAGCTTGAGTCAGGTGGATGCAGAGAATGGTGGCCTGGCCAACGTTGGATGCATGGGGATGGCACATGTCACAATACCCACACAGTCATGGACATCATGCACAATACACAGTCTAATCCCACACAAACAGCTTGCATCTTGCTACTCTACACATAGACACATAGCCACTATCACGGAAAACCATGCCAGACATGCCGGATGCAACACACCAGCATTGACAGAGAAGAGGCACCTTGGAGGCATAGGGACACCTTTATTAGTCATGTTTTTGGGATTGCAGAGGCAAGTCGGAGTACACATGAACGGGTCATGTGGAGTAACATGTGGGTCCAATACTGGCACCCCCCATCTGCAGCACAATTGCGTGATATCCATGGAACTGGCACACAAGTGTCGGCTAACAGCTAAACACCCCCTGATGCTCACGGAGAGCCTGCCATACACCATTGAACCGCTGATGTGGAAGTCCCACACCATGTCAAGCCAATGCAAACCGTATGTGTCCGAGGCAAGTGTAACACACATTGATGCCATCATCACATTCCACAATCCCATCACTGATGACTGTCAACAAGTCTGACCATCTATTCAGGTGTACCCAGCAGCATGTCATGTGTACCATGGTGATGCAACATGTCTGCTGAGGAACCAAACATCGACAGGGGCAGTGTGCATACTTCGTGAACAACTGCCACACCCAATACACCCCTGATGCATCCCTTACCCTAAGGAGACTTCCAAACTTGTCCGTGCGTGTAACGCTGAGTCAGCACACGATGACGTGTCCATGAGAAATAGCAGTGCCACAACAATGCAACCAGCAGACGGCATGCGCAAGTACCTGGGGAAGAGAGACACACAAGAAGTCAGCCACAAAAAGCACAGCCACTTGCATGTGCATGTACTCGACACATGTATGGATGACAACATGCCAGGTCACAATTATGACTGGGGAAATACACTCATCACTGGCACCTGCACTCCAGTGACACATCCACACACACCTCTGACTCACGTGGCATACATGCAGATGGACACACACATCGCAACACATGCCACACGGGGACCAATGCGTGCACACTCAGACACTGGTACTCACCACTAAGCAAAGAAGTCGCGTATGAGCCGAGTCCGGATGTCCTCTTGCGGCTCCACATCCTCCACATCACTAGCCCCATTGCCAAGCCCTTCGTCCTCCACGGGTGGATGGTCCTGATCATCTTGATCCAGGATGAGTGGCACAGCTTTCTCAACTGCCATGTTGTGCAGCATGCAGCAGACCATGAAGATTTTGCAGACCTTCGCCGGGGCATATGGGAGGGCGCCGCCGGTCTTGTGGAGGCATCGGAATCGGCTCTTCAGGAGGCCAAACGTCCTCTCTATCACTCGCCTTGTCCGGCCATGGGCGGTGTTGTAGCGGAGCTGGGCCGGCGTGATGGGGTTGCGGAGAGGTGTGATCAGCCATGGCATGTTGGGATAGCCAGCGTCCCCTACATGGAAAGCACATGGACATAAGTAGGACAGGAGAAGCGGTCGTGCTGGAAGTCTACGCAAAATACAGGACAGACAGACTGTACCCACCAACAACACATGCTCGTTCGTTGCGCAGCTGCGTCATCATTTCAGGCACCCTGCTACGCCTCATGATGTAGGCATCATGTGCTGATCCTGGAAAACGAGCACAGACATGTGAAATCACCATGTTGGACAGACACACCACAAGGGCATTGATGGAGTGGTAGTGCTTGCGATTCCTGTACGCTACCTCCTGTGCCTGTGGTGGTACCAAAGCCACATGTGTCCCATCTATGGACCCAATGACATGGAGCATCCCTCCCAGGGCATAGAATCCACGCTTGACCCCAGTCAACATTTCAGGGGTTGGGAAATGGATGAAGTCAACCAGGTGAATCAACATGGCCTCTAAGAAATCGTGCAGCACACGGCAGAACATGCTCTGGGACATGCCACCAACATGAGCAATGGTATTTTGAAAGGTACCCGTGGCAAGAAAATGTAGGGCTGCCATTACCTTCAGCTTGGGTGTCAGTGCCGTAGGATACCTGTGCAGCGGTTGCAGGTGTGGTGCCAGTCTCGCCGTCAACTCCACAATCAACCGTTGGGGGAAGCGGTAGCACCGGATACAGTCATTCTCCCGCATGGCAGCCAAGTCCGGAATTGGTCGGGGAAGAGGCGGCGCTCTGCAGTAATTTGGAAGTGACAAGGAAGAGTGAGTGCACCACAACAACAATTTATTTGTACTGAGCACATGTTAATCTGTCAAGACACATATGCTACATACGGAGTCAGGTATGTGCCACATGCCCTGGACACGTATGGCTGCCAGGTGACACTCCTACCAAGACCCAGCTACACACGGAGATTGTGACCCTCCACATGCCATGGCATGGGATTAGCTGTGTCCCAGTGTAAGTGAACAGCCAGACGCAAGACAGGAGTGACATACATCCACACATCAGCAGAAATAGGATGTCGATTGCAGAGACTGGTAGCGGAACACTAGAGCCACAGGTCACATGACATTACACTAGGACAGCCCACACACCTTGCCATGAAGGTGTACATGTGGTGACTCACCACACATTCATGGAGAGGATGCAGATATGTCCTTGTTACGCTACTCCGCACCTCACATCCGATACCACATGTGGCATGGTGTGCGGAACAGTGTGCAATGTCAATCTACACACAGACACATGTTGGTTGCTGCAACAGCTGCAGCTTTTGAGGGAGCTCCAACATCAAGCTAATGGGAATCCCCCACACATACATGACATAGTCACATCGTGCACCGTGGGTAGTGACATGTCAGGTGTGGTAACCCCTCTACCGGCCCTCAGGGGACACTTGCGTGTGATGTTGTCTGTGCCATGCCAGTGACGCTCATCCCAAGTGTGCAGTACGACATGCACACATGTCAAAGGAGTCAAGGGCATGCCTGGCACACATTGCACCGTCACACATTACATGTGTACACATCTCATCATACATCTGGTGCCTTCTCGACTCAGGAGTAATGTGCCACATCACAGCCTTTCACACCTGTGCCCCACACATGTAGTACTGACCAGACAATGCCTTGATGTCCATCCATGGATAAGTATGTCAGCCCTATTCCTTCCTGTGTGCTGCCTGTCACCACTGTGATGTGTGAAAACCACCCTACTTTCGCTAAGAGGGCCTGTGTACGTTCCCGTATCACTATGGGAGTGCTGCCGTATGCGTACCCATAGTGATGGTGAGCGTACAGGCGTGTGTACTGTCCGTACCACCATGAGTACGCATACGCGAGAACACCCATAGTGGTACGGAGCGTACACGCGTGCGTACGTTCACTATCACTATGGGAGTGCTGCCGTATGCGTACCCATAGTGATGGTGAGCGTACAGGCGTGTGTACGGTCCGTACCACCATGAGTACGCATACGCGAGAACACCCATAGTGGTACGGAGCGTACACGCGTGCGTACGTTCACTATCACTGTGGGAGTGCTGCCGTATGCGTACCCATAGTGATGGTGAGCGTACAGGCGTGTGTACGGTCCGTACCACCATGAGTACACATACGCGAGAACACCCATAGTGGTACGGAGCGTACACGCGTGCGTACGTTCCCGTATCACTATGGGAGTGCTGCCATATGCGTACCCATAGAGATGGTCAGCGTACAGGCGTGTGTATGGTCCATACCACCATGAGTACGCATACGCGAGAACACCCATAGTGGTACGGAGCGTGATGGGGTTGCGGAGAGGTGTTCTCGCGTATGCGTACTCATGGTGGTACGGACCGTACACACGCCTGTACCCTCACTATCACTATGGGTACGCATACGCGAGCACACCCATAGTGGTACGGAGCGTACACACGCCTGTACGGGCCGTTGCTATGCATTTGGGGTGCCCCAGGGCCCCGGAACGCACCGTACCTGTGTGTGAAGCTCAAAATTACATAGGGGACACATGAGGGACAAGTATAAAGGCCTACATGCATGCTGGTTGTCATGGAGACCAAGTTTAAAGTTTGAATTTGTTCTGGAAGGTGCACAGCAGAAGTCAGTTGGAATGAATCTACTTTGTTGCAATGTGTTTGTTGGGTTGACATCATGCTGAAGTAAAAAACACAATAAGAACCCACTGACTGTGCTAGGTTTGAAGGGATTGGAGGAAACATAGGATGCAAATGTGAGTGACCAATCACTCTGTACTCCTGTGCATGAAACAGGCCAGCAAGGCAGATATAAGGCAGCCAGGTCCCATGAGAGAGCACTTGCCTGCACATCTTTGTATTCCACGACCCAGCTGCTGCTACTGATTCCCTGGAACCATGTCAAGGTCTGTGGAGAGGTCACAGCCCTTCACCCTGGAGGAGAACCTGGCTTTGCTGGATGTGATCCTCCCACAGTACCGCATGCTGTATGGCCGACCAGGGTATCAGGTGAGTGCAGAATCTACCAGCACAGACTGTGTCCCTTTTTTGTGAGTGTGACTTCTGGCATTGTGTCCAGGTGTGGCACACATGCTATGTACTGTAGGGGGGGTCCCGGGGGGGGAATGCCTGATGTCTCCCAGCCAGTGCATGCTGTGGTGCATGTCTGCCGTCCTCACTTGCATTGTGTTTACTGTGACAATCACTGCTTGGTGCATGCCACATTCTGCCTGTCTCGTCCTCCTGGGAATGTAGCCTCTACAGTCCTCATGTGACTCTGTGCTCACACCAGTGTGACAGGTGACTGTACCCACAGATGTGTGTTAGTTCTGTGTACCTGTGCTGAGAGTGTCCACATGATGTGTTCGTACCCTGGACATCGGTGTGTGTGTAAGTCCCCTGTCATGTGGGTGGGTGCATATGTGGAGTGATGCACCCCAGCTGCATGAGGGATGGATATACCCTGGCCATGTGATGTGAGCAGGGAGCAGTGCTGTGTGTCTGACATGCAGAGCCAGCCCCACACCTGTGAGCCCCCCCCAGTCTAGTGGCACATGTGCAGAGTGAGGTATGTCGCTGCATTTGCCAATGGCAGGTGAATGTCCTGTGCCTGTGTGTGTCTGTGCACTCTGCTGCGGTAGCGTCAGTGGCCTGTGGCATGTGACTGCTTAGAGGTGCTGCACATTATCCTGGTGTAGCTTGTGATGCACAGTGTGAGCCTGGATCATTGATTGTGTAGTTGCCCTCATTCCACCTGTGTCCTTTCAATGGCACGTACTGCTTTTGCCCTACCACAGAGGATCATGTCCCTATGACAAAGGTGCAATGCGTTGGATGCATACTATGCCTTGTTGTAAACAGCAGATGTGTTCTAATATGTGTCCCTGTGACATGTGCCAGGTGTATTGATGTAGTGTCACTTGTTCATCCTCACAGGTAGGCGCCTCTGCCAAGGAGCAGATATGGCTGACCGCCGTCAGCGCCGTGAGGAGTGCGGATCGTCGGAAGCGGCGCCTGTCCCAGGTGAGGAAACGCTGGCAGGATATCCGGTGCTGGACGCGGAGGATCGCACGGGTCCAGCTGGGGGACTCACCTGAGAGCCATAAGAACCGCGGGCGCCGCCGACTGACCCACATCCACAAGCATGTGCTGCCGGTGGTATTTCCAGACTTGGAGAGGCGCTTACAGGAGAAGCAGCAGCAGGAAGGGGGTAGGTACATGTGTGCTTGTTGTGTTTCACCAGCATTTGTAAGTGCACAGTTGCATGGATACACTGCCAGGGTTTAAAGGTGCTGTGCAGATCCAGTTACCCACAGTATAGCTGTGCTCTCCTGCCTCCCTTCCTCTCCTTGCAATGTGTTCCCTGGTCTGTGTGTAGTCACTCCTTCCCAAGGTAATGTAGGCTGGCGCTTTCTCCACGTGAACTATGCCTGTAGCATCATGTGTGGGGGTGGTGTGTAACAGGCTTTGGGGCCTTGCCTGTGCCCTGTCCAGTTCAGTACTTGTGGGTTCCATGTCAGTTGGCACTGATGCTGAGTCCAGACATGGGAGTTAGTCTCTCAAGTGTCATGCCTTACAGCACGCATGTCCTATGTTGTGGACTGTGACATGATGTGCATGAGTGTGCGATACGCATGGTGCAGGGATGGTGGCGTGTGTTGCAGTCATTCCCATTCAGGACCATGGAGTTGTGTTGCCACTACTGTCCCCTGGGGCATATTTTCCTAGGTGTCATGTGTGTCATCACAAAACGTGGACACTCTCAGTGTCTACAGCATAGGTTGTGCTCTGTGCCATTGTCCCCTGGCACCATGTATATTGACGTGAAATGTAGTACAAGTGTCCACTGTACGGCCTGACCTGATTTTCCTTGTTCATAGTCACAGTGGCCAGTGCCTGTGTGTCTTGTTACAATCATCTGATGATGGCCATTTGTACATGATTATGTGGACAGGCGCACCTTGGGTATTTGGCGTCCAATCTTGCATTTATGCATCCCCTGTGTATTTCACCCAGACTAAGAGATGTAAGTGCCACCTGTGTCTCAACAAATTGTCTCATGTAGGGGGTGGTTGGTGCGGGCCAAGCCTACATGTCAAAACCAGAATTCTCCTTGCTAGGTCTGGCCAGTGTGTGATGTTTGTCTGGACATACACTCAAGGTGCAGTGAGCCAGTCATGTTGGGCATGTTTTCAGTATTACCTATGCAGCATGTGCCTCAAGCTCATGGATTTGGTCCCTCCTCATCCCTATTGTCGGCAACGCTGTGTGGTGCAGATGCAGTGCTGGATTGTCCCCAGGGCCTGGCTCCTATGTCAAACTCCATTTCATGTCATTTGCAATTGTGTCATGCTCTCCATGGATTTTCTGTGGCATGGTGGGTCAACCAACTGTGTGTTGCATGCCCTACATCTGTACCTTGTTTTGTAGATGTTACTGATCTTTCTTTGCAGGCTATGCACTGTGACCTATGTAGATTGGACTCATGTGACATATGTATACAGGTGTGTGATTAATTCCTGTCTGTTCACCTTGCCCACAGCATCGTCGGGGGACACGGAGGGAGACGTGAGCACAGACGGAGCGGAGGGACCGAGCACCAGTGCCAGCGTTGACATCGTGGCTGGCACATTGAGTGGTACAGAGCCGGAGGAGAGTGAGGCCGAGGACCTGTCCACTGGCACTACCGAATATGAAGCCGACGGGTCCGAGGATGATCTCTCCGAGTGGGCGGAGGCTGCACCACCAGCTGACAGCGGAACAACATCGCACCCCGCCCCCTCCATTGCCATCAGCCGCCTCCCACTTGCTTGTGTCCCTTCCCAACGTCCACGGTCACCACATGTCTCCTTCCTGCCAGGCACCGTATTCCCTGCCCCTGTCTCCACTGCTGCCGCCAATGCCGAGTCTGTGGACATCCAGCGGCAGTTGCAGATTGGTCAGGCTGCGATCCTTAATGTCCTCCATGGCCACAGCCAGGTCCTCAACAACATGGAGGCATACTTGGAGGGCATTCACTCATCGCAGGCTGACCAACGCAGCTTGCTGAGGTCGATAGACTCGACACTGACTGCAGCAGTGGGTCTCCTGCAGTGCTTCATCCAACCCCCTACCCCTGCCCATCCACACTTCCCACTCCCATGCCTGTCCCACGTACACCCAGACGTCAGCATGCACCCACCATGACGGACACAGGCACCACACCAGCAGGGAAGGTCACCCGCACACCTCCTAGCATGCACACACAGGGTGAAGTAGGCACACCCACTGGGTCGGGGGGCAAACGTAAGACACGCAGCCAGAGTGGGAGTCCGCATTCCACCAAATCCACTCCCTCCAAATCCCCTCCCCTCAGCTCTCCTGGCCACATATCGCACAAAGACTCCTTCATGGCCGCTCTGTCCCTGAGCCCCACAGTGACACCACCCCGCAAGCGGTCAAGGGAGTCCCCGGTCAGGGTGGTTGAGTCCCCCCCCTGTCTACACCCTCCCCCAGTGGCGCTGCGACCCATCCCTCTGACACCCCCCTCCTTGGGGCCTGTGGTTCCTTCGGGTGCAGGGGATTCCCTGGAGGACCTTGCTAAGGTGTGCAGCGAGATCCTGGCCTCCGCCTTTGGCCCTGCCCCACCCCCTGTGGTGGAGTCCTCCATCCCTGCACCCACGACGCCTACCCTTCGCCCTCCTGTCCCTGCGGTGCCTGGTTCTTCCCCCCCACATGATGCCCTCACCCCTGTGGAAGACGACTGAATCTAACTGTGCAGGCAAGCTAGGGGACACGCTTCCCACTGTGTCCCCCATCCAGCTGTGACTTCTGGACTGCCCTATGGGCTTTGTAAATATTGAACTTCCTACAAACAAGATTTATTGGATCTGGCTGAATAAAGCAATTTATTTTTTTCCCTTGGAACACTACTGCTTTGCTGGTATTGCTGTTGGTCGACCTGCCCCATTATTTTGGGTGGTGATTATGTGTTGGGTGTGTGGGAATTGTAGTCTTGTGCTGGTCATAGGGTGGATCCTGGTATCTGTGTGCCGTCACAAGCTGTTGGCTACATCGCTTTGTTCATGTAAGCAGTTACTGCATGGTGACATCGTCCCAAGGTGTGTTCCTTCCTCTGTGTAACCTGACTTCTACCCTGCAAGGTCTTTCCAATATGTGGTGCTGAGCTGTGTCTACATTGGCTGGGTGTGTGACGGACTCGTTAGACTTGGCCCATGCATGCTGAGCGATGTCTCCACCTGCATCATTCGTGGCGTCCTTGGTGGTCACTGTACTTGTGTATGTAGACTGTTGCCATGACTTCATGTGTACATGTATTCTTTTAGGCGCTATGCATATGTATACTTCCAGCCTCGCACACATGTGGTACATGTACTGCAGGATCTTTGTGCACCTGACTGACATTTGTGGGCATTGGATCTGTGGGTACTCCACCCTTTTCTTTGCGGGTGCACTGCTGTGAGTGTTAGACACCCACCCCTCCTGTGTCTGGGCACTGCCGGGAGGACTCTACACCCACCCCTCCTGTCTCTGGGCACTTCTGGGAGTGATAGGCACCCACCCCTCCTGTGTCTGGGCACTGCTGGGAGGACTCTGCACCCACCCCTCCTGTCTCTGGGCACTGCTGGGAGGACTCTGCACCCACCCCTCCTGCATCTGGGCACTGCTGGGAGGACTCTGCACACACCACTCTTGTGACTGGGCACTGCTGGGAGGACTCTGCACACACCCCTCCTGTCTCTGGGCACTGCTGGGAGGACTCTGCACACACCCCTCCTGTGTCTGGGCACTGCTGGGAGGACTCTGCACACACCCCTCCTATTTTACAATATGTACGCTTAGAACATACACGTGTGTGGGTTTGCTCCATGCTTACGAGGTGGGGGTACGGGTCGTACTTACACTGTTGGGGTGGGGGGTACGCTCCATACGTACGTGTGTGAGGGTACGGGTCGTCCTTACACTGTTGGGGTGGGGGTACGCTCCATACGTCCGCAGGTGAGGGTACGGGTCGTACTTACACTGTTGGGGTGGGGGTACGCACCATACGTACGCGGGTGAGGGTACGGGTCGTACTTACACTGTTGGGGTGGGGGTACGCTCCATACGTCCGCGGGTGAGGGTACGGGTCATACTTACACTGTTGGGGTGGGGGGTACGCTCCATACGTCCGCGGGTGAGGGTACGGGTCGTACTTACACTGTTGGGGTGGGGGTACGCACCATACATCCGCGGGTGAGGGTACGGGTCATACTTACACTGTTGGGGTGGGGGTACGCTCCATACGTCCGCAGGTGAGGGTACGGGTCGTACTTACACTGTTGGGGTGGGGGGTATGCTCCATACGTCCGCGGGTGAGGGTACGGGTCGTACTTACACTGTTGGGGTGGGGGTACGCTCCATACGTCCGCGGGTGAGGGTACGGGTCGTACTTACACTGTTGGGGTGGGGGTACGCACCATACATCCGCGGGTAAGGGTACGGGTCATACTTACACTGTTGGGGTGGGGGTACGCTCCATACGTCCGCAGGTGAGGGTACGGGTCGTACTTACACTGTTGCAGTGGGGGGTATGCTCCATACGTCCACAGGTGAGGGTACGGGTCGTACTTACACTGTTGGGGTGGGGGTATGCTCCATATGTCCGCGGGTGAGGGTACGGGTCGTACTTACACTGTTGGGGTGGGGGTACACTCCATGCATAGGGGGGGTGGGGGTAGGGTCCGTACATATCTGTCCCCACGCTATGTGATGCTTGTGCGGGCCGTACCCAGGCCTTTGCCACGTGGGTACAGCCTTCCCGCCATTGTTGGGGTGACGTAGGTGTGGGCGGGGTACGACTCGTACCGACGCTCTTAAGGCGTGGGTACGGGACGTACCTGTATTGTTGTGTTGCCGGTTCGCGTCGTCCAGCACTTCCGTTGTGGCGGACGCTGGCTTTGCTGGACATGCCCCCACCCCCTCGTAGTGACCAGGGCCTGGGGGTCAGGTATGTCCAGGGCATGTGTGCTGTGTGACTTTGGTGGGGGTTTTGTGGTCTGCCCCTGGTCCTGCCCCCCCCTCTCCCCCCTCCCTTTGTTGTTCTGACCTTCTGCGGCGTCTGCGTCCGAACCTGTAGAGGAGGTCGACTGCTATGAGGGCCGGGATGACACGTAGGTTCGGGTCCATGTCTGTCCGTCGCGTACAGGTACTCCTTGTTCGCGTCGTCCTGATTTCCCGGCAGTTTTTGGCTGCCGGAAAATATTCACCGTGCGGGATGACGTCGGTGCGAATCGTAATTCCTGGTTCGTGAATGGCAGGCTGCGTGCGTCCCGACATCACGTCAGCGCTTTCCCGGATCGCATTTGTATGTTTATTTTCGTTGGTCGCGGTTTTGTACGAATCGTACGGAAATGGAGTTTCCGTGCGAATCGTAATTCCATGTTTGTAAGTTTTGACGACCGGGTACGCGTCGGACGGAGAATATGCTCCGTCCGACGGTTCGTACCCGGTTTTTACAGGATCGTGATCGGCACCCAAGTCATCAGATATAGGCAATAGCTTGTTGACGGGTATGAAAACATGTCGCATTGCTCTCCCCATCACAATTTCGTGGGGACTCAAGTCTGTATTCCTATCTGGAATAGATCTAATAGTCATGAGTACCAGAAGCAAGACATCAGGCAATTTCAAACCTGTGGCAAAACACATTTTTCCTAGTCTGTTTTTAATGGTGCCATTTACTTGTTCCACCACACCAGAAGCCTCTGGGCGATAGGCACAATGTAGTTTCTGTTGTACATTCAGTGCTTCACAAATTAATTTCATGATTTCATTATGAAAAATGTTTGCCTCTATCTGACTCGATCGTAACTGGAAAACCAAACCTAGGAATGAACTCTCTCAATAATAGCTTGGCTACTGTAATTCCATCATTTCTTCTTGTTGGTATGCTTTCACCCATTGAGAGAACAGACAATCCATCACTAGAACATACCTCAACCTGTTACAGGGGGGCATTTCAATGAAGTCAACCTGCATTCTGGTGACAGGCCCTCCTTCTCGTCCTATCGCTCCCAGACTTACCACTGTTTTTCTTCCAGGATTAAATTGCTGACATAAGGCATCTTTGACAAAGGCTTTCAGCTACAAGTCTAAATTTTGCATTATACCATGTCTGTTTGAAAAGTCTGATCATAGCATCTCTTCCTATATGTGCTTGTCCAAGATACATCCGTGCCATGGTAGAAACCATGCTATCAGGCATGACTGGTCTTCCATCCCGATAAACCGAAACATGATCTGTTTCCCGTGGTGCACATCCTGCTTTTACCCACTGTCTAATTTCCTCATCTCCTGCTTCTTTCTGCAACTGCCTCACTTCTTCCCATGTATTCACATTGTTAGTGAACAACAAGGGACAAGAATTCATTTCCTTTTCTCTCCCACGATTGACTGAGTTCTGATTACGTGTGCAATACTGAGCCATATCGTTGGCAAATTGGTTGCAAGCTGAAATATAATCATTATTTAGAATGTGCAGCACATTTCACCACTGCTAACTACTTAGGCAGCTGTATTGCCTCAAGCAATTTTCCAACCACTTCAGCATTCCTTATAGGAGTTCTACTCGATGTCAAAAACCCTCTTTGGGACCAAATTTGCCCAAAGTCATGCACTACACGAAGCCATATTGACTATCAGTTATCACAGTCACTCTCACAGTCTTTCCCAACTTACATGCTCTTGTTAATGCAAAAAGTTCAGCAACCTCGGCTGATTTTACTCCTTTCAGGCAAGATGCTTCCAATACAGCTGCTACCGTACATACTGCATATGCTGCACTCAGAATTCCCTCATTCGTTCTCAAACATGATCCATCCACGAACATTACATAGTCACTTTCTGTCAAAGGTACATCTTTTATATCAGGACGTGGTTTGGTACAGAAATCAAGCACTTTCAAGCAGTCATAATCCACGTCATCTCTGACTTCCACATTCTCAGCATCAGGTAGCAATGTTGAAGGATTCACATTCAGACATCTCACAAGACTCACATTCGTTGCACCTAAGATGACTTTCTCATATTTAGTCAGACGACTATGCGTCATGAACTGAGTGCGGCACCTTGTTAAAAGGATTGCCACATCATGAGGTACAAACACTCTTACAGGATATCCCATCCTAATTCCTTCACTTTGTTCCAGACTCTTACAAGTAGCTGCTACAGCTTTCAAACAACCAGGCAATGCTACAGCTACAGGGTCTAATAGAGCTGTAAAATATGCAATTGGTCTCCTCAGTTTTCCATGTTTCTGTATTAACACAGAAAGTGCACATCCATTTCTTTCGCTGCAAATAGAGCTCAAATTATTTTTCATAGCCAGGCATGCCAAGAGCTGGTGCTTCACATAACCCATCTCTCAATTGTTTAAAGGCCTTTAACTCTTCTTTATTTAATTCAATGGGCTCTTTTACATCACTCCTTGTCAAGCATACCAAAGGTTTTGCAATCAGGGAAAAGTTACTAATCCACTGACGACAATATCCAACCATTGCAAGAAACATTCACACTTCACTGGGGCTCTCATTCCTTTTATTATCTTGATTCTATCTGCAGTTACTTTTCTCGATCCTTTTTCAATTTTGTGGCCTAAATATTGTACTTCTTTCTGACAGAATTGCAATTTCGATGGGGATACTTTAAGTCCTCCATCTGCCAAATGATTCAACAATGCAACGGTATCCACTTACCACTACACAAGCTTCTCTTGTTCTCGATGCCACAAGCAGGTCATCGATTTATTGGACCATTACCAAACTTTCGGGCATTTTTAAATCTTCTAAGGACTTTTTCAATATCTGATTGAATATTGAGGGACTCTCTGTATACCCTTGTGGGATTCGGCACCATGCCAAAATACGTTCGCCAAACTGGAACGCAATAATCTGTTGGCTGTCAGGGTGCAATGGAATGGAAAAGAAAGCATGACACAGATCAATTACTGTGTACCATTCTGCATCGTGAGGAATCTGATACAAAATCACAGATGGCTTTGGTACAATGGGACAACATGATACAACGATTTTATTTATTTTTCTCAGGTCTTGTACTATTCTAAAAGTTCCGTTAGGCTTTTTCAGGCCCATAATTGGTGAATTACATGGACTGCTCATCATTTCCTGCCAAATACCTTGTTCAATCAGTCTGTATATTATAGGAGCGACTCCTGCAATTATCTCGGGTGTCAATTTGTACTGTGGAATATTTGGGTAACTTACTCCTTCCTTTACAGCAACTTTTACGGGATCTACATTTTTCATTAATCCCACATCTTCTCCTGTAAAATCCCATACCTCCGTTTTTACTGTGTTTTTCAATTCTTGAGGCAATTCCTCGGGGTCAAATACAGCAAATGCCTCAGTAATCTCAGGCTCCATATTAGCTATAGTCATTTTGTACAGTACGTCCTCATCAGGAGTCTCAAAAGCTATACCATCCGGAGTACAAAATATTGTGCAGTTCATTTTGCACAGCAAATCTCTCCCTAACAAATTTACAGGGCTTGAATCGCACACGACAAAACGGTGCATTTCAGAAAATTTCCCTATGTTAACTTCAACTGGTTCAGTGAGATACGTTTTTATCTGTCTGTTGGATACTTCAACTACTTGGATCGTTTCATCCGAGAGAGGAAGATTTTCTACATCAGCTGACCTAACAGTTGAACGAGTAGCACCAGTATCTACTAGGAAAGTACTGTTTTCATCATTTACCTTTCCATCCACAAAAGGGCCTGTCTGCTCTACCTCTAGAGTTGAGCAAAGTATGCACTCTTCTTCCTCCCCTCGGCGCCGTTAATAACTTTCTTCTGACTCACTCTCATCGCGTTGTAGCCAATACTGCGAAACAGCACTAGCGCGCGGCAGCTTAGTTGCCTGTTCTTCGTTGTAGAATCCTGTCTCATTACTGTATTTCTGAGGATTTACGCTCTTTGGAAAAAGTGATTTTGGCGCCTGATTCTGTTGGGCAACAACCTGCTGCTGTCGCTGCGGTTGACAACTCACCTCATTCTGCACCTGTGAATTCAATGATGCATTATCACCATTAGCACTTGGGGGAAATTTACACTCGGTTCTCCAATGCCCTATTCTTCCGCAAATATGACATGGCCATTTCTTTTTGGCTTCATCTAGACTAATTTGTCCTTTCCCTTTCCCACTGTTAGGTTATTGTCTCATGCCCGTACCGTTTGAGCTTCCTGTCTCTCTGCCACTTTTACTTGAGCCCACATGGCTTTTTCTTTTAATTTACGCTGCTTTGCTTCAATCTCATCACTAAAATATTTTGCATGTCTCAGTACTTGATCTATCTTTTTATTCTGCCAATCTACTGTATGCTGTTTAATCATTTCACTTACTTCAGGTCGCAACCCATACACAAATCGATACACAAAATGACTCAAATCCTTCTCACTCAAATTTTCATCACCACTGTTTTGCCTAAAAGCCAATGACAACCTCTTGTAATATGTGTGTACAGACTCTTTCACTTCTTGATGAGTTCTATCAATTTTTACCCAATTTTGGGGCATATTATCAAGACAGGCGACAACATTATCGCCGCTTTAGCGGCAGAAAACTGCCGCTAAAACGGCGATAATGGGCTTGATAATATGCTCTATGGAATTCCAGTTGAAGCCCATTTTAGATGTCCTTCACATCTAACATGGGCTTCAATTGGAATTCCATAGAGCATATTATCAAGCCCATTATTGCCGCTTTAGCAGCAGTTTTCTGCCGCTAAAGTGGCGATAATTTTATCGCCTGTCTTGATAATATGCCCCCAGTTTCTTTAGAGGGTACTTTATTTTTCAGAAAGGTAACTACTTGTTCATATTTTCTCATTACTTCTGGATCAGGGGCACCTGTTTTTGGATCTCGAGGTTATTCTTGAGTAGGCCATCCTATTGTAATTTTACATTCTGCCCATAGGTCTGCTGGTACAATTATGTCAAATAAACTATTCAAATCAATCCATAGTACTTTTGATAATTTTACAAACCTGTCTACCTGCCTATACCACTTCACTGGCTTCTCGCGCAATCAAGGAAAATCATTGGTAAATGACAAAATATCTTGTCTGGTCCAAGGGACATGCACATAGCCTCCACCTGGAATCTCTCTCATGGGACATTCAGTTACCACCTTTTCCTTTTCTCTTACTGGGTAAGCTGCAAACGTTTTATCTGTTGCATCGTCTCGTTTTCGAAACCATCTACTTTTCCATTTGTCTACATCGCCCCATTTTCCAAGTAAATTAATTAAGTCTTTAATCCGAGTTGTTCGTCCTGTAGTATTCAAATTTTCAATGTCTTTTTCAGAAAAGTCTACTCTGTATGGTTTTTATAATGACTTTACCTTTTCGAAGTCGATACCCATTTCACTTGCTACTTCTTCTAATACTTTTGCATAGAAACATTAATTCTTCATCCTGATAGGTTTTTAACTTCTCCTTAGGAATAGTCCCTACTATTAATTCTTCTAACACTGTTTTTAATTTGGAAACATCTAAAGGTCTAGGCTCAGCATCTTTTTGCTGTAAACTTCTTAGCCATTCACTTAATTCATCAGAAGTAGGACCTACAGGAACCATTTCATTTCGTGTTTGTTCTAAACCTTTTTGTGATCCTGGTACTGATTCTGTCGTAATTATTGCTCTATTCGCTAGACTCTGATTTACTGTCAAATTTTTAGGAGTACTTTGTTCAGAAATTCCTACCGCTTGTCCCCATGAATTTTCTCTTGAATCTCTTCTTTGTATTTCATTTTCTCTATTACTGTTATAAGGAATCATCAGACAATGCTCACTATCCTTTTGTTTATCAAAAATTGACATTACAGGTCCTATTGTTACAGGAACAGTTACAGCTTCCATATTTTTAGTTAATTCCCTAATCTTTTCAGTTAACTCTAAAGTAATTCTGGCTAATTCAACTTAATTTTCATTTGCCATTTTACTAGGTTGGGTATTTTCTGTTTCTCTGAAGGGATTATTTCTTCCTACCTCATGTGGTACTGATTCAAACTTTATATTTTGTGGTGATTCTTTTACTGGGGCACTTGGTGTCAATAATGTGGAATTTGGTTGATACAGGGGTGGATTTTTATAAAACATGTCCTCAAGAACATCATCCTCCGACTCATGCACACCATACTTATAACCTTCTGATCCTGTATTATTTCTCTTTTCTGTACATTTTCTACTAGTAGTCTCTTCAACATTTCTCATAGAGAACATCCCATCAGTCATATTTGCACTTCGCCATCTCCTCATACTATCATCATGATTCTCTTGTCCATACGATCTACAAAACATATATTTGTACCTTCTGCCACTCCGCTGTCATTCTCTGTCATACATCTCATCTTCCCATTCTGTCAATGCTTCAAACTGTGTAGGTCTAGGTCTCGGTTCTAGTTTCATCATTCTTTCTCTCAAATTCCTTAATATCGCTATATTGAATGAACCATATTTCCGGAAATGCTAAAACTCCATCATCTTTTGTATACTTTGCCCAATTGTCTAACCAAATATATGTATGATAGCCATATTTCGCAACCATAAAGGATGCTGGTGATTTAGGTGGAGGAAGCTACTGTCCCTCTCTAGTCACAATCGGTTTGTCCTTTTTAAATAAGTTCTTGCTCTTTCCGAACCAGGACTTTTTCTCTTTCTCTGGTGGATCGTAATACATCGTTTTCTCTTTTTCAGTATCGCTAGATTTCTCCTACGACTATTCTGTTGTTTTGTCCAATCGTAGTGCTGGAGCGGGTAGTACAACATTTTTTATACCCCTCCCATTCTGCATGTTTATATTAATCTGAATAATCAACTAATTTTAGCTTATTAACTGGTTTGCAGTGAAAGACTTATCAATCATAATAACAAAAGAATTACACGTTGGAATTGCACTTTGCATGGCTAAACTAATTGTAAACTAACACATGTACGCATACTAATGATAGAAAATTAGAATATTGCATGATACATGTTGCTTTGGTGATGTAATTGTAAATTGTGCTTTATTAAGTGAGTATAAACGCTTTGAATGTTGCTTTCTGCTAGATAATTACTTCCACATAAGGGTATTAGCGAGGGATTAACATTTTATTAGCCATTTCTATGTTTTAATTACGTTTTTATGTTTGTTTTGCTTAAGTTGCCCATTTCGGTCCAGTCACAATGGCTAAACGAGACGTTGAACGTGACTGCTCCTGACAACACGAGGTTCTGGGTGAAGTGTGCATGCGTCACCGCCAGCAACAGTGGCCTGGTCCTGACCCTAGCAGTTGAAGTCCTAGTCAAGGTTGCTCCGGGAACTTCGCCAACAATTATACAAACGACTGTCTTAAAACCAGAACCAGCAAGTGCGATGACTTAATTTTGCAGACTTTGTGAGAACTGTACTGTTCGACACCAAGATGACCAATCAGAACTTTCTAAAACCCCAATCTTGATACTTTTTGACATTATTTTCATTATAAAAGTTGGTAGGGAATTGAACTAATATCTCACGCTCTTCTTTGACAAACTTGATTTCCTGACGTTATACTGACGGAGAGGACGGTGACACTGCTGGACAGCTGTTATCCTGAATTATTGAGAGACTTAATTACGGCCTGACTTTGATGAACTTAAAGTTTCCACGACTTGATTGACTTAGAGGACAACTTTTAGCCAGATTAGTTAAATATGATGTTCTGCGGTTCTAATGATGATTTCTAACAATTTGCAATTTTCTTAGATAAATGATATTTGAATTAATTGACAAATGTGTTGTGTCGATTATTTGAAGAAGAAAATCTAGGGTAATGAGTATAGTATAGATAAATGATTGTGTTCACTAAACCTATAAACAACTAAATGATTCATCTCCTTATGAGAGGAATATCTCAGGGTTGGAGTCAATGCATTTAGAGTTACGTAAAGATATTCCTTTCATGTCAGCGTTTGGAAGTTTATTCCTCTAGGGAAACAGATCAACGAAGTATGAGTGTTGGTGTTATGGGCCCCACCAATTAATGTATTTGAGTGAATTTTCTATTGAGGTATTTGGTCTGTGTCGAAGGGGGAATTTGATATTCCACGCTGCAACAGTTTTTCTGGTAGCAGAGTTATGGTTTTTATTGTTTTGGTTTGGTGATTATTGCTTGTAAATATCTTATTGATTATTGGTTATTGATACTGGTTTATGTACTAACACTCTATATGAGTCGTGTTGAGTTATATGTTGTTTGCACGGCTTCTGGGATGTAGGAAGTCGGAAGTTTGTAACGGTTTAGTAGAATAGAGGTAAGCGCTGTTCTCGGGAAAGACAAAATTGTTGTTGCCCTGTAGGTACACAGGGAGAAACGTGTAACGATTGAAGTTGCACGACGCATTGTCTGGGTTCGATTCGGTGACATCGCCGTGTGTTGCCATTAGAGACATTTTCTGTGTGAGAGAAGTGTGTATGACAGCGAAGGTTACCTGTGAAATTTTGTCTTAGGTACCAGGAATCCAAATGGCATTCCGATAACGCTTATCACTGGAAAGGTAACAGGTGTTCTCTGAGCTTGCTAGAAGGACAAAGTAAAGGGAAACGCTGCTTTGTTAACGTATGTCATAATTCTGTAGTAGGACAGACTGTTCGCTGTTCTCGGGAAAGACAGGATTCTGTGTGAATGTACTACATTTTCTAGTGTGAAAGTGCGTGAATGTAAAGGCATTCGGGTTAATTGTGCAACTCTAGTTTTATTTCTCAGGAGCATTGCGTCTCCAACTATGTTCATTCTGGAGAAACAGTTAGCTAATGCTTGTTAGAAGGGTAAGGTAGAGGGATGTGCTACTTTATCAACGGAAGTATCGATTCCGTAGTAGGGCAGAGGTAAGCGCTGCTCTCGGGAAAGACGGAATTCTCGTGAGAAAGGCCTATTGCTATTCCTTGGTTAGCGAAGCGGACAATGGTGGTGTTTTTATGTTGTTAAAAACGGAATTGTACATTTCGAAACAAAACTTACATAGCGGATTTTGTGAAGGAGGGGTAGACAGGAGCAGGAGCTACCACAGCGGCTGCTGACGTCAGAACGACCGCGCTGGGATTGGACAGTCAGTCAGAAACGTAAAACGCTCCGGATTGGTGCGTTAGTGTGCGCGGCGCAAGGAGTGGAGAAGTACAGGGTGACGTAGACGCTCCGTATTGGTGCGTTAGTGTGAGTCGCGCTGGGATGGGAGAATTGTAAGAGTGACATAGACGCTCCGGATTGGTGCGTTAGTGTGAGTCATGCTGCGATTGGACAGAATAGCGGTACAGTTGTAAGGAGAGATTAGTGATACACGGAAAGAAAGGAAAATGTATTACGATCCACCAGAAAAGGAGAAAAAGTCTTGGTTTGGTAGAATTAAAAAGTGGTTTAAGAAGGACAAACCGATTGTAACTAGGGAAGGACAGTTACTTCCTCCACCGAAAACCCCTGCATCCTTCATGGTTGCGAAATATGGATATCACACCTGTAATTAGTTAGATAATTGGGTCAAGTATACCGAAAAGGACGGAGTATTGGCTTTTCCGGAACATGGTTCATTTAATTTGGCTGTTTTGAGAAATTTGAGATAAAAAATGATGAATTTAGAACCAAGACCTAGACGGACCCAATTCGAAGCATTGACAGAATGGGAAGACGAGACGCATGACCAAGAAAGACAGAGAAATGGTAGAGGATATAGGTACCTGTTTGGGAGATCATACAGACATGAGACACATGATGATCGAATGAGAAGGTGGCGGAATGCGAGTATGACTGAGGGTTTGTTTCTCGTAAGAACTGCAGGAGAGAATGAAGGAAGAAAGTGTGTAGAAAAGAGGCATAATGTGGAATCGAGAGGGTATGGAGTGAATGAATCAGAGGATGATGTTCTTGATGATATGTTCTATAAGAAACCACCTCCATATCGACCAGAACCTGAAATATTAACCCCAAGTGCCCCAATGAAAGAAACAGTACGCATCATAAAATCGGAACCAGAGTTCCAAGATTTGGGAAGAAACAATTCCATTAGAGAGGTAGAGAAGAAGTCCGGATGTAAAATAAATGATGAAAATTCAGCAGAACTAGCAAAAACGACCCTAGAATCAACCGAGAAAATACGAGAATTGATTAGGAATCTGGAAGCGGTAACCGTTCCAGTAACGATAGTTCCAGTAATGCCTATTTTTGATAAACAGAAAGATAGCGAACATTGTTTGACAGTCCCTTATAAAAGTAGTAAACGGCTGAACAACCAAGAATGAGTCAGAGTGAGAATCCACGGAGACAGACTATGAGTATGATTGAACCAAATTTTTCATATAACCCGTTTTTAGGTCAGAACTGCCAGAACAGCGTATGACAATAGTGGAGTCAATATCAGAAACACAAAAAGATTTTGGACAAGGAAATGTAGAGAAGCCAGTAGGACCATCTACAGAGGAATTGAGTGAATGGTTGAGAAGCTTGCAAAAGAAAGACAAAGAATCTCAGTCAATAGATGTGGCTAAACTACGAATGGTACTGGAAGAATTAATAGTAAGAACTATCCCGACAGAAAAGTTAAAAACTTACCAAGATGAGGAGTTGTTATTTCTGTGTAAAAGCATAACATGGAGAGCAAAAAGTCTCCATGAAAGATTAGAAGAAGTGGCAAATGAAATGGGTATAGATATTGAAAAGGTAAAAGCACTACAGAAATCCTATTGAGTAGATTTCACTGAAAAAGACATTGAAAACATGAATACCACAGGACGGAGAGGTCAGATTAAAGAGATAATTATTTTGTTGAGAAAATGGGGAGATGTGGACAAATGGAAAAGCAGATGGTATAGAATACGAGATGAAGTTTCAGACAAAACCTTTTCGGCTTTCCCTGTTAGAGAAAAAGAGAAGGTTGTGACAGAATTCCCTATGAGAGAGATTCCAGGAGGAGGATATGTACATATCCCATGGACTAGACAGGATATTTTATCATTTACGAATGACTTCCCTCGACTATGTGAAAAACCCGTCGAGTGGTACAGACAGGTGGATAGATTTGTAAAATTGTCCAAAGTATTATGGATTGATCTAAATAGCTTTTTGACATAATAGTACCAGCATATCTATGGACAGAGTGCAAAATCATGATAGATTGTCCGACACAGGAATACCCAAGGGATCCACAAACAGGGGCTCCAGACCCCGAGGTAATGAAGAAATATGAACAGGTTATGGCATTTTTGAAAAACAACATACCCCCTAAAGAGACAGATTGGGTAAAAATTGACAGAACACATCAGGAAAGCAAAGAGTCAGTACATGCCTATTATGAGACGTTAATTTTAGCCTTTAAACAATTCAGTGGAGATGAAAATCTAAGTGACAAGGATTTGAGTCATATCGTATACAGATTTGTATATGGTCTTCGTCCAGAAATTAGTGAAATGATAAACAGCATACGGTAGATTGGCAAAATAAGAAAATAGATGAAGTACTGAGACATGCTAAATATTTCAGTGATGAAATTGAAGCAAAACAGCGAAAACTGAAAGAAAAGGCTATGTGGGCACAAGTAAAGGTAGCAGAGAGACAGGCAGCTCAATTAGCGGAACAAGCTGGGTCAAGACAAAAATTTAATGCAGGGAAAAATAAAGGGAATATTGAGGAAGCTAAAAAGAAATTTCCGTGTCATAATTGCGGTAGGATAGGGCATTGGAAATCCGAGTGTAAATTTCCTCCGAGTACTAACGATGAAAATGCATCATTGAATCCACAGGTGCAGAATGAGGTGAGTGGTCAACAGCAACGACAACAGCAGCTTGTAACACAACAGAATCAGGTGCCAAAACCACCTTTTCCACAGAACAAAAATTGCCAGAAGTACAGTAAACAGAATGGATTCTACAACGAAGAACAGGTAAATAAGCCGCAACGCGCTAGCGCTGCTTCGCAGTATTGGCTACAACGCGATGAAAGCGATTCAGAAGAGGGTTATTGATGGTGCCGAAGGGAGGAAGAAGAGTGCATGCTTGGCCCAACTCTAGAAGTAGACCAGACAGGCCCATTTGTAGATGGAAAAGTCAATAATGAAAATATTACTTTCCTAGTTGATACTGGTGCTACTCGATCAACTGTTAGATCAGCTGATGTCAAGAATCTTCCTCTCTTGGATGAAACAATCCAAGTCATTGGTGTATCCAACAGACAGATTAAAACTTACCATACAGAACCAGTGAAAGTTAGTATACGGAAATTTTCTGAAATGCACCGGTACGTCGTGTGTGACACCAGTCCTGTGAATTTGTTAGGTAGAGATCTATTGTGCAAGATGAACTGCACCATATTTTGTACTCCAGATGGAATAGCCTTTGAAACACCAGATGATGATGTGCTGTATAAAATGACAATGGCAAACAGAGAGAAAGTGGTTACAGGAACCTATGCTGTATTTAATCCTGACGAGTTACCAAAAGAATTAAAACAATCTGTTAAAGCAGAAGTGTGGGATTTCACTGGAGAAGATGTAGGATTGATGAGGAATGTAGATCCAGTAAAAATAACTGTAAAAGGAGTGAGTTACCCAAATGTCCCACAATATAAACTGACACCTGAAATAATCGAAGGAGTTACTCCTGTGATTGAGAAAATGATCAAACAAGGAATTTTGAGAGAAATAATGAGTAGCCCATGTAATTCACCAATAATGGGACTGAAAAAGCCTAGTGGGAAGTTCAGGATAGTGCAAGATCTGAGAAAGATAAACACAATTGTTGTACCATGTTGTCCCATTGTACCGAATCCATCTGTGATTTTATATCAGATCCCTCATGACGCAGAATGGTATACAGTCATTGATCTGTGCCATGCTTTCTTTTCCATCCCATTGCACCATGACAGTCAGCAAATTTTTGCATTTCGTTTCGGTGAGCGTATTTTGGCATGGTGCCGAATTCCACAGGGGTATACAGAAAGCTCAATATTTAATCAGCTATTGAAGAAGTCTTTGGAAAGTCTAGAAATGCCTGAAAATTCTGTGTTAGTCCAATATATCGATGACCTGCTTGTGGCATCGAAAACACGTGAAGCTTGTGAGGTAGACACAGTAGCCTTGCTGAATCATTTGGCAGATGGAGGACTAAAAGTGTCACCATCGAAATTACAATTTTGTTAGAAGGAAGTACAATATTTAGGACATAACATTGGGAAAGGACAAAGAAAAATAACCATAGACAGAATTAGGATTATAAAAAAAATGAGTCCACCAATGAGCCAAAGAGAAGTGAGAATGTTTCTGGGAATGGTTGGATATTGTCGTCAGTGGATAAGCAATTTTTCATTGATTGCAAAACCTTTGGTACGATTGACAAGAAGCGATGTGAGAGATCCTATTGATTTGAATAAAGAGGAATTGACAGCATTCAAAAGATTGAGAGAAGGATTGTGTGAAGCGCCTGCATTAGGAATGCCTGATTATGACAAGGAGTTTGAGTTGTATTGCAGTGAGAGAAATGGATGTGCACTCTCTGTTCTAGTACAGAAGCATGGAAAACTGAGGAAACCAATTGCGTATTTTTCATCAATGTTGGACCCAGTAGCTGTAGCCCTTCCTGGGTGTCTGAAAGCAGTAGCTGCTACATGTCGAAGTTTGGAACAGAGTGAGGGAATTGTTTGTACCTCATGATGTGGCGATCCTTTTAACAAGGAGTCGTACTCAGTATATGACACACAGCCGACTGACTAAGTATGAAAAGGTCATATTGGGTGCAACAAATGTGAGTCTTGTGAGATGTGTGAATGTGAATCCTTCAACGCTGTTGCCAGATGCCGAGAATGTGGAAGTAAGAGATGAAGCAGATCATGACTGTTTGGATGTACTTGATTTCTGTACAAAACCAAGACCTGACATAAAAGATGAACCCTTACCAGAAAGTGATTATGTCATATTTGTTGATGGATCTTGTTTGAGGACAGATGATGGAGTGCTGAGTGCAGCATATGCGGTATGTACAGTTGCAACAGTGATGGAAGCATCCTATTTGAAAGGAGTAAGATCGGCCCAAGTTGTCAGGCGCTGTGCATGGGCGCCTACCGGGACTCTAGAAGGACCCGGGACTACAATTCCCAGAATACCTGGCTGCGGGAAGGCGTGGCTAATGCCTTTAAATCCCGTGGACGCGAACCAACAGGCACGCGTTTTACTGTTATTGGTAGTAGGAATACTTGAGGACGCTTGGCTTCCAGGGAGGATTCTTGCTGTTCCCGCGACAAGGGAGACCGCAGCGGGGCGCTGACGTAAGCACCACCGCGCTTGCCCTGTATTATTCCTACGCAGCCTCGAGAGGTCCGCCGTGAGGACGCACGGATTCCAGAGAAACTTCTGCGGTTCCCACGACGAGGGAGACCGCCGCGGGGCGCTGACGTAAGCGCCGCCGCACTTCTTCTTGGTTGATTCCACACAGCTGGGAGTAACAGAGGAGTTCCTTTTGCCCCGTGAATTAGGAGGCGATTCTTTGCGGTGGCTTCCGGGATTGAGATCCCTCGCAGACGGACTGCCAGACAGGTACTGAAAGGGGGGGGAGCTGCCCTGTGCGCGACTCATGTTTCATTGCCTCTAGTAAGGCAGGGCTTCAGGAGGCCTTGGACAAAACCTTAGGTTTGTTATAGTTCTTTTGTTTCATGACTCATTGCTGGTTCTAGTTCTACAATGGTTGTAGTTCTAGCGTTGCTATAAATATTGGCTGCCTGGCAACCTTTTGGATACAAGAAGGGAACTGCCGGATGCGCAGCGGTGTCTGTTTATAATTTGGGACAGAAGAGGGAGGCATTGTATGGATGGTCGGAGACTGCTTTTTTGTACAGGGTACATGGTGTCCTTCATGGCGAGACGCATCTCTACATGGTTTTTGTTGAATGCTCAGTGGAGTGCTAGAAGAGACACACTTGTTAGGCGTTTATAGTGAGACCTAATGAGAGTAGCTGTGTTTCTGTGCTGTCTTTCGCTGCAGGTATCCTCCTCCCCACTGTCCCCGCCCTAATTCCTTTCCCTCGCCTGATTGCCCTAGCACTCTGTGTTGGTTTAATCCAGAGCCGGGGACATCTGGAGGTGGAACCCTTTGTACATCGCTCAAGTCTGAAGGAGTTGCAGTGGAACCTGACACAAGTAGCTGAACTTGTTGCCCTGACCAGAGCATGTAAGATTGGGAAAGGTGTGAGACTGACGGTAGTGACTGATAGCCAGTACGGCTATGGGGTAGTCCACGACTTCGGCCAAATATGCCTGCAGTGAGGTTTGCTAACCTCGAGTGGAACTCCCATTAAGAATGCTGAAGTGGTTGGAAAGTTGCTTGGGGCGATACAGCTGCCTAGGCAATTGGCTGTGGAGAAATGTGCTGCCCATATCGCAGTGGTGATTACATTGCCACTGGTAACAAATTCGCAAATGATATGGCGCAATATTGTGCACAAAATCAGAATTCAATCAATCGGGCAAAGGAAAAGGAATTGATTTCTTGTTTCCCAATGTTTACTAACACTGTGGGAACATGGGAAGAAGTAAGACAATTGCAGGAAGAAGCAGGAGAGGCAGAAATAAAACAGTGGGTAAAAGCAGGATGTGCACCAAGAGAGAAGGATCATGTGTGGGTCTATCGAGATGGAAGACCAGTTATGCCTGATAGCATGATGTCTGCCATTGCACGGATGTATCATGGACAGGGACATATAGGGAGAGACGCCATGATTAGGTCCTTTAATCAGACTTGGTATAATGCAAAATTTAGACTTGTAGCAGAAAGTCTTTGTCAGAGATGCCTAATTTGTCAGCAATACAATCCAGGAAGAAAGACAGTAGTGAGTCTAGGACCAATAGGTCGAGAAGGAGGGCCTTTTACCAGAATGCAAGTGGATTTCATTGAGATGCCTCCTTGTAACAGGTTGAGGTATGTTTTGGTTATGGTATGTCTATTCTCCAGGTGGGTAGAGGCGTTCCCCACAAGAAGAAATGATGGAATGACAGTGGCAAAATTACTCTTAAGGGAATTTATCCCTAGATTTGGGTTTCCAGTAACAATTGAATCAGACAGAGGAGGACATTTTCATAATGAGATCATAAAACTGATATGTGAAGCATTGAATGTACGACAAAAACTACATTGTGCCTACTGACCAGAGGTTTCTGGTGTGGTGGAACAGATGAATGGTACTATCAAAAACAGAATAGGGAAAATGTGTTTAGCCACAGGTATGACATGGCCCGATGTCTTGCCTCTGGTACTCATGACTATTAGAACAATTCCAGACAGAACTACTGGTTTGAGTCCACATGAAATAATCATGGGACGAGCCATGCACCATGTGTTTATACCAGTCAACAAGCTGATGACTATAACTGATGACATGGTGTTGGAATACTGTAAAAGCCTGGCTGATGCAGTTCATTCTGTGTTTCATCAGGTTGGAGCGGATGCCAACACTCTTGAAAATAAGCCAGCTCATGATCTAAGCCCAGGGGACTGGGTAAGGATAAAAGTGCACCAAAGAAGAAACTGTTTGGTTCCCAGGTGGGGAAAACCAAGACAAGTCATCTTGACCACAACAGCAGCTGTGAAGTGTGCTGGATTGAAAAACTGGATCCATGCAAGTCATACTTTGAGAATTCCAAACCCAGTTGACAGCAAAGAGAAGGAGTATTTTGACGAATCAGAATCCAGTACTGAGTCGGATGACGGAGAGCCGAAAGACAAAGAAAACCCTGAAAGGGGGGAAACAGAGCCGAGTTTAACTTTGGTCCCCAGAAGTAATTCCCTGAGGAGCAGGTTACAGATTTTTTATACCAGTTCAGACTCAGAGACAGAACAAAGAGCACACTCTTCCAAGAAAGAACAAGGGAAGGACAAAGAAAAGGACAGTGAAGAGACAATAAAAGAAATCCATGCGAAGGAAGTGCCAGATGAAAGATTGAGAGAAATTCCACCTGAAACAACACCTTTAGATGGACAGGTGCCAGATACAGAGAGAGAGGGAAAGATTATTGCGGAAGACCCCCGAGGAGGTGTAGGGAACTCCAACATCCAGTTAGAAGCAGGGACAAGTAGTCAGCAGGAAGATTGCGTGTCGGAGATTCGAGGAGGGACAGAAGTAGGGAAAACAAAAGAAGTGGTGGAAAAAGAAATGGTAGAGAGTAAAAAGCAAGTTGAAACAGAGTCAGAGGAAAGCGAAGATGAAATACCAGAAGGCCGAGTTCTGAGAAAGAGAGCTTGGAGGACTGAAAAGAATGATAAAGGGAGTAAATTGAAAAGAGCGGCAAAGGACGAGGTTTGGCCGAATAAAATAAAAAGACTGAGATATCGACTGACACGTGTAAATTCGCCAAGGGCTGAACAGGTGAATGAAGTGACGAGTCAGGAAAAATCGAAAGGAGAAGAAACAACAGTGGTTAAAGAAAGAAAAAGAAAAAGGAAACATAACCAGAAGTAAAAATCACCGGCATGGACATATGTGGCCCTGCCTGAAGTAAAAGAAGAGGCGGATAGCCAAGGAAATCCAGAGGTGGTTATACCGGAGGTGGTTGAGGAAGATGAAGAATCGGAAATCCTGAGAGTTATCTTGTCCGATATTGGAGAAGAAGCGGATGTTCAGGATAATCTGTATGCTGAAAATGAAGGGAAAGTGAAAGATGATGAGATGCCAAACTGAATGAAACAAGAAAATTACTGATGGAAAGACAATAAAATACTGAAAAAGACAAAAACTGGTAGAACCACGTCGGTGCTTAGAGCCTTGGGTTAGAAACTAGTTGTGAAGTAGAAGAGGCTAAGTCAAAAGACACGGCTCATTTTAGCTAAGATGGCAAACATAGAAAGTAGCAAAAGTAGATGTACCTTCTTTAGAAGATGGTGCAAAATGTGTTGTTGTTGTACAGGATTATAAATGCTTCTTTGGAGTATTCTCGCTCTACTAATTTCATTTAAAGTTACTATAGATACATTAGAAGGACATAGTGATAACATAACTAATATAGGGAAGATTGAAAAGGTAGTTCCGACTAGAATAGATAGAAACTATTTACATAAAGACAGGTCTATAACAGATTTTTCCAACAATGTGTTTTCAAAGTTATTGTATGAGTATGTAAAAACAATGGACGTAAGGGATTGCTATGTGTGTATGCAGTTACCTGCATCTGTATCTGAAGGAGTGACTTATCATCACCTTCCAGTAACATATGGAATAAAATTGTGGTGTAATAGCTAGTTTATTTTATCAAACAGATAAATTAGAGTATTATTTTTCAGATGTAGATACTATATTTTCACAAGTACCGGCAATTAACAAACTAAACAAGGTAAAACCTGAAAAGGTATTAGGTGAATTTTTCCTAGAGACTAAAGAACTAACAATAGAATACATATTTAGAAATAACTTGACTTGTAGTTTAAAGAAAGAGGAGAAGACATTTTTAGATATGGTTGAAGAAAGGAGATTGAAGATGCAAAGAAAGGCTACAGAAGGGAAAGTTGAGAAAACTGTTTGGGATGTAGAAATGGAGAAACACTTGAAAGGGGAAATGAGTCCAACTATGGCTTTAGATTGGCCTCAGAAAGGGAAATTGTGTATAAGAAGGAATCAAACAGTGTATGATAATTATTTTGTAGGGAATAGTGAGTGCCATGATACATACCGAATCATGGGAGGATGGGGATTTAAAGGTGGAAGAGATCCAGTCTTTCCAGGACTGTATTTCATTTGTGGGAACAGGGCATATTATCGTTTGCCAGACCATTGGTATGGCACATGTTATGTTGGCCTGGTTTTTCCAAAGATTTTTCATATGGATAGAGGAGAAGATAGTGTACATAGCTTAGGTAGGTATTTAGCACGTAGTAAGAGAGAATCTTGGACAGAAATTGTGGGTGACATTTTTGGAGCACTGATACCCGCAGTGGGAATATCTCTGAATGCAAACAAAATTAGAAGACTTTCAACAGTAGTGGATCGCTTGTCAACAAGCACCGCTGGAGGATTCTTATTGGTAAATACTGAAATGGTTGCCATGCGTGCTATGGTAATGCAAAATCGACTTGCCCTTGATATTTTATTGGCAAAAGAAGGTGGAGTCTGTGGAATGCTGAAAGTTCAACATTGTTGTACTTACATTCCTGACGAAAGTAGAGATTTGAAAATTTATATTAAAAATATTACAGAATTGCATGACGAATTTTTGTACCACTGGAGGTTGAAGGTGTCTGGGAGAAGATTGGTAAGAAAATAACAGCTATTAAAGACTTTGCAGTAAAATTAGGTAGTACATTTATAGATAAGATATTATTTCCATTAACATGTGTGATTTTCTTAGTATTAATAATAGGACTAGGATGTATTTGTAGTATAAAGGATAAAAATCGGAAAAGAATTAAAAGAGAAAATATAAGAAGAAGAGATAAGAAACAAGAAAGAGAATTTGAAGAAATAGAATTAGAGGAAATCAAAGAGAGTATGTAGAAAACAGTGAAAAGAGAAGAAACAGGAGAAACTGAAATATGAATGAAACAAGAAATCAATTTGAAATTCCATAAAAAGGAGTACAACATTTTTTGTTGGTGTGGTGATATCATCACCAAAGGGGGATTGCTGGAGCGGGTAGTACAACATTTTGTATACCCCCCCCATTCTGCATGTTTATATTAATCTGAATAATCAACTAATATTAATCGTATTAATTGGTTTGTAGTGAAAGACTTTTCAATCATATTAACAAAAGAATTACACGTGGGAATTGCACTTTGCATGGCTAAACTAATTGTAAACTAACACATGTACGCATACTAATGATAGAAAATTAGAATATTGCATGATACATGTTGCTTTGGTGATGTAATTGTAAATTGTGCTTTATTATGTGAGTATAAACGCTTTGAATGTTGCTTTCTGCTAGATAATTACTTACACATAAGGGTATTAGCGAGGGATTAACATTTTATTAGCCAATTCTTTGTTTTAATTACGTTTTTGTGTTTGTTTTGCTTAAGTTGCCCATTTCGGCCTAGTCAAAATGGCTGAACGAGACGTTGAACGTGACTGCTCCTGACAACACGAGGTTCTGGGTGAAGTGCGCATGCGTCACCGCCAGCAACAGTGGCCTGGTACTGACCCTAGGAGTTGAAGTCCTAGTCAAGATTGCTCCGGGAACTTCGCCAACAATTATACAAACGACTGTCTTAAAACCGGAACCAGCAAGTGCGATGACTTCCTTTTGCAGACTTTGTGAGAACTTTACCGTTCAACCCCAAGACGACCAATCAGAACTTTCTAAAACCCCAATCTTGATACTTTTTGACATTATTTTCATTATAAAAGTAGGTAGGGAATTGAACTAATATCTCACGCTGTTCTTTGACGAACTTGATTTCCTGATGTAGGGCTGACGGAGTGGACGGTGACACTGCTGGACAGCTGTTATCCTGAATTATTGAGAGACTGAATTGCGGCCTGACTTTGATGAATTTTAAGTTTCCACGAATTGACTGACTTAGAGGACAACTTTTAGCCAGATTAGGTAAATGTGATGTTCTGCGGTTCTAATGATGATTTCTAACAATTTGCAATTTTCTTAGATAAATGATATTTGAATTATTTGACAAATGTGTTGTGTCGATTATTTGAAGAAGAAAATCTAGATTAATGAGTAAAGTATAGATAAATGATTGTGTTCACTAAACCTATAAACAACTAAATGATTCATCTCCTTATGAGAGGAATATCTCAGGCTTGGAGTCAATGCATTTAGAGTTAGGTAAAGATATTCCTTTCATGTCAGCGTTTGGAAGCTTATTCCTCTAGGGAAACAGATCAACGAAGTATGAGTGTTGGTGTTATGGGCCCCACCAATGAATGTATTTGAGTGAATTTACTATTGAGGTATTTGGTCTGTGCCGAAGGGGGAATTTGATATTCCACGCTGCAACAGTAGCGCGACTCTCACTAACGCACCAATCCGGGGCGTCTACGTCACCCTGTAATTCTCCACTCCCAGCGCGACTCTCACTAACGCACCAATCCGGGGCGTCTACGTCACCCTGTAATACTCCACTCCTAGCGCGGCGCACACTGACGCACCAATCAGGAGCGTCTACGTTTCTTACTGACTGGCCAATCCCAGCACGTTCTTTCTGACGTCAGCCTTTCTCGTATTGCTGCTTCTGCTGACCCCTGCTTTACAAACATTTTCGGCAAACTTTCTTACATTCACTTTTTATTCAAATTCTGTTAGTAACGACATAAATACGCCACCATTATCTGTTTCACTAACAAAAGGATAGTCTTGACCTTTTTCACAAGAATTCTGAGGGGCCGATTCACAGAACTAACTGAAGACAAAATCCTAAACTTACTACTTTTGGTATTCACAGAAGTTAGGATTTTGTCTTAAGTTTGTCTTAAGACAAACTTAAGACAGACTTAAGACAGTCTTAAGACAGACTTAAGACAGTCTTAAGACAGACCTAAGACAAACTTAAGACAGACTTAAGACAGACTTAAGACAGACTTAAGACAGACTTTAAGAAAAACTTAAGACAAAATTCTAACTTAAGTCTGTCTGAAGTCTGTCTTAAGTCTGTCTTAAGTTTGTCTTAAGACTGTCTTAAGTCTGTCTTAAGACTGTCTTAAGTCTGTCTTAAGTTTGTCTTAAGACAAACTTAAGACAAAATCCTAACTTCTGTGAATACCAAAAGTAGTAAGTTTAGGATTTTGTCTTAAGTTAGTTCTGTGAATCGGGCCCTGACTTTCCCGAGAGCAGCGCGTTAATCTGCCCTACTACAGAATCATTACATCCGTCGATAAAGTAGCACTTCCCTCTACCTTACCCTTCTAGCAAGCATTAACTAACTGGTTCTCTGGAAATAAGACACCTGTTGGAGACGCACTGCTCCTGAGAAATAAACCCAGAGTTTCACAATTGAGTCGAATGCCGTTTCATTTACACACTTTCATACGGAAAATGTAGTTCTTTCACACAGAATTCTGTCTTTCCCGAGAGCAGCGCAACAATCTGCCCTACTACAGAATTGTTACACTTGTTAATAAAGTAGCATCTACTTTACCCTTCTATCAAGCTTAGGGAACACCTATCACCTTTCCAGTGATAAGCGTAATCAGAGTTCATATGGACTCCTGGTACTTAAGACCAACATTTTCACACGTGGCCTTCGCTACCCATACACCTCTTTCACACAGAAATATCCCTAACGATAACACACGACGATGTTATCAAATCGAACCCAGACAATGCATCGTGCAACTTCAATCGTCACACGTTTTCCCCGTGTACCTACAGGGCACAATAATTCCGTCTTTCCAGAGAACGGCGCTTACATCTGTCCTACTACGGAATCATTACAAGCATCCGACTTTCTACATCCCAGAAGTCTTCAAAAACAACATAGAACTCAATGCAACTCAACATAGAGTGTTAATACATAAACCAATACTTATCCAAACATCCGCAATCAATAATCAATATTCAAAAATAAGAAATCAATAAGTAGTAATCAAATCTATAAGCAATAATCACCAAACCAATGCAATAAAACCATCATTCTGCTGCCAGAAAAATGATCCAGTGCGAGACCTAGAGGAAAAGAAAAGGGGGAAAATATCTATATACACAACTATCCTTCCTGCATCACAGACCCGACGTCACACTAGCTCATTCACACACGCAGTCATTGGTGGGGCCCATAACACCAACACTCACACGTCTCCACTCACGAGTCTGCACACAGGAGGGATGAATAATTCAAGCGCTGGACATGTGGGGGGGTACCTTATAACCACTAGGGAAGAAAAGTTATTTTACAAAATAGACATTAGCATTCACCACCTATAGATTCCTAATCCTAATCATCAAGGTACTCCACCCACTTGGTCGATGGACCAATTAGTTGGATTGGTTGATGGTGATTTAGAACCATCTAAAACACATTTTAATACTCAAAATCCTTTACTCTCTTCATTGAAAAACCACAAACTCGTAATTTCTGTTAATCAAATATTTGTTTATCTAAATATTGTTTGCAATTAATATTAGCATTTGTTTCATCAAAAGTTTAGAATTTCTGGTTTAATTAATACAAATCGCAGGACATTATATTTACCTATTCTTGCTATCTGGATTTTCTCTAATTCATTTGGCTCTGCATAACCGAATTAGCCGTTAAATTGTCCAAATAAAGCAGGCCCAAAGTTCTTCCAAGGACCAGAAATCGTGCAAGCATCTGTCATCGCTTGTGGGGTCAAAGAGGATGTGCAGTCATTGAAACCGCCGAATGCCAGCATAGATGTCAGGAAATTGCAGAATGGAATGCCCCTCCCTATTCTACTACTCTTTTTATAATAAATTTCGGGATAACATGAAACATTTTTAGGCGGTGAAAGTCTGTGATTGGCTGATCGAAAAACGTCCCACTTTTATTCTATGAGGTTCTCATGGATTTTGCTGGTTCACTTCCGTAGCTCAAGTTGCCCTTATGCAACAATGTTTAAGGTTTGCTTGTATGTCCCAATTGTTCATTTAGACCAGTTTTTACTGACTGAAGTTTGGCAGTCCACCAAGATCCTATCCTTGACCAAGGACATGGTGAGCTTAGGTCGTCAGGAAGTTCACGGAGCCATCCAAGTCTGCGCAGTAGGCATCGCGCTCACGAGACGGTGGCCACCTCTGAACTCGATTTCCGACGCCATTTTTAGGTAGGCCCAAATGTCAACTTAAGCGAAACAAACACAAAAGAATAATTAATACAAAGAAAAGATGAATCTAATGTTAAACCCTCACTAATCCCTTTATGTATTAGTATTTTCCTAGCATATAGCAACATTTAAAGCGATAATATTCACCTTTAGAATCCAAACAGGAACGCAAACATCACATAAGCAACATAAATCATGCGATATCTAATTACCACATGTACTACTATTAATATGCGCACATATTTTAGTTATTAGAGTTATTTTGCCATGCAAAAAGCAATTTCCCGCGTGTAATTGGTGTATGCAAATGGTTGTTTTATGTTATGTTATGTTATGTTATCTTTAATTTGTACAGCGCGCAGCTACTCGAAAGTGTCACGGCGCTAGCTCCGGAAAAGAGGAAGAAGAAAGGCAAACCAATCAAACTAAAAAAGCAAAGTTTTTAGTTTTCTTTTAAAAAAAAGAGGGTCCTGGGTAGCCCGAAGCGCTACCGGCAAGCAGTTCCAGGCTAGGCCTGCTTTACGAACAAAGGAGTTCCCACCCAGTCTTTGGCGATTAAACCTGGTCTGGACCAAAAGCTGAGCCGACGAACGCAGCAGTCTCCCTGGTGTGTAAAAGGCAAACCTCTTATGCAAATAAATAGGACCCAGACCATAAAGGGCCCGATGAACAATGGAGAGCATCTTGAATTTCAAACGAGATTCGACTGGGAGCCAATGCAAAGAGCGCAGATGAGAACGAACACTAATCCTAGAGCCCACGCCCAGGAGAAGCCTGGCCGCTGAATTTTGGACAACCTGCAGTTTCTTAACTAAATATCCTGGGCTGCCTACCAAAAGGGCGTAGTCCAAACGGTATACAATAAGGGCACGAACCACAGTTTCTTTGGCCTTACCAGGTAAAAAGGGTAGAAACTTCTGCAGGGTTTTGAGAATACCAAAACAAACACCAGCCAGCTTCTTCACTTGAGTTGCAAAATTCAAGTTCTCCTCGAACCAGACGCCAAGATTTTTTACTGCACCTTTACCAATGGTAGGACGAGGGAAACCCAGAGGCCAGAACCTATCTCTAAACCCAGAGGACGAGGAACCATAGAAGAGAACTTTGGATTTGCCTTCATTGCATTTTAATTGGGCATTAGCCAACCAATGAAAGACTGACGACAAACAATGTTGCGCAGCCAGAACCGAGTCATCGTCCTTATTCCAACAAAATAGGAGCTGAGTATCGTCAGCATAGGCCATCACTCTAGCCCCCAATGACTCCGCGAGATAAACCAGCGGAGTTATATAGATGTTAAATAACAGGGGGCTAAGGGATGAACCCTGCGGCACACCCGTAGTCATTTGCAGTTGTACGGAGGCGCATGGGGGATCCAGACCTGTTGTGACCAACCCTCCAAAAAAGACCGGAGCCACTGCAAGGCAGAACCAGCGATGCCAATTTCAGATAGATGATCCAGGAGCAGAGAATGGGGCACGGTGTCGAAAGCGGCTGAGAGATCTAACATCACCAGAGCCGCTTTCCCACCGGCATCCAAACAGTCACGGATTGCCTCTGTTACCTCGAGCAGGGCTAGCTCCGTGCTTTGAGAAGCACGGAAACCGGATTGGGCCGGGTGAAGCAAACCCGAACTCTCAATGAAGTTAGCAAGTTGAGCCGTAACCACTCTCTCACACACTTTCGCCAGACTAGGCAAGAGTGAGATAGGGCGATAACTTTCAGGGAGAAGCGGGTCAAGAGATGTCTTCTTAAGCAGGGGAAGAATCAGCGCATGCTTCCATAAAAGCGGAACATGCGCCTCCAGCAGTGATTTATTAATCAGATGATTAACTTCTAAGTTGATGGTATCTGCCACATCAGACAACAGTCTGGCAGCGCATGGATCTTTAGGCGAACCCGACTTTAAAGCCCTAAGAATCTTAAAAGAGCCAGGGAGATCGATCGGGCTAAATGCAGAAAAGGAAGGAGCCGGATTGTCACTTGACCTCACCACCATGGCACCATCAATCTTCTCCAGGAAGTTCAAAAACGTCTCTTGGATGCTAACTATTTTATCCCTGAAAAAGTAAGACAGGGAGTTGCACCAGGTCTCTGAGGAAGGTGTCACTACCACTTGGGCAGTAGGCGTCAAGAAATTTTGTACAATGGCAAACATTTCATTTGAATTGTTATTGGCCCTCTCAATGCGGTCAGAGTAGTACATCCCTTTGGCCTCTCCGATGGCCGTATAGTACAATTTTTGTTTGGTTCTAAGGGCACGTTTAGTAATGGCACAATATCCACTGGAGCGCCAGGCTCTCTCCAGTAATTTGCACTCATGTTTTAAAATCCTCAGCCCAGGAGTAAACCAAGGCTTAGAGGGGGACTCTCTCCTCATCTTTCGTTGACATGGAACAGACAAAATCTCAATCGAATTTGAGAGCCAGTCGGCAAACTGGGACACATTAGCTTCCAAGTCACCCTGAAAGGAGGGGCGAGAGGCAGCCAAAGAGCTCCTTAACCGCCCAGGTTCCACTTTCTTAATAACAGGGGGGCAATAGCGATTAGCAGAGCAACAAGAATGTTTAATGTCCCACGAAAAAACATAAGGGAAAATGATTTGACCAAGCAACTGGCCTTGGCTTCACCACTAAAATAGGAAAATTGGAGCAGATGATATCCAAGGTATGCCCGCCCAAATGGGTGGGAACCATTACCCATTGGGAAAGGTTCGCCAGATTAAGGAAATCCAGAAACACCGCAGAGTCACACAGCTCTGTGTGCTCAAGATGGAGATTAATGTCGCCAAGAAGCACATACTTAGAGAACGCAGAGCACGCTCTGCCAGAGCATCCCCACAGGTCTCCAGGAAAGTCCTGGCTGAACCAGGTGGTCGATAGATCAGGAAACCCTCCAAAGTGAAATGAGCCGATAATTGCAATTGGAAGTTCAGAACCTCGCAGCCTCCCCAAAGAGTGCAAGTATCACTGACAAGGGACCAGCAATCCCTGCACAAAATGGCCAGGCCCCCACCTCTACCTACAGGGCGGTCCAGCCGAAAGATTTTAAAACCGACTGGAGTTGCCAAGGCCACGATCGGATTACAAAAGGCGTCAAGCCAAGTCTCGGTAACGAACAGAAGGTCTAGGCCATTATCTGTAATCAATGCTGCCACATCCACATAGTGCTTTTTTAATGATCTAGCATTGATGAGGCAAGCACTAATAATCACAGGGTTAGCTAAACCAGCGGGCCCAACCATCGACCGGGGCTCCGGAGTTGACCAGAACCCACAGTCCCCACAAATATAGTTCCTCATAGAGCCTCCCCGCTTACCACTATGTGATGGGCAAGCATTGGGTCTAAGCGATTTCAAATAATCACCGGAATAGTGGATAGCGTTTGTATCCCCCAAGTTTAGACCAGCAGAAAGGCTCGCCCTGCGTGCTGACTTAGCGCTGACGGGCGCAGACGGGCTTGCCTTAAGCACGCCTTTGGCGCGCCTGCTGCACTCGCCCGCTGCGCGTTCGTCCAGCCGCCATTTAAATACACACTGCACTCCGTTAGTAAAATTATAATCAGTAGGTTATATAGTTAGTATTTTCATGCAAAATAGAGGAGGTATACAAAAAAGTTTGATCTACCTGCTCCATCCCTTGCTTATACATATCTATAACTCAGAGGAAGAGTGGAGTAAGATACAGATGATTTGAAGAGAAGGTATGCTCGGTGTCCCCCAAAATATCAGATTTTGTGCAAAATGCCTATAAATGTTATGTAACCCCTATTTTATTCACAGGCTTGGCCAGCCTGCGTCAAGGATACTGTACATTTGATATACCAGGCATGTATTTATTACATCTCTATCGAAAGTTTTTAAAGTTTTCGTCTCGGATACATTACATTATTGACACAAACGGGTGCCCAACATACTGTGGGATACATCCGCAGCCTTTCAGACACGCCCGCATTTCCGACATTTTAGAACTAAAGTTGGAAGAGCCCAGGGCTTTAAGTGGAATGAAAAACCTGGGGGCGGGGGGACTCTCAAAGGGCTGTGGCCAGTGTAATTAAGGGCGCGGCTTAAAAAAACCTAAGCTAAAAATCTGTGCTTTGCATAGTGTTCCGCCCGACTTGTATTTTGCTGTTTCTGTCATTGCATCCAGATATATGATACATCAAGTAACACCATACAAGTCAGGGCTATTGGCTTTGTCAATGGTTGCTAGTTGCATAAGATAAATAAGCAGCAACTATGGCTTGTAAATAATATTGAAAAAGCTTCCACTTAAAGTCCTGGTGACACCACGACAATGTTGCTGCTCCTGAGTTTCAAAAAGAGAAGGGAAATCCAGAGAGAAAATAACTCTCTTTAAAGGATTTCCCTCCCACTACAACGCTCACCTGGCATGACGTCATACCATAACTTCTCCACTAGTGAGAAGAGAGCAGGGTGAGCACGCGCACATCCCTGTGCCTGCTGTCACTGTAGCCCGGAAACGAGCCAGGGCACACAACAGAGCCCCATAGAGACCCGTTTCTAGGCCCCCTTCAAAAAACTGCCAGTGCTGAGCACCGGTGAGACCCGGCCCACTTAAATCCCTGGAAGAGCCATATTGATAACATTCTAATACATGTTAGAAGTTGGCATGATGCTGCCGGTCTGGGGATTATTGATAGGCCTGCAAGTGATCATGAATAATCCAAATCCCATGAACTGGGAAGCTGCTTGAATAACTGATGTTTCACCAGATGTTTATTCTACGACGTATACTAACATTGAAAACACATTATTGGATTCGCTTAATGATTTAGGCCTAATGAACATCATTTATTATTATTCTAAAAACCAGTAGCAAAGGGAGCCAGGGAAAAATTCGGCCTCGTTCTGACCTGATACACTTGCAAAAAGAGCTTCACGAACAGCCCTCTGAGAAAATGAAAGGAAAAGTATTGCTGCAGCAGGGAAATGCTACAAGTATGTTATGAAAAAGAAAAGGGAAACGTGGTAAGCGAGCAATGGGGTGACCTATTCTCTGCTTTTAGAATAAACGATTCCTGAGCATTTTGGTGCATTGGATCCAATGGAAGTTTCTCTCCAGTTCGAGAACCTAAGGTGCACGTTATGCGCAAGAAGTAGGTTCATCATTTTAATTTGTTATACCAGTGTAGTGCATTGGGTGGCAATAATGTCTTAGATCTAATGCTGAGGTTACCCAGGACGCTACTCCTCTTGTGAGTAATGTTTAGGGAGAGTGTGAGTACCATTGTTTTGTCTTTAAATGTCTACTACTCACACGGACATACATGTGGCTAAAGGTATTATCACTGCACATGGCTTTTGATGATTTAAAATCTTTTAATACTGTACCTCACCAGACACTTTGGAAAATATTTCATGAAATGAGTATCCAAGAGAATCTCCTGAGCTTAATTCTATATCAGGACTGGAGGCTTCGGATTATGCTTCACTTTCTTCACTTTAATTTTTCAACAGCCCTCTTAACAACCATCAACAAACCACATTTCCCAGAACTCCAGGGAAATTGGAAGAAACAAACAACAGACAAGCATAGTCCAATGATGGCCATCGTCCAATCAGGGACCAGGATGCAGCATATAGCCCTTCCTTAGCGTCCAGGTCCTCCTATTTCTTCGCTGCTCGCAGCCACAGATGAGTACCTTTTTTCCTGCTCTCATTCCTTTCAAGTGATATGTGCTTTTTGCTTGTTGGTTGTGAATGTCATATTTGGTTTAGTCGCTGAACCGTTTTGCGTTCCTATGCGACTTATTACTTTTGGCCCCTGCTTGGTGGCGGAGTGCGGTGGTGACCTCCAACGGCTAGGTGGCGCTGTCATAGCGCTAAAACTCTATGGCCTGCGATGCATTGATTTTGAATTCCCTGTCAGGATCCAAATTTACCCGTAGCCTGCCAGAGCCTCCGCCAGCCCCTGGAGAGTGACGCCCTCCTTGAGGGTCTGTACAGGCTGGGAAACCTGCATTGATTTGGACACCCTGGGCGCTTCATGGGGTAGGTGTCTTGTGAGCTTCCTAATGCCCACAGGGTCAGTATTTTCACCTGACCTGGAGGGGACATGCTCCCTGGAGGAATATTATGCTTAAGTGTATTGACAGGTGGCAGGGTAGTGTCCCTGGGGCGCAGACCCCCATGCAGTGGGGCTGTGCCCTATATTAATAGTTAATATGTGCATAATCCTCGCCTCCGAGTCCTTAATAGAATTGAAACTTTCTGTTACGATAGCTAGGAATTTTTTCATTATTCATCCCCATAATAAGTATGCCAAAGTAAGATGAGGCCTTAGTGGTGAAATTTCAGTGGCCATCCCAATCAACAGGAGTGTTACAAAGGGCATGTTTTGGCAACTACTATGGTCACCCTTTTTTAAAATTATGTCATTTCTTATTTTATGAATTGTTCTCATGATGCTTTTTGGATATGCCCCTTTCTGCAGGGTCATCCCTTCACCCTTCTGTTTTCTGAATCTTTTCGTTGGCTTTAAGTACTCTGTGCCTTTTACCGCTGCTAACCAGTGCTAAAATGCTTGTGTTTTCTTCTTCAAACATGGTAACATTGGCTTATACTCAATTGGCAAATTTAATTTATTTTAAGCCCCTCGTACAGTCATTATTTGGGATCTTTGTGTAAGAAAATTACTGCATGCTACTGCACAAGCACAAGTGCTGATCCATACCACTGAACACCAATGTGCGAAATTGGGTTGTTGGTTGAAGGGGAGTTACCCCTGTTTAAGCAAAAGCCACAAACTTCTCTAAATTAACCCTCTGGTAGCTTTGCACATCAGCAGTCAGGCCTAACTTAGAGGCAATGTGTAAAGTATTTATGCAGCACACAAACAGTAACAAAGTGAAAGCACAACACAAGAAAAATCCCACATCAATTTTTAAAAATTGAGTAAATTTTAAATCATTATTTGACACCAAAAAGACAAAAATCAAATCGATAGAACAAAAGATTTGAATTTTTAAGTTTAAGGTAAAAACTAGCACCTAAAAGATCAAAGTCCCAGCTGCAGATATATATCACACAAGACTGGGTCAAAGTCGAAAAATGTGGCCGACTATGATGGAGCACGAGTCGGACACAAAAAGTAGATTGTGCCAGGTCGGCACTTACCTTCGGACTTAGAAGAAATTGCTAAGAAAAATTTTCTGAGACTGTACAGTGTAGCGGGACAAGGCTATAGGCGGTGTTCAAGGAGGAGCCGTCATCGCCGGAGAGCCGCTGGATGAAGTTGTGTTGAAGATTTATACCTTCAGACTTAGTCTTAGTTTTTTTTAAATCTAGAAAACCTCCATCGGGAGGAGGCCGTAGCTGATGAGAGTTCCATGAGACCAGATACCCTTTTGGCAAAGGTCTGCTGAACAGGAGTTGCTGCCGCAGAGCAGAACCTGGCTTGAGTTGTTGTGAAGTCATACCTTGGGCGCATAGACGTGTAGGTTGGTCCCCCTCTTCCCTCAGTTCTCAGAGCAGTTTTCAGGCCACATTTTCCAAGTTCCAAGTTTTGGATTTTGGCAATCTGGAAACCTTTAGCACCACCACCAAGGGTCCAATACTGGAGGGGCACCACTTGGGGGGGGTAGGACTCATTCAGGCTGGGCCCAGGTGCAGGTTCAAGATGGCTGGGCCCTTTTCTGTCCCTGAGACTCTGATCAGGAGGCCAGCAAACTAACCTCTGGAGACTCACAGGTAGTCCTGGGTTCAGGAGTGAAGCAGGGCTCAACAGCAGGGCAGGCTCTGAGGGTTCAAGCAGGCTCCAGGCAGTGAACCAGTCCTTCCAGGTGCAGCAAAGCACTCTTGTGGAGTACATATCAGGCCACAACACCAAGCAGCCTTCTGAGAGTTCTACTGCAGGTCCAGAAAGTACCCCTCCAGTCCTTTTGCATGAACAGGGGTCACCCCCCTCTTTCAACCAGCAACCAAATTTCTCATACTGGTGTTCAGCGGTGTGGATCAGAACTTGTGTTTGTGCAGTACCATGCAGTGATTTGTATTAACCAAAGACTCCATATAAATAATTTGACACCATAGTTGACCTCTTTTTAAATTCTGCTTATTTATCTCTTGGCTGTTTGCTCCTTTTTCTAAATGTAAGTGCCCTACCTTCATTTTTGTTACAATAGCAATGAATCTGTTCAACTTTAACAACCTCCGCGGGGCTGAGCTGCTGAAGTCCTGCAACGCAAAGTGGGTGAAAGCAGGCAGAAGGCTATCACACTCAGTCTCCAATTAGCCCTCAGAGCTTTTGAGGAAGACCAGAGGTGGCAGACAACCTCAGAGGAGGATGATGAGGACGAGGAGGCAACCTCAGTGGGGAAGAGATTGAGGACCCAGGCCTGGACCTTGAGCACCAGGATGAGCACAACCCACCACCAGAGGACACCCAGGATGCCCAGGATGGGGCAGGGAGCAGTATGTCTGCCAGAGCTCTGTCCTCAGAGGAGCTGGAAGACAGGAAGGCAGATAGGGAGCTCAAGCTGCAGCTGTCGTAGATGAAGCTGGAAGCAGAGGAGAGAAAAGCTATTGCTGAGGAAAAAAAGTCTGAGGCTGAGAGAGCCTTAGCAAAGGAGAGACAGGCCATGGAAGAAAGGAGATGGCCCATGAGCTCAGTCTCAAGGAGCTGGAAATCAGAGTCAAACAAACTGAGTCTAGCAGAATTGATGACAACATCACCCCAGTGCCCATTAGAGAAAGGAGGGTTGCCACCCTCAAGGATCTGGTGCTTAACGTTGTTGTGAGGGATGACATCGATAAATGGTTTGAAGCCTATGAGTTTGCTCTGGAGATGATTTGGGTCCTTGAAGAAGATTAGGTGCCAGTACCTGGATTCATATTTCCAACGGAGGGAGGGATGCCCTGCTAACTATAGGGAAAGGGGACAGAATAAAGGATCCCCTCATGAAAGAGTTCCTGACCCGAAAATATGGGCTAATCCGAGAGAGGCATAGGCAGAAGTTTAGAGATAGTCAGAAACTGCCCCAACAGACCTAGGTGGATTGTGTGGATCACTTTTGCACGGCACTGGATGGTTGGGTGAAGGGCACTCAGGTGAGTGATTACATATGGCTGTATAACTTGTTTACTAGAGAGCACATGTACAGTCTTTTTTTTATGGAGCTACCCCAACACCTTGTGAATAGTTAGCTCAGAGAAACCAGGGAGCTTGCTAAGGAGGCGGACTGCTGCACTAGGGTCCACAAGAAGGTTTGTGGAGGGGGGGGATTCCCAAAAGGGTTGTCAGAGTTCCCACCAGAAGAAAGAAAGAGGCGATACAAATAAAGAGATCTCTCAATGCCCCCAAAATAGATCACAGAGAAATGGGACCCATTCCCAATCTGGCTATCCGAAGAAAGGTTTTATTGACAAAAACACTGGTATGTTTGTGCCCAAGTGTTATGAGTGCTACCAGTATGGTCACACAAAGGGTGATGCCAAGTGTCTCAAGAGGCTACCGCCCCCCAGTGTGATGGGCAGACGCCTGGGTTGGACAGTGTAGTGCTTGGGGAGGAGATGGCCCCAATTAGTGTGGGGGAGACAGATGATTCCAATATTAGTCAGTGGGTTGCTATTAATGGGCAGAGAGTGGAGGCTCTTAGGGAACAGGAGCCAGTATAGCTACTATGAGTTGTCATCTTGTTTCCTCAGAGCAAGTGATTCCCAATACATTCCACCAGGTTGTCGTAGCAGACAACCAGGAGAGACATTATCCTGTGGGTCTGATTCCCTTTGAGTGTGGGGAAGAGTGGTCTCAGGTCTTCTTAAAGCACCTGTGAACCCTGCCATGCCCATGGACTATTTGCTATGGAATGACCTGTAGAACACTCTCTGAAAGGAAGTGGAACTCAGATTACACCTGGAAATGTTAAGGTCACCTGATTGGGTCTGTGTTACCACTGGGGCCATGGCAGCCCTGGAAGGGAGTCAAGGAAGTCTGGAGCCTGGAATAATGTCTCAGACAGCTGCCAGGAAAGGGAAGGGCAAGAGGTGTGAGAAACTAGAATCTGAATGTCCCATGGTAGAGGTGGATGGGGCACCAGAGGAGGCCACCCTGGAGCATACCATGAAGGACATTGCCTCCCTTGGTGACATGCCCGAACTTGATAGATGGCAAGCAGAGTGTAGGTCCACCATTAGAGGAGTTCTGTTAGGACCAGAAGGAGTGCCCAACCCTTGAGGGCATGAAGCATCAGGCTGTAGCCCAGGCAGCGGTTGACACCTCTGGGGATCACCTCATATATTGGGAGAATGACATCCTGTGTAGTGAGCCAAGGGCACCTGTGCACAAGACAACACACTTGTTGGTGGTCCCTGAATGCTACAGATCCTCCCTACTGGGGCTGTCTCATGAATTTCCCCTCACAGAACATCTAGGACAGGACAAAAACTCAGCCTCGCCCTCAATATAAACAGCTTCTAAACAGGAAGGACGTCATTTATAGGAATAGTTGACATAACAGAAGGACTAAAAAAGAGTCTGTAGCAAAGCACTTGTAGATGAGCTATCCGAAGGTGGGATCAACTCAATAAGTATTCACTGTGACAAGGAGCACCAATAGACATGGTAAGGAAGTTTATCAGTAAATAATGACAGTAACTTATTTAGATCAAGAACAAAAGGTATGGCAAAATCGTGTCCTCTGCCTTTTTCTTACCAGGACATTTCTTCTACAAAAACAGATGAAATGTGCTGAGAAAAAAAGGCAGGGAAAGAGAAAGAACATGTTGGCATGATGTGAAAACACTGGTTCCCACAATTATTCCCAATTTGTTAGATGCTAACGTGAATTTGACTGGTATAACTAATTCCAGGGAGTACCATATCTGTGTTATCAGTACTTCTAAATGAGGGAGTACCAATGCGAGACTCCTGAAATTGTCGTAATCTGGCCCATGCAAGCTGAATGGGTAATTACAAGTTGCACTTTTAAAACACACTCCATTTTCTTTTTTCTTGTGCACGTTCCAGGGAAATTGACTTTGAAAGTCTGAAAAACGTGAGAATTGGTGGGAAAACAGCGATTCACGCCGTTATTCCCCATTCCCAAGCCAAACACTCAAAATCCATTTGGAAGTTTTACTACAGCAAATGCCACTCCCTGCACTATCATTAGTTCACTGGGTGGAGGAAATACCCCCGCTCATAATCAGGGTTTGCCAGCTGACTGAAGCCATTGGGATTACATATCTAAAGACCTCTGTTCAGGGTCTGGGGCTACTAAGGTGGGGTAAAGCAGATCATTCTGTTTACTTGTCATAGTTGTTCCGAAAAAGAGGGCTCCTGCCTGAGTACTAAACACATTTTTGTTTTTTGTTAACTGATTCCTTAATCGAGCACTCTACGCGTTACAACCCTAAAATGCCTTTAGAAGAAACCTGCTGACAAAGGCCTCGCTCTGATTCGTGTGTGCAACATTTATCTTTAATTACAGTCTGAAGGATAACATTAGCCCTTTATTTTGTGAAAACCAGGAGCCATATCATTAAGGTCTATACTCGCCTGTGTAAACAACTTCAGTCTTATGACAGCAGAATTAATGTCAGACTGTTCATACAGCACCGAAAACATCATTATGCTAATCACGACAACTACGTACAGGAAGACAGGACCATCCCCTGTGGAACTTCATCCACTTAAACTCTGTTTAGCTGCCACTGGCTAAATGACTGACAGGCACGCTAGAACAAGCTGCCAACCATTTTGAACAATTTCCTGTTCACTTGTGAGGTCTAATTTTAGGATTAGTGTTCCACATTTAGCAGTAAATTCTACCAGACACCTCCTGTGGGATGCTAATTTTAGGTGGCAGCCATCCCAAATGGTACTGTTTGGTTTAGACAGACTTTACATGGCAATCTGTATCAAATTGTTACCTTCTCAACTTCAGTTACTGTGCCGGTAGGTAGCAATTTCACATCAAATCATGCAGGTGCACTAAGATAAGTGAGACGGGAATACTATAGATATGCATTTAACTAGGTGGCTGCTGGATAACAATAAGTCAAATGTCTGTTTGCTTCACAGACAAGGTTTATCTGATCTGACAATCTGCCCGCTAGGGGAATTTATAATTATGAGGTGAACCCCCAAAATTAAATGAATCAGTTAGGTGTGTTGATTTCTGGACCGTTTTTCGAAATCGGATTTTTTGTTTGAAATTAAATATTTTGGCATATTTATGGATTCAATATCATTCAATACTTAACTCAAATCTTATCAACATCATTCAGTACCCCCACCTTCCATCGGCCAAGAACTAGGCCAACTTTGGCAATTCAGACTTTTGGAAAATTTTAGATATTGGGTTCAGAGAAGAGGCTGACTGAAATAAATTGGCTGCATTTTAAAATATTACTTTCTGCCATTTTCCTACATCTGCTCAGCACTAATGTCATTTGATGTTTATACTATATTGAGAAAAATTATCATAATATCATTCCATAGAGAAAGGTAAGCACAGATTTAATTTTGTGCCACTTTTCTGAATAGTCTTCACAGTGCTCAATAACTTATCATCTTTCAGTGGAACCTGCAAGTCACAAATGTTAAAATTAATTTAGGAACATTGAGGAAGATATAGGAAGTGAAAATGGGGCCACATTTCAGAATATGCCAGGCAACGCAGCGCAGCACCAACGTGTCTGCGCTGCACTGCGTGACAAGGAGAGAGCAGGAGAGCACCATATTTGCAGAGATATCACACTCTTCTCCCCTCTTCCTAGCACTGGAGCACAATCAGGCAGCAGTGCAAGGGTGTTTGTGCGAGTAAACACATAGAAACAGGAAATGTCTCAGGGAGCCAACATAAAAAGAGCAAAATGCCTCATGAGATAGTTTTTGTGCAGGAGGGTTCCATTTCCTGCACAAAAACAATCCACCTTGCAACGTGGACACCCTTACACCATGGTGCAAAGGTGCCTGTGTTGGCACTAGGCAGCCGGAATGGCGTCAGTGCAGGGGAAAAAGGCAGGAATGTACTGTATTCTTTTAAATAGGGTGTATTCCTGCCCTTTCCTGTCACGCAGCATAGCAAGGTGGCTTGCAGCTCTGCACTGCATTGCTTTCTAATAAGTATGTTCCTTTGTTTTTACTTGCAAACGTAGACATTCTTTATCAGGCTGCAAAGCCCTGGCAGAGAGAGGAATCATGAAAGACTAGGAAATGAGCAGAGCAGCCCATTTTGCCAATCTTCTGTCAATTTCACCAGTGTGTTCCACACAAGCTCAGACCGAGAATGTGTACACTGGAGAAGTGGGATTGTGTGTTCCCACCTCTACTGTGGAACCATCCCACATACGGACATTAACCCCCTAGGAAACCCAACTCGCCAGCAGGTGTGGGAGAAACCTCATCATTTACAATTCCCAAGATCAGAACAGCAAAATGTCGAGGTTATCATGAGTACTGGATACCATCTCACTAGTGGTAGAGTAATACTAAATTGGAATTTGGTGCCCACAGTGGGCGGGCATTGTTTGCATTGGAAATCCCCATTGCAAATGCGGTCCTTATTTCATTCAGTGGCAGAGGCTCTCCCTGTTAGGGTTTACCACTGGAGAGAGCTATGGCCTTGTTTATGTCACATGGTTGCAGCTCCTGTCCAGCAGTAGTGACCTAGGTCAACTCTGATAATACAGACTCTTGGAAGAGTTCGTAGATGGGACAGATTAAAAGAAATGGAACACACGTTTAAATATTTCTACTTTTGTGCAATTTCCCATATCCTCTTATCACAAATGCCATCTGTTTTCCATGCTGAATTGGAGCAAAATGAATGGTATATCATTGTTGCTCAAGACAAACAGAAATCTAGCAAACAACAGGGTTATACCCAAATGACCCTATATATACCAGGGTATGGAACAATTATATGCAAACAGAAAATGGTATAAGGGAATAGATATGGAGATTACTTTTGTATAGAGCACACTTAGTTACTCTATCTCTAGTTTATTAATCTAGAAGGATTTTATCAAAACATTTTAACATTTCTGCATCAAGAATGACATAGAATCAAGAAGGGAACAACAACTCAAAAATACAGATATACACATAAATTGTACAAACGCACATTCCTAACATACAAAAGGAAACAAGCAACTTATACATACAAGCTAACCCCTAGAAAAGCACAAATACTTTCTACTAGTGTCCTCCAAATAATTTTAGGACGGACCACTGGGAGATAGTCCAGGAGGTACGCTGCGACTCAATCAGTTAGTGTCGAACCTTCTCAGCGTACTTGACAGTGAGTCTCCAAACTTTGCTTAATTTCTGTGAGTCCTCCTTCAAAAAAAGGTCTAATGCAATAACTGTACACACAGTTAGGATGGTGGACATCCGGGCGCTTGTATAATAGGGTCATCCGGGTCCACCGGCGTCTTTGGGAGTTTCGAGCATTGGTGCTGGACCCTGATAACCAGTCGGATTTTTTCTAAAGTTGTGGACCAGACTAAAAGATTTAACGGAAGTTTTCTACACGTAGCATTACAAGGAGGGATTTTGCTTGCGAGGAAGGCCCGTTGTATTTAATGGGTCTCTGGGGACCCGGATGACCCTATTATACAAGCGCCCGGATGTCCACCGTCCTAACTGTGTGTACAGTTATTGCATTAGACCTTTTTTTGAAGGAGGAGTCACAGAAATTAAGCAAAGTTTGGAGACTCACTGTCAAGTACGCTGAGAAGGTTCGACATTAACTGATTGAGTCGCAGCTGGACTATCTCCCAGTGGTCCGTCCTAAAATTATTTGGAGGACACTAGTAGAAAGTATTTGTGCTTTTCTAGGGGTTAGCTTGTATGTATAAGTTGCTTGTTTCCTTTTGTATGTTAGGAATGTGCGTTTGTACAATTTATGTGTATATCTGTATTTTTGAGTTGTTGTTCCCTTCTTGATTCTATGTCATTCTTGATGCAGAAATGTTAAAATGTTTTGATAAAATCCTTCTAGATCAATAAACTAGAGATAGAGTAACTAAGTGTGCTCTATACAAAAGTAATCTCCATATCTATTCCCTTATACCATTTTCTGTTTGCATACAAGACAAACAGAAATGCAGACACACTCTGGGGCATATTATCATGGACAGTTTTGCCACTTTTCCGGCACATATCGCCGGGAAAGCAGCGATTTTCCTATCGCACTATCACCAAGGACTTGCTAACATGCGTTAGCGCTAGTATCCTTGCGATAGCTGCCGTTTATCCTGCTGCTTTGCATGTCAGCGATACTTATCGCTAATGATATGCAAAGTAGGCATTCCTCACTAAAATAATATGAAAACTGTCGCTAACACAACTTACCTCTATTATCAATCCGGCCCCAGGCCCGCATAGCGATAATAAAAGTAGCGTTAACCGCGAATATCGTGGTTTTTGAACGCCTGATTGAAACCTGACTCAGCCATCTTGTCAGCCATCTTGTCAATGGGAGTTGGATTGTCAGGATAAGTCCACCATGGCTTATTACCAACGATTTCCCTATCGCTGCTTTTTTATCGCTGGATTTCCAGTGATATTCAGGCATTTCGCCGCTATCTCTGGATTTTTTATCAATTTGGAGTTAAGCGTTGATGATAACGCCCTAACTCGGCGATGTAATCCAGCGGTAGCCAGCGATATTGAAAATCGCGCTAAGGGCGCTGAGCGATAATAATCGCAGCCTGTTGATAATATGCCCCTCTTTGCGTAGCGCCTACTTTCTTAGTATTCATCATGCTGACCTATTTTCATCCTAGTTCTTTTTCTGTGTCTGTGTTACAAAACTATATTGTATACAACACATTTTGGCCTCATCAATCATACAAATATTTCAATATTCTTATATCTACTACACAAGCTTTTATTGCTTTTCCATGGATTGGACTTTTGAGGTGAGGATCCCATGAACATTATTATGTGCCACCAGAGATAGCAGTTACTGGGGACCACATACTCCCTTTAGTACGTGCCTCTAATAGCGAGGCACAGCAGTCTATGAATGACTCAGGGAGATACGGGGGCTACACATTCAGACCTCAGCAATGCACAACTAGAACACTAACAAAACAGTACCGAGCCCGTGCATTTTCTTTTGAAACCTACGTTAATACATACACACACAACATACAGATAGATATAATATTATATTGGTTAAACAATTTTGAACCTTGGGTCTCACAAAAATTACCAGAGTAAATATCAGATACATTAACGATTTATCAGAGGGGGTAACTAATCCCACAAACCTTGTCTGTTTCAGAAATCCGCAAATTTTCATACACCACTTTAGTCATTTGCAAGCCTTAACATAGGAAAACAACTCTCCCCTTTTAATGAACTATTTCCATAAGCATATGATTTTCATTATCAAAATCACAGGCATCCATGCTTGAACAAGCTCTTCGCAATATACAATAAAGGACTATTGCTCTAAACAAATCGGTTTTATCAAAAATAAGACTTCGGGCCTGCACAATTTTGCATCAACATTTAGATGTCACTAAAGAACTGAATGCAGTCCAACTAGATGCAAAACATAACATGCCTTTCTAAGGAGCCTAAACATGGGGCATATTTTCGGCCGAAAAGCAGCGATAATTTTATCGCCTAATTAGCAAGGTCACACTAACGCGTGAAACCTTGCATTAGCGCACCTATTCTTAACGCCCAGCTTTGCATCTCTAATGAGATGCAAAGTGGGCGTTCCTGACCTGACATGACAGGAGAAATGTCACTAAGCGACATTTCTCCTATCATCAAGCCCCACGCTATGAAGCATAGCGGCAGGAAAAGTAGCGATAACCCCTGTTATCGCTACTTTCCTTACGCCTGCTTCAGGACTGACTATGGAAGGTGGATATCATGGCTAAGTTTGTGAGTCCCTATCAACAAGCTAACGCCACATTTCGAGAGATTATCGCTGGGTTTCCAGCAATAATCTCACGTTAGGCAGTTACCGCTAGGATTTTTATCGCTTTTGAGATAAGCGTTGCTAATAGCACGCTATCTCAGCGATAAAAATCCACGCTACCCGGCGATAATTATCCTAGCGCTAAGTGTGCTTAGTGATAATTATCGCCGGTTGTTGCTGATATGCCCCCAAGTCCTTCGTTAGACCTAAGTGTAATCTTTGAGTCTCTTGCGAGATATATAACCACAACACTTGTCAAGATCGAATATTTTCTCATGAGCTCATGCCCACAATCCTGCTTGTCTTGTTTCATAAAAGTGAATTTTATTTATTTATCTATCCAAGCACATTTAAAACTGATGGGCTTTTGAATTGTTTTGGGTGGCCCTTCTCCACTGGGGAACCCAACACTTCTCCCATTCTGCACTTTTAGTAAGACCACCTGGCTGCGCCATTAGTGCTGCGTGGTCAGGCAGTCTTCTGCTCGCCCTCCTTCTGCACAGCCTGCCTGCTCATCTAAACAGCTGTGCTTTTCTTTAATGCATCAGTTTGATTCTTTTGCTGCAGGCACTGGGCGCAAAGTCAGACAACGCTCCCGGTGATCAAGGGGGACCCACAAACAAAAGTCCAACGTTGTGAGGACTTGGAGCTTCCTTGGGTGGGGGAGTAGCCATACCGGGCCCGCTAGTCACAAATGACAGGTCAACCCCTCTTCAGGAAGGATTTTTAATGTCAGCTCGCACTACAGGGTCATATTTTAAACATACATGCCACCTGCTGGTAGTACAGACAAGCCATGCATGAGCAGAAAATTCAAGCTAGGATACGTGAGGCCTCACTGGACCATTCTTAATGGGGTTTGGAGCATTTTGCTCCAGAGGATCACATCTAGGGGCATATTATCAAGCCAGGCGATAAAATTATTGCCGCTTTAGTGGCAGAAAACTGCCGCTAAAACGGCGAAAATGGGCTTGATAATATGCTCTATGGAATTCCAATTGAAGCCCATGTTAGATGTGAAGGACATCTAACATGGGCTTCAATTGGAATTCCATAGAGCATATTATCAAGCCCATTATCGCAGTTTTAGGGGCAGTTTTCTGCCGCCAAAGCGGCGATAATTTTATCGCCTGGCTTGATAATATGCCCCCTAGTTTCCAGTGATAGAAGACAGGCATCTCCGGGCCCAATAACGAAGATGATTTGTCTTCTCAGCCCCTGCTTCACTAAGGGGCATATTATCAAGAAACTGAGTTAAAATTTTCGCCAATTTAGCGGCAGAAAACTGCCGCTAAAGTGGCGAAAATGGGCTTGAAAATATGCCCTTGAGAATTCCCATAGAAGCCCATGTTCTGGTGTCAACATGGGCTTCTATTGGAATTTTCTAGAGCATATTATCAAGCCCATTATCTCCGCTTTAGCGGCAGTTTTCTGCCGCTAAAGTGGCGATAATTTTAACACAGTTTCTTGATAATATGCCCCTCAGTCCTTCTCCTGACAACACCAACTTCAATGTAAGGGTTTTCAGCCTGACCTGCTGCCTAGCTATGATAGTCAACTGACCTGAGGCACCTCAGCTCCACTGGTCCTTAATGGCAAACCACACCCAGGGCCTCATTTATGAGTTTTTGCTCTAGGGCAACGCCGCAGGCCTTTCTGCTGCGCTGCCCTACGGCAAAAGAAAAGGGCTGGAATGCACCGTATCTATCAGATACAGCGCATTCCTGTCCTTTTCCCCGGCACTGGTGCACAAGAGGCTGCAGGGCGCTAAAGCAGGCCCCTGTGCACCATGGTGCAAGGGTGCCTGCCTTGCGGGAATGATTATTTTTGTGCAGGAGGGGAAACCTTCCTGCACAAAAGAAATCACAAAACATGCTTTTTTCTCTTTCTATATGTGCTGCAGAATGCAGCACATATATAAAAATGAACGAGGAGAAATAAAGATATTTCAGGCGAGTTAACTGGGAGAGAGGGGGTGGGATTAGACTGCTGATATTTTATAATGGTTCCTCATAGGCTGTAGAAATGGAAGTTACCACAGATTAACGGTTATAACTGATCCGCTTCTCGAATGAAGTTGTGCTGGACTGCTCGGAACCTTTCACTCGCATGGACTTGTGATGTAACAGTTTAGAAAAGCAGCTGTAAGTAACCAGGACGCTATGTGATAAATATCTTAACATTAGAGGAACCTGTTATCCTTTACGTACACTGAGTTTATCTGTTAAAATGTATAAAAATATATTTTAAAAAAAGAGAGAAATAAAGATATTTCTCCTCGTTGTAGCTAAGTTTTTGGCACCGCCTCGTACATCTGGGGCACTGTCAAAAAGCCTGAGATGTTGCTGAGAATGCCCCCAGCAACACCTACTGCACGCCCCTTTAAAGCAGAAATCTGAATTAAAGGGAACGATATGTATATGACAGCATTAAGCCAAAAAAAGTGGCTTAATGCTGCTGGGTAAATATGGAGTAGGTTGCTACGTCACCAGTGCATCACAAAAAGTGATGCACCGGCAGTGCAAGGGGCTTATAAATAAGCCCATCAGTGTCTGCACACCCCTGTGACCCGGGCCTTCAGCCTCTTGCACTTCGACTGTGAGCAACATTGTCACACCACAGTGCTCACCTTTCAAAGCAGCGCAACAAGGGTTTGTTGGGTTACGTAAAAGATACGCCAGCAAAGAATAGGAAGCTACACGATATGTTGCTGCTATTTGCTAAAAAGATGTGTGGCAATACATTGAAATGGACGGCCAGCATAAAAGAATGGTTAAAAGATATAACATTCGGACATTCACAATTAACCACGTTTTGGAAATTAATGCCATCAGCGTCCAGACCTAAAGATATATGAGAACCATTTGTGGCATGGGCTCGGGTACAGCAGCAGCTGATGTGATACAGGAGACAACAGTGTATACGCAGACAGATGCTATGGAGTCCGCAGGTAATGTAGGCCATGAAATAGGGATTATTATAAGTGGGGTAATCCAGACAAATGACACGTGACTAAAGGCAGACACGAGATGGGACGGGAGGGTTGAGGCGAACTTCCAGCTATGCCCCTTTCTGTGTATAGTGTCCTTTGAATGTATCGTCATATAAGGCTTTGCATTGGGTGGACGACCTACCACCTGCTCACAATTGGAGGAGAACAATACACGTATGTGCTACTCACTGTGATGTTGGATATACATGTATGTACAAAACTTGTTGTATTAATTAGCAATTGGCACGTTGTTTGTAATGTTTATGACATTCTTTGAAAATACCAATAAATAAAATAAAAAATAAAAAAGCAGCACTACAAATCTAGTCACAACAAGAGTCCACAGTGCCCTTCTTGAGGACTCTCCTGCAGCTCCATTCCCCACTAGGTTTGGGAGAGAATTAGAGAGCTGGTACTATCAGTACGAGAGTGTGAGTCCAAGAAAGTCAAAGAATGCAATTAAGGAGTGAGTGTACCCCCAGTGCTCCTGACAAGTGCCAACAGCTGTTCTGGTCCATCTTCCTTCCTCAAAGGCCATCTTCCTCCCTCAAAGGCCTCTTATCCTGCCTGTACAGGTGTTTAAAAAGGAAGGTTGAGAATTTTGTCTTTGGCCGAACACCCACCTAAAGTGGTGCGATGCCACCTCACCCCTTCACCTCTATCTAACCCTACCAGATCATAGCCAACTGACTATGACATATCTGCACAATATACTTGGAAAGGTCCAAGTTGGCAAATCTTTGAATAATCAAATCATATCAGCTCTCTGATTGTATCCAACAAAGAAGACATCGGTTTTCCCACTCACTATTGTTCAGGCTGGAAGCTTCCCCTTCACTAATTACCACTAATTACCAGGAGTTGCTGCTAACAGCACCTGAAATCCACAACTCCGCCCATCCCTTAAGCAGCAGAGCCTAATTCCCCCCTGGATAGGCATATTGTGCACTTCAGCGATTTAACTGTCAGGGCACAGCAATAAACCCTATTAAGCCATGAAACTCAAATGGGTAAATGTGGTTAGTTGGAGACTCAGAAAAGCATGCATCATACATAGACGTATGACGGAATTCCTACAAGGTATAACCAAACATATATGACTTCTAGACCAAGAAAAATGTATAGAAAACGACGACTCAGTCCCATGACTACATGCCAATCCAGTGTCACAGTTTACCACAGTTTTGAAACATAAACTGCATAGTTGTGAAAATACCACAGATTGCACACTTTTCACAAAAGGAAAGTGCATTTAATTATAGTACTAAAATGTACCATAAATCTTTTCGAAGTTTACCCAAAACTGCAACAGCCAATGTGTTTCACTCTATGTAGATTGTCTGCCTAGGACTTTTTTCAAGAAACCATATCACAGCCTTTTAAACAATAACACCAAAGGAAGGGATCTCATTTTACCTTTGGACACCTATGACTTCACAGGAAGTGAAATGACACTTGAAGTTATACACCTGACCTTTGGTTGGTTGCGCCACACAAAGAGACTGGGAAATCTCTAGTAGCTACAAATAAAATACTTTATAAACAAAACTTTTATTCAAATCCTATTGAAAATGCTCCCACATACATTTCAGTGTCAGACAGAATTTTCACAGATTGAGATAATGAAGCCTGATTTAAGAACCTTTTCAATAGTGTACACCATAGGAGAATATTCTGGCCAAGTTGAAATAAGTGTTCATTAATGAGAATGTCAAAGGCATTTAATGCACAGCACAGGTTTATTTGCTTACCCAATGGGAGAAGGCATTGCATCTTCCGAGGTTACTATAATTAATTTCTTCTACAGAGAAAAGTGCTCATCACCGGTAGAGTACTTGTGTCGATAAGTAAAATGCTTGTTACCCATTTAGTGTACTGAGAGTATATTAGAGTGTTAAGAAAAGGTGAGCACGAAATTGAATGGGGGGGTGTTGGCTTGAGAGTTAAGGGTTGTCTAGCAGGTAGAAAGCAAGAGTTAACACGCATGGAAAAAGTTATTGGTTTCCATTCTGATGATGCATGACTGATGAGAAAAGAATAGTGGGTGTCAAGTAGTACTTTGATTACTTGAAATCAAGAGACTGATAGATATAGCTATTAAGATGCTGTGGCATGGTTTCCATCAATAGCAGAAGGTACTTGCTGAGCAATAAATTGTTTCCTGGCTAGAAAGAAATAGAGGGCAATCATACAGGTGTTCATAGATTGAATATTGTCTGTTACCATGAGTAGCTGCGGTTCTGATGATGATTAAGCATTCTGCTATGAAGAGACCGAGGCAAGGGTAAGTTGATGCATGAAGAATTTGAAATCCAGAAGGTATCTGATAGAACAGGATACCTGGTTTACCTATCTCCATATACAATACTAGCAGCCACAAATAGTAGTTGCTCAACATATTTTCAGCAGTCAACAAGAGATAAAAGGATTGGTGAACAGCAAGTATTGATTGGCTGGCAGGAAATCAAATGGCGGCCTCTAGTGCTTGGCAGAATGGTAGATGTTATATGCATGCCCCTGGATAGAATTCTGGGTAAAGTGACAAGTGGCAGTGCCTATGTTATTTAGCATCTTTACAAGAAGGAACTGACTGGATGGCAAATTACTGCATGGCTATCAGGAAAAAACGAAGAATGACAGTACGTGGACAAGTGGGTAATCCTGTTTATTGTCAATGGACTTGTAACTGAATAATGCTATGAATAACTGTGGTATTGATGCCAACTGGACATTGTTATAAGAGTCAGAAGAGCAAGTAGTTGCTAGGCTGGCACAAAATTAAGAGCAAGTGGACAGAGCTGCAAGGTGTACTATAGAGTCTTCACAAGTAGGCTGTTATGAGTAGCCATTTAACATATGCTGTTTTGATGTCTGTTTGGGGCATGATCAGAGATAAAAATTGAACCAATGTTAGAATGGAAAGCATTCTGAGCCAAAGACTTGCTTAGAAAAAGATAATCTATACGGGATTGTGATGTGGAGCTGATTAGAAACTATGGGCCTCATTTATGAGAAGTGATGCATCGCTGCATGAAAGCAGCGATACGTCACTTCTCATGTGCCCTCCTTGCGACATAATGGATGCGTCATATTTACTGTATGATGCATCATGTCGCAAGCAGTTACAGATACATCTGTATTTCTGATGCATATGTAGGCGCAAAAGTGATGCATAGCTGGAGTGTGTGACAAAAGTGACACAACTCCAGCATTGTGTCTTTTCACACGGGGCAAGCCGCATGTGAAAGGGCCTGCATCAGTCTTACGCCTGCTGTGATGCAGGCGTAAGATATTGACGCATTTGCACCCTAGAAGTGGTGCAGTGAAATCTCGTAGATTTCACTGCGTTACTTCTATGAGGCTTACTTATGTGGGAACACCCACCCTGCATACATTATACCTGACGCAGGTATAATGTAGTGCAGGGGTTTACAAAGTGACGCATCTGCTCAGATGCATCAATTTGTATATAGGGCGCAGCAGGAGGCATGTTTTATGCCGCCGATGCATCAAAGAAAGTGACGCAACGGAAGCGCAAAACTGTCGCAAGGGCTCAACAATAAACCCCTATATTCTTGAAGGTCTGGATGGCTGAGTCACCATATATCAACTAAAGACTTACATCGTATTGTGGAAGTAAATTGTAAGTGCATTTTAGAAGGATCGAATTTCACTGTTGAGTGTCTGTCTAGTATGGGATCATGAATTTGATTGCAATCTCCACCAAATCTAATCTAATCATCATCATATAAAAGCAGCTTGTCAGAAATATTTGTCCAGAAAACCTTATCAACAGAAGTGGGGCCGTATACATTACAAATAACTATATGTAACTTAACAACAACCCATTTACCTTATTTATTTATTTATTTATGCTCTTGTATAGCGCTGGAAGTCAACCCCAGAAGGGGTATCTCCGCGCTTATGCTTAACCAAGGAGCCAAGATTTTAAATAGAACAGAGAAATGAAAGGGGGAGAAACCTAACAGGCGACAAATAGAAACGTTTTCAGGGACTTCTTGAAGGATTGAAAATTGATAATATTTTTGAGAGCAGGGGGCAGTCAGTTCCAAAGGATGGGGCCTTTGTATGACAGGGCTCGCCCTCCCTGCCTAACTTTTTTTATCCTAGGAACCTGGAGTTGTTGCTGACTGCTGGAGCGCAGGGTTCGACTGGGTTTGTAGGGTTTAAATATTTCTTTTAAATATTTAGGTCCATTGCCAAACAGACATCTATGAATGGTGCAACAGATTTTAAATTTTACACGCTGTCTAATTGGCAACCAGTGGAGTTTTGTCAAGAGAGGGAGTGATGCAGACCTTGGCTGGGCGTTGAGAACTAGTCTCGCAGCGGTGTTCTGGACCACCTGTAGTCTCTGTAGTTGTTCTTCGTTTGCCGAGACCAACAGGCCATTACAGTAGTCTAGTCTACTTATGACCAAGGCCTGGATGAGAGTCTTCCTATAAGGGTCTGATAGAAATGGGAAGACTCGTCGTAGCAATCCAATGACCTGGAAGCAGGAACCTGCTACTTGATTTGTGTGCTCTTTAAACAGAAGTGATTTGTCTAAGCGCACACCGAGATTTTTGACACTCTGTTTAGGACTTGGGGTTGGTCCTAAATCCGAGGGCCACCAATCCGGGGACCACAAAAGTGTGGCCTCCCCAAACAGCATCACCTCAGTCTTGCCTACATTACACTGGAGGCGATTAGTGGACATCCAGTAAGAAATTGCCCTCATTCCGTCCGCAAAAGATTTTTGTATTGCGGGCGTCAGGGTTTTAAAGGGGAACAAAAGCTGAGTGTCGTCAGCGTACGACACAGGGGTGAACCCATGAGATCTTACAATATCCGCCAAGGGGGCCACATACACGTTGAAGAGTGTAGGGCTTAGGCTTGAGCCCTGTGGTACTCCCTTGGTGAGCTCCCTTGAGATAGAATGGTGGGAGCCCAATCTTACCTCTTGTTGGCGATCCGAAAGAAAGCTTTCTAGCCAAGAAAGAGCCACACCCTCTATTCCCCTCTCCCTCAGACGATCGAGAAGTATCTCATGAGACACAGTGTCGAAGGCAGCGGAAAGGTCTAACAGCACTAGAATCATTGAGTTTCCTCCATCCAGTGCCATCTTGATGTTGTCAGTCACTGAGAGAAGGGCAGATTCTGTGCTGTGATTGGGCCTAAATCCAGATTGAGAGAAGTCTAGGCCCTCCGCTGCCTCGATGTACTTGGACAAGTGAGTGTTTACGTGTCTCTCTGTCATCTTGCTGAGAAGGGGTAGGAGGGAAATGGGTCGGAGATTGGAAAGGTCGGTCCATGGAATTGTAGCGTTCTTTCGGAATGGGTTCACCACTGCTTTTTTCCATTCTGTGGGCACGGAACCTTCCCTAAGGGAATGGTTGATCAGTGTTTGAATATGGGGCCTAAGCAGATTTTGCAGGGAAGCTGTTATTTTGGCTGATAGAAAATCATCTGGAGATCCAGATTTTGTATGGCTTATAAGGGCGGTGAGATCTGAGTCGTTGACTGCTGGGAATGTCATAAGTGTGGTTTTACTCCGTGTGGGCAGAATGGAAGGGAGGAAAGAGTTATAACTATTTTGATTGGAGACCAATAAAATTTTGTCGTAAATCAAATTGATTTTATTTTCAAAGAACAAGGAGATTTCATCGCATAATTGTTGGGAAAAATCATCAGGGCTTTTACATGCGGTTGATTTTACAAACTCCTGAAGAATTTTAAATAATTCCTTAGATCGATTTCCCGCTTCTGCGAGTTGTTGAGAGAGGCTATTCCTCCGAGCAAGTTTGATGTTTTTGTAATATTTAGTCTGGGCCTCATGATGTGCTTTCTTGTTTTCTTAGGTTTGTGGTAAATTAAAATTCCTTTACCGGGACTGAATTTGATACAGGAACATAGTAAAATAGCTCAGTAAAATGAGAGGCAGAATCCGTGATATTAGAGTTTCGGAATGGGCTTTATTCCAAAATGGCCGACTCGAGTCGCGGCCTTCAGGTTCCGTCACCACGGGGGTTCAGGAAGTGAAGTACATACTTTATTGACAAGAAGTAACTTTTATAGTCCATACATTATAATGAAGTGAATACAGTAGGCGTAACAATTGATAAGGAAATTGACGTTTGGGCTGCGTAACCGAAAATGGGTGTAATAATGAGTAAAAAGGAACATGATTGGTTATGACGTAATACATAGGTGGATCTATAAGATAATACTTGGCATTGATGCGCGCGCAGCAGCATGACGTGTAATTGACGTGTAACTAGGGGGTGACGGGGACTTGACATTTAGCTCTACATGTGGAGACGAGAAGTCTGGGGGGTCAAGTCAACCTAATCCCAAATCATATCTAACATCCTATGTTTAAAGAACTATGTTATCCATAAAAGAAGGACTCTCGGACAGAATCTATTCTATACTGACTGTGCGTGCGTGTACAAGCGTCTAAGTGTCTACACTGAATGCGAGGGGGTAGGAATATTCCATGGTAACAGGGCTATGAATTACTTGCATGAGGACAGAGAAGTTGGGCCTTTTTGCTTGGTAACTGGAGGAATGTTTACTTAAACTACTAGGCAGGAATGCATCGGCTGAGGGGGAAGCAGATAATTCGAAGGTGAAATACAGTTCTTGGCAGAGAGTAGGCTGATGTCAGGCTTCGTGAGCCGCGCAGAGAATGAGACAAAGTTCATGGTCACAGATGCAGGCTCGGACTGGAGCTTTCAGAGGCAGAAGGCAAGAGGAGTTTTGATGACAGAATCAGGGCCTACTTGCCTGGACTGTAAAGTGGCATAAGTGAGCCATATAAAGCCGGTGGCCTTTCATATTTAAGAATGGAATATCCGGCCTATTCATGGCGGATCTGGCAGAGGACATGTTGACGGTGGGCATACATGTATTTGCGTCTTCATAACTGGAACTGGAGGGAACATACATGTACTTGTGACATGCACATAGAACCGTTGGGGTCCAAGATAGGGGACATAACTGACCAGAAAAATCCACATTTCCACATTCCCTCCTTGTCCCCTCCTTGCCCTTCAAGAGATATCAATCTTCATCAATCCATTGATCTGTTCATATAGCATCATTTGTTCTTCTTTCTTCTTCCGGAATCTTGAATGAAAATCTTGATGTGGAATACAATATGTGGCACACAGACCACAAATCGCTGGTCCACATTGCAGACATAGACAGCAACTGAATAGTATGAGAAGGCCAATACCTAGGAAGGATAGAACTCTCCATCCCCAGGCTGATACCGCATTCCAAAACCAACTGGACCAAGTCCAAGTGCCTGGGTTCTGGTGTATCTGGCTTACAATCTTATGAAGGCGAGTGATGGCTTTATATACAGATGGCGAATTTTCTGGTATGAATACGCAACAGCTTGATCCGATGACCCTACAAGCTCCGCCCCTATCAGCCAGGATGACGTCAAGGACAAGACGATTTTGAAGCACAACAATCCGCATAGCAGACTGCTCTTCCGTTAAATTGCCTAAGGCGGAAATAGTCTCATTCACTACTGCTTCAAGGGTTCTAGTTAATCTACGTATCAGCTTACTATTAGTAACAGTACCTATATAGGGAAAGATGCCTTTATTAAAATCTACATACTTATCCCATGCCGTCTCAGTGTAATCGACAATGGGGAGATCTCTCCGTTCTCTGTTGTGTACTAAATGAATATTTCTGTAATAATCAGGAGGAGCTAGGAAAACAGGTGGCAAAAGGAATGCTATGTAGCAGGTACCATCCCAATCTAGAGGTAGACGCATATATGCAGTCTGACCACATATAAAGTAGGAGTGGCGAGAAGCTCTGAATGAAGATTTTCCTTGATCACTGAATTCTACTATAGTAGTGCATTTACTATGGCCCATATGTATGGAACCAACCTTTCTTACACACAATTCACCTTTTGCTGGGAATACTGACATGGTGGGTAAGACTAGCTCAACTTCGGATACGACATTTAGAATCATGAGATTAGGTGTAAAATTACCTAATCCATACACTTCATTTTCTAGATCAGTTCCTGTTCTTTTGGGGCGACCCTCCTTGTCAGGGTAGCAGACTTTGAGTAAAACTAGGTTCAGGTTTCCCCATATCCAATGATCTTGGTAAACTGCTGTGTCTGAGTCTATGGAATTGATTAAACTGAACCATGCTCCACAGGAGCCATTATGTGTAAATGGATGTGGAAAGAAAGGCAGGACTCCTTCATAATTCTGATAGGGAGGGAGTCGGCCACACACCCAACAATTGGTGGCATTACTAGTCTGATGGGAATGATGTAACATACTAATGAAAGTGTTATTGCGCAGCGCAAGTCTATAGGACAATTCATGCGGGGGTAAGTCACTAAAAGAATGTTCTGCAATAACATTGTGAACATTTCTGGCAATAGGGTAATATATGTGCAACAACATACTTGTAATAATTATTAAAAGACTCAATAAAAACAAAATTAATAATGTCACTATGCAGTGGCTACGCAGTGATTTACAATACGCCTGTCGTTTCATCATTTTTCGCGACTGTTCATGATTCAGGTCTAGAGGATACATGTCAGAGACAGATTCAACCGCTTCACCTAGGGGAGGACTTAAACAATCAAACCGTCTGACGTCCTAGGCCTTAACTTAACTTTGTAAAGTTCGCTTTCAGTTTTTTCCACCAAAGGAAGTTTTGAATCAGTCTGTGAGGGAGTGCAGGGCACAGTGTCTATATCCGAGGATAGTCCATGAAATTTCTTGATGTGGCTTGAATGAATCCAGCCCTTGCGGCCCTCGATCTTCACGGCTGTTCTTGTGGTCAACAGGACCAACTTGGGTGCTTTCCACCTGGGCTCCAGCTGAGTCTTTCGGTCGAAATTCCTCACAAAGACAAGATTACCCGGAACCACGTCATGGGGTTTCACCTCAGTGTTGTCAGGAAAAGCTGCGGCTACCTGTGAACGAGAAGATTGTAGTGCAGACATCAAGGAAGCCAAGTAATCTGTCAGCATATTACAGTCAATATCAGTTATTTTGCGTGGTATAGGCGTCCCCCACATATTCGGTGGTCTACCGAAGATCACCTCATACGGGGATAGCCCTGTTCGTGAATGTGCTACCATTCTCATGTAAAAGAGTGCAACTGGTAACGCTACTACCCAGTCGACACCTTTCTCTCTGCATATTTTGGACATTCTAATTTTCAGTATCTGGTTATGTCTTTCTACGAGACCTGCTGCCTCGGGGTGTCGGACACAGTGGAATTTCCACTGATATCCTAACAGAAGTGAAACGTGTTTCATTAATTCGGATGAGAACGGCTGGCCGTTATCTGAGTAAACAGCACGTGGTAAACCGTATCGTGGGAAGAATTCTCGAACCAACTGTTTGGCAGTAGTCGGGGCAGTGTAATCTGAAACCGGGTATGCCTCCGTCCAACGGGACAGAGCGCAGACAACTACGAGAACATATTTGAATCCTCTGCATCGTTCCATCTGGATATAATCCATCTGGAGTACTTCAAAAGGATGATTAGGAGTATGAAATCCACCCTGTTCTACGGGAACGCTTTTTCCTGGGTTGAACTGACAACAGATCATACAGGTACGAACCTTTTGTTTTGCTGCTGCTCGTAAATGTTTATTGAACCAAATGTGTTGAATGCTGTCTAGCATAGCTTTTTCTCCTAGATGTGCTGGACTATGTATAGTGTTAATTATAACTTGGACCATTGAATCAGGAAGGAACCATACAGACTTTTCCTTCATCATCCATCCTTGGTCCGTTTGGATCCCTCCTAATTCAGTCCATTTCTTTATTTCGTCTGGTGTAGCATGTGTCTGTATGTCAATTACGTCAAGAGTAGGATCTTTAACTGTCATACAACGTGTCGGTGTCGGGACTATTGTCTTTGTCATGTCGGGGGTTTGAGTTTGAGCAGTCAGTTTAGCTGTTCTGTCGGCTAGATCATTGCCTTGGGAAATGATATCAGTAACCTTCGTATGAGCCTTACATTTCATAATTGATATTTCAGTGGGTAGATGTATTGCATCTAATAATGCATGAATGAGGGGTCCGTGCTGAATGTGGGCACCGTGGGAAGTTAAATAACCTCTCTCTCGCCACAGCACGCCGAAGTCGTGTACAACTCCGAATGCATAACGTGAGTCAGTGTATATGTTGACTTTTTTATTCATGGCTTGAATACAGGCTTGTGTCAGAGCGATAAGTTCTGCGGCTTGAGCTGACAAAGTGTTTATGCGATTAGTTTCAATGACTTCAGTATCCGTTGTGACTGCGTAAGCGGCTACTAACTCTCCTGTACTTGTTCTCATGCATGAACCATCTACATACAAGGTCAGGTCTGGATCTGGCAATGGGACATCGGTTAAGTCTTGTCTGGGTTTTGTTGTTATTGTAATGACTTCAATACAGTCATGGGCTAGTGGGTCTGTTCCGATTACAGGTAAAAGTGTGGCAGGATTCAATGTGTTACAGCGTCTGATTTCTATATGTGGCTGAAACAATGTAAGTTCATATCCTGTAAGTCGCGCTATAGTCAAGTGTTGTGTTTGCGTTCTATTTACAAGAACCTCTACTGCGTGTGGTACTTGAACTGTCAATGGATGTCCTAACACTATGGCATCGCTTTGTCTGATTGCTAAAGCTGTCGCTGCTACTGATTTCAGGCACGCAGGCAAAGCCTGAGCTACGGGATCTAATGTACTAGAGAAATAGGCACATGGTTTGTGTGCTCCTGCTTGATCCTGTGTGAGTACTGACATAGCAGTACCTTCGCGTTCTGTAACAAAGAGTGTAAACTGTTTTCTGTAACATGGCGTTGCTAAAACGGGTGCTTGACATAAAGCTTTCTTTAGGCTTTCAAAAGCTTGTGCATGTTCCTGAGTCCAAGGGAGAACAGTCGATGTGGCTGCCTCCTGGGTTGTCAACTGAATGAGTGGTTTTGCTAGAAATGCATATTGCGGGATCCACTGTCTACAGTATGAAGTGAGGCCTATGAAAGCCCGCACCTCCTTTTGTGTCTTGGGTATTGGCATGTTAGCTATCAACTGAATGCGGTCTGGTGTAAGCTGCCTTCCCTCCTTGGACAGCGAGTGTCCAAGATAAATAACTCGCTGGACACAGAATTGCAGCTTAGAAGGGGACACCTTGTGCCCCTTTTCGGCTAGAAATTGTAAAACTGTCAGTGATGCTTTTTCACATTCGGGTTCGCTTCGGGCGGTGATCAGCAGATCATCGACATATTGAAGCAGAGCAGTGTTAACTGGCATGTGGATACTGTCAAGTTCTCGTTTCAGTGCTTGGCTATAGATGCTGGGGCTTTCTGTAAATCCTTGAGGTGCGCGTGAGAATTTAAAGCTACGCCCATTTAAACTAAATCCGAACAAATATTGACTTTCCGGATCTATTGGGACGCTGAAAAAGGCATTCTTGAGATCAATTACAGTGAAGAATGTTGCTTCGGAATCAATAGCTGTCAATAATGACGAGATATCTGGAACCACAGGAAATTGTGGCACAATGCATTTGTTTAACTCGCGCAGATCAATAACCAATCGGTATACTGGCGGAGCTGTAGGATCTGTTCGTTTAAGAATCGGAATTATTGGTGAATTACATACATTGGAGTCTGTTTCTACAACTACTCCTTGGGCAATAAGCTCTTCAATGATTTGTAGTAAAGCCACTACAGCATCTGGTGGTAACTTGTATTGTCGCATTCGTGGTAGCACCACTCCTGCCTTTAGTGTGACTCGATATGGTGTAATACTCATGCAACCAACATCAGTAGGGCCTTGTGCCCATAGATGTGTAGGTAAAGTCTGCAGTCGGGGATCCATGTCTCTAGATACATAGTGACCTTTAAAATCACGTAAAAACAACCTTACTCCTTCCGGAGAACAACATATTATGGCTCCTAGAGCTTTCAACGTTTTTATTCCTAACAGATTTTCTGGGCATGATTTAGTAAGCAATAAATCTGTAGTTCGGGTCAGAGGTCCTATCGTAAGTGGAAGAGGCTGTGACACTTCATTAACAATAGGTTTTCCTGAAAAACCAAGGGAAATATTCTGTGAGCCTGAGAGGGGTGCCCCTGGAACTTCACTACGTTTTATGGTCGTTCGACTTGCCCCTGTATCGAGTAGAAATTTTCTATCTTGGCCTAATAATTCACTATGTACATAAGGTCCTTCTTGGTCTACTGGGATTTCAATAAGGGGTAAGTCAACTTCCCTCTCTAGGCTTGTTCATGCGTAACGCTGATACTCGGGATATTCGTACTGTGCGGTCTGATACATTTGTCGTGTTGTTGTCTGTGTGGCAGCAGCAGGCAACGGTGGTGCAGCTGGCACAAACTGTATTGGCTGTTGTGCGGCTGGCATGGCCTGGGCATGCTGCGTAGCTCCTTGTTCATTCTGATCTTGTCTTAGTGGCCGTGATCTTTCTTGTGTTTTACCTATGGCGATATTATGTTTTAGCACTGGACAATCGTGTACGTAATGACCTGGCTTTTTACAATAATTGCATGTCCCTTTTACAGGTCCTGCTGAATCGGAATGTGTCATACCCTTTTTATGTCCTTCAGCTGGAACTGTCTGGGAAACTAGCATTTTCATTTTCGTGTCTTTCATGCGTCTGTGTTCATGTTCTTGTTCCTCTTTAATTCTATTGTGGTGGTACTGTAACATTTGTAACATTTGTGTTGGAGTGTTACCTTGCCAGGTACTCTCGAATTTTAATACTCTATTCTTTACTGGGGGCAGGGCATTTTCCACTAATTTTGTTACAAACAGATGCGGGTATGATTCGCTACTTGCTTTTATGCCACTATTTATACCAAAACATTTCTCGAATCGGGCATAGTAATCGCTAGTGTCTTCATCTTGCTTCTGTTTACAGGCTGAAATTGTACCCCAATCTTCCTTTTTCGTAGTTAATAAACGTGGCAGTACCTGTACTAGTAGACCTGGTAGTGCTTTAGTTTTGTCCCCAAGCCCCGAACCTGGACCTCGGGCCCTTTCTTCTGCTTCTAATGCTGACCATTCTATCTTTTGATCACCTACCTCCCACTCTTTTTCCTTGAGTTTCTCATAAATGCCAGCAGGCATCAACACCTTTAATATTGTCATAACGTCGGGGTAGGTATACTCTCCCATGAGTAACATGTCTTTGATTTCTCGGTGAAAACCCGCTGGGTCTTTGTCATGACTGGGTACTACTTTCTTCATTTCCAACAATTCTATTTTCGATATAGGCGTATATACAAATACACGTTTAAACTCATTGTCCTCGCCTTTTATTGGGTGTACTTCTCGTAAGGGATTCTGTCTATCCAGGTGATACGTCGTTCTTTCCTTGACAGGCAATGAGACATGCTCTGAGCATACAAAAAGAATATACTGCTTTCTAGATACTAGAATTTCTTTAATTAATTTGGTACCTGGACCTCTCCATTTCTTCATAAGCAATTCAGTCAATATGTCAGGTAAGGGACCAGGGTCCGAATGCTGACTCTGATATAGTATAATGAGTTGTTGAATCATATAAATCCCAGCTAACCTCTGCTCATCTGGGGTGAGATTCAAAAATGTGCGTACTACTGTCTCATCACTATATTTTCCGGGACTGTCCACCCAGTGGACAGCTGCCCTTGCTAAATCTTGTTCATCCATAGAATCGAGAAAATGATAACCCCTTCGTTCTCGGAGTAGTTTGTCGGCGGTTTGGAACGAATGCTCGTTAGACCTTATATTAATTATAGGTATTTGAAAATTCCTGTTATTATCTGGACATATCGGATGTATTGAGTCAGTATGATATCTAGTCTGATTCCTATTACAAGATCTTCCTCTACCTACATAGGCTATGGTGTCCGACTGTCCTGTGGGCAGTCCTGACCCTTCTTCCTCGTTTTGTTCGAACTCGTCTATCTCTAATCGCTCTTCGTGTAGGCGTTCTATTTCTTTACGGATCTTTCGGCACATGGCTATTATACAATTTTGCTTATCGTGTCTCCCTTCTGATATATTCTGGCTCCATCTTGTAAGAATTTTCATTGCTTCCGGGTCTACCCCCGGTCGGTCTTGATTTCTGATCACACAGTTTATGAGGAAACGTAACAGTTCCCCCTGTATCTCTACTTTCTGGTATTCCATAGCTCTGTAAATACATTCTGGATCTCGCCCCGTTTGGACAAAATGATATATATTATCTAGATGCGCAGTCATTCCTGGTAACTTCGCTAAATACACTGCGGCTCGTCTGATACGCAATGATGCTAGGGTCATTTCGTCCTCTTTTCCAGGCACCGGGTCATATCTACAATCTATAAGAAGTTCCTTAAGCGTACGATCACTTACGAATTTGGGTGTACGTGAATGCGCTGACTCTTGAAAAATAAGTTTATTTATTCTAGGTGGCGTAGAAAAAATATTGGTAGCACCTCCCGTGGCCCCGTCTGGGGCGTCGGGTGTGAAAGGATTCGTCGAACGTGACACAGCAACTATAGGTGTGGACTCAGCTATAGAAGTACTTGTAGGAACAGATGCAGAAACAGATGTGCTTGCCGGAACTTGTGACTCGATTTGTTGCTGCAGGGATACGGGTGCTGGATCTTGGTGTTGGACCTCCCTGGTATGCGGTCTACGTGGGGCGGAATTAGCATACTCGGGTGCTGCGTCATCTAAATATGAGGAAAGAAAAACATCTTCTGCGGTTCTAGGATGCCCCTTAGGATGTACCTTGATTGGGAATAATGGGGGTGGCAAGTCTTTCGGTATCTCTGGAGTAGCCTTAGGTAATCCTTCGGCCAGAAGGGGATACATACCATTCATAAGGGCATTTCTTTGTCTGTCTACTTGTTCTGATTTTACTCGGATACCTTCCTCAATTAATAGATTCTCTCGAACTTTATTGGAATTCTCTTTACTCTTCTCTTCCTGTCTACGTGCTTTTTCTGTTCGTCTATGTGATTCTTTACGCCATAATTCAACGGCGTCTTTCTGTGACTGTCTGACTTTTCTTTTCCATAACTCTTCCTCGACTTTCATGATGCACTCTGCATCCCAGGTTCCCGCTGTGGGCCACCTCTGACTTTCTGGTAATCCCTTGGTATAGTCTACCCATAAATCAAGAAATAATATAGCGTCTAAGCCATGTTTGCGATACATAAAGTGCCCTGGAGTGTCCCTAGGAGGAATAGGGACGGCTTCTTCGAGAACCCCTTTTCTGGTAGTGATCTGTCTTAATTTCGAAAAGAGCGGCATATTGAGAACTGACCTTATACTTGATTTTGACCTGATACTTGAATTTGAACAGACTTAATACAATAAACACGATAATGAACAGTCATTCATACCACGATATACAGAACATACTTAAACACTTTAAACATTTAACATTAAACCTTTAACTGAAACAACAATGATGATCGTCTGCATAACTAAATCACCATGCTTAATTCTTGACACTAACTAGACAATAACTAGATACTTCGGAATACTTCGGAATACTTGATATACTGCTAAACAGTACAGATACACTGCTAAAACAGTGCAGACCGGATTTGTGTACCCAAACCCGTCTTGACCGGCACAACCTATGTGCACGTCAGAAATGCCTCCCCAGCAATGGTACTCACCGGGTAGCTTCGGAAACGGAAGGCCTCAGTAACTTGAACTTGAACCGGACCGGACTCGACTCGACTCGTCGGACACTGGGCTTGGCTTCGGACTGGTGGGTCTCTGTATACCTCGGATCTTGCTCTCTCAGCTAGGCTCTGGTCGGGATACTTCGCACTTCTCACCGCCTCGTCTGGGTGTTGATCGCAGTCTCAGTCGCCCCCGCTTGACCGGAGGGAGATACAGGAAATCCTGCTGGTACGCGTTATTGTCCGTCCAGCTGTGGCAGGAGACCGGGCCTGCAACGCACCGCCGGCGCGTGAGATGAGAAAGTGTCCCTGTTCGGGCGCCATCATGTGGTAAATAAAAATTCCTTTACCGGGACTGAATTTGATACAGGAACATAGTAAAATAGCTCAGTAAAATGAGAGGCAGAATCCGTGATATTAGAGTTTCGGAATGGGCTTTATTCCAAAATGGCCGACTCGAGTCGCGGCCTTCAGGTTCCGTCACCACGGGGGTTCAGGAAGTGAAGTACATACTTTATTGACAAGAAGTAACTTTTATAGTCCATACATTATAATGAAGTGAATACAGTAGGCGTAACAATTGATAAGGAAATTGACGTTTGGGCTGCGTAACCGAAAATGGGTGTAATAATGAGTAAAAAGGAACATGATTGGTTATGACGTAATACATAGGTGGATCTATAAGATAATACTTGGCATTGATGCGCGCGCATCAGCATGACGTGTAATTGACGTGTAACTAGGGGGTGACGGGGACTTGACATTTAGCTCTACATGTGGAGACGAGAAGTCTGGGGGGTCAAGTCAACCTAATCCCAAATCATATCTAACATCCTATGTTTAAAGAACTATGTTATCCATAAAAGAAGGACTCTCGGACAGAATCTATTCTATACTGACTGTGCGTGCGTGTACAAGCGTCTAAGTGTCTACACTGAATGCGAGGGGGTAGGAATATTCCATGGTAACAGGGCTATGAATTACTTGCATGAGGACAGAGAAGTTGGGCCTTTTTGCTTGGTAACTGGAGGAATGTTTACTTAAACTACTAGGCAGGAATGCATCGGCTGAGGGGGAAGCAGATAATTCGAAGGTGAAATACAGTTCTTGGCAGAGAGTAGGCTGATGTCAGGCTTCGTGAGCCGCGCAGAGAATGAGACAAAGTTCATGGTCACAGATGCAGGCTCGGACTGGAGCTTTCAGAGGCAGAAGGCAAGAGGAGTTTTGATGACAGAATCAGGGCCTACTTGCCTGGACTGTAAAGTGGCATAAGTGAGCCATATAAAGCCGGTGGCCTTTCATATTTAAGAATGGAATATCCGGCCTATTCATGGCGGATCTGGCAGAGGACATGTTGACGGTGGGCATACATGTATTTGCGTCTTCATAACTGGAACTGGAGGGAACATACATGTACTTGTGACATGCACATAGAACCGTTGGGGTCCAAGATAGGGGACATAACTGACCAGAAAAATCCACATTTCCACAGGTTCGTGTTTTTCTCCACTTCTTTTCCAACCTCCTACATTTTTATTTTTCTGTTCTAAGCTCCTCGGTATACCATGTCTCCTGTTTGGTGGCGGGGTATAGTTTGTGTAGTTTTAGAGGTGCTATTTTATCAATTGCTTCTTTAAGGGAATTGTGGAATTTGGTTAAGACGGTCTCTATACTGTCAGTCTCTGTGGGAATGGGCTGCTTCCATTCCTTTTGCAGTTCCTCTACGGTGACTTTATGCCACTGTCGACGCCAGACAGGTGGTAGGGAGTTTTTATTGGAGGGCTTATCCACCTTAGATATTGAGAATTCCACAATGAGGTGGTCGGACCAAATTATTTGACCTGGGGAAAGACATTGTACCTTGGGGAAATTGGTGAATACCAGGTCGAGAGGGTGACCACCTATATGGGTGGGCTCGTGATTTTGCAAAGTCAGACCGAGGGAGGATAATTCAGAAACCAGGGAGATTGTTTCAGGGAGTGCGGGATTATCAACGTGGACATTAAAATCGCCAAGAAGAAGGAAATCTTCTTTTGCTTTAAAATGTGGGGCCAAGAGTTCCAATAATGCAAGGGAGAAATCTGTAAAGGGCCCCGGAGGACGATAGACTAAGGCTCCTTTCCAAAATCTGTTTGTAGCATATTGCATTTTAAAAATTATTATCTCAAAGAGAGGGCTGTGCTTCTGTTCTAGTGTTATGATCTTCAGATGTTCTTTATGCATGATGGCTAAGCCACCACCTGTTTTCTCTGGGCGATCAAAATGGACAAACTTATAGCCAAGAGGAACCGCCACAGCAATGGCAGGGACCGTATGAGGTTTCAACCAGGTTTCCGTTAGGAAGCAAAGATCAGGTTGAGTAGTATGTATTAGGTCCCATACCTTAAGTTGATGTCTAGGTAGGGAGCGAACCTTTAGGAGAAAACACTTTGTCCGCTTTGTCCCTTTAGGTGGAGTTTGTTCCCATTTATCTAACATCTCAGTGCTGGGTTTTATCAAAGAGGCTTGGTATTTGCAATATATGCAAGAGAAAGGGCCCTCTGGGCATGGCCAGGAGTCTCTGAAGCAGTCTGTGAGAGGGGTTGGTCTGAGGTGTAACAGAGTTTGCGCCGAATACCTGATGTGGGGTGCCCTTGCAGAAGTGATAGGCGTGGGTGTCGGGCCCATGGCCCCTGGTCCCGTCCTGTCGCAGACGGGCGCAGACGGGCAGGACTCTGGCACGACTCCGGCACAGATCCGGCGCGTCCGCAGTACACGTCCGCTGCGCGGAGTCATAGCCGTTCTTTTTAAAGCGCTGCTAGAGCGCGTCACCCGCCTGGCCCACACCCAATATGGCCGCCAAAAACCGGGGACCCAGCCCTCGGCGTCGATACTCGGCCGGGGGCGGTCCGGAGGCAGGGGAGGGGGGAAGGAACACAAAGTGCTTAGGAGCGCTATGGAAGTCTCTAAATCTCTCACGCTTAGTAATCAAGCGATGAGAGTCACACAAGGTTAAAAATTCAAGGAGAATGCTAAAATGCACAAAGTGAAGGAAAGAGACCTCCCGGCTTCCGCCTCAGGAGGGGAAAGGTTGCTTCTGTTGGTAAGCACTGGAGGAGGCACACTATTTCCTTTTTAAAGCGCTGCTAGAGCGCGTCACCCGCCTGGCCCACACCCAATATGGCCACCAAAAACCGGGGACCCAGCCCTCGGCGTCGATACTCGGCCGAGGGCGGTCCGGAGGCAGGGGAGGGGAGAAGGAACACAAAGCGCTTAGGAGCGCTATGGAAGTCTCTAAATCTCTCACGCTTAGTAATCAAGCGATGAGAGTCACACAAGGTTAAAAATTCAAGGAGAATGCTAAAATGCACAAAGTGAAGGAAAGAGACCTCCCGGCTTCCGCCTCAGGAGGGGAAAGGTTGCTTCTGTTGGTAAGCACTGGAGGAGGCACACTATTTCCTTTTTAAAGCGCTGCTAGAGCGCGTCACCCGCCTGGCCCACACCCAATATGGCCGCCAAAAACCGGGGACCCAGCCCTCGGCGTCGATACTCGGCTGAGGGCGGTCCGGAGGCAGGGGAGGGGGGGAGGAACACAAAGCGCTTAGGAGCGCTATGGAAGTCTCTAAATCTCTCACGCTTAGTAATCAAGCGATGAGAGTCACACAAGGTTAAAAATTCAAGGAGAATGCTAAAATGCACAAAGTGAAGGAAAGAGACCTCCCGGCTTCCGCCTCAGGAGGGGAAAGGTTGCTTTTGTTCAGATTCATACATGTCTTTCAGATTCTTGATGAGCAACTGATACATGCAGTTTTTATGCCATAAAATCAGAACCCCATTCTACTTACCTAAAGCAGAAGAATTAAACACATTGCCCACCCAACATTTCTTCAATTTGGAAGCATCAGATTCAGAAAGATGCGATTCTTGAAGTAACGCAATATCAGTTTTCAATTTAGCTAGATGGGGTAACACCAGTTGCCTTTTAATAGGGTTACTTAGCCCTTTAAAATTTCATGTAGTAACTCGGAATGTAACATAAAAATAAGAACATGAACAATCAATATGCCTACGATATTGAAAATAAAATAAGAATAAAAGCAGAAATGAGAGAAAGGAGTGAAAGAAGTAAGGCGTTTGTTTATAGAAAAGAAGCATGGAAGAAGGAGTAATAAAGTAGAAAATAGGAAGAAGAAAATATTGGAAATGAATCATAGAGGAAGACGCCAGGAAAGAGGAAATAAAACAGAGAACAAAAAAACAGTACAAGTCATACAGATGATGACTGAGGAACATACCTACTGTACACAAAGACGGAATGGGGGATGGCGGCACCAGGACATGACGACGACAGTACTCGAACTCCACCGGATTGCAAGGAAACTTTGAATGGGAAAGGATCAACACATAAAGGAGACCATATGGAGAACAGGGAGCAGAATATAAAAAACACCTGTATTGGGAAGAAAAGGGACAATATGAATAAAATACTTTATAAAAGAAGGTAGAGAGAGCAAAGAGACAAGAGACTAGTGCATGAACATCATACAAATCAAAACAAGAGCGAAACAACATTCAATGAATTACAAAGAAAGGAAACAGCCATGTAAGACAGAACAAAATAACATTCAGGTAGACTTTGAAGTGTCCATGACTTCTGCGCCATGAAGCTGAAGAAATTCCTGTAGTGCAGCCGGATCCTCAAAAGGTGTAGTCTTATCCTTGTAGGTAACCTTGAAAAGACATATATGAATTAATCCATATCTTGTATTTATAGATCTTAGCTGAGGACGTGGATCAAGGAATGTTTTCTGACGGTCAGCAGTGACTTTAGCTACGTCCTGAGAAAAATATAGTCGATGGCCCTCCCCCCCCAAATTTTTTTTTACTTGACCACCAACAAGACTTGAAGGAGGTCTGTGTATTGTAGGAAGAACATGACAACCTTTCATATTTTCAGGGAGACCGTAAATGCGCAGATTGTTCCTGCAATTTAGATTTTTCAAATCTTCAGTGTGCTTTTTAAGAAGAGTTATTTCTGATTCCAGAGCAGAGATACATGAGCAAGTAGATTGTAAAGCTTCAGTTTTTTGTTCCACAACTAGTACCAGTGAATCCAATGAAGACCATTTGTCATCCAAATATTGCAGAGTCTTATTAGTTTCCTCTATGAAGGGTTTCAAGGCACAAACTTCTGCAAGAATTATGTCCAAGGAAGCTGAGGAAGGGTGCACTGGAGACGGAGGGTCTTTTTTTTTGGACGCTTTGTGGATACCACAGATAACTTGCTTGAAAGCTACGATTTTGGAATGGCGCCAGGTGTGAGGTCAGGTTTATGAGAAGGATTGCCCTCCTTGTCATTGTGGGTAGAGTCTGAATCAGAGTGCACAGTGTGTTTGGTGGAAGCTGAGAATTTAAGGTTTCTTAATCTCCCCATATAAAAGGGAAGAAGGTTTTATAAATCACTGCGTAAGTACAATTGTGTGGTAAAACCTTCCAAAGATGAAAACTAAGTTCAGTCACAAAGTTAGGGGAGAAAGATCATAGCTCCAGAAGGGCGCAGCACACAGGAATATATCAGGAAATTGCAAGGTCGAAATCTTTATCAAAATAGTTAATGCCCATATATGAAGATTATTGTCAATTTAGCCAACACATAGTGAAAAGACTTATCCGCAAAAAATGAATCACCTCGAGTATTAAGTAGTCCAGTAAAAAATATTAATCATGCTCCCCTTATTAATAACATGCCAACAGCACAGTATAGAGGTGAAACACGATCCAATTAGGGTTATTTGAAGTAGCAGGGGCACGATAATGTGAGGAGAGGCTGTTTCAATAGAAAAAGGGATGTGCTCGCCTTCCAAAATGGCGGGTGCAACCTCACTTAAGAGGAGTAATTCCCTGGGGCCATTACGGCCCTAAATTCGCTGCAACATTGCCTGTTAAGGGTTCCAGCGACTCACCATTGTTAGAGGGAGAGACACCACGAATCTCGTCCCTTGGCGAGCGCCGCAACGGTTTCTATTTGTCACAGCGATTACCTGGTCCGGCGGAGCTTTGGTTGGTCATGCCACCTTGAATTGGCACCAAAGCCATGCCCCAGACCATTAAATTTGTAATCAGATGACAAAGGCGAAAAGAATAGAGAAAGAAAGATTTCTGAAAAAGATCTGATTTTTTCTTTTGGTCATTTACGACATGCTTCTCTAGTGTGTTCAGGAAGAATGTTTCAGTCCTAATACACATCATTCGATCGGGAACCAACCACAGAAGAAGAGTTAAACAATCAAAAGAGTGGTTTATCACAACTCTTTTCAGTTTAAAATGACAAGATATGACATAGGAGCACTCTGAAAAAATAGGAGAAATATTAAATATTCGTCTGAAGGTTAAGAAGTAATGGAATTAATGAAATAATTAGGCATTTACATTCAAGTATTTGGCCCTGATAGAGAAACCAGTGACTGAGTATAGGAGAAGGTAGAAATACACAGACTGAGTGAATACTAAATCCTTGAACACTTTTGCCAGCAAACCATCAACCTCATTTATTTCCACATTAGAGCCTGATGGGCTTTTGAACACTCAGTGATTCAGTTCCATTCCGATGGCGCTGGCCATCACTGTGTCTCCCCGCACTACAGATGCCGGCAAGCATCAAGCTCCTTGTTTTAGTGATAGCACCTTGGTCACTGTTGAATACAAGCTCACTTCCAGGACATAAACGTGGAGTCTACAATCTAAGTACTATCCATAATCTATACTATCTATAATTGGCATCTGTTGTTTTCAATGATAGCCTGGTCAAACACCTTAAATCTGGCCTAAAATGTAAAAGCGCATCTACTGAAAGCACCCCATGTATGAGGGGTGAGGAGTGGCAGTAATTTTTGAAGATCATCTTTGATGCATATGTTAGCATTATTGGGACACACGATATTTTGAGTTTTTGGCAACTAGAGGCAGAAACACATTTATTGTTCCCTCTCACATATAGCCCACAACTGTCCATTACTGGCCCATTAGATCACATTTGAGAAGCAGTTGGAGAAGCCAGCTTAAAGACTGCTAGAGGATTCTTGCAGGCAGATATAAACCCACCTATTGATGAGCCCATGGACAGCAGAGCCGCAGATATCTGTGAGAACGCTATCCCTGTTTTTTTTTATTGGTTCTTAATTACATTTTTAATTTTTAAGAATTTTTATAATTTAATTTGATGTCTATGTCTGTGTATAAAGCATTCCCCAATTTCAGGTCTTATTACAGTTCTGCGATTGCACATCTAACATCATGATGAATCCAATAAGCATTTCAAACAGTGAATTTAACAATAACCAAATGAACCCATCCCACACTCCCAATTCAGAGCAATAACACCCAACCAATAGAATATTGAGCTGTGGCGACTAATGCAAAGTCTCATAGAAGAGAGAGAGAAAACACATGGAATAAAAAACAAAAAAATCCCCATAATCAATTTTTGACACCAACACCAAATATGTGCCAAAACTTCACCAAGAGGAATGAGTGTCTTACTTGAGAGTCCTATCATCGCTCTTTCCATGCATGGCATTCCACCCATTGCCCAGATTCTGGGCATTTCAATCAGGTCTCTGCAGCTTTGTACTTTTATCTGCTCCCACCACAGAAAAGATGATCAGACAGCTTTGATGCCCGATAGAAACCCATCTCTATTACCAATCGATGTACTCCTTGCACATCATCCTTTTTGGGGCATGTAAAGCACCCACTGCTGCTATTGTCCACTTCCCTATATCTTTAAACCATAACATAATCTCAAGTGCAGTAGGTGTCTTCCATTCCTTTGCTATATTCTTAACTCTATCCCTATTTAGCATGACACAAATTGTTAATTTCTTTGCACCTTGGTCCAAAAAGTGTATCCTTCCATACAATGCCGCACTCTTAGAAAAGATTGTGGTTAAACTTGTTGGATGCACAGGAAACATTTTTGACCTGGTAGAGGGACAGAGACAACTCTTTCATGGCAGTGGATGACTAGAGATACACCATGGACCATGGTGACATGGTGGGTCTAGTCTTATTTGACCTATCTGCTGCATTTGATGTGGTGGACTGTAATGTCCTGATGGTCTGGTTGGAAGAGAAGTATTATACCTGGGACCAGTGGGAACTGGATTGCATCATTTCTCCATGGACAATCAAAGTAGACCTACGCCTTGCTAGAAAAAAGAAACAGATTTGGCAAGATATTACCTGAACCCTTCTATAGGCCTCCCACAAGGCAATGCGGCAAACACCAAATCATATGGTATCCATATCAATCAGGATATTTCTTTCCAATTACAGATAAACAAGCTCACTTTATCTTGTTGTCATTCCTTGCATCAAACAGGAAAAAATATAATTTACATATCCAAAGCTACTTTCTACCAGAGTTCTTTTGGCTTGTGTGCTCTCAAAAAATGACTCACGCAAAAAAACAAATAATCCAAAGCTTTGCAGTCTAGAAAGATTTTGGATTTAGAAAATGTGATCATGTTATTCAGGCCAGACAGAGCCTCCCTAATACGGTGAAAGCTTATGTGCTATTCATGAATGACCAATATGCCGACAATTCACAATTCTACTTGAACCTCTCTTTGCTTCGAGCATCCAATGCTACAAACACTGTTTGCACTTCATCCAGACCTCGATGTCCAGCAACTACCTCAAGCTCAACCCAAGTAAACCACAATTCCTATTATATTCCAAGAACACCAAACAAGAAACAGTATAAACCTGGCTCAGTAACGTGAACATGGATGGCTTCGAATTCCAAGTTTCATCAAAATCCAAGTGACATGAATTCACCCTGGAGACCAACCTCACCATCAAGGAACACCAAAAAAAACAAAAAGATGTCTGTTTACTAGTTCTTTCTTCTAAAGAAGAAAGTGACTTCAGAACTGCTGTTTCTGCCATTGTGCTTTCACATCTGGAAGGTGGTAACACCCTGCTCCATGAACTCCAAGGCTCATCACTGGGCATCCTACTTGCTGCAGCATGTCTCATCCAGACATATGAGCAAATATGATCCCGAAGGAAGTCCATTGACTTCCGTTGCCATCTGGGACCATTTTAATACAAAGCGCCTTTATTTGCAAAGCCATAATGACCAGCGCCAACACTTATCTTGCAAGCAAGGACACCATATCTTGTGATTCTCTGCATGCTAACAGCCACGACCCCATCAAACAGATGTTCTGGAACAACATACCTGTATTCATTAGGACCGCCCCAAAACTTCTCCAAATTAGGATGGAGTTGAAGATTCACCTCTTTAAAGAATACTGGGTTGGCATATTTACAAGGTGATATCGCCACTAGAACATCACTTTTAGCGACGTTCTGGTGGTGATATACCCTTCTCCATATTTACAGAGGAGCTTTTACGCCACCTTTTGTGACATAACCCCACCTTGTAAATAAGGCCCCTTTACACGCATCACTTAGCATGAAAGGGGTGTGCCGTGGGTGTTGCTGTGGATGTCTAACCACTCCACCCATTGCTTTTAACGCTGCCCCAGATTTAGAAGGAGGTGTAAATCTGAGGCAACAACAAAAACTACTGCCATGCAATAGCAGGCATTAGAATAGCGAAGCAAGGAGAATACTTTTCTTTCTACTCGTTTTTGCTTTTTCTATGTGTGCTGCACTCTGCAGCACACATAGAAAGAACAAAATGTCAGAGACACCTTCCTGCACACATAAACAATGAATCCATGCTTCACAGACACCCTTGCACTACGGTGCAAGGGTTTCTGCCTTGACGCAAGGCAGTTAAATTTAGTGCCAGCACTAGGGAAACCACAGGGGCATGAAGTATTCTTGAGAATAAAGCGCATCCCTGCGTTTGGAAAAAGCAGAGGGGAGCGCTGTGAATTTATTCTCTAAAATATGCCCCATTGTATCACAAAGTATTAACCATCTATAACCCAGCTACTTCTCCTAGCAGCATTGCCTTTATGCTTGTCTTTGACTTTACAGCACTCTGCTGCTTTTGACTAGGTTCGACTACAGAAATAGCACATCAAGACTGCTTGCTGTATGGTGCAAAGGGGCATATTTACAAGCCCCCTTTGCCACAGGAAAGCCACTTTTTATTACATTTCTGTGGCCATAGGGGCTTCCCCTTATTTACAAGGCAGCGTTAACCCACGTTAAGCCACATGAAAGACACTTTTTATTACATTTCTGTGGCCGTAGGGGCTTACCCTTATTTACAAGGCAGGGTTAACCCACGTTAAGTGGCTGAATGCCGCCTTGTAAAAAAGGCACCCTTTCATGCTATACTTAGTGTGAAAGGGGTGGACAATGGGTGTTGCGGTGGGCGTTCCACTGCAACCCCCTCTTCACCTCCTCCCGCCATTGAGAAATCATGGGCGCAGCGTGAGATTTCCAGCGTTTCGTCAAGAGGCGCTTAGCTAGCAATAACACTAAATCTACACATCCTGAGCTCTGTGACCCTGATGTGATCTATTCTTGCCATGCTTGCAAGTTCTGCCTTAACTCCAAAGTTGACTCTAGGTAGGACAAGGTGCTACGGGCGATTTAACCAAAGCCTTCCAGGTCCGTCAAATTAAAAGCCTGCCTTATTAATTGTAGATCTCTGCCGAAACATGCATTAGACATCCATCAGTCTCTAACAGATAACAACTGGGATCTCATGTTCCAGACGGAGACTTGGCTTCGGGGAGACGCTAATCTTGTGGTAGCTTTAGCTATTCCCCAGGGCTATGGTATAATATGCGCACATAGACATGACAATAGACCAGGTGGTGGGTTGGCGATCATTTATAAAAACACTTGGGAAATGACGTTGCCCAAATTTGACCAGATAGGCAGTATTGAAGGACTTCCTTTCTGTATTAAATTATCGGCCTCCACCTCCTTTTCGGGGCTTCTCCTTTATAGACCCCCGAATTGTTGTCACAGTGCCTACCTCTTCCTTGTGGATCACATTGCACAGGCTACCATACGCTACTCTAATTTCACCATCCTGGGTGAGCTAAACCTTCATGTGGATGCTCCATCTTGCTCTCATAGTGCTTTTTTTAATCTCTGCACTTGCAGGCTGCAACTTGATCCAACTAATCACATCCTCTACTCTTAAAGCTGGTCACATACTAGATTTGATTTGCTCGAATATATCAGACCTCTCGGTCCTTCCCCCTGAGCCGGTCATCTGCTCGGACCATTTCTTGATCCCTTTTCAAGTACATCTGACTGGTGAATTAAGGGTCTCGTCCAGGCCAAAAGAATTAAGAAGGAATTAGAGTAGGGTATCCCTAGAGTCCCTGACCCCACTCTTGATAGACTCAGAGCCCTTCTCATCTACTAATCTCACGAACAGCATCATGAAGCTTAATGCATGGGTTAGTGACGCCCTTGATATAATGGCACCCTGGAGACCGGTTACCTCAGCAAGAACCTCCCCTTCTGCGCCTTGGTTCTCAGCAAATGTTAGAGCCAAGTGAATGTAAAAGGCTGGAGCGCAAATGGAGATTACTGTACTCTCCGGAGGATAAAATCTGTTATCGAGCAGCACTTAAAGAATATCGCAAACTACTCTCCCGGTAGCTAAAAGAGATTTCTTTACTGAATGTATTGCCAGTGCCAAGAACTCTTCAAGAGAGGTTTTTAAGGTTGTGAAGTCCTTCACTGACCCGACAGCACTTACCCACCCTATCACTTCATCAAAGGAATTTTGTAATAAATTATCGGATTTCTTTGAGGAGAAAATATCCCAGATCTATACAACTTTCCCAGCAAGACATCCTCACTCTGGAGAGGGCATTTTTAGTAGCCCCAGTGACACTCAGCCAGTGTTCTCTGAATTTGCTACTATCTCATTGGAAGCCTCTTTGGGGGAACTCCAGAAATGCAAATCCGGGTCACCTGGCGACCCCTGGCCGGCGAAATAATATCGCGCCTTGGCTGAGCTGTTCAATCCGCCCTTGAATGCCATCCGGAATTCTTCGCTGAGACAGGGGGTCTTTCCAGCAGCCTGCAAACATGCATTTCTTTTCCCTATTTTAAAGAAAGTTAATGCTGACCCTACAGTCACCAGTAATTATAGGCCTATTTCTCTGTTGCCGGCCCCTGCTAAAATTCTTGAAAAGCTATCGCACCAGCAGTTGGTGGCTTTTATTGAGTCAAACGGCATACTCCATGATTCCCAGTCCGGATTTTGCCCTGGTTTTAGCACAGAAACAGCGCTGATTGAGATGGCAGATGCCATCCGATGGGCGGTAGAAGGGGGCTCGGTGGTCATGTTGATACTACTCGACCTGTCAGCAGCGTTTGACATGGTGTCCCATTCCATCTTACTGGATCGCCTAAAGCAAATCGGCATCTGGGAGACAGTGCTTCACCGGATCGCATCTTGCCTACATGGCCGAGTACAACAGATCTCAATCCCCCCTTACACCTCCACCGCAAAACCACTCAAGTGGGAGGTACCAGAGGGGTCGGCCTTGAGCCAGCTACTTTTCAACATCTACTTGACTCCGCTCGCGGAGCTCATCGACGACACTGGGATCAAAGTGACATCTTATGCCGACGACACACAACTGATGTTTACTTTCAGTGGAGTGTCCGCACCTTCCTCTGACTCTCTGAAACTATGCCTAAAAAACATCTCTGCATGGATTAGCACTAACTTTCTTAAACTTAATGCTGACAAGACGGAGGTCTTGTTTTTTAATCAAGCGGTAATACCCTCCTCAACATTATGGTGGCCAGCTGACTTAGGACCCCCCCCACTCCTAAGGACTCAGTTAAGAATCTAGGAGTTAGGTGGGACAAAAGATCTGTCCCTTGCCACCCAGGTTCAACAGGTATCTGCGGCCTGCTTCGGCAAGATAAAAATCAGTAGGAAATTCATTGATTACTTGCCTGAGTCAGAACGTAAAATCATTGTGCACGCCCTAGTCACTTCCCACCTTGATTATGCTAACGGTCTCTATATGGGTCTGCCAATTGGTCTGATCTGTAGGCTTCAGATAGTGCAGAATTCAGCGGCCAGACTGGTCTGCAAGGTTCCCCTTCGCAAACGTATCTCTCCGTACTTGAGACAACTGCATTGGCTACCGGTGGCCAAGCGCATTGAATTCAAGGTTCTTACGTTTGCTTTCCGGGCACTTCAAGGAAGGGGGCCCAACTATTTGAGAAAGAGACTTCGTCCTTACCAGCAGAACAGATCTCTTAGGTCTAACCACAAACAATACCTTACCACCCCACTTTTTGCGAAAGCCAGAATTGGGGGAAGGACTTTCAAGGTGTGGACCTCTAAATGCTGGAATAACCTTCCTCTTCAACTACACACATTGCAGTGTAAACAAGAATTTAGAAAGACCCTGAAAACTTGGCTCTTTAGTCGTGATGACTAAGGTATATTGACCACTTTCTCTATCAATGTCCGTGTTAGCACCGGGACACCCCATCCGGGGTAGCTGTGTGCTTTATAAGTTTCTTTATTATTATTATTAAATCCACAAATCTTGACAGCACCTTGGCACTTTTGGGTCTGGAGAATAGACCTAATATGCAGTACTTCATGGAGTGCCAATGGTCCAGGTCGGTAAATTCTGACGGTAGCAGTGACCTGCATCCAGTATGGGTTCAGCCTGGGGCATTCTCACAACATGTGTAAAAGTTTGGAATCAGGTGCATGACAACGAGGGCAAGTCGACGATACTATGGGGAACATGGTGTGGAGTCTGTGCGGAGTGAGGTATGCCCTATGTAATATTGAAAATTGTATAAATTTGAAGCTGGAGTTGTGAGAGATCTTCCAGGGGTATTCTCTAGGAAAGTCAAATTCTTTATCTAAGAAATTCCGTTCCAGGTCCCCTTTCCATTTGACTCGTAAGGAGGTAAGGGGGTCAAAAGATGTGCACAAATGTCCCAACATAGCCAACGGACTGAGGGCATATTTAAAAGGAAGTGGCAGAGCGCGGAGTTAGCCTCCTTGGCTTAACGCCGTACTCCACCACTTCTGAAACGTAGGGCTGCACAGTTTTACAAGAATGCGGCACAGCCTAGCGTTTCCTCTTGCACTGGCGCTAATTTAGCTGCCTAGCGCTAATGCAAGAACCCTAGCACCATAGTGCAAAGGTGCCTGAGTTGAGGGGAATGATGATTTATGTGCAGGACGATGTCCCTTCCTGCACATAAATAATCTGAAATAGGGTTTTGAAACGTCTATGTCTGCAGTTTAATGTAGCACACATAGAAGTTGCAAATGTCATTTTTTTAATCACTGTTTATGTGCAGGAAGAGACACATTCCTTAGTTTTATTGTTTGAAATTGCTGCATGTTTGATTATTGCGCTGCATACCAAATTTCACTGTTTTTTAAAAAACTTTTAAACTCACGTTACCCTACCTGTGCACCTTGCTCTCACTACCGATTGCCTAGCGCCTTTCCCCGGTCCACCACGGATTGTTCCGCTTGAGTGGAGGGAAATCATGGTGCAGACCGGAAGGGTAGTGCCTGCCTGACATCTCGCACTTCCCAGGTCAGCATTCTAGTTCTTTCAGGCCCTATAAAAACGGATGCTCACCTCAACGCGCAGCGAACGCGCTAGAAGACGAGTCACTGTGCCTTAAGCTGGTGAATGAAGCGCCTGGTAAAGGGCTATATTAGCATGGGTTAAAAATATTGTATCTGGTAGGCCCTGTTTATGGATAAAATCTTACATTAGCAGGTGTTAAAAATAATGTATCTGGTAGGCCCTGTGTATGTATAAAATCTTCATGGCTTAGCAAGGTGCCCTCTGCAAACAGGTCACCGACTGTGCTGACTCCCCCCGTGATCAAGGTTGTAGTCTGTTTGTCGTGAGTATCCCAGATGCAGTGGGGAGACATCTCAGTGGTACATTCGGAGCATAAAGTAGATTTGTGGTGATGTAATGGAAGGCCATCTTCCAATATGTAATGACCATTCGCAGCAATACGGGGCTGTCATTGAGGAATGTGGAGCCTGGACATACAATACGGTGTAGTGTGCCCCTATTAAGCATGGTGCCAGTATAGTCAATTTCAGATAGGTTACGGCCCGCCAACCAGTAGGAAAGCCATTGCAGCTGTCCCACTATGCAAGAGGATTTCAAATCTGGAGTGCCCATCACTCTCTTGTCAGGTGGGAGTTAGAGCTTGGAAAGGGCGACCCTACAGCTGCCACTGGCCCAATTTAGGTCAATTAGGAGGTTGTTTAGCAGTATAAAGACTCCGGCAGGAACAAGCACTGTAATGTTTACATAATGATAAAGTAAATGAGGCAGCATGACCATTTTAGCAAGGGCCAATCTACCCACCACTGAGAGTGGTAAGGTAGTCCAGAAGCCCACCTGTGATTTGTGGATTGCAATAGTTTAAAGGAGATTGTCCTCCAACACATCCTGCGCATCTCAGTAAATCTGGATTTCCAAATAATATAAGGTCCTAGGTGTTATCTGCATATTCATTGCTCCGAACTGCAGAGGTGGTCGGTTTTAAGTATTTTTGAATGAGAAGGCACAGGATTTATTAGCACTAATCTGTAGACCAGAGGGTGATGCACAGGCCTTGAATCACCCAGCCACCTCCATCAGGTTCATCCAAAGATCTGTAACATACAAGATCATATCATCAGCATACAATGATATTGTGTGGGTTGTGGGTCCGAATGGAATACCCCAGACCCGGGTGTCCTGCCTTATTCATTGTGCTAAGGGTTCTAATTCTAGAACAAAAAGGAGTGGCAATAACGGGCAGCCCTGTCTTGTGCTGTGATGTATCCGATACGGATCTGAAATATAGTGGCCCATGCAGGATTGTGCTGTGGGAGCTGCATACAATAATTGCACCCAGTGAATTTAAGTGGGATGAACACCAAACAGTTTAAGAGCGCCAATCATAAAATCCCAGCTTATAGTATCAAAGGCCTATCTTAAGTCTGAAGAGAGACAGCCTGCCCAGCAAAATTGCCCTCATACAGTATCCATGATCTGGTGTAACTGGTAGATATTAAGGTGCATATTAGCAACGCTTTGCGATAACTATCGCAAAGCGTGCTTAGCGTTCCTTTTCCTAACGCCCGCTATCGCAGGTTTTTATGGCAGAGATATCACGTTATTAGCAATGCGTATCTCCAAGGCGATAAAAATTCCTGCGATAGCGGGGAAATCACCGTTTTGCCGGGAACATCGCTGGTTTTCCAGCGATTTCCCTGCAAAACGGTGATAACCTTGCTGATACGACCCTGTGGTCGTATCAGCAGAATCCACCCCCTATGTAAGGGATGGGTAAGTCAGGATTTTAGCAGACGTTAGTTTATGGAGAAAACAGCAGTTTTCTCCAAAAACTAACGTCTGCTAAAATGCAAGGGCATCCTTGCTGATAGCGCAAAGCCGCGTTATGGTTGTTCTGACATGTAGTGAATGTCAGGAACGCCCACTTTGCATCTCATTAGAGATGCAAAGGTAGGCGGAGTGAAAAAGGGTGCTGACATGCGAATATGCATGTTAGCACCCTCTTGCTGATAGGGCAATGGTTTTATCTCTGCTTTTCTGGCTTTTAAAGCCAAAGAAGCGGAGATAATGCCCTTGCTGATATGCCCCAAAGTGAGGTATTACGATTAGGGACAAAGCCACATTGATCATTATGAAGTTGTTTGGGAAGCATGGGTAGGTATCGGTGGGCCAGAACCTTACTGAAAATTTTGTATTCAGTATTAAGTAAAGAAAAAGGCCCTTAAAAAGTCGTGTCAGAAGGCTCTTTGTTGTTTGGTTTCAATAAAGAGGTGACCAGCGCTTTTGCTGTAGTGGAGGGCAATCTGTCATTCTTCTAAGAAGTTTTAAAAAGCTTAAGGTATGCAGAACAGCCTTTGGTATGAAGGGGTTGCAAGCCTAAACAGACCACACCAAGCTAGGAATAAACAACAGTAGTGATATAAGTAAGGCGTGACGATGTTGGATGCCGATAATTAAAAACAGAAACAAAACTGTCTCAATACAAGGTCCAGCGCTGAAAACTCGTTCGACCCGAACTGTAAAAGAAAACAGCAATGCTGTGCAATCGCCCTTGAGGTCCATGAAGCGCAGCCTTTGATCATGCATGAGGGGCAGTGGTATAGTCGGTAGATGACCTCTTTCTGGCCCCTTGTGTTACATAGCGCGAAGAAGTATCATATTAAAGGACAACAACTGACAGGCCACACTTTAAGCAACGAGTTACAGTAAAATATGCGAAGAAGAACAAAGGCGTACGATAAGTACAAGCAGTATGTGCCTTGCTACATACATAGGATAGTTTATGCCCATACAAGGTAAGGGAGGCTCCCAACGGGGGGAAACCCATGCATCTGTGGTTAACATGAGGGCAAGGAAGTGCAATCACAGGCTTATATCAAATCAGGCAGAAGCTCACCATGTCCCATTCCAGGGGGAGTGCAGAGCCTCCCCGAGTGTCAGAGTTTCAGGCCCGTAGGGGTGGGTACCCTCAATCATAGTATGCAGACAAAAAAGATTCCGAAGGGAATAGTGCTTACGATAACCTTAGCCCAGCCAATCATAAGTCATCTGTGGGATAATCGTGCTGAACTGCCCCCCGAATCAAAGTCCGAAGCACTGTCCTGTGTTGAACTGGGGCTGACAATAGGTCGGCTGGGGTGGGGGGAATATGCAGAGAGGAGACAGCTTTCTGGCTTTCAAGGGCCTGCTGGGGGGATGGGAGCATTCTAACCCCTTTGCTCCTGAGTGGTCGCTAACGTCGACTCCGGGGTGGATGTGGTGCCACCGACGCCGTAGATTCCATAGACTTGGGTCTTTTAGAGTCAGGGCAATCTTTCACGTGTATTAGAGAGTATTCCATCCCTATCTTTATAATTCAGCATGCGGGCCACAATCATTCTTAGCGGTACTTCGGGGGAGGCCTCCTAGTTAGGACTTATTGCGCCCTCTCCACTGTGTACAGATCCAACTGGGCCTCCGGCACCGCCTGGGCATGTAGCCCATCCTCAATGTTTTGTGTTGCGTAGGGTCCTTCCTTTCCCTACGGCATGCCAATAATTCTAACATTACTGAGGTACCTTGCCCCTCCACATCCCCGGCATGTTCCTGTAGTTCCGCAACTTTCTGTTGAAGGATCACAGTTGTGGATATTTGTTCCTTCTGTTGTGGTGTCGACAAGGAGATGGCAGCTTCATTCATTTTGACCTTGTCATTCAATTTGTTGTGATCATCTCTGAGGAGGGAAATTTCGGTGGTAAGTGCGCTGAGGCAGTCCTAGATGGCCACTCTAGAGTCACGGCTTTCTTTGAAGATAATATCGAGCTTGTCCATATGAGGGTTTGTTAATGTTGACGGGACACACTCCTCAGGAGTCACCAAGGAGAATCCCTCAGATGTGGGGGGAGCATGTGGGTGCACCTGTGGTTCCATTGTTTTGGCCCTGGTGCGGCCCATCCTGCGTGGGCAAGGCTGGCGAGACCCACTGTCTATACTGTAACAAGTGGTCAGGGGGCCTGGTCTCTCCGAGCTTGTGTCTAAAATCAAGGCCAATGCCCCATCACCTCCAACTAGGCCAACACAGCTGGAACACAGTTTATTGTGTTGCTGTGTAAAGATGTGGTTATATAGGTTTCATCCAATGAGAAATTCAATGAAGAAGGTAAGTTTCAAATGAAAGTTTATTTCCATAAACAGCATTCCACGGGAAGCACAACCGCTGAGTGGCTATTCAGCAGTTGTAGGCTTCAGAAGAGAACAGAACCTCGAGAGATGCACCTTCAAACATAAACATGTTTGGAAGTGCGCACGCCAGAGGATTACAACACAGCATATGGAACACGGTGAACTAAAGTAATGAACGTGAAGAAAATACTGTAGCAGAAATACATTGCATGTGACATAACAAATATGGAAGAATAGCCCTTTACATCATCTCCCTTCCCATAAAAAATGAAAGGAAACTCTGAAATAAAGAATAACGTTTAGACATATAAAAATCCTTAAATCTTACAGGAATTGAACAATTACAAGACCATCTATGTGACTCTGAAGCTGTAGTTGAAGGAGGGGTGTTAGCAAATTGAACCATGGAAGAAGGTTGTTCGGTTGCAGATGTACTCATGCAAGAACATTGTTCAGGAGCAGAAGAATTGTCAGATAGGGTACCTAGAGGGAAATGTGAACAGTCATAATCGTATTCATGAGAACGCTTGCAAACAAGAATCCTATTGGCTTGTTCAGGTAAAATCTTAACAAAAGCTCTTATTCCACCACCCTTTTTTGCATTGCATGAGCCATAACAAATATGGAAGAATAGCCCTTTACATGCTGCAGGCAGGGCTTGGCCATGGGGGAAGCACCAGGTCTGTCTGGATCAGTGAGGATTTCCCCTTCAGCATGATATTAGGCGTGGACCAACAGTGACCAGAAATCTGCGGTATATTGGAGGCCATGTAGGTTTGCCACACAGGAGGGTTAGTATCATGAGGTAACCATGGACATCAACGGTGCCAGTGCAGTAGTGGAATTGGTGGTGGGCCTCTTTGTTAGTCTGCACACCGACAGCGGGTTAATGAAGTGTTGCACGCTGTGGTGTGTGACCTAAGCAGGGCCACCCCGTCGGCGGGTGGATCAAGGCAAGCACAAGGGAAACGTGACAGGACCAACAACAGGGTCACCTCCAGGTCCACACACCTGAATCACAGTTTATTGTGTTGCTGCTGGCAGTGCTTGGCCTAGGAGAAACACCACGACTGGCTGTGATTAGCGTGGATTTCTGCTTCAGCATGATATTAGGCGTGGACCAACAGTGACCAGAAATCTACGGTATATTGGAGTACATGCAGGTTTGCCACATAGGAGGGTTAGTATCATGAGGGAACCATGGACATCGAGGGTGCCAGTGAAGTAGTGGAATTGGTGGTGGGCCTCTTTGTTAGTCTGCATGCAGACAGTAGGTTATTAGAGTGTTGCACTCTGCAGTGTGTGGCACGAGCAGGGCCACCCTGCCAGCAGGTGCAGCAAGGCAAGCACAGGATAAACATGGCAGGACCAATGACAGAGTCACGGGTGTGGTGATAACACTCTTCCCGGTCCACCTCCCCCAGCATCAAGCTGCACCGCCATGTGAGTAGGCCATGCACAGGGGAGAATCAACTGGACCCAGCAATAGCTCGAGCACAGCAACAATGCCCTCAACTGCCCGCGATCTCCAGCACCAGTCAACGCTGTTGTACCAGCAGGCCCAGCATGCGCGAGGTCTCTCCTCACCTACCGGTCTTCAGATTCTGTTGGAGGCGGGCATCGGTGGGTCATCCCCGGTCAGCCAGACACTGCTTTCAATTGCTTTGAGGGGGCCGCCGCGGCCCAGTCTACCTCCAAGGTCCGGGTCACCAGCCACCGACCGGTCACTTCACACACTAGGCCCCACCCAACCCGGGTAGGCCACCTCTACGTTTCTTGCCCCATGGGGGCTCGGATTGTATGTCCTGTGGGGCAGGCGCATGGGCTCACCACAAGGCATTATTACGGTGCACAGATGACATCAGGGAGCTTGGTCGCCTCCTTTTTTGTGCAGTGGCAGCGCTTCCTCGCAGTCCTAGAATGTAAGCTGCGCCAGCCAAGTCCACACGACCAAGCTCCCAACACGTCTGTAGGGACTCGCAAGACCAGGAGGCTAGTAGTGCTGCTGTGCCCGGTGATTATTAGGTGCTTAGATGCCTCTTCTGATCGAGTGGTACAGTGAGATAATCAGGCTGGCCCACGGAGCTCAGCGATTATGCTGCCACCATCTTTGGCAGTTAGCCCCCTCACCCATTCTTAGGAGCAGATTTACCATTCTTTCACGCAACGCAGCACAGCAAGTGACCTCGCTACACTGCGTGAAAGGGCAGAATTGCTCCATATTTACCATCCTACAGCACATTCCTGTTCTTTTCCAGTGCTGATGCACTTTTGGCTACCTAGCGCCAATGCAGGCACCCTTAGGTCATGTTCAAAGGGTTCCTGCGTTGCAGGTAGGATTGTTTTTGTGCAGGAAGGGACATCTTCCTGCACAATTGCAGCACACTTCGAAAGAGGAAACAACAAGGAGAAATATGTATATTTCTCCTCGTTGCGCCTCTGGTGGGAGGGCATACAATTCTGACGCATTCTCTGGTCGAACAATGAGCCAGATTTACGACTTCTGGCACATCTCTGCTAATCAGCAGAGATGTGCCAGAAGAGTTGCGACGCATTTGCCCACCCGTGCGCCACCACTGATGCGCTGCATTTACAATGCAACGCACCGTGGCACTCGGATGGGCAGATGCGTGGCGCATCCCCCTTCGGAAAGGCGGCACATTGCTGGAGTTGCGTCGCAAGCGCAACGCAGCTCCAGCAGGCTCGGGGGTGCCCTATCCCTAACATGCTGCGTCAATCCTTACGCCTGCTTCAAGCAGGCGCAGGGTTTTGACGCAGCATGGCCTTAAAAGTGACTGAGTAAAATCTTGTAGATTTTACTCAGCCACTTTTAGGAGGCATTCCTGCGCCGGAACGCCCCCCCCCCCCGCACCAGAATGCCTACAAGTGGCGCAGGGCTTTACAACATGACGCATCTCCCAGATGCATCACGTTGTAAATACCCCGCAGCATGGTGCTGGCTTTACGCCGCCGCTGCGTCACAAAAGTGATGCAACGGCGGCATAAAAGAGGCGCAAGGGGCTTGTAAATCTGCCCCAATGTTGGTAAATCTGGGAATGTGTCAGAATTCATTGGTGAATGCGTGGGAACACCCATGCTTCACACATGGAACACCTCCTTGCCACAGAGTAACACAAGTCAGTGATTTGTGCTGTGTTACGTTACGCACAAGGTGACCTTGCGTGGCTTGATAAATCTCATTTAGGTTTTGCGTCGCCCTTGCGTCGCCTTGAGATGCAAAACCTTACTGTTATCCCACATAAAACCTTTTGTAAAATGGTAGTCCAACCCACATCTGAACAAAACCCAGACTTTTCTGCAACATACATATGGTAAATAAGTACATCCTGTTCATTCTGGATGATCATCAAGTATTTCATACAGTAGGCCTCTGGTCATAAAGTCTGACCATAAAGGCTTCACAAGGTGGTTTGTCTGTCTAGACATAGTGCACATTTTTTGTGGTAAGACGTTTTCTAAACGACAAGATAATACTTCTTGCTGGATACTGTAAATCCAACCATTGCCTTTTTTGCATCCACCTTCATTTTGATTGGCCGGTACCCATAGACTGTGGGTGAGACAATGACAGAGGTTCTGCTACATGTGTACCAAATGAATAATTGGTGTTCTGCTGCACATCTGTTGGTCATTGTCCTGGATTTTGTCCGTTTTCCTGTAATTTAAAGCTTTTGTAGGTTTCCTTTGGGGAGTGAATATAAACAGTAACAATTGAGCATATGAGCTGAATATATTCAGAACAACCGAGCAAATTATGCTATCTGTTCAAAAATCATTCTTAAGTGAAATATGTAGTTCATAAAGGGAGTTCATGGAGTATGATGCAGCCGGGAAGAACCACAAAGCAGAAAAAGGGCCAATGACGTGTCTTGTGTCTTTGTGTATGCGTTCCAAGTTAATGAAAGGATCATTTGGTGGGTTGCTCAAGACATGTATATATATATATATATATCACTGAAAAAACCATAGGTTTCAGGCACGTTATAGTTAGGAATTAGCATTTAAAAAACCTTAGAAATTCACTGAAAAAACCATAGGTTTCAGGGGCGTTATAGTTAGCTGGACTTTTCACTCGTACAAAACTATTGAAATTCCCCCGTTCTAGTTAGTTCAGCTAACTATAACTCGCGCGCCCGCAATGCATTGCAGATGACGTCACATATTACATCACTCATGACATGGTCAGTGACATCACTCATGACATCACTGATGACCTATGGTTTTTTCAGTGAATTTCAAAGGTTTTTTAAATGCTAATTTCTAACTATGCCTACAGAGATAGGACATGTGAAGAAAGAAGAAAAAACGCAGAGAAAGAAAAAAAAGAAATGCAGAAAGAAGCAACAGAAGTCCTCAAAGATGAAGAAAAGTGCAGGAAGAAGGATAACGTGCAGAAAGAACAAACAGAAGAGCAGAAAGAAGCCTTGTTGCAAAATCATCCTGTACCCTCAACTTTTTCAGACGGATACTGGTGGTAACTGAGTCTGACTAACCAGTCCTAGAGCCAGTGCTATGTTAAAAGACACTCAGAATACAGTGAAAACACCTACATACACTAGGGAACACTATGCGTTGGGGTCCCCCTGTGATCAGCATGACCTCCTCTGTAAGCCCCTAGTATATAATAGGGCAGGGGATTAAAACTACCTCTTAAAACACGCCACAGGGCGTGTTTGCACACGTCACCTCAGGCCCCGTCCCCTCACTTCCCCACTGTGTAAACACTCCCTGTGCCCGTTTTAAGTTGGGAGAATAAGTCCCCTTGAATCCTGATGGTCCCTAGGGTCCAACTAGACCACTAGGTACCTCCAGTAAGCGCCACAGAGCTGCGTTGCAGAGAGATGTAAAAAGGGGAACGGCCTAGACCACCTCTCTGCAACGCAGCGGAGTGGTGCTTACTGGAAGCACCTGCTGGGCTAGTTGGCCCCCAGGGTCCCTCAGGATTGAAGGGGAATTATTTCCTCAACTTAAAACGCGCCACAGGGCTTGTTTGCACACGTTAACTCAGGCCCCGTCCCCTCCCTTCACCACTGTGTAAACACGCCCTGTGGCCGTTTTTAGTTGGGAGATTAAGTTCATTTGAATCCTAAGGGTCCCTAGGGTCCAACTAGCCCACTAGGTACCTCCAGAATGCGCCACAGAGCTGCGTTGCAGAGAGGTGTAAAAAGTGGCACGGCCTGGACCACCTCTCTGCAACGCAGCTCAGTGGCGCTTACTGGAAGCACCTGGTGGGCTAGTTAGACCCCAGGGGCCCACAGGATTGAAGGGGAATTATTTCCCCAACTTAAAACGCGCCACAGGGCTTGTTTGCACACGTTAACTCAGGCCCCGTCCCCTTCCTTCACCACTGTGTAAACACGCCCTGTGGCCGTTTTTAGTTGGGAGATTAAGTTAATTTGAATCCTGAGGGTCCCTAGGGTCCAACTAGCCCACTAGGTACCTCCAGTATGCGCCACAGAGCTGTGTTGCAGAGAGGTGTAAAAAGTGGCACGGCCTGGACCACCTCTCTGCAACGCAGCTCAGTGGCGCTTACTGGAAGCACCTGGTGGGCTAGTTAGCCCCCAGGGGCCCTCAGGATTGAAGGGGAATTATTTCCCCAACTTAAAACGTGCTATAGGGCGTGTTTGCACACGTCACCTCAGGCCGCATCGCCTTCCTTCCCCACTGTGTAAACATGCCCTGTGGCCGTATTTTAAGTTGGGAGATTAAGTCCCCTTGTATCCTGAGGATCCCTAGGGGCAAAATAGCCCACTAGGTACGTCCAGTAAGCGCCATTGCAGAGAGGTGTAAAAAGGGGCATGGCCTGCACCACCTCTCTGCAACGCAGAGCAGTGGCACTTACTGGAAGCACCTGGTGGGCTAGTTGGCCCCCAGGGTCCCTCAGGATTGAAAGGGAATTATTTCCCCAACTTAAAATGCGCCACAGGGTGTGTTTGCACACGTCACCTCAGGCCCCGTCCCCTCCCTTCACCACTGTGTAAACGCGCCTTGTGGCCGTTCTAAGTTGAGAGATTAAGTCCCCTTGAATCCTAAGGGTCCCTAGGGTCAAACTAGCCCACTAGGTACCTCCAGTAAGCGCCACAGAGCTGCGTTGCATAGAGGTGTAAAAAGGGGTGTGGCCTCAGAACACCTGTCTGCAACGCAGCTCCCTGGTGCACACTGGAGATACCTGTTGGGCTAGTTGGCCCTCAGGGACCCTCAGTAGTGAAGGGGAATTCATTACCCAACTTACAACTGGCCAGGGGGCGCGTTTGCAGAGTGCTGCAAGGAGTGGGCGTGGCGATGCCGGTCTTTTATTAATTTTATTTTTTTAAGAAGGAGGGCTGTGTTGCCCCCCTTCTTTTTCTAATTTACTGGCCCTGGGGACCCCATCCCCCAGGGCCTGCACCCTAATTTTTTTTGTTGAAAAAAATTAATTTGGCCCTCTGAAGACCTTAATCGGCCCCGGGGACCCCAACACCCGGGTCATGGCCTTTTTTTAATTTAAATTCTTTAGGAGGGGCTGCGTTGCCCCCCTCCTCAGGCCACTTATGGCTCCGGGGACCCCATCCCCCGGGGCCGGCCTTTGTTTTTTATTATTTTAAATATATATATATATTTATAGAAACACCTAGGACATGCTGGACAAACCGTATGTACCTATCACCATGACGATTTGCGTGATATTCATTAAAAGGCAACTATGCATAGAATGAATCCACATGGAATGTATTTACACCGCTAGTGAAGCTCTGACGTGTCTGACGCCCTACCGTGCCTAACCCCGGCGCCCCCGCCGGTGGGTACTCTCCAAGTAGACACCCTTGTCGTTTATTTATACAAACATGGGTAGCTATTGACGGGCACATTTAATATAGACGCACATCAAGCCATTCAAAGGCGATTCGACAAAAATTCGACCAAACTATGCAAGAAACCCCCCTCACGGTTAATAAAAAACACATCCACCGCCGGATGTGTAATACTTTTTATTTTACTCTCTGGAAAGGAGATGAACCTCACTTGAGAGTCACAGCGTGCTCCTGGCTGAGCCCAATGCTGTCTTACACCCACCAGTGCCCGCCGATTGCCTCACACCTCTGTGTTGTATTCCACTAGCTAGTGCGTATGCTATGACACTCTCTAGCCCATGTGCACTGTAACACCACCCCGTGAATATGTCATGCCACACTTGCCTTCGCACGGGTTATATTGCCCCAACTAACGTGCCTTTCTCGATGTGTATGTTATAACGCACAGCGCTATGCCATACATATTACAATCTGGGATCCATATCTTTGTCACAGTGCATATGCAACGTTACACTCCCCAGCACATATTTTATATTACAACTTTAGAGACTAGTTATGTTACACAACACTGCCCTGTGCATATTACACTCCAAGGCGCATATCGCATAGCATGCGCTAGTGCCTGTGCTATCTCGCGCTCTCCAACGAATCTGTCATTGCGCACAATGTATTGCATATTTTATTTCACGCCCCGGTTCATCTTATATCACACTGTTTGGTGCATAGTTTATACCATATACAACATCTAGTTTTCATTTTCAATCGTGCTCTCAGGACTATGTTCCATATAACACTGCGTCCACCTACCCTTTTCACGGGCATTACATTTTGCGATGGGGGTGGAGGGTCAGGGGGTGTTTCTGCCAAGTGAGCCCGGAGTCACAGTCACAAACGTCCTCTTCTTCCTGAATAAAAGTGAGATTATGCTGCATACTTGTTCATATTTTAAGTAGTTCGCACAGACACACATTTTAAAAACAATAAAGTTCCTAATACCCACCTTCTCTGAACAGTTAGCTTGCTGCCCCATCCACCTCCTCCCTATCCTCTGTTGTCTGAATCCATGGACTAGCCTCCACCCTCCTGCCATGCTTGGTCTAATGTGCTGTCACTGCCCTCCATTTAGCATGATGTACCAGTCCACTCCTCCTGCCCTCCATTGCCCAATTCTATGGCCCATCATTGACCTCCTGCTTAGCCTCTGTGCTTAGCTTGCTGCCCCTATTCTCCTTCCCCCTGCCCTCCGATGTCTTTGTGCATGCCCCTACTCCATCCTTTTTGCCCACTATGTTCCATGGACCTGCCACTCCTATCTACTCTGAGTGTTCTGTTGAGCTGCCACTCCCCTCCCACCTGCCTAGCATTGTCAGATGAGTGTAACCTGTCCCTGCCACCTCCACCCTGCCTGTCCACATGCCATGCCCTTATCCCCTTCCTCCTGTCCTCCATGGTCCATTTTACTGCCACACCCTTCTGCCCTCCCTGATCTGTTGTGCTGCCAGTGCTCCTCCTGCCTGCCCCACGCGGTCTGTTGTGAGGCCCCTTCCCCTGAACTCTCTTGTCTGTGCCCAGGTCCTGACCCTCCCTTCCATCCTACATGGTCCTTTGTGCATGCCCCCTGCACCCTCCTTCTTGCCCATCATAGCCATTGTGATGCCACAAACCCTCCCGCTTGCCATGCATGGTCTTCTGTGCTGCCATGGCCCCTCCCACCTTCCCTGTGTGGTCAGCTAGCTTCCCCTGACCCCCTCCCTCCTTCCCTCCATGGTCTGTGTGTATGCCACCATAGTCTCATTGTTGCTCTCCATGGTGTGTCTTGTTTCTAGTGCCCATCCTGCCTGACCTCCATGGTCATCTTGCTGCTCCTGCCCTGCCACCTTGCCCCCAGCCCACTGTTTCCATGTGCAGACCCCCTATTCCCTCCCTCCTGGCTTGTCTGTTCCATTGTAATTCCCCTGATCCGTCCCTCCGGCCCTTTATGGTCTGTTATGCTGCAGCTTTATCTCCTGTCTGTCCATTATGGTCAGCTAGCTACCATTGCCTCTTTCCCATCTGTTCTCTGTTATCCATGTGCATGGTCCTGTCCCCTCCCTATTGCTTTCTATGGATTGTTGTGCTGCACTCCCGTCCCACATGCGCTGTGTGGTGTATTGTGCTGCTGCAAACCCTGATGCCTGCTCTGTAGGGTCAGTTTGGTGAACCCTCTCTATGTCCCTCCTGTCCTCTGTTATCCGAGTCCATGTCCCTACCCCAATTCCTCCTGCCTACCATGATTCAACGTACCATACTTGCTAACATTTTGAACTTGGTAAGAGGGAGATTTTGAAAAATAAATGGGGTATTGATTTTCCCCTTTGAGTTACATTGAAAAAGAGGAGATTGTAGACAGGAGACAGATCAAATAAAGCCCATTTGAGCTTAAAAACATTGGACGTTTCCTGGCTGAAACGGGTCTGTTGGCATGTATGGTTGTACTACCACTGCCTCTTCCTTCTGCCCACAATGGTCTATTATATTGCCACAGCCTCTCTTGCCAGTCCTGTATTGTTGGTTTGTTGCCCTTGCCCCCTTTCCACTGCCCTCCATAGTCTGTTGTGCTGTCACTGCCCTTCCTGCCTGCCCAGTGTGGTCAAATTGTTGCCTCTGCACTCTCCTACCTGCCTTCAATTTTCAGAGTTATGCCCCTAGCCTCTGCCTCTCAACAGTATCCCAATGAACAATTAGATTTCTAACATTCTATATTTATTACAAAAGTGTGAAACGCCTGACGTCATCTTGATGTAATCAAAACTGTAATACCTAGAGTATTTCCTTTAGAAATTACATATATGAGAGGGTCTTATTTGCATCAAAATTATGGTTAGTGCTCTAAAAAACTAAAATGAGGACCTATTTTCTGAGTTTTCAAATAGCGACAAAGAACTTTTAAATTATTTGTAATCTTTATGTTTTTTTATCCAGTTGACCACTTGATTAAATGTTGCACCTTGGCGAGAGGATGTGGTGTTACTTCCAGAGCTGCAGACTTTGCAACTGGGGAACCAGGTTGGAGTTTCTGCTTCAGCTCAACATTCTGTGATTGTGGTCAAATCACTTAATCTCCCCATGTCTACAACCAAAATGAATTTGATCTTGTGTGATGTAACCAATGCTCATGTAAAGCATTCCAATACCTGACAAGTCTGCACTATATAAAACTGCAAATACACAAAAAATAAGTGTTTTCCACACTTCTGTCATTGGGCTACATGTGGGCTACATCTGGGTGATATTTGTGCTGCATTTAGGCTCTTTTGTATCTGGTGGCCATCTTGGGAGATTTATTTGTTATGAAGTTTCCTAATTTCCTCATTTACTGCAGTCTCCTCAGTAGGAAATGCTTTCAGTTTTTTACTTTGATTCCATCAAGAAGGTATTCAGATATGTCACAAATTTGCCATAAATTCTGAATATTAGCACTCTAGTTGCTCATTAGATCACTGTAGTAAAGCTACTGCTCACCACGGAAGTCTGCTGCTGGTATTAAAAGTGCATGTTTCAGTATGCATATCAGAATTTTTTAATAAAATAGAAGAGGATTTGAGAAGTCACTCAAAATGTGCCCTAATTTTTCTTTCTTCAGCACTAATCATAATTTCTATGGCAAAATGAACCCCCTCGTTGTGTTCCTTTTTAAATTAAATGTTTTAAGTGTTACCAGTTTATTCCAATCAAGATGGCTTCAGGTGTGCCATTTTTTTTTTTTTGTTTTTTTTTTTTTTTGTTTTTTTTTTCTTTCTTTTTTTTTTTTGTCCTCATCTATGTCATGACTGCAAAGACCTAGCTGAACAAACAAGACAAAACGGGCTTGTGAGATAGAAGGCAAGCAGACTCAGTGATAAAACTGGTAAGGGATGGCTGCTGACCAAGGAGGGCCCAACCCTTGTGCAATTGCCAAACATACATATACAGCCCGGAGCCAAGATGTTAAGCCGGCAACTGCCAATACAGCCAGAACTGACCATTTGGGCAGGTGTGAGCTACGTAAAGCAGCAAAACGTGTCATGGCAAGATAATCATAGGACTGGGGGAAGAAAAAAAAAAAAAAAAAAAAAAAAAAAAAAAAAACCCCCGCTACTTACACAATCCAATCTAGCAACAGCCAGAAAGCTCTTTTCCTAGGATTTCCAGACCTGGCCAAATCAAGTTTCGAGATTTGGAAAATTGATGAACACCAGTCAGATAAAGTAGGGGGATCAGCTTCTTTCCAACGCTTGCAAATTTCCCTACGTGCTGCCAACATACAGTAAAAGATAAGATTATTGACTGGAGTCTGAACCGAGTCCAGAATACCAAAGACTACTAGCTTAAGATCTATAATAACTGAAAAACCCAGAGAAGATGTAAGATTCTTGCCGATAGCGTCCCAGTAAGATGACAATTGGGGGCATTCAAAAAACATGTGGGGGTCAGAAGCGGATATAAGACCACATCGGGGACAAGACACCTGAGCGGCTCCAGAAAACTTAGACAGCCTCTGTGGGGAGTAGTATGCCCTATGTATAGTAAATAAGTGATTTCTTCTAAGCCAAGCTGGCTTAACTACGTCCCACATAACTGTGCAGGATTTTATCCAAAGATCATGCAGATTGCAGCTAGATATCACAGAGCCCCAGAGTTGTTCAGGTAGATTAAATTCCCCGTCAAGTTCCTCAAGTATTGAGTTATACCACAGGGAGATCTCCTTTAAGACAGGTGGTTTGTCCATTAGAAGAGATACCAGTTGACTACTGCCCCCAACAGGCAAATTCTTACAACGAGGATTTTGACTATGAAGAGCCTGTGCCCAGCTTGATATTTGAAGAAATTTAAATCTAGAAAAATTGGGACCTATTTTATTGCTCAAGAATTCCCAAGGAAGCAACACCCCATCAGTAAACAGGTGCCCCCAAACTGATATGCCTGCCTCTTTCAAAGGGGCTGATAGTACATCCTTCGACCAGGCCGGGGGCACCGGTAAATCCCAAATGGGTGCTCTATCTGAATAGTATCCCAAATTAATCGATGATCTGATGTTAAACCAAGTTTTGGCAAAACTCTGTAACACCTTGAGTTTAACCTTCTTAAAGTACTTGGGATCACCAAACTTAAATAAAAAACCGGACTGCCCAATTCCTTCCACCTCCAACATAGTGGAAAACATTGTCCCTATCCCCTGATCAGATGGCATTTTTAAAAGCATACGGGCATGGGATAACTGGAAAGCCCATGCGTAAATCTGTAGATCAGGTCCTGCTAGTCCCCCCTTCTCACGACGCCGCCTTATTTTTTTCCATGCAATCCTAACATTCTTTTTTTTCCAAATGAAAGAACTAATGTTGGCCTGTAACTTGGACAAAGAAAGTTTATCGAAATATAGTGGAATAGTATTAAATAAAAACGTGAATTTTGGCAGTATGGACATTTTGACCAGATTTGCACGTCCCAGAACTGACAGGGAGAGGTGTCCCCAAGCATCCATTAGTTTCCGACATTCCTTAGCAACCACAGATAGATTAGTAGACGCAATTAAATTGATGTCTTTAACAATTCTTAGCCCCAAATATCTCAAGCTTGTGCTAAATGGTACGGTGACTCCAGTCATATCAGTATTCCAAACCATAATTTCGGTTTTTGAGGCATTCACCTCGTACCCCGAAACATTCCCAAATTCAAGGGCTAGCTTAATGGCAGTGGGAAAGGCAGTATTGATATCTGATGTTAAGATCATAACGTCGTCCGCATACAGGGCCACCTTCCTCTCCCATGCTTTGAACTTAAAGGGCTTGATGGTATCATTATCCCGTAATAACTGAGCGAAGGGCTCAATATACAGATCGAAAAGCAAGGGAGAAAGAGGGCAGCCCTGCCGCGTTCCTCTTGTGATTTTAAAGGACTCGGATAGGCCCCCATTAACCAAAACAGATGCCGATGGACATTGATATAAGAGTCGTATGGCTCTGCAAAAACCTTCACCCACGTTGAACTTGGCCAAGGCTCCCGACAGGTACATCCAGTTGACTCTGTCGAATGCCTTGGTAGCGTCCAACGTGAGGATTGCAAATGGTAAAGAGTTAGCAGTAGCCATATCAATAGCTCCCACCAGATCATAGGTTAATTCAAATAGCTGGCGACCCTTTACAAAACCCTTCTGGTTAGGATGAAGAATGTCAGGGGCAACCTTACCCAGTCTCATAGCCAAGAGAGCGGCAAAGATTTTATAATCGGCATTAAGAATGGAAATTGGACGATATGATCCGCACTCTGAGGGGGGCTTGCCAGGCTTAAGTATTAAAGTGATAGAGGCGTTATTCCAGGAGCTGGGAGGAAGTGCCCCTTCCTGTAGTATTTGGTTGAACAGCAAAACCAGAAAAGGAGAAATCTCTTCCACCAGCTGCTTATATATTTCTACTGGTAGGCCATCTGGCCCTGCCGCCTTGCCACTCTTACTTCCGCAGATTACGGCTACCACCTCTTCCTTATAGTATAATAGATGTAATATGTGACGTCATCAGCAGTGCATTGCGGGGGCGCGAGTTATAGTTAGCTGAACTATTTATAACCGGGGAATTTCATTGGTTTTGTATGAGAGAAATGTCCAGCTAACTATAACATGTGTGAAACCTATGGTTTTTTCAGTGAATTTGCAAGGTTTTTTAAATGCTAATTCCTAACTATAACGTGTGTGAAACCTTTGGTTTTTTCAGTGAATTTGTACGGTTTTTTAAATGCTAATTTTTGAATTATTTAATTAAATGTTTTTTTTTATAAAAAAAATAAAATTCCTATGTATTCATTTATATATTATCTGTATCCTTTTATTTGTTTTTGCTTTTTTTTAAAAATTTCATTTAGGATAAAGTTGAACAGTTTTTTTAATTTTTGAAATTAATTTTTCTCCACTTTTTTTTTATATAAATTCTTGGGGTGCGCGCTCTGAGCGCGCACCTAGTACGTTTCCGTAAGTTTTTTGTGAATACCGTCGTACGTTATTTACGTACGCATACATACGTTATAGTGCGCGCTGGGAGCGCGCACCCAGTACGTATGCGTACGTACGTACGCATGCGTGCGTGCGTCGTATGCGCTCCACGCGGTTCACTTCCGCATACGTTAAAATTACGCGCAATAACGTTCGCGTATACGCGTGTTCAACGTATGCGCGTTACGTGCGTGCATATGACGTATGTACATGCGCTCCTACGCGTTCGCGCATGCGTAATCACGAGGTGCGCGCTCGGAGCTTGCTCAGTGCGCGCACCTCGGGTTATATGCTCAATAAAACAACACTTCTAATTGGTTATCATTACTTTCAGTTTCTGATTGTTTCAACACCACACCCAATCCCCTCATGGCAAGTCATGTGATCAAGAATCATCACTTTTGATTGGTTTGAAGTACTTTCAGTTCCAGATTCTTCCCAAACCACACCTACTCCCCTCATTATTAGTTCTGATTCCTTTGGAGAAGGAGCTATTCTGTTGTTGAGAGACAATGGCTGAACAGCAACCATCTTCAGACAGTGACCAGGACACTCTTGAGAGGCAGAGGAGCAGGAAGCAGAAAGACAGCTTTATATGGCAGTTTTTCACTTTTCCAGAGGGACAAAAAAAGGTAAATGCACCTAAAGTTACATGTGTACTTTGTCAAAAAGTCTTGTCACGTGGGAATCCTAACAAGAAGTATTCTTTTAGCATTCACACTATGTTGAGGCATGTTGACAAAATGCATCCAGTGACTTTTCGTCGAGCTTCTGGAGCAAACCCTCCACCAGCTCAACCGACGACATCTGCAGCAGCTCAGCCGAGCACATCTTCGGCAGCTCAGGCGAGCACTTCTTCTGCAGTGGTGCCTTTGCCTTCTTCTACACCTCGTTTTGGACCACCTTGTTTTGCGAGGTTGTCCACACGCTGCACTGATTGCGGTAAACTTATTTCTGTGTGTGAGACCAGTCTTGATCTCATTCAGAGAAAATTTGATGCCCATGAGTGCAGTAGGCCATAGATGTTTTTTCTTTTTTTTCGTTTTTCTCTTCCTGCTTCCCTCCATTAACTCAAGGGCTCTTTTAAGAGCCACTTAAAAACTAAACCCCAAAAATTTTTTGGGGGGATTTATTTATTTTTTTTTTTTGGGGTGCGCGCACCCTGCGTGCAAGCAAGGATGTTTTTTAAAATTTTTTTTTTTTTTTTTTAAATTTAATGTACAAAAAGAGGTGAAGAAATGGAAGCATGAAAAGGGTGGATTGAGAAATACAAATATTTTTCACTTATTTTTTTAAAAAAAAAAAATTATTTGTAAAAAAAATTTTTAAAGTATTTTGCAAGGGAACAGAATTTTTTTTTTTTCTTTCCAGTTCTGCAAAAACAGAAAAAAAGTATTAATATTCAATCATACATTACAAAAAGCATTACATGTTTTTACATATTTTACAAAGCAATTTTTTGCCCTTTTTTTGCTGTTTTCAGAATGTTTTATTTTTCACTTGAAATAGTGAAAACAATTGTATTCATCATTTAACAGCGGGCAAAAAAAAAACAATCTGAAAGATTGTTTAAAAAAAGCCCTAAAACTTTCCTCACTAAAATATACCTTATTAGAAATATTACATATATATTACAAGTACTTTTCTAGATGAATAAAAATTTTCTAGACAAACCGTCTTTAAACCTTGTCGCAAAAGCACACATGCCAAAATAATTTCTGTCAAAGGAGTCCACAATTGTTTTTATTACTTTTCCTTTAGGCCAAATAGTAATTTCAAAATCCTTTTTGAGTGATATCTTCAATTATAATCCTTTAAAATTACAAAAAATGCTTTGTTCAGATGCAGTTTTTGATTTTCAAAATTTAGGTTTCAGAAAAATTAAATAAGAATTGGGTAAATCATAAGGCAAACGTTGCTTGAAAATCAATTGGGAATCATTACACAGTGTCCAGCCTTTTTCACATTTAAGATAAACTGTGTAATGTCCAGAAGTTACAGTAGGTCCTTCATGGAAAATTATTGCAACTGTAACAAAAGTTTTTCCAGAAATTGATAATTGTTGTCCTGTAAACTTCTTTATTAAAGTATCCAATTTTGAACCATCAGCTCTACAACGTTGCATCATTAAAATTACATACTGACCATATTTCTGTAAAAATAATGTGGAAAACATGTCAGATTTACATTCAGAACATTCCATGTTGTGATTGGCATCTTTAACTAATTTACTAAAAGTCACTGATTTACTTTGTGGTAATGGTAACAATGTGAACCTTTCTGAATCAACATTACTACTTCATGTGTTCATACAGTTTTCACAGCAATGTTCCCATTTGTAAGAGACACCAAATAAGTTTTCTACTTCTACTCCTTCATCTTCAAGTACACTCAAAATATATATTAAGAATTCCTGTGCATCTTGCTGGACATTTTCTTTAAACTGTGTAGAACCACAACATACATCTAAAAGATTTCTAACATCAGTAGCACTTTCTATTTCAGTTTTATCATTACTCAGCTTCTCATAAAGGAGACTCAGCAGAGAACACAATCTTTTTCCATGATTTACTATTATCTGTTCTAGCAACTTTTCAAGATAAAATACAACATTCAGCACTACATTTGCATAGCAGTTGACACCAGAGCTATTTTCAAAATGGCAACCAACAACCTCTTCAACACTCTCCTTTTTCTTTTTCCGTGCTATCACATCACTGTCCTTTTTTTTTTGTTCTGTTCATCCACATTACAGATATTTTCAAATCTCCTTTTCCGAGAAACAACATGTTTTTCAATCACAGGATACTGACCTAAATGAGGAGCATAGGTTCTTCTTAATCTATTATACTCCTTTACACAGTTTATATCAGCACTAACTTTTGAGTCATCAAAGTCTATCATAAATAAACCAGATAATGTTTTCACTCGTGACAAAGCAACATATGCCATACCTTCTTTGAACACAGTAGAACCAATGTTTACAAAAGCACTATCTACAGTCAATCCTTGAGACTTGTGAATAGTTACAGCATATGCTAGAGAAAACGGAAACTGCTTCCTACGTACATATTAGTCTTTCACAAGCATGAAACGAACTGAACAACGACAAATGTCTTTAACTTCTATCTGATCAAATTTTATTTTTAACCATTCAATTCCTTCTTTTTTCTGATAATTAATAAAACCCACAACTCTTCCCATAGCTCCATTCACTAAACCTTTTTCTACATCCAAATTTCTCCTTAAAATCACTCGACAATTCATGCAAACATATAGATTTTTTTCTAATCTAGCTGTTTTGGAAATGTTCTTCTCTAGTGAATCCAATTTATTTTTCAGTTTGCCTGTTAATGTAAAAGTAATTCTTTCATGCTGAATTTTGTCCTCTGCTTCCATTTTCTTAATCTCTTCCTTTTCCAATTTCAAAAGTTCCTCATTGAATATTGAGCACTCACGTAGTGTTGGCATTAAGCAGATTACAGTATTTTTTTCAGCAATGTTCTTGTATATTTTCTCTGCAACTATTTCTTCATTTGGAAATAAATTATGTAGCAAACGACTCTGTAATGCTTTTTTGCCAACTTCTGTGAGTAGTCCAATTCTGATATCTTTCAGAATACTTGCATAATCTTCGTCGTTTGCTTGTCTCATATTGGTAGTGAGTTCTTTGTACTCAAAGAACGACCAAATATTCGCATTACCAATGCTTCCTAATGACTTCTTTGTGTCTTCATGTGTCACAGTATTAAATACTGGTTGTCCTTTAACTGGAGTGAGCTGTAAAAGATCTCCAAAAACTATGACGTGTTTACCTCCAAATAACACGTCATAGTCTCTCTTAAGAATTTGTTGCATTCTTAAATGCACAAAGGCAAGCATTAAATTTGAAACCATGCTCACCTCATCAATGATGAGAACTTGCATCTTCTTCAACACTCTTGAAACTTCGAAGCATGCTTCTCCAGTTAGCTTGTGGTATTCTATTTTGTTCTCATGCTCCACTGGTAACATTAGCAAGCGATGTAAGGTAATTCCTTTTATGTTATAGGCTGCTAACCCAGTTGGAGCAGTTACCACACAAGACAAATTTGAAGCTGTTTTTTGCTGTAGGTAGCTTCTGATGACTTTTATTAAGAAACTTTTACCAGTTCCAGCTTGTCCACTCACATACATCCTGATTGGTTCAAATGATGTGCATGAGCACTCTTTCTTTTCATGTAGTAATCCATGATCAATTTTTTTGGTGACTTCTTCATGAATTTGTTTTTGTTCTTCATTCAGTTGTTGTTCCAGATTTAGTAAGTTGATTGAATTTTCCTGTGCTTGATTCATAGTCGTTTCTACTTCAGTCATGGCTACTGCAGCTTCATTTTCTATGATTGGTTGTCCTAGGGGATCTTGACTAAGTGTTCCTGAACTTTGGCTGTCTTGAGAACTGTCTCTAGCTACTTCAGCTGCAATTTTTGCTTCCTGTTCATTTTCTTCATTTAACATTTGGACATAAGTTGTGAAAGTACTGCATTCTATGCTATCTTTGCTAGCATTAAAAGAATCTTCATAGCTTTGAAATTCTCCCAGTAGTTCGTCCTCTGAACGCCATGGTTTAAACAGCTGTAAAAGAGCCAAGTAGTAAAATTCCTTTTTGTCAGTAGTGTCACAACTCAGCTTCCTGTGATTTATCAAACTTCCTTTTGTTTGCTTCACCAAACATCCTTCCTCACCAATGACTTTATATTTTCCATTGTTGATGTCTTCTGTGGCTTTCCGTGAAAAAATGTAGTTCTGCAGCACTTCATAGAGACACATGTTCTCAAGATGATGACTTCTTTTTGGGTAATATGTGTCCAACATGTTTGTTTTCAAATTATCTGTACTTTCTGGGTCATTCTCGGCCAAATATTCAATTTCTCCAACAGATTTCAGTACCCGATATCTCATTCCTGCAAGGCCTAAGCTTACCCAAATTATTCTTCTGGATTTCGAGTAAAGACTTGCAGATGATAACCTATCTGAGCATTCGTAGGATCCAATTTCTCGATGCGTTAACATCTTTAAACTGAAACTGTACAGCTTCTTACTGACAGTCTTCTCGTGAGAAATCTCTTCTCACATTTCCTTCAATTCTGTTTTCTCAGATTTAGTGATGTAAGATGTGACATACCGAGCAACAGCAATAGAATTGTCTGCCACATACTGAATATCCATGTTAGCATTCCACATGGATAAAATGACTGGGTTGTAGTCATTTATGTATTTCGACTCTTCTTTTCTTCTTAGGTTGTATGTGTTTTTGGGAGATTTTCTGGTTATAGTATGTCGCACAGCTGACATAAAACTGTTGACTCTTCCTTTTGAAAGAACAGGTCTAGGAAATCCAAATCAACACTTTGTGTAGAATTTATCTTTGGTCTTGTACTTCCGTCGACAGTATTTTCCACACCGATGACTTTGGAAACGTAAAACTTGTTCTTTTAACTTTTTCTCTTCTGTGCTTTTAGGTATAGCACATGTTGCATATTCTTCAATGAAAGATAACACTGCTTCATCAGCATCTGTTCCAAATTGTGGGGCATCCTTGATCCACAACAGCATATGAATATGAGGAGCACCTCTTGCCTGGTACTCTTTTCTCCAAAAGAAATCCACTACTTCACCAAGAGGTGGATTTTTTTTATTGCAGATGAAGGACATCATAGCCTCAAATCTATGATTGAAATATCTGCAAACATTAACCGGATCCAATGAGCACAGTTCTCCTGCTGTCTTGTATTCAATGTTTTTAATGTTTGAATTTGCCTCTCGTAGAAAATCCAGTAAATCATCCCAAGCGTACTCGGCACAGCTTAGGGTTAGAAACCATGTAGGAGTTCCTAAATTCCGTAACATGCATTTTAATTCTCCATGGCGTCGGTACCAATATTCATTTGTCCCACGCTGACAAGCCATCAGATTGATCAGTTGTGTTTCCAAATGATCATCTCGGTGCTGCACTTTCTCCATAAAATCCTTAGCAGACACATTATATAGATGTACTCCACTTTTTAAAATGTGATTTACTGCATAAGATAATGCAGACAAGTCGCTTTCAAATAAAAGATGAAACAAATAAGGAATACTTTGATGAAATCTTGAATCTTCAGCATATAGTCTTGTAGTCCGATACTCAGAAGCTGGAATCTGTTCTGGGCGAGGAAAACATCGAGCTTCCAAGCTCTTCTCCCATACACTCACGAGAGTTCCTTTTGCTTTCTTCATCTGAAACAGATAAATAGTGTCTCCTATAACTTCTTTTGAATGAAGAGGATGTATGCTAAAATGTTCATAAATTTCTTCTTCTTTTGACTTGTCCGCTTTTTCAATTTGACCAGTTGGTGTTTCTGTGTCTTCTTGTAAATCTTCTTCTTCTTCATCTATATAAATTGATTCATACCATTTATTATTCCTTTTCAAATATAAATTTGCTCTTTGTACTTTCCGTACATCTACCAGCTGCTGCCAAATCTTCTTATTCTTTGTAGGTACACCATTACCAGAATAACTAATGGTTCAGTTTCCAAAGTATCTGCATCAATAGTTTCCTTTTTTTTTTTCAAATCCAAGGGCAAATACACCACTCTTCCTTTTAAACCTCTCAGTAAATCAGAAGGAGGTAATTTACCAGTTTTGGGCTCCATACGTACTATGGTCTGGAACGGATGAACACATTGAATGAGTATAGACTCATATGTATTTAAATCAGAAAGTTCGGCAGGAATAGCATCCAATTCTAAATTATTATGTACAGCTCTGGTCGGCATTCTATTTTCTTCTAACTTGTTATAACAGTATTTACAAATACGCTGATCTTCACCCAATTCAAAACAATTTTCAAGAAATATATATGTTGCAAAATCCTTCCACTTATGATTATCTTCATTTTCACTTTTTTTATACAGATCAACATTCCTTGTTTGAATTTTATAATGGCTTCTGCGGCAACAACTACAAGTAATATTTGGTCTTTCATTAGAGATGATAGTAAATTTTGTCATTTCATCCTCAAAATTTTTAGTAATAATGAGTTCTACATTCTGTTCCTCATTTTCCTCATTAACTGTGTCCTTTTCTGCACTTTCTTGTTCTGGACCAAAGTAACAAAACTGAATCTCATCAGTAACCTTCACTACATCTGATACAGATCCACGGAACAGAGCATTATTCAACTCATTCAACTTTACTGCTGGACTTTTAGCAAAATACAATGTTCTCACAAACTTTCTCATTTCAGTATGATGAACAGCCAGCATCCTAAAATGATGAAAAACACTTTTACACACTTTTCTAGATAGACAAGCCAGAGAATGTCCTTGCAAACCAGTATTCTCTCTCACTCTGCATGGATCTAGTGTTTGAAGCACCTTCATCTTCTGTTTTACACTCTTTTTACTATATTCTCTTAGAAAGTCACGTAATTTATCAATAGATTCCTGACGCACAGTACAAATACCACTACAGTTCCAAGTGTACACTGGAGCTTTTGGACGTCTCCCCATAGCCTCAGCAGCCATTACTTCTTCCTCATTTCTTGGGACCATTTTCTCTTTTTCCATCACACAACCATCCTTAACTTCATATGCTCTACCATTGGTGTCAACTGCATGCAACAAACTATTACTTTGAAGATAACTCTCTTCATTAAAAAATGGTTCAGTACTTGAACTGTGCTTCCATTCTCCCAAGAACACTTTACAAAAGTTACTTTTTTTCACTTCTCTTTTCCTTTTGCTTTGTGACTTCATTGCATTGACTAATTTATCTAATCTACGCATCCTATTCAAAATTAGAATAAAAAGTTTTCTTTTTATTTCCAAAGCCTTACTTACAATATTTTCTAGAAAAAAAAATTCTTAAAATTTTTTGTTTTTTTCTTATATTTTTTCACATCCTTTAGCAAATTTAACATCACTCTTCTCTGAAACATTTTTCGACGAATGTTTTTAAAATCTAATTTTCGTCTTAAATCATTTTTACATACTTCTGATTGTACATTAGCTTTTGTTTTTTGCTGTTGACTCTGTTGTTGCTTTGTACATAAAACACTCTTTGTTTTACGTTTATTGTTGCCATTTTTTTGTTTTTTGAAGATCTTTTTAAAAAAATCTCTACTCTGCTTACCAGTAGACTTTTTCTTTTTGCCATCACCAGCTTCTCCTCCTATTTTTTTTCCCAATTTTGTCCAGATATACTTGTTGTTGCTTTTCTTTCCTCTTTCTTGTCCTTAAAGGCATTTTTTTATTTTTTCACTGTTGCTCAGCAATACCTGCAAGAAACTTTTAAAAAAATCTTTTTTGTAATTATAATTAATTAAAATATTTTTTAAGCTTTTCATTAATTTCAAATGTTTTACCATTTGCCTCTTATTTGTGATTTACTAATTTGTGCACAGTGCTAACCACCACAGTTGAAAAAAAACAAGCTGCCCCTTTCCTGCAAGTGCATGTTTTACAGAACAACTGCAACACAAATTATATCTGTGGCCACAATTCCTGTGCGCACACAGCCTCATGGTGTGCTTCTAAGCAGAAAACAGAATTTGATTTGCAAATTCAAAGCACATTTACTACTGTGGTAGATCAATTGATAATTGCTGTTACAGCCTGACACATTTTCCTTATAGTTTACAGAAACAGAAAAGAGCACATTTCCTAACAGCTACTTCATACCATAAGCATCTGCAACCTGGGTGAGTGTTTAGAGTAGAGCAAAGAAAATGAGGCCTTGGTGACGTTTTTATGTGTTTGCATTACACAATGCTATCTGAAACATCACACAGACCTGAGTACTACGCATGGGAGTGTTGGAGAAGCTGCTGCGTGTGTGCCAAGAGTGTGATTCTGCAGACTATGTATTGCCAGCTGCAAGAGAGATGAGCAAGGAGACTTACAGAACTGCATGATGACTGCAGGGATGTATGTAACAGTGCATGTGTGCTAAGGGATAATTGAGTAAAGAAAACAGGCTGCCCCTTTCCTGGGACTGCAATTCTTACTGAACAACAACTTCACAAATTAAATCTCTGCCCACAATTCCTGTGCGCACACAGACTCATGCCATCATTTTAGGCACATAACACAGGCTGCCCCTTTCCTGGGACTACAATTCTTACTGAACAACAACTTCATAAATTAAATCTCTGCCCACAATTCCTGTGTGCACACAGACTCATATCGTCATTTTAGGCACATAACACAGGCTGACCCTTTCCTGGGACTGCATTTCTTTCAGAACAACAACTTCACAAATTAAATCTCTGCCCACAATTTCTGTATACAGACAGACTCATGCTATGTTTTTTGGAACAAAACAGTGTTCCAGAATAGTACCAAATTACTGTTACAGCCTGACACATTTCCCTTATCATTTACAGAAGCAGAAAACAGCACATGTCCTAACAGCTCCTTGAGACCATGAACATGTGTTACAGGGTGAGTGATTAGACTAGATCAAAGAAAATGAGGCCTTGATGATGTTTTTATGTGTTTGCATTAAACAATGCTATCTGAAACATCACACAGACCTGAGTACTACGCATGGGAGTGTTGGAGAAGCTGCTGCGTGTGTGCCAAGAGTGTGTTTCTGCAGACTATGTATTGTCAGCTGCAAGAGAGATGAGCAAGGAGACTTCCAGAACTGCATGAAGACTGCAGGGATGTATGTAACAGTGCATGTGTGCTAAGGGATAATTTGTGTAAAGACAACAGGCTGCCCCTTTCCTGGGACTGCAATTCTTACTGAACAACAACTTCACAAATTAAGTTTCTGCCCACAATTCCTGTGCGCACACAGACTCATGCCATCATTTTAGGCACATAACACAGGCTGCCCCTTTCCTGGGACTGCAATTCTTACTGAACAACAACTTCACAAATTAAATCTCTGCCCACAATTCATGTGCGCACACAGACTCATGCCATCATTTTAGGCACATAACACAGGCTGCCCCTTTCCTGGGACTGCAATTCTTACTGAACAACAACTTCATAAATTAAATCTCTGCCCACAATTCCTGTGTGCACACAGACTCATATCATCATTTTAGGCACATAACACAGGCTGCCCCTTTCCTGGGACTGCATTTCTTTCAGAACAACAACTTCACAAATTAAATCTCTGCCCACAATTCCTGTATACACACAGACTCATACTATATTTTTTGGAACAAAACAGTGTTCCTGAATAGTACCAAATTACTGTTACAGCCTGACACATTTCCCTTATCATTTACAGAGGCAGAAAACAGCACATGTCCTAACAGCTCCTTGAGACCATGACCATGTGTTACAGGGTGAGTGATTAGACTAGATCAAAGAAAATGAGGCCTTGGTGACGTTGAATGTGTTTGCGTTACACAGTGCTATCTGAAACACCACACAGACCTGAGTACTACACATGGGAGTGTTGGAGAAGCTGCTGCGTGTGTGCCAAGAGTGTGTTTCTGGACACTGTATATTGTCTGGTGCAAGACAGATGAGCAAAGAGACTTCCAAAACTGCACGAAGACTGCTGGGATGTATGTATCAGTGCATGTGTGCTAAGGGTTATTTTCAGTTTTGAACATATGGCATCTACCTGTGCCTTTGCTATTTTGAAAGGGAAGTCTACCCTGTTGGTTTCAAATGTTTTAGCTTTTGCCTCTCATTTGCGATTAAGTGATTTCTGCTGAGTGCTAACCACCACATTTGAAGAAAACAAGCTGTCCCTTTCCTGCAAGTGCATGTTTTACAGAACAACTGCAACACAAAATACATCTCTGGCCACAATTCCTGTGCGCACACAACCTCATAGTGTGCGTCTAAGCAGAAAACAGAATTTGATTTGCAATTTCAAAGCACATTTACTACTGTGGTAGAACAAGTGATAATTACTGTTACAGCTTGACACATTTTCCTTCTAGATCACAGAGGCAGAAAAGACCACATGTCCTAACAGCTACATCATACCATGAGCATGTGCAATCTGGGTGAGTGACTACACTAGAGCAAAGGAAATGTGCCTTGATGACGTTGAATGTGTTTGCGTTACACAGTGCTATCTGAAACACCACACAGACCTGAGTACTACACATGGGAGTGTGAGAGAAGCTGCTGCGTGTGTGCCAAGAGTTTGTTTCTTGAGACTGCGTATTGTCTGGTGCAAGACAGATGAGCAAAGAGACTTCCAAAACTGCATGAAGACTGCTGGGATGTATGTAACAGTGCATGTGTGCTAAGGGTTATTTTCAGTTTTGAACATATGGCAACTACCTGTGCCTTTGCTATTCTGAATTGAAAATCTACCCTATTGGTTTCAAATGTTTTAGCTTTTGCCTCTCTTTTCAGATTAAGTGATTTCTGTTGACTGCTAACCACCACATTTGAAGAAAACAAGCTGTCCCTTTCCTGCAAGTGCATGTTTTACAGAACAACTGCAACACAAAATACATCTCTGGCCACAATTCCTATATGCACACAGACTCATGCTGTGTTGGTAGGCACAAAACATAGGCTGCCCCTTTCCTGGGTCTGCAATCCTTACAGAACAACAACTTCACAAATTAAATCTCAGACAACAATTCCTATATGCACACAGACTCATGCTGTGTTGGTAGGCACAAAACACAGGCTGCCCCTTTCCTGGGTCTGCAATTCTTACAGAACTAATGCTAATTTCAAATGTGCTACCATTTTCCTCTCTTTTCTTTCAAAGTGATTTCTGCTAAATCCTAACCATCACAATTAAAAACAAGCTGTCCTTTCCTTTCAACTGCAAGTCTTACTTTTCAACAGCAATGCAAATTAAATCTCAGTCAACAATTCTTCTCTGCACACAGACTCATGGTTTGATGGTAGGCACAAAACAGTATTCCTCATTCTTACCAGTACACATTAACTTATTGTGAAAACATACTCCATAATATCTTACAAGTTCAAAACAGTTAAATATCTCGCAAACCTCAAAATGTAAAACATAACTTTTGAAGAAGATTCACAATTCTAATATTTTTCTCAAAAATCACCACATACTTCCCCTCTCAAACTCATAACTCACCTTTAAAATTAGTTAGTTGTGAAAGAAATGTGCCACTCAAACAGCAGACTATCTGAGTCAGAATATCAGAGCTCTACACCTCTCTCCTCTCTCCAGAACCAGTAAATGGCAATGTTTACCTCTCATTTTTCACACATATACATGTTAATTTCAAATCTCAGTGCTTCCCACTTTTTTTCAAATGAAATCACACATTTCTATTGGTTGAAAACTTCAACCCCTTTCCAAATGTACCCTTCCCCCAACTTGACTTCTGCCTGCTACCATAGCAACAGGTCATGGAACACTGCTGTGAAGAGAGAGGTCAGAAGTTCAGCAGACAATGTTTCATATCCAAAGAGCAAGAGTGCTTGACTTTTCAAACCTAACAGCCAATCCATAGTAATGTTCTTTGGTAACACATTTTTCTGTACCAATACAAAACATGCTTTTTAAAATTTAAACATACAGCCTAGTTTTTAGTGTAGAATGGTTTGAAACAGCCAATGAGTTCTTTTTATAAAAAAAACTATGTGTGCCCCCATTTTTCAACTGTCTTTCATTTCATATTGCCTTTCTGCTGAAAGACACCTCCTGAGTGCATCCAGATCTCCTTGGAAGATGTTCACAGTGTGGATTGTAGGTCACAGCTATGTCTTCTGGAGTGAAAAATTTGCAGAAAAAAGAGGTATGGTGAGAGACCTTGCTTTGCCAAATGTAGACATTAAATGGATTGGTCAGAGAGGGTTAAAGTGGCACCAATTAATGCCTTTGGTGAAAACCTTTCTACATCTCCCACAGCCTAACCTTATTATTGTGCACTGTGGTGGTAATGACCTAGGCACTTTAACTGGGGTAGGTCTGGAAAAGCTTATGAAGGACACCTTTGTGCAATTGATGGCGCTTTTTCCACAAACTGCCTTTGTATATTCTAACATATGCCAAAGGCAAAAGTGGAACTGGTCCAACCAATTTTGTCCACAGATTGACAAAGCAAGGAAGCACGTCAACAAATCTATTTCTGCTTTCCTCAGAGACTATGGTATGCGTTCTATATACCACAACAACTTGCGTTACAACATGCAAGACATTTATAGAGGAGATGGTGTACACTTCACTGATGAAGGGAACAGAGTCTTCCTCTTGAACTTTAGACTCTGCATCGGTACTTACTTGTAGGTACCAAAAAACACATAATAAACACAAGGGCTCTTTTTAGAGCCACCTAATATCTAAACACTTAAATGCGATTTTTTATTATTTTTTTGTTTTTAAAAAAATTTCGGGTGCATGCTGGGTGCGCGCACTCGGCGATATTTTTTTTCGAAATATAAATCTTTTTTTCTGCCCTACAAGGTCCTACTGTGACCCCCCTACAATGCCTAGTGGGTCAATATCTCCCCACTCTGCCCCCTTTTCACGTTCTCCCCCTTTGTTTATCACCCCCTCTTTATGCGAGAGACAAAATGGCAGCCGCCGCTTCCTGTTTTCCACCGATTCGAATGTTTACTGACATCTAACAACCAATCAGAAGTGCGCTCGCGCACAGTACTTGCTCAGTGCGCGCACGCTGCGCGCGTACAGATATATATATTGATTTAAATGCTAATTTCTCAGGAAATACTGAACAGATTTACACCAAACCTGCAAAAGGCACTTCATGGACCTTATGGCTACCTCTCTGCCAAATTTCACATAATTCTGTTCAGCCGTTCGGGCTGTAGCTGCGACTAAAGTCCCTATGGAAAAATGCATGGGGAAAACGCGTTTTGGGACCCCCTTTTTTCTCGGCCCCCGCTTGACGAATCACCCCAAAACTTTCAGGGTAGGAGCTGAGCGGAGCGCCCCATTCGTTTTGAAAATTTCGCGAGGATTCGTCAACCGGCGCCAAAGTTATTCAAAATAGAATTGTGAGATTCCCTATGGAAACACAGTCCTAACTATAACTACCTACTGGCGACCGCCAGTAGGTAATATATATATATATATATATATATATATATATATATATATATATATATATATATATATATATATATATATATATATATATATATATATATTACCTACTGGCGGTCGCCAGTAGGTAGTTATAGTTAGGACCACGTTTCCATAGGAAAACCTCAACATTCTATTTTGAATAACTTTGGCGCCGGTTGACGAATCCTCGCGAATTTCTCAAAATAGGTGGGGCGCTACGCTCCGCTCCTACCCTGAAAGTCTCGGGGGGATCCGTCAAGCGGGGGCTGAGATAAAAGGGGGGTCCCAAAACACGTTTTTCCCATGCATTTTTCCATAGGACCTTTAGAACGAGCTACAGCCCGAACGGCTGAACAGAATTACTCAAAATTTGGCAGAGAGGTAGTCCCTAGGTCAAGGAAGTGCCTTTTGTAGGTTTGGTGTAAATCTGTTCAGTAGATTCTGAGAAAATAGCCTTTAAATCAATATATATATCTGAGCCCGCTTACGGTACGCTTACCGTACGCTTACGGTAAGCGTACGGTGGCGTGCGCGAGCGCGATTCTGATTGGCTCTTAGATCTTAGTAAACATTCGAATCGGCCGAAACCAGGAAGCGGCGGCCGCCATTTTGTGTATTTCACTCTGAAAAAAAAGAGTGAAAACAAGGAAAGGGGGCAATGAGGAGAGTTACAGACCCCCTAACATTTGTAAGGGGGTCAAAGAAGGACAGAAAAGTACAAAAAAAACATTTATTGATTTTAAAAAAAATCACGGGGTACGCGTACGGTAAGCTTACGGTAAGCGTACGGTAGAAAAAAAAAAAAAAAAAAAATGAAAATCAGATTTAAGTGTTTAGATATTAGGGGGCTCTAAAAAGAGCCGTTGTGTTTATGAAATGATTTTTTAGTGGTACCTACAAGTAAGTACCGATGCAGAGTCTAAGGTTCAAGAGGAAGACTCTGTTCCCTTCATCATTGAAGTGCACACCATCTCCTCTATAAATGTCTTGCATGTCATTACGCAAGTTGTTGTGGTAAATGGCACCCATACCATAGTCACGGAGGAAAGCAGAAACAGATTTGTTGACGTGCTTTCTTGCTTTGTCATCGCACCGCATGCCCACCGTGCGTGCACGGCACTAACTGCGTAAAGTGGGCGCGCGGTGCGCGAAGCGCACCGCGTGCTCACTGTGCGCGCAAGGTGCGCGAAGCGCACCGTGCGCGCACGGAACGAAATGCGTTAAGTGGGCGCGCACGCCACGAATGGCGTAAAGTAACTTAGCATTTAAAAAACCGTACAAATTCACTGAAAAAACCATAGGTTTCACACACGTTATAGTTAGGAATTAGCATTTAAAAAACCTTGCAAATTCACTGAAAAAACCATAGGTTTCACACATGTTATAGTTAGCGGAAATTTTACTGATAAAAAACCAATGAAATTCCCCCGTTATAGTTAGTGCAGGCAACTATAACTCACGCGACCGCAATCTTCTGCTGATGACATATGTGTCTTTATGAAAAAAAAATATTTGTAATATATGTATAGCTAAAAATGTATGGAAGAAGACATGGGCAAATAAGTGTCTAAATACAGTATTAGCATCAGCAGAGGATTGCGGTCGCGTGAGTTATAGTTGCCTGCACTAACTATAACGGGGGAATTTCATTGGTTTTTTATCAGTAAAATTTCCGCTAACTATAACATGTGTGAAACCTATGGTTTTTTCAGTGAATTATATATATATATATAGCCTTACGAAAACGCCTCCTGCTCAGTGACAGAAAGCCTTAGCACTCCAGTACGGTTGTAAGTCAGTTTATTCCAATATCGGAGTCACATAACACCAACGTGTTACGGTGCTTCCTAGCACCTTTGTTACGACGTTGATCACCTCACAACCATTACTTTTTATGCATTTTGTGAATACAAGTGTTACAATAAAGAGTATGAACATAAAGAGAGGACTTGCATTATTGACTATCGCGGCCATCTTGGAACATGTTCATATGTATTGCGATCACATTTAATAATTCATATATTACATTCAAGCCGAAGAGTGAGTATTGTTTCTAAAATACTATACTGGTATAACCCGCAAAATCATAAAGAGTTAGCATGTAATTCATATTGCCTCTTTGAAATAGACAAAGAAAAAGTAAATAGGTAAAATGTAAAGAACATCCAATATTGAATTCCAAGGCCTAGGACAGAACAGCGTAATAGCTCAACAATTACCATATGCCTAAAAAAGGGGACATCATGCCAGTGTGGCAAATCAAAGAAATTGATATACATGTGTTTTCCCCTATCTCAAAAGTGTAAATTACATTCATTTACATTTCATTTCAAGGATCTATATGGCCATAGCCATGAGCAGTATCATAACAGTCCAGCCAAACATTGGTACGGGCTAAGTAGGTGTAGAAAGAATGCATCACACATTATTTTAACCAGTCCTGCCCATGTGGGCTAAGCTTCACATATATCCCTGTGGGCAATTCATGTCTGCTCTCCAAAAATCTCTTAGTCTTTAACACCAATAGTTATACGTTTACTGTTCAGGTAGAGATGATAGGCTCTCTATATCGTAATCCCCCAACAGGACTCCAATACTGTTCCTTTCAAGGGAAGCCTTTCTAAAAAATAGCAAATATACACAAATATACACATGTATTTACGTATTGCTCGAAGTGTGCTTGCACATTTATCTTCTAGCAAGTGAAACAGAGATAATGAAATGTGCAGTGAAAACACATCCCTTGGTGGACACCATTAACATTCACTTCTATTTTCGAATAAATTCTACAATCAGTACACACCTTTTATATTTCATTAATAAACCTATTCCAACATCTTAAGAATAAGACTGCATGCAATAACATTTTTTTTATTTTTAAACCCAGTTCTCCTCACCGGTAGGCAAATAATTACCCGGCTCCCATGATCAATGATAGCGGCATGAGCAGCCAGGTGAACTCCTCCTCTATGCCTCAAGTTAGGCAATTTGCTGTGCCTCCCCCAGGTGTTTCTTTCTTCTCGCTTTGGGGATCAGATTCTTATCAAAAGCCAAAAAGAAAAGGTCTGCAGTTCCTGTAGAGCGCTACGAGGTTGAACACACTTTGCATCATCCCTTAGCACAAAGCAGGTCAAAGGAATGTAAATATTCAGGAGCAAGAGTCGAATAGGCCCTTTATCGGAGATCTTTTTAAGAAAGAATGGTGTGTCAAGATAAAAATATGAGTGTCTTGTGTGTAGATCAGAAAAATAGTTAGGACACCTAAAGCCACTTTATTTTAATGGTGGGCTTTTTCATCGCTAAAAACAGGGTGAAATAATGAAGGAAAATGATGTTCCTTTTTATCACAGAGGTTGAATTAAGTCCGGGTGAACATGTTTCTTGCCTTAATGTCATAAAGATGTATGACAATTCATCAGGACCATTATGGAAAATCCTAATCTACGTAGATGTTGGACCAGTGACAAGGTAGAAGAAAGTGCCTTAGTAGTAGTTTGGTTCGTTAAGTACCTAAATCCAGGCAGGGGACATCCGACCTCAATCAGTTTCAAACCCCTTAGGTATTATGGACGCTTCTGCATATTATGTGGTGAAATGTTCAGAGCAGTGCTTTGCTGGCGACCTACCCCTATAGGCAGTGCTTAATTTGTAAAATATGAAGTTCAGGTGCTCAAATGTTTTTGGGAGGCCACACCCACTTCTCCTGGCTCCACCCACTTTCTCCATTGGCTCCACCCACATCCTCAACTGGTACTGCTGAAAGTCAGATGTAATGCCTGATCTGAATGTCAGCAAGGGAGCCTTCCTCCAAGTAAGTTTCTGATAGGAGGTTCCATTGCCCTGTAAAAATGTTTAAAAAGAGTAAATCAAAAGGGCATTTAAAGCTCACTTTTGGAATAAAATAGCTAAAATGACTAATGCATTGAATAGAGACATGTGAAATATTCCAGTGCTCAATGTGCCAATTTGGGGAAAGGACAATAGTGGGTTATGCCATTTTTAAGAGTCTAATTTTGTGTCATGAGTTCAAAGATACAACTTTTACATATCACTGAAGTCAGAGGATTTTGAAAAATCCAAACATCACACCTAAGAACAATAACAGCCCATCTATGGCCAAAAGGCATGTCCACAATGCAAGGATCAGAATGGAAGGACCACCAGACACAATTTATTTAACAAGTACTTTACATAAAACATCTTGGTCAGTGATGTTTGTTGAGTTGGCTGAAGAAAGCAGAGACACGCAAACAAAGACACACACAAGGACAACTGTACATATGCATGCACATGCGCATACACAGATATATTACATTTGTGGATAGTACAGGACGCACGCAGAGTGCAAAAACATAGCAATACAAAGGTGTTCCACATACTCAGTGGCAAAGACCGAGGACAGACATGAAAATGAACCAGAGCAACTGAGACTTACATAGAATCAAAATATTTGTCCTTCACATACAAACACACAAAAACCTAAACCATTCCATACTGAGCATAACCCGTCCTCCACCCTCACTGTCCCAAATACACACACACACACACACACACACACACACACACACACACACACACACACACACACACTCTATGCTAAAGGCAGAGAGAACAAATTAGACATTAACATATGTAGAATATGCCAACACCTGTGTGGAGTACAATAGCAAAACACTGTACTTTGATGACAAGAGAGTGCAGTATCTCCCGCCTTTTGCTAGATAGTGCTAATAATAGTGGCTCAGCACTTATTTCCTGAATTCTCTCTAATACCATCAATCTACATAATCGTAGTGGGTTGGTGGAAGTGGGTTGTAAGCGTGTTGATTGAGTGAAAATAGAAGAATTGGTTTAAATGGAACTCCATAGTTCAATCTCTGGCAATGTAAAGGTTCCATGCTGCTGAAGATGGGACAGCGCCCAGACAACTACTCCATTCCCACACATTAGTCCACCACTTCCATTTCACCTCAACCAAATCAAAACAATCTTTGTGAGTGTGTGGGTTGGCTAAAGTTAACCTTTTGCAACAATAGTAATGCTGGCACGCCATCATTTCCATGTCAAAATAGTATCTGACTTTAATAGATTCCTTTCATTCCTCTAACAAGAGGGAAGCAAGTTAGCAGCTGTTAGTTGCTCTTAAAGAAATAACTGCTTGCTGCACTGGTGCTCTGCATTCTTACCAGTGTAAGTAGTTGCTTAAAATGGGCAATAACTGGGCCAGTGATGCATGTGGCGGACACTGTAGTGCTTGTGGACACTTTCTAATGAGAGCTGTTAGAGTTGCCACACATCTTCTAATCTATGCTTTTGAATGCAACCCCATGACTTGCATTGCAAGCAGGGACATCTAACCATAAATTTGTCTTTGTTGAATTGACATGTCTCATATAAACCTGAGGCACTGCTGGCAATGTGTGTTTGCAAGAAAGAGAGCAAGAGAGAGAGCGAGAGAGACAAGGGCTTGTTTTCAGTTGCCCTTCTTGCTCTTCTGTGTCCTTACATGGGCTTCATAGGAGCGTATGGCCCAAATGCTGCCTGGATTAGATAGTCATACTTATTTCTTATCCTCTCATGTTGAGTGAGTTGAGTGTGGCCCAAAATTTGCCATATCAAAGATGTTCCACACTTGCTACAGTGTGAATGTTAGTGTGTGCCCTCACCTGTTTCTGTAAAATCACAGCAGTGCTCACTGATCCCCTATGCAAGCTTCAGTACTAATGGTTACAAGCAAAGAAGGGGAAGTGCTAATAGCTGATTACCTGTTTACGCATTATGGCATGAGCTTCGAATGCGCAGCTATAACATACATGATGATTACTGCCCCTGAGGCACAAAGACATGTTTTTTTTTATACTCTAAACTTAACTACATCATGCATGACTGTAATCAGGTGATGCTTTCTGCAAACTACATGAAAGCAGTGCTAAATTTGAGGCAGTGGTTTCCGCTGCTCAGCAATGGCACTTAATTCTCAACACAGACAGTAATGACAGTCCACCACATGGCAGAGCTAACTGTCTAATTTTGAGAAAAGCACAGCGACAGTGTTTAATATGTCAATATACATTAGAAATGAATACCTGCCATCCTTATTGCTTTGGATGACCAGCAATAGTCTGAATTGTCACACTTATAGGAGTAAGATGGGAAGTATTTGTGTTGGTACTATCATTGGCAGAGCTGAGAGGGGCAATGGGTGGTGAAGGCTGCAGTGGCCTCCTGAGATGGGCATTGCCACTTACATTTATTTTCAAACTAAGCACTGCATGAAACACATTTTCCTGAAATATAAAATAGGATCCTATTTGTCATTCTTATGGCATAGCATATCATTGACCTGAAATCTTTAATCAGGGTGTTTTAGTGCACAAAGAAAGTTTATTTAAACAAGTGTTCTTTTCTGCAGTTTTAGGTGACCTGTGATTAGTTTGAGTGGAACTATCTAAGCATCCAATCAGCTAGAATAATCCTGTATATCTTAGATTGGGGGAACAACCTTTACAACGCAACTTTTACAACGCACTACACTTACAACGCATTTTTTACAACGCAACATCCAGTACAACGCATTCCATTACAACGCAGGACACTACAACGCATTGTTAAAAACTACCTTTACAACGCATTCCATTACAACGCATACTACCTTTACAACGCATACTATTACAACGCATAATACATTAAAACCCCTACACTATCCAATACTTGCCCTACTGTTGCACCCCCTGGAGTTCGAATAGTAATTTTTACCCCTATACTATCCAACACTTACCCTACTGTTGCACCCCCTGGAGTTAGAATAGTAATTTTTACCCCTGGAGTTAGAATAGTAATTTTTACCCCTATACTATCCAACACTTACCCTACTGTTGCACCCCTTGGAGTTAGAATAGTAATTTTTACCCCTATACTATCCAACACTTGCCCTACTGTTGCACCCCCTGGAGTTAGAATAGTAATTTTTACCCCCTATACTATCCAACACTTGCCCTACTGTTGTACCCCCTGGAGTTAGAATAGTAATTTTTACCCCTATACTATCCAACACTTGCCCTACTGTTGCACCCCCTGGAGTTAGAATAGTAATTTTTACCCCTATACTATCCAACACTTGCCCTACTGTTGCACCCCCTGGAGTTAGAATAGTAATTTTTACCCCTATACTATCCAACACTTACCCTACTGTTGCACCCCCTGGAGTTAGAATAGTAATTTTTACCCCTATACTATCCAACACTTGCCCTACTGTTGCACCCCCTGGAGTTAGAATAGTAATTTTTACCCCTATACTATCCAACACTTACCTTGCTGTTGCACCCCCTGGAGTTAGAATAGTAATTTTTACCCCTATACTATCCAACACTTACCCTACTGTTGCACCCCCTGGAGTTAGAAAAGTAATTTTTACCCCTATACTATCTAATACTTACCTTAAATGCAATTTAATATTATGCGTTGTAATGGTATGCGTTGTAAAGGTAGTATGCGTTGTAATGGAATGCGTTGTAAAGGTAGTTTTTAAAAATGCGTTGTAGTGTCCTGCGTTGTAATGGAATGCGTTGTAGTGGATGTTGCGTTGTAAAAAATGCGTTGTAAGTGCATGCGTTGTAAAAGTATGCGTTGTAACGTCATACATCCCTTAGATTGGCTTCATATCATTTTGATAGACTGACAAAAAAATACAAGGGTTGTGACACAATGTTGGTATATTCTATGATACCGTGCCAACTTTTTTCTGCTCTCCAGATACAAGCTATTAAGAGAACAAATAATAAATATCATGTTTTGCAGGCTCACGATCGACACCTTGGCTGATTTAATGATTGTGAATGATACCCTAAAGCAGAAATCACTTTTAGGGTTTTATATCATATTACACAACATTGGTTTTGGATAGAGCATTCATCAACAACGCCTTAGTGTCTTGTTAGAATGTACATGCCAGTTTTGTATTGCTTGCCCATAACAATGAGACTGTTGTCTGATGGTTGGTCCTTTCTCAATGAAAGGCACGACCCAAGTTCTGTACCCTTCCACTTACCTGCATGTTGTTGTGTTCCTTTACTTAGTATGTATATAGTTTGTTTTTGTTAAATGGATGTGGGGTTTTTCTCATGCGCTGTTTATGCAGGGTGTATTTTGTGTGACTTTCAAACAAACTCTGTAAGTATTGTTAGTTTCTGTGTGCTTTCCACTGTCTTGTTGTCCAAGTGTGTCTGACGTCTAACTTTTGAGGTGAAAATTGCTGTCAGCCGTGCTGGGTCCTCCTAATAATAGTCTCAACTGGGCAGCGAGCAGGTCCTCCAAAACGGGGTTGTAGACTGAGGAACCAGACAATGTGACTAAATGTAATATGCAAAGTTTACATTATTCTCTCTCTCTCTCTGTGTCTCTCTCTCTCTCTATATATATATATAATATATATATATATATATAATATTTATATATTTATGTAAAAAATATATATGTGTAATGTAAAATATTATCTTTGTAGTCAGATTTTAACCTGACCTCCTGCAGCACAAAACGTTTGTAACGCTTTTGCAGACATAAAAATGTTTAATACAAAGTGACACTGCAGCTTGCAGTTAGATTCATGATATATCAACTACTTAACATAAAATCTCCTTGAGATTATCTATTCTGTACATATATATGTATAAACACAATCTTGCCCCATTCATCCGATCCCATGAGGGCCACTAGTGTGTGACATATGTAAGGAATACAGAAATAAAAATGAAATCCATATTGTTTAATATAAGTTTATAAATCAGGTATTGATTGGCTGAGGGGGGCACTGTATATGAACAATATGTGTAACATTAGATGCATTTTTCTCTCAAGTCACTTGTTATGCTTATGGGGCATTAACTCACTGGGGTTGGAACTTGGAAGTCAGTTACTGACTTCATTCATCCCTTGCTACACAAAGTGCACATCAACAACTCTTGTGCGCCTCCAGGATCCACAGCACCTCAGATATAAAGTATATGAAGGTCAACACACTCTGCCAACTCTGCACAGAGCGGGGGCTCTGGGGCCTTGGGAGATTCAGCATACACAGACAAGCGTGGAAAGAGCCCCGGCAGCGGGAAAACATCACTGCAGCTGAATGTCCACAAGCAAGTCTAGCGATGTAAGAATAGCAATGGAAATCAAGATAAAGTTGAACTAACACAGGATGCAGCCAAACATCACCTGCAAACTAAGTAAAGAGGCCATGCAGCAAACAGATGCAGTGACTCAACTGGTCCGTACGCCACAACAGGAATCACCACTGCATGCACAAACAACCCGAGCCACAAGGCTTGATAATGTAGGATAGAAATATCCAGATTCCGAAAGAAATGAAATGCACGGAAAAACAGCATTTCATTTAAAGTGAGTCAAGTAAAGGTAATTCACAGACAGAAAGGGGTTAAAGGCCAAGACCCTGCTGCCCTTCCAGCCTCCTGACCTGACTAGTTCTCCTGCACACGGTGCCCCGCCCGGCGCCGGTGGCATGAGTGCTCGGGCCTCAGACTCTGTTCATACCAAGTCTGATTTACTGCCCCACATTGACCCACGCTCAAGAAAAAAAGCAGAATTGGCTTGATACTTACTGGTTTACTGGTGGCACTGCCTTTATGAAGGGGCCTGCTGCTGCTTCGAATGATAGTGCCCGCCTCAACGTCGTGCTTTACTGGCGGTGACGCATGCGTCGTGTGTGTGTCGGACATGAAGTGAATTTTTTTTAAAAGGTTACGCAGGCTGCCGCAGCCCCTACCCCCCACAGGACCAACTACAGCCCAATCAGGGGCCTGCCCACCGGCAACACGGAACTGAAGGCAAATTTGCATGAATATGGATTTTTTATCGGCTTTCTCTGCACAGCAACACACTTATTCACCAGGAGACTCGGGAGACTGTAGCAGAGTTTGAATAAAACCGCAGTGAGTGAGTCAATTATATTTACTTTGACATGTATGATATGGCGTGCAGTGAGTGCAGTCCTGATGTTGATGTAAGTTGGCAGTGGGTGCGTAGACCCGGCCCTGGTAAATAAGTGCCGGTGCTAAGCACCGGCGCAAATTAAGCACTGCCTATAGGCAATCCTGGAGTGATCAGATTCTGATACCTGTTGTTAATCATTATGAAGTTTCTTCCAGTGTACACTGACCTCTAAATGGTACCAAAGAACCACTCCTTACAGTCAACACTCGGGGAGATGGGAACTTAAAAAAGGGCCCCATGACTAGAATTATTTATCATACTTTTTCCTTTCTTAGTTGGACTCAAGGACAAATTTACCAACCTGGCCTGGCTTAATTTCATTGACAAATATGACTTTATTACCATCCGGGAAACATGGGATACCACTTGCTCCTCTTGTGCAGGTTTAGCCTGTAATTCGTGCCCTGCTATCCATTCCACACGTGGCAGGGCCAAGGGCGGCCTCTATGTATGGGTTAATTTAAGCCTTAAAGTGGAAGTCTTAGGGGTATATTCTAAGCCTGGGCAAAGCACTACGCTACGCTCGCGTAGTTTGCGAAGTTCGCGCTACTTCGCACTACGCGAACTGCACGTAGCACAGTGCGAACACGTGTAGCGTAGTGTTGCGTAGTGCTGTGGTAAATTTTTGCTTGCTCGCGGTCCTCAACGTCAAGTTGGCGACCGCGAGCAAGCAAAATGACATCCCGGCGAGACTTTTTCCATGTTCGCGATCAGCAACTGCAAGTTGGCGATCGCGAGCATGGAAAATAAACCTCCCGGCGAGATTCCCAACGCGAGGAGGTCAGGTTTCTCATTGCGAGTGGTCGCGTATGCTCGCGACCGCTCGCGATGAGAAACTACCAGTTCGCGTTGAGAAAGCTGAAGCTCGAGTAAAAATCTACTCGAGCAGCAGAAAACTACAGCTCGCACTGTGCAAGATGCCATTTTCAATGATTGCACAGTGCCGGTTGCTTGTCCGCACTGTGCAATCATTGAAAACGACATCTGGCACAGTGCGAACAAGGTACTACGCAGTTTGCGAAGTGCTACGCGTAGCTCGCGTAGTGCGAACTTCACTTTGCGTAGCTTCACGAAGTGCTACTTCGCGAACTACACCCAGGCCTAGTATATTCACAAGAACGTGTGATAACTAACACAAGAGTAGTTTAACGCAACTCTCAACATCGCAGCCTATTGCGCGGGAAATTGCACAGTGCCAACCAAGTATTCACAACGCGGCGGTAGCATGCTATAGTCACCAGATAACGTGCCAAATGGCAGCGCTAAAATCAATGCCATGCCACAAAAATGCTAAACGCGATCGCAAAAAATTATGCAATGAGGCCAATCACGGTACAAAATGTAGCAAAAACCAGCCAAAGGCCCGCAAATCCCTTGCGTCTGGCTGGAAAATGCACCATTAAAACCACAGAAACAACACACCAGAAACAAGCCAAAGCACGTAGCAACATGGATGCACCCTGACCCAGCGCAGAGGTCAACGCGAACCCCACAACCCCCACAGACCACCAGCAAGGAACAACTGAGCCACAAGTATACCACCTGGAAGGCAGTCGGAGTGCCGAGGAGGCCAATCGAGGAGGCCAAGATTTGGTGGCATGATGTGACAACCTAAACCAGGCACAAACCCGCTGCCAACAGGAACGCTGTAACGGCGACAGGAGATGGCAGTCCTGCGCCACAGGTGGAGCTGGAGGAAACTGAGGCCACAGTCATCAGAGTGGAGACGGTGCACGGAGTAGGTTGTACGGACACAGCTCGAGAGGACCTGACACAACATCTCCAGGGTGAGTAACGACCAGGGACTTGGGGGTCGGGGGGAGATGGGCACAATGGTACACATGCACAACAAGGTGTAGCACACTGCACACCCACAATTACCCAGGAACATGTCCCTCATCCCTTTGGCTCACTGCAACACACATAGCAAGAACAGCACACCCACATTGACGACAACGTGGTACAATGCGCAAAGCCGACACTGTAGAACAGAGGACACAACTGGCTCCGCACATGCACAGAAACATGCCTACTACATCTGACAGAGCATGAAACTGTGAAATGGAAATGTATGCATACGACCTCACATCTGTCATGTAGTCCAAATGTACACTGTCCGGCAGCAGTATTCAGCATCTCCCAAACAGTCACAATGTACATTGTCATACAGTCTGCATGGAGACCAGAACAATGTGCACACATACATGTCAACACAATGTCAACATGCATCTCCCCTTCACATTTCAGAGGGGCACACGACACCTCCAGCAGAGCACAGAAGACAACACATCTGTGATGCCGGAGAGGACCACCACACTTTCAACACCAACGCCCTACAACAGCCCATGGACATCCCACGCAACCCACCACCAGGACCCGGACAGCCAAGCTACTTAGAGGAGAACACAGAGCCTGCAACAGACCACACAGCAGGAAGCACCCGCAAGCACAGCTGGCTCACAACACTTCACCCACCCACACATGGCACCCCAATACCATGTGTCAGCATGCCAAAAGGAGATGGCCAAACTGGTGTGGGTGGAGTCCGAACCCATGGAAGGCAAACTAGATCACATACGTTGGTGTCTATTACACTTCAGGGACCACCTACACCCCACAAAGGAGACCCACACTGTCATAGAGACACATGCAGATGCACATTCACAGTACACAACCAGGGGCACGCACATATCAGTCACACACCCATGTTGGCCCTGCGTACGATGGCCCAGGCCACTCCCCTTATGAATTGAGTGGGTGACGACAAGGCTACATGTCCAAGCTCAAACCCGATGCCTGCGGTGACATGCCTGCATCCGCTGTACACAGCACATTGTAATGTCATAGGGACCTGGGCCCTCATTCATACAACAAGACCACAGGGACACACGCAGATATTATGTTAAACTGGCTGCGGGCACGTGTGCCTGGCCCCTTTATTGGCAGGGCCACATGTACAGTGACACCTATGCTGGATGTGTGTGGGGTGGGTGAGAGCCAGCCCTCAGGGACTTGTTGGTGCTGGCAACAAATACAACAGTTAACACAATGAATACATAAACAGACAACACCAGCATCACAGGGACAACTGTGGAGCATCATAGAGGTAGCCTGAGCAAATCCAGAGGGCACACAATGAGCAAACAGAAGTGACCGTGAGTTGCAGTGCACTGAGGTTGAGGTGAAGAAAAAGTCGTGTATTGTGTCCCTTCAAGATATTCCTGATGCAGATGCAGTGGGGTGTGTTACACCTGCATCATCTACCTCATCAATGTCCCAGGTCTCCCACACTGCTTGAGGTGACATTGCTGCGCAACCTCTCCACAACACAAAACTCAATCAGTAACGGACAATGGCTTGCAGTGCACTGAGTCAGTGGCACCTGGAGTGCCGAGCAGGGGATCAGTCTGATGATGGCATCCACTACAGGTGTGAGCAACTCTGTAAGTCTGTCAGGACCACCGTTTCGACTCTGGCAGATGGCGGTTGGAGGTGGTCCTGCCAGTGGTGGCGTGTGCCTTCTGCGGTGATGCGACGTCCGGGCCGGTCAGGACTCGATTTGATGTGTGAGCCCTGGTGGACCATAATTGAGGCCGGAGGCAGCAGACAGCGCAGGGCCACAGACACATGGCGTTCATGACCCTAAGGCCATCGACTCAGAGGTATGTTGCAGAGGGGTGCAGGGGACAGTGGAGGGTGTCCTCCAGGGCATGAGGCAGAAGTCGGAAGCTGTCCGGAAGCAGCAAATGGAGGGGTGGAATGGCACGGCCTCGTTTTTGCCGCAAAGTCAGTATCACCGCCATAATGGCATCAACAACCCCAAGTCCATGGACTCAGTCACCACCAAAGTCCAACCAGAAGCTGTCCATGGGTCTTGGGGATGGACATAGTGGCACCGAGGCTAAAAGGGGATGCAGTCTGCGATGAGGCCTGTACAATGACCCCAAGTCAGCTATAAATAAACCAAGGTTGAATTTGAAAGTGTGTGTGACCTCATCGACTGCAGTGTAGCAAGGGCCCAAAGCCATGTGTCGTTGGGATGCTATGCACATGGTTGCTGCCACATGACCAAAGGGAGTACAGTGAAGTTCAATCTTTCTTTTTGTGCGTACACGGACAATGTATGATCAAGACTCAGTTTCAAATGTGTGACCTACTTGTCCGTAGTGTGGGCCCAAGGCAGTAGTCAGCAGGGGACCACACCCACCTGACGTTGGCTCGCGATGCACAGGGTTAGTGACACCAGGGCAGTAGTCTGGGGTGTTCGATCGCCTCAGTAACGATGATCCTATTCCATCCGGAGTGCAATACTCCATCCTCTTACACCTCTCCTTGCATGCAATGATATGTATTCTGCCTTTGAATAATGTTCACTGCCATGGTGTAATCAAGACTCAGTTCCAACTGTGTGACCTACTTGACCGTGGTGTAGGCCAGAGGCAGCAGTAGAGTACGTCAATGAGAAAGGACTAAAGTGGGCCTGTGTCGTGGAGGCCGTGATGGTCTGAGGAGGCTGCCGAGGTTGCGGGCCTGGGGCTTGGAGCTTGCACAGTCACGTGGTGGGCCCTCCTTGACACACGCCGGGGTCAGGAGGTGATCAGTGTGGCCTGGCTGCGTATGTGCGGGTCTGATGGGTTCAGAGTCCAGCGAGCTGGGTCACGGAAGGCGCACAGGATCGCAGGCAACTCCGCTCACGAGGACGGAGTCGGCCTCATGGCGTGGTGATAGGTGCCGCCCTGGCAGAGACATTGGGCTTTCTGGAAGAGGACAACGCCCAGGGATATGTGCTTTTTATTCACACCCCTACGCTGGCCTGGCATACGCCGGGCCATCCCACTCCACTCACGCTTATGGGGGGACATAACAGGCAACATTTCCATGAACTCCCCCACTGGCTGGGGTGACATGGTTGCATCCACTGTCCACTACACTCCATACGCCAGAGGTGTATGTAGCCATGGATATGGGTGTGTTCTGCATCCTGCGGTCTGTCCAGCACATTTCCGCCACTCTTGGCATTTTGTACTTTCCCAATTATGGTTCTCCTGCATCCTTCACACATTCCTGGTTCCACCTCTCCCCCCATTCGGCTAGTGTGTGGCTGAGGTGTCATGCCGTTGATGGCTCATGTTCACGGCTTGCCCAGGTTACCATTGTAAGTTGTTCTGTCGTGTCTGGTGGGTGGGCATGTTGCTTTGCATGTTGGTTGTGATTTTGTGACGTGTGCATAGCCAGAGTTGTGAGTTGCATGGTTGTGGATTTGAGGTGAGTGGGGTGTTCATTTGGAACTTGCCAAGGGGCTGTGCATTTCCCTTGGTACCATCCTGGGAACGCTGGTTGCTGATGGACTGTCGGAGGATGAAGGAATCATGCAGACTGGCTGGGTATTTAGAAGCAACAATGGTGGTGGTTCCACGGTTTTCGGATGCTGCCTGCACATTGATGTGAGACATGTGCTTTCTGTTGTGGTGATTGTGTGCTGTGTCACCAGGGGGCACAGGTAGGACATGTGTGCTCTGGATTGCCCCTGACACGTGCGTGCATCCAGCTATGGTGTATGGTCCTTGCTTGGTTTCTAGCCGATCCTGCGCATTGTGTTGGATGTATAGGGACTGGGGTACCAGGCTGATGGTGATGTCCAGGACAGGTGTAAGGGACTTGGATGTGGCTGGCTGTGAGACTCCTCCGACTGTGGCGGGTGTTGGTTGGGGGTACCAGGGGCCAACAGGTGCAGCACAGCCAGCAGCTTTGTGTGGGGTGGGATATTAGTTGTCCGCTGTGTTGGTGCCGTCGGCCTGTTGGGCGATGTTGGTCAGGATGCGTGGAATTGTTGTCCTTTTGAGCCTGTAGTGGGCAATGACGTTGTCAGGTGTTGGGTCTGTGAGGCTGGTGCGTTTCCGGGGGGTCCGCTGTCTTTGTCAGCGCTGTCTCTGTGGTGGTCCGGGGGAGGGGTGTTCCGGCTGGGGGTTGGGGTCCTAAGGTGGTGGCGGTTAGTGTTGTGGCCCTCTTGGGTGTCTGGGCCCCATGACCAGTGGCTCCATGGCATCTGTTGCCTTTTCGATGTGGCTGTGGGCTGGGCTCCCTTTTGTGGTGCAGGCTGTCGTCCGACTTTGCACCAGGTCTGAGCAGGTGTTAGTTTGAGGGTGCTAACACACCTTATCGCCTGTTTTGTGTTCTTATCGCCGATCGGGATGGTCGTTGAGTATGTTGAGGTGTGGTGTTGTCGCGGCTTTTGGCACGGGGACACCTACTCTGCATCTCATTAGTGATAGTTGCAGGGGTCATCTGTGGTAATGTTTTTTGAGGCTGCTATCACGGGTATACTGGTGCTGTAGGCTGTTAACACCAGTTTGTGATTGGGGTGATGAGTTTATCCCAACTTTGTCTGCGATAAAGTGCCGTTAACTTGGCAATAGATCCTTGTGAATATCCCCCTTAGTTTTAGACACGGGTAGCTCTGCCTTTTTGGCCCTGCTCATTAAGGTTAAAATGAGTCCCTTTTAATTATTTTTTTATCATCTTTTATGATAGTGACTTTTCAAATTCTGTATGTGTTCCTTTCATTTGAATGTTTTATTTTTAAATGAATCTGAAGCAGCTAGGGGCAGGATTTTTATCCCAGCCCAATGTTATTCTTTGTGGGGACTTTAATGTTGAATTGACAAGCAACCCCGAGGTGCAGGGGTCTAAGCATTCCATATCTGTCAGGGGTCAATTAGACAACAGGGGAAAGGAGTTTGGTCAGTATATAGCTGTACATGACCTTTTTGATATTTTAGATTTGTTTAAGGGAGATTGACCATCCCTGGACACCTTCAGAGAATGTTTGTGTGGGCTTTGGTCAATGACTACATTCTTGTTACCGGGATCTTTTTTTATAGGTTCTCACAGGGTGCTGATATAGAGGCGGAGTGGAGGGATCTCAAAGCTCTAATTGCAGTAGGACACTTCCCAGCAGTTAGGGTGGATGGTCCTGTAGAAACAATGTGTCACTCATGCTTTTAATGATGGTCTTAGACTCGTTTGGCACCTAAAAGAACCAGGGTTTCCCGTTGCCTACTGTTGAAAGCATCTCAAGATTTTTCTGGACTTTCTGACAGAAGTAAGTGAGGGGGCAATGTTTGATCATTATGAAAATGTATGTCTGTGCATTAGGAACCATTTGCTGATGTCGATTCGCTGTGTTCCAGAGAGTACTCAATGGCTTGATAGGCACTGTTAATCTGCTAACCACAGGCTAAGAAAGGTGCTTACAGCCACACCTAAAGATCCTATAGTAGTTAGTACAGCTCGTAAGGTTTATAAAAGCACTTTGCAGGCCAGGAAGGATGCTTCGAATAAGGGGGATTAGGAGCTCTTCGAAAGTGCGATGCTTTCAAAAACAGTAAATCATTTCGGGACACAGTTAAAATGTTTAGTCAAAGTGAAGCCCCAGCCAACCCCCTCTTGACCTGTGATATTTGGGGCAATCTTGACCTGTATTGTATTGGGCAATGAATGGGTTTTGCACTTCAGTGCTATTTATCATTTGGAATCAGAGGAGAGTCTGGGGAATTCAGGGCAAATTCGATAACTCGCCCTCATTGTCCATTACCTTATCTGAGGTAGAGGATGCCGTCAGGCAAAGCCCGGTGGTAAACCCCCAGAGCCGAATGGGGCTCCTATGGACCTCTCAAATCTAATGCAAATTTGTGGGGTCCTTTGCTCATGAATGTATTTAACTCATTGTGTAAAAAAATACCATGCTCATGGACCCTTTCCACCATAGTCCCTATCTCCCTCATGACAGTATCATTTAAATAATTGGAAGGGTGAATTTTAAACCTTTAAAATCCTTTTCAAACCAAAATATAATTCTGTGCCCTCATCAATTTTGTTTCCGCCTGGGAATGAGTACAGTGGAACAGTGTTTGCATTTACATCTGATAGTTGGAAATTATGCTATCTCCAAGAGCTGTCCACTGCACGTGGCCTTCATGGACTTGCATTTGATTGTGTAAATAGAACCTAACTCTGGTTGATGTTGTTGAATCTGGGGTTTGAGGTGACTTTGGTGAACTTTATATACTACCTTCATTGGAACGTAGCTGCAAAGGTCCGATTTGACCTGGCAGGTGAAATGTCTGATACTTTCCTATTAGCTAGAGATGCGCGCCAATATTGTATCTTGGCTTTGTTGCTGTTCATCATTTATATCAACAACCTGAGTCCCTGTCTCATTAATACCCTTTGGGATAAATCAAGGCTAGCAAACTTGTCTGTATCAGTGATATTAGCAGAGAACGAGGTACTCCTGGCACGTATCCCGAGGGCTCTTTGAATGTTAGTGGAGTCTTTCATTACTTTTTTGAGTAACCTTGATTTGCTCACCAACTTTGGGAAGTTGCATATTATGAAGTAACGCCCAGGAAGAAAAAGTATTTCCAAATTATCAGTTAATGTCAATCTGTTGCCAGTGTGAGCAATTTTAGCTACCTTGCTGTGTTTTTGAATTCATGGGTTCTTGGCAGCCACAGATTAGTAGCTCTTACTTGAAGCTCAGAGGGGTGGCAGGTAGGCCTGGGCAAAATTTCCGTTCCATTCGCGGAATTTGCGATAATTTGGCATTTCCGCGTTCCGCGGAGAGCGCGGTAATGTCAAAATTTCCGCATTCCGCAGCTTTGCGATAATTTGTACTTGCTCGCGCTGTAAAATAATACATTCTCGCGCGCGCGCGATCGCCTTACCTGAATCCCCGCTAACGCCGACAAGTTTTCCCGATCCGGTCGCGTTCTCCATGAGATGTTGTATTGTTTTAGCCATTTGCGCTGTCTCGCGACAGTTCGCGCCCGCAGTGACGTCATGCGTCGCGCGATCACGTCTTTCTTCTCGCGATCATGCACCGCGAGAGGAGTGAAAACAAGATGGCCGCGCCCGCAAGCAACCTCATGTGTAAGTTGGCGAGCCGCGAACACGCAGAAAATACCGCGAACGGGCGGGAAAAAAACTTCCGCATCTTCGCGATATTTCCGCGTGTTTGCGGAGATTTTAAACATCTTCGCGATAATTTTCGGAAGTCGCTTCCGCGAATTCCGCCCACCCCTAGTGGCAGGATTATTGTCCCTTTTATCTCAGTCTGCAGGTAGGGGCACTATTTCTCCCCACCTGAATATATATGTCACAATGTGTCACCTCAGCATTGTATGGTGCTGGGGTTACCATAATGGTACCACCCTGCAGCTGGAGGAAAATCATATATGTAGGTGGCTCCCCACACTAGTTCTCATTTTATTATTCTCTCAGAGTTAAGTCTTGAGTATCACTCAATCAATAAATCAGGATTTATTCAGTGCTGCTAATCACCTGATAGGGTATCCAGGCACTTGCAGGTCCCGGAAGACTCATTCGAACAGCCAGGTCTTGAGGGACCTTAGGAATTCAGGAAGTGAGGTGATGATCGGGAGCTGCGTGGGGAAGCTGTTCCAGGGCTTTGCTGTGAAGTAGTAGAAGGAGTGTCCTCCACTTGTTCTACTTCAGTAGATGAGGGGTGGGTAGGCAAGTGATAGGGAGGTGGAGCATAATCTTCTCAATGGTTGGTGGAAGTTCAGGCAGTGGTTAACTTAGGCAGGTTGTTGGTTGTGTAGAGCCTTGTGTGTGTGTGGTCAGCACCTCGAATTGGCATCTCTTCTGTACTGGGAGCCAGTGGAGTTACCTGAGGTGGAGGTGTGATGTGGGTTCATCAGGGGAGGTCAAGGATGATTGTGGCTGCAGTGTTCTGTATGGTTTGAAGTCTCTTTAGGAGGTGTGTGGCGAATCCTAAGTAGAGAGCATTGTGATTGTCCAGTCGGCTGGTGACGAGGGCCTGTGTTATGTCGCATCTTGTGTGCAAGGGTAGCCACTTGAATATCTCACGTAGCATGGGCAGAGTGATGAAGCAGATAGAGGCAAAGATCTGTGATTTCATGGTGAGCTCGTTATTAATGATAATTCCAAAGTTTCTGGCGTGGTCGTTGGGTGTAGATGCAGGTCCTAGGTCTGGTGGCGACCAGGAGTTGTTTCATGGGTTGCTGTTGTTGCCAAAGGTCAGTACTTCCACCATGTCTTTGTTCAGTTTCAGGTAGTTGTTCTTCATTCAGTTGACAATGCTTGTAATGCATCTGTGGAAGTTGGTCCTGGTGGGTGTTGGGTCATCTGTGAATGAGTTGAGTGTTGTCTGCGTAGGATATTATGGTGAAAGTGTGATATCTGATGATGTTGGGCAGCGGGGCATACATACGTTGAAGAACATGGGGCAGAGGGATGAGCCCTGGGGAACACCACAGATGGTATCCTTGGGTTCTGAGGTAAAAGGTAGTAGGCAGACCCTCTGTGTTCTTCCGGATCCATCTGAATGTATCCCCATGGATGCTGAGGTGGTGGAGTGTTTCGATCAGTGTAGGGTGGGATACCATGTCGAAGGCTTCTGAGAGGTCGAGGAGGATCAGAGCCGCTGTTGTCAGTGGTTGCGTTCAGGGCGGTGTCAGAGTTGTAATTGCTGTGGAAGCCGGATTGGGAGGAGTCGCATGGCTGGTTCTGCTCCAGGTATGTTGTGAGTTGCTCGTTGATAGCGCTTTCCAGTAGTTTGGCTGGGAATGAGAGCAAGAAGATTGGTCCATAATTTTTGAGTTTGGGGTTGGTAAAGGGATTTTTGAGTAGTGGCTTGACTTTGGCATGTTTCCAGGCATTGACAAATTTTGCAATGGTGATCAAGGTGTTGAGCAGGGTGGTGAATTCCTGGCCAATCCATTAGTTTCCAAGATTGATGATGTGGTGCAGGCATGGGTCTGTGGGAGCTCCTGGGTGGATCTATTTTATGATAGAGGTGGTATCCTGGGTAGAGAGGTGTTTCTGTGTGGTTACTCTGTCGTTGATGTCTATTGGGGTGGAAGAGTATCTGTCGAGGAAGCCCATGGGTATAGTTTAAGAATTGAGATTTCTGTATATGGTTGCGATCTTGTCACGGAAGAGTAAGGCGAGATTGCTGCACAGTTCTTGTGAGAGTGTGAAGCCATTTTCGCTGGCAGTTGGGTTGGAGAATTCCTTAATGATGTTGAAAAGTTCCTTTCTGTATTTGGCACTGGGTTCTATGCATGTGACTAGGGCAGTCTTCTTTGTTGCCCGCAGCAGGTGGTGGGAGAGGTTGAAAGAGGTCTTGAAGGCTGTTGTTGGTGATGTCCTTGCTTGCATGCAATCTCCCCATCAGGTGTTTGCTGTTCTGAGTTCTTGGGTGTGCCAGCTATCCATTTTGGAGGATCTTCTCTGATTGTTGCTCTTGAGGGGGTGATGTTGTCGGCACAGTTGGTGATCCAATTCTTGACGTTCTTAATTTGTTGTTCAGATTGGTGGTGTTAGCTGGGTTGGAGATGTTTAAGGCATCTGTCCATCAGGTCTCTGAAATTTTGCTCCCGCTGCGGTGGGGGTGCTGGCCATCTTGGGGGTGGTGGTGCAGAGGCTGGAGATGCTGAAGTATTCGATTAAGTTATCGGTCTATGTGAGTTCTGTGACATGGCTGTATTTGAGGCAGTTGCTGGAGGTGAAGATGGGGTTCTCCTTGTATCCTGCGGTGTGTGTGGGGTTGTGAGCAATCTGGCTCAGTCCAAGACAGCTCATAATGTTGAGGAAGTGTGCTGTGTTATTGTTGTTCGGGTCATTGATGTGGAAGTTAAGTGTTGCTGAGGAAGATGTAGTCTTTGGTGTGCAAGGCTTGGTGCTAGGGACGCAATTAAGTCTGCAATGGTGTTGCAGAATTTGGAGCAAGGCTCCGTGGGTCAGTAAGAGAGGGAATTTGAGGTGTTCCATGGGGGTGGTGGTTTTGTTGGTGGTGGTTGTGCACTGTATAATCTCTTTGGGGATGATGGATATTCCTCCTCCAAACTTGTTGGTGTGGGCCCGTTGAGTAATTTTACATCCTTCAGGAATCTTTGTGGCAATGTTAGAGGTGGATGCGGAAATGAGCCACATCTCAATGAGGAAGCGACGTCGGCTGCAATGGTGTTGTTGAGGTCACATAACTCGGTGGAAGAGTAGACAGTAGAATCGGAGGGTCGCATCTGGTGTGGTGTAGTGAGAGGTCGGCATGGTGATTTACATTGTGATGATAGTCGTGCTGGTGGAGAAGGTGTATCTGGTGCAGGAGAACAGTCCTGTCATAGTGTGCAGTGTGGCATGGCAGCAGTGTTCAAAGATTTGTCTGGTCTTCAGGGCACAGAGAAAGGCAGCGCCATACATGTGGGTGGGCTGTGAGCCAGGGGTCCTGGCACTAGGTGCGGTCCAGTCATGGACAGGCACAGGTGGGCTTGCCTCTGCTGCACCTACCGGGCTCCAGTTTAATTTTAGGTGTGGGTTGTGGGGATTATAGGGGTAGAGGGTGGGAAGTTAAATATTTCTTATGTGTTTTAATTTGTTTTTTAATTAATAATATTCCTTTAATTGATAATTAATTATGTTAATTACAAAAGTACCGTTTTTTTTATTTAGATGTGGGTTGTGAAATGTGTGGTGCTATAGGATAGTAACTAAATAAACAAAATGTATGTTATAATTAATGATTTTGTATATAAATATTTTCAAACTAAAAATATTTATTTGTTTGAAAATTATTTTTTAATATAATATATGGAGGTATTTGTGATATGTATTTAACATTCTAATATTTTTTTTAAATATAAAACATATTTGTATTTTAAGTTTATTAATATATACATATATATATATATATATATATATATATATATATATATATATCTTTTTTGAATTTTTTTTGTAGTTGTTGATATTTTGTTTGTTTTTAATATTGAACTGACTGGAGTGGGAATAGTAATGTGTACCCCTCCGCAATCCAACACTTTACCTATTGTTGCACTGACTCGATTGGGAATAGTACATTTTAACCCACCGCTATCCAACACTTTCCCTACTGTTGCACTCACTGGAGTGGGAATAGTATTTGTTACCCCTCCGCTATCCAACACTTTCCCTACTGTTGCACTCATTGGAGTGAGAATAGTCATTTTTACCCCTCCACACTATCCAACACTTTCCCTACTGTTGCACTCACTGGAGTGGGAATAGTAATTTTTACTCCTCCACTATCCAACACTTTCCCTACTTTTGTACAGAATGGAGCGGAGATAATACATTTTATTCCTCCTCTATCCAACACTTTCCCTACTATTTCACTAATTGGAGTGGGAATAGTAATTTTTACCCCTCTGCTATCCAACATTTTCCCTACTGTTGCACTCATTGAAGTGGGAATAGTAATTTTTACCCCTCCACTATCCAACACTTTCCCTATTTTTCTACTCATTGAAGTGGGAATAGTAATTTTTACCTTTCCACTACCCAACACTTTCCCTACTGTTGCACTGATTGAAGTGGGAATAGAAAATTTTATTCTTCCGCTCTCCAACACTTTCCCTACTGATGCACTGACTGGAGTGGGAAATTTAAGTTGAAAGATTTTTAGATAGTTTAATGTTTTGATTTATAATATAATTTTTTGTAATAGATTTTATGTTATTGCCACATGAATGTATATATTTATTTGTTAGATTTTATATAATTTTAAAATGGAGTGAAAATACGCCGGATGGCAGGCAAGCTGTGTGTGCCTCTGAAATCCGCCTTGGGCATTTGTTTGACACATTAACTGCGTGGCTGCCCTGCCACGATGGAGAGCACCATCACGCTATCACGGATGTGAGACTGCTGGCTGGAACTATGTCGAGCCGACTTGCAGTACAGCGAGCTACTCAAACGAATATTTGCCCCCAAGACTGGTTCCTACTTAAGGATTATAATTGATTTACTGTTCACATGCCGCACACCCACTCAGGGGAGATGTAATCTCGCTGCTAGGACTACGCATCCCATAATGTCTATGTCCCATGTGGTAACGCCCACTAGAGGGCCACAGAGTGAATAAATTGTGTTTTCACTCATGCAACGAGTTTTGTGCCGCTTGTGATTTCTGGCCCCGAAGAAGAAGCGCCAAGCTTTGAAACGCGTTGGCCCGCATTGTTTCCGGGATTGGGAGCAGATGGAGTGAAAATACGCCGGATGGCAGGCAAGCTGTGTGTGCCTCTGAAATCCGCCTTGGGCATTTGTTTCACACATTAACTGCGTGGCTGCCCTGCCACGATGGAGAGCACCATCACGCTATCACGGATGTGAGACTGCTGGCTGGAACTATGTCGAGCCGACTTGCAGTACAGCGAGCTACTCAAACGAACATTTGCCCCCAAGACTGGTTCCTACTTAAGGATTATAATTGATTTACTGTTCACATGCCGCACACCCACTCAGGGGAGATGTAATCTCGCTGCTAGGACTACGCATCCCATAATGCCTATGTCCCATGTGGTAACGCCCACTAGAGGGCAACAGAGTGAATAAATTGTGTTTTCACTCATGCAACGAGTTTTGTGCCGCTTGTGATTTCTGGCCCCGAAGAAGAAGCGCCAAGCTTTGAAACGCGTTGGCCCGCATTGTTTCCGGGATTGGGAGCAGATGGAGTGAAAATACGCCGGAAGGCAGGCAAGCTGTGTGTGCCTCTGAAATCCGCCTTGGGCATTTGTTTGACACATAATTTTAAAATTATATAATAAATGAAAATAATAGTTTATTAATTGTATTAAAGTAAATATATATGTGTGTATATATATATATATATATATATATATATATATATATATATATATATATATATATATATATATATATATTCACTGAAAAAACCATAGGTTTCACAGACGTTATAGTTAGGAATTAGCATTTAAAAAACCTTGCAAATTCACTTAAAAAACCATAGGTTTCACACATGTTATAGTTAGCTGGACATTTCACTTGTGAAAAACCATTGAAATTCCCCCGTTATAGTTAGTGCAGGCAACTATAACTCACGCGACCGCAATCCCCTGCTGATGACGTCAGATATTACATCACTGTATTTAGACACCTATTTACCCATGTCTTCTTCCATTAATCTTTAGCTATACATATATTACAAATATTTTTTTTTCAGAAAGACACATATGTCATCAGTGATGTAATATCTGACGTCATCAGCAGAGGACTGCGGTCGCGTGAGTTATAGTTGCCTGCACTAACTATAACGGGGGAATTTCAATGGTTTTTCACAAGTGAAATGTCCAGCTAACTATAACATGTGTGAAACCTATGGTTTTTTAAGTGAATATATATATAAGTAAATGGAGCAGAAAACGAGCAGTCCCCTCCTGTATGTGACAACAGTGAAGCTTTATACCTTGCCCCCATTTGAAAGTCTACCTTATGTGAAATAATTTGACTCTGAGATCAACCTTCCATAAAGGCTTTATCTGAAAACACCTGACTAAGCATCTATCCCCTGATGTTGCACTCAGAAGTGCACTGGGACACCCACTGAGATCAACACTCTCCATGCTACCAATTCGTTATACAGAGATTAAGTCCCTGTTCTCAGGGTCTTTGACCACTGATAACACCATTCCACTTGCTCACAGATGATGCAAATGGAGCCTTCATGCCTTATTCACTATCCCCAGGTCAGCCGATTCTAATAGCACCCTAAGAACATCTAACATTCAATTCTCCAATGAGGGATTCATTTTTGGGACACCTAGAACACTGAGGGTGCAGCCTAATAGCAGGTCTTCCAGGATCTTAGGGGCATATTATCAAGAAACGGCGTTAAAATTATCGCAGCTTTAGCGGCAGAAAACTGCAGCTAAAGCGGCGATAATGGGCTTCATAATATGCCCTTGAGAATTCCCATAGAAGCCCATGTTCTGGTGTCAACATGGGCTTCTATTGGAATTCTCTGCGGCATATTATCAAGCCCATTATCGCGGCTTTAGCGGCAGTTTTCTGTCGCTAAAGCAGCGATAATTTTAACGCCGTGCTTGATAATATGCCCCTTAGTCCTCTAGCTCTGTCACAACAATGGATCAGAAGTACATCTCTTAAAAGTAGCCGCCTCCTTCAGCTCTTTTTTTTTAACTCCTATATGTTTTCTATTGTCAACATCCTGGCATTTGTAACCTTCAAATTTCACTCCACTTCCATGAGTCTTCCTCTGAGTCCTTCTCATCTTTTTTTGCCTATTGGGGATCACGTTATCACATCAGTGAGCAGGGTGTCGATAAAACAGTAGTTAGCAATCAGATCTCAAGTAGGTATAGTCTGAAAACTGGGTCTACTCTGGCTCACAGGATCTTCTCCGGTTGATCTGCAAATTCTAGATAGGTCCTAGAGGTGCCCCACAAAACGTTATATAGGGTGACCCAGGCTCACCAGGAAGGGCACACTTGCAACTTCTCTGAATCATTCTAGGCCAGCTTCCCCTTGCAATGACAAAGGCAATTATCATTACCCCACCGCTCACAAGAGGTAGCGCGTTAATGTTAATGGTTTTTGTGAGTTTATTTTTTTGTGCATCATCAACAACTTTACACACTTGAATATTCATGTAAACACTTATAGAGTACTGTTGCATTTGAAACAAATTCTCTCTGATGTATAGAAGTGTGTTTTCCTGTTAACAAGACCTCAATTTGGGCCATCTTTTTCGAAATGGATGTCACTCTTGTCCCTGAATATCTCGCTGCCTGACATTTCTGCAGCATGCAGTCAAGTAAAATATTATTTGTTTTATTTCCATTGTCATTTTTCATGCTGTCTTTGATGAACTTTTACTGGCTGGCTCAGTCACAAAACAGCAACTATTTCTTCAGGTTCTTTCCAGTAGATCACTTTGCCCTATTCTTTCATTTAAGACACTCTTGTCTCTGTATCTAGTTTGTTCTAGCATCTCTGGTTGACAATTGCATAGAAGAGATGGAATAATTATTCATGTAGTGGGGTAGTGCTTAGGCGCTAAGGCAATATGACGTTTATAAGTCTGTGCTCTGATTTGCTAAAGAAATTAGGGGCATATCAGCAACAACTGGCGATAATTATTGCTAAGAGCACTTAGCGCTAGGATAATTATTGCCGGCTAACGTGGATTTTTATCGCTGAGATAGCGTGCTATTAGCAACACTTATCTCAAAAGCGATAAAAATCCTAGCGCTAACTGCCTAACGTGAGATTATCGCTGGAAACCCAGTGATAATCTCACGAAATGTGGCGTTAGCTTGTTGATAGGGCCTCACAAACCACCTTCCATAGGATATCATGGCTAAGTCAGTCCTGAAGCAGCGTAAGGAAAGTAGCAATAACAGGGGTTATCGCTACTTTTCTTGCCGCTATGCTTCATAGAGTGGGGCTTGATGATAGGAGAAATGTCGCTTAGCGACATTTCTCCTGTCATGTCAGGTCAGGAACGCCCACTTTGCATCTCATTAGAGATGCAAAGCTGGGCGTTAAGAATTAGTGTGCTAATGCAAGGTTTCACACGTTTTTACTATCGCCGTCTTGTAGATATGCCCCTTATTTGCTTACACCACAGTGACTCTAGTTCTGTTAATTTCATATGTGGAAATAATATATAAAACCCCTCAATTTTGGCGGTGAGCCAGAGACATTTCTGTTCTGTTTTGATTTTGCATTCTTTGTAATGCCCTATTCACTGAGAGCCTTCATGACCTTGACTTTGTATCGACTTACTTCGATTTTTGTAATAAAACCCTTTAAATATTCTGCTGATTTGGAACTCAGTTATTGATTGGCCCTTTTACTTAATTGTTGTATATTTTGATGTATTGAGAGGTGCCTTGAAATGGGGACAGATTGCCTCATGAAATTGAGATTTAACACATCTCACTTTAATCAAATTGGAGAAATTGAATCTTAGCCATTTTGTAATTGCTGTTTGTTTGACAGAACTTTAACTTCATCAGAGAAGGACAAAAATAGCATATTCGCTCGAGGCAATGTTTCGAATGTGTGCATTAGGAATGAAGGCCGAGGCATTTGGATTCCTTCAGTTTTCTCCCTGTATGGTGACGCTGTTTCCCTAAACCCCGGAAACAAAAGAACTAGACAGGGATCCTGGCTTATGGAATTAATCAAATCGTGTCAGGTTTATGCGCTTCATTCAAATAGAATTTTCTCAATGTTTCAATCTCCTTATCTTCCAAAAATGTAGGGGTGCCTAGAGGCAATGTGGTTAATAGTGAGCTATACGAGAAAATGAATTATTTAATGTCGACCCAATCTAAAGCTTTGTATCTCCCTGATGTGAGTGTGCCTATCTCCCACACAGTGCCCTCCATTGGCTCTAAAAACGTCTGTTGGACAAAGATTTCACCAATTAAAAGGGCTATTTCAGACATAGGTTTTTTAGGTCTCGCCTGATGCCATGCGCATGTGATGTCTCTTAGAGATCTATTGAATCTCAAACAAACTCCAAAAAAGGCTTCAAGCTCACTCATTACTTACCATTGGTTAGCTTCTTCGTCACTTCTTTTGTCTTCTTTGGTCAGCATCAGCTGGGAGGGTTTCATTTTGCTGGCCGGTGTCGCTCCCGACAGTTTTGGGAGGATTTGGATTTCAATAATTTAGATTCAATACACACACACACACCCATAAACACACACACACATGTACTCATACACACATACACACTACGAGGCTCCACCCTATGACTCTCTCCTCTACTCTACGCCATACCACTCTATGACACTACACTCTATGCCACTTTACTCCACTCTACACCACTTCACTCAATGACACTCCACTCTACGACACTCTACGACACTCTGCGACACTCCACTCTATGCCACTCCACTCTACTCAACTCTACTCCACTCTACGACTCTCTACTCCACTCTAAGCCCCTCAATTCTATGACACTACACTCTATTACACTCCACTCTATGCCACTCTACTCTATACACTCCACTCTACGACTCCCTAAGCCACTTCATGCCACTTTACTTCACTCTATGCCACTCCAATCTATGACACTCTACTGCACTCTGTGACACTCCACTCCACAACACTCAACTCTAGGGCACTCTACAACACTCCACTCTATGACACTATAGACCACTTTACTACTCTGTGACACTCTACGCCAGTGGTTCCCAAACTTTTGACACCTGGGGACCCCCATTGAGTCACTACTGGAAGCCAGGGACCCCCAAGCAATTCGTAGGATTTAAATTTCAAACGTTAAAACAGTAATTCGAAAAAAATAAACAAACGTGTGCGCACAAAACAAATACTCAAATTACTAAGGATTTTAGGGGCATATTTACAAGTCCCTATCGCCATGGGAATGTCACTTTTTGCGATGTTCCTGTGGCAATAGGGGCTTTGCCTTATTTACAAGGCAGCCAAAAGCCACTTATTGTGGCTTAACGCTGCCTTGTAAATAAGGCCCATTTTCACGCAATGCTTAGCGTGAAAAAGGTGGGCAGTGGGAGTTGCAGTGGGTGTTTCACTCCAACACCCATTGATTTTGATGCTGCCCTCTATTTACAAGGTCAGGTTAAATAGGAGACAGCACCAAAATTAAGACCATCAAAAACCTGGTCTTAACTTTGCGAAATGAGGAGAAATTACTTATTTCTCCTCGTTTTTGCTTTTTCCAACGGAAAAAGCAAAACACCTTAGCTTGGTTATGTTCAGGTTGGTGACCCTTCCTGCACATAAACAATCTTTAATAAAATGACGTTTTGTAACTTACATTAGGCAGCACACATAGAAGTGACAAAAAGGCATTACAAAATTGTTCATGTGTAGGAAGTGAGAATATAGCAGCATCAGGATAATGATAGACTGGGAATAAACATATGTTGCTAACTTTTACCATGCAGTTTGCAAGCAGCTCTCTGACAGTTTATAGGACACTGTGCTAGATTATGATTGTCCCGTGTGAATTGCACAGTGACAAAATAATCTATGTGACAAAATCAGTAGCCCACTGACCTATGCACATAAAATACAGTTTTTTAAAATGCATTGTACACGTTCTTTGCAGTAGGCATATTAACCCTCTGTGTCACATTAGATAAGTCAAAGCTGCCACTAGACAAAACTCATCTGTCTCCAGCAGGTACATTTATCACTGGCATTTTCTTGATACTTTTATAGTTGCTTGAAAAGTGTTAATTTTACCAGGAACTTTGCAGTGCTTTTAAAACTGCTGCCTGCGGACCCCCTGGGAATGTGCCACGGACCCCTGGGGGTCCTCGGACCCCAGTTTGGGAAACACTGCTCTACGCCACTCCACTGTATGACTCTCTACTCCAATCTAAGCCACTCCACTCCACAGCAGACTAATGGAAATCGGCATAGTGGGGTCTGCTTTTCAGTGGTTTTCTTGCTTTTTGGAACAACGTACCCAAACTGTGAACCTGAGTAATTTTTACTCCGAAGCTAAATCACTGAATAAAGGGGTGCCCCAAGAATCATGCCTTAGCCCCACGTTCTATAATATATATGTGGCGGCCTTGGAAAAGATCATCAGAGACCATAACCTTGTCCCGTTTTCGTACACTGATGACATGTAACTTCTGTTTTCATTTGATAGCAACTCAGATGGTACCAAACATAAGTTTGCAGAAGGCATGCGGGCAATCTCCAACTGGATGTCAAAGAACTTTCTCCAGTTGAATGCCAACAAGACTGAAGTCCTTTTTGGCAGAGCTCAACTTCTCTGGTCACCAGAGTGTTGGCCGACTGAATTAGGTCCCGCTCCTGTGCCTACCAACAAGGCTAAACACCTAGGAGTGTATCTGGACCTTTCTCTAGCTATGAAGGAGCAGGTGGCAGCTGTTTCAGGTAGCTGCTTTGGTTTACTAAAACTCCTACGGAGAGTGTTCGATATTCTCCCTCTATCGGCATGCAAGACCTTACTTCAAGCCTTGGTGGTGAGTAGATTGGACTACTGCAATGCACTCCTGGGTGCCGCAATTGAGGGGACACTGAATATGCTCCAGGTAGTGCAAAACACGGCAGCCTGATTGGCTTTAATTCAACCACCCAGAACCACCTCTCTGCCATTACTAAAAAGCTTACATTGGCTTCCTATTCGAAGTACAATCAAGTTCAAAATTTGTTGTCTGATTCATAAAACCCAGGTACATGACCAATAGTCTTATCCCCTACTTTCTCAACAGACAGCTATGTTCTAGTGGAAAGGATCTGCTTGTGGCACCCCGGGTCAACAATTTTCGCACAGGTGGTAAAGCCTTTGCCTATGTTGCTCCCCACATTTGGAACAAACTCCACTCCCTATGGCGCTACGGGTGTGTCCGGATTTGTCCAAATTGAGACAATTACTACCAGTTATAACTCCCATGTACTTTCATATTATCGATACCTGAGATGTGCTTGTAATTATAATAGTTGTGTTACAGAATGGAAGATAGGTCTACGGTAGACGGTCGGACTCCCAATTGGGCCTCTTGTGTCAATCAGCAGAAATACCTGGTTCATATCTCTGTATGAAAGTGTAATACGTGTTGATTATCCTTTTTTCCCCTCCTTTTCATTTCTTTTTTTTGTCCCTTTAACTCCTATTGTTTGGTTATGTACGTTCAGTATAAGTGCTGAACTCTGTTAATATTGGATATTACAGGTCTCGAATGACAGACCATACTCATTTATACTGATATAGAGATAATAGAATTTTTAATTGTCTGGGTATTTCTTCTGGTTTGTAAAAGAGATGAGTACCAGAGTACTAATTAATGAAAAGAGGGCTTACCTACGTAGATATGTAACAAAAACAATTGTATAATGTAGATTTGGAAGTTAATATAAACTGCCAATAAAATTATATTTTTAAAAAATAATTGAGAAAATTACTAAAAACTGAACTTTTCTAGCCTGGCTAGTTCTCCACCTCCTTGTTGTTATCCTTTGCTGCCAGTGTGAAGATACCCCTGTAGGGGTGAGTCCTGCCCTCTGTAAATCCCTCATTCATTCATTCACTCTATTTCACTCTATGACAATCCACACTACCCCACGCTACTTTACTCCGCTGTACAACACTCTGCTTCACTCCATGACACTCTAGAAGACTCTACTCCACTCTATTCCACTTACTCTTCACCACTCCACTTTATGCCACATCGCCACTCCACTTTATGCCACATCGCCACTCCACTCTATGCCACTCTACTCCTCTCCACTCTGACATTATACCCCACTCTACAACACTCTATTTCACTCTATACTACTCCACGCTTCGCCACTCTACAGCCCTCTACTCCACTCTATGTCCCTCCACCACACTCTACTTCACTCACCCCCACTCCACTCTATTTTATTCTATCCACTCTATACCACTTCTCCATATGCCACTCCATGCTATTCTATGCCACTCTACTCCACTCCACCCCACAAACACTCTTCTCCACTCTATGCCACTCCTCTACACACAACTCCATGTCACGTAATGCCACTCTACACCTCTTCACTCTGACACTCTAATCCACTCTAAACCAATCCACTCTGACACTCTACTTCACATTACACCACTCTACGTCCACTCCATGCCACTCAACTTTACACCACTCCACTCTACAAGGCTTTACTCAGCATCACTCCACTTTACACCACTTCACTCTACACCACTCTGCACCACTCTGACACTCCACTCTATGACACTCTGCTACACAACACAACACTCTACTCCACTCTACTCTATGACACTCTACTCTACAGCTTCCCACTCCACTCTTCACCACTCAACTCTATTCCACTCCACCCTATTACACTCCACGCTATGCCACTTCATTCTACACCTCTCTACAACTCTGTACAACACTCATCTACACTCCACTCTATAGCACTGTCCTCCACTCTAAAACACTCCATTCTGTGCCACTCTACTCCACTCTACACAAATCCGCTCCACTCTGTCACTCCACGCCATTCCACTCTACACCACTCCTCTCTAATGCTCCACTCCACTCTACTCCACTCCACTCTTCACCAATCCACTTTACTCCACTGTACTCTGACACTCTCCATCACTCTAAGAAAGTCTATGATACTCCACTCCACGCCACTCTGCAGCACTCTACTCCTTTCCATACCATTCTAACCAAACTCTACTCCACTCTACATCACTACACTCTATGACACACTACACCCTCTACTCTATGATGCTCTCCACTTTATGCCACTCCTATCACTCAATGCCACTCCAATCTACGCTCTCTACTCCACTCTACAACATTCCACAACACTCTACTCCTGTCTACTCTACACCATTCTACTTGACTCTAAAACAATCTACCCTTCTCTATTCCACTCCACTTGACTCCACTCTAGGCCTCTACATGCCACTCCACTCTATTCCACTCTATGCCACTTGGTGACACTCCACTCTCTGCCACTCCACTCCATGCCATCCCATGTCAGCCTACGCCATTCTATGACATTCTACTGCCCTCCAGTCTACGAGACTCTACTCCACTCTTGAACACTCTGCTCCCCTCTGCACACCTCCACTCTATGCCACTTCACTCAACGCCACTCCACACTATTACCCTTCACTATACTCTACTCTACGCCACTCCACTCCACTGTACTCTTCTCTACACTATTCCATTCGGACACTGTACTCCATGCTACTCCACTCTATGCCACTCCACTCCATTCTATGACACTCTACTCCACTGTATGCCATTCCACCACACTCTACTCCACTCTATTCCACTCCACTCTCTGCCACTCCATTCTACGACACTCTACTTCACTCTATGCCCCTCCGCTCTATGTCAGACCACTCTATGCCATACTGCAGCACTCTATGACACCCTGCTCCACTCTACCCCACTCTACAACACTCTGTGCCACTTCACTTTATGCACTCTTCTCCACTCCACGACACTCAACTCCATTCTACTCCACTCCACTCCACTCCTACTCCATTTTACGGCACTCCACTCTACTCCACTCCACTCTACAGTACTCAACTTTACGCCACTATTCTCTGCTCCACTCTATGACACTCCACTCCACCCCACACCACCAACGTTTAGCCATGCTGAACAGTAGCAACACTGGTGTAGACCATGGCTAAAACTCATTGGCAAAGTCAATAGTTCTCACATAGGCAAGACCTATTAGCTTTGACAATGCTTGTTTTTTCTGGGGTATAATTAGCTACAATAAAATGAGGGCGTGTTTACAGCTATACCTAAATTTGCTTAATATAATTCAGCCTGTCATTGGCACATCAAATGTGCAAACCTAACCAAAATGCATAATTTGTGAGAGGCCTCTGAGATTTTAACCACTCATTGAATCACTGCTGAAAGAAAATCATGACACTCCTCAACCCTACAAAACTTATAACCAGATTTATTTGACACTTGGGGGCATATTATCAAGCCAGGCGATAACATTATCGCCGCTTTAGCGGAAGAAAACTGCTGCTAAAACGGCGATAATGGGCTTGAAAATATGCTCTATGGAATTCCAATTGAAGCCCATGTTAGATGTGAAGGACATCTAACATGGGCTTCAATTGGAAATCCATAGAGCATATTATCAAGCCCATTATCGCAGTTTTAGCGGCAGTTTTCTGCCGCTAAAGCGGCGATAATTTTATCGCCTGGCTTGATAATATGCCCCTTGGGCCCTAGCATTCTGCCAGTGCCTGGTTTTCCTTGCTTTAATGACACTGGAGTCCTGGAGTTGGATGTGGTAGTTTACCAAAAATCCAATGCAAACGGTGATGTTTGAAAGCCCAAATTAATTTTGTTTTCGTTTTTTATGCTGGTTTCCTCAGAGGTGAAAGTGGGAATAAAATGTTACATTTTAAAGCATGTTAGTCAACACTGAACTTACTTTAAAGGTATCCTTACATGAGGGGTATCAGATTCCCTCATCGAACCTGTCAAAGCAGGAATTTCCAGTGTTGCACATATAGCACAGTGGACAAGTATGCTGGAGTAAAACTAACCAGAATTTAAAGACAACTTTGCAAGGGACTTGGAAGTGCTCTGGCAATAGACTTATGTCATAAGTAGTGGAACAGGGAACATTACAAATCACATTGAAGCAGTCAACTTAGTTACAATAGGATCAATTTAAATACAACTTCACAGTTTGAGACTCTCCCCCCAAAGACTATTCATGAATATTCAAGCTAATGGCACATTTTGAAGTGCACACTGATAAAAACACAAAATTTGAAGATTCATAGTTTTAAGGTTTTCAGTTCATAAGTACTTTAAGGGACACAAGCGTAAAATATAAGTCAAATTGAAAGCAATTTTGGCGAAAAACATCAGTGCACAGTATTTATTATTTGATTTCAAGCCCAGAGTTTAATAAATAAAATGTTTGGAAGTGATACACATTAGTGGCAGCTACCTGCTGTAGGCTCCAATTAATGAGCTAGAATCCCATCAGTAACCACCAATAGGTATATAGAAAACCCTGGGGCATATTTACAAGTTCCTTGCGCCCGCAGATCATCACTTTTTTTGATGCTCCAGTGGTACAATGTGCTGTTCCATATTCACAAGGCCACGCAAAGCCATCCTGCATGGCTTTTCATGGCCTTGTAAATATGCCCCTCTTTTAGGCATTACTCTGCGTAAGAGGGGCATTCCATGGGTGTTTGCTGTGCGTGTTCCCCCGCAACACCCATTGGTGCTGATGCATTCACAGATTTGCAAGGTTTCGTACACCTGGGAATTGGTCACATCCTAACGCCTACCCAGGGGATGCATAAGAGTGGTGCAACAAGGAGAAATACCTTTATTTCTCCTTGTTTTTTCCCCTTTCTATGTGTGCTGCATTCTGCATGGTGCAAGGGTACCAGAGTTGGCGCTAGGCAGCCTATTGTGCCCCAGAGCAGAAGAAAGCACAGGTATGCATCGTATTGTTGTAACTACGATGCATCCATGTACTTTACTAATGACGCAGCTTGGTGCAGCAAGATGGCTTGGAGTGCCACTCTCATGGCGTCATTTATTTAAGGAAGCATTCTATGGGTCTTGCAAGGATGTTTCCATGTGATTCCCATTCGTTTTTTATGCATTCCCAGATTTACCAGAACTGTTAAGCCTAGGAAAGTGGCAAAAAGATGTGCCTTCCCAGAAATATGTTCATTTCTCCTAATTTTTCCACTTTCTATGTGTGCTTGATTCTGCAGCATACATTGAAAGTGGAAAAAGAATGAAAGGATTGATTTGTGCAGGAAGGTGCACAAAAACAATCCTGTCTGAAATGCAGGCACCCTTGCACCATGATGCAAGGGTGCCTGCACTGCATTGGCGCCAGGTAATAGAAGGGCACCATTGCAAGGAGTGGACAAGTGTGCATTATATTATGTTAAAAACAGTGCATTCCTGCCCTTTCCCTTTCATGCAGCACAGCAAGGTGGCTTGCTGCGCTGCACTGCATGAAAGGTTCATAAATATGCACCTTCATTGTTACATACACCAATGAAACTCTCTATTGACATGATCACACCAATAATGAAAGCAGAATAATTCAATACTGCTAACATTAAATTACTAATATTAACGCAGAGCAACACGGGGATGATGGATGACATGTTCATATCGAGCCCTCCACCACTCACACAATTATACAAAAACCATGCTAAGCACTAAAACACACTCATACCATTACTTTACATAATTTTCCAAAACAAAGTGCAACATATCATGAACTACTAACTGAAATAAAACTCAACACTGACAACAACTATCCACAAAAACTAACCATTGACTTTGAACAAGCAGTAATTTTAACTATTTTAAAAAATACACCTGGGGGCGTGGCTTAGGCGCCGGAGGGAATGGCCGCCGCTCTGGGAAGCTCCGGAAGAGCGTAGAGCTACGGGACTCCTCCGGGCGCATACCGGCGCCGGGTGGATCTTGGAGCCGTATCCTCTGGCAGCGGAGTTCCTCCTCCATGGATTAACATCGATGCGGTGACGCGGGTTGAGCTCATAAACTGTTTTCTCAGCTCTCATATCTATCGCGGCTCGTCCCCGAGTCGCGGCCGCCATTTTGTACATTTCCAGCTCCCCGTGCGTCCCGCTGTAATTTGCGCATGGTATTTCGCCCTACAGTGCATTTCTACATGTTTAAAGGACTCTAGTCAGCAAGTCTTCCCCTTTTTACTCTGCCTCTCAATCCACATGGCAATTGGTCTGTTTTTGGCTCTTATGCTCAGTTTTTTCTTCTCTCCTCAGCAATGAGCATTATGTCCTTGGACGCCATTTTAGTTTTTCTGAGTCTGCCTGCCACTTCGCCTTCTATTATTCTCATTGGACTTTAAAAAATGTTATTCCTTGTTTTTCTGGATTACGGACCTCCCATGAGCTCATATGGATGAAGGTTTTATTTTCAGCATATGTTAGTTGAATTTTCGCCTTTCCTCATTGTTTTTCAATATTCTCTGAGCCACCATTTTGGGGTCCTGTGATCACTTGCTAATATTCTTTCTCCACTCATATTTTTGATGACAATGGCTCGCTCAAATCGCAGTAACGCACAGCATATAAATACTACCTGCATGCCGTTAGAGGACAATAATCCTTTCAGTGTGTTACAGGATAATATGGATGACACAATTACTGAGCCCATTGGAATGAAAGGCTCCTCTCCTAACTTTTCTCATCTAGGCTCTAAAACCAACTCTAAACTACTTTTCACATCAGGAAAACGAGTGAAGGGGAAACCCTCCTTCTCCCACCAACGCATCCTCTTCCATTTCCATGGAGCTTCTTCTCGAGGAAATAAGTTCACTTAAACCGTACATGGCCGAAACAAATGTTCGCCTTCAAAGCCTCCAGGATAATTGGTCGCATACGGAGCAACAGGTTGCAGATCTTGAGAGGAAAATGATTTCAGTGCAGGCAATCTCGGACCGGGTTCCAGGAATGCATAGAGAAATACTCTCACTTAAGCAACAGGTTGAAAATTTGGAAAACCGTAAAAGACGCAATAATCAGCGTATTTATGGTCTTGCGGAAAGTCTCGAAGGTCCCAATCCTATATCCTTCTTTCTTACCTTCCTGCCAACGCTTCTTGGTCTTCCAACTTCTCCTCCATTGAATATTCAACAAGCTCACCGCTTAGGTCCACCATCTCCTTCTGCCAACTTTGCATCCTCTTCAACGAAACCTAGATGTGTTATCTTGTACTTTCTAGAATATACAGATCTGATAAAGGTCATTCAGGCTGCCAAACAGAAGGGGAAACTCACTTGGAATGGCGCCAATCTCTTTTTTGCCCAAGACTATGCTAAAGCTACCGCAGATCGTCGTAAACAGTTTTTGGACATGAGACCTGCTCTCCTTTCCGTGAATGCACGTTATGGACTGTTCCATCCTTGTCTCTTCAAAGTGACTTACAACAACAAAACAACGAACTATGAAGACCCTGTGCTTCTTCAACAATTCCTTAACTCCTGCAGAGACAATTCCATGGACACTCCTCAGCTATAATTTTCTTAATGGTTTCTGATTGTCCCTTTTAATATCTGTCTTCCGTTATCTGTATTTATCCTCCTTCCTGCAGTAGTTTGTTGTGTCCTGAGATGCCCTCCTAATGTTTTCTTTTTCTTCTTTAATAGGTGCAGCTTTGTGATCCCTTTGATTTATGACATCTTCGTTTTGTGCCCGGAGGCTGTTCTCCCTTTGCTGCGCCCTCTTGGAGTCTTCCGTTCGGTGTGCTGTTTCCCTTATGTGGTTCCTCCATCCCCACTCTCATTGTCTTTTTGTGGTATGTCTTTTAGGCATTTTTATGCATTATCATACGTTGTTTGTTTTATTTTATATTTCTGTTTCATGTTCTCTCCATTTCTATCCTTTTTTCGTTCATTCTTTTTTCCTTTCCTTTACTCTTCTTCTTCTACCTCTTCTCTTTCTCCCTCTTCTTCTAGATGATAGCTCCTTTATTTTCATTTCTTTCCTTTTTCTAATCTAGAACTCATATTACATTTCCTGTCACTTTATTTTCTACCTTTCTCTCAGTAAGGCTTTTAGTTTTCCTATTACTTGCAAGATAATTATTCAAGTTAAATTCAACCGGTTACATTTTTGTTCTCATTTTTATCACTATTTCAGCAATGTACTGGGATTTCTTACTGTTTGCATAATAATTGTTCAAGTTAATTTTGATGTGTTCCATTCGGAATCGTTATATTGATTTTACCTCTTTAGAATTGGATATCACTCTTTCCGAAATTAATCATGCAGTTTCTGTACTAAAAAGAGGGAAAGCTCCAGGTCCGGATGGATTTACTATTGAATTTTATGCACATTTTGCTAATCTACTTCTTCCACGTCTCTTATTACTTTTCAATTCTTTTATTACTGTTGGCGCTTCTTCCGGTACATTTCAGGAAGCCATGATTTGCTTAATTCTCAAAGATAACAAAGACCCTTCCCTTTGCAAAAATTATTGTCCAATCTCCTTAGTCAATCTTGACTATAAGATATTTGCAAAAATTCTTGCTCTTCGCATTGATCCCATTTGACCTAATCTCATTGGCCCTGAACAATCAGGTTTTGTGAAAGGCCATCTCTCCTCTGATAATTCCAGAGTCTTTTTTAATTTCCTTGGTAAAGCTTCTTCTCTTGATTATCCTATTGCAGCCATAGCGTTGGATGCAGAGAAAGCATTTGATAGGATTGGATGGGATTTTATGTTTCAAGCACTCAAATGGATAGGATTTCCTCCTAAATTAATATCCCTTATCTCGCTATTATATTCAGGTCCTAAAGCTTCTATTTTTGTTAATGGTAAAGTCTCGGATTATTTTCCACTTCTTAGAGGAGTACGTCAAGGGTGCCCCCTATCTCCACTCTTATTCATAATTGCTTTAGAACCTTTCTTAACTAAGATTAGGCAGGATACTCAGATTACTGGTTTTCGACTCGATACCTCTCATGTTAAGATGTCTGTTTATGCGGATGACATTCTTTTCTATTGTTCTAATCCTTCTTCTTCCATTCCGTCTTTAATGAAACAGGTTGAAGCATTCTCTCAATTATCTGGCTACCGTCTTAATTTAAACAAATGTGAAGTACTCCCCCTAAATGTGCTTTGCCTTATGCAAGATTTCATTTCTACCGGTTTCTCTTGGCAATCGGCAAAGATAAAATATTTAGGTCTATGGTTCTTTTCGAATATTCCAGACACATTAAAACTAAATTTTGACCACATAACTAAGACTCTATCTGATTCTATTGATCGCTGGCATCCACTTTTTCTCTCTTGGATGGGACGACTAGACTCCATTAAAATGATGCTTTCTCCTATAATTTTATATATTATTTCTATGATTCCTGTACATATTCCTGAATTTTACTTTAAAAAAATAGATTCTATTTTAACAAAATTTCTTTGGAAAACAAATCTCCACTTATAGCCCTATCCTCTTTGAAGGTGGATAAAACTTCTGGTGGTCTTAAATTTGCAGATTTAAAAAAATATCATCAAGCCTTCTCATTAAAACAGTCTTCTCGTTGGCTTTCTTTTGATCACAATACACCCTCTCCTATTTGGTTAACTATAGAAAACTATTTTATGTCTCCTTTTACATTTGAAGAAGCCCTTGCCTTCACAAACAATATTTCCTCTTTTCGTTATTCAGTCATTTCGCATACTCGAAAAATGCTTGCCCCGTTACTGCCTTCCTCTTATCCTTCACTTTCCTCGTTAGATCAACAGCCCATTTGGCATAATAATTTATTACGCATTAAAAATCACACTTTTTACTGGAAGTCATGGAGAACTAGAGGACTACTCTGGATTTCACAATTATTATTAAATAATATCCCTTTATCTTTTTCGGATCTTCAAACGCAATTTTCCTTACCTTCTTCCTGTAAAACTCAGTATGATCTTTTATATCCTTCACTGTGTCAATACCTTCGATCCTTACCATCATCGACTCCCCCTTCCTCCGGCTGTTCCTCGCTTTTTCCCTTATTATCAGGCTCTTCCTCTGCTTCATCATTATATAAGTGTTTATCTCTTTCCTCTGACAGGAGTAAGACGAAAGTTAAATTGGCTTGGGAAAAAGAGCTTCTAGAATTTTGGACAACTCCTTTTTGGGATAAGTTGTAGCTCAAAATTCATAAAACGTCCTGAGCTGCTAATACTTCTCAAACCCTTTATTTTGTTTATCAGCGCCTCTTATTTAACCCTGCAAAATTAGCTTCTTTCACTACAACTTCTACCCCTACTTGTTGGTCTTGCCCTTGCACAAATGCAGATCCATTCCATATGCTTTTTGATTGTACCCCTGTGAACCGTTTTGGGCATTTAGTTTGGTCTCAAATTAATAAAATCTTTAACACAAAAATCCCCTTCTCCCCTTCCAATGTTTTTCTAGGCTCTCTATCACCTTGCTGGCCCCAATCTCCCTCTAATTTTAAAATCATAGATTTGGATTTGGCGATAGCTTTTCATTTAATCACCTCTAATTGGAAACAAGCTCACAAAGTCACTTTTAAAGCCTGGTGGAATGCAGTCTGTTTTAATCACAGACTTGACACTAGTTACATTACCCCTATTTCTGTGTCCATCAAAAGAGACCTTTTATGGCTTCCTATATCCACATACTTAACTTATTTTGCCTCACATAGTGCTCCTTTGGACCGAACCCCATGATTTACTTGTTGTCTTTGTTTTCTTAAACAAGTTTTCATTAATCTTCCCTTCAATATGTGTTCCATATTGTAACTTGATATTTCTCTTTCTTTAACATTGTCTTTTATGCTTACAGAAATTGTTCCATGTGCTATTTATTCAATAAAGATTTATAATAGAATTTTAAGATTATAATAGTCTATATATTTTTTCTCTTCCTTGTTTCCCCCTTCTTTTCTTTCCTCCCTCACCCTCCCTTCTTTTATAGTTCTTCATATATATATTCTTACTCATGTTTGTATTGCATTGAATTTTGCTGAATAAACTTAGATGTTAAACTTAAAAATCCTGCATACAGACATTCAAGGTTGTTACCATTTTAATCAAAGTAGATGGAAATATCTTCAAAAATCTTACCTAAGTGTAGAATAATCCAAATTCGCCCATAAAATTAAAAAAATGTGCCTTTCCATATGTCTTAATAACTGAAGTAGCAAAACACTAGAATCACACTACTAGAATCACTCTATAGCCAAAGACATGTATACAAATTGAGGTCCTTCATGGACTATTTGGATGAGATGAGTGTTGGCAGCTTGCACAGTTCAGGTCACAGACACCAATCCAGAAATCAAATACCATGGCTGAATGTATATGATAACACCATGACATAACAGGCAAAAACCAGCAATGCAGTGGAAGGATAGCACAACTCCTTTCAAGTACACTAGGACAGTCATGCTTCACTCCAGTTCTTTTTTTTAAAACTACAAAAGGAGCAACGTTGCCAAGAATAAGGAACATAACAATCCAGGAACCTTCTTAAGTATCTCAAAACAAACCTAAGAAATGCACAAAATCTTACAATCCAAAGTCCAACTAATTGCTTTTTACCAAGGACTACCATACCTAAACTTCATCGCAAATCCATTCTAACAAAAAGAATACCAAATACCACCCTAAACAGCATATAAATATTTTCAAACATATATTTATTTATAACTAAAACAAAAATTGTTTACAAATCAGTTTGAAATTTTGACTTTAAACAACATCTATTCAGACTTAAATGTAAGGAGTTTTTAAATAATTATAAATCACAACACATAAAGCAAAAACCAAAGATATTATAACAACATATAACACAATTTCAAATAATAAAAAAACACTAAGACATACGTCATAACACACTAGCATCTACTATCTATTGAAAATAAAATAAAAGGTGACCTACACTTCTGTAGCTGTTAATGAGCTCAAGAAAATAACAAAACCAATAATCCTCAAAACTATATAATACCGAATCCCAAACAAAATTCAAACATTGAAACATGGAAATAAAATTGCCCCCAAAATATTGTTGAACCTGGCCTTTTCCCAGACTTTTTGCCTTTATCCTCACCTTTTTGCTGAATTCGTTGTTGTTGGCTTTAGAACTCTGGGAACTTTACCACTGCTACCCAGCGCTAAAGTGCATTTGCACTCTGTTTTTAACATGGTAACATTGGCTTATCCACCACTGGCATATTTAATTTACTTATAAGTCCCTAGTAAAGTGCACTACAAGTGCCTAGAGCCTGTAAAGTACCTGCTACTAGTTGGCCTGAGGCATTGATTGTGCCACCCACTTAAGTATCCCTTTAAAAATATCACAGGCCAGCCATTACAGAATCAGTGTGTGCTATTATGAACTACCATGACGACCTGGCAAATTAGCCCTCTTGCCATGCCCAAACCTTCCTTTTTAATACATATATGTCACTCCTCTGGTAGGCCCTAGGCAGCCCCCAGGGCAGCTTGCAGTGTATTTAAAAAGTTGGACATGCTCTTTTAAGTTTTACATGCCCAGGTACTGAAAAACTCTTAAATTCGTTTTTCAGTACTGCAAGGCATATCTTTCCCAGAGGTCAACATTGGGATTACCTTATTGCGTTTTATAAATATAATTTCCAATTGTGAAGAGATGAATATTTCGGTTTTGATGTCTCTGGACTCACAATTTAAAATCACAACTTATGGTAAAGTCTGATTTTAAGCTGCAATTCTGAAAATGCCACTTTTAGAAAGTTGGCATTTTCTTACTTTAGCCATTCCGTGCCTCTGCCTGTCTCTGAAAACACGTCTGGGATGGGTGACAGCTGTGCTTTATTCATTCTCTCTAGACAGTCACTCACAAAGGGAGCTGAGGTTTGCCTGATGAGCCATTCACATCCTGATGGGTCATTAGGGAAACAGCCTTTACAACGAAGGTTGAATCACGCATGCCTTTACAATGAAGGCTGTACCAAGAATGCGTCTTAACGATGCAAGGCTTTATCACGTAGTATTTTACAACGAATAGGCATTTAACACGCATGCCTTTACAACAAAAATTCCATTGTCAAGTCATGAATTAAGTTATTATTACTGTTATTATCATTAAGTTGTTATTACTGTTATTAGTAGTTACTATAATTATTGTTGCATCCCTCACACTCTGTGTGGCACTGTCAGACAGAGTCCCGTTTGCTGTTGCATTTCAGGAGAACTTGCATTATATTGCGATTTGACCCCATTTGTGGGCCTTTCTGTTCATTACTCCAAAATTCAGGCAGCCTTTCCCTCCAGCTCCAGTCGATGTCTGCTTCTGCGTCTGCTTGGATTCTCGGAGAATTCCTTCCTCACAGGGGCTTGTCCTTCCTTCCCTCAAGCCTCTTCTCTGAAATTCCAGTCAGGATTCCTCTGCATGCTGACACCCGATGGGATACTGTTGCTCGCCTCCTCTTTCAAATGAATCCATTACAGTCACTGGGCAGAACCACACCTTAATTGGGAAGCCATTCCTTAATTGCAATTCATGATTTGCGAGTCGCAATTAAGGAATGTGTAGGAATCGCAATTTTTGTGTGTGATTTCTACATGCATAGCCTTTTGTGCTTCCCTAATGGTGAATCAGTAAAATTTGCTATTTGGGATTCGCAAAATGCAGGCTTGATACATATGCCCCAATATTTGAAGATAATCTTTCATAACTCTGACTCTACTGATTGGATTTTTGGCAATTTGATCTTGTTTTGCTCATAAAATTGTTCTTTATTTGAGGGGGCACTAGAGAGCGCACAGCAAGATGGCTGCGCCGGACTGCAGCTCTACCGGCCGACAGCTTCATCCTGCAACTATCCTGCTCCCTAGATACCATCCCAGCGTGAAAATTGGTGGTGACTGACTGACAGGAATCAATTTTGTGCGTTTGGGTGCAGTCGCTTGACCCTGGAAGGTGCGAAAGTTTATTGACGGAAAGCCAGCACTGGAAGCAACATGGTGACCGCATGAATGGTGGCCATGAGAGATCTGGCGCCTGGTACACCCCAGTGATTATCGGAGCACCTGTGGGACAACAGTGTAGGCGCTTATAGTGTCTCCAAGCATCTGTGCGACTAAACCCCCCAGTGCGGACCGACAGAGGTGACCAACGCGGTGACCTGATGAGGGGCGCGGTGCAGGCATGGCGGCGCTGGCAGTCCGCTGCGGCCGTTCATTGCGTGAACTGCTGCCGATCCCCATTGCGCTGCGGTGCCTCGACTGGGGGCTGTGAGTAGCTTGGCCCAGGACAACGGAGACGCTGAGCTGCGGGTGCCGGCTGGTGGAGCATCCCGGGGAGGCTTGGCGATCAAGCACCTGGGCCCATGGTGAGGCCTGGACGAGCTGCGGCTCCGCTGATCAAATGCACCGCTCTGCCTACCTACTGACTCCTGCTACTTCGTCATCCCAGTGAGAGCTCACCAATGCGGAGGGCTCCTGGTGAGGCAGGCAGCGGGGGCCGTGATCTCGGCCACGCATCCACTGGAGGGTGCCCGAGAGGCCTGTATCGGGCCTTCCATGAGCTGGCTGTGAGACGCTGGGGATCGGGCGGAGCGCGCAACTTCCACTTCAACAGCGCTCCCCTCCTTGGCATTTGCGGGCCCGGTGTTTGGGAAAAGTGGCAGATCACCCCCTGCAGCCCCCCCAGGCACATCGCACTGCCCCCCCTGAAGTGAAATCAAGTAAGGCACTATGGTGACCCAGTGTGGTGAGGCTGACTTTTCTGCACTGCAGGGGGCTCTTATTCAGCACATCAAGCTCCCGTGGTCACTGCCCCCCTGGAGCCTCCACAGAGGTATCCTCAGCTCTTCAAGAGTATCTGGTGGTGGTGCTGGTGATCGCTGCAGAGGCCTTGGCATAATGGTGAGGGCATGGTGCGACACGCCGGACTGTGATTTCAGAGCCAGCTTAGAGCTGGGCTCACTTCCCCTTCCTGACATTTGTGTGCATGCACCATTTTATCACACGACAACAGGTGCCAGGGATGTAAAAGGCGCGCCCGTCCCAGAGTTCCACAGATTACAATCTCTGGCCCTGCCCTCATTGTGTGCGTGGTGGGACAGTTGCACGAGGTTAATGGCAGGTGCGTGGATCGGGGCTTCGTGGTAGGCCTATACGCTCTTTACACTGCCCGTGCCGCCACGAGACTGTCGCTATGGGCAAAACAGAGAAGAATGAGCTACACCTTACTTTTGACCTATGGAATCCTAGCAAACCGCAACAGAGATCCACTTCGGATTTTGAGTTGGACACTACCACTGAGAAGCCTTCTGCCCTGGAAAAGACACTGTCTGCCATCCAAGCCAGTCTGCAGTCAATAGATGGGAAAATCAAGGCCCTCAGTGGCCATATGGACCACATGTCAGCCAAACTGGATAGACAAGTTACCAGGCTCGGTGAGGCGGAGCAGCGTATTTCTGACATCGAGGATGGTCTGCAGCAAGTCACTACCAGAGCCTCGGATATGGAGAAGATTCTGGCTGTCATCCAGGCCAATAATGAAGACCTCGAGGCCAGATCCCAGCGCAATACTCTGCGTATAATGGGGCGCCCAGAGTCCACAAATGTGGGCAGGCTGGAGACATAGGTGAAGAACAAGCTCTGGGACATCTGTGGCGTGGAAAACCTCTCTGAATTGCTTATTGTAGAGTGAGCCCATCGCTCGCTGTCAGTTCATCCGCCCCCGGGGTGCTCCACCCAGACCGATTATTGCACGTCTCTTAAACTACAGGCACCATGACTCGGTGCTCCACATCTCCCGACAGAAAGGTGCCATCACGTATCAGGGTAACAGGGTTGCATTTTACCCTGACTTCACTGCAGCGGTCCAGGCGGCTAGAAAGGAATTTCAGCCAATGAAGAAGATCCTGATCACAGAGAATGTGCAATATGCCATGTTATACCCGGCCCGGCTGCATATTGGCACTGACGACAAAGCTAGGAGTTTCACCAATGCGAAGCAGGCCATGGATTTCGCAAAATCTCCCCGGCCCTGGAAACAGGCTGCTGCCGATGTGTCAGACGATGAAGGCTAAGGGGTACTAACAATGCTTTGCATTATGTTTCACTGGTTTGCTTGAAGAACTTCCATTGCAATGGTCGCAATTCACACTGGTATGTTGGACACTGAACCGCGGTGCCTCTGCCGCGTTGCACTATCATAACTGTATCCTTTTGTGTTTTAGGGCTTACAAGTCTGACCACGAGACCTACTGTCATTTCTATGCCTCATGAAGCATCGCCTAATGTACTGTGGTTAAACTGTTGTCCTTTTATGCAGCTAATGCCCATTATTCTCTGCCTCAGACGATGTAGGCTAAGGTTTCTAGTGTAATTCACTGTGCTTCAACTAACTGTCTTTCCTAGTAGTAAATGCTGTTCTTTACAGTATTGTTAGAAGTGCTCTCCTGCAACGGAGGCGCGTGTTTCTGCTGTCCCGTATTTGGATACCTGTATCCCTGTTTGTTGCCCCCCCGCGTCAGTGCGGTTGATATACTGTCATATTTGTCATTCTGGTTTCTTATGCATAGCGATTCTTGCTGATGGATGGTCTGGGGTGTGCATTTATACTAGTCGGCCACCTCCCTTGTCAGCTAGGGAATAGGATGTGACACAGCGCTTCCCAATGGGTGTACCCCATATCACACTTAGCACATGTTTAACTTTGTTGGGGTATGTTTTTTACTTAAGGGATGGCTTTGAGGAGTTGGGTATGCTAAAGTGGGTGGAGGTGGGGGATCGAATTCTGCAATGTGGGAACTGTTAACTAGGGGTGGGCGGAATTTGCGAAAGTGCCTTTTGCAAAATATCGCAAAACGGCAAAAAATCTCCGCGATCACGTGAAATTTCGCGTGATCGCGGAGATTTTTGTGTGCTGAATTAAAGAGTTACTGAATTCCTGTTGGGGTTTCATTTTTGTGACAGGAGCATCGTGCCAGAAGGAATCCTGCCCTGCATATTTACCCAAGAAGATGCCACCGTTTTGTGCAATACCTCTACTCAACTGGAGGACTTTCTACTAGCTAATCAGTAAGTGCTACCTCGTTGGGTAAATGTATAGTGCTTTTCCCACACTACAGCTGCATAAAGGGCCAGAAGAGTTGTCTACAGTGACCATGTGTGTCTGTAACGTTGCCGACGGGCCCCGGGGTCCCTCGAGTCGGCTGTCCATCATAGTGGGGAAAAAGGAGGTAAGACGTTGCCGACCGCAGTTCACATGCCTCTTGTTTATAAAGGGCCAGAGACCGATCAGAGCAGCAGATGAGGAGACAGAACCTCCTGGCGTCAGCAGCTGCACGGGGTTGCGCTCGAGAAAGTCGTGGATGCACAGAGCTCCATCAAGGATCACAGCTAATTTTTGACGGTAGATGTGAGGAGAAAAGCACACCTGCCCAGCCTCGACCTAGCCTCCGAATGTTTTGTGCTGATTAATGCGTTACTGAATTTGAGCTCCAACTCGGGCACCTGCTTTATTTATATCTGTAAGTGCTTCCTGTTGAGGTTTAATTTTTGTGACAGGAGCATCGTGCCAGAATGAATCCTGTCCTGCACCTGCATATGTCCGTTCCGGCCGCGGATCGCGGAAGTTTCGACATTTTCGCGTTCAGCACGGAATGCGAAAATGTCGAAATTTCGCAATTTCCGCGAGCGGAACGGAAATTTTCGCCCACCCCTACTGTTAACTGTGATTGTTTCGATGCTCTGGCTTTGGTGTATGTGTTCAGGTTTGACATCAGGCAGCTGGGCACTCACTATGCTTATGCTCATCACTTTCAATGACGTCAAAGGACAATAAGATCACATGTTTAATGTGGAAAGTCTGAGGGTTAAATTCCTCCAAGAAAATCCCGCAGGTCTTCGCCTATTTAGATAGGCATGGGGTTTAAATAGCTCTCCTCCAGGAAACACACCTGACCAAGTTGACTGAGGCTAGGATTGCACTCAAGTGGCCTGGGTATAAACTTGCCTTGTCTTACTCGTCCTATGGCAGAGGGGTTCTTATCCTGCAGAAAAGGGGTCTTTTATTTACTCCAATAAAAACATGTACAGATGAAGATGTTCTTTTTGCTGCATGGCAAGCTACGGGCTTCGTTACTGACTATTGTTAATATCTACGGTCCCATTCCGGACGAACCCGAGGTGTTTGTTCGAATTTTTTGTGTCCTACGAGATTGGCCTGTTGCTAGGATTGTGTGTGGGGGTGGGGGGGATTTCAACATGCACTTAAAATTTTCCTTTATTTTTCTGAACTGTGTGGAGTCTTTTTGTGTGTTAAGTGTTGCACAAATATTTTACACATTGCCTATTAAGTTAAGCCTGACTGCCCTCTGTCAAGCTACCAGACAGTAAGCACAGGTTAATTTAGGGTGTGTGTCTGACTTACCCTAACTAGGACTGTGATCCCTACTTGGACAGGGTGCATTCCTCTGCCAACTAGAGACCGAGGGGCAGATTTATGACGGACTTGCGCCACTTTTACGCCGCCATTGCGTCACTTTTGTGCATCTGTTTATCCTTGCGCCACGATGTGCTGCATTGTAAATGCGGCACATCTATTGTGGCGCAAAGGTAAACTTTCGTGACGCTTCTTCCCTGGCGCATCCATGCTGATTTGCTGAGGGATGCGCCAGGGAACATAAATCTGCCCCCTAATTTCTTACAAATATAATCCATCTGTACCTTCCAACATCCCAAAAAATTAAATCTAAAAGATTACTCCAGCTAAACCCCAAAATGAAAAAAATAAAAAATTATCTTGGTTAAAATATAACCAAATTTATTTTCTTGAAACAAACACATATCCAAAAAAAGATAATCTCCAGGACCTAAATGAAACACTTGTAAAAGAAAAACATAACTCCCATCCACACAACACAAAAAACCCATGAAAATGCAAGTTTTAAATATTCACAAAACACATATCTGCAATGTATTACAAACAATATAATAAAACATACACAATGCAGTGTGTTCAACCGTACTAAACTGATACAATTAAAATGGTACCATAGCTTTTACCAAATAAGCAACTAACAAGCACTAATCTAAACTAAGAAAACAAACCCTAAACATATCCACAAATACTAAAACTCCCCAAAACAATGTAAAAATCATCTCACCAGATTTGAAGAGCAGGGTAACTGTGACCACATGGAAACTCGGCCAACAGAAAATGAAGCAGATAGTCTAAAAAATAGAATGGTTTAGAGCAAAATGCCCACTAAATGAACATTAAAAAAGGATTAACACTTTATAGAAAACAGTGGAAAATATAAATGTATTATTTGTATTAAAATCATCAAAAATAGGAAACAAATTTCAAAAATGTGACTTATATCTAAAATTGCAAATATAGCTTAAGAATTTAAAATAATTACATTTATTAATTTATAGATCTTTTTAATATACAAAAATCATTACAAAAATTGTATGTTTTTGAACAAACTGATATTGCTTTATTAAAAGATTCTAAAAAGTCAATAAAAAAATAGTATGCAAAAACTAAAAAAAAAAAACATGCAATTAAATTATACTATGTGTAAAAAAGGTTCCCTAAATTTTTAAATGAAATGAGAAAAATATTTCTTTATGAAAAATAATTTACAATTTTTTATACTAATTATGTACAAATAAAACATACAAAATGAAATAATAATTTAAAAAATGTAGATAAATGTAAAACATTATGTTAACAAATGTGATTATATGTAACAAATAAAAGTGAACTTTAATTCAGTTTCATAAATGTAATGTAATATTATTTTCATAAATCTATTTTAATTGATGTACATTTATTATATCACACAAACACTAACAATAACATAACAAAACAGTTTTAATACATTCAGGGGCATATGTACAACGAGTTAACGGCACAAAAGCTGCACTTTTCCAACGGTTTTGCGGCAATAATTTTATCGCCATATGTACAAGCTGTCGCTAACCTCTGTTGCCAAAACATCCATAGAAAAGATGGCCATGTCTGTTAGCGATATTGACATGCAAGGAAGGCGTTCCCGTGCAAAAACAGCCGCTAACCCCACTTTGCGATATATATAAGGGAATTCTTGACGGTAGGAGGACCAAAAAAACTGCCTCTAACTGCAGTTAGTGGCAGTTTTTTAAGACCAGAAAATAGCTGGTCTTAAAATTGGAGATAACACGTGGGGCCTCATTCCAGCAGCTTTTGGTGCTGGGCAGCGCTGCAAGCAATGTTACTGCGCTGCCCTGTGACAAAACTACAGGGTAGGGATGATCACCATCAAAGAGATAGTGCGCATTCCTGGGCCTCAGTCATGAAAAGTGTTGCAGTGCTGCAACAAGACAGCGTTGCAACACTTTTCATTACGCCCTTCTTGCGCCCTTCTTGCGACACCATGTTAACGCAACTCCAGCAATGCATGGGGCCAGCCTATCCCTGTGGCACTGTGTCACCCTTATGCCATCAGGCAGGCATAAGGTACTGACGCAGTGCCGTTCTTGAGGGGTGTCGGCGCAGTTAGAGATCCATCGGTGGCGTTTGAGCGTTGCGGTGTCATCGTCTGTAAGTGTTGGCGGCATGGTGGTGCCGAGGGAGTTGACGAGACATTCATCAGTGTCCTTGATCCAGCTGCAAGGGGGGGGGGGCGATGATGGTGGTGGTGTACGGTGGGCATGGTGAAGACATGATGTAGACACTGATGGTCGGTCCAGGAGAGCCCGGTGGGGTGGCTATAGTTGAAGTTCCCGCTGGCAGGGGAGACGTGCTCTACCTTGTGTCCTGCTATGGTGCGGTGACTAGCTGCTTAAGTCTGATGTTGGGGAGCTGCCCCAGGAGAGGGTGGTGTTCTGGTCACTGGGGTTGTCCAGGTGGAACTTGAGTTCACCGAGTAGGATGTCGTTGGTGGATGGGAGAGCCTGGGGTGCAAAGAGGTCTACAATGGTATCTGAGAATGGGGGTCCATGGCCCGGGGGTGCCTGCAGATGAGGGTGCCACAGAGGATGGGCTTGGGGTTGGTCTGGATCTGGGAGTTGAGGTGTTCCATGGTCACCGTTGGGTCATTAGAGTGTGTGGTCACTCGGAGTGTGCTTCTGTAGGTGATGGCAATGCCTCCTGGACGGTCGGGGTGGTCCTTGTGGGGGATTTAGTAGCCCTCAGTGATGGCAATGGTGATGTCCAGTCTGGAACAGAGGTTGCTCCTGGCAGGCGATGTGGCATCCAGGGTTGATGGCGTGGAGGGTGCTGGCGTCGTAGCGGTGGAGTGTCCGAGAGGAAGGGTACTTGGTGCTAAGCGCATTCTAGGGGCAGACGGACGCAGACAGGCTTGCCTACAGCTTGCCTTTGGCACAGGAGATGTGCATTACAACGCATACAACGCAACCCCAACAACGCAGGTGCCTTTACATCGCATTCCATTACAATGCATTGTGAGGTCAGTAATGGAATATTTTTAAGTTTTAGGGTGGGTATAGGATTTGGGTATCAGAAATTAAATTTGGGGTGTATTATGGGGTAAAATATGAAATTTGGGGTGTATTTTAAGGGTCACTTATGAAAATTGGGGTGTGCATTTGGGTCAAATATGATTTTTAGGGTGTGTTTTTGGGGCTCAAAGCTGAATTTTAGAGTTCAGGGTTTGCTTTGGGGTGCAAGGGTTAGTTTCAGGGTTGCACTCACTGAAGTGGGAATAGTACTATTTGCATCTCCGCTATCAAACACCTTCCCTACTGTTGCAATATGCCTAGTGTTAGTATGCATTGTAATGGAATGTGATGTAATGTTATGCGTCATAACTTCATTTATACCTTTGGCACACCAGTGGTTCGCCCGCTGCGCATGGCCGCCTCCATTGAGAAGTGCTGCGGGGGGGACTGGACAGCTGGAAGGTGGGAAACTCCGGAAAGGACACTGGATGTGGTGTGGGCACGAAGGTGTGTGTGTTTTTGCGGGTGTTGTAAATAGTTAAATGAGAGAAATCTTACCTCTAGGCCGGGTCCCGTGTCTTCGTTGCTCTTGCTATCCTGAGTCTGCTTCCAGAACAGGAAGTAGGCATCCAGATTCCCTGCCCTGAGCCAATCACAATGCTGCAATGGTCATTGGTGCCGGGACATGGCGTTCAGCCAGGGGCTAGAGGGGTGGGCATATTCTCCATCCAGGCTGTAATGCAGCCTGCATTGCGAACAGGACAGTGTGCATGACTGCTTTGGGTGGCATGAGTAGGCCGACCAAACAGTCATTGCGCACTTGAGTGGGCATGCCACTCCACCCCTGCTCCGTGAGTGGAGCAGCCGTACCCACCCTCCCGCCCGCAAAGGAAACATAGTACAATTACTTCAGGAAGTTATCATCATGTGTTGATTTTTCTTCTTCTTGCACGGCTTGAAAGCAGAAGGGCGACGCTCTTCCGCTATAGCGGATGAGCCGCCACTGGAGGTGCGTCTTCTACAGGTGCTAGGCCTGGGTGACTCGACCCCTGGGCCTCCTATGCTACGCGTCCCACCTTCTCCTTACCTGGACATTGACACTGTGGCGCAATCCGCAGCACTCTCTCCAAATCTGTGACTCAGCCAGCAGGAGCCTCAGCCAGGTGGGATTTCACAAGCCTGGGTAGAGCAGTCACCGACAAGTCCACTGGTGAACGTCCCGATGCAGTTGATGCAGCAGGGCCCTCTTAGGCGTGAAGTTGCAGCGCTCCCACCACACAAGGTCGGCGCAGCTCAGGGGCCCTCACCCTCCACAGCGTCCGGCCAGTGCAACATCATCTAGCCTGTGATGCAGAGAGGCGCCGCCCACCATTTGTAATCCCCTCCGTGTCCCCCGTGTAGTGGTGGATCGTAGTATGCGATGCAGACCTCCATACGTTGGTGCGCAAGAGCGCTTCTACCGTTCACAGCTCCAAGGGGCTCAAGGCGGTCTTCTCACACAGGTCAGCAATGGTTCTTCATGCGACCTGACAGACATCACCACCAGGTACGGGCGATCACCGCGCCTCAATGTATACCGCCACGGCTCATCGACTCCACAGCACCTCCGTATCACACTCCAGGCTCCAGACGCAGGTCCAGCGAGGCATCCCGGCTCCAGACGCAGGTCCAGCGAGGCATCCAGCCTCCAGACGCAGGTCCAGCGACGCATCCAGGCTCCAGACGCAAGTCCAGCGAGGCATCCAGGCTCCAGACGCAGGTCCAGCGAGGAATCCAGGCTCCAGACGCAGGTCCAGCGAGGCATTCAGCCTCCAGACGCTGGCCCAGCGAGGTATCCAGCCTCCAATCGCAGGTCCAGCGAGGCATCCGGGTTCCAGACGCAAGTCCAGCAAGGCATCCAGACTCCAGACGCAGGTCCAGCCAGGCATCCAGGCTCCAGACGCAGGTCCAGCGAGGCATCCAGGCTCTCATCCTGGTCATCCTGCATGTTTGGTGGCTTGAGGGGGTTGTTGATGTGCGCTGCACTTGGCCCCGGCTGCTCCATTCTGCATTTAATTTTTTTTTTGGCCTATTTTTTACTGAAGGTCGACTGATAGCCTATTTTTTCCAATGGAGGCAAAAAAACTCACATTGGGCTGAATAACGTGCGTTTTTTTTGCCGCTAATGGGCCTTTCATTAGTTTTCATCTGCTAGCGCCAAAATTCCTATCGCTTTCACGCTAATGTTACTGTCAGTTTTCACCGCTGATCCCTGAGGCTATCGCCATGTAGCAACGTCTTGTAAATGCGTCACTAACAAGGCAATCGTTTTCAGCGGTAAGAAAACTGCCGCTAACTAGCGTTAGCGGTACCTATCGCCAGTCCGTGTACAAATGCCCCATAGAATACCTATCCCCATTGCAGTCTAACCCACACTGAGGAAAGTGTTGTTCTTTTAGGGGTGCAGATTTACATTTTTTTCTCCAATCTAGTAACCATTGGGGAAAGTACTTTGGGGCATATCAACAACAACCGGCGATAATTATCGCTAAGCACACTTAGGGCTAGGATAATTATCGCCGGCAAGCGTGGATTTTTATCGCTGAGATGGCGTGCTATTAGCAACGCTTATCTCAAAAGCGATAAAAATCCTAGCGCTAACTGCCTAACGTGAGATTAGCGCTGGAAACCCAGCGATGATCTCACAAAATGTGGCGTTAGCTTGTTGATAGGGACTCACAAACTTAGCCATGATATCCTCCTTCCATAGGATCTCATGGCTAAGTCAGTCCTGAAGCAGGCGTAAGGAAAGTAGCGATAACATGGGTTATCTCTACTTTTCCTGCCGCTATGCTTCATAGCGTGGGGCTTGATGATAGGAGAAATGTCGGTTAGCGACATTTCTCCTGTCATGTCAGGTCATGAACGCCCACTTTGCATCTCATTAGAGATGCAAAGCTGGGCGTGAGGAATTTGTGCGCTAATGCAAGGTTTCACGCGTTAGCGTGACCTTGCTAATTAGGCGATAAAATTATCACCGCTTTTCTGCCGAAAACGGCCGCAAAAGCGGCGATAATCTTCTATCTCCTCATTGTTGATATGCCCTTTTATCCCGTATATAATACTATCTAGCGTTCCACACTCTGCTCCAAAACCCTGTGATACCATGGGAGTAAATGTACTTCCATAGACCAGGTTATGAGTGCTTCTCACAGAAGAGAAGCCAAGGGGCATATTATCAGGCGCTGACGGCCTGGGTAGAATTTAGAATTTAGGAATGCCAGTGAGCATCCTGAGGAGCCTGTGGAGGAGGCTGAGAATTTAGATGGGCAGCTTGAGGGGCCATTGGGCCCAACCCGGGAGAAAGTACCTTCCAGGGCGGACAGCAGTGTTTTTATCAAGGGCCTGTCCCCAGGAGAGCTGGAGGACAGGGGGAGAAAGAGAGAGTGCATAAGTTGGAGCTAGCCAAGCTCAAAATAGATGGGCAGAAGAACATAGGGGCATATTATCAAGCCAGGCGATAAAATTATCGCCGCTTTAGCGGCAGAAAACTGATGCTAAAACGGCGATAATGGGCTTGATAATATGCCGCAGAGAATTCCCATAGAAGCCCATGTTGACACTCTCAAGGGCATATTATCAAGCCCATTATCGCTGTTTTAGCATCAGTTTTCTGCCGCTAAAGCGGCGATAATTTTATCGCCTGGCTTGATAATATGCCCCCAAATACTTTGACGCTTTACACAGAAAGGCTAGCAGCCTGTAATTACTTGCCTACTTCAGAGAGCCTACCTTTTATATGAGGCACAAAATGAGGAATCATGGCCATTCACATTGCTGGTGCATTATTATAGATAACAAAATGTTCCTAGACTCCAAAGGTTTTAAGGAATTCCTAAGTCATAAAAAGCTTCAAATTGTTTCATGAATTGGGCACAAATAGTTCATAATTATTATGATTACTCTCGGTGCAATAAAAAGGTGCAGGATGATGAGGGAGATGTACCAGCCTACTTATTTCTGAGAAGCCATTAGGCAGCACCAGCAATGTCAGTCTGGCTCACAAGGTATGAGGCAGCAACTTGCCTCTGACTTGTTTATGGCATAAGCTGGTTGGGTAGTTGATGACTGAATACTCGCATATCAGGGTAGCAAACGAGTTAAAACAGAATTGGTATTTAGAGACATTCATCAGTGCTGGTAACTGCTGTTTATTCTACTTATATTTCACTTATTTAAATCTTAAATTTAGTGATCTCCAGTATGTGACATCACACCCTAAAAAATCGGACCAAATGTTATATGATATATTCCTGTGATGCCATTTAGGTCAAAAGGTGTGTGATGTCACTTCCGTTACCCCAGGCATTTTGTTGAAGCAATGTTCATGCTTTTCTCACTGACAGCGACTTACATAACACATCATTTAATCAGGCTTAATGATAAAATATATAGATATTTAGCCATGTTAATCAATGCCCTTTCAGAGTACCAGCCTCCAACAAAGGCAAATAGAGGCAGCATGAATAGCTTTTGTTATCTTTTGTAGGGAAAAAAGAAAGTCAATTGCTGCTTATGAGAAGAAAGCCTGAGACAGCAGCGAATTTCGTGCAGACGTGTGTGTTTTGTGTTGGGGTAAATTGAATAACTGACCCTTCCCCAAAGAAGGACAGGTCTGAAATAGTTGTTTAACATTTTCAACTTTTACGACCATACCTAGGTCTGCACAAAGGAGTTCGTATGAAATGTCATTCGAGGAAAGGAACAAAGGTTTACATAAGGAGGAGGCAGACGCGGGTCCCTTGGGAGGTTCAAATAGCTCAATAATGTTGAACTGCATAGAACATGAAAAATGTGTTTTTTTCCGAGAATAGAGTATTTTCTTCTCCTAAAATCACACATTATTACGTACAAGTTGTTTGGAATATTTAAGGAGAAGATAATTATGGGGCATATTATCAAGCCAGGCGAACTGCCGCTAAAACGGCGGTAATGGGCTTGATAATATATGCCCCTAACTACTTAAAAGTTTAGTTAATAAAACACCCTGAAGTTTGTTTTCAAATCTGCGTTGGTCCACTGACTTTAATGCAATGGTGTGAAATATGTACAGCGAATCCAGTACTTAACAAACCAAAAATTATGCTAAACTATCTGTAAACATGAAACCTCACAGTACCAGTTTTACCAGTTATGGCAACTACAATGCATATCCAGCATTAGTTAACTGCAGATTGAATACTCTGGGATTGTTTTTCGAGCTTATGTTTTTGCGTGCTAATAATGATGTGTAATATGGAAGTTTTACACATGAACCTACATGTATAGGGCCTGATTGACAAATGAAAAACGTACACTTTTGTGTAAATTCACGATTGCTTGCTATTCACATAGGTATTTTATGAGTAGTATCTTTTCGCCTGTGGAGCCTTCGCTCATAAAAGATAGGGCAGTTCTATCTTTTTATGTGTAGAAAGTCTGCAGTCAAGACTTGTAAATGTGTTTTTTATTTTTAAAGTTTTTTATAGCGCGAACATGACCCTTGTGGGTATCAGAGCGCTTTATAGAGTTACAGTATGAGGAGCAGTAGAAACAGTAATAACACATTCAATGTAAAGTCACAAAAAAAGTTATAAAATAGAATCTTAGTTAAAAACAACATAGGGGCATATCAACAAGGGGCGACGATAATATTATCGCCGCTTTAGAGCCTGTTTTCGGGCGAAAAGAGGCGATAATATTATCGCATTATCAACAAGGACACGCTAGCGCGTGTTTCCTTGCATTAGCGCCCCATGTCAGCACGCCTCCCATCGCATCGTTAATGAGATGCAAAGGAGACGTGCCTGACAAAACACCATGGGAAAATATCGCTAACCCAACTTCGTCATATCAACAACGAGGGTTAGCGATATTTGAAATCGTGTTAAGTATGCCTTAACATAGGAATTTAACTTCTGTTAAATTCCTGACTAAGGCATACCTAACATGGGGGGTGGATTGTGTGGCTAAGACCACAGGCCCTATCACCAAGCATATCGCCGTTTTCCATGGAACATAGCTGGAAAACCAGCAATGTTCCATGGAAAACATCGCTATCGCTGTAAAATTATCGCCATTGCGCTATGCGTTGTTAATACAGCGCTAGCATGGTGATAATTTCCAGCGATAATAAATCTCACGCTAAGAGCGGCCAGCGATAATTATTGCTGCCGCTTGATAATATGCCCCATATTGTCATAGTTCATGCCAATCAGTGTGCCAGGCAGAGATGAGCAGCCGGGGGATGAAGTTGGTTTTGCGCCGAGAAGAGCATTAGCTAGCCAAAATAGTCGCTCGTGTGGGTGACTGGGGAGATAGGAGACGTGATCTAGGGAAGAAATTTGCTCATAAGGAATTCTTTGACTTCTTTCTTGAATTAAATGACCGAGGGATTAGATCTGATTTTAGGAGGAAATAGGTTCCAGATTCTTGAGGCAATCTCAGAGAAGGCATGGTCATACTTTTTCTGCTTGTGGAATCTCTGAGGTTTCAGAAGACCAGTGGTGGAGCTTCTGTATGCTCTAGAGCCACTTGAGAGTTTGAGTTTCTGGGTGAGATAGTTAGGGTTATTGAGGTAGAGGGCTTTATGTCTCATGCAAGCAATTTTTAATTGTAATCTTGCTTCATAGGGTAGCCAGTTGAGGGATTTGAGATCCGGGGTGACGTGACAATATCTTTTTGAGCCAATGATGAGTCTAGCGGCAGTGTTGATCGAGGCCTTTAGAGAAGCAAGTTTGGATCTAGGTAATCCAGATAGTGTTCTGCTGCCATAATTCAATCTGGGGATCACTAAAGCTTGTACAGCATATTTGCAATCGTTGGAGGGGAGGAAAGGTTTTAGTTTCCTTAAAATACACATTTGGTGATTTGCTGCTTTTGTGGAGGCACTGATGTGTTTCTGCAAGTTGAGATTCTTGTCAAGAGTAACTCCCAGTGACTTAGCAGAGTCAATGATTTGTGGGGTGCAGATAAGGGCTGTTTGCTTTTTCAGCCATTCTTCGATTATCAGTGCCTGGTTGGGTAGGGCGATTTGAAGGAATTACGTTTTTTAGTATTTAAATTGCAGTGATTAGTTCATAGCCACTTTTGAGCTTTCATCAGTGTTGCGTTGAGGGAGCTGATGTCATCTGGGGAGGAGACTTTTAGGTACAGCTGGGTATCATCCGCATACATGTTGTATTGGATGTTAGATAAGCTCAGAAGTTCAGCTAGGGGTTCCATGAATAAATTGAAGAGAGTGGGTGAAAGGGATGAACCCTGCAGTACAACAAGAGAGATCGGCGTGTACTGAGATAGGGCGAGATTAAGCTTGATTCTTTAAGATCTGTTAAGGAAGTAGGAGGAGAACCATTTAAGGACTAGACCAGTGAGGCCCATGCGGTGTTCCAACAAGGTCTAGAAGATTTGTGTACTTCACTGTGTCGAATGCCGATGATAGGTCAAGGACTAAACGACAAGCTTGATTCTGGTCCAGCATTTTTAGTGCATCATCTACAATGTGTGTAATAGCAGATTTGGTGCTGTGCCCAGCATGGAAGACAAATTAAAATTGGTCTAATAGGTGGAAATGATCAATGTGATTGCAGAGCTGGGTGTGAACACATTTTTCCAGGAGTTTTGCAAGGGTAGGGATATTGGAAATAGGTCGGTAGTTGCTAAAGTCAGTTTGGTCAGCTTTTGTTTTTTTCAGAATGGGGGTAACCTGACCAGACTTGAGGCAGTCAGGGATGGAACCATGGAGGAGGGAGGCATTAAAGATCTTGGTCCAGAGTGGGAACATTGAGGGTATTAGTCCCTTGAAGAATTTTGAGGGAAGACGGTCATTGAAATGGTTTGAGGGTTTCAGTCTGACTAAGATTATATAAATGGTGTCTTCATCAAAGGTTTTAAAAGAGTTCCATGAAGCGTTGTTTTTGGAGGAAAGGCTGGACGAGCACACTGTGATGCACATCTGGGAGGGGATGTGTAGGGTTGAGGGTGGAAAGGAAGTTGTTCCTTGGCCAGCTTCAGGTTATTTCTCATGGTGTCTGCCTTCTGTTGAAAGAAGGAGACAAATTCCCCATCATTTGGCATCGTATTGGTTCCCATCTGAGATTGAGTGGGTGCACAGTTCGATTGTGATTTTATGAGATCGAATCTTTTTGGGATCGGTTACTGGCTTGATCAAGTTGGTTTCTGAAGAAATTTGCTTTAGAGGTTCTGATGTTTTTATGGTAGCTGTTTCTTAAAGATCTCAAATGCTTGAGGTGTTCCATGGACGGGTTAGATCTCCATTGATGTTGAGCCAGTCTTAGGTTACATCTTTCTGTGTTGAGACTACCATTGTACCATGGTTTTGACATTTTGGTGGGTATTCTTTTTAGTTGTAGTGGAGCGACTGAGTCAGTAACATATTCCATGGAGCCTGTGTAGTGATTTGTAAGCTCAAGGACATCTGAGAGCTCTTCAGTGGGAGAGAGAAGACAGCCCTTTCCGGTCGCTCTTGTGCATGTTCCTTTTCCAGATTTTGGGCTTGGACCTTTGTGCTCCATTGTTTTTGAAGACATTCTAAATTAGGAAAGTAATGTGATAGTGGTCGGTCCAATCACAGGGTAGAATAGATTCCATCTGAGTTGGGTTGGGCTTTGTAATGATGAGATCTAATGTAGATCCTTCGTTGTGAGTGGGTTTGTCGCAGAATTGAGTCAGGTTCAGGTCAGCAAGGAAGGTTTTGAAACTGTTGATTACTGGATTATTCAGGTCATGCCAATGTAAATTGAAGTCTGCAAGGAAGATTTGAGGGCAATGTTGATCAGCGTTTGTTCCAATGGTTTCCATGATTTGTTAAATGAAATCTATGTTGTCGCCTGGAGGGTGGTATATTATGTGTAACTTGCAAAGGGGTCTGCTGTTGCTTGAGATATCAAGGCAGAGGTATTTGCAGGTGGGTAAGATAGGAGATTGTGCGTGTATGACTGATAGGTTGAGGCTGTGAATGCAGGCAATGCCTCCGGCAGGTCTGTGTGGTCGATCAAGTCTAGTAATACCATGGTTAGGGGGGACCAGAATGTCCATGACAGGTGCAGAGGAGTCATTTAGCCAGGTTTCCATTAGGATTAGGCGGACAAGCTCATGTGCAAGGATCAGGTCAGCAATAGCTTCTGCATATTTTGAGGCAGATCGACAGTTGATTAGCACGCATTTCAATTGGGTTTTGTGTGTTGCTGGGTTAGAGTGTGTGAGGCTAATTTGTCTGAGGTTATGTTTGTTGACAGCTTTGTGGTTGAGGCTAGAAGGTCTGTGAGGGTTAGTCAAGATGATCTGGATAGTTTCCTGACTATCTGAGTTCTGAGGGTGAGAGGAGATGTATGATAATATAAAGGTTTGAAGCTCGCTGTCAGGTAAGGGAGTTTACATGTAGTTGGTCGTGAAGGTGCATTGGGGTAGGGTTTCTTTCTCAGTGACCAGAGTGGGGGCCAAGTGGAGGGAGAGGTCCAGTTGGTGGGGAGGTGCAATCGGGTTGAGAGTGGATGGTTGGTGGGTTGGTCCTGAGTGGGGGTATCCGTTGTGAGGCTCTTAGTAGGCCCCAGATGGTTGGTGTTCATTGTTGTGAAATGGATAGCCTGTGTAAGTCCACTTTGACATCTTGTAGGTTTTTAGTGATCTCGTCCAGTTTGAAAGCTAGCGATGAGTGGGGGCTGTTTGACATGTCATGAGGTAAGGGATTAGTGGGCGTAAGAGTGGGGCTGGGGTGCAGATGCCTTGGGACAACGGGTACGGGAAAGGGTGGATTGTGGGTTAATTTGACATTAGAAATTGGAGGAGAACTTGAGGGATGGATGCTGGGACCAGCTATCAGAGAGTCATAAGGTGTAGTAGAAGGAGCAGCATTAGGGGGAGATTGTGGTCTTGGAGGAGTATCATTTGGGGAGATTGAGGTTGGGGTGTGGTGGGGAGAATAAGGGACGAAGAAGGAGAGGTAGATGGTCAGTTCAATGAGTAGATCTGGCATGGTTACTTTCAGCGTGGGAAGAAACGGTATGTAAAAGTGGTGGTCAGTGGTTACTGGATCTTGAGTTGGGGGGGAGTGTTAGAGGTGTTCAATATGGACTAACAGGTTGGAACGATGTTTAAAAATTAGGTGCCCAGAGTCGCTCCAACTAATTCCAGTCATGCTAAGCCCAGGAGCTCCCATGGGGGGGGGGGGTCAATCTCATTTTCTCTGACCAATGCTGCTGGCGTCACGGGGAAGAAACAGGGCTCACAATAGTTGGCTGACTCAATTTGTTGAGTTTACACCACTGTAGAGAGTGCGCTCGCAAGCACTCACCAGAGCTGCACATCAGTGCTCAGCTAGGCTGCATGGTCACATCAGCAAGCTGCTAGAGCCCCTGCGAGGACAGAAATCTCTGTTGGGCAGGGCAAGTGTGCTGTGGGGGCGGGTGGGGCAGGAATCCTAGATGGAGCCCACTGAGAGACTCTGCAGCGGAGCCACGCAAAGTTAAATACCTGGTGTCCTGCTCAGATGCAACGTATCCCAACATTGAGGCAGGCCAGTCGGTTCAGGGATCCGAGGTCCCGATGCTGTGTAGAGGGCGTTGGAGATGGGGCTGCTTAAAATGCCTTTGTGAATAGCAAACAATAGTAACTATACAGGAAAAGTATAAGTTTACCTTTGTGAATCAGGCCTTTAGACTGAGGGCCTCATTTATGAGGTTTTGGAGCAGGGCAGCGCCACAAGGAATCTTGCTGCGCTGCCCTGCATCAAAAGAATAGGGCAGGAATGCACCGTATCTACAAGATATAGTGAATTTCTGCCCTTTTCCCCTGAGCTGGTGCACAATGAGCTGCCATGCGCCAACACAGGCACTCTTGCACCATGGTGCAAGGGTGCCTGCATTGCAGGGCTGATCGATCAATCAATTTAGGCACTTTCCTCTTTCTATATATGCTGCAGAATGCACACTCGATGGTAATGGTCGGAGAACTCATTTGCAATCACCTGCGGATCTGTTATGACTCTCCCTTGTTCATCTACTAGCTCGGAACCAGGTGGCTACCAGATCTCTTCTATCAAGCCAGGCAAGGAACTTGCCAGCTTTATCACCCAAATCGTAAATCCTGCCCTCCTTTTCTCTGCCTAGAGTCTTGGCCATATCTGTGGCCATGGCCCCGTATTCCTCCCTCTTGAGTTTGCGTTTGTGCTGTATATCATCTGCGGCTTCCTTGTCCCACTCTTCCTCCAACCGGAGGATATCTGTTTCCACTTGGACCAGAACTTTCACCTTTTCCTTTCAAACACCCGCTATTAGTGAGAGGACCTGACCCCTTAGTACCGTCTTAAAGGCCTCCCAGAGAGTCCAATGAAATGCGACTGATCCTGTATTTTCCGAATAGTAGCGATCTATGACCCAAAGGAGAGCCCCTCAGACTGTTGGATTCCACAGCTACCAAGGGCTAATGGGAGCGATCTTGCCCACCCGCTTTTCATTCAAGACTAATTCAACCCAGATGGGGGAGTGAGCTGATATACCCCTTGCTAAGTGCTGCACCTCCCTAACACTGCTGATCTGGGGAGCAGGCACAAGAAGGTGGTTGATGCAGGAGAGACTGTTAAGAGCTCCGGAATGGAAAGTATATTGGGATGTAGTGGGGTGAAACGCTTGCCATACATCCGACAGGCCCATCGCTACGTGAAAATCTGGGAGCCATCGTTGCGAAGGGCCGATGTCACGCAGACGATAACGGTCTGCCGTGCCCGACACCACTGAGTTGAAGCCCCCTGCTATGAGATGACCGTCTGGGATTGACAAAATGATTGCCCCCAAGCTTTGTAGGCCTGGTGGGACATATACAGTCATCAGCGATAGTGTCCTGCCCTCCCACTGCCCAGAGATAGCCGCATATCTACCCAAGTCGTCTGTCCATATGTGCTGTATTGAAAGTTGGAAGGACGTTTTGAGCATGATTCCCACCCCTCTGGAACCCGAAGTGAACCCTGAGTGTGCCATCAGTTTGTATCCCCACCTGTTCATGGCCTGACAGGAATTACCCAGAAGATGTGTCACTTGGAGGAGCACTATGTCCGGAAAATGCCTTTTGATGTGCTGTAAGATGATACACTTCACTTTATCGCCCAGACCATTAACGTTCCAGCATAGCAGCCTAAGGCCCTTATCCCAGTGTGTGGGCTGTTGCATATCTGTTGACTAGGAGTTCCCTACCCTGTCTATTAAGAGTCAATGCCGTCGTCTCTGAACGTTGAACAACAAATAACACCCCCCACCCCAAAAGCCCCCCTCCCTGCTTCCCTGCACTCTGGGCCTCAAACTGCCCAGCAAACAAACAATGCAGAGTGCCTGTCGCCCATGCATTACCTAAAAGAAGTAAACTGTGGGGGTAAAGGTTCCACTACCTCGCTCCCTGGTGATCAGTTATTCGTAGCCTGCCAGAGAGGAAGACAAATTCGAAAAAGGACACTAACGGATAACCTGTGCCACGGCTAAGCGCCCTCACGGGAAGAACTCATCCCTACAGCCCCACCACCCATATAGTTAGATTGGATAAGCCCAACAAGAGACCCCCGCCTCCCAAAAGTAGACAAGTGAGAACCATAGTTCTGGACACCGTTCATCTGGCATTGTGTTCCTTTGCACATCTCCAGCCCTCCAGCCAGTCGGCAGCTTTCTCAGGACGTTAAAAAAACCACACCTTAACCTCCGCCTCCACTCTCAACCTGGCAGGGAAAAGCATTGCGTATTTCACCCCTCTGTCACGCAGCTCTCTTTTCACCTCGGGGAATGAGCTCTGCTGTTTTTGCACTCGCAGGGTAAAGTCAGGAAAGAGGGAAATTTCTGCATTCTGATAGCGGAGCGGTGGAGCCACCCTGGCAGTTTGGAGTATGAGGTCTCTGTCTCTAAAGTTAAGCAATCTGGACAGGATGGGATGCAGAGGTGCACCCGGCCGTGGCCGGCCTCCCGGCACTCTATGTGCCCTTTCCACCGACAAAGAACTTTGACAGGCCCTTGAGCTGCAAGTGGTTGAGAATGAGGTCCTCTACAAAGAGATCCACCATTGGCCCCTCTGCCTTCTCGGGTACTCCAATTATGCAGATATTATTTCTCCTGGAGCGATCTTCGCAGTCTTCAAGCTTATCCTTGGCATACTTCCGAAACTCCTGGAGTCCCGAGGAAATCAGTTTTGAGGGTGTTTAGTTTGAGTTGGTTGTTTGCTAACCAGTTTTGGGTATTCTGAAGAGTTAAATTGAGGGATCTGATGTCTTCAGGGGAGGAGACTTTTAGGTATAATTGGGTGTCGTCAGCGTACATGTGTTAGCGGATGTTTTATGAACTCAGGATTTCGGTTAGTGGCCCCATGAACATGTTAAAGAGAGTGGGTGAGAGCAAGGAACCCTGCAGGACCCCTAGTGTAACCAGAGTGGTCTTAAATAGGGACTGATTAACCTTGAATCTTTATGTTCTGTTTCGGAGAAATGAGGTGAACCAGTTTATGACGGACTCTGATAAGCCAATTTTGTGTTCCAAAAGTTCTAGTAAGTTGTCGTGCATAACCGTATCGAATGCTGAAGACAGGTCAAGGTGGATTAAGAGGCAAGATTCATTTTGATCCAACATTTTTAGCGCATTGTCCACTATGTGTGTAAGAACCGATTTGGTGCTGTGCCCCGGGCAGATGCCAGATTGGAATTGGTCCAAAAGGCAGAATTGTTCAATGTGGTTAGAGAGTTGAATGTGAAAGAATTGTTCAAGGAGCTGCGCAGTTGGAGATCGGGTGGAAGATGTTTAGATCGGTGTGGTCTGCTCATTCTGTTTTTAGGATGGGGAACACCTCCCCAACTTTAGGCAGTTAGGGATAATGCCTTGATGTGGAGAGGCATTAGTAATCTTGGTCCAGATTGAGAGTATCAATGGTTAGATCTCATTGAAGAAATTGGAGGGAAGAGGGTTGTTGAAGTGTTTTGCGGGTTTCAGCACTGCTAGAATTTTGAGAATGAGCTAAGAGGACAGCAAAAGGCTAACTAGAGGATAGCTAAGAGGATAACAAGAGGTTTGAGATAATGAATAAAGAGAGCCAAAGCCGCAAAATAACCTTGTACTACTCCTTATAACAATCTAATGAGGGCTAGGAACGGAATTGCTTTTTATTCTGATGAACCTAATTTGTCATGTATAATGCAAACTGCATATGGAATATGCCTTCAATGCTCATAAGTAATTTTAGAATATGAATAGGAGTAGAATTATTGATGATGTAGATAAATCAGGGCGAACAAATAGGCATGATTCACAAAATGTCATAATCTGTCATTAACAACCTGTAGTAAGGTAGTCTCAGCAATGCAGTTCAGGCTGAAGCCACATTGGAATTGTGAGGTTACACAACTTTCAATGGCATTGAAAGGAAAGAAAGTCTAGAGACAAGTCGAAAAATTAAGATCCTCATCATCATCTCAACGCTTTAACAGTTGAGGAGAAATTGGCCCATTTAAACCAGTTTGGAATAATACGCTGAGCATAAATTGGATTTACTAGGTTGGTCCCATAGGGTAATAGATGGTAACTCCAGTCTTTAGCAATATCAGAAGGAAAGAGTCTGCGAACGAGTGTTAGGGTTCACCATAACTCGATGAATGTATTCATCAAATCACTCTGAGAAATGTCTTCATACTGTATCCAATTATCATTGGGTTTGCCGATTGCAATGGAGTTTTTTGCTGATTTTGGAAGTTTAATATCTCAATATGAGCTAATTATTCACATTTGGCCTCAGAATCTTTGACTGTAAAAGGTGATGGGTAACTGGCTAACTGTATGACTTTGAAGGGTTATTGAAGTTGATTGTTCAAATATTTGTTTGTCCACATATAGTACTTTGTACTCACAGCACACTAAGGGGCATATTATCAACGGCCAGCGATAATTATTGCTGGCCGTGCTTAGCGATAACTTTTTTATCGCAGGCTATCTCTGGAATGTATCGGCCTGGTAGCGCGTTATTAACAAAGAGTTTCTCCAGGGCAATAAAAATTCCAGAGATAGCGAGTTTATCGTCATTTTGCAGGGAACATCGCTGGTTTTCTAACGATGTTCCCTGCAAAACGGCAATAACCTTGTTGATAAGACCCTGTGGTTGTATCAGCATAATCCACCCCCTATGTAAAGCATAGGTAAGTCTGGATTTTAGCAGACGTTAGTTTTTGGCGAAAATGGTAGTTTTTCGCCAAAATCTAACGTGTGCTAAAATCCTGTGGGCTGCCTTGTAAATAGAGCGATGTGGACATCAGCGATAGTTGCAAGGTAGTCCATCCGGGGAACACCCAGTGACGTCCACTTTGCATCTTATTAGAGATGCAAAGTGAGGCGTTGGGAAAAGGGTGCTAACATACGATTATGCATGTTAGCACCCTCTTGTAAATAGGGCGATATTTTTATCTCCGCTTTAGATAAAGCCCTTGTAAATATGCCCCTAGTTTCTTTATCTATCACACTGCTTTGCATGAGTTATACTTGGGCACCCATGTTTAATGTGTTGGGTCATATGCATGATTAATTGCTTCACACTTGTAATGTACTTTTTCTACAATGTTTACACTGGTTTAAATATGGAATATATTGGTTTTAAAGCATTACATTCTGTTTTACATCAGGGTTGTTCAATGTTGGTCTTGGAGGGCCAGATCTATGCCAGATTTTTAAGTCAACTATATTTATCTCAATGTGGACATGCCAAAAATCTGTCCTGGGTCCGGCTTTCCAGGATTGGCATTGGGGAACCCTGGTTTACATGAATGATTTACTAGTTCCCAAGCATACTATACTGCTTGCCATGCATTCCTTACTGGTTTGCAATCAAAATGCAGCAATGGACATTCAATACAGGGTGGCTCCCATAAATACAGTTCGATTTTGCATGCAGAATATACTTATGTCTGTAAACAAAATTCTGTTTTTATCAATCTCCAATTATTTTGGAGTGAAGGAAACAAAGAGAATGTTCTTTGAGATCAAGCCTCTTTTGTGTTCACAGCCAGGAAGTGAACCGCAGCTATGAATTCTTCAGGTAAAGACTGAAAAGAGTAAGCCAGATGAAGAGGTAATGGTGGAAAAGCCTTGAAATATTTTTCTTCCTTTCTTGAGGAGAAACCCCAAAAGTTAAGATCAACAGTCTCGTCTCCTCCTTCATTCTCACTTGTACTGGAGTCCCTTATGGCTCCTTGCTTTCACCTTATTTATTAATATGTAAGTATATCCTTTAGCCGGTTAATTTGGAGCTATGGTTGTTACTTTTATACTTACGCTGATGATACTCAGCTTATTTTCTATTTACGCCTCCTGGATGCCCCACATAATGTTTTTATGGAGTGTCTGAGTAACATAAAGAAATTAAAAGACTATAACTGCCTAGAAATCAATATGGAGAAGACTGAGGCCCAAGCAGTTGGTAGTATTCTCTCAGTTTGATTGTCAACCATCTAACCTAATTCACTTGGCCTATTTCCCTCAGTCAAATAAGTTGTTAAAAGGTCTGTGCCATGCCCAACCAGAGCAATTAATTTGGTCCCTGATGTGATAGCTACATACCTCATGGCCATATTTAACAATCTTTTTGAAGTAGGATTTTTTATGAAAGACTGTAAGGGTCTATTCTGCCATTATTAAAAAAGACTAACTCAGACACCGGTGACCCCAACAATTATCGACCAATAGCTCGATTACCATTTCCTGCCAAATTGGTCGAATTCGTATACATGACCATAACATTTTCATAAATTTCATAATAAATTATCTCTGTATGCTCATTTTAACCAAAATAAAGTCACGTAAAGGAACTTGTTACATCATACCTATAATCAAATATTGAACTCGACCTAGCAACACATTCTTGTCACAAATATTTATCGTTTGTATATATCCTAATATGGTATTTACGTGATAAAGTGCTTGGATGTAAACGATGTAAACAAATGTCAGAAACCATACTTATAGCATATGTTACAACATTAAGAGCCATGTTAAAATGTCTATATAATTCATTTAAGACTGATGCAAGTATTCCATACCTACTTTGAACAATAGAGCTAATATAGGTAACATGTATTTTATATCATAAACAATCTAAATCTATAAAGTGCATGTGCTTGAATATTGCCATAATCCCTAAAGTGCTGTGAGTGAAAATGCTATATTGTTGTCCACTGTAATGTCTCAACATAATCCACAGTGAAGCTGCCCAGAAGCTAATACTCAAACCTCGTTACTGATCATAAAGTGCATGTGCTAACTAGGGGTGGGCGGAATTTGCGAAAGTGACTTTCGCAAATTATCGCGAAAATGTTAAAAATCTCCGCAAACAAGCGGAAATATCGCGAAGATGCAGAAGTTTTTTTCCTGCCAGTTCGGTGTATTTTCTGCGTGGTTGCGGCTCGCCAACTTACCCATGCGGTTGCTCACGGGCGCGGCCATCTGGTTTTCACTCTTCTCGCGGTGCATGATCGCGAGAAGAAAGACGTGATCGCGCGACCAATGACATTACTGCGGGCGCGAACTGTCGCGAGACAGCGCAAATGGCTACCAACAATCCAACATCTCGTGGAGAACGCGACCGGATCGGGAAAACTTGTCGGCGAACGCGGGGATTCAGGTAAGGCGATCGCGCGCGCGCGAGAATGTATTATTTTACAGCGCGAGCAAGAAACAAATTATCGCTAAGCTGCGGAATGCGGAAATTTTGACATTTTCGCGCTCTCCGCGGAACGCGAAAATGTCAAATTATCGCAATTTCCGCGAGCGGAACGGAAATTTAGCCCAGGCCTAGTGCTAACTCAGGTGTTAAAAGCTCAAAACTCTCATATATTAAAATTGTATTGCGTGAAGCCTGATCGAATAGAACACATTGTTAATTTTGTTGTACACAAGTATTGCGTGCCATAAATTACTACCGATATAAACAAGAGCGTGGAAATCATTAATATCTATCAGTGTACAGTTGCTCACAAAGTACTCTACAGCCGTATGGGAGCTAATATATCATGAATACAAAATCATATGATATTATAAGCAGGCACTAGAAAAAATTGTGTAGGTCCTCACTGGTATTTAAACCATTTGTCATCTTAGTATTGAGTGCAAGAATAAAATGAGACTCCATCTGTCGTAAACACTTTTCTCTATTGCCCCCACGTCTTGATGTTGGGACTGCCCCAATAACAAAGTACTTGAGCTCATTCAAGTTGTTGTGGTGTTCTAACTTAAAGTGTGGGCTAAAGGATAATTTGGATCCGAATTGGCCACTGCCCACCAATGTTTTAAAATTCTGTTATATACTTGGGGGCTTATTTATGAACCCTTGCGTCACTTTTGCGCCGCCGGTGCGTCACTTTTTGTGACGCACCAGCACGGTTAAAAAATGCGCCATGTTGCATCATATTTACAAAATGACGCATCTAGGTAGATGCGTCACTTTGTAAACCCCTGCGCCACATTATACCTGCGCCAGGTATAATGTATGCAGGGTGGGCGTTCTGACGCAAGTAAGCCTCGTAGAAGTGAGGCAGTGAAATCTATGAGATTTCACTACGTCACTTCTAGGACTCAAATGCGTCAAAATCTTACGCCTGCCTCATGGCAGGTGTAAGACTGACGCAGGCCCATTTGAAATGGGACTTGCCCATGTGAAATTACCCATTGCTGGAGTTGTGTCACTTTCGTGATACACTCCAAAAATGCGTCATTTTTGCGCCTACTGATGCATCAGAAATACTTGCGTATCTGTAACTCCTTGCGACATGATGCGTCATACTGTAAATATGACGCATCTAGCATGTCGCAAGGAGGGCGCAATGAAAAGTGACGCATCACTGTTTTCAAGCAGCGATGCGTCACTTTTCATAAATGAGGCCCTTGAAGTTTAGTACTACCTACCTACTTGAGCCCGCATGTACTTACCAGGATGTAAACTGCATGGTCTGTACGGCACATGTAATGGCCCTTGATCTGGACAGGTTTTGGACTGAATGCTGTTCTATATTCAGTGGTATTGACACCAAATTTACAAGCTCGACTCGATCTACACTTGAAAAAACCTGTTTTGTTGGATAACCATGTTTGTGTAGGAATAAATTCCGGGCTGCTTTTTACTAATGTGTCTCTCATCGACGGTGCTCGTCTAAATGTTGTTCGAGGAAGATTTGATTTAAAGTGATGTCAGTCAAAACAATTGGCTAGTGAGAATAAATAATGCATCTTATTTGTTTATCTTGCCTACTGAATGTCGTAATAATAGTTGCCTGTGTTTTATCCTCAATTGGACTTGTGAGGGGGGTGGAGGATATGACTCTATCAGCTTTTGGTAATAGGCAGGCCTCTCCAGTATATGAATAAACTTGTGAGAGGGCATTCTGTAAATCAGTGTTTTTGTACCCTCAGGCAATAAAGTGATGTATTGCTTCCTGTTGGCATTGTTCAAGGTCTATATTTTAACTACAGATGCCACGTATTCTTAAAAATGCTAACTGCATATCAGATATATATCTATCTATCTATCTATCTATCTATCTATCTATCTATCTATCTATCTATCTATCTATAGATAGATAGATAGATAGATAGATAGATAGATAGATAGATAGATAGATAGATAGATAGATAGATATAGATATATATCACCTACTGGCGGACGCCAGTAGGTAGTTTTAGTTAGAACATTGTTTTCAGAGGGTAAGCGTTTTTTGATTTGCCAATATGTTTGGCGCCGTCTTGACGAATCTTTGTGAATTTTTCAAAACAAATGGGGCGCTCCGGTCAGTTCCTGTCTTGCAAGTTTCGAGGTGATTCGTTAAGCGGGGCCGAGAAAAAAGGGGGGTCCCAAAACGCGTTTTCTCCATGTTGATTTCCATAGGAACTTTTGTTGCAGCTACAACCCGAACTGCTGAACGGAATTACACCAAATTTGGCAGAGAGGTAGCTCGTGGTCCAGAGTATGAGCAGGGCCGCTGAAATTATGTGACTGTTTGGCTGCACCGACTTTCGCACAGTTATATATTTTCCGCATTCGCCATATATTCCAATAATCAGCTACCTAATCTGCAGATTTGAACAGATTTGCCAGTTATCATGCTGTATGGCACGGTTATCATTATTTCTTACAAATCGGGATTATAATCACAAAAATTATTTTTGTCATTGGCATCACTCGTTATGCTTTCATGGTCTATTTTAATATGGAAGTGACCCTTACATTATTATCCGATTCGTATTTTGATGTCATCTATATACATCTTTGCTGAATATTTTTCCAGTACATCGATCCTAATAATTTTTTGGGATACTGTGTGAATCGCCTTTCCAGTATTTCTCGTATCAATTTATCTATAGCCCTGAAGAAGTTCCTTGGCAAAAGGGACTAAACGCTTTGGCTGTTTGCCGTTTTGTTTACAATCTTTTGAAATAAAAATAAGATAAATGGACTTTACCTGTGGTTACGAATGACTCTTGTGGAGTGCACCTTCCTTATTTGTTAAAAGATTTGAACAAAAAAAGCCATGTTTCTAGCTCAAACGGCTCAAACGTTACCAAATATGCAGCGACAAGTGTTACAGTGTGGTGGAAGGTCCTTTGTAAACCTAGAATGGTCACCTATTACTTATTGCTAAATGTGGGTGTTAAATTGGTACTAATGGTGCGCAAGCCATTCTTGCTTCTTTCTGTGCCTCTCTTGCCTCGTTCTGCATTTCTGTTGCTTCTTTCTGCACCTTTCTTTCTTTTTCTGTACTTCTCTTGCCTCTTTAAGTACATCTCTTCTACTTTCTGCACCTCTTTTGCCTCTTTCTGCACCTTTGTTACCTCTTTCTGAACCTCACTTGGGGGCATATCAGCAACAACCGGCGATAAATATTGCTAAGCGCACTTAGCGCTAGGATAATTATCGCCGGCTAGCGTGGATTTTTATCGCTGAGATAGCGTGCTATTAGCAACGCTTATCTCAAAAGCGATAAAAATCCTAGCGCTAACTGCCTAACGTGAGATTATCGCTGGAAACCCAGTGATAAACTCACGAAGTGTGGCGTTAGCTTACTGATCGGGACTCACAAACTTAGCCATGATATCCACCTTACATAGGATATCATGGCTAAGTCAGTCCTGAAGCACGTGTAAGGAAAGTAGCGATAACAGGGGTTATCGCTACTTTTCCTGCCGCTATGCTTCATAGCGTGGGGCTTGATGATAGGAGAAATGTCGCTTAGCGACATTTCTCCTGTCATGTCAGGTCAGGAACGCCCACTTTGCATCTCATTAGAGATGCAAAGCTGGGCGTTAGGAATCCCAACGCTAATGCAAGGTTTCAGGCGTTAGCGTGACCTTGCTAATTAGGCGATAAAATTATCGCCGCTTTTCGGCTAAGAACGGCCGCAAAAGCAGTGATAATTTTTTATTGCCAGCTTGATGGTATGCCCCTCGCTTCTTTGTTCACCCCTCTTGCCTCTTTCTGCATCTCTAGTGCCTCTTTCCGCACCCCTCTTCCCTCTTTCTGCACTTCTGTTCCTTCTTTCTGCACTACTTTTGTTTCTTTCTGTACCTCTCTTGCTTCTTTCTACGCCCCTCTTGCCTCTTCCCCATCCCCTCTTCCCCCTTTCTGCATGTCTGTTGCTTCTTTCTGCACTTCTCTTGCCTCTTTCTCCACCCCTCTTCCCTTTTTCTGCATCTATGTGGCTTCTTTCTGCATTTATCTTGTGTCTTTCTGTACCTCTCTTGCTCCTTTCTGCTCCCCTTGTGCCTCTTTCTGCACCCTCTTCTCTTTCTGCACTCCTCTTCCCTCTTTCTGCACCCCTGTTCCTTCTTTCTGCACTTCTTGTGTTACTTTCTGTACCTCTCTTGCTTCTTTCTACATCCCTCTTGCCTCTTTCTCCACCCCTCTTCCCTCTTTCTGCACCTCTGTTGCTTTTTTCTGCACCTCTCTTGTCTCTTTCTCCACCCCTCTTTCTGTACCTCTGTTGCTTCTTTCTGCACCTCTCATGCTTCTTTCTGCACCTCATGTGACTCTTTCACACCCATCTTCCTGCACCCCTCTTGCCTCTGTCTGCACCTGTGTTCCTTCTTTCTGTACTCTTTTTGTTTCTTTGTGCACCTCTCACTTTTTTCTGCACCCGTATTGCTTCTTTCTGAACCCTTCTTCCCTTTTTCTGTACCTCTCTTGCCTCTTTCTACACCTCTGTTGCTTCTTTCTGCACTTCTCTTACTTCTTTCTGTACCTCTCTTGCTTCTTTTTGCATCCCTCTTGCCTCTTCCTGTACCACTCTTCCTTCTATCAGCACCTCTCCTACCTCTTATTTCACTTCTGTTGCTTCTTTCTGCACTTCTCTTGCCTCTTTCTGCACCCCTCTTGCCTCTTTCTGCACCTCTGTTGCTTCTTTCTGCACTTCTCTTGCTTCTTTCTGCACTCCTCTTGCCTCTTTCTGCACACTTTTCCCCTCTTTCTGCCCCTCTCTTGCTTTGTTCTGCACCCTTGTTCCTTTTTTCTGTACCTCTCTTCCCTGTTTCGGCAACTCTCTTGCCTCTTTCCTCAGTTCTCTTGTCTCCTTCTGCACCTTTGTTGGTTCTTTCTACAGCTCTCCTGCTTCTTTCTGCACCACTCTTGAAAAATTCTGCACCCCACGTGCCTCTGTGTGCACCTCTCTTGCCTCTTTCTGCACATCTGTTGGTTCTTTCCACACCTCTGTTGCCTCTGTCTGCACCCCTGTTCCCTCTTTCTGCACCTATTTTGCCTGTTTATGTAACTCTCTTTCTGCACCTCTGTTGCTTATTTCTGCACTTCTCTAGCTTCTTTCTACACATCCCTTGCTTCTTTTTGCACCCCTCTTGCCTCTTTCTACCCTCTTGTTCCCTCTCTGCATACCTCTTTTGCCTCTTTCTGCAACTCTCTTGACTCTTTCTTCAGTTCTCTTGCCTCCTTCTTCACCTCTGTTGCTGCTTTCTGACCTTCTCTTGCCTCTTTCTGCACCCCTCTTGTCTGTTTTCTCACCTCTGTTGGTTCTTTCTGCACTGCTCTTACTTCTTTCTGCACCTCTCTGGAAAATTGTTGCACCTCTCTTGCCTCCTTGAGCACGTCTGTTGATTCTTTATGCACTGGTCTTGATTCTTTCTGTACCCCTCTTACCTCTTTCTGCACCCCTCTTCCCTCTTTCTGTACCTCTCTTGCATATTTCTGCACTTCTGTTGCTTCTTTCTACATGCCTCTTGCCTCTTTCTGCACACTTCTTCCCTCTTTCTATACCTCTCTTGCCTCTTTCTGAACCCCTGTTCCCTTTTTCTGCACCTCTCTTGCCTGTTTCTGCAACTCTCTTGCCTCTTTCTGCAGTTCTCGTCTCCTTCTGCACCTCTGTTGCTTCTTTTTGTACCTCTCTTGCCTCTTTCTGCACTTCTCTTGCCTCTTTCTGCACTTCTCTTGCCTCTTTCTACACCTCACTTACCTCTTTCTGCTCCTCTCTTGTCTCTTTCTGCACTTCTCGTGCCTCTTTCTACACTTCTCTTGCCTCTTTCTACACTTCTCCTACCTCTTTCTGCACTTCTCTTGCCTCTTTCTGCACATTTCTTACTCTTTGTGCACCTCTCTTGTTCTCTTTCTCCTTTCTGTAATTCTCTTGCCTGTTTCTATATTCAAATGGGAGGTACAAGCTGTCAAGTTTAAAGGTCTGCGTGCTCTCATGACTAAGGTATATGTCCACTTGCACATGTATTCTCACATGTTTTATGCATCTGAAGATTGTAGCTTCAAAAGCGGGTAGCTTCTCTTATAGGTGGTCAAATCTTCTTAGTTCTGCTCTGTCATTTGGTTGCACAGGCAAACATGTCTTATGTATATATGTGTTATAGAGCCCCTCAAATATACTATTGAATGTCCATGTGTCCTGTATTGTGAGCAGAAAGAAATGCATACACCTTTATTTACACAAATTTACAGAGTAAACTGTTTGAAACACAAGTATTCAAGTGTTTGTAGGTTTATTTTCATTTAACATGTCACTAGGTAAAAGCATAGACACGCATGCATTCCTTCACAAACTTGGTCAGACTTACAACAGTGATCCGCTTAGGATTGCTGTTTTATATTTGGTAGGCCTAATATTCTGAGCAGTTGACTAATAGTGAACCTTCAAGGGAAAAGTGAGGTTTAAGGGGCATATTATCAAGCCAGGCGATAAAATTATCGCTGCTTTAGCGGCAGAAAACTGCTGCTAAAACGGCGATAATGGGCTTGATAATATGCTCTATGGAATTCCAATTGAAGCCCATGTTAGATGTCCTTCACAGCTAACATGGGCTTCAATTGGAAATCCATAGAGCATATTATCAAGCCCATTATCGCCGTTTTAGCGGCAGTTTTCTGCCGCTAAAGTGTCGATAATTTTATCGCCTGGCTTGATAATATGCCCCTAAAACATCTGCGGAGTAGGATTAGTGATATGGGTACTATGTATGAGTCTGTTGTAAGGTACGGTCAAAGTAGGACTCTTTCTGCACCTCTGTTGGTTCTTTCTGCACATCTCTTGCTTCTTTCTTCACCTTTCTTCCTCTTTCTGGACTTCGGTTGCCTCTTTCTGTATTTCTCTTGCTTTAGTCTGCACCTTTCTTCCTCTTTCTGCACCTCTCTTGCCTCTTTCTGCACTACTCTTGCTTCTTTCTGCGCCTTGATTCCTCTTTCTGCACATGTCCTTCATATGTAGGCATAGTTAGAAATTAGCATTTGAGAAACCTTTTCAATTTACTAAAAAAACCATAGGTTTCAGGGGCGTTGTAGTAAGAAGTTAGCACTTAAAAAACCTTAGAAATACATTAAAAAAAACATATGTTTCAGGGACATTATAGTTAGAAATTAGCATTTAAAAAACCTTTGAAATTCACTGAAAAAAACACATGTTTCAGGGACGTTATAGTTAGTTGGACATTTCACTCGTACAAACTCAGAGAAATTCGGCTGTTAGAGTTAGTTGAGATTACTATAACTCATGCCCCCGCAATGCACTGCTGATGATATCACATATTACATCACTTAAACCATGGTCAGTGACATCACTGATGACATCTCAAATGACATCACTGATGACATCATCCACGTGATAATCTGATGCACCTCCTCACATCCTAATATAACCTTTGATACACCCACTCTAAAATACAGACCACCATTCTCGAAAACATAGACACACAAATACAAATTACTACATATCCACTCACTGATTCCTAGGTCTACACACACATCCACTCACTCACCCATATAGTCACTCATACATGCACTCACTCATCAATACAGCCACTATCATATGCACTCATACACCAATACAGACACTCACACACCACCACTCACCCATAGAGTTACTCACACAGCTAGTGTTTCATGCAAAGAATCAATCACACCCCCATTTACTCACCTATACAGTTATACACACACCACCTCACTTATTCATACAGATACTAACTTACTCTCTTATACAATCACTGTCACAAGCACACACTCATCCATACAGCCACTCTCACAATCACTCAGTCTCACATATAGTCATTTATATACTTCAACACTCACATATACTGCCTTTCACATATGTAGTTACTCACATATGAACCACTGGGACATCCATTCACTCAAAAACACAGCCATACACACACTCACCCACCCATACAGCACCTCACAGACGTACTCTTGAACTCATACACCCAGTGAATCACCTACTCACACATTCATGCAGGGAGTCACACACACCCCACCCACCTACACAGATGTTCAGGCACCCATACAGATACTCAGACAACAAATCAATAACCCATATAGACACTCACCAACCCATGCATCCACTCACACACCGACAGACAGACTGATACAGACATTCTTACAGTTTAGTCACTAACCCATGCATTCAGTAAGACACGTTTAATTACTCACTTATACAGTCGGTCACACACCTACTAAATCATCCATTCAGACAGTCATACACCCACACATTCTTCAAAAGACCTTGGCCTATCTATTTTTATTAAACATATTTAAACTTTACAGAAACACACAGTCACTGGATGATGTCATCAGTGATGTCACTGACCATGTCATGAGTGATGTAATATGTGAGGTCATAAGCAGTGCATTGCAAAGGCGTACATCATAGTTAGCTCATGTAACTATAACTGCTGAATTTCTGTGGTTTTGTATGAGTGTAATCTGAGCGTCCCTGTAACCTTTAGTTTTTTTAAGTGAATACTATAATAAAAGAATAATTTTTTAGATGAAACAATAAGTGCTTACTCTTTCTCAACTTTTAAATATTAAAATGATTAACCCATACATATTAAACACCACAAACCACATCAAAAGCGAAAGAATGTAATAAATATGCAAGTATAAAAGTTTTATGCGCACATTGTACAAACGGAAATGGAGAATACATACGTGTGGCAAATGTGTCAATTGCTATTAATTCAGAAGCACTACAAAAAATATTATTTTGATGATGCTGTATATGAAATAAAATGGAAAAACTGTGCCGAAGGGAGGAAAACAACATATGACGGCACAGAAGTGGAAAAAGTAAGTTACATTGGGGCATATTTTTTCAAGGAAGTGGCAGGGATCGGCGTTAGCCTCCTTGGCTTAACACCGTGCTCCACCACTTCTGAAACACAGGGCTGCACTGTATTTACAAGAATACGATGCAGCCTTGCGTTTCCCCATGTACAGGAAGGTGTTCCTTCCTGCACATAAACAATCTGAAAAGGTGTTTTGAAACTTCTGTGTGTGCTGCTTAATGCAGCACACATAGAAGTTGCAAAACTTCATTTTTTTAATGATTGTTTATGTGCAGGAAGGGACACCTTCCTGCACATAAATAATCAATGGTATTTTGATGTTTCTATGTGTGCTGCATTATGGAAACAGCAATAACGAAAAGAAATTAAATATTTCTCCTCATTGCGCCAGGATAAGACCACGTTTTCTGTGGTCTTAATTTTGGTGCTGCCCCATATTTATGCCACCCTTGTAAATATGGGTTAGCATAAAAAACGAAGGGGCAGATTTACAACAAAGTAACGCAGCACAGTGCAGCAAGTCAATTTGCTGCGCCGTGCTGAGTTTGTTTGGAAAGCACAGAGATGCGACATATTTACAAGAATATGTCGCATCTCTGTGCTTCCTCCTGCGCTGGCGCACAAACTGCAGTCATGCACCGGCGCAGGCACCCTTGCACCATGGTGCAAGGATGCCTGCGTCGTTGGGAGATGGTTTTTGTGCAGGAAGGGACACCTTCCTGCACAAAAACAATGACAAGAGGCTTTTACCTCTTTCAATGCATGCTGTAGAATGCAGCACACATTGAAAAGGGGAAAAACGTTTAGAAATGAAAACATTTCTCCTCGTTGTGCCTCGCTAAGCCACCTCTAGGGTGGTGTAACATTCACACGCATCTCCAGATTTACGATTTCTCGTAAATCTGGAGATGTGTCTTGTTCCATGGGTGTTGCGTGGGAACACCCACAGCAACACCCATGGAACGACCCTTCAGGGGCCATATTTACGAGGAGAGGAAAAGTCACGCAGGGTGGCTTTTCCTCTTCTTGTAAATATGGAGGAGCCCCCTGCGCCACCAGTGCATCACGAAAAGTGACGTAGTGTTGGCGCAGGGAGCTTGTAAATCTGCCCCACAGGGTGTTGCGGTGGAACTGTCACCACAACACCCATTGCCCACCCCTTTCACGCTAAGTATAGTGTGAAAGGGTGCATTATTCACAGGGCTGCGTTGAGCCACGTTAAGTGAATAAGGCGAAGTCCCTATCGCCATCAAAACGTCAAAAAAGTGACGTTCTGGTGGCGATAGGGGCTTGTAAATATGCCCCATTATGTATTATGTGAACTGTGTGAATCAGTGGTTCTCAGATTGTGGGCTGGCTTGCTAATGCATGTTATATAAACTCAGAACCATAGGTCATAGCTCTGGTAGTTTTGCATTCTTAAAATCCAGACACAAAGTCTTACAAAGTAATAATACTGTATACAGAATGTAAGCTGTTCTAGGCAGTGTGACATGTCTCTGGCGGTACATAGGAAATTCTTATTCTCAGCCTTTTGTGCTGCTTCCAAAGAATTTTGTTTGATATTAACATGTTCAATGAAGGGGAATCCTACAGTCCAGGTATAGAATCAGCAGCTCATTTAACAGCTTTCACTTTTAATCTACTAATTTCTAAAACATCAGTCTTAATCATGCAATAGTGCATACTTTCAGTTCCCAGTCTATACCATATGTGAGAAAATGGGGTGTACTATATCGTGTGGTTGTGCATCCTCACCATGTAACACATTTACCAACCCTTTTAGGACCAATAGGTTTTGTTTGTTAAACCTTCTATCTCAACTCTGGGTAGCTGTGGCTCCGAGTGGCAAGGCTTATATAAAGGAACACGTTGTAAAGCATTTAAACAGCACCAACACAATTGAAGAAGAAATCAATGAGACACTCAAGAAATACAACACCAATATAAAAAAATAGACTGCATTTTTATGTATTTTTAAACACATTGAAAAAGATTGACCTGGAGGTTCTGGGGATATAGATTTTATAAGGTACTGTAAATATATACTTTTTGCTCAACCGTAAACAAGCATTCAACGTATTTGACGCTTAACATTTTTTTGAGCAAAAACTTTTGGCTAGTTGTATTGTAGATGGTGAGAGCTACTGTGGGCGACCAACTCCAACAGGGAGTCAGTCAGGAGGACTAGAAAGGTCCTCAGAAACAGGTACCTTAGCACATGAAGCAGACTTCAGTCAGTCAAAGGCACTTTTATCCTTTGCTATGGTTTCCTATAGAAGTGCTCCTAATGCAAGGGATACAGGTTGCTGAAGATACTCAAGGATGCTATGGATGTAGTGCGGTCGACAAGGGTCTTCGTGCAGCGATTCCTCAGTCCACAAAGGGGGTGAGGCGGTCTTGGTCACAAGGTCAACTTCCATCAAAGTCCTCTCAGTTAAGGTAATAGTCCAGTTGCCACTGGTCATCCAGTCACCCGGTATCGCAATCACAGCTAAATTCTCTCTTAGGCGAAAACTCATCTTCCTTGAACCAAACTGCACTCCGACAACTATCCTGCTCTCTGAGGACTTGGGTGCAACTTTGAGCATTGGGTCATGGTCTCTGGTGCTGCACAGTAGTGATTGGCAGTGATGTTAAGATGCTAGGCTACCAACTTGCCCCAGCAGGCATCTTCAGGCTGTAGTGGTATTGTGTTGTAAACAGGAGGTCCATAAACTGAACCTTGGAGTCTCTTGCTTCTGTTGGACTCCAGCGATGACTTCTCCATGAGGAGGACACCACAGGCTTCTCCTTTGCTAGCCACCAGGTTCAGCAAGTGCAGTCCACTGAGGTGCAGCCTCTATTTGCACGTTCCTCACTGTAACAGAGCAATCCTTCTACATCCTTCTTCCAGTCCAGTTGAGATCTGAGTTCAGGCCTCCAGGCGTGCCCTTTTATGCTCAGAAAGTGCCCTCAGGGCAGCATGTGATTGGTAGCCAATGGGCTGCCAGGTGGTTTCCTCCCTCCTGATGGCATCTGGCTATCCCAAGATGCACCATTATGCCAACTTCCAACATGGCAGAACCCCTCTCTCAATGTCTAGAGCTCTCTAGCCAAAGCCAGAGGTGTGGTTACCAAGGGGGCTACAGGCACCTGAAAAAATGGTTAAACAACTGGTTTCCTCGTTTCTATCCCTAGCACCAGGCCTGTCTACCTAGATAATGGAGAAGCCTCTCTCCCAAGTGTTACTCATTTGCCCTTCAAAGGTGGCTTCTCCCTTGAAGCTCACCTAGTGGCCTAGCACCTGTGTAGCTTCCTTCAGGAAGGAGGAAACACCCCAATCCAGTGCAGGCTTCTATTGACTTCTTTCCTGGGAGTCATTAGCATGTGTCCCCAGGAGGGCAGAAAGCTGTCTTGGGGACATGCTGGTTGTTCAACCATTAAGGTTTCAGGATATTATAGGCAACAAAGTGGCAACTTTTTAAAAGTTGCACACCACAACATCTTACATTAGCATTGACTTGTGAACTAAATCAGTCTTAATTTAATGAATCATTTGATACCTTGAAGCATCAACTTTAGTTGCACTGCTCCGGAGTTAGCACAGCTGAGGGGTCAGCATTAACCTTGCACTCGCCAATGGGGGGACCAAGCTCTTCCACATTAAAAAGGAGAGTTTCACGTTTTTACTGCAAGAACATGATAAATACATGTTCTGCCTGTGAAATATGCTGCACCCTGCCTTAGGGCTCAGTAGGCCTTCCATCGGGGTGACTCACACATATTGCAGAGGAAAGTTTGGCTTTGCCATTGCTTTAAATGGCAAGGTCAGGCTCGCAATTTAAAACTACTCTTCCAGTCTACAATGGCTGACTAGGAACCTTGTTTTTCCTGAGTTCCACTCAGAGTAGTACAACCAATGCTGCAGTCCCTGGGGTGACTCGCTAACTTGCATGCCCGGTGTACCATATACTAGGAACTTATAGGTTAGTTAGACAATTCCTGTTGGGTATAGCCAATGGAAGATGCACATTTTGGGGTCAGGGCAATGGCTCGGAGGTCTTGTGAGTAGTGTTGAGAAACCAGCAGCATGAATCCAAAAACTTGGGAGTGACCAAGCAAAGAGAGGCATTTCCTTACAACATACATATATGTTCTCCTTCACATTCCTTCCCAGCTTATCAATTTGAACCCTCACTAAGACAAGCATTGGCAAAGCTTGCATTTACTTTTGGCATTGGCAAAGCTTTTGCTTGCTTTTTGGCAATTCTTGTTTTGTCATGGTTTTTGCAAAATGTTATTGTTTCGGAACTTGCTGGGTGTTCTTAAATCTTAAAATATTGACTAAAGGCAAAAATGTTTTTGGGTCTCAAAAAGCACACAATACCCTAATACCCCCTGGCATTAAGGAGAACTTCTTCAAGTGTGGATGTGCTCCTTGTGAAAGGGTATCATGCCATAACTCATACTGAAGTCAGCCAATGGCTGAAGTGGGCTGATGCATTGTCCCTTGATGTATGCTTGAGTTGGTTAGAAGAAAAATGTAAATTACACAATCACAGATAAATGGATGAAGTGTGATGGAAAATGCCCATAGGTAACTATGTCATACACATAGTTTATTAAAAAAAAAAGTTATTGGCTAACACAGACCTAAAAAATCCAATTGTTCTTCCATTGGCCGCCAGACTCTTGCCTTTGAGACAGAAGGACAGAAAGAAATTAAGAAAGAAAGAATAGAAAGATAAACAGAAGTAATGCAAGAATGAAGGCAGGAAGGAAAGAAAGAAGGAAGGAAATATGGAAAGAAAGAAGGAAAACTGAAAAGAAGGACACATAAAAGAAAGATGGAGGAAAGAAAGAAGGAAAAAAGAAAGAAAGAAAAGAAGGAAAGAGAAAAGAAAGAAAGAAAAAAGAAAGTAGGATAGAAAAAAGAAAGGAAGAAGAAAAGAAAGCAAGCAAAAAGAAGGAAATAAGAAAAAAAACGCTGATAAGATGTTGACCTACAGCTCCAGTGATGCTGACTCCTTTTCCAAGTTTCTAAATCATGTGACACTGTACTTTCCGTTTTGCCAACTGTTTTAAGGAGTGCACAATTTGGCTCTCCTCTTTACAATAGTTGTAAGTGTCATGAAAATGATTCTGAAGGCACCTAGCATTTGTTTAGAATAGAAGAGAAATTTAGCTAAAATTCAGTAATCATTAGCCTATCTGTTTCAAATCTCAATTTTGCTCATGGCAATGGTGGCATTATTCTTGGGGCTTTTGTGAGATTCTTCATGTTGGGATAGGAATGTCCCTTGCATGGTCTACAGTCATGTCTCTAGCCCTGAGTGCTCAACTGTGAGTAATTGGTGCCCAGGTATGGGGGTATTAGGCTCAGCATCACACTAATCCAGCATGTGTGTTGGCCTGTCCCATGATGTGAGTGAAGTCCTTGACCCGCCATTGAGCTGGATGGGCACACCAAGGGGCATATTTACAAACTGGCGATGAAAAATTATCGCCGCTTTTGTGGCCGTTTTCAGCCGAAAAGCGGCAATAATTTTATCGCCTAATTAGCAAGGCCACGCTAACGCGTGAAACTTTGCTTTAGCGTGGGGATTCCTAACGCCCAGCTTTGCATCTCTAATGAGATGCAAAGTGGGCATTCCTGACCTAACATGACAGGAGAAATGCCGCTAAGCGACATTTCTCCTATCATCAAGCCCCACGCTATGAAGCATAGTGGCAGGAAAAGTAGCGATAACCCCTGTTATCGCTACTTTCCTTACACCTGCTTCAGGACTGACTTAGCCATGATATCCTATGGAAGGTGGATATCATGGCTAGGTTTGTGAGTCCCTACCCGCAAGCTAACGCTACAATACGTGAGATTATCGCTGGGTTTCCAGCGATAATCTCACGTTAGGCAGTTAGCGCTAGGATTTTTATCGCTGAGGAGATAAGCATTGCTAATAGCACGCTATCTCAGCGATAAAAATCCACATTACCCGGCGATAATTATCCTCACGCTAAGAGCGCTGAGCGATAATTATCGCCGGTTGTTGCTGATATGCCCCTAAGTGTGCTCTCCTTTCCGGCATTGGACTACTGTCCCTGTCAGGAGTCAGCATGTAGAGCAGTTCCAGATAGCATACTGTGTACTTGTGAAACAGTTATCGTGACCAATTTTTTTAACCTGTGACATATGAGGGAGAGCCTACTGTCTCTCATGCTGTAGTCTAACCTGAATCCCAGCACTTATATCCTTGTGCATGTATGCTTGTGTGTATTTGACTGAGAAATTACGAGGGAAGACAAAACATTGGGACCATCTGTAAATGTATTTGGCCAAAGTAGCTACTGTTCTCATTCACAAAGGTTCAAAGAATATATGCTGGTATAATAATGTCTGACCCACTAGCAAATGGGTATCCTGGTTTATGTGCTACAGATGTGGCTCACCTTCCCATGTTTCCACTACCAAGAATTCTCTGGCTGTTGGACAGGAATGTAGGAGATGTATTAAAATGTAGCATTTTGGGATGTTTTAGAGACGAGGAAATGGAGTGGGCGTATAGTTGAAGAATGTCAATCTAAAGAGTTGGTGGAGAAACCTAATGAACTGGTATTATTTAATGTGTGGGAAGTGCTCAAAAGTCACCTAAAGTTTGTGAAGATGCATACATTTTGGTCAGCATAGCTGGACTAGAAATAGAGTTAAGAATGTAGTCAGGGGCTAAAATCACCATAATTTCAGTAGATGGATATAAAATGCAAAAGGACACTTTTTTGTTAGCTCTCAATGCGACACAGCTTTTGAGGGAAGCAGGATAGACATCTTATGGTATTTTTGCTCGGAGATTATTTTTTTTAGTTTGAAAAGCTTTATTGGCATTTCATAAAGTAGAAACAACCAGCAGTATATATAGGAAACAACAAGAGATACAATAAATGTATAAGCTGGATATCATAAAAGAAGAATAAAAGCATTGTCTGGAGTTTACAGATGAGGGAAGGAAAAGAAAAGAAGGGGGAAGGGAAAGAATGGAAGAGGGGAGGGTGAAAAATAAAAGTAAAGAAGAGTACACTATTTACATATCATAGATAGTGACAAAACAACTTGTGAAATGAGTCGAAATGTATAATAATGCAATAGGATACGAATAATAAATATAAATATAAATGTAAGTATAAGGAGACAGAGATAATCATTCAAGGAGGTTTAAAATTGTCAGATGACAAGTGTGAGATTTTCTGTAGGATAATTCGGTCCAAATATATGGTAAGAGGCAACCAGAACAAATCCTTATTATATGCTGGTACACATGAGGAGGCAAAAGCAACATCTAGTCTATGGTATTGACAGAGAGTATTCCACCAATGCTGTATGGATAGACTTGTGAGGGATTTCCAGTTGAAAGAAATGTGCTGAAAAGCTAGGGCTAGCATAAGGTCAAAAAGACCATGAGAGTGTGGGGAAAGCACTAAAGACTCATAAAGACTACCGGCAAAGAGGAGTGGAATAGAGTAAGGAATGGAAATAGAGAACAAACGGGAAATGTATGACCAGACTTTCTCCCAGAAGACAGAAACTGAAGGACAAAGGAAAAGAAGATGAAGAAGGTCAGCATCTGAAGAACCACAAGTCCAACATTTAGAGTCAGTCGGAGATTATTTTTAAAGACCGGAAAAAAGGGGAAGGTGGTGTTTCTAGAAAAGGAGTCACTGTGTTACAATTGTGGCACCAAGATGAATTAGCAAGTGTTGTATTTGGATATTGATAGATGAAGACCACGGTCTCAAAGGTAAGTAGATTTATTGTATAGTCATAAGGTTTCAGCCACGGCAAAGAGCAGCGCACTCTCGGAGGTTCGATCCGCAACTGACCTTACCCGATCGAACCCCACAGGACACACACTCCAGACGCGAGGCACAGAACATTATAACAGGTAAACATTCTTAACATAAACGTAAGTAATACTAACCCACTACAGCAAGGGCATCAAACCACCAAATGTCTGGTGTCCTTCGTTGAAGGCAGTTGGGATGTGTAGATTTAAAAATTTGTTTAGGTGTTCCCCCTTAGCCCAGGTCACTGGGTGCTTGGTCTATGATCTAAGGTTGACATCTTAATTCTCACTGACTCTCTATGTAGCTGGGTTCAGAATTCAAGGTCAAGGGCAGAGGAAATGTGAATATTGAGTTGAGGCACAGAACAAAACAAATATCATAGATGCAATGAAGATGGGAAAGGCCAGGCAGAATTGTACATAAATATGTGTGTGGGTGTACAGCAAAAACAGTGAACTAACAATAAAAGACAAATCAAATAAGCAACTAAATAAAATGAGAGGTAGTTTCAACACAGCAAATCCAGGTTTCAAACAATAGGTGATGTGTGAGATCCCTAACAGATCACGAATGCTCAGCTGTTTGTGAACAAATAGAAATCAAAAGATTATATTATTTGTGTCGTTTCATGGCATTTCTAGATCACTGTTCCGGCTGGCTAACTTTGATCACCAGAAACATTAGAAAAATGCCTAGCTCAATTAGAGGGAGGAAACAGAACTCTACAACAATAACATCAAATATCTTACAGTTCATTTTTAAGAGTAATGGAAACAAAAACTATATTATCCCCTCATTTTGGGTTTGAATCTGCTGGTCCTTTAAGAAATGGAATTCGTGTGACCTCAGGACTCTAGAGACTCCAGTCAGCAATTCCACATTCAGAGCGACCGATCTTATGGGCATGTTTATTAATCTTTCACGTAACGCAGAGCAGCAAGCAAAGTTGTTGCACTCCGTTGCACGAAAGGAGAGAGCAGAAATGCTCCATAATTATAAAGATATAGTGAATTTCTGCTCTCCCCTTGCACAGCACAGGGTTTGCTGCCCAGCGCCAATGCAGGCCCCCTTGCACCAAGGGTGTCTGCATTATGAGCAGCTTTGTTTTGTGCAGGAAGGGACACCTTCTTACTCAACAATCCTTAGAGGCATTTTCCTCTTTCTGTGTGTGATGTGGAATACATCACATATAGAAAGAGGAAGTATTGAGAAGAAATAAAGATATTTCTCCTTGTTACGACTCACTGGGGGAGGCGTAGCATTTTCATGCATTCCCAGGTTTATTAGTGTTAGTAAATCGGTCAGTGCTCCAAAATCAATGGGTGGATGCATGGGAACAACAATACTGCTCCCAATAGAACACTTACCACCTTAAAATGTAATGAATCGCAGCACAAGCCGGTGGGTCATCTCACAAGCACAAGGGCACACACTAGGAAATTGCAGGCCCTCTTCGAGCCATGCGATGTGGATTTAACCAAATCACAAAAATGATGTTGAGCCTCTGAATAGCAAGGTAGTATCAGGGATCCCTCCAGTGGGACTCTGCGACACTTCACCTGGTCATAGAGTCACTTTTGATGGGGATCGACTTGTTTTCACACAACACTAGTTGGACGCTAATGGGCACTAGAAGTGGCAAGACAGGGAGAACTCGAAGGTGAACAAAGGCATAATCAAATCATTGGCACAGGATGGGGTTTGTGCTCGTGATGGGTATCCACCTTTACCTTAGCATAAGTGACCTCCTCCTTTTCACCAAGCACCTTTTCCACTTTTATAAAAGTCACTTCCAATTTTCATATAATACATTTTACATTCATAGCAACCTTTCTTCTCCAAACACATATCATAATTGTTACAAACCCCCACACCTACATAACTTCATATTAAGCAAAATATCCATCTACACTAAACAAACCCACACAGATTTGTTGTGTTTGCACAGTTCTGGTGTACTGTGATAACAACGTTGATCACCTTTTGCGCACAAAAATGATTTTGCTCCAGAAGTTAATACAAATGCAGAAGGTTTTCACACAGTCAGATCTACTAAAATAGGATGACCTTGCTTTGAATGAACTTCTAGCACATCAGGCATATGGACATATTTACGTCAAATCATTATGCCTGCTTTAAGCAGGCCTTTTCAAATGGGGCTTCCCCATGTGAAATGACACATTGCTGGAGTTGCGTCTGTTTCCAGTCACACTCCAGCAATGCGCCATTTTTGCATTGACAGATACGTCAGGATTCCTGATGTATCTGTCAATCCTTGCAACATGGAGCGCCTAACAGTAAATACGGCACATCCATGGTGTTGCATGGAGGGTGCACTTTTCATAAATGAGACTCATGGTTTTTTACACTGCCCTACATTTACAACATAGAATATATCTGCAGCAGCGCCAAAACTAACGCCTTACCAAAGCAGGTGTAACAAGGAGAAATGTTTACATTTCTCCTTGTGTTTTCCTCTTTCCATGTGTGCTGCATTTTGGATCACACATAGAACGAGGAAAATGCCTCCTTTGATTGTTTTTGTGCAGGAAGTCTCTTCCTGCACAAAAACAATGATGCTAACAACACCCGTGCACCATTGTGAAAGGGTGCCTCCGTTGGTGCTTGGCTGCAGTTTGTGTGCCAGCGCTGGCAGAAAGGACAGGAATGTAACTTGTAGATGCAGCACATTCCTGCACTATTCTTTTGATGTAGGGCAGCGCAGCTAGAGGGCTTGCGGCTCCGCCCTACACCAAAATATTGTAAATATGCTCCATAATTTCAGAAAATTACACATTTTGGGGCTTATTCGCAAGCCCCTTGTGCTGCCAGTATGTCAGAGTTGCACTGGCGGCGCAAGGGGCTTAATAAGTCCCTGAAAGCGGTTTAAGTATGAGGTAGTTCTCACAATGGAATTTATTCTGGAGCATGTACATCAAGTGCAAATAGCTTGCAAGCACAGCTGATTTCACTTTATTACTATTCGCTCAGCACTGAAGATTTTCATAAACAAAGTTTAGTAAATTTGTCTCACAACGCCACCGTCGTTATAAGTGCGTTAAACTATTTTGTCAAACAATTGAACTACATCGCTTCCCCCAAAACATATCCTCTTCATGGAAATACTGCATATCACCCTTTTACCAAATAACACACTTACTGCAGATGGGCAAAGACTTTCCTAAATTAATCATAATCATAGTAAGTGACCACAAACTTCCAAAAAATGCACAAATACCTCTTCACACCAGATATCCACAAACTACATCCCTACACTCAGTAATTCAGGTTGAGAAGCACAACTAACCAATAAATATATAGCAGCATGCCACATGGCTTTGGCAAGGTTTAGTTATTTTTGATTTTTACAACTAGAGGATAGAAATATAAAAAGAGAGATTAGTCACCACATTTTCCTGGAAGCTTCAGAGAAGTATTGCTTACCATCCAGTGCAAGTTATTTTACACCCTTAACTTTTGATGCAAACTTAGATCAACTAAGATAGAAAGAGATTTGACCTAATGTCTACTGGGAGCAGTGGAATGCATTCTTCAATAAATTGAGGCATTGAATGTATGCTTCTGTGCACACAGCACACATCCAAGCCCTCCGAGCCCACTGCGTTTGACTACATATCTGACAGAATATGTACAAGAAGGCTATGCTTCCAGAACAAATCCTATGCTACACAGCACACATTCACTTCTTTTGCCTGGTGCGAGACTGTGCCGTGCAGTGTGCAAGGTAGCCTGTATGTGCGCCAGTGAAGGGGATGACACAGTAGCCAGCCAAACCTTGATGGAACCGCACTGAGCTATTTACCCTTTCAAGCATCACAGCATAGAAAACGTTGACACCGCCTTGAGGGCGTGAAACATTAAGAAATCTGGGCCCAGATTGATCAAGCCTATGCGGTGTCCTAGCGTCACACAGCGCGACGCAAGGACAATGCAGATGCTTCACAAATGTTTACAAAGCAGCGCAGGAGGCAATTTATGTCACCTTGCATGGCTTTGTTAAGAAGTGTTATGCAACACTGCAGCTTGCGCTGCGTTATGTTACATTTCAAGCGGAGAGGTGTTCCATAGGTGGAGCATTCGTGTTCCAATGCATCCGCTCATGGGGGCCGATTTACAAGAAAGTGACGCATCGGTAGAGATGCGTCACTTTCCCTGCGCCAACATGCCAAATCCTTGCGTCACCATGGATGCGCCGTATTTACAATACGGTGCACCATGGCGCAAGGATTGACAGATGCGTCAGGAATTCTGACGCATCTGTTGACGGAAAAGTCACACATTACTGGAGTTGTGTTGCAAGCACAACGCACTTCAGCAATGCTCAGGGGTAGCCTATGCCTAACATACTGCGTCACTCCTTACGCCTGCTTCAAGCAGGCGCAGGGTTTTGACGCAGCATGGACGTAAAAGTGACTCAGTGAAATCTTGTAGCTTTCACTGCGTCACTTTTACAGGGCTTCCTGTGATGGAACGCCCACCCTGCATACATTAAACCTGATGCAGGTTTAATGTGGCGCAGGGCTTCACAACGTGACGCATCTCCCTAGATGCGTCACGTTGTAAATGGGCCGCAACTTTTACGCTGCCGCTGCGTCACAAAAGTGACGCAACGACGGTGCAAAAGTGACGCAAGGGGCTTGTAAATCTGCCCCATGGTTTTTGGAGCAGTTCCAGAAGTAAACCTGTGAATGTGTCAAAAGGCTTCGCTCTCCCCAGTGACGCGTAATGAGGAGAAATATCTTTATTTCTCCTAGTAATTTCCTCTTTCTATGTGAGCTGCATTCTGCAGTACGCATAGAAAGAGGAAAATGCGTCTAAGAATAGTTTTTTGGGCAGGATGGTGTCCTTTCCTACACAAGAACACTCGTGCCTGTAACACAGGTACACTTGCCTGCGTTGGCGCTAGGCAGCACACGGTGAACCAGCACAGGAGAGAGCAGAAATGCTCCATATTTACAAACCAATGGAACATTTCAGCTCTCTCCTTGCTCTGGTACACTATGGGGCATATTTACAAGGAGTTAACGCCACCAGAACGTCACTGTTTCGGACGTTCTGGTGGTGTTAAGTCCTTCACCTTATTTACAAGGCTGCGGGAAGTCACTTAATGTGGCTTAAATAAATAAATAATGCCCCTATTCACGCAGCACTCAGCGTGAATGGGGTGTGCAATAAGTGTAGCAGTGCGTGTTCCACCGCAACACCCATTTCTTGTTGACACTGCCCCATATTTCCAAGGTATGAGGCAGTGCCAAAAATATCACCAGGGAATACCTGGTCTTAAGCAGACGATACGAGGAGAAATGTTTCATTCCTCTTTGTATTTTGCTCTTTCCATGTGTGTTGCATTCTGCAGCACAGATAGAAACAGCAAATCACCTGTAAAGATTGTTTATGTGCAGGAAGGTGTTCCTTCCTGCACATAAACAGTCACCACTGCAGCACAGCCACCCTTGCAACATGGCGCAAGGGTGTCTGCGCTGGGGTTAGGCAGCTTCTTTATCGCTAGGCGGAAACGCCGGGGTGCGCCGCATTCTTGTAAATATGGTGCATCCATGCATTTTGAAACTGACTGAGCACAGCATTACCAATTTTGGTGTACCACCGCACTCCGCTAGTTTAGAGTAAATATGCCCCTATTTGTTGGAAACCCCAGCATTGAAACAGAATCAATAAGACTGTGCAACCACAAGAACCAAAATTATGACATTTCCAGAACAGTGATTTGCAGAACTGTACTATCTTGTGTGTTCCCATTACTTTCATGTCTGAGCTTGTCATGAATGATGAGAGCGAATGATGTACAGAATGTTGGTATGTGGTATGGAGTGGTAGTTAGGTGATAAGCACAGTTGGAGGGAGGATTGAGCCCTGAAAAGACCTACCTGCTGTCACTACAACCTAAGAGCATAGCATGAAATAATAAACTCACCTCCTACCTGAATGGCTCCAGACTCTTCTATGAGAACCCTATTTACTAACTTCAACATATTGATTATGAGTTTTTAAATACCTGTGTGAAACTACAGCAAGGCTGGTGGCAAGTGGCAGCCATATCTGGCAGAGGAGAAAGCATGATGTGAGAAGGAAGATGACCCTGTGGCTAGTCTGGAGCTACCCACCCCAAATCCACAGCGAGTGGCTGCCTTGCAGGAGGAACCCAGTGAAAAGAGTGAGCAATGTTTGACAGGGAGCCAACTGTGGCAAGTTATAAACAGAAGTAATGTATATAAACTTAGGGACTGTGCTTTGGAGACAGTGTTATAAGGACAATACTGTGGAGAATATGAGAAGAAAAAGGAAATCCCTTCAAAAATGACCCATGGAGCTTCAGGCAGTAATGCATTAAGCGTTGATGGTGACATTAGATGAAGCGTTACCACTGCCCACCCCTAAACCCTAAAATTATCCATACCTCTCTTTAGAATATACAACGTTACATCGCGGTGGGCGCTGGAATTAGGAATAGTATGATTTACTATTCCAACTCCAGTCTACGTACAGTAGGGGAGGTGTTGGAATAGTAAATCATACTATTCCTTAGGTTTGAGCACCATCCAGCGCAAGTCATTGTAATGACTTGCGTTGTAATACCTGCGATATAAAGGTATTGCGGTGTAAACACCGCGATGTAACCAATGTTTCCCCTACCTTTACCACCTCCCACTCCTAAACCCTGAAATGACCCTTACCTCCCTTTACCACTGTCCACCCCTAAACCCTAAAATGTCCGTTACCTCCCTTTATCAATACTCACCCCAAACTCTGAAATTACCCTTTCTCCCTTGACCTCTACCCACCCAAACCCAAAAATTACCCTTACTTCCCTTTGCCACTACCCACCCTAAACATTACAATTACTCTTACCTCCTTTTACCACTATCCACACCTAAAAACGTTTTAAATGAGATAATAATTATGTTATTTAAAAGAAATACTTACATGCACGGTAAAGGCATTGCATGAGAAATGCCTTGTAAGGTGTGTTTCTCTGTGTATTGCACACAGACTGCACTCACTGGAATTTTGCCTAGGAGCTTCTTGCTGCAGTAATACAATATTACAGTTGAGTGGAGGAAGATCAGTGCAGGCATACCGCACTACCGATCCGGTGCCAAGAGAGACTGTTAGATATTAGATGTGAAGTTATCCCAGCCCCACCATCGATGGGAGTAGGGAGGCATTGCCTGACTTCCATTTGGAGGTGGTGGAGATAACCTGAAGTCGTACAAGCAAATCCAAGATTTGAGATGTGCAAGGGGAGACACATATTAGGGTGGACGAAATAAAGACAATAACAAAGAGCGAGAGAGCTAAAATTATGTGGAAAAGGATGGTCTGGTGCTATGCACGTCTGTCTTGGAGGAGTTATTATGAAAAAACTAGTAAATGAAACAATACCAGCAAATTTTAATTATGGGAACAACCTAATCACAATAAGCAGTCCTGATACAAAATATAACAGGATATTAAGATAAATAATGTAGAATATTTTCAAGGAGCTGATATTCTATAAAGTTATTTCTACAGAAGTAGTAGCCTCAATACTGCTTTGCTAATTCACAACAATATAGGTGGTGATTTCTATAGGGCTTCACGAAATGTAACTGTTGAACTGTGCTGCAGAAGGAAACATATCAAAAACAAGTATCCCAGTCATTAGGGATTAATACTTGTCTGGCAAAGCACTTTAACTTTTTTTCTTTCGTTTGTTTTTTTTATTGTCATGTGGTTTTCGCTTTTGTTGAGGGAAGCAATGTGATCTTGGCCATATGCTTGTTTTTGCCCAATAAATCTCATTTGATTTATCATGTTGCTGCCAACTAGCCCTGTTTTTAGAATTTGGCTGACTAGAAGGCACATGTTGTTTGTATCTCAAAAACAGGATTTAGATAAGTATAAAGCTCAGCCTTTGAATTGGACTGTCACTGGTATGTTTAAAGATATCGCTGGAAAAAAAAGCATTGGCAAAGCCAATAGGTCTGACGTCAACCGCCAACCCTGTGGCAATTCTTGTTTTGTTTTGTCATGGTTTTTGCTAAATGTTATTGTCTAGGGATATGCAGGGCCCTTATCAATCTAAACAAAATATTTGCTACAGGCAAAAAGGTTCTGGTGTAAAAAAAATCACACACACATTATCATAATACTTCCTGCCACAGAAGGAAACTATTTGATTGCCGTAAGTTGTAGTGAAGGCAGCCAGTGGCTGAAGTGGACTGATACAATGTCTCCTAAAGCATGCAAGAGTGGGTGGAAGAAAAATATGAATGCCACCAAAAACACAGTAATGGATGAAGTCCTGCTGAAACTCCTATAAGTACCTATGTTCTAAACATAATTCTAGTAAAATCAAAAAGTATTGGCTAACACAGACCTAAAAAGAAGTAAATCGCTCTGCCGTTGGCTGCAAACCTCTTACCTTTAAGAACGAAAGAAAGCAAAAGAACGTAAGAAAGAAAAGAAACAAAGAAAGACAAAAGCAAGATTGATAGAAGGCAAGAAAGAAAGAAAGCAAGAAAGGAAGAAAGAAAAAAAAGAGGATAACAGAACAGTTACAAATAAACACAATCCGGTATGCTTTGACATATCAGCTGAAGAGCAAAACACTCCAAAAGGAGATGGGATGGGATAAAAGATTAAATGGGCTTAAGAAGTGTACTGCTATCTCACCAGGTTCTAAACATAAGGTTGACACTAAAGTAATTATAAAATATAAACAAAAAAACTGGCACTGAAAGTAACTAGCTTGCCTGCGGATTTGCTCCTTGTGACGTAAAGAGAAGTTAACAATTGGTTTAATTAGTTTAATTAGTCTGTCCTCCTGCTCCATGCTATATACTGTAGTGGGCTGAAGCAAAATGTGAATTACACAACGATAGACCAAGGGACAAAGGGGCATATCAGCAAGGCGAGGCGATAGAATTATCGCCGCTTTTGCGGCCGTTTTCGTCCGAAAAGCGGCGATAATTTTATCGCCTAATTTGCAAGCTCACGCTAACACGTGAAAACTTGCGTTAGCGTAGGAATTACTAACGCCCAGCTTTGCATCTCTAATGAGATGGAAAGTGGGCGTTCCTGACCTGACATGACAGGAGAAATGTCTCTAAGCGACATTTCTCCTATCATCAAGCCCCACGCTATGAAGCATAGCGGCAGGAAAAGTAGTGATAACCCCTGTTATCGCTACTTTCCTTACGCCAGGACTGACTTAGCCATGATATCCTATGGAAGGTGGATATCATGGCTAAGTTTGTGAGTCCCTATCATCAAGCTAACGTGGATTTCCAGCGATAATCTCACGTTAGGCAGTTAGCGTGAGGATTTTTATCGCTTTTGAGATAAGCGTTGCTAATAGCACGCTATCTCAGCGATAAAAATCCACGCTAGCCGGCGAGAATCATCCTAGCGCTAAGTGCGCTTAACGATAATTATCGCCGGTTGTTGCTGATATGCCCCAAAGAGAGGTAGCTGACTGCCCCTATATACAAGTATTTCCTACATATTTTAATAAAATGAAAGGCATTGGCTATCGCCAGATCTAAAAATAGGTTGTGGTCAGTTCTCATGTCATGAAGCATGTTATAGCAAATAATACAAGTCTCAAACTTGTTTTACTTATTTGTTTACATGAACTGCCCTATAACAAGTCAGATAGCGCGTTGTTACATGATCTTGTCTCTTTAGATTGACACATCCAAACATATTTAACTATGCAGGGCATGTCACCAGGGGACATATGTACAAGCCCCTATTGCCACCACAACGTCACTTTTACCGATGTTGTGGTGGCGATAGGGGCTTAGCCTTAATTACAAGGCATCATTAAGCCACTTAACGTGGCTAAACTCTGCCTTGTAAATAAGGCCTCCTTTCACGCTATGGTTAGCGTGAAAGGGGTGGGCAGTGGGTGTTACGGTGGGCGTTCCACCGCAGCACCCATTGATTTTGACGCTGCCCCCTATGTACAAGGAGGCAGCACCAAAATTAAGACCAGGGAAAACCTGTTCTTAAGTTGGCGAAACGAGGAGAAATGCATTATTTCTCCTCGTTTTTGCTTTTTCCATGTGTGCTGCCTTGTGCAGCACACATGGAAAAAGCAAAATACCATGGATTGGTTATGTACAGGAACAACAATCCTTTAAAAAAATGCTATCTGTGACTTATGTGTGTGCTGCACGAAACAGCACACATGACAGTGACAAAATGGCATTTCAGGATTGTTTATGTGCAGGAAAGGACACCTTCCTACACATAAACAATCCTCCCCTGCACTCAGATAGTGCAAGGGTGCCTGCGTTGTCGCTAAGTTGCTACACTTAGCGCCATCACAGTGGGAAACGCAAGGCTGCACCTCATTCTTGTAAATATGGTGCAGCCTTGCATTTCAGAATTGGCGGAGAGTGGCGTTAAACCAGGAAGGCAAACGTCTCTCTCCTCCACTTCCTTGTACATATCCCACACAAGTTTTTCACTGGTTTTATTCTCGTAGGCTCCCAAAGGGTTTCAGGTAACACAAGCCCTAGTGACCTGTGACGTACTTTTCAAGTATGTTCATTGCATGTCACGAAATATGGCCACATTCATAGTTCACCGCTAGAACAGAGTACAAGGAGACTCCTATTTTAACAACCAGTAGTGTCATTGCTACGTATCACGTGCTTTCCTCGTGTATGCTTTTAGTCGAAGAAGTGGCTTTTAAGCAGTGTGAACAATGGCCATTTGTTCAAGCAGTATACAAAGATCTCTCCAATAATGATTTATCCTAGAGGATGCCCAAGCCCGGTGTTTTGCCCCAGAATTGCAGCAGTTTTTAAACTTCGGAATGTATATTGCACTTGATAGAGAAACGAAAACTGCCGATGTTCATGCCTGTAGTTGTAGCATACCCGCATACATATGTTACCATTCCTCATTCAACAGCTCCATCACACACTTGCACTCCTATAGCCGCTGTTCTCTGCTCCTACCATTCAAGCCATGTACATATTCTAGCCCCTTCAGCGCGGCGCAGATTACAGCGCTGTGCTGAAGGGTTCTTGTGCGGGCGGGGCCGTGACAGAGCGGTTCCGTCATCCGCACAGCGCGACCGACGCGCATGGCGGAACCGCTCCGTCACAGAACGTTCCTGTACAGGGTCAAAGCCAGTCTATCCTTTCCTTGACCCCGAAACCAAGGTGGTGAAGGTATGCCTCATCCTGTAGCAGGAGAAGTCCTCTAATATGTTTTAAGTTTTAAAAGAGAATTTATTGGATACAATTATAGGATATAACAGCAATACATTACAATATATAATGACAATATAATATGGATATGTTTATAAAATAAGGAAGGTAGGGAAGGTAGGGAAGAAAAAAGGGGGGGAGGGGTAAATAAAACCAATACTGATATCACTGGATTATCATGCAAAAATAGAATATTTACATTACAGTTATTTCTCTACTATAAACTTAAGAATATGATTAGGACTGATATAAAATATCATAACAAATAAATAACAAGAAACTTCAAGGAGGTTTGGAGACTTCCTCATTGGCTGGAGTATGTATGGGTAATGATTGAGCGGATGTATTCAGAAAATTGGTAATGGGTAGCCATAGTAAATCCCGCTTAATAGCACACGCAGTCGGATGAACATCAACTCTATCTAATCTGTGATTGTAACAAATTCCATACCACCAGGCTTGAAAAGAAACATTTAGAGTATTCTTCCATGACTTAGTGATTTGTTGAAATGCGACAGCTATAAGCAAATCAATAATGGAGACGTTAAAAGTGGAAGAGGACGAAACTTCAGAAACACTACCTAGAAAAATATGGGAATAAGAAAATGGAATATGTGTATGAAAGATTTTGTTAATTTGTCGCCACACTTTGGTCCAAAATTGATAAATAAGTGGACATGTGAATAACATATGTTTAAGATCTGCTACAGGGGCAGGACATGACCAACAGGAAGAGGGATTATTAGAATTAATACAGTGTAATTTGGCCGGAGTGATTAGAAGTCTATTGTATATAAAAAATAACGTTTGTGTGGTATTTGCTGCCCTAGAAGATCTCCTTATTTTGATCCAAACTTTGTCCCACATTGGAATAGAAAAGGAAGTATCCAAGTCAGATTCCCAGTTACGCTCTACTTTAGATTTATCACGTGTTTGCACATTTTCTCTTAATTTATTATAAATTTGAGAAGCTGAGGGGGCAGAATCTAAGAATGAAAATGTAACAAGAGAGGATTTAACAAGATGGGAGGAGGTCAGGAGAGTGTCATAGGAACATTGAGCAGCCAGAGTCAGTAATATATGTTTAGAATGATAGGAAGAAGGGAGAGAATAACGCATTTGCATTAAAGAGAAGGGTATGCAGGAATCGCCTTGAAAAAGTTGATGAGTCCATTTAAGCCCAAAATTAAACCAGTCTTTCCAAAAAAAGAGTTCTATTGTTAATTTTAATATGCTTATTATACCAAATCGGGGATTGCAAAAAACGACTGCGGTCATCTAAGCCGTCCATTATGAGTGGAATAAAAACTTTACGAATATTTTTAAGAATGGGGAGAGAAAATCTTGAGGGGGTATTAGATATAGATATAAATTCTTCAAATGAAAGACGTTGTATGAAATAAGATTCAATCTCTACCCATAAAGGTAAAGATATAGAGTCAATCATATTCTGTGATAGCAGAGAAGAGGAGTATTTAAGAAAGAAGGAAGCATGGTATGAAGAAAAATCAGGAAAATTAACTCCACCTAAATGTTTAGGTTGTTTAAGTTTGAAAAAGACATCCTAGCTTTTTTATTTTGCCACAAAAATTTTGATAACATTTTGTAGATATTTTTGTAACAAGATTAAGGAATATTAATTGGAAGATTGGATAATAAAAATAATATTATTGGGACTAACATCATTTTCACAGAATCTAGTCTACCCCACCAGGATAAAAATAAGGGATGCCATCGTGATGTGGAGTCAGTTAGGGTTGATTGGAGGTTTTTTAGGTTGAGTGATACAGTATCCCTAATAGAAGGAGTAAACCATAGGCCTAAATATTTGATTTTATTAGGGCTCCAGTGAAAAGAGAAAGTTAAAAAGTCGGCATGGAAACAATGCTTATTTAAGGGGAGAATTTCACATTTGTCAACATTTGGGTGCCGATTCCGATCCGTTAAAAAAATTTACCGTCCGACTCGTATTCGTATTTTTTTACGTACGAATCGTACAAGTACCGTACAAACTGTGAAGTACGATTCGTACGTGAAAAATACATACGAATTGTGTCGGGAAAAGTGTCCGATAGGGAGCCGGACATTTTTACGTGCAAATCGTAAAACAGGAGTCCGAGCGCGCTAGTACGATCCGTACCGCCCGTCCGAATACACAACCGCATGTAAAAGGCCCCGTACGGAGCGAACGCTGTAGCCTACATGTACACGGGTAAACTCGTACAGCCCCCCTCACCCCGCACATGTCAGCACCGTACCCCCGTACGTCAGCACCGTACCCCCCTCCGCACCATACCCCAACACCGTAGCCCAGCCCGTACCAGTACGCGCCGCACCCCAACACCGTAGCACAGCCCCGCACCTGTACGCGCCGCACCCCAACACCGTAGCACAGCCCGCACCTGTACGCACCGTACCCCAACACCGTAGCACAGCCCGCATCAGTACGCGCCGCACCCCAACACCGTAGCCCAGCCGGCACCAGTACGCGCCGCACCCCAACACCGTAGCACAGCCCGCACCTGTACGCACCGTACCCCAACACCATAGCACAGCCCGCACCAGTACGCGCCGCACCCCAACACCGTAGCCCAGCCCGCACCAGTACGCGCCGCACCCCACACCCTAGCACAGCCCCACACCTGTACGCACCGCACCCCCACACCGTAGCACAGCCCCGCACCTGTATGCGCCGCACCCCAACACCATAGCACAGCCCGCACCTGTACGCACCATACCCCAACACCGTAGCACAGCCTGCACCTGTACGCACCGTACCCCAACACCCTAGCACAGCCCGCACCTGTACGCACCGTACCCCAACACCGTAGCACAGCCCCGCACCTGTACGTGCCGCACCCCATACACCGTAGCACAGCCTGCACCTGTACGCACCGTACCCCAACACCCTAGCACAGCCCGCACCTGTACGTGCCGTACCCCAACACCGTAGCACAGACTGCACCTGTACGCACCGTACCCCAACACCCTAGCACAGCCCGCACCTGTACGTGCCACACCCCAACACCGTAGCACAGCCTGCACCTGTACGCACCGTACCCCAACACCCTAGCACAGCCTGTATCTGTACGCACCGTACCCCAACACTGTAGCACAGCCCCCACCTGTACGCACCGTACCCCAACACCGTAGCCAAGCCCGCACCTGTACGCACCGTACCCCAACACCGTAGCACAGCCCGCACCTGTACGCGCCGTACCCCAACACCGTACCCCAGCACCCTCACCCAGCATCGCGTATGTACGGACCGTACCTACGCGAAAAAGACACGTACAGAACCAGGACACAGTAAAACAGCACAAGGAGGGTCAATTCGACTCGCACAACACCATAAAACACGTCAACATGACAAAATACATCTCTATGACTGACCTGCCACATCCAAACTGCCAAACAGAGGACCAAATCACAACCACCTCTTATAACACACCCACCACAAATTCAAACACAGCCACACCCAAAAATTGGACCAATAAAAGGGCCCACACACACAACCCATGAGCCATTGCAACAGACCCACTGTTCACAGACACCACAGACAAACAACTGCACTTTACTCGCACCTCACTCACACCTAAACTACACCTTCAGTTACACACCTTCACACAACCTCCTTCACAGACACCCCCTCTTCACCTTCACACACACACCCTCACATTCACACCCACACACCCACAACCATCCACACCCACACCCCACACCATGCCCACTGACAAGAATCCAAAGTTCACTATGGAAGAGCTGGAGCTCCTTGTCAACGAAGTCATCAGAGTCGAGCCACAGCTGTTTGGAACATTGGTCAGACAGACCAGCATAGCCCAAAAAACCAGCCTGTGGCAGAGGATCGTCGATAAGGTGAATGCTGTTGCGCCCATCCGAAGGACCAGGCATGAATGCCAAGCCAGGTGGTACGATCTGCGCAGGGCAGTCAAGAGGAAGATGAATGAGGAATACGCCCAGAGTAACATCACTGGAGGCGGGCTGCCCCGCAGACCTGTACATTACCATCCCTGGGAGGAGAAGGTGATGGCCACGCTTCCGCCGGTGGGAGTACACAGAGTCGAAGGAGTCGCAGAGCCTGGTGAGTACACAAAAAACTCACGTAACATGGGGGGAATGGCATCCACACCCCAACTACAACAAATGCACGCACCTACCCCCAAGCCCTCACCGCACACAACCACACCCTAAAAACCACGCTCATGCCACTAACGTCTCCATGCCCCATTCACAAATAAAGACAATGCCATGTCCCAGGCCACACCAACCACAAACCCAAGACTGGATGTCGGGGATGCTGGGAGGGTGGGGCCCACACAACACATTGTGCAACTCAGAACCAGACACCAATGCCCACAGCTCATATGGCCTAGGTACATACCCATGCACCATGCCCAATGCACAGGGACTGGCAAAGTAATGACAAGGTAGCTGACACTTGGCCCTGCTGTAGGCAGCACAAGGCCCTCCTGTGACCACTGTACACTCAAACAACAACTCCACTAGCTCACATACCCAGCACAGGAACTCACACACACTGTCATGCCAGCATGCACCATGAGGGGACAGACACATCAGCTGGGAGACCCAATGACAAATCACACTACACACAACAACAGGCCTGGTCACACACCCCCCCTCACACAAGCACACACCCCCGGGGCAGACAACGGATTTACCCACTCTCACAATGGACATGTGACACAACAAGACCAATCCATAGCCAAATAAGCATCCCAGCAAAAAAAATACTGGCAAACACTCAGGAGCACATACCAATCTGTCCCACGCAACATACCCATCCCCAAGTGGACATTGAGAGGAATGCTAGGCACATCCAACCACCTGGAGGAACTGTGACTACTTGAATATGTATGAAACATGGATGTGGCATGAAACAGCATTAACATTGTCTCTCTCTCTCACACACAGGGCAACGTCATCGACCTCCCCCCAACAATGGGGGGGAACAATCACAGTCCCAGGCTCAGCGTGAAGATGACCCCACCAGCAGCGACGACTCTCACCACTCCGTGGATGACCCCGACCAACCTGGCCCCTCTGGTGCCCAAGCCCCTGCAGCACCTGCGTCAGGTACATCTGTGCCAACCACCACCCCCATTCCTGCCACATCCCAGGAGACACCCAGGAGCCCTGCTCGCACCGAACACAGCCAGTCTGACCAGGAGGGACAAGGTTCTCCGGGCACCCAGGAGGAGGCAGACGACCACGCTAATGCCATCCCCCAGGGGTCCCGTAGACCCGATGTGCCCACAACAGCAGGCCCGGCTCGTGTGGGCAGGGGTGGTGGGAGTGGAGGCAGGCGGAGGCGAGAACCTGACCAGCCAGCTGAGGGAACCGGTATAGCACACATGCGCCACATCCTGGACACATACACCAGGGGCATCAGCCAGGTAGTGGCGACCCTCAACGAGATTAAGAACCTGCAGGCCGAGAAACATGTCAGTCAACAACAACACCAAGGACGGATGGAGGCAAGACTGGCTGAGCTCCTGGCGATGCAAACGGACATGAGCCGTTGACTCCGTCGGATTGCCGACAACATGGGCAACCCTCCCTGTGACACCAGGCGAAGACCAGCACCAGACACAGGGAGGGAGGAGGAGGAGGAGGATTCCTCCGACGGAGCATCACAGACATCGTCAAGGCCTGCATCTGAGGGTCCCCGAAGGAAGGTGGGTCGTCCACGGAAAAGACCGTGAGAGTCAGCGGACCATTCACATCTCCCAGGTCACCTGGCCTGGCACCTGGCCCTCTGGCGCAGCAGCACCACCTCACCCAATGACATTCTCTGCCACATGGACTTGCTGGTCACAGTCTGACCAATGATGACCAACACTGTGGTCTGGACTCTGATGACTCCAACTGACAAGGATGCCATCTCCCCCTGTGAACTTTGGATTCTATGCACCCGGTAGAGCACCTTACTTCACCCACCAAAAGACTTACCCCAAAAAAAAAATACTTAAGTTTGTCATGAGATGTTGCTGTCATTTGGCATTATTCACCAACATATGTGTGTGTAAATGTCAAACTATGCCTGAGTGTTGAACTAACTCCACACATCCATACCCTGGGAACGGAGTCTGGTACAGGACACACGTGGGTCACAATGTATCATTCAATGCAGACATGGAGCACAATACTCACCTGTGATGGCCTCAAGCTGCTGAGGGGGTGCTAGGGAAACTGTGAGGACACACCTATTTGGAAGAGTAACATTAAGGCGTAGAGGTCATGCCTCATTTGGAGGTTCCCGGGGAGGGAGTCCCAGGTATGTGTACCCAGGTGGGAGAACTATGTCCTGCATGCAGGAGTACGGTGGATCAGAAGAATGGTGGCCAGGTCAAGGTTGGATGCACGGAGATGGCACTACGGGGTCTCGGATGACAGTGGTACAAGGTTGGTTTTGGGTCAGGGTTGTGGCCTGCCTCCTGAGTGTGGGTGAGGAGTCTGAAGGTCATCCTGCAGCACACAGTGATCCATTGCAGCTATCTCTGCTGGACGGTGATGTGGTTGGGGCGCGGGATGTTGACGCTGAGGTGTGCAGATGCAGCCTGGATGTGGACAAGTGTCCCTGGATTTTGGATGTGGCTGCTCCATAGAGGGCAGGGCAGTATTTGACACGGATGTTGTTGTGGACCTGGGGGATGGTCCGTCTTACCTTGGAGTGGATCTATCTGGGGATCATGTGCATAATGCTGAGGGTGTTGCAGTGTGAGGTACAGATGCTGGTGATTACCATGGCAAATTAGAGCAAGCAATCCATGAAGCACAACATCTTGTGTGCGTGGACACTGGGTGCCTGTGCGGGACCTCTGTGGGTGGGACACAAGCAGTTGAGCCAGCTGTAAGGGGACAATCCTCAGATGTTGACCTCAGTCCTGTACAAGTCCAGCCTCAGGTGGCTGCTGTTCTGCCATTCATCTATGGATCCCATGCAATCTTGAATATTGGAACTGGAAATGTCTGCGTCCTTGGTGAGGGTGAGCGCCTGGCTGTCAATGGCATACGAGTTGATGATGAGGGCGTGTGTGCATGTGATGGTGGATAGGGGGGTCCTGGACACATTGTAGATTGACACGCGGAAAGATGATACCTGTGCCATGTGCCTCACGACGAAAGCATACTACATGCAGAAGCCTTGAGTCCCACTCCCATGGCCTTGCAGGGGTACAGATCCAGTGGGGAGTAGGAGGGCCATGACCTGGTGGGTGTGACAGGTCCTGGAAGGCGTGGCAGCGCTGTGTAGGCAGTCGGGGTTGCACACTCATCATGCAAAGGTGTTGTGTGTGCGCTCAGTGCATTTCTGAGAGCAGGCGGGAGATGTGTGGATGGACCTTGCTTGGAGGGTGGCTGCAACATCACACTGTAGTGTGATGTGGGTCATGCAAGGACATGAGGGTCGTGCAATGTGCACGTTGCATGTGCAGACGGGCCAGCCTTTGGTAACGCGTGACCGCAACTGTGGCACAGACAAGCCGAAGACAGCCAAATTAATGTGTTGAGGGAGGAAGGGAGGAGCACCTTTGATGTGTGTGTGTTGCCAAATCTGGAAACTACGTGTGCCCTTGCTGCAGTGGCTGCAACAGCAGACGGCATGTCCTGGGAATTATGCCACAATATCCACACAAGACTAGGATGTCAGAAAGGACTACTGCAACAGGTGTATGTCAAGGAAGGAGTAACCGGTTTGCAATGACACACCCAGAGACAAAGGATGCACAATCACCAAAGATGACTGACACCGGATCATGAAACTGAAGGCCGAGATGTGCACAGGAAACACACCCCAGAAGGTGTTGACGGCCCGTGGGGGGGACTAACATGCCAAAACACATACACAGCCATGGACATCATGCACAATAGAGAATCAAATACATGAAGAACAGCATGCAGGTTGCTAATCTACACATAGACTCATATGCACAATCCTTGACAACCATGCCAGAGATGCCGCATGCACAGTGGCAAGAGACCTGCATTGACAGAGATGAGGCACCTTGGAGGCTGAGGAACACCTTTTTTACTCAGGCTCACACCTATGCAAAAGCATCAACAGTAACAGCCTCACAGGTCTATTGGATTAACATGTGGGACCTAGACCGGACACCCCCTTTGCACCACAGATGCAGAAAATCTATTGTACTGGCACACAAGTGAAGGGGTTGAGCCAAACAGCCCTTGCTGCACACGGAGAGGCTGCAATTCCCCATTGAGCATCATATGGGGATGTCCCGCAATATGTCCACCCGTAGCCTCCCGTATGTTTCTGAGGGAAGTTGTACACACATTGATGCCTTCATCACAAACCACTATCCCTTAACAGATGACTGTCACGAAGTGTGACTATCAATTCATGTGAGTCATGCCACATGTCATGTGCCCCATGGTGAGTCGACATGTATGCATAGTAACATAACCTGCACAGGAGCAGTGCCCACACATTACAAACAACTACCACACCCAAAAAGCCTTGCTGTAATCCTTACCCAAAGTAGAATTTTCACCATGTCCGTGCATGTAACGCTGATTCAGCACACGTTGCATTACTCATGAGGAATAGCAGGAGCACAACGATGCCACGAGCAGACAGCATGCGCAAATACCTGGGGATGAGAGACACACAAGAAGTCAGGAAAAACATAGTCATCCACATGCATGGTCATGTACTCCACATGAATAAGGTTGACACCATGCCAGTTGTCAATTGAGTGTGTCAGCTAAAATGTGTGGAATGGCATCAGCACTCGAGTGACACATCAGCACACACCTCAAAGTCACTTAGCATACAGTCAGCTGGACACACACATTGCAACACATGCCACACAAGGCTCAAAGCGTGCACACTCAGACCCAGGGACTCACCATTATGAGAAGAAGTTGCGCATGAGCTGACTCCGGATATCCTCCTCCTCCTCCTCCTCCTCCTCCTCCTCCTCACTTGCCTCGTGACCAAGGCCGTCATCCTCCACGGGTGGATGTTCCTGCTCATCGGGATCCAGGATGAGTGGCACAGCTTTCTCCACTGCCATGTTGTGCAGCATACAGCACACAAGGAAGATTTTGCAGACCTTCACCGGAGCATATGGGAGGGACCCGCCGGTCTTGTGGAGGCACCGGAATCGGCTCTTCAGGAGGCCAAACGTCCTCTCAATCACTCGCCTGGTCTGCCCGTGGGCGTTGTTGAAACAGTAATCTGCAGCCGTTCTCGGGTTGCGGAGAGGCGTCACCAGCCATGGCATGTTGGGATAGCCAGAGTCCCCTACATGGAAACATCATGTAAAGAAGTGGATCAGGAGATGCCGTCACATACTAAGATAACACTGCATACTGGACAAACAGAGTCTACTCACCAACAAGACATGCTCGTTCTTTGTGCAGCTGCAGCATCATTTCTGGCACCCTGCTACGCCTCATGATGTAGGCATTGTGTGCTGACCCTGGAAAACGTGCACAGACATGGGAAATCAGCATGTTAGCAAGACACACCACAAGGGCATTAATGGAGTGGTAAGGTTTACGGTTACGGAAGGCTACCTCCTGTGCCTGTGGTGGTACCCAAGCCACATGTGTCCTATCAATGGACCCAATTACATGGGGCATCCCTCCCAGGGCATAGAACTCACCCTTGATACCTGTCAACTGTTCACGAGTTGGAAAATGGATGAATTCATCCAGGTGCTCCAACACGGCTTCCAAAACATCATGCAGGACACGGCTGAACATGGTCTGTGACATACCACCCACATCAGCAATGGTCAATTGAAACGTACCGGTGGCAAAGAAATGTAGGGCTGCCATCACCTTCATCTTGGGGGTCAGCGCAGTCGGATAACTGTGTCGCGGTTGCAGGTGTGGTGCCAGCCTGTTTGTCAGGTCCACAATTAACCGTTGGGGGAATCGGTAGCGGCGTATGCAGTCACGTTCCCTCATGGCAACCAAGTCTGGCATTGGTCGGGGGAGAGGCGGTGCCCTGCAGAAAATATGAAGGAATAACGAAGATTGAGTACATTACTACACCAATGTCAATGAACTGAGCACATGTTCAACAGCTAATCAACATATGCCACATACAGAGTCTGGTCTGTGCAATACATCCTGCACACGTATGCCAGCCAGGTGCTACTCCTACCAAGAGCCAGCTGCAAACATGGATTGTCAAGGTCTACATGACATGCCATGAAAGTAGCTGTGGGCCAGTGTGAGTGAACAGCCAGACACATTACAGGAGTGACATACATCCACATATGTGCATTTGAAGGATGTCATCTCATACAGACAGCTGCCGGCAAGCTAGACGCACAGGTCACATGTAATGGAAAAAGGACAGACCACACACCTTGCCATGAAGGGGTACATGTCAAATATGATCACACAGACATTGAGACTACGCAGATATGTCCTAAGCTAGCAAGTCCCTGTTAGATGCATACAGACACACGTCACGTGTTATTCCACATGTGTCCTGGTGTGCGTAATAGTGTGACATGGCCATCTACACACAGACTCATGTTGGATGCAGCTACAACAGATGCCGTTGATGGAACACCAACAGCAAGATCATGGGAACACATGACACACACATGACATAGTCACATCGTGGCACGCTGGTAGTGAGATGTCAGGTGTCATCATCCGTGTACCTGGCATCAGGGGACATTTGCGGGTGTTGGGGACTGTGCCATCCAAGTGATGCAGTGCTTGACAAGTTTAAAATATATGCACACATGTAAAAGGTGTGAAGGGGAAGTGCGCCACATGGTGCCCCATCACACATGACATGTGTACAGAGGTCATCACACAACTATTGGGTTAAAACATGAGGAGACATGTGCCAGCTCACAGCCTGACACACCTAGGCCCTACACATGATGCACTGCACTGACAATGACTTGATGTCCATCCTTGTGCGAGTCATACACCTCCATTCCTTTCCTGTGCACCTCCTATCACCAGTTTAAGCTGTGAAACGCACCGTACACACGCTCTGAGGGCGTGTGTACAGTCGTATCACAATAAGGGGTTTGGGTAGGAGTACGCGTGTGTGCAAGGACCGTACACACGTACGTGTACACACTGGTCCTATCCCCATGGTAGTGTTGGCATAGGCGTACGACATAGAGATACGGCTCGAACCCGCGTATGTACGGCCTGTAGCACTATGGCGTACGCCTATGGCAACACTACCCTAGTGCTACGGGCCCTACACACGCGGGTACGGCTCGTAGCACTAGGGTAGTGTTGCCTTAGGCGTACGCCATAGTGCTACGGGACGTACATACGCGGGTACCAGCCGTATCTCTATGGCGTACGCCTACGGCAACACTACACTAGTGCTACGGGCCCTACACACGCAGGTACGGCCCGTAGCACTAGGGTAGTGTTGCCGTAGGCGTACGCCATAGAGATAGGGCTCGTACCCGCGTATGTACGGCCCGTATCTCTGTGGCGTACGCCTACGGCAACACTACCATAGTGCTACGGGCCCTACACACGCGGGTACGGCCCGTAGCACTAGGGTAGTGTTGCCGTAGGCGTACGCCACAGAGATACGGGACGTACATATGCGGGTATGAGCCCTATCTCTATGGCGTACGCCTACGGCAACACTACCGAAGTGATACGGGCCCTACACACGCGGGTACGGACCGTATCACTGGAGTAGTGGTGCCCTAGGGGTACGTGTGGAACGCACCGTACCTGTGTGTGGATAGTGAAATTACATAGGGGACACATGAGGGACAAGTATAAGGGCCTAAATGCATGTTGGTTGTCATGGAGACCGAGTTTCCAGTTCAAATTTTTGCATCAGGTGGCCAGCAAAAGTCGGTTGGAGACAATATACTATGTTGCAAAGTGGTTGTTGACTTGACATCATGCTCAAATTTTGAACCATGCAAAGGCCCTCACTGGGGTAGGTTTAAAGGGATTGGAGGAAACGTAGGATGCAAATGAGATTGACCAATATTTGAGGAAGAGAATTGGTTTTCATTTGCCTTCTAGAGCCTTGCGTTGGGCGTCATTGTCTTTGACCACGGTCCCGACAATTAGGTGTGCCCGGATCGGAGAGCGGTCTTTTAAATATCTTGCACCCCGGGCCTGGAATGCCCTCCCATTGTCCTTAAGGAAGTGCGAGAGCTTACTGTCATTTAGAAAGGAGCTCAAAATGTGGCTGTTCGGCCATTAAGTCCCTTCTTTCTCGCCGGGGCTCTGCGGGTATGGGTCTGATAGCGCCGAGACACTCTGCTTGAGTACTTGAGCGCTCAATAAAACACCTGATAACATAACATAACATAACAATCACCCTGTACTCCTGTAAATGAAACAGCCCAGCGAGGGAGATATAAGGTAGCCAGGACCCATGAGAGAGCACTTGCCTGCACAACCTTTCATTCCACACCACTGCTGCTGCTCGTGATTCCTCTGGCACCATGTCCAGGTCTGTGGAGAGGGCCCAGCCATTCACCCAAGAGGAGAATGAGGCGTTGCTGGACGTCATCCTCCCACAGTACCCCTGCCTATATGGGAGACCAGGGGAGCAGGTGAGTGCTGACTCCACTAGCTGTGACTGTGCCCCTTTTTTGTGTCTGTCACTTCTGGCATTGTGTCCAGGTTTGACAGACATGCAATGTTGTTCATGGTGGGTCCCGGGGGGGGGGAATGCCTTATGTCTCCCATGCAGAGCCTGATGTGGTTCATATCTGCACTCCTCACTTGCATTGTGCTTACTGTGACAATCACTGCATGGTGCATGCCACATTCAGCCTGGCTAATCCCCTTGGGAATGTTGTTTCCATAGTCCTGATGTGATTCTGTGTTCCCCCTAGTGTGACAGGTGACTGTACCCACAGATGTGTGTGAGTTGAGTGTACCTGTGGTGATAGTGTACAAATGATGTGTACGGCCCCTGGACATTGGTGTGTGTGTGTAAGTCCTCTGTCATGTGGGTTAGTGTTCATGTGGAGTGTTGCACCCCAGCTGCATGGAGGATGCATATGCCCTACCCATCTGATGTGAGCAGGGAACCGTGCTGTGTGTCTGACGTGCTGAGCTAGGCTCACACCTGTGACTCCCCCCAGTCAAGTGGCACATGTGCAGAGTGATGTTTGTACCCTCAGTTGCCAATGGCAGGTGATTGTCCTGTGCCTGTGTGTGTGTCTGTGTACTCCGCTGAGGTTGCGTCAGTGGCCTGGGGCATGTGACTGCTTTGAGGTGCTGTCCATTCTCCTGGTGTTGCTTGTGATGCACAGTGTGAGCCATGATCATTGATTCTCTCGCACCCCTCATACCACCTGTGTACTTTAAATGCCACGTAGTGCATTTGGCCTTCCCCAGAGGATAATGTCCCTGGGGAACAAAGGTGCAATGAGTTTGCTGCATACTATGCCCTGTTCAAACAAGCCCAATTGTTCTAATGTGTGTCTCTGTGACATGGAGCAGGTGTATTGATGTTGTCTCACTTTGTCATCCTCACAGGTAGCCACCTACGCCAAGGGGGAGATTTGGAAGTGGGCCGTCAGGTGAAGGGTCGCAGTCGGCGCCTGGCCCAGGTGAGGAAACGCTGGCAGGATATCCGGTGCTGGACCAGGAGGATCGCCCGGGTCCTGCTGGGGGATTCACCAGAGGGCAAGAACCGCGGGCGCTGGTGCCTGACCCACCAAATGAAGCGTGTCCTGGCGGTGGTCTTCCCTGACATGGATAGGCGGCTACAGGAGAGGCAGCAGCGGGAAGGGGGTAGGTACATGTGTGTTTGTTGTGTGTCACCAGCTTTTGGAAGTGCTCAGTTGCCTGGATACACTGCCAGGGTTTATATGTGCAGTGCATATCCTGTTCCCCAAAGTCAACCAGTCCTGTTCTTCCTCCCTTCCCCTCCTTGACATGTGTTCCCTGGTCTGTGTGTAGTCACTCTTGCACCAGGTAATCTAGGCTGGCAGTTAATCCTAGTGCCCAATGCTTGCAGCATCATGTGTGGGGATGGTCTGTGACATGTGTTGGGACCTTGCCTGTGCCCTGTCCAGTTCAGTCATTTGGGGGTCCATGACTGTTGGCACTGATGCAGTGTCTCAACATAGGAGTGTGAGGCTTAAAATGAACTGCCTTGCAGCATGCATGACCGATTTGTGGCCTCAGACATGATGTGCATGAGGGGGAGATATGCATAGTGCGGGGACGGTTGCTCCTGTTGCAGTCAGATCTATCCAGGACCATGGAGCAGTGTGGCCACTACAGTCCCCTGAGACACCTTTTCCTAGGAATCATGTGTGTCATCCAACACTGTGGACATTCTCAGTGTCTTCAGCATAGGTTGGCCTCTGTGGCATTGTACCCTGGCCTCATTTGTATTTATGTAAAGTGTGCTACATGTGTACACTGTACAGGGTGACCCAATGTGGCTTGTGCATCCTCACACTGGCCAGTGCCTGTGTGTCTGTGTACAACTATCTGATGATGGTTGTTTGTCAATAATATGTGTGTTCAGCCCGACGAGGGGTAGTTAGAGTGCAATTAGGCTTTAATGGAGCCCTTTAATGTGATCCCTGATTAAGAGGTGTAAGTCCTTCCTCTGTCTCAATCACATTGTCTCAGGTAGGGGGGGGTTTGTGCGGACAAGGCCTACATGTCCAAAGCATATGTCTCCTTGCCAGGTCTGGCCTGTGTGAGAGGATAGTCGGAACAGACACTCAACAAGTATTGACCCAGTAATGTTGTGCAGGGTTTAATGTTTGTGCTTTGCAGCATGTGTCAAAAGTTAAAAGACATGGTTCCTGCTCATCCATTTTTGCCAACGGTGTGTGGTCCAGATGCTGTGCTCGATTGTCCACAGACACTAGCTTCTCTGTATAATTCGATATCAAGTTGTTTGCTGTTGTGTCATGCTCTCCATTGTTTCAAAGTGGCATGGTGGCAATTGTGTAGTGCATGGCCTACATATGTGCGTAGTATTTTAGATGTTACTCATGATGCTTTTCATGCTATGAACTGTGACCTATGTAGTTTGGACCCATGTGTCATATGTATACAGGTGTCTGATTATTTCCTGTCTCTTAACCTTGCCCACAGCATCGTTGGGGGACACCGAGGGAGACACCGGGACGGACGTGGAGGAGGGATCCAGCACAGGTGCCACCAGTGCTGGGGAGTCTGGCACAGCAAGTGGCACGGAGGGCGAGGGGAGTCAGGCGGAGGACCTGTCCAGTCCCAACACCAACTATGACGCTGACGGGTCCGAGGCTGAGCTCCCAGAGGGGGCGGAGGCTGCTCCCACAGCTGAAAGCAGCAGTACATCTCTCGCCGCCCCCTCCATTCCCATCACCGCCCTCCCACTTGCTCGGTCCCTTCTGTCCGTGCTAGGCGACCACATGTCTCCTTCGTGCCAGGCACCGCACCCCCTGCCCCTGTCTCCCCTGCTGCCGTCAATGCCGAGTCTGTGGACATCCTGCGGCAGTTGCAGGTTGGTCAGACATGGCTGCTTAATGTCCTCCATGGCCACACCAGACTGCTGACACAGATGGTGTCGTACATGGAGGGCATGTAATCAGCGATGTCTGACCAACGGATGTTGCTGAGGTCCATGGACTCGTCACTGACGGCAGCAGTGGTTCTCCTGCAGCGCTCCGTCCCCCCTACCCCTGCCCCATCCACACTTCCCACTCCCATGCCTGTCCCAAGCACACCCAGACATCCCCATGCACGCACCCCACCAGACACAGGCAGCACACCAACAGGGAAGGCCAAGCGCACTCCTCCAGTCACGCACACACAGGGGGAAGTAGGCACAACCACTGGGTTGGGGGCAAACGGCAGCCACGCAGCCACAGTGGGAGTCCGCAGTCTTCACGACCCACTTCCTCCAAAACCACTCCCCTTGGCTCCCCTGCCCAACAGTCGGACAAAGAGTCCTTCATGGCCAGTCTGTCCCTCAGCCCCAGTGTGACACCACCCCGCAAGCGGTCGAGGAAGTCCCCAGGCAGGGGAGTTGAGTCCCCCCCTGTCCACACCCTCCCCCAGTAGCGCTGCAACCCATCCCTCCGACCCCCCCCCCTCCTTGGGGCCTGTGGTTCCTTCGGGTGCAGGGGAGACGCTGGCAGACCTTGCGACCGCAGCGCCATCCTAACCACCACCTTTGGCGCTGCCCCACCCCCTGTGGTGGAGTCGTCCGTCCCTGCATCCACAACACCTACCCTTGCCCCTCCTGTCCCTGCGGTGCCTGGTCCTTCCCCCCCCACATGATTTTCCCCCCCTGTGGATGGAAAGGAACTGTGAACTGTGCAGGCAAGCTAGGGGAGACGCGTCTCAATGTGTCCCCCCCCCCCGGAATTCGCATATGGACTGGCCTATGGGCCTTGTATATAGTGTACATTTCTGATCCAATTTTTGTTTTTATGCTGAATAAAGCATTTTGTTTTTCATTTGCACACAAATGCTTTTCTGGTATTGCTGTTGGTGCTGCTGCTCCCCGAGTTGGGGTGGTGATAATGTGTTAGGTGTCTGGGAAATGTTGTAGTGTGCTGCTCATGGGGAGGGCCCTGGTATCTGCGTGCCATCACAAGGTCTCTGCAAATAATCTTTGGTCATGTAAGCTCTTACTGTATGGTGACATTGTCCCAAGGAGTGTTCCTTCCTCTGTGGCACCTGACTTCTTCCCTGCAGGGTGTTTCCCAATTGTTGTGCTGACCTGTGTCTACAGTTCCTTGCTGTGTGAGGGATCCCTTCAACTTTGCCCATGCCTGCTCAGCAATGTCTCCGCCTGCATCGTCTGTGCCATCCTTGGTAGTCACTGTACTTGTGTATGGAGTATATTGCCATGGCTTAATGTCGACATGGTCCCTTTTCCACCCTATGCATGTGTGTACTCCCAGCCTAGCACACAGGTGTTACTTGTTCTGCAGGGTATTTGGGCACCTGACTGACAATTGTGGGCATTGTATCGGTGGGTACTCCACCCTTTTCCTTCCATGGGAGGCAACAACTTGTTGGCTGCCCCAGCACCTGTACATTCCTATCAGTCCTGGAATGTGGGTGACAGTGTGTGTTCCCTTAGGCTCTCTTAGTTTAGTGAGGTTTCACATGAGGATACAGTTTTGTTGCATGATCTCAGTGTGTGTATTGTGCTGCCACCACCAGGGGTGGGTATGCATGTGTAATTTGTCATCACACCCACATGTGGTGTGTCATGCAGTGGGGGAAGGACATCCATCCTCATGGGAGTGGGACACTGCTGTCATTGATGTGTTGTCATGGCACTATCAACATAGTCGCACATTGTGGATGCCTTCATGCACCCATGGAGTTTTGCTAATGAGAGGATGATGTACACACCCCCATGTCTCTGTCCACTGCTGGGAGGCCTCTGCACCCACCCCTCATATGTCTGGGCACTGCTGGGAGTGATAGGCACCCACCCCTCATATGTCTGGGCACTGCTGGGAGTCCTCTGCACCCACCCCTCATATGTCTGGGCACTGCTGGGAGTGATAGGCACCCACCCCTCATATGTCTGGGCACTGCTGGGAGTGATAGGCACCCACCCCTCATATGTCTGGGCACTGCTGGGGGTCCTCTGCACCCACCCCTCATATGTCTGGGCACTGCTGGGAGTCCTCTGCACCCACCCCTCATATGTCTGGGCACTGCTGGGAGTGATAGGCACCCACCCCTCATATGTCTGGGCACTGCTGGGGGTCCTCTGCACCCACCCCTCATATGTCTGGGCACTGCTGGGAGTGATAGGCACCCACCCCTCATATGTCTTGTCACTGCTGGGAGTCCTCTGCACCCACCCCTCATATGTCTGGGCACTGCTGGGAGTGATAGGCACCCACCCCTCATATGTATGGGCACTGCTGGGAGTGATAGGCACACACCCCTATGTCTCTGTCCACTGATGTGGATCGTAGCACGACACCCACCCACCCGCCCACACGCTCTGAAGCCCTGGGTACAGGCCGTACCACCTTTGTTGGGGTGCCGTAGGGGTACGGCCCGTACCCAGGCCTACAGAGCGTGGGTACAGGTCGTACCACGCATACCCCTACGTCACCCCAACAATGGTGGTACGGCCCGTACCCAGGCCTGAAAAGCGTGGGTACGGGCCGTACCACCATTGTTGGTGTGACGTAGGGGTACGCGTGGTGCGACCCGTTCCCACGCTCTTCAGGCCTGGGTACGGGCTGTACCACCATTGTTGGGGTGCCATAGGGGTACGGTCCGTACCCAGGCCTACAGAGCGTGGGTACGGGTCGTACCACGCGTAACCCTACGTCACCCCAACAATGGTGGTACGGCCCGTACCCAGGCCTGAAAAGCGTGGGTATGGGCCGTACCACCATTGTTGGTGTGACGTAGGGGTACGCGTGGTGCGACCCATACCCACGCTCTTCAGGCCTGGGTATGGGCCGTACCCCCAATGTTGGGGTGACGTCAGGGTAGGCGTGGTATGACCCATACCCACGCTTTTAAGGCGTGGGTACGGTGTGTACCACAATTGTTGTGGTGACGGGACGCGTCCACGTCCACTTCCGTTGTGGCGGGACGCAGGCCTTGGTGGACACGCCCCCCCCGAGTGACCAGTCCCTGGAGCTACGGTATGTACAGGGCATGTATACATTTTGCCTTGGGTGGGGGTTATGTTTCCTGCCCCTGCCCCCCACCTTTGCCCCTGGGTATTGTTCTGACCTTCTGCGGCGTCTGCGGCGGTTCCTGTGCACCAGGTCGTAGGCTATGAGGGCTGGTATGACACGTAGGATGGGGTCCATGGCTGTCCGTCGCGTACAGGTGCTCCTTCCTCACGTCCTCAATTTCCCGGCAGTTTTTGACTCCCGTAAAAAATGCTACGTGCGGAGTGACGTAGGCACGAATCGTACTTGCTGGTTCGTAAAACGCTGCCTGACTCTGTCCGGACGTCACGTACGCGGTGTCCCGGATCGGAATTGTGGGTATATTTTTGCCGGTCGGTGTTTTGTACGAATCGTACGGAAATGGTATTTCTGTAGGAATCGTACTTGCGGGTTTGTAAGGTCGTTTTCCCGGGTACGAGTCAGACGGAGAAAACGCTCCGTACGACGGTTCGTACCCGGGTTTTACAGGATCGGAATCGGCACCTAAGTCTATATCCTGAAACTGAAGCAAAAGAGGAAACTTCTGAAAGAAAGGCTGGTATATAGGTTTGAGGGTTAGATATAAATAAAAGGATATCATCGGCGTAAGCTGAAAGTTTATGGTGTTTATCGCCATAAGGGAAACCTGTGATATTTTTGTTCATCCGAATTTTAGATAAAAAAGGTTCTAAAGACAAAATAAATAAGAGAGGGGAAAGAGGACAACCCTGTCTGACACCTCTGAAGAGAGGGAAAGAAGAAGAGACAAGGCCATTGGCTAGAATAAAAGATCTAGGAAAAGAATAAAGAAGCGAAACATAAGAAAGAAATTTGGGGCCAAAACCAAACCAAGTTAGTGTTGAAAAGATAAACTAAAAATTAACTCTGTCAAATGCTTTCTCAGCGTCCAAAGCGACAGCTGCTAGTGAGGAACTATAGGAATGGGATTTACTAAGTACATTGAAAAAAAGACGAGTATTATCAGAAAGGTGACGGCCCTTAATGAAACCACACTGTTCTTTACCAATCAATTGCGGTAGAATGTTATCCAAACGAAGCGCAAGGATTTTCGCGAATATCTTATAATCCAAATTGATTAAAGAAATAGGCCTATAGTTCTTACACAATGTATGATCTTTATTGTCTTCTTGAAATGAACCTTCAGATTTTTGGGATGCTATAAAGAATAGGAATAATTTATGTAATTTGGGAATTAGTAGTTTGGAAAAATGGGTGTTGAATTCTATAGTAAAGCCATCAGGTCCGGGAGCTTTTCCTTTTTTAAGCGTTTGAATGGCAGAGAGAATGTCTGTAGGTTGTATATCAGCTTCCAAGGAAGCAAAATCGACACCTAGGGAGGAGGGCGGAGAAATAGAGGATAAATATTGGGTAATGGTATTGGATGGGGAGAAGATTGAGGTGTATATAATGAGCGATAGAAATTTGAAAATTCGAAAAGAATATCTTCGTACTTATGAATAATAGTATTAGATGAAGATACAATAGATTCAATTTTAGTCCTTTCCTTTTTGATTTTGAGATAATTAGCAAGAAGATTGCCAGATTTATTTTGTGCACTGTAGAATTTAGCACTGGATTTAAGTAAGTACAGATTTGCAGATTCAGTTGAAAGTTTATTAAAAGAGAGTTTTGCGCTAATAAGTTCCTTTAAGTCAGATTGACTCTTAGTTAAGTAATAAAGGTGTTCTAATTTTTTAATCTGTGTATTAAGCAATTGTATTGAGTGAGAGGCTGCACAACGTTTTTGAGCAACAAAAGAAATAATAAAGTCCCTAGATGCAGCCTTAAAGGAGTTCCAAATAAGTAGGCCTGGGCGGTAAATTCCGTTCCGCTCGCGGAATTTGCGGAATTTGGGTAATTTCGCGTTCCGCGGAGAACGCGAAATTGCCCAAAAATCTGCTTTCCGCGACTTCGCGAAATTTTTTGCTTGTTCGCGTTCTACATATGCGTGTTCGCGAGATATTTCACCCCGAGCACGCAAACAGCGATCGCGAACAGGAAAAAAGTATCGCGAACAAGCAATTCCGCGTGTCCGCGGAATTTCTGCGTGTTCGCGGAGATTTTTCACCGTTTCGCGGAGATTTGCGTAACGCGATTACGCAAATTCCACCCACCCCTACAAATAAGCTGGGGAGATAACTGAGGAGAATCGTTTTCATTGAAAAATAAGGTCGCAAAATCAAAAAAGGCTGTAGTGAATTTAGGATCTAGTAAAAGAGAATTATTTCTTTTAGGAGGAGGTCCAAAGTTAATGAAACTGGAGCATGGTCAGAGATTAAAATAGAGCCTATGTCTGAATGAGAAATGTGTTGGATTAGGGCTTTGAAAATAAAAAGGTAGTCTATTTGGGATTGTGAAGAGTGAGCAGGTGAGTAATAAGTGTATTCTCGTAGTGTAGGGTGACAAAGTCTCCAGGAATCTACAAGAGACCTTTGAGTAATAGTCGAAGTGAATTGAGAATGCATGTTAGAAGGGGAAAATCTGGAGTTAGATCTTCTATCAATAAAGGGGTCCACAATCATATTACAGTCTCCGCCAAAAATCAAATACTCATCAGTATATTGCATTAAGGAGGAAAGGATTTGGGGCCAGAACAGTTTATCTTGGATAGTAGGAGCATAAATATTGAAAATAGTGAGAGGAATCTTGTTAATTAATAAGGAAACTGCAACCCATCTTCCTTCAGAATCATTATCTTGTTTTATGAGATTAACATCCAATCTTTTATGGCAAAGAATAGCAACACCATTGCGTTTACCTAAACCTGGTGATGCAAAAACATGGCCTAACCAATGACGGCGTAATTTAGTTATCTCAGTAACTGGTACATGAATTTCTTGCAATAAAGCAATATCTCCTTTTAAGTTTGCAATATGTGATAAAACTCGCTGACGCTTAATGGGAGAACCCAAACCTTTAACATTCCAAGATATAATATTTAACGACATCTAAAACTTATACATTATAATCAAAAAATTGTTGAGAAAAAAAACCATGGCATGTAAATGTGAGATATATTATAGCATTTGTCCAAACATAAGTCAGAAGTAATGTCGTAGAGAAATAGTAATTAGAGGTATATAAGAGAATAGAATAGAAGAAGAAATGAGTATGAGACAATAAATGATATGAATATGGAAAATAAAAGAAAGACCAGAGAACTAGATGAAGCAAGAAAATAGGAAAAAAGAAGGAAAAAGAGAGTGCAGAACAAGAAACAAAAAGACAAAACAAAACTAACATATAATAAGAAAATACATTAATAGGAAAACGTACCACAAAAGAACAACAATGATGGGGTAGGTGGAGCCACATGGGGAATGCCGGGCATCGAACGAGAGACTGCAGGACAAGACGGATGCAGAGAACATCCTCCAGGAAACAATGAAGGGAGCAGAGAACAGAGGATACACAAAAACCACAACCTGGTAAAAAGAGACAAAATAAAATATAAGTTAATGCATAATACTAGAATTCTATAACAGAAAAGTTACAAAAATAATAGTGGGTAAAGAATTATACAATTAAGAAACAAACAATAACAATCAGCAAACAGTTGGCGTTGAGATAATCAGATCATATCATGGCGTAGAAGTGTCCATAGATTCTCGTCTGCAAGAATTCAAAAATTGCTGAAGCATGGCAGGATCTTCATAGTTGGTCGTTCTATTATTGTAAGTCACCTTGAAGAGACAAGGATGAAACAAGCCATAGCTGGCATTCATGCTGCGAAGTGCTGGTCTCATATCTAAGAATTTCTTCCTACGATCAGCAGTTATTTTGGCATAGTCTTGAGCAAAAAAGAGATTTGATCCATTCCAAGAGATTTTCCCTCGCTGTTTGGCAGTATGTAAGACCTTAATTAATTCAGTGTATTCTAGAAAGTGCAAAATGACTCCTCTAGGTTTCGTTGAGGAAGATGAAGAACGAGAGATTGGACCCAAGCGATGCGCACGTTGGATATTTAATGATGGAGTATCAGGAAGACCAAGAAGAGTTGGAAGAAAGGATTGAAAAAAGGATATTGGGTTAGAGCCTTCAAGGCCTTCGGCCAGACCATAAATGCGTAAGCAATTACGCCTGTTTCGATTTTCCAAACTTTCAACCTGCTGCTTGAGCTGCTCTATTTCCTTATGAATAAGAGGAACCTGGACAGTGAATTCCCGAACAGAATCAACTCGTTTCTCCAGGACATCAACTCTTTGTTCAGTATGAGACCAATTATCCTCCAAGCTCTGCAAACGAGTATTGGTTTCTTCCATGTATGGCTTGAGAGCACGAATCTCCTCAAGGAGAAGTTCCAACGAAAGAGGTGAAGAAGAATTAGTAGGAGAAGGTGGATTCGTTTTCCCTCGCTTTCTTGGTGTGGAGGATGATGCTGATGGTATTTTGGATCCCTGTTTGGGACCCAGCCGAGATGTAGAGGGAGATGAGTTTTTTAAAGCCACAGTATCTTTTGAAATATCATCCACGTTCTCTTGCAGGATGTTAAAGGGGTTGTAATCCTCCAAAGATGCAACTTTGGACTGCGATGCCTCCTTACGACTAGCACGAGATGAGGCCATGGTACATACAATAAAAAGGCGATTTCAAATGATCTTGGAGAATAATTTATAGCAATATAAGCTGACCAAGAACAAAGTAATGCACGACGTCACTGTATGAAGTGCATATGAGGAAAAGAAACATTGGCAATAGTTCTGGAACTCAGAGAGATTGTTACTCAAAATAACTGAGAACAGCAAAAGACAAAAGAAAATATTAATTAAATGCCAAACAGTCAATGTGTTGATGAGAAAAAATGACTCAAGACTGAATGGAGCAACCGTGAGGAGCTTCGGAATATAAAATGACAGTTAGTTCAAGAGAGCCAAGTAAGGTTGCTTGGAGGAGGAGCCTAGCGCGCAACCAAGATGGCCGCGTAGGTGCGAGGCTCCCGAGGACCTCCGCAACCTCTTACGTTTATCCTGTCTTCATCCTGCATCGGTTGAGGGGACTGTGTCGGTGAGCCTGAGCCGAGGTGGTACCCGTTTCCCGTTTTCGAATCGGACCTCGGGTGCCGGAGTGAGCACCGACTGAAGTTTGCGGCCTACTTCTCTCCTGACCCCGGATTCGCGTTTGGGGGCGACCCAGTGACAAAGTGAACAACAACGGCGGGCTGGGCCTGGCGAGTCGCGTACCCCACACTTTCACTTTTGCGTCCCCTTGCCGTTATCGCAAGTGGGATCACGGCGCTCTTTGTGTTGGGGTGGCCTCGCTGGGAGACCCTGCCTGCCTGCTGTGGCCCGCTCTGCCGTCCTGGGGTAGCCCCCGGGGCTCGCGGCCTTGATTGCTTGCTCTCCACTGAGTGGCTGGTGCGGGTGCGAGACACGCGACGATGGCCACGAAGCAGGATGGGGATCGGTTGAAGGCCAAGTCGACCCGGCGTGGTACCGCACATCAGGCCAACATCATGGACCGCTACACCCTCCCGAAGGGGTCTCCCGGCGGATCGCACAAGTCCTCTGAGTGCCCCCCGGATGCCCCGGATTTGCCTACGGATCTGTCTCTGCAAGACGTCATGGGCGCCATTGCTGAGATGAAGGCCTCAGTGGGCCAGCAGTTTGACACTTTAGCGCACAAAATCGACGCGGTCCTCGTTGATGTCAACCTTGTGAGAGCTGATCTCTCTAAGACTAACGACCGGGTCGACTCTTTGGCCCACACCGCGTCGGGCCTCACGACTGAGGTGGCGGCCCTTCAAACGGAGGTGCACCGGCTCCGTCAGGCAAGTGCGCTCATGGATCGGCGCCTGGAGGACTCCGAGAGCCGGGCCCGGAGGAATAATATCCGTATCATCGGAGTACCCGAGGGACGGGAGGAGTCGGCGGCGGATCTCTTTGTGGAGGACCTGATCACCACCCATCTCCAGCCTCGAGGACTGAGTAAATTCTTTGCTGTGGAGAGGGCCCATAGAGTTCCCGGGGGCAGACCGAAGGCCGGAGCCCCTCCGCGGCCTCTTATTGCCCGTATTTTTAACTTTCGGGACAGGGATGCGATTTTGCAAGCTTCCAGACTGCAAGGGCCGATTAAGCTGGAGAACATGGAGGTGAACTTTTATCCCGACTTCACCCAAGCGGTCCGGAAGCAGAGACTGAGTTTCCTGGGCGTCAAGCGGCGGCTTCGAGGCATGAACTTAAAATACGCCATGCTCTTCCCGGCCAGGCTGCGGGTGGAGGTGGATGGTCGCACTCACTTTTTTGACCGTCCTGAAACGGCCGGGGACTGGCTGGACACTTTGTCTGGGGGTCATGGTCGGGATGGCGGGGGGGGGCAGCGGGAGGAGACTGCCCACCGGGCCGGGTCTGAGGTACTGATGCGGGGGCTCACTCCGGATGCTGCCACTTTCGGCCAAGCTTAGGGTCTTTTGTCTGTCGTGTCTTGTCTCCCCTCCATTGGAGGTGGTGCGGGGTCTCGAGGGGGTGCTCTTTCCTCCTCTAGGGGGACTTACTAGTTTAAATTACATAGGGGCGACAGGCACACTGCAAGTTGGGGGGGCTGTCTGGGCTCATGCAGGGGTGCAGGGAGGGGGGAGTTTTGTTGGGGCGGTTGGGTTGGGGTGGGGTATTGTTCATTTGTACCACAAGGCAAAAGTATTGTTGTGCTATTCCTAAAATGCTCTCTGGGGGGGCGATTGATCGCTTTCGGCTATGATGGGGGGTAGGGGACTGAGTCTTTTGTCCTGGAATGTTAATGGACTGGGGGACAGGATAAAACGGGGGGTGGTCCTGCAGTTCCTAAAACGAATTTCACCTGATATAGTCTTTTTGCAGGAAACACACCTCATTGGAAACTCCTTTCGTGCTATGAATCGACGGGGCTACCGCCTTATGGCCCATTCGGGCTTCACGTCTGGTTCAAGGGGTGTGGGCATTATGGCTAAGACCTCACTCCCGTTGGAAGTTGATGAGGTGCTCCATGATGACAGGGGACGTTACACGGTTCTGGTGGGTAGATTGGAGGGCAGAGTGATTGTTTTCGTTTCTGTTTATGTCCCGCCAGGGTTGCAAACGACTACTTTTGCGGATCTGGGGCACCTCCTCCTTGGCCTTCCGGAGGGGATTCTAGTGGTTGGGGGGGATTTTAACGCTGTGGTTTCCGGAACTGAGGATCGTCACCCCCTAGGGATCTCCCCCGTGCCCAAGCGTGGTTGTCCGGCCTCTTGGATACCTTGGGGCTGGTGGATTGTTGGCGTTTGAAACACCCTACGCAGATACAGTACACCTTTCATTCCGGGGCCCATGGCAGTCTCTCGAGGCTAGATTATGTCCTAATGCCAGCGGCGCATGTGGGGAGGGTCGGGGAGGTGCGCCATTTGGCGCGGGGTATTTCAGACCACTCCCCGCTCCTGTTGCACTTCGACATTGTCCCGAGGGGGGAGGGGAGGATGGTCCCGATTAATCCCTGGTACCTGCGTGACCCCACCATTCGCACAGAGTTGGTTAAATCCCTTAAGCGATATTTTGGAGATAATGTGGGGTCTGTGTCCTCGGCGGTCTCTCTGTGGGAGGCGTTCAAGACGGTACTCCGGGGGGAGGCCCTGTCCCTTATTTCCCATTCCCGGAGGCGCGAGCGGGAGGAGGTGACCCGTATTGAAAGTGAGATAACTGAGTTGGAGGGTGATTTGGAGTGTGGGGTGACGGAGGACAAATTGCATGCTCTCCGACTCAAGCAGGCGGACTACAAGGCCCTCGTCACGGAGGCAGCCAGGGGCCTCAGTAGGGAACTACAGGGGAGACTGTATGATGTGGGTGATAAGGCTGGTAAACTGATTGCGTGGCTGGATAAAAAGGAGAGAGCGAGTCGAGTTGTCCCGTCGATTGAGCAATTGGATGGTGTGTGTGTCACTGACCCAGGAGAAATTGTCGATTGCTTTGCAGAATATTTCCGTGGGGTGTACTCCCCGGTATCTTCCCGCTCGGAAGAGGACTCCCATGCCTTACTTAAAGACATTGCGTTGCCTTCCCTTTCGGAGGAGGATAAAGCGTTGTTGGACGCGACCCCAACATCTGAGGAGATTGCCCTCGCCATACGCTCGGTCGCCTCCGGCAAGGCCACGGGTCCAAATGGCCTTCCCATCGAACTGTATAAACTACGACCGGATACGCTGGCGCCACATCTCCGTGCTATGTTCCTCGCGGCCCACTCGGCGGGTTCCCTCCCGCTGGACCAGCGTCTGGCCACTATCGTGGTTATTCATAAGGAGGGGAGGCCGCGGGATCGGGTCACGTCCTACAGGCCCATTTCGCTGCTGAATGCGGAACCCAAAATTCTCGCCAAGGTGTTGGCTAATCGGCTGGTTGGCGTGGTGTGCGATCTGATTCACCAGGATCAGTCCGGCTTTATCCCTCATCGCAACACTGCGCTCAACCTGCGGCGTTTGCATGGGGCGCTCGCGCGGGTCCTGTTCATACGAGAGCCGGCCATTTTGGCGTCCCTGGACGCCACTATGGCGTTCGACACGCTTGAGTGGCCATATATTTGGGCGACACTGGCGAAGTTTGGTTTTGGCCCGGGATTCATCGGTTGGGTGAAATTGTTGTATTCCGGACCGCTGGCGCAGGTGGCGGTGAACGGTAGAGTGTCGGCTCCGTTTGAGCTGGGTAGGGGCACGCGGCAGGGCTGCCCGTTATCACTGCTCCTCTTCGCGCTTGCCTTGGAGCCCCTGGCGGAGTGGCTGCGGTGGCATCCTTCTATCCGTGGTCTCCGATGGACCCCCGAGTATGAAGATCGCGTATCTCTTTACGCTGATGATATTCTTTTATACCTGGCTTCCCCGCGTAAATCACTGATTGTACTAGTTGATGTATTGCACTCATTTGGCCGCAACTCCGGCCTAGTCATCAATTGGGCTAAATCTTGTGTGTATGTCCTTTCCGGGGAGGCTCCTATCCTTCCGCGGGGTTGTCCTATCCAGATCGCTCCGCAGGGATTTAAGTACCTGGGTATCTTCATTACCCTGGACGCGGAGGCCCGATATAAACAGAACTTGCTTCCCCCCCTCCAGCGCCTGAAGGATGACGTGGCGCGTTGGAGGCGCTTGCCACTCTCACCGCTCGGCCGTGCGGCATTGTTTAAAATGATGTCGCTGCCACGTTTCCTGTACGCTTTACAGAATACAATGGACGTTGTCCCGGCGCGCTACTTTCGCGAGGTGGAGAGTTTGCAGCGCCGCCTGTTCTGGGAGGGTAGGCCGCGTATCGCCCTTGCGAAGCTGACGCTCCCGTGGTACGACGGGGGGGTCGCCCTCCCAGACATCAAACGGTATTACTGGGCCTCCCAGCTGGCTGCAATAAACCACGGCCTTTATGGGCCCGCTCTTAACCCGGCCTTTGAAATGGATAAACTATTACTGCCGGGTGGCGACTATAATCGGGCGCTGTATTCTAGATCGCTTGACGCGCGTCTGACGGGCCCTACGCGAGGCACGGTACGGGTGTGGCACGCGGCTAACTTGGCGATGGGGTGGAAGGAACGGTTGACCCGGGCGACGCCACTGTATGCATCGGAGCGGCTGGGCTCCCTGTGGACCTCGAAGGGCTTTGAGAAGTGGGACATGATAGGCATCAGCAGGGTGGGCGATCTCTGGACGAGGGGGGGATTTAAGACGTTCGAGGTGCTGCAGACGGAATTCCAGTTGCAGGACAGGGAGTACTTTCGATATATGCAGGTCCGTCACGCGCTGTGCTCCGTATTCCCGGATGTTGCCTCCATCCCGGAGTACTCCCCTCTGGAAGATAGAGTGCTAGACGGGCATGTACCGGACGGCACGATTTCATTAATTTACAAAAAGCTCATCAATGATCGCTCGGGACTGCTGACTAGCCTTCGTGAGGCGTGGGGGGCTGATGGACTGGAGCTGGATGACGAGGACTGGGTGTCTGCGGTGGCCTCCCCGAAAGAGGTGGCCATACCGGCTCGCCTTCGCTTCGTCCAGCTCAAGATACTCCATAGGGTCTATGTTACGGGGCCGAGTCTGATGCGTATGGGCTATGCCGTGGACGGGTTGTGTAAGCGTGGGTGTGGTTCTTTGGGGACCTTTCTCCATATTTTGTGGGAATGCCCAGAGGTGGCGCGATTCTGGCATGGTGTGCATGCGGTTTTGCAGGCAGTCACGCATGTGCCGCTGCTGCCTGAGGCGAGGAGATGTCTCCTAAATGTGTGGGAGCCAACCGACTACTCAGTGCCGCAGACGTGGTGGGTGACTCTGGGATATATGGTGGCCAAGCGTGACATTGCGCACTTGTGGGGTTCCCAGAGGTCGCCAACTGTCTCGGCGTGGAAGGACAACATGGATTGGTGTATGTTTCGGGAAAAGGTGGTGTATGTTGCGAGAGGTAAGCCTGGGAAATGGGTGAAAGTGTGGGGCCCCTGGAACACCTACCGTGGGGGAATCTGTACCCCGCCGCTGACGCCTGATCCGTCACCGGCCCCGTCTCCTTAGCCTGCTTGTCTCCCTGGTTCTGGGCATTGAGTTCACTTTGTCTCCGTCCCGACCTATCCCCCCCCTGCTATTCCTGTGGATCGGTAGGGTCCCCCCCAGGGGAGCTCATGCTGCTGCTTCGACTGTTTGTTGCCTTGTGGATTTGTTTTTTCGTTTCTTATATAAAAATGAAACCGTTGTGTGGGGTCCGGATGGTGTGGCTGCCGACGCTTCTTTCAACTCCTGTGACCTCTCTTCTGCCGCAGCGTGTATTCTACTGCTTGTATTATATGCTTTTCCTGTTTGCTAGCGGCCGGCCTGAAGGTTGTAGGCCCATCTTTGTACATCTTTTGGATTCTGTAATAAACGGTTTCAAAAAAAAAAAAAAAAAGTAAGGTTGCTTAACATGAGGGGAAAAAATCATAGAGACCAAGTGAAGGACAACACTTCCATGCCAAAAAGGCATTACGATGAGGGAAAACGTTGTCTCCAATGTAGAGGTGTCTGAGGAGAAAGTGACACTCTGATCAGGCAATTCAAACAAATGCAGGACAAAAACCAGGCACCTCAGACAATGCAGGTCCAAAAATTGGAGAAAAACTTGAGCAGACTAGAGGACTAGAAGAAGAACAATATTTGATGTCAGGCAGTCATTTTGCTGAAGGAAGTCATCACTTCAAGCACAGAGGCGGTAAACGCGATATACGCGTTAGAAACAAAAACAAAATGGCGGCCGCTAATGCACTTCAGCAGCGAGCGTTGAGGAAAGCAGAAATAGAATGCAGGTCTCACCCTTCATCTTCGCGCACGACACATTAAACGGAGCAGGATTTCCGCTGAATAAATATGCGGTTTTCGCGCTCCGAAATGAGGAAGAAGTGGCCTGGATAGCCTCCGCCGCCTCACGCCACCACGGAGCTCCCGAGAACGGTGGCCATCTCCGCAGGCTCCCAAGCCACGCCCCCCCCTCTTATATGTTTAATAACTTGGCTCCTTTAATTCGTGCAAGGTAACGGGGCTTAATTTTAGCAAGTGGTTGCTGGTAGGGAGCACCGCCACCAATAATTTGGGAACTGGAATTTATTTTTCCTTTCCTGAATTTGACACAAAGCAAGAGAGAGAAAAATGCTAGAGGGAAAGAACAATGAAGAGAATGACAGAATAACAGTGACAGAGGGAGAAAGCAGGAATGAATAAGAACTGTGAGAGTGAGATGAAGGGGCAGAGTGTCTTGTGGTGGATGTAAGAAGCACGAGACAGAATCAGGGATAAGCAGCTTTGGTATTTGTTCCCCCATAACATTCTGTAGAGCAAGCTGCTGGTCTCTAAGCAAAACGTGGCCCCAGGCACTTATTCTTCTACAAATTAAGCACTGGTCACAGACACCTTCCAGGGAGCAATTTATCAGAATCTCAATATTCAGTGTGTGTGTAACTTCCTTGTATCTCTTCTTGATGATACAGGCACAATTGGAATATTAATAGAGGTGGCCAAAGGACTGTGAACTACAGTATCCCATCCTTACCTGTAAGCCATTTCCAAAGCCCAGTCCACAATTACTGACACAATAAAGCCTATTTACAAAGGTAAATATAGACCTGCATATTTACCCACTTGCATATTTACTACTACACCTAGGTTTAACTCGACATTATTTTGCTATTCCCCATTCTCGAGTGAAGATTTACACTTAGGCGCAGACTTAAATGTCTCCAACTCCTCATATCGGGGATGGGAGGCTCCTACAACAGGATTTTTCATTATAAAGCTACTATTAGTACTTTGCACATGTAAGTGGAGATCTCCACACCCGTAGCAGAGCTGTCCAAATTGGAAAGTATAGAGAAAAAAATGTAAGTTTTACTATTCTTTAAACAAATATTACAAATATTTTTACAGAAAATATTAACGTAATTTAATTTAAAATATTTATTTTTAACCTAGAACTAATAAAGTAAAATATCACACCCCAGTAACTCATCAAATTAAATGTACATTAACTAATTTGTTCATTTATATATATTTAGTTCATAAATGCTAAGTTTAAAACAATAATATAATAATACATTTTTAAATAATAATTCGAAAAATGAAAAGGAAAATCACACCATCACTAACAATGCATGAGTCTCTCAACAGTTTTCATTATCACAATGGTGTATAAAATGATACTTGTTCTTCTAAATATACAAGTCACAAGGGTGAGGGCCGAAACATGTAGCCTATTGTTCATTGCAAATAAGCAATGCATTGAGAACCACAGTTCTTGGAATGCATTATTTTCAGTTGGTAAAACTGTGGATTGGATTTATTTTGGGAGTGATGGGATCCCCTGGCATGCACCAATGCTGTGAGGTGATCGCTAGCTCTTTTTTTTTTATCTGTGATGCTCTTATATAACCATTGTGGATGAGATGGAAGCTCCTGGCACAGACATATGAAAGAGGACATTTATCAACCTTAGATATATCAATATATTTCCTTGCTGCCCGTGTAAATTATGCCTCAGTATGGTTCTGAGTAGACCAGTCACCTACCACACATGCACAGGTGGAATGGGTCCTAGCGTATACAGTTATCTTTGAATTACTTATGTTGGCAACAATGAGGGGTGAAATCAAAGGGGCCTATTCACAAACTGCATTTTGTAGTACATAATCAGTACTACAGTTGTACTACAAAAGCTATTCACAAACCTATGGTGGGAGACCTTTGCCTGTCCTGTTGTTTCTGTGCAGAGACACCTCCTCTACAGTGATGGACAGCTCCACACATGTAGGTATACATGTAGGTAAACATTTTAGTAGTAAATGTCTGAGGGACAAGGAGGAGGGTATGGAAAATGGGGAATAGCTTCTATTAAATTGGAAATGTTTAGGAAAATTGAGAGGGAAGACATGCTGATAGAACCACCTACTCAAAAATGAGTAAGCCAATTGCTTTTCACAACCTGCATTTCTAACGTTACTACACCCAATAAAGACCCAAAACAGCAGTAAATGTACTCCAGGTCAGAGCTGGAGTAGGCCCAGCACCGCACATGGCCAATCACTGATACTGCAACGCCCTCCTATAGAGAAGAATAGAGGTAGGGACTTAAAATAAAACCACATACAAAATAATGTTGCATTAAATTAAATTATTTACACTATTTAATATATATGTAAAGAAATGTAATTTAATGAAAAAAACTTCTAAAAATAAAACATATTCTTAATTTTAAATTTTAAAATACTTATTTTAATTTAAAAATATGTAACATTACTTTTTACTAAAATATTATTAAATTAATGATAATTAATTTTCTACATTACTTTTTTATAATTATTAATACATAACAAACATGTCTTTTTTTACTTTGGATGTTTTTTTATTTAAACTTAGAAAAATGTTTTTTAAATTAATATATCTTAATTATTGAAATACCAAATTCAAAATTAGGTTAAAATGTCTCTAACATTTCTTTTTATTTTGTTCTATATTTAAAATAAATATATTAACTAGACATTAGCATTTACCATAAATATATATATATATTTTTAAAGGTATTAACCTTTTTGCTTTTCCTTATTCTTTGCCATACGGAGATCCCCACCACCAGGTGTTGCTCTCCCAATGGTAAAGTATAGGGAAAATGTCAAAAGTTCATTAAACTTAAAAAAATAGTAAACATCATTTTTTGGTAACTATTAATGTAAATACACTTAATTTTGAATTAAATTGTTAACTAACTTAAATATGTTAAACTGAATAAAAATTCATTTTTAAATATATATAGTTCCTAAAACAATGTATCATGAAATAATATTTATTTGGAAAATATATAGAACTTGCAACATTCAATTTACTTTTTACATATTTTTAAAAAGTCAAAATACATTATTTTCATTTAACATTATTTCCTACTGGGTTCTATTTTAGGTCCCTGTCTATGGAGGGTGTTACAGTATCAGGGTTTGGCCACGCTAGGTGCTGGACTGCGTCTCCTTTTTCACTTAAGTAACTTTACACTTATACATTTGGCTCCACCCCTGTTTTAAGGGGAGTAGGCATGTAATTATACACATTTGAGAAATTTACACTTGTAAATAGTGACTAGTCAAAAATAATAAAGTTACTCAAGAGTGTAAAAGTAATCGTACATGTGTAAGTTGTTGCTGAGACCCATTTTTTGTCAAAGTAAAGCTTTTTGTGCTCACTCAACAATGGCTACCCTTTGTGTCATATTCATTAATTTAACGATCAACGATATCATATCAATCCGTGAGGAGGAGCCATGAACTGTGGAGGAAAATGTGTCTCTCCATATTCATAAGTGTGATTGCATCCACCAGGCCATACAGGTCTTGACATTGCATGAACATCTTCCCAGCCTTTGACAGACCTACCCCCCTCCCCCCCCTAATTGTAGACATGGATCTGTTCATCCCTAAGTATATTATGGTATTGTGGTCACTGGCACAAAGAAGTAGAGAAGCAAGTAATAGGAATTATTTCATCAAGACATCTCCAAACAATTGGAGGCCGGTGATATTGGCCTTTCAGCAGTGGTGCCCAGGACCATTTCAATGTCTTCCCTCCCCATCAACAACTGACATCAACACCCGGAAATCAGTTATATGATGGATCACACTGATGACCCTTCTAAAATAATTGTTGAAAACTGTGAAGTGCCTCCATTTCCAGGCAAAAGCTCCATGACCACGCAGTAAGTGAAGACTTTCTTGCAGCATGGTTACTTTGATATTGTGACATTCCAAGTAGAATAGTCATCTCTCCAGATTAGATTCAACGAAAAAAACAAATGCCTCTTTGTCCAACATTTGGTACACTGATAGTCAGTAACTTCTTTCAGTAGATTTAGTACTGCCAAGGGAGGTCAAATTATGAGCAAGAGTGTTCATACTATCCCTCACCCTGATAAAGAAGTGAATCGTACCAGACATACCTTTGACAAGGAAAAATATTGCTGCCCAGATTTAGGATTTTTTTTAGCAATGCAGCAAGACACCTTGCTGCACTGCGTGAAAGGGAGGGGGTGGAAATGCACCATATCTATTAAGATATTGCGCATTCCCGGAATCACCCTGCACTGGCACAGACAGTGCAGCCTAGCAACAATGTTGGCACCCTTGTGGCGCAGTGCGAGGGTTCCTGCATTACAGGTGGGATTGTTTTTGTGCAGGAAGGGACAACTTCATTAACAATGGGCAACAAGGAGAAATAGAGATATTTCTCCTCCTTGTGCCTTTATCAGGAAGACACACAATTCTAATGCATTCCAGGGCAAACAGTATTGGTAAACCTGTTACTGCTTTAAAACGTAATGCCTTCTTGGTGCAGAGTAATGCGACTTGCACTGCCTTGCGATACACCAGATTTACCAAGCCACGCCAGGTGCATCTGTGTGACACAGTAAATCTCATTCTAGGTTCTGCATTGCCCGGCGTCACCTTGTGTGGTGCAAGGGTGACGCAAAACCTTGATAAATCTTGGTCAGCATATTTTAAGCTTGCGTTCATGCAAATCATTATCAGTCACTGTGTAGGATAATCTTGCATCATGCACAGCTGAAGTAAAATCTAGGAATATCATTTTTTAAAAGTATTTAAATATCAGTTCCCCTATCTTTCTGCTCAGATTGAAAAGCATGTCATTATATTGAAAGTTCTTCAGCCTGGCAATTATTTGTCTGCGTGTCCTTGTGGTGGGGACACACCTACAGAGTCATATGTACTTTCTCATTTCCAGGAGATGTAGCACAAACATTTGTATATGTGCAATATACTTGTTCTCCCCAACCACCGGAATACAAATGTTATTTCTCCTGGAGTGATCCTCCAAGTCATCCAGCTTTGCCTGCTCACAAATCATCAACACTATCTTACAGACAGCTAACACAGTAGCTGCCAAATGTATTCCAGAGTTTATATGCTTTTCTCAGTTTGATTCACTGCCTATCAATATAAATGATTTTCAGATCTTTATGTGAGTCTATGGTTGAGCTCCTGGTATCCTCATCTTTGATTTATTTTAAGGTCTCACTTACATGGCATGGCGTGGTTCTTCTGAGAGCGGAAGTTCTGTTTGGGTTGGGTTTGCCCACATTTCTCATTTTTAGTGATATATATAATTTTCTAGTGATAATAACTTTTTAACAATTTCTGTGTCACCTGTTGGCTGTGCTTAGGTGCCCCTCCCAGTATATTCCCAGCATCCCCGTACTACTCAGCAATTACTTGTGGCAGCACTCTCTCTGCCCACTCTTTCCTAATGGTGCACTGTCACCAACAAGAGTCCAAAAGGATCAGAGTTGCCTGATCAATGCCAGCCTACAATGAAAGACCACAGAACCTTCTGATCCATCTCACCAGCCAAACCTTTACACTCACTTCCAGTGGCTCAACTCCTAATGATTACAGGTAGAGTGCCACTCTAAAGGACCCCCGCAACAGCGGGGATCAGCAGAAACCATGGGTGTCAGTCAGAGCATACAGCCAGTGTGATGATAAAGGTTGGCTGCAAAGTCTTCTGTCACTGTTTGGAAGCACACCTTCACCTATTAGCACTATTCAGCTCAACCCCAAGACTCCATGGCACCAGTAACACCACCAGCCCACTAAAGGAACCCCAAAGACAGAAACTCCAAGTCACACCCGCAGGGACATTCTTGTGGTCATGTGCAGCATGACTGTGTGTTCTAAGTGCTGTGTGCTGAAGCTAAGTGGGTAATAGCATTGCTTATTCAGGATTTGTAATGTTTCCTTGTCCATTTTGGCTTGAGGACACTAGACTATCCTCAAAAAGATTCTACTTAAAACTTCAGACTGTAAAATCTCATGCCCATTTTAACACACCTTTACATTTTCATTGAGTAAATCACTTTAGCACCCCATTCTTCCCTATGCATATCTATCTATTGAACTCTGCTCCCACATCCCAGGCTTACCAATTTGTGTGATAGAGATACCTGGGTTTGGTACCACAAGAAGGTCCACGTATAAGTGTTATATGTATATGCCTTTGCCATGAAAAGGGGTTGGGGAATCCCTTATATACATAGACACCATTGCTAATACCCTCTCAGTGCCTATTGGCTTCCCCAGACACCACCAAGGGTCAATGGTGTTCTGCTGTGTGTTGCTTCCACACCTTTTATCACTTGATATATGTGCCACCTGTTTTCTGAATCCATTTTTTGGGGCTTTTAGGACTGTGCACACTTTACCACTGTTAACCAATAATAAAGTGCTTGTGTCCTCTCCTTTAAACATGGTAACATTGACTTACACCAAAGTGGCACATTTAATTTACTTGTTAGCCCTTAGTAAAGTGTTACTATGTGTACCCACAGCCTGTAAATTAAATGCCCTCTAAACATGTCTCAGGCCTGCCATTGCAGCCTGTGTGTGGAGTTTTAAGCTGCCATTTCTACCTGGCAAAATAAAGATTTTGCAACGCCCAAACCTTCCTTTTTAATACCGATACTTCACTTCTAGGCTAGGCCATAAATAGCCCATAGGGCAGGGTGCACTATAATTAAAAAGTTCAACATTTTACATGTCCAGGTAGTGAAGAACTCTTAAATTTGTCTTTTACTACTGTAAGGCCTACCTCTCCCATAGGATAACATTGGGTTACCATTTTTACATTTAAAACGTGATAACTGTCAATTGGGAACAGATGAGAATGTCGTGTTTAGTGTCTAACAAATTATAATTCCAAACCCTCCTTAATGGTAAAGTCCGATTCTAAGTTACAATTCTGAAAATACCACTTTTAGAAAGTTAGCATTTTCTTGTCAAAACCAGACTTCGCGTTGCAAGCTCCTGAATGACAGCATCTTCGACGACGGTGCGACATTCTACATCACAGCCCCACAGGTCCTTGGAACCACTGCTGCGCAACGCACCCATGATGCAGGATCTTGCAATGCTCCGCAAACCAAGATTTAAGGTACTTTGTCAGTGGGTTAACTTGGTCCCTGTAACCAAGGGCCCCCACACTCCATTGTGGTTGGCCTGAACTTGTGATTTAGTCCCGGTCCAGCACACCCAGATAACCACAGTTGTCAATTTGTGCTTTTAAGCACTGTTTTTACTTAACGATTTAGAATTGCATATATCCAGTTCTCCTAATTGTATTTTTGTCATTTTGATGTCAAATAATGTATTACATTTTACTAAATTTTTCAAAATTCGTGTGGGATTTTCTTGTGCTGTGTTTTCACTTTATTACTGCTTGAAGTGCTGCATAAATACATTATACATTGCCTCTAAGTTAAGCCTGTTGCTTTGTGCCAAGCTACGAGGGGGTTAAGCACAAGTCAAACTGGGGTTTACTTGGGTTTCATCCTGACAACAATTGAGGTTGCTACTTGAGTAGGGTTTTAGCCCCCTCAACCAGTAACCCAATTTTCTACAGTCTCCTTCTGGGCGCATTTTCCAGTGTTGGGAATAGTTCTACTAATGGTAGAGACTTTTTTTAAAACCTCAGATCTTGAAGTGTGGTACAGTTGGCTGGCATATCTTTATTGGTGAGGGAAATATGTTCACATGCATGTTCCACTGTCTGACATAAACCTATACATGAACTGCAGTAAATAAAAAAAATTGGGGCACATTGCTCTTTCATTAAGTTGTTGTGGTTATGGTTGTGGTGGGGGTGACAAGGAGGCTGTACATTTCTGATGCCTTCCCATCTCTCATCATATTTTCCTCTTTCAGAAATGTAAAGATAGATGTGGTACAATAGTTCCATTGTTAGTTGGCATATCATTGTCATTGGCTTGGTTCGGGGCTGTGTGACTACTGATCGCTTACACATGATGGAGTGTCATGAACATTTACTGTGGAGCATTAAGTTTGACTTAGACTGCAAGTATATTGATGTGGCATGTGCTATGGCACATTTTTTGACAATATATGTGCATGTGTATGAAATTCTCCTGGCAGAGATCAGCCAAATATATGTAAATGTGTTTAGCTAAATTACTACAACAGCCATACTATCATATACTCATACACGTGTATAAAGGAGTTTAGCCCAAAATCGGTGTTGATCTAGGGTTTGCAGAACCTGACAAACTTGAAACGAGGAGATATACACTCGGTGTATAAAAAAAATTAATTCATTCATGCACTCGGTATTAAGAAGAAATCTATTTTGTGGTAACTGTAGAGCTGATTACATGCATAAAATGGCAGGCTAAGGACGACTTTCCTGAGTGTCGGTCAGGAGATTGTATACTCTAATAAAACAAGGAGGTCCCTGAGTCATTATCACTCTTGTATATTTAAGCAGTTATAGGCTTTTGATATTGTAGGCAAAGCTCACGGCTTGCTCTGAGGTAAGCACAAAGATCGAATACTCAAATTAGTACTAAGTATGCCTCAGCCAAGTTCACAAAAAAGAATACTTTTTAGGTCAAGCCTATGCAGCACATGCGGTGTTTCTTCGAGACATGCTGTATTCGCTCTGTAGGCTAATACCCGCCCATTTCCTTTTGATTTGTCGAATCGATTGTCGTTCAAAAATGCTGGCTTGCTAGTGGTTATCCTTCTTCTTTGTCCCTCCTTTTTGTATTTGGTTTCCTTTCACGGAGCACCACCCAATTACTGTTAACATTACGCTTCTGTGTTTGTATGTTCATTTGAGAGATTATTTTTTCTTTGATTCCTGCTCGTGTCACTGTTTGACCGTCTTTGGTGGTTCAGGTTCAGCACCTCTCAGTTAATCACCCTGTCCCATTCAAATAATGAGATGAAATGTCAGGCGCTTTAGATTATGTTTTTTTTAAATTGCCTCTTCAATTTTCTCTGACTTCAAACTGTGAGGATTTCCCCCAAAACCCTCCCACTTCACTGGTTGTTGCTTTAGCAAGCCTTGGTCACCGGACCTTCAGCATCCCAACCTTGCAGCACAGTTAGGGGCAAGGCTTGAAAGACTCCTGCCGCATTTTCTTTACATGAGTGCTAGTTACATTATACAATGTTATATTAATTTTTAGGGGCATTTTTATAGGGTGCAAACTCGACTGACCCAAAGGTACTGAAGAGCTTTACAAAAGCACAAGTTAAATTACACAAGGTCAGGTTATTTTTTCTTTCTTTTAGATGCACAGAGATTATGTGATGCCGATGCTGCTGCTGTTTATTCATTATTTCCCCTCTGCCTGACAAATGGGAGCAGCATTCGTCCCTCCCACATCACTGCATGCCCACTCCACTGCCTTTTTCCTGTTGTCCTCCTCCTCTCAGATCTCTAATTTCAAAGAACATTCAAGGCAGCTCCCTAGGAACTGTGATACATGTTTTGCTATATAATGTGAACTCGAGTGACTCGAAGGTGTAGGAACGCTTTACATGAGCACTAGTTACATAAAGTCAGATTCATATTCGGGAGCATTTTTATAGAGCATGACTCGACTGACCTGAAGGTATTGGAGTGCTTTACAAAAGCACCAGTTACATTACACAAGGTCAGATTATTATTTTTGTTTTTAGGTGCGCGTAGATTAAGTAATGCCAACACGGCCCTGTTTATTCATTATTTCCTCTCTACCTGACAAATGGGAGCATTTTGTTGCAGTTGCTTTGTCCAGTGCTCATATTCCTAGGGGGCTGGGACAGAGGGCGAGACCAGCTTGCTGGTAAACGTATGGTGCGAGCAGTGTTTTCAATGGAAAACACTGGAGAAGAGTGCCTGGTGATAGAGGCCTGGGGGAGAAGGTATGTGAGATCTCCACCATTGGAAAGTACTTCACTGCTTTTTTAGGTCGAGCCTAGGCAGCGCACATGCACTGTCTGGAAGACCTATTGTATTCAATATAGGACTTTTCTCTTGCCTGCTGCCTTCCTGTTGGATCAATGAAGTATTACTCTTTTTTGCTGCCTCCTAATTGGTTCATGTAGCAATACCTCACCTCCGGGGCATATTATCAAGGGCCGGCGATAAATATCGCAAAGCGCGCTTAGCGCTTGCATATTTATTGCCGGCTATCTCTGGAATTTATAGCCCAGTTAGCGCGTTATCAACAACGCGCATCGCAAAGGCGATAAGAATTCCAGAGATAGTGGGGATATCGCCATTTCCCATGGTGGAAAACACCGATATCCTAGATGATAGGGTCTGTGATCTCAGCCACACAATCCACCCCCCATGTTAGGTATGCCTTAGTCAGGAATTTAACAGATGTTAAATTCCTGCGTTAAGGCATACTAAATGTAATTTTAAATATCGCTAACCCTCGTTGTTAATATGACGAAGCTGGGTTAGCGATATTTTCCCAAGGGAGTCTTGTCAGGCACGCCTCCTTTGCATCTCATTAGCGATGTGATGGGAGGCATGCTGACAAGGGGCGCTATTGCAAAGAAACACGCGCCAGCTTGTCCTTGTTGATAATGCGATAATAATATTGCCGCTGTTCGCCCGAAAATGGGCTCGGCGATGCGCATTGTTGATAACGCGCTAAACGGGCAATAAATTCCAGAGATAGCCGGCGATAAATATGCAAGTGCTAAGCGTGCTTTGCGATATTTATCGACGGCCCTTGATAATATGCCCCTTTATTCTTTTAATATGGCGGCCGCTCCTTGCCTGCCAAACAGTGAACACAGCAGTGCGTTATGAGAGCATGCCAGTGTCCTGCTTGTTTTTGCTGCCAGGGTGACTCTTAGCATGTAGTGCTCCAGTGCTACACAGTACTCATGTCTGCACTTCATAAAATCTAGGTAGCAGAAAATATTGTTTAGCTGGGGAAGCTATATGTCATCACTAATCAGCAGCGTGGTAACCTAGGTAGCCTTCTATTTTTAAATGTGACCATTGTGCATAAATTGTGTGAATATTTTGTGTGACGTCCTTGTTAAGGTGTCATGACTGCAACCTGTTGTTGCGGACTTACTTCCAGGATGAGTACGTGGAACCGAAAAAGCGGTAAAAATGTTGAATAACCTGTTTCCTCGTCTGCAGCCATAAATAACTGTGGTTTTGTATTGCGCCACCTACGTTAAGGTCTTGTATGTTTAATAAAAATGATGATTGTGCACTTTCCTCTAACGAATAGCAAGCCCAGGCTATGCAGTTCTGTTGACTTGCCTGGTGACATCCTCTTTGTGGGTGTAGCATGTTAAGCAGTGCTATTCTTAAGTCCACATTGTAATGACTCATACAGTAATTATGCAGAATTAAACATGCACGAAAGTAAATAGTGTAACACTTTTTATCCCACATTTCTGTAAAATATAAACTAAAATCAGCAGTTTATTACTCATTAAAAACTTGGGGGCACATTTACAAGGCGGCGATAACGCGTGAAACCTTGCATTAGCGCACGTATTCTTAACGCCCAACTTTGCATCTCTAATGAGATGCAAAGTGGACGTTCCTGACCTGACATGACAGGAGAAATGTCGCTAAGCGACATTTCTCCTATCATCAAGCCCCACGCTATGAAGCATAGCGGCAAGAAAAGTAGCGATAACCCCTGTTATCGCTACTTTCCCTACGCCTGCTTCAGGACTGACTTAGCCATGATATCCTATGGAAGGTGGATATCATGGCTAAGTTTGTGAGGCCCGATCAGTAAGCTAACGCCATATTTTGTGAGATTATCGCTGGGTTTCCAGTGATAATCTCACATTAGGCAGTTAGCGCTAGGATTTTTATCGCTTTTGAGATAAGCGTTGCTATTAGCACGCTATCTCATCGATAAGAATCCACGTTAGCCGGCGATAATTATTCTAGCGCTAAGTGCGCTTAGCGATAATTATCGCCAGTTGTTGCTGATATGCCCCCAGATTACCCTAGAATTAACACTTGAAGACTTACTTAGTTAAATCGACGGCATTTCCACTTCTATAATGTTGGTTCAGTAACTATTTTACAGCGCCAATAGCTCTAAGTCTCGCAAATGCAAGACCTATTGCATTGGAAATGCTTGTTTCATAGGCTGGTCAATACTCTTGTGTTGCAGTTGCACACAGAATGTTATAGTGCTGTTTATTGGCAAGGAGGCACTTGTCTTTCTGTCCGTGTGTTAAAAAGCCCTGTAATGTGTCCAAAAATGTTTCCTGATGCAAGCATGTATTACTGAATCACACCGCATGAACCAGTGTGTAGTAATTGTATAGCTCTTCAATCCCTGGCGGCACAGCACCCAGGATAATTTGCTGCATGGTTAAACACTTATAAGGTCCCAAAGGCAAGACCAATTGGCTATGCCAATGCTTGTTTCTGTCGAAGATGTATTTAGATTAGTCAATTGCCATATATCTTTGTGGAAAAGGAAGAAGGAAAAATGCAGAACAATAAATTTAATTTGACTTTCATAGTTAGTCATTGAGAGTGATGGGTGACAAAAAGTCTGAAAATAAATGGTTGGTAGAATTGTTAAAATGTGAAAAAAACGCTTTGTCCTCCCATTTACAGGTTTGCACTAAATAAGGCACAAAAAATTGTTTATTGTTTTGAACAAAAAATGAGACGCATTTGATATGAATTATTTGTGTCTCTAGTTCTTCGTTCTAGCAAATTATCAGCAGATTTACAACTCTGTTTCCCCGTGGGTTTATGGCTGTGTTAGAGTAGAGCACTAAAGGGCACATTCTCATTACAGTTTGTCCCCGAGTTATCAGCTGTTTACAGCAGCCAGAATCTCTGGGGGATATTTGTGCAACACTAGAGGTCTGTGGTTACTCTGCGGTCCACATAATTCGCAACGGGAAGAGAAATATGGTTATTGGTCCTAAAAGGAATTACAGGCATCTCGTCATGGAGGCCTAATTCACCCTGTAACCCCCAATGTGTGTGTAAGTACTCTTTGCACGCAAATCGAGATTAAGGTAGTATTTGCACACCACACAGAATGTGCTCATACATTTTGTGTCATAATAAAAATAAAGTATGGTGTAAATCGTTCTGGCGAATAGCGCTCATTTTGAGACTGCACACATCAGATGGGGCAAAACATCTGTGTTTAGGGCTTTATCCCCCATTCAGAGGACCAAAACTCAGTATAGTCAAAGAATAACGCCCTGTTATATTTATTGAAATCATTTTTTGTACTTTGTAAACCGTGTAAGTCACCTGAAAGTATCATGGAGCTATGAAGCTCCTACCAATCAAGTCGCACCGAAACAATCTGAATTCAGACAGTGGACCATTAAATTAATTTAGGATAACGCCTAGTTTTCAAAAGTTTCCTGAATTTGGATAAAGAAGTTTGGTATTGTAATGTCAAAGTTGAGACATTCCCCAGAAAAAACACAGACACCAAAAGAGCAACGTTTGAATTTTGAAACCCTGCCTAGGACGCCCTTCTCTGATCTCAGGGCCCGATTTTGGGATTTCACAAATTTACGAGTACTGGACCTTATTTACGCGGCCCCTGTACCGCCGGAACGTCACGGTCCAGTGGCGCACATTGCGGTGCCATATCTACAAGGCCACGTAAAGCCACCATGCGTGGCTTTTCATGGCCTTGTAGCAGGGTCGGATTGGTAACGTGGCCACTCGGGAAATCGCCTAAGGGCCGGCCTTCGAGTTCTAGCTGTGGGCTGCTTTTTTGGGCAGCCTGGTGCTGTCTGTGTTGTTAGGATGCCACCAGCGGCCCATTGGGTGCCTGAGTGGCCTTCCTAGAGGCAGATGAGTGGAGGTATCACTCCCTTTCCCTCCCTGGGTCGGCCCATTAATTTATGTTGATTGAGAGGGGGCAGGGTCCTGAGCAAAAGTGGTCTCACTTGCATTCATGTGTGGCTCAGCAGTGTGAACTAGTCGTGGCATTTTTTTTTATCTAAGTGAAGTTATAACAAACCCCTCACCCCCTTTCTTTTCATAAAACTTTGCTGAAGCAGTGTTTTGCGGAAAGGCAATACGCAAATGTGGGCCACATTTTTTAATGTGCCCAGGCCGATTTTTGATCCCAATCCAACCATGCCTTGTAGATATGGTGTGAGGCAATACGGCGCAAGTCGCTGCCTTGCCTCATGCTGCAAAGGAGTGCCATGGGGTATAGAAAGTAACACCCATGGCATTTGGCACTTTCCCAGATTTACAACGTTCTGGAAACCTGAGAATGCATCAAAAGCCTTGCGGCGCAACAAGGAGAAATAACTTTATTATTTTCATTGTTTCCTCTTTCTATGTGTTCTGCATTCAGCAGCACACATTGGAGGACATCGCCTCCATTGATTGTTTTTGTGTATGAAGGTGTCTCTTCCTGCACAAAAACAATAATACCCACAACGCAGACACCCTTGTGCCTGGTTGCAAGAGTGCCTGCGTTGCTGCATGGCAGCCAATTGAGAGTCAGCGCAGGGAACGAGGACAGGAATGTGCCATATCTGATAGATACAGAGCATTCTGGCCCTTATCTCTTGATGTAGGGAATCGCAGAAGGAAGGCTTGCGGTACTGCCCAGTGGCAAAATATTGTAAATGAGGCTGACTATCTGTATGCCCACACTGGGGGAGGATCTTTGCCCTGAGTGTGGACATAACATTAGTACTTGCAAATACCCTTTGTGAATTCCCACAGTCATAAACATAGACATATGGTCTAAGTTTAGTACCAGACGTCCAAGTTTACGTTTGTGAATCGGGCCCTCAGTTTGCAAATGGGCAAATAACACAAATATCGCTGAGATAAAATATTCTGGGCATGATTTAGAATTTGGCAGATGGATTACTGCATGCAGCACACAGAGAAAGGAAAAAACGAGACGAAATGATGTTATTTCTCCACGTATCACGTAGGCTTTTGACGCATTCCGAGATTTACAACTTGTTGTAAAGATTGTCAAGATTGCAAACATTGTTTATGTGCAGGAAGGGAGACCTTCCTGCACATAAACAATCTTTCCCTGCACGCAGACACCCTTGCACTATGGTGCAAGGGTCAGGGAGAAATGCAGGGCTGCACCATACTCTTGGAAATAGGGTGTTGCCCTGTGTTTCTGTGGCGGAGTGAGGCGTTAAGCCAGGAAGGCTAACGCCTCACTCCACCACTTCCCTTGTACATATGTCCCAGTGTCTTAATCATGAAAAGGTGAATCTTTACAAGCCCCTATCACCACCACAACTTTACTTTTAGTGACGTTGTGGTGGCGATAGGGGCTTCACTTTATTTAAAAGGCAGCGTTAAGCCACTTAACGTGGCTTAACGCTGCCTTGTAAATAGGGCACCCTTTCACGCTGTACTTAATGTGAAAGGGGAGGGCAATGGTTGTTGTGGTGGGCGTTCCACTGCAACACCCATTGATTTTGACGCTGCCCCCTATCTACAAGTGTGGTGTAAATAGGAGGCAGCGCCGAAATTGAGACCAGGGAAAACCTGTCTTAAACAGGCGAAATGAGGAGAAATGCTTTATTTCTCCTTGTTTTTGCTGTTTCCATGTGCGCTGCTTTGTGCAAAATGCCACCCGCAACTATCGCTAATGAGATGCAGAGTAGGCGTTCCATGCCAAAAGATGCGGCAACACAACTCCGCAACATTCACAACGACCAGACAGAACTGCGATAAGAACACAAAACCGGTGATAAGGCTCGTTAGCAGCAGGAAAATAACACCTGCTCTGACCTGGTGCTAAGTTGGACCACAGCCTGCACCACGAAAGGGAGCCCAGCCCAGAGCCACACATGAAGAACCACAGATGCCCCCGAGCAACTGCCCATGAAGCACGGACACCCAAGAGGGCCACAATACCCACCGACCAAACACCCAGGCCCGCAAACCCCCACCCACCCTCCCTCCCCCGGACAAATAAACTGCACACCAACAACGTGAATCCCCCCTGCACACCAACAACGTAAATCCCCCCAAAATAAAACTTTCACTGATGTCGCACAAGCAGGAATACCAATACACATGCGTGCCCAGAAAATGGAGAATCAGACATACAGCAATGCAATCACCAACACAAAACACCATTCAAACCGAAACCCAAACTGCATTCGGATGAGTCCTAGCAGGTCTGCACTAGACAATCTGTAGGACACAGCCTGGAAGACAAATTTCAAGAGAAGAAGGACGGCCATGCGCTCAACAAAGGAAAGAGAGGGAGAGAGGGGGTGAGAGAGCAAGGAAGAGAGAAGGAGTGAGACTGCACAAGCAGCTCAAGGCCTCCTGGGCACCTGGCCCTACATGCCAACATGTGTGTGTGTGTATCGCTATCGGGACACCACGAGCCCAAGGCCTCGCCCAATCACTGCGCCGAAGCCACATCACATTCCGAAAATGCAAGTAGTAGTCAGACACACATCAAGGAGGAAAGCTCCTTTGTAGCAATGCAGAAGGCGGGAGGACACCTGCACCTCCGACCTTGGTCCTGAACGCAGCTGGAACACCCTGAGAGAGATGCCATTGCAGACGTGGATGACTCCCACACCATGCATTATGCAAATGAACAATCAAACTGATCCACACCCCACACACACAGGGCCCTGCCTGAGGTACCCCCGCATGGAATGCCCTTGACACTCACGGAAACAGCAACCCATCCTACCCAAAGTGGCACACACAATCTAATCATAGCCCAGAGCTGTGGCATATCCTCCACACAACTGCCGCAGTCCAGAAGAGTGCCGGTTCCACGAGACGCAACAACGCAATGTCAGGCCATCCCGGGCACATGCACAACCCCCATCACGTGTAACAGTACCGTGCATGTATGCTGCATTCACTGGGCGCACTGCCACTGGCAGTGCTGCAGATCCGCTACCGGCTGGGCCTCTGCCTGGCCTACGTCACCTGCATCCAGCCCTGGTTCCACTGCCGAACATGCACATTTGAGTGTCCCATGGATGTCTGCCTATCCAACACAACTGTAGATGAATTGGACTATGACTTGTGTCTGCGACCCCTGTTGGATCATGAACAGGAGTGTAACCGAGACAACCGTGCATGGGATGCATTGACATACTGCGTATGTACTGGCAGTTGTGCATGGGAGATTGCACAATTCCTCGTGTGCAGTGACCACATTGAGGCGCTCCCCTATTGGGCTGTGTTGCGGATTGGGGAAACTGCGTGGGCTGAGCACACCTGCCCGGACCAGTTATTGGATTAGCTCACCCTGGTGTTCCTCGAACACGACAACGACGTACTATTGGAACACACTGCACATGAAGCTGCGCTGGCATTCATGGACGAGTAACTTAGTCCTTGCAGCCACATCGGATTGACACCCACAGCACAGGTCCCAACATCTTGTTGCATCGTGAGGAATGATCACATAACCCACCACAACAGAGGGGCATGTCTGTCATCCTCAGGCCTCTGGATGCATGTGCGTGGAACTACGCATGTGTACACACAAGGTGATGCCGGTCCATGCTCGGAGGAACACAGCGTAGTTTTGCAACGTTACCAATTCGAACACACTGCTGGGGTGAGTGAACACACATGGCAATGTAGGATGACATGTGAACCGGTGGGACCCTTCCACCTGATCAATGTCAGCAGTGCAGACAATCTGCGCACTCCGGTGGCAGAGCACTATGCTGATCACATGGGCAGTGAGTCAAGCCCCCTCACTCGGGGCAATGAGCAGATGCCAGACAACACATGACTCGTCCAGAACGGCAAGGTGTGCTGAGACAGTTGTCCATTTTTGCCTCACCATTTCCTGAACCTCGACATGTTCCCATGCTGTGTGTAAGCGCCTTAAGCCTGTCCCTGCCTGTTGTGGCCGTTGCCTCATCCATACTGACATGCACATGCCAATATAGTCTATGCCAATCCATGGGTGTCTAACTGTGATGAGTGTTGAATCGAATGTCCACTCATGTGCCACAATTTGCATCGTCCCTACACAGGGAGGAACTGACTGACGCATGTACAGTGGGGGTGGCTCCCCTTTGCAATCTCCACCTCTGTGGGCCAGACATTGTAATGGGATAGTTGCTGGCTGACCTGTGCACTTAAGTGACTTCTGAAATGAGAGTATGGGGTCTAAAATCAGATCATGTGTAGCTATGTCATGAATTGTAACAGGACGTGGCAACACAGATGTGTGCGTGTAGGTATGCGATGTGAGGTCCGGTTATCACATGTGTTGTAGGACACAACCTCTGGCCTGCTACCGATTGTGCATTCCTACACACAGCCCTATTCAATACATGGACATATGCCTACGTTGGGGGGTTCTGAGACTGTAGTTACTGTGCAATGGGGACACATCTAGTACTCACTTTCACAGTCATCCAATTGGCCATGTGTCTCAGGGATACACATATGAATAGATGTCAGTTACCATGGTGTACCTACATGTGCATCATTGTCCCTACGTCCCGCCATACCGCCATACGTATGTGAACATAGTCATGACACATATGTGTTATTTAGAATGTTTTATTCACATTCAAATGATTGACAGAGCTGGAGCTGTACATGGCCATCCTAGCCCACATTACATGGAAGCCCTGCGGTAGGCCAAACAGAGTCCTTTGGGGAATGAAAAGTGTTTTGGATGAGGGGGAGTGCAGTCCGCAGCAGGCTTGCTGTGTGATTGACCAGCTGTGAGGATATGGCAGTCCGTGTCGGGTTCCGGGTGAATGTCGCAGAGTGTTCCGTGCATCAGTGGGAGGTGTTGTTCCAGGGCATGCCTCCTTCATCACACAGTAATTTCCATCCCCATCTTACTCCCCTGATACAGGTTCTGTGTCCTGTGTGTCTGGTGTGTGTGGCGGGGTTATGGCTGCATCACTGTGTGCCACTAACACATCAGACTGCGAAGGTGATGGGGCTGCATCGCCGTGTGCCACTGACACATCAGGGTTCAGAGCTGTGTGTGTCGATGTTCCTGCTGCAGCCATCAGTGACAGGCTCAGTGGCATCAATGGCAAGATAATGTACTGCAGGGCGATGAAGTTCCTAGTTACTGCTTGCTGGTGTCCAGATGTGGCAGCCAGTCGTCCAGCCTGCATCTGCTCCATGGTCTCCATTACCCTCCGCAGCTGGGCCAACTCTGTGCTGTCATCGCTGGTGCCTGTCTGACCAGACAGTTCTTGTATCCGATTAATGGCCCCAGCGAGGTCAGCCAGGGTCTGTGGTGGAGCATGGTGCGTGCAGGGGGTGTCTGATAAGGACGTACGTGGTCCATGATGGGACTCAGACACCCACGTATGGCATCCAGTTTGGCTAACACAAGCTTGAATCCCACCCGCAGCTGATCAGCCAACTCCACCTGGCATGCCCACACGCTGTTGTAATTCCATGTCTTGGTCGGGTGGTTCCTGGGAGACTGCTGTGGTGGTGTGTGTTTCCTGCTGTGTGGTCTGTGCAGGTGGTGGGGTCACCTCGAGGCAGCTGGCCTGCCCTGCTCCTGGGGATGGGGTGCGGAGGCTGTCCATCATCTGTTGGAGGGTGTCCTGACATATGTGTGGGTTGTCCTCTTCATCATCACTGATGGGAAGTGTGGTGTGCTCTGCACAAGGTGTTCTTTGTCCCTCTGAAATGTAAAGGGGTGATGCAGGTTAACAATGTTGCAAATGTATGTTGAAGGATTGCAGATGTTTACATTCAGACTGCGTGCCAATGTACATTGTAACTGTTTTGGTGGAGCTGGATATTTGATAGGAGGCAGGGTGTTTACCGACTACACGACGGATGTGTGGTTGTACCCGTACATTGTCATCACACAGTGTCAGGCGATGCATAATGTGAGTGGACAGTTGATACGCACGAGCGGAACATGTTGTGAGCTCTGTCCTCTGTTGTTGTGCATTGTACCACGTTGCCGTCATTGCTGGTGTACTGTGATTGCTATGTGTGTGTGCTGCAATGTGGGGGAGTTGCCCCTACAGCTCTGATTTCGTGTAGCCTTCTCCCTTTGAGGCGGGTTGACATTGAATTGTGTGCTTTTCTGGGGCAGTATTGTTTTTGACTTGGGTCATATGTGCTCCCGTACAGATTTTGTGGCCTGGTGCATTGTTCGTGTGCTGCGTGTGTTGTGCGACATGGGTTGTGTGTGCACGTGGATATGTCAGAGTGTGACCTGCTCCTTTATGGATGTGATCCGCACTGGGGCACCTCCATGTCGATTCGTTGGCCATGGCATGTATTGTGACTGCAGCCATGCTATCTGTAATGGATTGTCACTTGCATAGTCAGAGTGGCTCACAGAGCTGCTGCTTTCCTGGATCTGGATTCAGCACATGTGCATGGATAGGTTGTGATATTGGTGTTGGGGAGTGGGGCCCCTTTGTACACATAGTGGACGGGGGCCTACTTGGTGTTTCTATGTGTGCTGCAGTGTGCCAAGGCTGTCAGGGACATGCTCTACGATTATTGTGGGTGTGCAGTGTGCACCACATATTTGTGCATGTGTGCCATTGTGCCCATCTCCCCCGTCCCCCCAGCCCCTGGTCATTACTCAACCTGTTGCTGTTGGGTCAGGTCGTATCGGGCTGTGTCCAGGACCACAACTCCTGCCACTGTCTCCACACTACTGTCTGTGGCCACCATTTCCTCCAGCTCATTCAGCTCCTCTTGTGTCGCAGGACTCCCACCTCCAGTCGCCGTTGCTGCATTCCAGTTTGTGGCGTGTTTCTTCTTCGTTTGGCTGTGCACTTCATGCCAGCGCCTCATGACTTCCTCTATTGACCTCCTCGACACTCCGATTGCATTGACTTTTGTGACGATGGAGTGCCATATTCCCGTTTGTGTTGCCAGTGCCGCAGGGGAGGTGCTGAACAGCTGTTGATAGTTTTCTATCACCTCAGTGACGATGATCCGGTCTTCCTGCAGACTGAACCCTGTCTTCCTCTTCCGCTTCTCCTTGCCCTTCCCCGACCCCGGGCTGGTCCTCCGTGGGGCTTGGTGAGTTCAGCATGTCCTCTGCACTCGGTCCCGGTGCATTCATGGTGCTACGCTGTTTGAATTGGTTTTGGTGTTTTTTTTTCTTTCTTTTATGGTGCATTTTCCCGCCAGTCGCATGGGATATGCAGGCCTGTGGCTGGTTTTCGGTAATTTTTTTTACCGCGATTGGCTTCATCGCATGGTTTTTTGTGTTCGCGTTTTGCATTTTTGCGGCGTGTTGGCGATTTTGCGCAGCCATTTGACACGTTATCTGGTGACTATCGCATGCTAACGCCGCGTTGTGAATACTTGGTTGGCACGGCGTAATTTTCCCGCGTTGGGCTGCGATGTTGGAAGCTTCGTTAGGCTACTCTTGCGATAGTTAGCACACGTTCTTGTGAATATACGCCTAGGTGTATTTAATAGTTTCTTTTGTCCTCTCATTGTACAATGAGGCTGCTACCACGTCTGTTTAGGGAGACAGGGGAGGAGCATTAAAGAACCTAAAGACTGGTGGGACAGGTCGGGGTACATGCCACAGTTTTATGTATGAGATAGTTGTGGTGGCCCACTCTGCCACATGCTCTTTGAGTAGTAGAATGCATAACATGCGATCTAAGGCTATATATGTGGCTAAATAGGTGGCTCTTTAATCGTCGACTAAACTTAGTAAAGTCTTGGTGGAGCTTTGTGCATGCATGGTTCTTCTCCAGAATGTCTGTCTCTGCTGAAATAGAAACGCAATTGGGATGTCAGCCGTAAGCATCTGAGCCCTTGAAAAAGTGGAAATAGTTTGGTTGGGTAGCTCAGTACAAGTCCATGCAAGTCGTGTGATAATCAATGGGCTTTGAAGGTTGTTATTCAAGGTCAAGAAATCAGTACACTAGTTTGATCTACTCTGTCTGAAGATGATATAAGCTGCATTGGCTTCCAGCTTTCTGCAATTTATTTATGGTTAGTTCTGGTAACTATTGTAACTCCAATTTGGGGTTGTTGAAATAGTCATGATGGGACAGGTCCACGGCTTGGAATAGCCCAGTCCATTGTAGCATTAACACAAGATGATCCTCAGCAGAAGGTACTGATGGTAAACTCCTCTATTCTGACTACAATTTGACTCGCAGCCAATTTAGAAGTAAAGGGATCATTTAAAATATGATAAGTGCATCTTCAGGATTAACTTATTAGTGACATCTCTCTGCACTTGAGCATAGGTAAGACTATTTGGATATCTACAGGATACATCAACACAACTGATTGAAGAGCGCGACTAATGATTTATGCTGCCTCCAACTTAAAATTGTCTCCCGTTCTATGTTAGTTAATAGGGAAAATAAATTCCCCAGATTTTTCGGCGAAATCTCCACCTTTTAATATTTACAACAGTTAGCATGCATGCATCAGATTTCTCTAGGTTGGATTTACAAAGAGTGATGCTGTGCTGCTTTGTATAAATAAAATAGCGCTGTCTTGAGGGACTTTCTACAGCATCATCATATTTACCATGCCAAGTCTTGTGAGCATCAATCAATTATATGCAGAATTCGTTAATGTCACTCAATGAGCCATAGTTTTGTGCAACACTTAAAAAAGTTAATAGATCAAAATGGTCCCAAATACAGAGATGCACAATGGAAAATGCAACCAAATGATATTTTTTATGAGAACATAAAATCTGCTAAAAAATGTGGTCTGTGCTGTCTTGTATCATGATACGCACATGTGAGTTAAGTGATCAGTGTGTGTATCATACAGTCAAGACAGACACAGCCTATAGTATTGGAGTACAAAAGTATTTTAGTGTGCTAAAATCATGTGGGCTGCCTTGTAAATATCGCGATGTAAACATCAGCGATATTTGCAAGGTAGTCCATCTTGGGTACGCCCAGTAACGCCCACTTTGCATCTCATTACAGATGCAAAGTGAGGCGTTGGGAAAAAGGGTGATAACATGCGATTATGCATGTTAGCACCCTCTTGTAAATAGGGCGCTGGTTTTATCTCCGCTTTTTTGGCTTTGTAAGCCAAAAAAGCGGAGATAAAGCCCTTGTAAATATGCCCCTTAGTCTCCTGCAGTTGTAAGTTGTGAGAGGAAATTGTAATCAGCCTCCACCTAGGGATCCGAGGTATTTGACGTAGCCTGCTGCTATACACTCAATTGTCCTACTTTTTAATATGTCTTATATATATTTTCAGACTGTGTAGTATGAGATTTAAAAATGCATTGGTTTTATGTTATTATTTTGTATTTATTATGTTTCTATGTAACTATATGCTATGAGTGATGGTAATATGTATTTGCACCCTAGTGCATTACTTTCCATTGCCTTGTGATGCATCAAATTTTCGTATGTGAAGCCAATGCATTGCATCATAAATACATCACAATGTGGTGTAGTATATCGTTGCAAATGTAAAATATATTTTTTTATCAAGTTCCAACTGTTAGCTAATTGTAACATTGATTTTAATAAAAATTGTTAAATTCAAATATTAGTTTAAAAAAGTATCAACGTTTAAAAAAAACATTTTCTAGTCTATCAATAAAATTATATTTTAATTATATGTACATTTTGGCCATAGTAAAGTATGTTCAACAAACAGTATAAGTAGTACATACATAAATATATATTGCCCACTGGTGGTCGCCAGTAGGAAGTTTTAGTTAGGACCCAGTTTCCCTACCCATAGGAAAGGCATTTGAGTTTTGCTAATAACTTTGGCGCCGTTTGATGAATCTTCATGAAATTTTCCAAAATAGTTTGACTCTCACTTCAACTGTTTTTTGGAAAGTATCAAGGTGAGAAGTAAAGCGGGGGCTGAGAAAAAGGGGTGGTTCCAAAGTGCATTTTACCCATGCCTATTTGAACATGACTACAGCCCAAACTGCTAAATGTAATCCCACCAAATTTGACAGAAGGCTAGATCTTGGTGCAGAAAGAGAGCTTTTAATAATTTGGTGTAAATCTATTCAGTAGCTTTGGAGTTATTAAATAGAAAAGATTTATGTATATCTCGAGATACGGTGGGTCCGCGCATCTGACATATCACATGGTTAGATCAGATTGGCTGCCACAACTTCATAAACCAAGAAGTGGTGGCAGCCATCCTGGGACTCTGGACTCGACCCAAGTACCAAGGAAAATGAAAAGAAAAGCTCAAGGGGGCAGGATAGGAATAACCTGAGCCCCTAGGCATGGGCTTAGGTTATGTTATGTTAAGAATTTTTTAAAGCACGCGATTACCTCAAAGGTGTCTTGGCGCTGTCTGAAAGGCAAGCTAGATGCTGTTTAGAAGTTAAATAGCCAGGTCTTTATCTAAAGGTTATTAGTGAGGGAGTTGCTCTGAGATGAGGTGGGAGGCTGTTCCAAAGTTTGATCGTGTTGAGGACTACACCTCTGCCACCCCATTGCATCTTTTTAAATTTAGGGACAGCGAAGAGATTGGCTTGGCCGATCTGAGTTCTCTATTAGGCTTATATCGCTCAAAAGCTGATCTAATGAACTCGGCCCTGTTTCATGCATTCCTTTGTGGGCTAAGCAGAGGGCTTTAAATTTTGCACAACTCCTCCTCTGTCCCTGGGTGCCCACCCCTTGGACATAGCAGTTTTCCTACCTGCACTCGAGCGGGCAGCGAAACCTGTGTTTGCTCTAACTTCCAGCCAAGCGAGAGCAAACATGAAGTCAGCTCCCTGATGGTGGGAGATTTAAAGATGCTCCTGGCAACTGGGGGCGGACTTCAGATCTGTTTTCCTGTGTGCAGTAGTGTGGGCATCACGCTAGATGTGGAGTCCTGGCTAGGGCTGCAGGGGCATTGTTGCTCTCCCCACGCTCCATTACATTGGTCCCTATTCAGGAGTCGATGCGTCAGTTAAAACTGACGCATCGCCTCTAATTTTGACGCATTGCTGGAGTTGAGTTGGTTTTAATGCCAACTCCAGCAATGTGCCAAAAAACCCTGCGTCATGGTGCGCTGTATTGTAAATACAGCGCATCCATGATGGCGCAATAATTTCTCTTGCAGACGCAAGAAAAGTGATGCATCGCTGCTTTAACGCAGCGATGCATCACTTCTTGTAAATCTGCCCTCTAGTTTCCATAGTAAAAGCATTTTTGACTTGGCTATAACTTTAGCGTCGTTTGACCAAGCTGCATGAAATTTTCCCAAAAAAGTGTCAAGGTGGGTACTGTTGTTATGGAAAGTTTGGGGGTGATCTGCGCAGTGGGGACTGAGAAATTGGGGTGCGAAATAAGGTTGCATTTGTAATGTTAATTCCCATAGGAACATTTAGCCACACCTACAGCACGAACCGCTGAACGGACTTACAACAAATTTGGCAGGGAGGTAGATGTCCGTTTAAGGAAGTGCTTTTGCTTATTTGGTGTAAATCTGTTCAGTAGTTGTTGAGAAATGTAGGTTTAAAATTATAGTGGTATCTCTGGCCACAAATATTTCGTGTTGGTTTCGTGATTAATCGCGAATGCATGCGCCAACGGGAATGCTGTGATTGGCTGGGCGCAATCTGAATAGAAAGTTGCGATTGCCATTTTATCCGTCGGGAACAGTTCCTGGGGCTGAAAATCTGTGTGAAAGCCCACATAAGGGGTCAGGGTGGTGATACTCTGACCCCACTGTTGAGAAATGGGGGTGTTAGTGACACAAGTTATGTGTCCAAAATTTATTTTGTCAATCGCATGCCATATATGTGGTGATGCCATGACTGCCAGCGCCGACCCCCCGTGTACCATCACGAGGACATCCCAACTATCAACGTTGTCTTGAATATTGGTGAAAATGTAAAAGAATATATCACTGAATCATTAATATACATTGTTCTGGAGATATTTATAAATGCTTTTATACAGTTATTTATATAGCGAAGTATCTACTGTGATGGTTAGAATTCATTATATAGTTATAATTTTTTTATGTGGTTTAGGCTATTGAATTCCTGCTTTTGCTTTCTGCTTTCGTGATGTAACCGCGGGGATCACGATTACCGACGTCTTCACGATCTCCGGCCTCACCGCGAAAACAGAAAATTGGTTTTAGAGATGGTTGTTCTAGAAATACACTAGAAAAACATGAGTTTGAAGTGTGCGGTAGTAAACCCTTGTGTGTAAAATACTGTAATATGTGTACATCTATGTGTTTTTCACTTTATGGAAAAGGTGCGATCGCCACGGTTTAAAGACGTAATCGCAATGTTCCGTATAACCATGAAAACAAAAACATAGGTCTGTAAGATGGTTTAGAAAAAAACTTCGTACAAAAATATGAGTTTAGACATGCTTTGAAAGAAGTATGTATATAGTAGTATACGTAGGGCAATGTTCAGAATGTATTCTTTTACATATTATATTTGGATGTGTTGGTGGTCATTGAATGTCTGCTTTTGTTTTCTGTTTTTGCGACGTGTCTGTGGGGATTAGGACATTGTCGGAAGTAAAAAAAATGTAAAGGAAAAAAAACCAATGCTTATTAATCCACTAAAGAAAATACAAGTTTATAAAAAATACCCCTTATAGAGCTATTTTAGATAGAAAATACAATTTAAAAACCTTATAAATTCAATAAACAAATCATAGGTCACATGGACATTATTGATGGGAAATAGAATTTGAAAAACCTTAGAAATTCACTGAAAAAAACAAAGGTTACAATGACATTATAGTGAGGATTTAGCATTTAAAATACCGTAGAAATTCACTGAAAAAACCAAAGGTTACAGGGGCGATATAGTTAGGAAATAGTATTAAAAAAACAGGGACGTTATAGTTAGACTGATATTCCACTCTGACAAAACCAGAGAAATTCAGCAGTTATAGTTAGCTGTGCTAACTGTAACTGGTGCCCCCGCAGTGCACTGCTTATGACCTCACATATTACATCACTCATGACATGGTCAGTAACATCACTGATTACATCACTGATGACATCTCAAATGAGATCACTGATGACATCATCCACAGAATCTCTGACATAACCACTCACACCCCATGTAACCCTTCATATACCCACTCCAACTTTCACATTATCATTCTCAAAACCATTGACATACCCATACCACTACTTCCACACCCACTCACTGATTCATAGGTCTACACACACATCCACCCAGTCACCCATGCAGCCACTCGTACACCAACTCACTCACTAATAAAGCCACTGATATATCTACACAGCCTCTTAGACACTCTCAGTCACACATAGAGCTACTCACACACCTACTCACTCACCCATAGAGTTAACCATACAGCCACTTACTCACCCATACAGGTACAATGTAACCTTGCTATATAATTAATATGTGTTATTTTCTGCAAATAACATAATCAACATCAGAGTATCATGATTTTGATCTCTGAGCAATATGGCACTGGCCAGGATTGCGACTGCTCATAAATTTCAGAGCAGTGGTTTATTTAATTTGTAAAAAGTATTAAATAGTTTACAGAAACAAATGTAAATGTAAAATGTACTGTTTTGGTTTATTGGTGATTATTTAAACCAGTCTGTTTTCTCCCATCGAATGTACATTCGGTAGAAAAAAAGCACAAGTCTGTTTTCCTTGACTATTGTTGTTTTCCAACTTTGTTTAAAGAAAATAGAGCACTTTAATGGTGGGACAGTGGCTCTTTCAAAGACCAGGCAGGTCAAAACCAGTCAGCCAGTCTATTAAATTAATTTTTCAAGACTCCTGAAGTGCGGGCTCTTTCTTGCGCAGCAGCACAAGGCTTTGGTATATATATATATAAATCTCCAAGGCTCTTCAATGAAGATGGACCCCAATCCGAGGGCATAGAAGAAAACAGCACAGCCAGGTCACAGCAGGTTGTAAGTAGTCCTTTTATTTAATTTTCAACCACCGATAGTGCAACAAAGAGACCTACGCATTTCAGCCAGAGCCTTCAACAGGGTCATATGTATATATATTATAGTTATAGTTAGGACCATGTTTCATTGGAAAAGCTTTTTTTCGACTTGCTTATATCTTTGATGTTGTTTGATGAAACATCACGAAACTTTCCCTAAAAAAGTGTGCTGGTGATTCTTGTTGTGAATTGAAAGTTTTGGGGGGATCTGTCAAGTGGGTACTGAGAAAAAGGCAGGTCAGAAAAGGGGGTCAAAAACAAGGACGTTATAGTTAGGTTCAGATTTTACGCAACCATAGAAATTCAACAGTCATAGTAACCTAAGCTAACTTAACTTACGCACCCGCAATGCACTGCTTATGACCTCACATATTACATCACTTATGATATGGTCAGTGGCATCACCGATGACATCTAAAATGACATCACAGATGACATCACTGATCACATCACCCAGTGAGTGTAAGTGTTTCGTAAAAGTTTCCGAAACTTAAAGATAAATACTAAGCTACTGCATAGGTTAAATTACTATCCTTTCTATACTACTAATGAGTGATACTGTTTGTAATGTATGTCATCTGATCTATAATCCTATTTTTAAAGCAGGTGTACTATTGATCAGTAAACTTGCCTCTACACTGACACATGCCCCCTGCTGATGATTGTGTATGGCTGTGCTTTGTGACAGCCTAAATTGGTCATTAAGATTTCACTTCACAGTAATGTCTGAGTATAGTTCTGTTTATGCCATACCCACCAGTTTTCTTTGACCTCTCTCCTTTGTGTTGAATGACTGTAGTAGTAGATTACAATAATTTAATCTATTCACTAATACCTTTCTCTAGAGTTATGGCTTAGTGTAGAAGATGTTTACAGTAGACTCACCTCTCTGGTCACACCTTCCTCCAGGATAAAGAACCAAGGGGCATATTTGCAAGGGCCATATCGCCCTATTTACACAAGGGTGCTAACATGCATTAGCGCATGTTAGCACCCTTTTTTCTGACGCCTCGCTTTGCATCTCTAATGAGATGCAAAGTGGGCATCACTGGGCAGTACAACCTTGTAAATATCGCTGATGTGCACATCGCGATATTTACACGGTAGCCCATGCATTTTAGCATACGTTAGTTTTGGGTGAAAACCACTGTTTTCGCCAAAAACTAATGACTGCTAAAATCATGACTAACCCCTACCTAACATGGGGGGTGGATTCTTGTGTTACGACCACATGGTCGTTTTAACAAGCATATCGCCGTTTTGCAGGGAACATCGCTGGAAAACCAGCGATGATCCCTGCAAAACGGCGACTACAACGCTATCACTGGAATTCATATCGCCATTGCGCTATGCGTTGTAAATACAGCGCAAGCATGGCGATAAATTCCAGCGATAGACGGCGATAAATATAAAAGCGCTAAGCGCGCTTTGTGATATTTATCTCCATCTGTTGTAAATATGCCCCCATTTTACTAATGTTTGTGACACAGTAGCCTGTCTGTTAAGAGCTCTCTACTGGTTGTATGCTGTAATGGTATCTGTAAATCTGACATTTGCACTAAAACTTCTTTCCAGGCTGAATGTTGTTGTTGTGGTTTCCAATATATTAGCCTATATGATTAAACAGTTTACTGTGGTCATTAGTGTTTAGGGTAGTGGTTCAGAAGAGACAAGACTATCCGCTGAGCACTGTGTATATTGTGGTAAGTGAATGTAGTAGTTGATAAGATTACAGTGATCTCTATGCTGTACGTTTCTCATTTGTGTTTTGTTTTTACTGTTAAGAAATGTAAATTATATTTTAGGAAGTATATTGAATTTTACTTTACTGGATGATGTCATCAGTGATGTCATGAGTGATGTCACTGACCATATCATGAATGATGTAATATGTGAGGTCATAAGCAGTGCATTGTGGGGCTTAAGTTATAGTTAGTTTAGGTAACTACGACTGCTGAATTTTTGTGGTTTTGCAACATCCGAGCCTAACTATAATGTCCATGTTACCTTTGTTTTTTCTGTAAATTTCTAAGGTTCTTTTAATTCTATTATTTAACTATAACATCTGTGCAACCTTTGTTTTTTTCAGTCAATTACTATGTTTTTTAATGCTATTTCCCAACTATAACGTCTCTGTAACTTTTGTTTTCAGTGGATTTTACAGTTTAAAAAAAAATAATTTGCACTACAATTTGACTCATAAGTTCAATTTACTAATATACATTTTCACAAGTTTATGATCACTTTTTATTAACACATTAATCATTAAACAATTTAAAACAAACAATTAAATGAATATACTATAACTTATTAAATGATTTACAAATGCACACCACAAAGTCTTTCTCTGTTTTTCATTCATTTTATGGATCAAGATATCTGCAGCGATGCCACCACAAATCCAGCCACCATCCACATTGAAAACCATACCCTAAATTAGTTATTTCAATCTTACATTTCTCTGGAGACAGTCTTTGCAACACAGCTCCAACATATGTTATATTTTCCTTTAAAAGAAGAGAGTTTCAAAGTTAAGATCCTTTCTGCTAAAGATAGAAGAGAATAAAATGGGCAGGACAAAGAAAAAGAAGACTAACCACCTACAAAGAATTCCTCCAACATTTGGAAATATTTTTTCATCCATTCAGAAGAAAAGAAAGTTCTTACAAAAATTGTGCTATGCAATCTATGCAGCAATAAACCGTCAAGAGCTACTCTGAAGACGTGTTCACATTTCATGTATGTTTCATTTTGTAAAATATTGTCTGGTACAAGACACACTCCCTACTGAGCAATTTTTTGTACACCAGTCTGCTTTTCAATTTCACACTGCAGACTCTTTTCTTCCCTTCCCCCACACTCTTTTAGCTCAGTTTCCATAGTAACCATATCTCCAAAAGTCTCTGCCTACCACTAGGTGAAAAGTTCTCAAGACTTTCTCTAAACAGCACATTATCTTCACATTAACTGTAGCAGGTGTGGTTGACTTTTCGAAATTCCAAGCACATCTCAAACAACATAACTTTTTTTATTTTTCCAAAGCCAATCACAGAGGTAGTTACTTTTTTTCCTAATGTCACTACCTAATTTTAGTTTCCCGCACATCTCCACTTTCCAATCAAATATGCTCTTTTATATTTTACTTTCTGTCCTCCATTATAGCTGCCTTTCATCTTCAAAACTGCCTAATTCTGCTGGAGCCTTTTCCTGTGTGCTACTTCTGCTTGTCTCCAAAATGGGCAGAGTCTGGATTGTCAGCCATAGTTTTGTGTTTTGGGCCAAAGAGAGAGTGCTAGAAAGAGTGTCATTGACAGGGCTAGGTTTACCTAATGTGGGCATTACATGGGTTGGCCAGAGAGGGTTAAAGTGGCATCAGCTGCTACCTTTGGTAGAAAACATTGCCGCTTGGCAACATCCAGACTTCATGATTGTGCACTGTGTTGACAATGACCTAGACACAATTACTGAGGGAGGACTAGAAATCCTAAGGAAGATACCTTTGGTAAATTAATGACACCTTTCCCATATACTACCTTGGTGTTCTCCAACATTTGCCAAAGACAGAAGTGGCAGTGGTCAACCAAATTTTGTTCACAGTTGGAGAAATCCAGGAAACGTCAATAAATCCTTTTCTGCAATCCACCAAGACTACAACATGGATCTATATACCATAACAACTTACACTTTGATATGGACAGAACATATCAAAAAGATGGAGTCCATTTCACAGACTTGTAAAACAAGGTGTTCCTCAACAACTTAAAAGACTGCATCCTGTTCTATGTGTAGTTATCATCTACACACCATAAAAACAAAGGCTCTTTTCAGAGCCAACCATTTTCCAATTCTTTTTTATAATTTCTCAATCAGATTCTTGGATCCACCTTGGATCCTCAGCCAAATAAGGGGTCTGCCAGCTATGCTGCGAGTGGATCCATGATGGATCCGCAGATCTGTCCATAACCAAAAGCACACATTTAATACAAAACAACACCACATTTAATACAAATGTATCCTATTACAATGTATGCAACTGTATCACTGCTTGTGTGTTGGTGTGTGAGTAGATGTGTAAGTAACTCTGTGGGTGAGTGAGGGTCTATATGGGTGTGTGAGTGACTGAATGGCAGTGTGGGTCTATAAGTGGCTGTGTGAGTGGTTTTGTGGGTCTGTGAGTGGCTGTGTGAGTAGCTGCATGGGTGTGTGAGTGGGAGTGTGAGTGTGAGTGTGTAAGTGGATGCGCAAGTGCCTGTATGGGTCTGTGAATGAGTATGTGAGTGGTTGTGTGGGTTTGTGGGTATGTGAGTAGCTGTATGGGTGTGTGAAACTGTGTGAGTAGCTGTGTAATAATACTGATATTTGTAAAGCGCGAACAGCTACCTCACAAGGAGGTGTCCCGGCGCTATAGACCGCTGGGGAACCCGTCCTGGCTATCCCTGTGAGATGGTCCCTTTCTGGGTATCTCCAAGGTGAAACCAGGCATCCCCAGCGTCTGTGGGGGGCCGTTGTAGAGATGAGGCAAGCTTAATGCCCAGAGTTGCCGAGTGTGTTCCTGGTTAGAGTAGGTACCGAGGCGAGAATTATCGAGTCCGTTTTTGAACCTGGTCCACGACCCTGCCGCATCGGGAATTGAACCCTGGTCCCTGGCCAATTCTCTGCTTACGGGTCTGCCGCCTCTAACCAGTGAGCCACACCTCTGTAACTGGGTGTGTCAGTGGTTTTGTGGGTCTGTAAGATGGTGTGTGAGTGTGTAATGGGTGTGTGAGTTGGTGTGTGAATATGTGAATGGGTGTGTGAGTAGCTGTATAGGCAAGTGACTGGGTGTATGAGTGTTTTGTGAGTCTGTGTGTAGGTGTGAGAGTGTCTGTATGGGTCTGTGAGTGGTTCCCTAGGTCAGTGACTGGATGTGTGAGTGACTGTATGGGTGTGTGAGTAGGCATATGGATGTGTGAGATGGTGTGTGAGTAGTTGTATGGGGATGTGAGAGAGTGTATGAGTGGGTCTGTGAAAGGGAGCTTTTTTTGTTGGGGTTTCTGGATTTGCAGATCCATCGCAAGTTCACATGGGCCGCACTGAGCACCACAGTGGATCTGCAGATCATCGAGCACCCCAAAAAACATTTTTGGACAATTTCCTGCCCATGAGGGGTCCTTCACAGCCCCCTCCATAAGTCCTATGGGGCCAGGATACCTCTATTCTTACCTCATATATCATATTCCGTCTTTATTCCCTCAACCCCCCGGTGGACCGAGTGCCGATACACAAAATGGTGGCAGCAAAGTTTCTCTCAGGTTGCGACTAGCCAATCACAGCTTTGCTGTCGTAGTATGCATCTGCAGATCCTCCATGTGGATCCATGGTGGATCCGCATCTTTGGATACACATAAATATTTAATAACTCCAAAACTATGAACAGATTTACACTAAATTATGAAATGCACTCTTTCTGGACCAAGATCTAGCTTTCTTCCAAATTTGGTGTAATTCTGTTCAGTGGTCATCAGTAATGTCATGAGTGATGTCACTGACCATGTCATGAGTGATGTAATATGTGACGTCATCAGCATTGGATTGCGGGCGCGCGAGTTATAGTTAGCTGAAATAACTATAACGGGGGAATTTCATTGGTTTTTTATGAGTGAAATGTTCAGCTAACTATAACGTGTGAAACCTATGGTTTTTTTCAGTGAATTTGAAAGGTTTTTTAAATGCTAATTCCTAACTATAACATGTGTGAAACATATGGTTTTTTTCAGTGAATTTGCAAGGTTTTTTAAATGCTAATTCCTAACTATAACGTGTGTGAAACCTATGGTTTTTTCAGTGAATTTCAAAGGTTTTTTAAATGCTAATTTTTATTTTTTTTATTATATTTTTTATATATTTCTTTTTCAAAAATTTCCCCATGTATACATTAATAAATTATCTGTTTCCTTTAATTTTGTGTGAGTCATTTTTTTTTACTTTGAATTTGGATAAAGTTAAACAGCATAGTTAATATATTCTATTAAGTTTTGTCCACTTTATATTTTTTTTCTATAAATTCTTAGGGTGCGCGCTCAGAGCGCGCACCTAGTACGTTTGCGTACGTTTTTCATGTATGCAGGCGTACGTTATCTACGTACGCATACATACGTTTTAGTGCGCGCTCGCAGCGCGCACCTAGTACGCATGCGTAGGTTTTTTGCGTACATATGCGTACGTTATATACGTACGAATACGTACGTTTTAGTACGCGCTCGCAGCGCGCACCCAGTACGCATGCGTACGTACGCATGCGTGTGTCGCACGTGCTCCACGCGCTACACTCACGTATACGCGTAGAGTACGCGCGCTGACGTTCGCGCATGCGCGCGTGCTGCATATACGCATTACGTATGCGCATAATACTTATGCGCATGCGCGTGTACGCGTTCGCGCATGCGTAATTGCACCGTGCACGCTCGGAGCTTGCTCCGTGCGCGCACCTCGGGTTATGTGATTAATAAAACAACACTTTTAATTGGTTTTCATTACTTTCAGTTTCATATTGTTTCAACACCACACCCAATCCCCTTATGGCAAGTCATGTGATCAAGAAACATCACTTTTCATTGGTTCAAAGTACTTTCAGTTCCAGATTCTTCCAAAACCACACCCACTACCCTCATTATTAGTTCTGATTCCCTTGGAGAAGGAGCTACTCTGTTTTTGTGAGACAATGGCAGAGCACCAGCCACCTTCTGAGAGTGAGCAGGACACTCTTGAGAGACAGAGGCAGAGGAAGCAGAAAGACTCCTTTATATGGCAGTTTTTCACTTTTCCTGAGGGACAAAAGAAGGTGAATGCACCAAAGGTCACCTGCACACTGTGTCAGCGCACCTTGTCACGTGGGAATGCTAATAAGAAGTACTCTTTTAGTATTCACACTATGATGAGGCACGTTGAGGCAATGCATCCTGTGACTTTTCGTCAAGCTTCTGGAGCAAACCCTCCACCTGCTCAGCCGACGACATCTGCAGCAGCTTAGCCGAGCACATCTTCGGCAGCTCAGCCGAGCACTTCTTCTGCGATGGTGCCTTCACCTTCTAACACACCTCTGGATATTCGTCCTTGTTTTGGGAGGATGAGTACACGGTGCATGGATTGTGGTACTCTTATTTCTATGGGTGAGAGCAGTATTGATCTCATTCAGAGGAAATTTGATGAGCACCCTTGCACTAGGCCATAGTTTTCTTTTTTTTTTTTCATTTTTCTCTTCCTCTGTCCCTACATTAACTCAAGGGCTCTTTTTAGAGCCACCTAAAATCCAAACACAAAAACTTGTTTTTTGAATCTATTTCCTTTTTTTTGGGGGAGGGAGGGTGCGCGCACCCTGCGCGCACCCAATGACATTTTTTTTTTTAATCATTTTTCTTACCTTTAGTAAACCTTCAAGGACTCCCTGACAAAGAGAGGGGAGTGGCAAAGTAATTAAAAAAGAGATGATGTACATTTCACACATGAAGGAAAGAGAGTCTTCCTATTAAACTTTAAACTCTGCATCAGTACTTACCTATAGGTACCCTAAACCTATCAAAAAAGATAATAGCTCATTTTAGTGCTGCATTTGAATTGGCTGTATTTACAAGGAGAGGAAAAGACACACAGAGTGGCTTATCCTCTCCTTGTAAATATGGAAAAGCACCCTGCGCCACTAGTACGTCAAGAAAAGTGACGTAGTGGTGGTGCAGGTGGCTTGTAAATGTGCCCTAGAGATGTTAAGGAAATTAAGGGTAAAACAGACAAACCGAGAGTGACAGATACAGAGACAGACAGCAAACAACTGAGAAGGAGTAAGGCAGTTAAAAAGACTAAGACATATGGATACAGAGAAAGAAACATGGATGAAAAATTAGTGATGGAGGTAGTAAAGGTAGGGGAGTAGTAGAGAAGGAGTGCGGGAGTTACAAAAGAGTAGTAAAGCAGGAAGAGAGAGTGAGAAGAGAAATGAGAAAAGCAGAGTAAGGAGAGGTGAAGAAAAGGAAGCATGAAACGAAAGCAGTGACACATACAGATATGTTAAACTTACCTGACCATCAAAGTAAATTATTTAGAAATAAATGTTTTTATTTAATTGCAAAGAAAACTGAATAACATCTTCTAAATTTTCTTTCTAGTTCTGAAAAAAAGAAAAAAAGTATTAATATTCAATAATACACTTTATTAAACAGTACATGTTTTTTCATATTTAGCAAAGCAATTTTTTGCCCTTTTTTTGCTGTTTTCAGAATGTTTTGATTTTCACTGAAAATAGTGAAATCAATTGTATTCATCATTTAACAGCGGGCAAAAAAAAAAAACAATCTGAAAGATTGTTTAAAAAAGCCCCCAATGTATCCTCACTAAAACATACCTTAATAAAAATGTCAAAAATACCTTTTAAGAACAATAAAATTTTTCAAGAAATAACGTCTGTAAACCTTGTTGCAAAAGAACATTTTCCAAAATAATATCTGTCAAAGAAGTCCACAATTGTTTGTTTTACCTTTCCTTAAGGCCAAATGGTAAGTTTAAAATCCCTTTTGAGTGAAATATCCAATTTTAATCCTTTTAAATTTTAATAATGCTTTCTTCCGATGATGATGTTAGTATTTAAAATTTGGGTTTCAGAAAAATTAAGTAACAATTGGGTAAATCATAAGGCAAACGTTGCTTCAAAATCAATTGAGAATCATTACACAGTGTCCATCCTTTTTCGCATTTAAGATAAACTGTGTAATGACCAGAAGTTATAGAAGGACCATCATGAAAAATTATTGCAATGCTACAAAAGTTTTCCCAGATATAGATAATTGGTTGCCAACAAACTTCTTTAGTAAAGTTTCCGATTTTGTTCCATCAGCTCTACAACGTTGTACCATTAAAATTACATACTGTCCATATTTCTTTAAAAATAAAGTTGACAACATTTCAGATTTACATTTAGAACATTCCATGTTGTGATTAGCATCTTTAACTAATTTACTAAAAGTCACTGTTTTACTTTCTGGTAATGGTAAATATATGAACCTTTCAGAATCTACATTACTACTGCTTGTGTTCATACAGTTATCACAACAATGTTCCCATGTATAAGAGACACCAAACAAATGTTCTACTTCTACTCCTTCATCTTCCAGTACCATCAGGATATACATCAATAATTCCTGTGCATCTTGCTGGACATTTTGTGTAAACTGTGTACATCCAGAACATACATCTAAAAGATTTCTAACATCTGAAGCACTTTCTATTTTAGTTTTATCATTACTCAGCTTCTCATAAAGGAGACTCAGCAAAGAACAGAATCTTTTTTCATGATTTAGTATTATCTGCTCTTGCAAAGTTTCAAGATAAAATACAACATTCAGCACTACATTTGCGTAGCAGTTGACACCAGAGCTATTTTCAAAATGACAACCAACAACCTCCTCCACACTGTCCTTTTTCTTTTTGCTTGCAGTCACATCACTATCTTTTTGTTTTCTCTTCTGTACATCCTCATTACAGATATTCTCAAATCTCTTTTTCCGACAAACACGTTTTTCAAACACAGGATACTGACCGAAATGAGGAGCATAGCTTTTTCTTAATCTATTATACTCCTTTACACAGTTTGCATCAGCACTTACATTTGAGTCATCAAAGTCTATCATGAATAAACCAGATAATTTTTTCACGCATGACAAAGCAACATATGCCATACCTTCTTTAAACACAGTAGACCCAATGTTTACAAAAGCACTATCAACAGTTAATCCTTGAGTCTTGTGAATAGTTACAGCATATGCTAGAGAAATCGGAAACTGCTTCCTACGTACATATAAGTCTTTCACTAGCAAAAAACGAACTGAACAACGACTAATCACTTTAACCTCTTCAATCTGATCAAATTTTATTTTTAAGAATTCAATTCCATCTTTTTTCTGGTACTTTACAAAACCCACAACTTTACCCATAGCTCCATTCACTAAACCTTTTTCTACATCCAAATTGCGTCTTAAAATTACTCTACAGTTCATACACACATAAAGATTCTTTTCCAAACCAGCTGTTTTTGAAATGTTTTTCTCCAGAGAATCTAATTTAGTAGCCAATTTGCCTGTCAATATAATAGTTATTCGTTCATGTTGAATTTTATCCACAGCTTCCAGTTTTATGATCTCTTCATTTTCCAATTTCAAAAGTTCTTGATTGAATACAGAGCATTCATGTAGTGTTGGCATTAAGCAGATTACAGTATTTTTTTCAGCAATTTTCTTGTATATTTTCTCTGGAACTATTTCTTCTGTTGTAAACAAATTACTCAGCAATCGACTCTGTCATGCTTTTCTGCCATGTTCTGTGAGTAGTCCAATTCTTATATCTTTTAGAATACTTGCATAGTCCTCATCATTGGCTTGCCTCATATTGGTAATGAGTTCCTTATACTCAAAATATGTAAAATATTTACATTGCCTATACTTCCTAACGACTTTTTCGTGTCTTCATGTGTAAGAGTATGGAATACCGGTTGTCCTTTAACTGGAGTAAGTTGCAAAAGATCCCCAACAACTATGACGTGTTTTCCTCCAAATAACACGTCATACTCTGTCTTCAGAATTTGCTGCATTCTTAAATGCACAAAGGCAAGCATTAAGTTTGATACCATGCTTACCTCATCAATAATGAGTACTTTCAATTTCTTCAATACTCTTGAAACTTCCAAGCATGTTTCTCCTGCTAGTTTGTGGTACTGTATTTTGTTCTCATGCTCTACTGGTAACATTAGCAAACGATGTAAGGTAACTCCTTTTATGTTATACGCTGCTAACCCAGTTGGAGCAGTAACAACACAAGACGAAATGGAATCCATTTTCTTCTGTAGGTAGCTTCTAATTACATTAATTAAGAAGCTTTTTCCAGTTCCTGCTTGTCCACTTACATACATTCTCATTGGTTCGAAAGATGTGCATGAGCACTCTTTCTTTTCATGTAGTAATCCGTGATCAATTTTTTTCCTGACTTCTTCATAAATTTGTTTTTGTTCTTCATTCAGTTGCTGCTCCAAATTTGTTAAGCCTACTAAATTTTCCTGAGCTTGATTCATAGCTGTTTCCACTTCATTCATGGCTATTGCTGCTTCATTTTCTACGATTGGTTGTCCTAGAGGATCTTGACTGACTGTCCCAGAACTTTGACTGTCTTGAGAACTGTCTCTAGCTACTTCAGCTGCAATTGTTGCTTCTTGTTCAATTTCTTCATTTAACATTTGAACATAAGTTGTGAAAGTACTGCATTCTATGCTGTCTTTGCTAGCATTGAAGGAATCTTCATAACTCTGGAATTCTCCAAGTAGTTCGTCCTCTGAACGCCATGGTTTAAACAGCTGTAAAAGTGCTAAGTAGTAAAATTCCTTTTTGTCAGGAGTGTCGCAACTCAGCTTCCGGTGATTAATCAAACTTCCTTTTGTTTGCTTCACCAAACATCCTTCCTCACCACTGACTTTATATTTTCCATTGTTGATATCTTCTGTGGCATTCCGTTTAAAAATGAAGTTCTGCAGCACTTCATAGAGACACATGTTCTCAAGGTGATGACTTCTTTGCGGGTAATATGTGTCCAACATGTTTGTTCTTAAAATGTCTGTACTTTCTGGTTCAAGCTCTGTTAAATATTCAATTTCTCGAATAGATTTCAGTACCCGATTTCGCATTCCTGCAAGGCCTAAACTTACCCAAATTATTCTTCTGGATTTCGAGTACAGACTTGCAGATGATAACCTATCTGAGCATTCGTAGGATCCAATTTCTCGATGCGATAACATCTTTAAAGTGAAACTGTATAGCTTCTTACTGACAGTCTTCTCGTGAGAAATCTCTTCCCACATTTCCTTCAATTCCGTTTTCTCAGATTTAGTGATGTAAGATGTGACATACCGAGCAACAGCAATAGAATTGTCAGCCACATACTGTATATCCATGTTAGCATTCCACATGGATAAAATGACTGGGTTGTAGTCATTTATATATTTTGACTCTTCTTTTCTTCTTAGGTTGTAGGTATTCTTAGGCGATTTTCTTGTAATAGTATGTCGCACAGCTGACATAAAACTGTTTACTCTTCCTGTTGAAAGAACAGGTCGTGGAAATCCAAATCGACATTTTGTGTAGAATTTATCTTTACTCTTGTACTTTCGTCGACAGTATTTTCCACACCGATGACTTTGGAAACGTAAAACTTTCTCTTTTAAGTTTTTCTCTTCTGTGCTTTTAGGTATAGCACATGTTGCATATCCTTCAATGAAAGATAAAACTGCTTCATCAGCATCTGTTCCAAATTTTGGGGCATCCTTGATCCACAACAGCATATGAATATGTGGAGCACCTCTTGCTTGGTACTCTTTTCTCCAAAAGAAATCCACAACTTCTCCAAGAGGTGGACTTTTTTTTATTGCAGATGAAGGACATCATAGCCTCAAATGTATGATTGAAATATCTGCAAACATTAACCAGATTTAATGAGCACAATTCTCCTGCTGTCTTGTATTGGATGTTTTCAATGTTTGAATTTGCCTCTCGCAGAAAATCCAGTAAATCATCCCAAGCGTACTCAGCACAGCTCAGGGTAAGGAACCATGTAGGAGTTCCTAAATTCCGTAACATACACTTCAATTCTCCATGGCGTCGGTACCAATATTCATTAGTTCCACGCTGACATGCCATCAAATTGATCAATTGAGATTCCAAATGATCATCTCGCTGTTGCACTTTGTTGAGAAAGTCCTTTGCTGACACATTATGTAGATGTACTCCAGTTTTTAAAATGTGATTTACTGCATAAGATAGTGCAGACAAGTCACTTTCAAATAAAAGATGGAACAAATAAGGAATACTTTGTAGTTTTCCGGCTCCGGCTCCTGGCTCCTCCCATCCCCTTCGAGGCTGTGCGGCTGCGGCGGTGGTAGATGCGGATGCGGATGGCGGATGGCGGATGGCGGTGAAGGATGCCAAGCGTTTCGCTGATTGAAGCGACCTCAGGGCTCCAACTACGCACAGGACCCGGAGCGGCTCTTCCGACCATCTTTCTTTTGGCGCTGCGAGTATACGTGTATGCGGTTTCACGCCCGCGGTCATGGTGAAGTTTGCGGGCTGATTTACTATCAGCAGAGGTAAAAACGTGCCGTTGCTGTGTGAGGGACAAATCAACTCTTTTTTTTGATACTGGTTCAGATGCTCAGGTTCTAAACATCCGCTAATAATCGCATGGGTGCTGTTATTTGAGCAGTGCAGGTGCAGCTTGTGGACTCGTGCATCCAGCAGCCTCAGTGGCAGGAGCTGCTGTCATCATTCTAGCACGCCTGGAGGCACTTTAAAAGCTGGCATGGCTCCCGCAGCCCGGGACCCGTTATTTGAGCAGTGCAGTGGTGGTGCAGCCCGTGGACTCTAGCATCCAGCAGCCTCAGCGGCAGGAGCTGCGGTCATCATTCTAGCGCGCCTGGAGGTGCTTGCTTCTTGCCTGGGATTGCTGGGATTACTGGGATCGCTGTGCTCTGTGAACTGCGCACTCAGGGAGTTCGCCGCTTGACATCGCTATCCGGGACTGCGAGGACCAGGGTGCTCGTTTGTCTTTGATCGAGCACACCTGTGAACTCTTCCCGGCCCCTCCCCCTTTCCTAATATTTGCACAGCATAAGAGCCCCGCCCCTACGCGCCAGCGGAACGCGTCCGGGGCGAAGACCGGTCAAAGAGCGGGCCCTCTGAGGCCTCAGATGCACGAGGAGACCGGACCGGGGAACCCCTTCTTTTTCCCAGTAATCGTGAGTTCTGATTCAGTTGATTGCATTATTTATCATGGCCGAGACTTTGTCCACAAACATGCCCACAATTACTGGTGGTATAAACAAAGGTACATTGGACGATTACTTTACTAAGGCTGTTGCGGCCATTGGAAAGGAGACTATGTTAGCTGAACGGAGGGCTGAGCGACGTCGGTCCATAGAATGTATAAAAAACAGGATGCCTATGGATAACCTGCTGCCTACTACTCCTTCTGAGATAAGTCTTCTCACTCTTACTCAGGAGGCATTAGCCATTGACAATGTTCCTATGTTGCTCCGAGACACTGAATCCCCACCTGATAAACTTAATTGTCCGTATGTTTCCACTTACTTACTTCCCTCCAGCACTTCTACTAAGGAAACTGATACGATCATTGTTCCTACTCAATCCGTGGTTAAACCCACTAAAAAGAAGGTGGGGAGGGTTGCGGTGCCTAAAGCTCCAAGGCCCCCTCCCACTAAAAGAAGAAAGAGGTTAGGTGATCCGCCAAGGGATAAGATTAATCATTTCGATTTTGGCAAAGGACCCATTCATACTTTAGAATCTGTATCCTTGCCAAAGGTAACACCTATTTTATCCACAGTACACACCATGGCCACAAGTACCTCTACTTCATCGGTACCCTCCTTTTCTGACCCGATTTGTCCCCCGCATTGCCTAACTAACGAAGGTTCGATGGTAGCCCCTCTCGAGGGCATCGAACCACTGATAAGGTCACTCGTTTTACCTTTAATTGAAAGATTAAAAAATATTGAGCAACGCTTAGGGGATTTAGAATTGGCTATCACTAAACACGCGGGGGTATTCAAAGACCACGTACATTCAGTCCTGCCCCCCCCCCCGTGGTACTAATGTCACCCTCTATCCACACCAGGAAAAACGATTTGGTTGGTCTTGATAGCCAGTCTATGGCCAAATCTTCCAATATAGCCCATTACCACCAAGTACAAAATGATGTGGGTGAAACGATAAAGGAAGTACCTGACCCTACCCCAGGAATGATTCCAAATGTGAGGGGTGGTATTCATCCTCTAGTTAGGGCAAGAGACCGACCAAGTCATCAAGTTGACTTACCTCCAGAAGCAGTCCCATATGTGGTAGTGCTCACGAGAGTCCCGCTTCTGGAAAAGGGCAAAAAGGAAGGCTTCCATGAGCTTAAAAATAAAACCATGCATTGGCTGATGCTAAATAGGCCCCTTCCCCCTAATGTCAACGGGGAGATATTACACGTCCGGAGACTCCCTTGGTTGGGTTGTAGAACTAAGGATATTGAGGGGGACATAATTATCATTAATTTTAGAGACCCCAGAGCAGTTACCCACATTCTTGATTATTCTCTGGGTAATACTTGTGGCTCCATTAAAGCCCGCGAATTGTTATACTTTTATCCAAGACCTCCAGTCTTTTACAACGCATATCCCAGGGCCCTGGCCCGAATGCCGACATACCCCCTTGCATTCTCTGTACCCTTTGATAACCATCATTATACTTATGCACCCATTCCCGTGGCCCACGAAAACGTACCAGATTGGGTCACAGTGCCGTTTGGGAGCTACCGACATGGCCCTAGGAGGGTCAACTACAGATCACCATTTACCCCCCTGGAAGTCGTAAACAGATTCGATGCCCTATCAGGCGTTGATGATTGCGATTGACAGAGGAGTCTCTCTAATAACGGGCCCTGTACTCTGGAGTACCAGGTTGTGGATACTGATCTGACTCCCCCACTGCAGATTTCTTCCCCGCAACAATCTACTCCCTCTGGGCTAGCTCTATTTTCACCTGACCCCTATGTATTGCCCCATGAACATGTTTCTGTGCTAGCAGAGGGACCAGCTACAAATCCACCCAATCCTGTATTCGGGGGGGAGAGGAAAAATGCGGTGGGTGGGCGCTTACTAAGACAGATCCTCCCGACACAGGTTGTCCCGGCCAGGGAACGCTCTGATACTGGGGTTCGGGCCCCCTCAGGGCCAGCACAAAGTATTCCTGACGAGATTGTTATAAGTACAGCTAAGGATTTGAGGTCGCTAGAAATCCTATCTTGGAACATTGCTGGGTTACCCAACAAGTTAGATTGCGGTGAATGGGCATCCTTCATAAAGAAATACGATATATGCATGTTCCAGGAGACGTTGGCTAGAGAGAACTATTGCTACCCTGGGTTTGCAACCTTTAATGTTTTAGCCAGATGGGGAGGGAAGGGACGCCCGTCCGGAGGTTTGTCAATATGGATTGGCTCCCATCTTGGCTGCAAGGCCGAGATTGTAGAAACCAATTCAGTTGACATCTTGTGTGTGGTCTTACGTTGGCCCACTGGGAAAGGCCTAACACTGGTAAACGTATATTCCAGACCGGTTGGAGTTGCGGGCACTTCAGGGACAATGGAGGACTTGGTGACATTCCTTGATTCTCTCTCTAGTTCAGTAACACTCCTGGTTGGAGGTGACTTCAACACCCAGTACGAACCATTCCCGATTCATCTAGATGGGGTTAGTAGCGAGGAGGATGATCTCTGGGATATTCCAAGTATTGCGGGTCCGCCGGTTAGGTCATGCTCACCACTCCTACTCCAAATAATAACAATGATCCTTGCAAACTCACCTGCAATGGCAGGTTCAAAGGGGGGACACCTCCGCAACCAACCTTCAACAGAATAGGCCAGGAGTCTCGGATAGATTATATATTGATCAAACTTCAGGACTGGAAACTAGTTTTAGATTTTAAAATAGCCCCCAGGCTGGACAGTGACCACAATGGCCTGACCCTCTCCCTGGCTGCTGACGGATTTCTAAATGCTGCTGCCCCAGAGAATAGAGTATTCGCTCCAAGTCTAACCTTATCTAGCAACAGGCGAAGAATAAGGTGGGACAAACTCTTAGAAAAACCAAACTGCATTAGGACTATCTATGAGCTAGTGGCATCAGCCCTTGAAAAGGTGGGAAGACTTCTCCCACTACTGCCCTCGCCTGATGGGTGCCTCTCTCTTGGGGACATTCATCTGAATTTGTGCAATAACCTCGCTGAGGTATTGAACCCTGTGGTCCGGGACAGGAAAGTGAAGAGAGAAAGAGCCTCATGGTTCAATGCTAGCTGTAGAAAAGCCAAGGCAGACCTTCTCCAGGCATTTAAAAGTAAGGAGGCCTCATCGGTAATTAGGGAAAAGCGGGCTGCTTATAAGCTCCTTCTTGAAAATGCCAAAATAGATTGGGACTGGGAGAATTGGTCAGAAATGACATCTGCACTCAATGTCAGAGACCCTAGGAAATTCTGGCAAATAGTCAAACACGGCTCAGTCGAGCCTGTTATGGCTATAGAGGGAAACATCGCGCCTGAAGTGTGGGAGGAACATTTTTCATCGCTCTACAGTGTAGCTGGGCTGGATCACCTAGGAACTCAGGTTGGGGCATGAGCCTCCCTAACCACTAATAACTCTTCCGCGATGGGTGACTTCAATTTGGAGGAATTGGAAATGGCAATTACTCGCCTTTCCTCGGGAAAAGCGCCAGGTCTTGATAAGCTCCCAGGCGACCTTCTAAAGCACAAGGTTAGAATCTGGGCCCCCTACCTCCTGGTATTGTTCAATGCCATCGTCCACGGTATGGCGGTCCCCCCCACTTGGCTTGGGGCGGAGATCGTGCCTATTTTTAAAAGGGGCTCACCCCTACTCCCGGCTAATTACAGACCGATCAGTCTGATAGACGTCCCGCAGAAGCTTTTTGCGAGGCTTCTGTTGGATCGTCTCTTGGACTGGATCGAAGATAGGGACATCTTGAGCCCCCTCCAGGCCGGGTTTCGGCAAAAGACTTCTACCATAGACCAGGTCTCAGGCTGTCCCTTTTATACTGGAAAACAATACAGTTGGAGGGTGGCAGCCTCTATACTGTATTTGTGGACCTAAGGGCGGCCTTCGACCTGGTTCCACGTGGTAAGCTGTGGGAAGTGCTGGCTAGAGCCGGGGTGCCAGGTGATCTTCTGTCAATGATCATCCGCCTCCATACCAACACCTATGCTCAAGTGAGGTGTGGTAGGCATGGCTCCTTATCAAATAAGTTTCCCGTTGACAGAGGGGTAAGACAGGGGTGTGTACTCGCACCGACCCTGTTCTGCCTCTTTGTCAACGGGGTTATTGATCACCTTAACGAGGTCCCCAATTCCGACGTCCCAAAGCTGGCGGGAAGGAGGGTTCCGGCAATTATGTTTGCGGACGATACCCTCCTTGTCTCCAAGTCGCCGATGGGAATTCAGCGTGTGTTAGATGGCTTTGGGGACTTCTGTAGAGAGCAAGGTTTGGAGATTAACACTCTAAAGACCAAATTTATGGCCTTCAATCCGCCACCTAGGTTTCACCGTATCCCACGCATAGGGAATAACATGCTAGAACGAGTCAACACCTTTGAATATCTTGGTGTAACCCTTAATGAGAAAATGGGGTGGGGTTCGCACCAGGAGAAAGCAAGGCTGAAACTAGCGCAACACATGGGTGGGATACTAAGGTTGGCGGGGAAGAATAGGTCGACCCTCAAACCCATAGGCCCTCCGCTCCACATTTACAGGGTGCAAGCCAGAGGAGCCGTTATTTATGGCAGCGAACTATGGGGACATAAAGTCTTGCCAAGTCTGACAAAAGAGGAGAATAGGTTTCTTAGGTGCCTAGTAGCCCTCCCACCCAGCACACCCCTAGTGCCATTAAGACTCGACCTAGGCATTAGACCCCTGGAAGAAGAATTGGCGCTCCGCCCTCTGATCTACTGGCGTAGATTGTGGGCGGTGCCCGAATTGATTCACTACAGACAGGGCTTGCATGAAGTCCTTAGTCTTCCTAATTCGGGGAACATTACCTGGTTCAAATTTGTAAGGAATAGTCTGGTGGGCTTAGGCCTTGATGCTCTCTGGAACGACCCCCTGGATGCTTGCCCCAGACTCTCAAAAAAGGCCCTAACCAAATTGCATTACAACTCCAAGGCTCCCACATCCCGACCTTCCACAACCCTAGGGACTCTAACGGATCAATATCTCTGCATTAAAAATGCCTACAGTTTGGAACTAACCCTAGACAATATTTACCCTGTATTAATTAGGAAGCTCTATCTACAAGGGAGGCACGGGTCCCTGCCGATACGTGCACTCACTAGTCATTGGTCTGCGTCTACACCCAGCACTTGCCCGGCATGCAGAGTAAGCGACGAATCCGAGCTGCACATTATATTTTTTTGCCCGGGCTATAGTGAGGCGCGCAGAAAATGGATCATTCCCATTTGTAGGAATTTGGGTTTTACTAGGTGTCATGAAGCCTTCAGAATCCTTAAGAGTGAAATGGCTGCTCACATTGTGTTTGCTGTGGCCAAATTTCTGGGGGCTTTCTGGCATACGAGAAAACGGTACCTGAAAATGCTTACCTGATTAAACTTGCACTGGGCTTGATTGCACATGATTTTTTGTAATTAGCGGACATATAGTAATCCTGGTGTTTTTAATGTTGCAACCATTTTTAACTATTTTCTAACTATCCAATGTATGTTTTTAAACGTTTTTATATTTCTATCTTATGTACCTTTTATGGAGACTTTCTCCGAAATAAAGTTCTTTTGACTTGACTTGAATACTTTGACGAAATCTGGGATCTTCTGCATATAATCTTGTAGTCCGATACTCCGAAGCAGGAATCTGTACTGGACGTTCATCATATCGTCCACCTTCTCCTGTAGGAAACAGTTGGGGAAAACAACGAGCTTCCAAGCTCTCCTCCCATACACTCACAGGAGTTCCTTTTGCTTTCTTCATCTGCAACAGATCAATAGCGTTTCCCATAACTTCTTTAGATTGAAGAGGATGTATGCTGAAATGTTCATAAATTTCTTCTTCTTTTGACTTATCCACTTTTTCAATTTGCCCAGTTGGTATTCCTGTGTCTTCTAGTATTTCTTCTTCATCTTCATCCATATAAATGGCTTCATACCATTTATTATTTATTTTCACATACAAATTTGCTCTTTGTACTTTTTGTACATCCACCAGCTCCTGCCAAATTTCCTTATTCTTCGTAGGTACACCATTAACCAGAATAACTAATGGTTCAGTTTCCAAAGTATCTGCATCAATTGTTTCCATATTTTTTTTCAAATCCAATGGCAAATAGACAACTCTTCCTTTTAAACCTCTTTGTAAATCCGAAGGAGGTAATTTACCTGTTTTTGGCTCCATACGCACTATGGTCTGAAACGGATGGACACATTGAATAAGTATAGACTCATACGTATTTAAATCCAAAAGTTCTGGAGGAATATCAACCAATTCTAATTTATTATGTACAGCTCTTGCTGGCATTCTATTTTCTTCTAACTTGTTATAACAGTATTTACAAATACGCTGATCTTCACCCAAATCAAAACAATTTTCCAAAAATATATATGTTGCAAAATCTTTCCACTTATAATTATCTTCATTTTCACTTTTTTTATACAGATCAACATTCCTTGTTTGAATTTTGTAATGGCTTCTCCGGCAACAAATACAAGTTATATTTGGTCTTTCATTAGAGATGATAGCAAATTTTGTCATTTCATCTTCAAAATTTTTACTAACAGTAAGTTCTACATTCTCTTCTACATTTTCATCAATAACTGTGTCATTTTCTGCACTTTCTTGTTCTGGACCAAAATAACAAAACTGAATCTCATCAGTAACCTTCACTACATCTGATACAGATCCACGGAACAGAGCATTATTCAACTCATTCAACTTTAGTGCTGGACTTTTAGCAAAATACAATGTTCTCACAAACTTTCTCATTTCAGTATGATGAACAGCGAGCATCCCAAAATGGTGAAAAACACTTTGACACACTTTCCTAGATAGACAAGCCAGAGAATGTCCTTGCAAACCAGTATTCTCTCTCACTCTGCATGGATCTAGTCTTTGAAGCACCTTAATTTTCTGTTTAACACTCTTTTTACTATATTCTCTTAGAAAGTCACGTAATTTATCAATAGATTCCTGACGCACAGTACAAATACTACTACAATTCCAAGTGTACACTGGGGCTTTAGGCCGTCTCCCCATAACCTCATCATCCATCACTTCTTCCTCATTTCTTGGAACCATTTTCTCCTTTTCCATTACACAACCACCCTTAACTTCATATGCTCTTCCATTGGTGTCAACTGCATGCAACAAACTAATACTTTGAAGATAACTCTCTTCATTAAAAAATGGTTCAGTACTTGAACTATGCTTCCATTCTCCTAAGAACACTTTACAAAAGTTATTTTTTTTTTACTTCTCTTTTCCTTTGCTTTGTGACTTCATTGCATTGACTAATTTATCTAATCTACACATCCTGTTCAAAATTAAAATGAATAGGTTTTTTTTATTTCTAATGCCTTGGTAACAATATTTTCAATTAATTTCTTTTTCTTATAAAATTTGGTTTTTTTCTTATATTTTTTCACATCCTTTAGCAAATTTAACATCACTCTTCTCTGAAACATTTTTCGACGAATGTTTTTAAAATCTATTTTCCGTGTTAAGTCACTCTTTCTTACTTCTGAGCCTACATTAGCATTTTGTTTTTGCTGTCGACTCTGTTGTTGTTTTGTACTTGAAACACTGTTTGAATTTATCTTTCGATCATTTTATTTTTTTTGGAAGAAATTTTTAAAAAATTCTTTAGTTTGCTTACCAGAAGACTTTTTCTGTTTTCCAACACACGCTTCGCCTCCTATTTTTTTTTTACCAGTCGTCTTCAAATATAGTTGTTGTTTCTTTTCTTTTCTTTTCTTTTTCTTGACTTTATAGCCATCTTTATATTTTTTCAGTGTTGCTCAGCAATACCTGCAAAAAACTGAAAGAAAATACCTTTATGTAATTTGAATTCATTACAATTTTTTTTTTCAACTTTTCAAATCCTATCACATGAGCTGATCCTTTCCTACGAGTCCAAGTCTTACAAAACAAGAGAAACATGAATTAAATCTCTGACAACAATTCCTGTGTGCACACAGACTCATGGTGTGATTCTAGGCAGAAAACGATATTTGATTGGCAATTTGAAAGCACATTTACTTCTGTTGAGGAGCAAGTGATAATTACTGAGACAGCCTGACACATTTCCCTTATATTTTAGAGAGGCAAAAAGGAGCACATGTCCTAATAGCTACTTGAGACCATCAGCATGTGTTACAGGGTGAGTGATTAGAGTAGAGCAAAGGAAATAAGCCTTGGTGACGTTCAATCTGTTTGCGTTACACACTGCTATCTGAAACACAACACAGAGCTGAGTATTATGCATGGGAGTGTAGGAGAAGCTGCTGTATGTGTGCAAACAGTGTGTTTCTTGAGACTGAGTATTGTCAGTTGCAAGAGATATCTGCATGGCGACTTTTAGAAGTGCATGAAGACTGCAGATATGTGTGTAAGAGTACATGATTGGTAAAGGTTAATTAGAGTTTTATACATGTTGGAACTACCTCACCCATTGCAGGAGTGGAAGGACAATCTACCCTGTTGATTTGAAATGTGTTACCATTTGCCTCTCATTTGTGAGATAGTGATTTCTGCTGAGTGCTAACCATCACATTTGAACAAAAAAAGCTGGCCCTTTCCTGAAAGTGCAAGTTTTACAGAACAACAGCAACACAAATAAAATCTCTGACAACAATTCCTCTGTCCACACAGACTCATGGTGTGATTCTAGGCAGAAAACGATATTTCCTTTGGCAATTTGAAAGCACATTTAGTACTGTGGATGGAGCAAGTGATAGGTACTGAGACAGCCTGACACATTTCCCTTATATTTTAGAGGGGCAAAAAAGAGCACATGTCCTAATAGCTACTTGAGACCATCAGCATGTGTTACACGATGAGTGATTAGAGTAGAGCAAAGGAAATGAGCCTTGGTGACGTTGAATGTGTTTGCGTTACACACTGCTATCTGAAATACAACACAGAGCTGAGTATTATGCATGGGAGTGTAGAGGAAGCTGCTGCGTGTGTGCAAACAGTGTGTTTCTTGAGACTGAGTATTGTCAGTTGCAAGAGAGATCTGCATGGAGACTTTTAGAAGTGCATGAAGACTGCAGATATGTGTGTAAGAGTACATCTTTGGTAAAGGTTAATTAGAGTTTTTTACATGTAGGAACTACCTCACCCATTGCAGGAGTGGAAGGACAATCTACCCTGTTGATTTGAAATGTGTTACCATTTGCCTCTCATTTGTGAGATAGTGATTTCTGCTGAGTGCTAACCATCACATTTGAACAAAACAAACTGGCCCTTTCCTGAAAGTGCAAGTTTTACAGAACAACAGCAACACAAATAAAATCTCTGACAACAATTCCTGTGTGCACAGTGTCTCATGGTGTGATTCTAGGCAGAAAACGATATTTCCTTTGGCAATTTGAAAGCACATTTAGTACTGTGGATGGAGCAAGTGATAGTTACTGAGACAGCCTGACACATTTCCCTTATATTTTAGAGAGGCAAAAAAGAGCACATGTCCTAATAGCTACTTGAGACCATCAGCATGTGTTACAGGGTGAGTGATTAGAGTAGAGCAAAGGAAATGAGCCTTGGTGACGTTTAATGTGTTTGCGTTACACAATGCTATCTGAAATACAACACAGAGCTGAGTATTATGCATGGGAGTGTAGGAGAAGCAGCTGCGTGTGTGCAAACAGTGTGTTTCTGAAAACTGTGTATTGTCAGTTGCAAGAGAGATCTGCATGGAGACTTTTACAAGTGCATGAAGACTGCAGATATGTGTGTAAGAGTACATCTTTGGAAAAGGTTAATTAGAGTTTTGTACATGTAGGAACTACCTCACCCATTGGAGGAGTGGAAGGACAATCTACCCTGTTGATTTGAAATGTGTTACCATTTGCCTCTCATTTGTGAGATAGTGATTTCTGCTGAGTGCTACCCATCACATTTGAACAAAACAAACTGGCCCTTTCCTGAAAGTGCAAGTTTTACAGAACAACAGCAACACAAATAAAATCTCTGACAACAATTCCTGTGTGCACAGTGTCTCATGGTGTGATTCTAGGCACAAAACAGTATTCCTGGGTGATACCAGGCCCTTTCCTGAAAGTGCAAGTTTTACAGAACAACAGAAACACAAATTTAATCTCTGACTACAATTCCTGTGTGCATGTTGTCTCATGGTGTGATTCTAGACAGAAAACAGTATTCCTGGGTCATACCAGTACACCTTAACTTATGGTGGAGGCATACTCCATAATATCTTTCAAGTTCAAGGCACTTAAATATCTTCCTTAACATGAAATGTAAAACACAACTTTTAAATTGGTAGGAAAAAGTACCATGTTATTTTCAAATGTATTTTCATTTGCCACACACTTTTCAGATAGTGATTTCTGCTGAGTGCTAAGCAACACACTTGAAAAAAAGAAACTGCCCTTTCTTAAAAGTGCAAGTTTTACAAAACAACAACAAAACAAATTAAATCTCTGACAACAATTCCTGTGTGCACACAGACTCATGGTGTGATTCTAGGCACAAAGCGATATTTTCTTTGGCAATTTGAAAGCAGATTTAGTACTGTGGTGGAGTAAGTGAAAATTACTGTGACAGCCTGACACTTTTTTCTTATATTTTAGACAAGCAGAAAAGAGCACATGTCCTAACACCTCCTTGACACCATGACCATGTATTACAAAAAACAAGCTGCCACTTTCCTGCAAGTGCAAGGGTAATAGAGCAAGACCAACACGAATTAAATCTCTGATAACAATTCCTGTGTGCACACTGTGTCATGGTGTGATTCTAGGCAGAAAACAGTATTCCTGGGTGATACCAGTACACCTTGACTTATAGTGAAGACATACTCCATAATATCTAACATGTTCAAGGCACTTAAATATCTTCCTTAACATAAAATGTAAAACACCACTTTTAAAGTGGTAGGAAAATGTACCATGCAATTTTCAAATGTGTTTGCATTTGCCTCTTTTTTGTGAGTAACTAATTTCTGCTGAATGCTAACCATCACACTTTAAGCAAAAAAACTGCCGCTTTTCTGCCAGTGCAAGGCTAACAGAACAACAGCAACACAAGTTAAATCTCTGACAACAAATCCTGTGTGCAGACAGACTCATGATGTGATTCTAGGCACAAAACAGTATTCCTCAGTGATACCACTACACCTTAACTTACAGTGAAGACATACTCCATAATATCTTACTAGTTCAAGACAGTTACATTTCTCCTAAATCACAAAATGTAAAACACAACTTTAAAACAAGAATGACAATTCTATTATTTATATCAAAATACACCACATACTTCCCCTCTCAAACTCATAACTCACCTTTAAAATTAATTAGTTGAGAAAGAAATGTGGCACTCAAACAGCAGATTATCAGAGCCAGAATCTCAGAGCTGTACACCTCTCTCCTCTTTCCACAACCAGTAAATGGCAATTTTTCCCTCTCTTTTTCCCCACATATACATGTTAATGTAAAATCACAGTCCTTCCCACATTTTTTCAAATGGAATCACACATTTCTATTGGTTGCAACTTTCAACCCCTTTCCAAATCATCCCTTCCCCCAACATGACTTCTGCCTGCTACCATAGCAACAGCTCATGGAACACAGGTGTGAGCAGAGAGGTCAGAAGTTCAGCACACAATGTTTCAAATCCAAAGAGCAAGAGTGCTTGACTTTTCAAACCTAACAGCAAATCCAAAGTAATGTTCAGTGGGAACACATTTTTCTCTACCAATCCAAAACATGCTTTTAAAAATTTAAACATACAGCCTAGTTTTAACTGTAAAATGGTTTGAATCAGCCAATGAGTTCTTTTTATTAAAAAAAAGTATGTATGCCTCCATTTTTCAACTGTCTTTCTTTTCATATTGCCATTCTACTGTAAGACACCTCCTGAGTGCATCCTGTTCTCCTTGGAAGATGTTCACAGTGTGGATTGTAGGTCATAGCTATGTCTTCTGGAGTGAAAAGTATGCAGAAAAAGGAGGTATTTTCAAAGACCTTGCTTTGCCAAATGTAGACATTAAATGGATTGGTCAGAGAGGGTTAAAGTGGCACCAATTAATGCCTTTGGTGAAAACCTTTCTACATCTCCCACAGCCTAACCTTATTATTGTGCACTGTGGTGGTAATGACCTAGGCACTTTTACTGGGGTAGGTCTGGAAATGCTTATTAAGGACACCTTTCTGCAATTGATGTCACTTTTTCCACAAACTGCCTTTGTATATTTTAATATATGCCAAAGGCAAAAGTGGAACTGGTCCAACCAATTTTGTCCGCAAATTGACAAAGCAAGAAAGCACGTCAATAAGTCTGTTTCTGCTTTCCTCAGAGACTATGGTAGGGGTTCTATATACCACAACAACTTGCGTTACAACATGCAAGACATTTATAGAGGAGACGGTGTACATTTCAATGATGAAGGGAACAGAGTCTTCCTCTTGAACTTTAGACTCTGCATCGGTACTTACTTGTAGGTACAAAAAACACTCCATGAGCACAAGGGCTCTTTTTAGAGCCACCTAATATCTAAACACTTAAACGTGATTTTTAATTCTATTTTTTCGGGTGTGCGCTGGGTGCGCGCACCTCGCGATGTTTCTTTAAAAAATGTAAATCTTTTTATTTGCCCTTTGTGGTCCTACTGTGACCCCCTTACAATGGCTAGGGGTCAACAACTCCCTACCCTGCCCCCTATTCATGGTCTCCACCTTTCCTTTTCAGTGCGACAGACAAAATGGCGGCTGACACTTCCTGATTTCGACCGATTCGAATGTTTACTGACATCTAACAACCAATCAGAATTACGCTCGCGCACGGCAGGGTGCGCGCACAGGGCTTGCACTGTGCGCCCACCCTGCGCGCGTATAGATATTGATATGCTTTTAATTTTCTCAGGAAATACTGAACAGATTTACACCAGACCTGCGAAAGGCACTTCCTTGACCTTATGGCTACCTCTCCGCCAAATTTCAAGAAATTCTGTTCAGCCGTTCGGGCTGTAGCTGTGTCTAAAGGTCCTATGGGAAAATGCATGGGGAAAACGCGTTTTGGGACCCCCCCTTTTTCTCGGCCCCCGCTTGACAAATCACCCCGAGACTTTCAGGGTAGGAGCTGAACGGAGCGCCCCATTAGTTTTGAAACTTTCGCGAGGATTCGTCAACCGGCGCCAAAGTTATTCAAAATAGAATTTTGAGATTTCCTATGGAAACACGGTCCTAACTATAACTATCTACTGGCGACCGCCAGTAGATAATATATATATATATATATATATATATATATATATATATATATATATATATATCACCAGTAGGTAGTCATAGTTAGGATGTAGTTTCCATACGAAGAGTGTTTTTTCATTTGCCAATAACTTTGGCGTTGTTTGACAAATCCTCACAAAATATTCAAAACTATTTTGCCACTCACAGCAGCTGTTGTCCTGAAAAGGGGGATCTGCCAAACAGGGGCTGAGAAAAGGGGTGATGTCCCAAAACGTGTTTTCCCCATGTTAATTTCAAGGAACTGTAGACATGTGTAAAGCCCGCACTGCGGAACGGAATTTCACCAAATTTGGCAGAAAGGTAGATATTGGTCCAGGGAAGTGCCTTTTTGTGGTTTGGTGGTTTGCGGAGGTATTTAATGAAATTTCCATTTGTACATATAGGGATGCAGAGGATCCGCAACCCCTCCCGATCTCGTGCTGAGATCTGATTGACTGCCAAAACTTAAAACCAGGAAGAGTTGGCAGCCATCATAAAGATTTTTTTTTAAGAAGAAAAGGTGCAGGGTAGAAATACCCTGACCCCCTACGCCTCTAGGGGAGTGGGTCCCACAAGGACCCCAAAGGGTCCAAAAAGCATATTTTAAAATTTTCAGCGGGAGTCGCGCTGGATTAAAATGTTAAAAATCAGAAGAAGTCTCCTGCGCTTCTGAAATCTTGAGCCCCCGGGTGGGCCAGATCCCGGGGGCATGCATAATAAATGTAGGAGGGGAGCATGGGGATGGCCACCTCCCCGGGGCATTCTTTTTAATTTATGAGCAGGTTACCTGTTCGGCAACCCCGTGCCCTGTAAGCCATTACCTCCCCAGGGCAAATGTGCAATTAATGCGGGTGGCCCCGGGGAACACCACCTCCCCAGGGGAAATGTTCATAATTAAAGTCGGTGTTGTGCAGCGCCCGCAGCCCTGGGGACCATCACCTCCCTGGGGCTGTGTCATGCAATGGAGGGGGCATTAATGCCCCCCCTTCCGGAGCAATAGATGGCCCTGTGGACCACCACTCACCAGGGCTAAATCGGGCTATGGTCCAGGGTGCCCACCTCTGGGATATATCTATTTGCTATTGCTTGGTGCGATCTTTACCACTGTGGCCAAGCCATAGCAAATGATCTACTTCCAGCAATCAAGAGCATTAAAATGCTCTTGCTTGCTGGAAGCTGAACAAAATTGTTGCATGTTCAGTATCCCCCTCTCTGTGAAAGCAATGCCAGCTCCTGCAGGAGGCAGGGAGCCAGCAGGGACCATGGAGGCCTTTAGATCCCAGTGAAGAGTGGGTGCACTGAGGGTACCCACAACAAATGGACAGGCCCGAGGGGATGGGGATTCCAGGGGCCAAACTCGTCCCAGGGAGGGAGGCCGTGTGGCCCCCCTTCCTTGTTATATGTAGGCTGAGACCCGGGGGATGAGGTCCCCGGGGCCAAAATCAGTCTAGAGAGGGGGGCCATGTAGCCCCACTTCCCTGTATCAAAGACGAAAAAAAAGGCCGGGCCCTGGGGATGGGTTCACCGGGGCTGAAATCGGCCCGGGAAGGGGGGCGCATTTCAAAAAGGTCTGGCCCGGGGATAGGGTCCCTGTTCCCTGATTAAACCCCCAAAGAACTTTAAAGGCCCCAGCAAGTCACCGGCACCCCCCTTTCACCACCACTGTGCAAACGCACCGCCTGATGCACTATTGGTTAGCGGAAGAAATCCCCTTGGCTGCTGCGGGTCAATGCGGGAAAACAACCCCTCCTGTTACCTCCAGTTGCTGGAAGTCTTCTGAGGCTATACCCCCTTTTTTCACCACTCTGCAAATGCATCTCCTGGCGCACTAGTGGTTAGGGATGAAGTCCGCTTGGCTGCTGAAGGTCCTTGGGGGCCAACAAGCCCTCATTTTAAATCCAGTAAGTCCCACACAGGAGGATTGCTGAGAGGTTCTCGGAGGCCACGCCCCCTTTCTCCACCACTCTGCAAATGGTCCTCCTGGCGCACTACTGGTTAGGGAATGAAGTATCCCTGGCTGCTGAGGGTCTTTGGGTTCCAAGAACCCCTCCTGTTACCTGAAGTAAGTCCCACAGAGTGAGATTGCTGAGAGGTCTTCGGAGGCCACCCCCCTTTCTCCACTGCTCTGCAAACATGACTGCTAGTTAAAAAAACATAGAAATACACTTTAAAAAAACAAAGGTTACAGGGATGTTAAAATTAGGAAATAGAATTTTTTTAAATGCAGAAATTCACTAAAAAAATAAAGGTTACAGGGATGCTATAGTTAGGCCATAGAATCTTTTTTTTAAACTTAGAATTCACTGAAAAAAACAAAGCTTTCAAGGATGTTATGGTTAGGCTAGGATTACACTCGTACAAAACCAGTGAAATTCAGCAGTCATAGTTACCAGAGCTAACTATAACTTATGCCCCCGCAATGCACTGCTTATGACCTCACATATTACATCACTCATGACATGGACAGTGACATCACTCATGACATCACATATAACATCTCAAATGACATCACAAATGGTGATTGGTCCTATTTATTACCTCGGCAGCTAGAGTAAATTCAGGGTATTTCTAACCATTAGGTAATTTTCAGGGGCACTCAGCAGGGTTGTCCCCATCGCCCTTAGTATTTGCTTTTGGCATTGAAATTCTGGCGCCTCACCTTCAGTTATTAGTTGTTCACTGGGGAATACCGATGCAAGGTGACATACATCCATCTTCCCTCTATGCCGATGATATCCTAATATATATAAAAGACATCACAGCTGATATTTCATGTACAGTACATATATTGGACACCTTCACTCTTATTGCTGGCCTAAACGTGAATTGTTCAAAATCCTGTATTTTCTCCTTCAAATCTGGTTATGTTTAGTCCACATCTTAAGATCTGACAAATATGCCTTCTTGGGAACCATAAAATTCTAGTACCTTGGTATAAATGTTTATAATGTCATCAATGACCTCTAAGACTGGGAACCTAGGTGCTGCAGTGCTTGCCATTTGCTCACAGATCACATTGTTGTCTGCTTCTGTGATGGGCCAAGTTGTCCTCATTAATATGGTGGTGCTCCCACAACTGTTATGTTTTTGTTAATCTTCCCTTAATTTTACCCCGCTCCTTTTTAAGGATCAATTCCTCAGTACCTAAATATGGGCATGTGGCTGTTGCCGAGTAGCAATGACCACCCTGATATTACCCATGGAGGCTTGGGGTCTTGGCCTTTCTGACTTTGAGTTCTACATCTTGGATGCCCAACTATAATGGGTATCGAGATGCCTCTCTAGGCACTACCAGGGCAAAATGGGTCTTCGAAATGAGAACGGATCTGATGGCTCCTTACAGCAAATGCTGTTTCCTATGAAGTGGCTACTTTTTTAAACCACCCACTTTGCTGCACACTAATTTATTTTGTCTGAGATGTAGCTGCTCAATTACTGAACATGAACCTCCCTACACCCCTTCTGTTCCACTGCTTGGACTCAAAGTGCATTACCTGGATAAAAAAGTGATCAGATTACAAGATGAGCTGAACAAGGGTACACTACATTTGCAGACTTTTCTCTATAGAGAACTGATAGATTTTTCCGACTTAGGGGCATATCTACAAGGCGGCGATATAAAATGATCGCCGCTTTTGCGGCCGTTTTCGGCCAAAAAGCGGCGATAATTTTATCGCTATATTAGCAAGGTCACGCTATGGCGTGAAACCTTGCCTTAGCGCCTGAATTCCTAATGCCCATCTTTGCATCTCTAATGAGATGCAAAGTGGGCGTTCCTCACCAGGATAACGGGAGAAATGTTGCTAAGCGACATTTCTCCTATTATCAAGCCTCACGCAAAGCAGCATAATGACAAGAAAAGTAGCGACCTCTGTTATGGCTACTTTCCTTACGCCTGCTTTGAAACTGACTTAGCCATGATATCCTATGGAAGGTGGATATCATGGCTAAGTATGTGAGTCCCTATCAGCAAGCTATCGCCAAACTTCGTGGGATTATCGCTGGGTTTCCAGCGATAATCTCACGTTTGGCAGTTAGCGCTAGGATTTTTATCACTTTTGAGATAAGCGTTGCTAATAGCAAGCTTTCTCAGCGATAAAAATCCACGCTAGCCGGCGATAATTATCTTAGCGCTAAGTGCGCTTAGCGATAATTATCGCCGGTTGTTTTTTAAAAAAAAACTTTATTTATAATTTCCACACATAAGGACAAACAGAGCACCATTATTTGCCGGCCAGGCGTTACACAGCTCAATACGGTCTTAGATCCATTGGGCACAAGCACCTCATCTACAATCCGGACCTGCAATATAGTCACATACATCGAGCAAGAGGCACATCACCCCCCCATTTCTTCGATCAGGCCCTCCCGTGACCATCCCCTTCGAGGCCCAGATACTGCCAGGCTAGTATAGTGCACCATTTCCATGCAAGCAGAGGAGTCAGCGGGCTACTCCCGTCCTGCCCAATCAGAGGGATCGACAGCCCCCCACCCCCACCTAAGTGTCGTCTGTGTGCGCCAGAAGATATTGCTTGAGGGGGCCCCAGATGTCTGAGGGTCTCGAGGCCCTGGGCAGCGTTTCCGCATACCGGGTTATTTGCTCCTGACAATACGTCATATCGCGCAACCACTCCTTGAATTTGGGGGCCCGCCCTCTCCCCCAGCGACACACCACTCTTCGCTTGGCAAGCAGCAAGGCCATCGCTGCATATTTGCGGCACGCGCTGGGGATTTGTTTCATGTAGCCCAGAAGAGCGATCAGCGGGTCTGTCCCCACCGGCTGTTCTATCATCTCCACGAGCTCCCCGAAGACGCGTTCCCAATAATCCATCACCGCCGGGCATTCCCAGGCAAGGTGCATAAACCCAGCCCCCTCTCCGCCGCACCTGTCGCAGCAATCTGAGTCCCTCAGCCCAAAACGGTATAGCCCGAGATCTCCGCGGTCTGCAGACAGCAGTAAAGCCACTGGTCATCTGTAAGTTCCCTGCCCATGTTGTGTTCCCACTGTGTTCGGGCAGCCCCACTGGGGCGGTCTCCCTCCGCTCGTATCATTCGATTTAGGTTAGACACCGCATGTCCTGGGGTCTTGCTTTGCAACATGTGTTGCAGTGGCTTAAGAGATTCCGGCTCCCGCGGGAAGCCTGGAAAGAGGGCCCGTATTCCCTGTCTCAGTCGCACGTAGAGAAACATTTCCAGCGGTGTAGGCCGTGTATCAGCAAAAAACTGCGCGGCTGTACAAAAGGTCCCGTTGTAAAACAGAGCCCCCCAAGTCTGCTTGCGCACTCGAGCACACAGCTGCCGAAATCCCGTCTCTTGCAGCAGCGATAGGTCAGGGTGGTATGTCAGGGGCAAGGCCGCCGAGTAGATACACGGCACTCCCACGACCTTCCTAATGTAATGCCATGCTCTGGTTGTGCTCGTAATTGTTGACACGTCTCCCCCACGTGGACGAGGCGGTTCGTGAATCACCCCGTCCAGGGGTATCGGGTCCGCTAGCCAGTGTTCTGCCGCCACCTGCGGTATGCAGGCTGGAGGATGCACCCAGTAGTAAAGGTAGTGAGCCTGAGCACATGCGTGGTATAGTTCAAAGTCCGGAATGTCAAAGCCCCCCTGCGCTACAGGTCTCGTGAGTGTCGCCCATTGGACTCTCGTTTTTTCCCACCCCAGAAGAGGCGCAGCAGTTCGGACTTCAGCCTTCTGAAAAATACTCATCCCGGGTAATAGGGGATGTTGAGGAACAAGTATAAGAATTGCAGCAGAACCACCATCTTGATCAGAGAGGCTCTTCCCGCCATTGTCAACGGCAGGGAGATGTAACACTAGAGGCAAGCCGGCTCATAGACATACCATAGTTAAGGCGGATCATTTCGTCCCTATCCCCCGATATCTGGATACCGAGATATCGCAGATCCGTATCGCACTAGGTTAACAGGTAGTCAAGGGGGAACCTATGCACCACTGGTGTCAGAGGCCACAACTGCGACTTCCCCCAGTTTATAGAGATGCCAGAGAGTTTCCCAAAAATTATGAATTCGCGCAGTATCAGGTTCAAATTGCTTTGAGGGTCTCTGACATATAGCGTCAGGTTGTCGGCGTATAAAGAGATCAGTATTTGTCGCAGCGGGCATTGGAGCGCTCGGTCATTGTGATGTTGCCGCAGCCTGCATGCCAGGGGCTCAACCGCCAGTGCAAAGAGCAGAGGGGACACGGGGCAGCCCTGTCTAGTCCCTCTAGTAATGGGAATCGCAGCCGAGACCCGACCATTAATGGACACTCTAGCTGTTGGCTGCTGATAGAGTAGTCTTATCCAGGAGAGGAATCCTACAGGAAAGCCCATGCGGCCCAAGACCCCAAACAGGTAGTCCCATTCTACGGAGTCGAACGCTTTTGTTGCGTCGAGAAATATCGCGGCTAACGGCAGCTCGGGCGCTACGTTCTGCATAATGGAGAACAATGTGCGGAGGTTGTGGGAAGTCGCCCTCCCAGGAATAAATCCTGCCTGGTCCGGCAACACCAATTTGGCAATCAGGAGGAGTACTCGGTTTGCAATAAGCTTTGCCAGAATTTGTGTGTCACAGTTCAGGAGCGACAAAGGTCGGTAAGAGCCGCAGAGCGTGGGCTCCTTACCGGGTTTCAGGAGCGAGACAATCAGCGCCTCCCTCATCGAGGGGGGGAGTAGTCCGGCCTCCAGGGATTCCCCGTACACCTCCCGCAGGGCCGGGGCCATGGTGTCAATATATTCTTTATAGAATTCAGGCGGCAAGCCGTCAAGGCCCGGCGTCCTGCCAGACTTCTGCTGCATGATGGCCTCCCTTATTTCGTCAAGCTCGAACGGGGCGCACAGAAATTTGCGGTGGTGGTCCTCCAACCACCCCAATGCCACGTCTCCTAGAAAGGAGTCTAACTCCAAGTCATCCCCGTGCTGCGTTGCGTATAGGGTGGTATAGTGATCCATGAAGGCGGCTTGTATGTCTGTTGTGGTTCTACACGCAGCGCCCGTCTCACTCAGTATCTCAAGAATAGAGGTGGAGCCTTTGGGTTTTCTGATTGCGTCAGCTAGCATTCTCCCCGGTCGTTCCCCCTCCCCGTATCTTCGGGCCTGCCAGTATTTCCCCATAAACCGGGCCTCTCGGGTCGCCTCATCGACATATTCCGTCAAGTGCTCTCTAAATTCGATCGAAGCCTGCCCACCATCTCCCTCCGACTTGCGCATCTCTAAAGTCCGTAGCATCTCCTCCAGCTTCTGGAGTCGTCTCCTTATATCCCACAACACTCCGAAACTTTTGGAAATGCACACACCTCTAATTGTGACCTTAAAGGCCTCCCATATCGTGGCGATCGACTGCACCGAACCCCTATTCCTCTGAAAGAAGGCCTGGATCTCGTCCTCCAATTCTGTGAGGAAAACCTCATCCAGCAGGGCCGCAGGCTGATGGCGCCAAACAGGGCGCGAACCCCATCTCCTAATATGTCAATCGTTAAATGAACCAGAGAGTGATCGGAATAGGTGCGTGCTAAGTGACTTACCCTCCTTATAGCCGGGCCTAACCCCCTCGAGATAAGACAGTAATCAAGCCTAGCCCAGGATGCTGCTCACGCCGTGAAATGTGTACCTTCCCTTCGGTGTGGCTGTCTGTGCCGCCATGCGTCCACGAGCCCTCCCTCCTCTAAAATGTCCCTCAGCATCGCTTGCGAGCGAGTGTAATGTCGCGGCTGAGCACTGGATCTATCCAAGCTGGGATTCAGGGCCACATTGAAATCTCCTCCCCATATGATGTGCGTAGTGTCCAATGCCATCACTTTCCCCCAGAGTACCGAGAAAAATTCAGGCGCATCTACATTCGGACCGTAGCAGCTGACCAAAGTAACTGTCTCATGTCCCATTCTCCCCCATACTACAGCATACCTCCCCTGTGAATCTAGCAGCTCTCCCCGAGACTGGAAGGGTACCTGTTGTTTAATAAGGATGGCCACCCCTCGGGCATATGAGGAATAAGAGGCAAACAGGCGGTATCCAGCCCACCTACTAGCAAATAAAGTAGAGCGCTGAGGGGTAAGGTGGGTCTCCTGCAGGAAGGCCACTCCGATGTGGTGGTGGTCCAAGTAGGACAGCACCTGTCTTCGCTTTCTGATCCCCAAGCCCCCGCACATTCCAGGACATAACTCCTACCCCATCAGTCTGCGCCATGCTTCCCCGCTAAGGTATCCACAATGCAGAGGTCAGTCTGTGTGTCTAGTGAGGTGCCTTCAGTGTCCGAGTCCTTGCACCCCCGGCCGTGTTCTTGCTATCCGTTCAAGATTGTTAAACTCAGTTTCCCCAACTGTCCCCTCTCCCACCACCCACTGAAACATCCCAATTATGCCAGTATTGTATCTCCCTCCCCCCTCCCTTCCCATTGAACAGTTCCGCAACTCGGCCTGAGAACTTGCCATACTAAGGCAGAAACCACACACAGTTTGAATCAGGGGTTCTCCCAGGTGGGGGCTGTACACCAGGCGGCAGCCAGATTCTCCCGCTCCCCCCAGAGGCGCGGAGTACCTCCCCGCATCCTCCAGAGGCAGCTAGGGTGCCCGGTGTAGGTTCTGTGTGCTCCAACATGCCAAGTGCGCACCATTCCAGATAGTTGGGAACCATATGACCAAGGATGTAGAGGCCCCGCCAGGCCCCATCTGTCGCTTCAGTAGTCCCCATTTCAGCACGTGGCCTTTAGTCGATGTCTGATGTGGTGGGTGTCCTCGAGCCCTCCACGGATCTGGGTGTTTTGTTACGCCGTTTCACTTGATTCACGAATTCCTCCGCTTGTTGCGGCTTGGTGAAGAACATCTGCCGCCCCTGATGGGTGATCCTCAAGCGCGCCGGGTAGAGCAGGGCGTTGTCAATTTGCGCCTGGCGCAGTTTTTGTTTAACTGGGAGGAAGCGCCGTCTGACTTCCTGCACTGTCACGGTAAAGTCCGGGTACATAGTGAAACTAACACCTTCATAGTTGAGTTGCTTCTTTTCCCGCGCTATCCTGAGTGCCACATCTCGATCTCGGTAGTTAAGGAGGCGGGCTATTATAGGCCGGGCGCGCTCCCCACCGGAGGTTTGGGTCCCAGAGAGCGGTGCGCCCTTTCTACGACGAACTGGGGGGACAGGGCCTCCACCCCCACCACCTCCAACAGCATTTTTTCTATGTACAGCTCCATCTTGCCCATATTGGTGCTCTCCGGAATACCTAGGATGTGGAGGTTATTGCGCCGACTTCGCGCCTCCATGTCCTCACTCTTGGCAGCTATCACTTTCAGCAGCTTGTCCATTTGGGTTACGGTTTGTTGCATGTGAGTGGCAGCGTCTTCCGAGTCCGAGATCCGTTTTTCCGCTTCTTTAATTCGGTCTTCATGCCCATCCAGTTTGCGGACTATGGAGTCCATTCTTGCGTTCATGTCGTCCATCTTGGTCGCAATCGTCGCTATGCCCTGTCGCACTTTCAGCAGGATGGCTTTCATGTCAGACTCAGCTTCAGGTGGCATCTCTCGACTACTGGGCTCTGCTGCCCCTGCACCCTCCGGAGGAGCCTTGGAGCTCTTTTTGGACTCAAACTGGAGTCGCGACTGTCGCGCGTCCGTCTTACCCATCCCGCGGTGGTGTAGGCCGGCCAGCGACCCCCGGGCACCTCCACTCCACCACCTGTTGTCTATGCTTCACAGTCCGGGCCGGTGACCCTCACGTCCCTCTCTCCCAACTATGGCTTTACTCAAGGTACCGGTATTGCTTCAGGCCGCGTCAGGGCATCCCTTCCTGCCAGTCCCTCTCCTTACCACGCGTAACGCCGACTTCTCCTTTGACCCCTGCAGCCGGGTCTGGCCAGCTCGTTCTCCCCAGTATCCAGTAGCGCCTTGCGGATCGTTAGTCTCAGGCGGAGCGCCTCTTTAGATGTGTCCCGGGGACCTGTCCCACCACAGCCAGTCTGAGTTCGGATTCCCAGCTGTGCGCATCCAATCACATCTGCAGGGATACTTTTCCAGTGTTGGGCCTCAGAGCGGTTGATCCGCCGGAGTCCTTCGCATGTATCAGGCAGCACCCAGGCACCCAAGATAGCACCGCACGACGGGGCAGTCTCACCGCGATGTCCGCAGTGGCACTTCCCCCAGGCACCAGAGAGCCGTACCTCCGGCAGTCCCTCCAACGCGGTCAGCAGCAGCAGTGCCAGCTATGCGTAGCAGGCTATGGTAGGCAGGCTATCCCTCACCACATCAACCGCTTCCTCCAGCGCTGTGTGCCTCCAGGCAGCTCGCGTGCGACACGACTCCGGGGCCCGCGTCCTCCTCGCCGCTTCGGTCCCATTGTCACCAGCCTCCGTCTCTCAGCAATCTTCACCGACGTGGCATCCGGCCGCGGGGCTCGTCTCCACTCTGGCCCATGCACACTGTCCGTCAGCGATATGACAGGCGGCGGTGTTCCGCAGCTCCCCTCTTCCGTCTCTACCTCCGAGTCTTGTGGGGCCTTCCCACCTCGTGGGTGCCACGGCCTCGCGTGAGCTCTCTCCGCCCAGCCGCAACCTCCGGCAGGGCACGCCTCCGAACCGGTCAAATTGCAGACTCCGGTCGCTGTCCGCCCTTTGCCCCGCTCTCACTCCAATTCTCACCGTCGGCGCAGGGGCTCACAGACTTTCAGTCCCCCTCTATCCGATCGTCATATCGGCATTTGGAGAGGATAATTGAACGGATGATTTACCCCGGGCTGCGGGAGCTTCACCCAGAGGCGGCCATTCCGCTCTAGCGCCACCTAGCGCCCCCCATTATCGCCGGTTGTTGCTGATATGCCCCTTAGTAACAAATGATAGTATACACTGTATCCCAACTGGATAATATCTAACATATTGTCATATTAAACATGCATTACCGGATCTATTTCATATTAATTCCTCCTAACCCCCTGATACAAATAGAGATTCACACACCATATATACTATTGGGGAGGGTAGATAGCAAATGAATCAGATTGAGTTATAGAGCACATGTGTGTAATATGGACTTCTAATGCGCTAAACTCAGTGCTATGTGAGAGACAGATGATGCCAGATCCTACAATGGCTCTGAATAGCTCAAAATACTATTGTACAGAGGGGACATGGGCAACTACTGAGGTAGATTGCCACGCTGACCTAAAGCTCCTGGGCCCTCATCCAATCCTTCTGTCCATCCATCACGATATATCCACCTTAAATGTCCCCCAGGGAGACCTGATTCTATAAAACAGACCAGATTTGCATGCCTGTTGCAGTCTGGATACCCCGAGGTCCCCGATTGAAGGAGCAAAAGACTGTGGGGGAGTATGCCAGTCCCACAACTGACTGCTGTGGAAGGAACTGATTGACAGGCCTCAACAGCAGAGCCACTCAGTAGACCAATGAGATTCTAACCTACCCTGGAGTGGTTAACAGGCAAATGATGACCTGCCCCCTCAAATAGGGTGGTGTTATAATTAAAGAAACACCACTGTGGAACAATAACGTGTTAAAGGAATTAGGAAGACTTAAGGGATTTCACAAATAGGATATAATAGAAATTAGTAAAATATAGGCTGTATGGGGGACTGATGACATGCTTGCCTTGGAAGAACTTAAAAGAGAGCATGTTATGGCCTACAATTAGATATTTGAATATCTGCAAATGAGGTATGCCATTGCTGCAAACATTTCCAAACAAACAGTTAGGCAGGACGCATCTCCGCTTGAGGACAGGAAGTTATTTGAACCTCTCCTACACAAGGCACTATCCCTCATATGTAAGAAGAACATTAACACTGAAGGCAAACCACTGACAACTCTAACAGACAAAGGCGTGCAGCTATAGCCCTGGAACTACAGCAATGGAAGAAAGACTTAGACTGGTGTATGTTGGCAGAGCAGAATGTTTATGTGGGGAGAGGATGAACAAAAAAGTGGTATACTATTGGGCTACACTGGAGAAGTTACAGGGGATTAATGACAGGATAAATCAGGAGTGCATAAAGGTATGTTTCTGGCAGGCCTTGATGCAACAAGAAACCAATTTTCAAAAAGGAAACGGGAGCAGGTATTTCCATATGGCAGCACTTGATTTTGTGTAAGACTGTAAAATGTGTGCCTTCTTGTATACGTATGTGTCATGCACTGGCTATGCTAAAAAAAAAAAAAAATCAGAATAATTATAAACCCCTATAAAGTTTTGTGCAGTGGGCATACATCCAATTTAATATATTAAATACAGCCTTCTTGACACCTAAACATATTGAGAAAATGTACTTTGGGGCAGACTCGGGCCTAGATTTGCTAAGCCTTTGTGTTGCCCTTTTGTCATGCAAGACAATGCATGACAAGGCAATTCCAGATATACTAAGGTCTGCAAAGCTAGAATTGCATGAATTTGATACACCTACCACAGAGAGGCCTAACAAGGGGACTTTTTTTCCTTATTATTTACTCTTTGGATTATTTTTGTGCAGAAAAGTCTCCCTTCCCATGGTGCAAGAGTGCCTGCATTAGCGCTAGGCAGCCTCAAGTGTGCCAGTGCAGGAGAAACCTGAAGAGTGCCATATATAAGTAGATATGGTGCTTTTCAGCTCTCTCTTGTTCATACAACGCACAGCAGCAATTACGCTTGCTTCCCTGTGTTGTGTGAACGTTTGATAAATATGCCCCAGAGTCAGGAAAAACAGTGCAAAGTGCTGCCTGCATTACTTTGTGTTGGGTAAGCAGTACATAGGTTGCGCATGGGCGTTCCCATGCATCCACCCATGTATTTTGATATGATGCCAGATTTACAAAGACTTGAAAACATGAGTTAGCTTTAAAATGGTGTGCCTACTCAACAGAGGGGTAACAAGGAAAAATATATTTATTTCTTCTTGTTACTTCCCCTTCCCATATGAGCTGCATGTGTCCCTTTCTGCACAAAATAATCCCTGCCTGTAACAGAGGCACTGTTGCACCATGGTGCAAAGGTGCCTTTGTTGGCCCTAGGCAGCACACAGTGCACCAGCATAAACGGAGAGTAGAAATGCTCCATATCTTTGTAAATATGGAGCATGTCCACTTTCTCCCTTTCACGCAGGCAGAGCAGCAAGTTACCTTGTTGCACAGTGTTGTATGTAATAATGGCAAATGTGCCCCTAGCTGTCCTGGTTGCAATGTGGCTGACCAAATTCATATTTTATTATCTTGTGCTTGACTGACGTATTGCTGGGGTGAGATTATTGAATTGCTAGCCCATGTCACTGATTGGAAATCTGTGTGCTACGCCTCTTCTCATGATCAAAGACCAATAAAGCTCTCAATATATTTAAACATCTTGCATTACTTCTATGACGGCGTAACGAATGAATTGGAAAATGGTAGGCCCCACGACGGAGGAGAGATGGCATACTACACTCACCACATGCCTTGCAATGGAGAGAATACGCCTACATAAGGGAAACGTGCTAACCTATGCTAAAAATTAATTGAGCAATTATAGGACATAATGGTAGAGTTAATGAAGTTATATAATAAAAATTACAAACGCCCCACCAGGGGGCCCTGACATACACATGGTAAATATATACTTTCGCTATTAATTAAACTTGTGCTATGGACTCCGATTTATGTGGTACTGGTCAGTTTCACATTTTATAGGTTGGCAAACTATATGGAATGATACATCATTGAACAGTATTGTAAAGGCGTAATTGTGTCAATATATTTGCAAAAGATCTTCTTTGCCTCTGTTGCATAAACTAAGGGACATAGTTATCAAGGTTTTGCAACGCCCTTTCACCACTCAAGGGGACTCAAGGGTGATGCAAAACCCAAATGAGATTTACCAAGCCATGCAAGGCCACCTTGCGTGTCCCTGAGTGGCTTGATTAATCTAGAGTAATGCAAGGCAGCGCATCCTCCTCGATGCTCTATCTCTCCTGGTCTAAATCATTGGTCATCGTCCTGATCTTGATCAGACTGCACCCGACCCTGTTCCTGCTCTCCCACCAGGACATTTACTCTGAGAACTTTCCCTAGATGGTTGAGACCTAGCCATTTTGACTGATGCCTGGTGGAGCTACCTCGCTAGCTAAAGGGGAGATGGACTACGGATTTCCTCCTTGGCCATCACCTACCAAGCCGGTCATTAGGCAAACTCTCCTGTGTCTCTTATGACCTTATCTCCCTCCTCCCCCTTCTCCAGTTATTGACCTTTGCCCTCACCCGTCATTTCTCATAGTTCCCACCCTGTTAATCCTCCGGAATTTCTTCTTTGAACTTTCCCTCGTCTGTTGAGACCTAGCTATTTGACTGATGCCCGATGGAGCTACCTTGTTTTGTTAGCTAAAGGGTGTGGATTCCCTCCTCGGACGTCACCTACCCATTCGGTCTTTGGGCAGATTTCCTTTCGTCTCTCCTGCTGTCTTTTCCCTCATCCTCCACTTCACACTTCCCCCCTCCCCCTCCGCTCTATTTGTCTCACCTTTCTTTCCTCTCTCAATGTGTTACCTATTTTTGATGTAATGTGTAATTATTATCATTTTCTGTAACATTGTGTTTCCTAATGTAAAGCGCTCTGATACCTACGGGTCTAGTCAGCGCTATTTAAAACTCATAAAATAAAATAAATAAATAAATGGGTGGAGCATGGCTGTTACCATGTATCTACCCATGGATTCTGACACATTCCTAGATTTACCAACCTTGATAGACCTGGGAATGCGTCAAAATGGTATGCTTTCCCACTATATGTGCAACAAGGAGAAATATCTGTATTTCTCGTTGTTGTTTCCTTCTTCTAAGTGTGCTGCATTTTGGACAGAGGGGAAACAGCAGTCCTCATCCTGCTTGACCTCTCCGCGGCCTTCGGCACTGTCTCCCACAAAACCCTCATCAGAAGACTCCATGAGATTGGTATACACAGATCTGTTCTCAGATGGATCTGTTCCTTCCTCACGGGAAGAACCCAAAAGGTCAGGCTGCTACCTTTCACATCAGAGGCCAAGAAACTGATATGCGGTGTCCTACAGGGATCATCCCTCAGTCCAATGTGTTTGAACATATACATGACACCTCTCGCCAACATCATCCGATCACAAGTCATCACCTTCATCTCCTACGCCGAGGACATTGAGAGGTTGATTTAATTTATAATTATCACAGAGCCAATGAGGAAGAGTATATTTGTGAACTCAAAAGAATGAATTGATGAACCTTGTGATCTGAGCGCTTTAGAAAATTTCTAACATAACTTAACATGGGCCTTGTGGTGGCAACCGCAATGTGGGATGACTATAATTCGAAATATCATCAACAATTTATCGTGAATGTTGGTACATTTATGGGCAATACGTTGTTGAGTCTATGTAAATGTAAGCCTTTTTAAATTATCGGAGGATCACACGTTCAAGGGTGCCTGCGTTGTGGGGAATGATTGTTTATGTGCAGGAAGGTGTCCCTTCCAGCACATAAACAATCTTAAATGGCGATTTGTAACGTCTATGTGTCCTGCTTTGTGCAGCACACATAGAAGTCATTATTAAAATGATTATATATGTGCAGGAAGGGACACCTTCCTGCACATAAACAATCATGCATGGTATTTTGATGTTTTAATGTGTGCTGCACAGTGCAGCACACATAAAAACAGCAAAAACGAGGAGAAAGAAAGCATTTCTCCTCGTTGAGCCCTGCTAAGACCAGGTTTTCCCAGGTCTCAATTTTGGCATTGCACCATATTTACCCCATTCTTGTAAATATGGGGCAACGTCAAAATCAATGGGTGTTGTGGCGTAACGCCATGGCAACACCCATTGACCACTCCTTTCCGGCTAAGTATAGCATGAAAGGGTGACTTATTTACAAGGCAGTGTTAAGGCACGTTAAGTGGCTTAACGCTGACTTGCAAATAAGCGAAAGCCTGTATCACCACCACAAGGTCAAAAAAGTGATATTCTGGTGGTGATATGAGCTTGTAAATATGCCCCATAATCTGGTGGAGTATGCCTCAGTCAATCACAGAGAGGCATCTGAGACTATCACGCAGTTACAATCGCATTGCGTTATCCAGCCTCGTGTGGCAAGAGGTTCACAGTCTGGTGAGGAAACAGTGCTAGTGACATTTCAAAGATGCCCAACAAAGGGGCATATTTACAGGTCCCTATCGCACATTGTGATGGCCTTATTTACAAGGCAGAGTTCAGGCACTTAACATGGCTTAACACTGCCTTATAAATAAGGCCCCCTTTCACGCTATACTTAGCGTGAAAGGGGAGGGCAATGGGTGTTCTGGTGGGCATTTCACCGCAACATCCATTGATTTTGACGCTGCCCCCTATATACATGAGCAGCTTAAATAGGGGGTAGCGCCAAAATTAATACCAGGGAAAACCTGATCTTAAACAGGCTAAATGAGGAGAAATGCTTTATTTCTCCTCGTTTTTGCTGTTTCCATGTGTGCTGCCTTGCGCAGCACACATAGAAACAGCAAATTGCCTATGATTGTTTATGTGCAGGAAGGTCTCCCTTCCTGCAAATAAACAATCATTTTTAAACAAATGCCTTTTTACGACTTTTATGTGTGCTGCATTAAGCAGCACACATAGAATTTGAAAAATGCCATTTAAAGATTGTTTATGTGCAGGAAGGGGGACCTTCCTGCACATAAACAATGTTCCCCCCAACGTAGACACCCTTGCACTGTAGTGCAAGGGTGTTTGCGTTGATGCTAGGCAGCTGAACTCAGCGCCAGCGATAGAAGAAACGCAGGGGTGCACCGCATTCTTGTGAATACGGCACATCCCTGGGGTTTGAGAATGCAATGTTTGCTTAACGCAACGCTTCTCCATTCTGCTGTAAATATGCTCCAAAGTTTGGTGGAAGATGAGCTGGAGGACTTGAAATGCTCCAAACACATTCACAAGTCTTTCTCCACCATTTTAAATGTGGTCAGTCTTCCAAGCTTGAATCTTAATTCCAAAGCACTTTAAATGACAGCAATTTGCTTCCACAAATTAACCTGGCTAGGCAGATGCCATTGTGTATGCCTGGCTAGTCAGACTTGGCATGGCAATCGATTAAGCAAGACTTATGTGGGCTTTGAAAACAAAATGATATCTTGTTGTCATGACTAAAGTATATTCATAATTACTATTAGTTGCTCGGGTCTTAATAGTAACAATTTTATTCATATCTGTTGTGGGTGACTGTTAGATAGGGACCCTTGCTTCTAGTCAGGGTAAGGGGCTACACTCCTGAAATAACCCCTGCTCCTCCCTTGGTAGCTTGGCACGAGCAGGCAGGTTTATCTCAGAGGCAGTGTGTAAAGTATTTGTGAACACATGCAGTAATACAGTGAAAACACTACAAATGGACACCACACCAGTTTAGAAAAATAAGTAATCTTTTCTAGACTTAACACAAGACAAACGACAAAAATCCACAATAATGTAATCAAAATAAGTCTTTAAAGTGGTAGAAATAGCTTAGTTCACTTTAGATTGTAAATGCGACACTTTACTCTCAAAGTACCTGGGATGCGTAACGCAAAACAAACAAAAGGTTCGCAAGGAAGGTGATGCGCCGTTCCTTACACTCAGGGGAGTGGATCCGTCGGTTCCTTACTGCGGTGCAGGGGAATTGAGGCTTGTTTCCTTACTGTGTGGGGGGTTGACGCACCGGTTTCTTACTGGGATCTGATGCAATGATGCTCCGGTGCAATGCGACAAAATAGCATTGTGGTTACGGTGCGACAAAGTAAATGCGGTGCGTGCACACCCGATGGCCATGCGGCGACTCGGTGAACTTCTGAGCCACGACAGGCCCTGTGACATGCTTCTCTGGTGATGAGACGGCTTCCTCTGGGGTGGCAGCATGCTTCTCCAGTGATGCGACGTGCTTCGGCGATGCAATGGTGACAGTGGGAGTGGCGGCACGCTTACTCGGCAATGCGACGACAACTGCTGCGGCGGCGACATGCTTCTTCTTCGTTGAGACGCGCTTCCAGCTCCCAGCAACATGCAGTCTCTTAGAAGGCCCAGCACAACAGCAGGCACTTCAATTCCCAGCAAAGGGAATTCAGGAGAACTGGGGGGTGAAGTCTTGAATCCCTGAGACTTCAGGCAGGAGGCAAGCACAGTGCAAGCCCTTGGAGATTCTTCTTCAAGATGATGAAAGCACACTCAGTCCTTTTTCTCCTTTCTTTGGTAATGAAGCAACCACTGCAGGCCAACCCCCAAACACACAGCACAGGGGTAGTCTCCTCCTTCAGCTTCCTGGTTCTTCTCTTCAGCAAAGGTTTGTCTTGATTCCCAGAAGTGATCTAAAGTTCTGAGGTCTGGGTCCCCCTTTTTATACACAAAAATCCTTTGTCTCTGGAGGCAGAGAGTGTCTGTACCTAGTCCAAACCAGTTCTGGGTGCATTCTGCCAGTGCACAACTTCTTCCTTTGTCAGTGTGGGTCAGGGTCATCAGACACACCACAGGAGGTGGAGCCAGCATTGTGGAAGGCAGGCACAGCCCTATTCAGGCCTAGGTGCTACTCCTTCCACCACTCCCAATGCGGATAGGTCTATTGAGCCTAGTGCTGACTCACCCAGTCTCCTGGAGCCACCCCAACTCCTGTCACTCACAAACCAGACATGCAATACACGGCCTAGCAGAGGCAGGCTGGATGGTTAGGTAAGAAAATACCTACTTTCTAAAAGTGGTATTTTCAAACACTGAGGGGCCGATTCCGATCTCGGTCGGAAAGCACTCCTACCGACCCGGATCTGGGGTGTTTCCCGACCGATCCAGACTCCTGCAGTCCGACCGAGCGAGTACGATGTGGCCGTATGCTGTCGGACTCGGTTCGGTCGGACTCCCATAGAAATCAATGGGAGCCGGTCGTATGACGCGTACATGGGCTCCCATTGACTGAACGGGTACATCAGTCCTACAGTGGGTACACGTCGGTGCCATCCGCACCGTACATGCCTGTGTTGGGACGACCCATGGGTCTCCCCCTGTGTCTGAGTCATAAGGCTGAGAGTGACGGGAGCTATTGCGAGCTTGATGCTCCGACTCGATCCAGCTGTCTGAAACGTCTCCATTGCATGCCACGGTTTGCTTGTGACCGAGTCGTACGGAGCGGTTCAGACCCGGAAACGATTTGGACGGAGATTTTGCGCTTGTTCGCATCATTCTTCGACGTTCGGACGTACGACTCGGACGGAAAATCAGCCTCCGAATCGGCTCCGCTAATGCAGAACCCGATTCGGTGCCCTTCCGACCGAGATCGGAATCGGCCCCTGAATGTTAAAACCAACTTTACTAAAAGATGTATTTTATCATTCTGAGTTCAGGCATACTAAATTAGTTTTTCTACCATGTTCCCTGGGTCAGTTAGGATTGTAAGATGTTATAATCAAACTGCCCATTCTGGCCAATGGGGACAGGTAGCCTTGCAGTAGTGAAAAACGAAAATGGCTGTAATTCACTATCAGGACAGGCCACACACATCAGGGCATGCCCTACCTTTTACATACAATGCACCCTGCCCGTAGGCCTACCTTAGGGGTGGTTAGCATGTAGATAAGGGAAGATTTAGGGAATGTTAGGTGGGTGCACTTACCAAGTCAACGTGGCAGTACTGGACTGCACACAGGCTCTGCGATGGCAGGCCTGAGCCATAGTTTACAAGCTGCTCCGGTGGGTGGGACAATCAGTGCTGCAAGCCCACCAGCAGCATTTTATTTACAGGCCCTGGGCACACATGGTGCACTGGACTAGGGTCTGACAAGTAAACCAAATAAGCCAATCATGGAGTCTCTAATCCATAACATCACTTTAACATAGGCAGCACTTGCACTATGGCACTGAATAGCAGTGGCACAGTGCCCAAAGCATCTAGACCAGCAAAACATATAGCAAATACACAGGAGGCAACAGCAAAAAAATGGAAGGGAGACCCACACCCATGGTGCCAGGTGTAACACGTTTCCCCTCCAGCTGAAATGTGGGGGTGAATTACCCTACCTCTTGGGAGTTTTCATCATTAAGGCGGAAAAATCTGGACAGACCATCAGCATTGGCGTGTTCTATACCATGGCGGTGTTCAACCGTGAAGTCCATCCCCTGTAGGGAAATGGACCACCTCAAAAGCTTTGGATTTTCACCCCTCTTCTGCATCAACCATCTGAGGGGCCTGTGGTCTGTCTGAACCCAGAAGTGAGTCCCAAACACTGATCTCAACTTCTTCAGTGTCCAGACCACAGCAAATGCCTCACGCTCAATTGCACTCCACCTCTGTTCCCGTGGACGTAACCTCCTACTGATGAAGGCTACAGGTTGGTCTAGGCCCTCCTCATTTATCTGTGAAAGAACAGCCCCTACACCATGCTCTGAAGTGTCTGTTTGGACAATGAACATCTTTTGAGAAGTTGGGTGCCAGGAGCAGGGGCGCCGTGCACATGGCAGTTTTCAGGGCATCAATAGCTTTCTGACAGGTGTCAGTCCAGTTCACTTTTTTGGGCTGACTTGGAAGTCAGCTCTTTCAAGGGTGCAACAATTCTGCCATACCCCTTGACAAACCTCCTGTAGTACCCAGTGAGTCCTAAAAAGGCTCTCACTTCTTTCTGGGTCTTGGGGGGTTCCCAAGCTAGGATGGTCTCAATCTTGGGCTGTAGAGGCTCCACCTGGCTGCTCCCAACCTGGTGTCCCAAGTACACCACGGAACCCTGCCCAATCTGGCCATGATCGTGAGGCCTGCCTTCCGCAGCACCATCAACACTTCCCAGCGGTGGCGCAGATTTTCTCCCAACTGGCGCTGAACACTGCTATGTCATCCAGGTATGCGACACTGAAATCTTCCAGTCCAGCCAACACCTGGTTGACCAACCTCTGAAAGGTGACAGGGGCATTCTTCATCCCAAAGGGCATAACCCGGAATTGGTAGTGCCCATCTGGTGTGGAGACTGCTGACCTCTCCTTTGCCCCATCAGTCAAGGCGATCTGCTAGTGCCCAGACATCAAATCAAACATGCTGAGATACCGGGCAGCCCCTAACCGATCAATGAGCTCATCAGCTTTAGGGATGGGGTGCCCGTCAGTCCTGATGACTGAATTGAGTCCTCGGTAGTCCACACAGAACCAGGATTGGGGTGTGGCACCAGGCGCTGCAGCCTTTGGGACCAAGACCACTGTGCTGGCCCAAGGGCTTTTAGAGGACTCAATCACCCCCAGTGCAAACATCTTGGAGACCTCCTCCTTGATGCAAGCTCTCCCCTTTCAGTCACTCTGTAAGTTTTGTGCTTAACAGGAGGACTGTCCCCAGTGTCCACATCATGGACGCACCAATTAGTGACACTTTGGGTCAGGGAGAACAGGTCAGGAAATTGTCCCAACGGTTGGTGACAATCCTCCTGCTGCTCAGGGGTCAGGGAGGGAGAGAGGTTCACAACTTCCTCTGGCCCATCTTGCTCCTTGACACACAGAAGGTCAGGAAGAGGTTCAGTCTCCTCCTCCATTCCAGCATCTGTGGCTAGGAGCATGCCCACTTCGGACCTCTCCAAGTGGGGCTTCAGGCGGGTTACATGCAGGACCTGAAAAGGGTTCCTAGGAGATCGCAAGTCCACCAAGTAGGTGACATCACTCTTGCGCTCCACCACCTCAAAGGGTCCGGTCCACTTATCTTGGATCACCCAGGGCTCCACTGGGGCAATGACCCACACTTTCTGACCAGGCTGAAGCTCAATCAGAGTGGCATTTTGATCGTACCACCGCTTCATCTCCTCCTGGCTGGCTTCCAGATTCGCCTGAGCGAGTTGCCTGAAACGCCGGGTTTGGTTTCTGAAGGCCAGCATGTAGCTATATACATGCTGGGGAGGTTTCCTGGGAGATTCCTCCCAGCCTTCCTTTACCAAACTCAGTGGTCCTCTTACCGGGTGTCCATAGATAAGTTAAAAAGGGCTGAACCCTATGGACTTCTGTGGCACCTCTTGGTAAGCAAAGAAAAGGCATGGCAAGAGGACGTCCCACTTACGCCTCATAGGTTACTCAAGACCCATAATCATGCCTTTAAGGGTCCGGTTGAATCTCTCAACCAGCCCATTACCTTGGGGGTGGTAAGGAGTGGTGAACTTGTATGTTACACCACACTCCTGCCACAGGGACTTCATATACTTGGAAATGAAGTTTGGATCACGGTCTGACACCACCTCTCTGGGGAACCCCACATGGGAGAAAATCCCCATCAACACACGACTCACCACAGGGGCCATCACCGACTGGAGAGGGATGGCTTCCAGGTACTGGGTGGCATGGTCCACCAAGACCAGGATGAACCTGTTGCCCATGGCTGTCTTGGGATCCAGAGGCCCCACAATGTCAATGCCCACCCTTTCAAAGGGGGTGCTGACCACAGGGAATGGCTGGAGAGGAGCCTTGTGCTTCCTCCCACTCTTTCCTCTTACCTGGCTAGTCTGGCAGGTCCTACAATGAGTGTCTGAACTCTTGCGCATCTGTGGCCAATAAAAGTGGGTGACAAGCCATTCAAAGGTCTTGTCCTGCCCCAAATGTCCTACTAAAGGCACATCATGGGCCAGCCCCAGTAGGAAGGCTCTGAAGTGCTGGGGTACCACCAGCACATGGGCTGACCCAGGCTCAGCAACATTAGGCTCACCATACAGGAGACCATTCTCCCAGCAGATCCAATGTGATCCAGACTGATCACCTGCTGCCTGGTTTGTGGCCTATTGCTGAAAACCCAAAAGAGAAGGGCACTTCTTCTGCTTCTCACAGAAATCTTCCCTGGAGGGACCTCCTTCTTGCTGCTAATGGGTCAGCTCAGGCAGGTGTCCCAGTTCAGCAATTTGCTCCCCTGTAGGTTCCGGGGCATCCCCCTCAAGGTCTGCCTCCTCCTGGACTGTGGGAACTTCAGGGGCCAGTTTCCCGTGTCCCCTACCTCTTCTCTTTAAGGCAGGTATCTGACCCACTCTCTCAGGCTCCAGGTCCTCTTGAACACCCTTACTGGCTGCCATTGACCGAGTGGTTACACACGCCCACTCAGGCAGACCCAACATCTCCAAATTAGATTTTCTTTCCACCTTAGCCCAAGGTGAACTTTTTAAGTCGTTGCCCAACAGACAGTCAACACGCATGACTGGCCTCACAGCTACTTGAAGGGTACCTGAGACTCCCCCCCACTCAAAGGGAACCTGGACCACCTCACAGTGGCTCTCTGAGTTGTCAGTGGCAACTACAGGGAAGTACGCATGGGGTATTACTTGCTCCTTAGACACCAGCCGACAACTTACAGCTGTCACACTGGCTCCGGTGTCTCTCAGAGCCTCCACCCTCTGGCCATTGATGGTCAACCACTGCCCTCATTTCTTAGTGTTATCAGGCAGCTGGGTCCTGGGGACCATCTCACAGTCTCTGAAAGAGACAAGGGACATCTCTGTTGGACCCCACCCACCTTGGGCACCCATCTCCTCCCCCAGGGCTACACTAGCCATCTGCCGGGGGGGTGCACCACTGGGTGCGGTTTTTCCATAAAGGAGACATCTAGCATCATAAGAGCAGTGGCCCACTAGACCACACTTAAAACAGGTCTTGGACCCCCTGTGAGCATGCTTATCTGTCGGGCCCCTGAATCTTCTCAGGGGGAGGCTGGGAACCCTTCCCTGGGTTTCCTTGGGGATTACTTTGGGGCCCTTTCTGGAACTCCCTCTGTTTACCCTTGTCCCCCCCACTCCTCTGCTGGGGACCTTGCCCACCTCTGGCGAAGTCTCCCACATGAGCCTTGTGGACCCACGTGCTCACCCAGTGGTCCGCCTCCCCAGCAAGCTTCCTAGGATTAGTCAGCTTACTATCAATCAGGTGCTGGTGTAGCTCTGGAAAACAATTATTGGACAAGTGCTCCCATGCAAACAAACCATAGAGCGCCTCAAAATTATCCACTTTGCTACCCTTCACCCAACCATCCAATGCTCTGCAAAAGAAAGACACATATTCCACCCGTGTGGTAGACTCCAGTTTCTTGCAATTCCTAAACCTTTGTCTGTACAACTCTGGGGTAAAATCATATCTGGACATTAGGGCTTCCATCATGTGGGCATAGGACACCTGCTCCTCTGTAGGTAATTCCAATAAGGTGTCCCACCCATTACTAACCAAATGGCTCCACAACCCCGCTCCCCAATCCTTCTCAGGGACCAGGTGGGCCAACATTGCAGCTTCATAAGCCCTAAACCATTGACCAATATCCTCTTGTTTGTGGAAATCCTTAACTACTTCTTTGGGGATGTAGGCCCTTGCTTCTACAGGCACTGGTGGTGCGCTGCCACCAGAGGGAGGAACCTCTAAACTTTTGGCTTTGAGTTCCAATTCCCTCAACACTCTCTCATGTTCAAAATGCATTTTCTTTTCCTCTTCATCTCTAATTCCATCCCAACCTCTATTTTCTTGCTCTCTATGGGGCATATCAACAAGGGCTTTATCTCTGCTTTTTTGGCTTTAAAAGCCAAAAAAGCAGAGATAAAACTAGCGCCCTATCAACAACAGGGTGCTAACACGCAAATTTGCATGTTAGCACCCTTTTACTCTACGCTTCCCCTTGCATCTCTAATGAGATGCAAAGGGGGCGTTCCAGAGTAAAATAATAGGAGAAATGTCGCTAAGCGACATTTCTCCTATTATCAAGAATGTCGCTAACCCTGTTAGAGACAAAAAAAGCAGCGCTAACCGCGGTTAACGCTGCTTTTTTACGTCTGCTAATTTTCAGACTTAGCCATGATATCCTATGGAAGGAGGATATCATGGCTAAGTTTGCCTGTCCCTATCAACAAGGTAACGTGTGATTATCGCTGGGTTTCCAGCGATAATCTCACGTTAGCCTGTTAGCGTGTAGATTTTTATCGCTATTGAGATAAGCGTTGCTAATAGCACGCTATCTCAGCGATAAAAATTCACGCTAGCCGGCGATAATTATCCTCACGCTAAGAGCGCTGAGCGATAATTATCGCCGGTTGTTGTTGATATGCCCCAAAGTTCTTCTGGCCATCTAATTTGAGCTTGGCTAGCTCCAACTTATGCACTCTCTGTTTCTCCCCCTGACCTCCAGCTCTCCTGGGGACAGGCCCTTGAAAGAAACACTGCTGCCCGCCCTGGAAGGTACTTTCTCCCTGGTTGGGCCCAATGGCCCCTCAAGCTGCCCATCTACATTCTCTGCCTCCTCCACAAGCTCCTCAGGATGCTCACTGGCATTCCTAAATTCTACCCAGGCCCTCAGCGCCTTTTGGTATTCCTCTTTCCTTGCTAGGCCTTTCAAAGAGATTTTAAATTTCTTGCACAGAGCCTTGAGGTTTGGCACAGTGTAGGTATCAATCCTCTCTTCTTCCTATTCAATGTCTACAGATGCAATGGATGCTGGCTTACTCATGGTAGAAAGACTGGCAGTTCTTAAGAATCAAAAAATAGAAAAGAAGTTCCAAGGGAAAATTCTACCAAAATGTATGTGGTTGCGTTATAGTCTGCACTCACTAGTAGTGTACACCAATCACTGTATATGAGTCACAAATGCAAGTCCAAATCCTCACCGCTGACCACCAATGTTAGATTTGGGGGTCTCTAGTTGGCAATGGTAAACACCTTTGTCCAGATAGGGACACGTGCTTCTAGTCAGGTTAAGGGGCTAAAATAAACCCTGCTCACCCCCTTGGTAGCTTGGCACGAGCAGGCAGGCTTATCTCAGAGGCAGTGTGTAAAGCATTTGTCAACACATACAGTAATACAGTGAAAACACTACAAATGGACACCACACCAGTTTAGAAAAATAAGTAATCTTTACTAGACTTAACACAAGACCTACAACAAAAATCCACAATACTGTAATCAAAATAAGTCTTTAAAATGGTAGAAATAGCTTATTTAACTTTAGATTGTAAATGCGACACTTTACTCTCAAAGTGCCTGGGATGCGTAACGCAAAACAAACAAAAGGGTTGCAGGGAAGGGGATGCGCCGTTCCTTACTGTTGCACAGGGGAGTTGAGGCTCGCTTCCTTACTGTGTGGGGAGTTGACGCACCAGTTTCTTACTGAGATCTGATGCGATGGCGCTCTGGTGCGATGCAACAAAATGGCGTTGTGGTTATGTTACGACAACGTAGATGCGATGCGTGCACGCCCAACGGCAGTGCGGCAACTCGGTGAACTTCTGAGCCGCAACAGGACGCTTCTCCAGTGATGCGATGGCTGCCTCTGCGGCGGCGGCACGCTTCTCCGGTGATGCAACGCGCTTCGGCGATGCGATGGTGACAGCGGCAGCATGCTTACTCGGCGATGCGACGACAACTGCTGTGGCGGCGACGCGCTTCCTCTTCGTTGAGTCACGCTTCCAGCTCCCAGCGACACGCAGTCTCTTACAAGGCCCAGCACAACAGCAGGCACTTCAATTCCCAGCAAGGGAATTCAGGGGGAGCTTGGGGTGAAGTCTTGTGTCCCTGAGACTTCAGGCAGGAGGCAAGCACAGTTCAAACCCTTGGAGATTCTTCTTCAAGATGACGAAAGCACACTCATTCCTTTTTCTCCTTTCTTTGGCAATGAAGCAACCACTTCAGGCCAACCCCCAACACACAGCACAGGGGCAGTCTCCTCCTTCAGCTTCCTGGTTCTTCTCTTCAGCAAAGGTTTGTCTTGATTCCCAGAAGTGATCTAAAGTTCTGGGGTCTGGGTCCCCCTTTTTATAGACAAAAATCCTTTGTCTCTGAAGGCAGAGAGTGTCTGTACCTAGTCCAAACCACTTCTGGGTGCATTCTGCCAGTGCACAACTTCTTCCTTTGTCAGTGTGGGCCAGGGTCATCAGACGCACCGCAGGAGGTGGAGCCAGCATTGTGGAAGGCAGGCACAGCCCTATTCAGGCCCAGGTGCTACTCCTCCCACCACTCCCAATGCAAATAGGTCTATTCAGCCTAGTACTGACTCACCCTGTCTCCTGAAGCCACCCCAGCCCCTGTCACTCACAAACCAGACATGCAATACACAACCTAGCAGAGGCAGGCTTGATGGTTAGGTAAGAAAAACCTACTTTCTAAAAGTGGTATTTTCAAACACAGGATGTTAAAACAAATGTTATCATTCTGAGTTCATGCATACTAAAAAAAAAATTCTACCATGTTCCCTGGCTCAGTTAGGATTATGTTATAATCAGACTGCTCATTCTGGCTTATGGGGACAGGTAGGCTTGCAATAGTGAAAAATGAAAATGGCTATAATTCACTATCAGGACATGCCACACACATCAGGGCATGTCCTACCTTTTACATACAATGCACCCTGCCCTTGGGCCTACCTTAGGGGTGGCTAACATGTAGAAAAGGGAAGGTTTGGGGACTGGTACGTGGGTGCACTTACCAAGTAAACATGGCAGTACTGGACTGCACACAGGCTCTGCGATGGCAGGCCTGAGCCAAAATTTACAAGCTGCTCCGGTGGGTGGCACAATCAGTGCTGCAAGCCCACCAGCAGCATTTGATTTACAGGCCCTGGGCACACATGGTGCACTGGACTAGGGTCTGACAAGTAAACCAAATAAGCCAATCATGGAGTCACTAATCCATTACATCACTTTAACATAGGGAGCACTTGCACTGTGGCACTGAATGGCAGTGGCACAGTGCCCAAAGCATCTAGACCAGCGAAACATATAGCAAAAACACAGGAGGCAACAGCAAAAAAAATGGAAGGGAGACCCACGCCAATGTTGCCAGGTCTAACAGTGACATGTCCCCAGATTGGCCAATCTATTACACTCAGCGGCCAGATTTTTCATTCTTTCATGCAGCACAACGCAGCAAGCCAACTTCCTGCGCTGTGCTGCATGAAAGGGAAAGGGAAGGAATGTACTGTATTTACCATTATACAGCACATTCCTGCTGTTTGTTTGCACTGGAGCACTTTTGCCTACCCAGTGCCAACGCATGCCCCCTTGCATCGTGGTCAAGGTTGCCTGCATTGTAGGAAGGATTGTTTTTGTGCAGGAAAGGACACTTCATTACACCTAATCTGAGAAGGTGTAGCATTTTGAAGCATTCCCAGGTCTATTACTAATGGTACATAAATGCGCCAAAATCCATGGGTGGATGCGTGGGAATACACTCCACTCATGGAACACCTCCCTGCTGCAGAGTGACAGAAGGCAGCGATTTGCGCTGCCTTGCGTTACTCTAAATTTATCAAGCCATGCAGGGCCATGCAAGGTGGCCTTCTGTAGCTTGATAAATCTCACTTAGGATTTGCATCACACTTGCGTGGTGCAAGGGCGACGCAAAACCTTTGATAAATATGGCCCTGTATATCAGCAGGGTCTGTAGGTCAATAGCAGTGAGATCACACATTATGAGCAGTACATGGGTATTGCTCATATAAAAATATTATGTTGTGGCTCCACACCAATTGAATGCTTGCCAATTTCTAGGCACTTCCAAAAACAGTGCAGAGATAAGTGCGGGTCAGAAGAGTGAGAACACCACTCCTGCAGGCACCATCTAAGCTCTGTGCGTGAATACAACCATAGCTGGGAATCCAAGTGGAGAAGGCATCCACAGACATCCTTAAAAGGGGTTCAGCATTAACCACTGTGTAAGGAAAGCTAATGAAACACATCTTATACCTACAATGGACATCAGTTCTGTAGATGTCACAGAAGAAATGTTTGCAGCTTCGGTGACCGGTTGCACAGTTACCAGTAAAATTCGCCAGGCAAGTGAGCATGGCCAGGCTCTGTGATGATGGCAACTTTGAGAGCTGCTGCAGGTGTTGAATATGAGTGTTAACCTGAAAAGTCAAGGGCGACAACTGAATGCGTTTCCATGGAGATGCATCTATTAACCCCAGACATCCTTCTACGCACACCTGTGGTACACACAGAACTGGACTCAGAAGCAAAACATTCCTTTCGGAAATTCTTAAGCCAGTCAATTTGGCCCCAAGTGAGTGTGCTTACCAGGCTAGCCTGCCCCTCTCTTGTGGACTTTGAAAAATGGGGATGACTTTCACCATCAAAATAAATTACTAGAAACAATTGGGCAGATTTACAAGCCCCTTGCGCCATCTTTACGACACTGTTGCGTCACTTCTGTGACGCAGCCGCATCGTAAACAATGCGCCACTATGTGACAGATTTACAACGTGACGCATCTAGTGAGATGCGTCTCGTTGTAAAGCCCTGCGCTACATTATACCTGGGTTAGGTATTATGGGGCAGATCTACAAGAAAATAACGCAGTGCGGTGCTGCAAGTCATTTTGCTGTGCCACGCTGTGATAGGTTTCGAAGCACAGGGATGCAACATATTTACAACAATATGTCGCATTTCTGAGCTTCCCCCTGCGCTGGCGCACAAACTGCTGACATGCGCCAGTTCAGGCACCCTTGCACCATGGTGCAAGGATGCCTGCGTGGTGGGGAGATTGTTTTTGTGCAGGAAGGGAAACCTTCCTGCACAAAAACAATCAATTGAGGTTATTTCCTCTTCCAATGTGTGCCGTAGAATGCAGCACGCATTGAAAGAGGAAATAAGCAAGGAGAAATGAAAACATTTCTCCTCGTTGCACCTTGCTACGCCACTCCTAGGGTAGCATAGCATTCTGGCGCATTTTCAGATTTACGAATTCTCGTAAATCTGGAAAGGCATCAGTGGACATGGGTGTTGCATGGGAACACCCACAGCAACACCCATGTCACGCGCCCCTAGCACGCAAAGTGTTGCGTGAACAGGGGGCAATATTTACAAGCACAGGTTAAGTCACGCAAGGTGACTTTTCCTGTTTTAGTAAATATCACTTAGCAGGCTGCGCCATTGGTGCGTCACGCAACGTGATACACCGGCGGCGCAAGGGGCTTGTAAATCTGCCCCAATGTATGCAGGGTGGGCGTTCCGTCGCAAGGAAGCCCCGTAAAAGTGACGCGGTGAAATCTACAAGTTTTCACTGAGACACTTTCACGTCCATGCTGCGTCAAAACCCTACGTCTGCTTGAGGCAGGCGTAAGGCGTGACGCAGCATGTTAGGTATAGGGCGCCCCTGAGCATTGCTGGAGTTGTGTCACACTTGCGACATGACTCCTGCAATGCGCTGCCCTTACGCCAGAAGATGCGACACGCATCTGACTATCCTTGCGCCACAGTGCGTCGTATTGTAAATGCGACGCATCCGTGGTGGCGCAAGGGTATTCCTGCGTGTCGCATATTCATTGACGCATCCCTGCTAATATGCAGGGATATGCCAGTCCTTGTAAATCTGCTCCAATATGTGCAAATAATGCATAGTGCTGCACAGTTTATGTTTAAATGTATAGGCCAAAAATCTAGGACTCAAACACTTTTGAACCAGTTTTGCGGCTAATACCGTTATGCTAAATATGGCAGCCCACTGGAAGTTCTCTTCAAGTATACCAGCCTTCTAGTCAAAACCCCGTCTTTTTTGCGTATTATGACAGAGGAGAGTTGTGCCAATGACTTGTTCACAGTGCCATCAGGGTGCTTATTATACATGCTGAAGCCTCACACATTAATGGTACTCACATTACTGCCATGGTGCCAATGTACACACACTTCCCCAGTATGAAAAGCAAAACATTTTCCATGTCTGTATAGAAACGCTGTCATGCTAAAATCCACATGCTTAATGTGTATGTAAAACAACAGTGTTAGGTTTGAATTTCAACAGCCCCATATACAAAACATCACTGTAATGCCATATTACCCTATAATTAAAGACCCTCTGTCATGCCAGAATCGATACTGCCTCGGTATGCAAAGTATTACTGTCCTGCCAGATTTCTCATTGCATATAAACATGAATCCTTCCAGTTTACCTCAGGCCACTGGAGTTAATTTCGAAGGAGCAGCCTGTATCCATTACGTGTGGGTTCTGTCATGCTGCCACCAGCCAAGACCTGTTCACAGGGGGAGGGGGCGACAAGAGGTACCTCACAAGGCTACAGGGTAGGGGAGCCACTGGAGAATTCTCCATATCTCAGGGTACACCATGGGTACCCAAGAAAAATCCATGATGGGCAGTTTGGGGGTGATAGAGCGTCATGTTGTTCTGAAAATTGTAGGGGTGCATCATATTCACTGTTAGTCCACACCCACATATTTAGGGGAGCCATATTAACCTGTGCTGTAGAATTCTATTACTAAAGGAGCATTTATTAGAACAAATTAGAAATGTAACCATGTCATTTATGAAGAGCAATGTCGTAGTCAATTGCAAATGTATTTTAGGCAATGCATAATGATTGGTTTTCATGTAATGTGATGCATTAGGTTTAAACGTGCACCATATTAAAGTCTGCGTGTGTAGTTTGCTTATTCATATATGAAGTGTAATGAAATCAATGCTTATAGTTCGATTCCAGAAGTGTGTGTTTAAATTGTGTAAAGGCCTGATCGCACGAGAAAGGCCTGTTCATTTCTTATGTTAGCTAAATATTGTAGGCCGAAAATGATTTCCCTTGGTAAGGCTTTGAGTTTCAGAGACGTTAGAAAATCTCAGAGAAGTGGAAAGTTTCTCGTTCCCATGTTTCTGTTGCAGGTGCAAGGACATCTAGCTCATTAGAGAAACTAACCCTTTGTTTCAGGAGTTAGGATGGCATGAGAAGCCAACATGGGAGTATCATGGAATGTAGGGATGATACTTTCGGCAGGGGAGGTGCCTGGGACCCAAGGACGAGTAAACCATCGTTGGAAGGAATACAAGTTTCACTGGAAAACTACTGGGAGAAGACCTGGCTGAAGAGGTGTGCCGGAGGACGTGTTCTATGTTTTGGCGATTTTGAATTAGGGACAGTGCCCGTGGGTTGAGCAGTTGAGGTTTAGATGCAAAGCTAGAAGGAGCATCTTAGAACAAGCTCTGACTAAGTGAGTGTACTTCTAAGGAAGTCTTCACTCCTGACACCTTTTTACTCTCTTGCCTGGGGAAAATGCTAAGTAGGGATGTCACCTTAGTGATAGAGTAGGGATAGACTAACTGATTTCCTTTTTAGGTTAATGACTTCTAATATAGAGATTGGAGTGATTATTGCCTGTCTGATGCTTCTTGAATTGACTATTCTTCTTATTCTGAGTCGGATGAGACTTCTGCGTAGGATATTCTTTGTTTTAGTGCCCATTTATTTTCTTAACCTCGTGTTGAGGTGCTTGTATGTGTAGTTATTTTTGGCTTTGTAATAAATCCCTAAAATTTGAGATTCGGAGTCAGTGGTCCTTTAGAGTTCAAATTCTATTTTCTCTGATTATGTGTTAATATTGGATTTCCTTCCCTCTACACTATTTAGCAGATAAAAAGATCTTGGCGACCTGGGAGGATTCTTGGTGATGGTAAGATAGATAAGAATCCGGCTTTATCGGGGGCTTAATTGGGGGCTCCACAAACTAGACCAGGAAGCTGAGCACCGAGGAAAGCTTGGTAGGTTTGGTACAGCTGCGCAGATGGGCATACACTTTTTCATCTTCACAATAATGGACTCTGACCATCGTGTCCTGCGCGGAAGCACATAGGATGACAAAGACAAGAATCCGTGTGACATGGAAGCGTGATTCAAGAGATAAGCTCTAAATAAGGGATTCTCTGTCAATTCAATTTGAAAAAGACTTTATTCGGTTATAAAACATTGATAACCATAAAAGTACATGAGACATATTAGACACAGTTCAGACAATTTAAAAAACAAATGAGGTAAATATAAATTTTTAAAAGTACATATGCTCAATAATCATTAAAACGTTATCGATTTCCTTAAATGAAAAACATTTCTAAGAAATACAGAGACAGATGCTACCGTGAATATATCTTCAAGTTTCCGAATGATCAGAAATGCAGGGCGGCATTGTCTAAAATTCATATACTTTAAAATTGGCTTAATCCACCTTTCCCTTGGTATTGAATAATATTTAAATAGGAATAAAATATGAATATCCGATTGGGTGGATATATTGTCACAAGGGCATTTACTGATTCCGGCTGTCCAATCATTATTGACAGGGAAACTCACTGTCCTAAAAAGAAACCCCAGTCTAAAACGTATCAGCAGAAACCTTTCATGTTCCGTCAACCGCAGGGTTAAATAAGGTTGAATAGCCTGCGTAATTAAGATCAGTTGATGGGACATCACTGTTTTTTTAATCAACTCAGTGTGATCTCTTAAATTCACAAAGTGCATGATACATAACCTTTTCAATTCCTTTCTCGAAATCTTCACCATAGACTCGGGGTCGTCATAAAATTCGGGATGATTAATATAGCCACAGAAACTTTTAATATAACTCAGCCATTTCATTCGATGAGCACCCTCCAATTTTAAAGCGTCCCTCAGTATGAGACGATTCAAATGGCACTCGTTTGTAATCCATACCCTGTGCCACAAAAGAACCGGCTGGATTCTAATAATGTCCTCAATATATAACATGCCAAGTTCAGCGTGGATGTTATAGGTGGATGTGCTCACTGGCGTAGTTAGGAGAAATCTCAGAAAGCTATTCTCTGTCAACTGTAAACTAGTTACATTTGAGATGCCCCAAATTCCCGCACTATAAGTAGCTACTGCCACACAACTAGATTTGTAAATGCGCAATAGCTCATTGACTGGTTTCCTACCCATCTTTTTACTAAAAAGTTTGAGAGCCATTATGGACTTAGTGAACAACATATTTCTCCCCTTAACTGCAGAATTCCACTGGCCTGTACAGTCAAACAGAATTCCTAAATAAGGGAAGGTAAAGATGTAATCTAATGGCTTAGAATCTATGAACATGACTTTTTATCTCTGTTTTGTTTTGGTGCCACAATTCATAGCAAAGGTTTTAGTGCAATTCACCTTCAGATCCAAACCGGTCATGAAGGTAGAAAAAGAAGTGATCATGGTTTGCATTGCAACGGGGGTCCTTGCCATCAAAACGGCATCATCAGCATAAATTAGTGCCGGAATATGACGTTTTGATGCCGTAGGCATATCTACACAATCCCTCAGCAGAATATCTTCTAACTCATTAATGTAAATTAAAAAGAGAAACGGGGCAAGGACACAACCTTGTCTTACTCCCCTCGCAATGTTAAACATTCTAGTACACTCTCCATTTAAACCATATCTAATTGTTGCCCTAGCCCCATTATACAGATCCCTTAAAAAACAGATAATATTATCCTCTACTCCCAATCATGTTAAAATTAACCATAATTTGCTGTGATTAACACAGTCAAAGGCGGAAGTTAAGTCCACAAAGGTTAAAAATAATCTCCCACCCTTAGCCTTGGTATACTTTTCCAATAAAATAAATAGGTTGAGACCTTGATCTACTGTCCCTACCCCTCCTCTAAAACCATATTGCAGGTCACTAATGATCTTATGCTCATCTGCCCATGACTGCAGCCTATCTAGGATAACCCTACCCACGATTTTAACAGTTGAATCGAGTAGGGATATAGGGCGATAGCACTTGCAGCTTGCCCTGTCGCCCTTTTTAAAAATAGGTACTATAATTGATTCGTACTAAGTATTAGGGAGGCCAAGCATACAAGCAGCATTCGGGAATCTAGTTAGTAGAGGAGCCCATAATATTAAGTTATTTTTGAAAACATCTACTGGTACACCATCTGGGCCCGATGCCTTGCCCCCCTGGCTCGAACTGATGGCCTTCAACACCTCACTCAATGTAAAAGAGAGGTTCAAGCTCTTAAAATTTGTAGATGCTTTGGGCCTATCCTGCTTAGTCAATTCCCACAGAGGGTCAGCAGGACTATAAAGGGACTCAAAATAGCTCACCCATTCATCCTCAGCAATTGCAATCTCAACCCGCGCCTTAGTATCGTCCTTAAAGTATGGTGCGTTAACTGCCCTCCAAAAAGCTGTCATATCGCTCCGCTCAGAAGCTCCTAATAAATCCTCCCATGCTTCCTTCTTTATTTTAGCCCTCCTATTCTTAATTGCCAATTTATAAGATTTCCGAAGCTCCCTGATCTGTTTCTTGTCTTTAACATGCCCATTCAGTGCCAGTTTAAGTTTAGAGTGTGCCTTAGTACACTCTTGATCAAACCATCCCTTCTTATTACTATTATTGTGTTTTTTCGAACTGACCCACAAACTTTCCTTAATAAATGTTAGAATAATACTAAAATTATTAAATACTTCGGGGTCCTTGGATTCTCTGCACATCTGGACCTGACGTACTCAACTGAAATGACAGGCAGCGCCTTAACGTCTCGTACGCGTTTATGTTTCGGCCAAGGCACATACGGCACCTCTCTTAGTTGGTCAAACCAGGAGCATAGCTATCATTGGTGCAGCAGGTGGAGTGGCACCGGGACCCAGAACGCTGAGGGGCCCACTGAACCTTGATATTTGCTGTATCTCACTACCCTGAGCAGCAGTCAAAAAGGCCATTTTCATTTGTTGCACCAGGGCTCATGCCCTCCAAACTACTCTACTGGGTCAAATCAATATGTGTTCCAGCAGTTTCCATGCACTTCAGCTGCAAGGAACCGCTCGGGAAGCCACGCCCTTTGGGGTCATATATTTTAACACTTGAATGTGAGGTACAAGGAGAGGGGTGCTTTGACTACGCCTACCTGGTAGCGGGTAGAAGAAGAAAGTCTTTTTTACGTGCCTTCGCTTGTTTTTCATAGAAATCTGAATGCCGACCTTTGTGCACTCCAAACCCTCGCTCGCAGGTCACTTGAAAGCCCAATATTTCCTTGCAAGTGGTGAATAGAAAGTGCAGTCTGTCCTTCAGGCCATGAATGCACGTTTTTTTCCTGCTCCGTCCACAAAAGCCTTCTCTGATTTGCCCAAAGACTTTGAGGCTTTTCATATAAATAATATCATAAGTGGCGCACGGGTGAATGGCAGGGAAACAGTGGAAAACGAGAGTTCAAAATGCGAACTCGAGCCCGCGCCACAGACGTAGCTAAGTATTCCGGAGACACGCGATGCCGGCTTGCTTCATTTGAAGTCATTTAAATTCTCTGTTCGGGCTGAAAGCAGGGAGGGGGCTCACAAGCCTGCGTGACTCACCGGCATGCAGACAAGTGCTGGCATTGTCACAGTACAAGCAGTCCTGCAGAGAGGTGTCCAAAATAGAGGTGCCTCACCCCTGCAGAAATGTGAGCCGGCCGTCCTAGTGGAAACTATGAAGTCCTACCGAACACTACCTGAACATCTTTAAAACAAGCTTTGACAAATCCAATCATCTTGGCTTTTATTCAGTGTAAATTACTTTTCGAAGGTTCATCAAGGCCCCGAAATGTCATTGGCTAGTCTGGCCTCTGTCTACACTAAAAACAGGAGGGGGCAGAATATGTGCAGGGTCCTTACAGACACATAGCACTTCCAGCGTGAGCAGCAGCAATGCAAGCTTCCCTCACACCAGAACAGCAAGAGAGTAACCAGAAAATTAAATTACCCCCAACTTTGACCATACCCCTAAATTAAAATACCCTCAACTTTGACCATACCCTTAAATGAAAATACCCCCACTTTGACCATACCCCTAAATTAAAATACCCTCAACTTTGACCATACCCTTAAATGAAAATACCCACACTTTGACCATACCTCAAAATGAAAATACCCCCAAATGACAATACCCCTAAATTAAAATACCCCCACTTTGACCATACCCCTAAATTAAAATACCCCCACTTTGACCAAACTTTGACCATACCCCTAAATTAAAATACCCTCAACTTTGACCATACCCCTAAATGAAAATACCCCCACTTTGACCATACCTCAAAATGAAAATACCCCTACTTTGACCATACCTCAAAATGAAAATGCCCCCAAATGACAATACTCCTAAATTAAAATACCCCCACTTTGACCATACCCCTATATTAAAATACCCCCAAATGACAAAACCCTTAAATTAAAATACCCCACTTTTACCATACACCTAACAGAGCTCCCCAGCCCCACTCCACAGCAGGTACACGAGTGCAACAGCAGTGCAAGCATTAATCACACAGGGGCGACAGCAGTGCAAACCTCCTGTGCTTGAAGAACTGACTTCGCACATACAACAGCAATGCCTTTTTGCACAGACAGAACAAGTGTATAAGGGGGAGTGGCAAAGCAAGCTTACCTCAGGCACACTGATGGATAGCAGCAGATCAAGCGCCCCATAGAAGAGCCAGCAGAGGCATCAACATTAGAAGCATCCCTCACAGTCAAACATCAGGTGCAGGCAGTACCAGTGCAGGTATTCCTCACATGCACACAACAGGTAGAGCTCGAACTGTAGCACTACAAGTTCCATTTAACAGAGTGGGTACAGAACCGGAACAGCAGAGAAATGACCCACACGCATGGCTTGGTCTAAAGCGTGCATCGCTGACAGCCAGGTAGCCGAAATACCTTTACTTGGCAAATGGAATTTCAATTATGACTGCTGATGTATTATCCTGGGTCCTGTAGTTGATGCCAGCTTCATGGTGTAGGAGGGGCCATAGGGAGGAAATCCTGGACTATGGTAGGACCATATGTAAGGTTTGCACCAATCAATAGTGCAACCTTTGTGGTTTCATGATATTGTGTTGTACTATACTGGATGTGCAGTCAGACCTGGCACCTGTTTAGTCCGGTTTTAGACAGGGACATAAACCCTGTTAGGAATGTGGGATGACCATTTAGACACAAATACGTGAGGGACATGCTCTCATCTCAGCTACTCTTGACTTGTTTGAGGCATTTGCTACTGTGGAATATCCATGGCTTTACAGTGGTTCCAAACCGTGGCCCATTTAGAAGATTTCAGCTTTCAGTGCTTTATGAACTCAGGGCCTCAGTTACAAAAATATGATGCAGCGTGGCACCGCAAGCCATTTTGCTGCACCGAGCTGAGTTATTTTAAAAGCAAAGGAATGTGTCGCATTAACAACAATACAATGCTTCCATGTGCCTTCCCCAGCCCTGGCGCACAATTGGCTGCCATGTGCCAGCACAGGCACCCTTGTGTCATGTTGCAAAGAAGCCTGCTTGTGGGGATTATTGTTGCAGAATGCAGCACACACAGAAAGAGGAAAAAATGTAGAGAAATAAAAGTATTTCTCCTCGTCGTGCACTCCTACGCCTCCCCTTGGAAGGCATTGAATTGTGACACATTCCCAGATATACAAAACTCTGTAAATCCGGGAATGTGCTAGGTTCCATGGATGATGCGTTGGAACACCCACAGCAACACCCACGGAATGCCCCTTTCACGCAGAGGAATGTGTGAAAGGTGCCCGAATTTACAAGGCCATAAAGAGTCAAGCAGGGTGCCTTTATGTGGCCTTGTAAATATGGGCAGGAACACTGCACCACCGGTGCGTCAAAAAAAGTGACGCACCACCAGCGCAGTGACCTTGTAAATGAGGCCCTCAATGTGCAATGTCATCAACTTAAACTATCTGATGATACAAATGTGTGGGGTTCTTCGGGTGTTAGAGGGTCAGTAAATTCATATGAAGATGATACACACTTCTATTGCAAGATTAGAAATATTTGGAGATTATTTGATGATATCACATTGTATACTTAAAAAATAAAGGGTCATATTTACAAGCAGGTGATAAAAAATTATTGCTGCTTTTGCGGCCGTTTTTGGCCGAAAAGCCGCGATAATTTTATCGCCTAATTAGCAAGGCCACGCTAACACGTGAAACCTTGCTTTAGCGTCAGGATTCCTAACGCCCAGCTTTGCATCTCTAATGAGATGCAAAGTGAGCGTTCCTGACCTAACATGACAGGAGAAATGTCGCTAAGCGACATTTCTCCTATCATCATGCCCCACGCTATGAAGCATAGCGTCAGGAAAAGTAGCGATAACCCCTGTTATCGCTACTTTCCTTACGCCTGCTTCAAGACTGACTTAGCCATGATATCCTATGGGAGGTGGATATCATGGCTAAGTTTGTGAGTCCCTATCAGCAAGCTAACGCCACATTGCGTGAGATTATCGCTGAGTTTCCAGCGATAATCTCACGTTAGGCAGTTAGCGTGAGGATTTTTATCGCTGAGGAGATAAGCGTTGCTAATAGCACGCTATCTCAGCGATAAAAATCCACGTTACCCGGCGATAATTATCCTCACGCTAAGAGCGCTGAGCAATAATTATCGCCGGGTGTTGCTGATATGCCCCAAAGTGAGGATCGCAAATAGATCTTAACAACTGAATGCTAGCAAAGCAATACCCTTCTCTTTAGGATGAAGAAATGTTGGTTATTTTTTTCTGGTTTAGAGAAACACCTATTGCAGTTTCAAAAGTCAAAAGGTTTGGCATCCTCATAGGGTCGGAAATGATGCTCGATCCAAGGCACCAGCTATGGTTAAGGCTATTTATTTTCAAAGAAAGAAGCCCACGTTATCAAGCTGGCCAGAATCTCAGGGGTAGTTCAGTGTGTTGTCTTAATAGCCATAACCACTTTTCTGAAGAATGATCATCACTTCACTGAAATCTAATAGTGGCATGTCTAGAACCTGCCACCATGATCTTTAGTAGCCCCTATGTTCTAGCAAATGTATTTTTCATCTTGTCTGTTAGAAAATGATTTATGCTTCTGAACATGGGGCCTATTCAGTGCCCGTACTTGGAATCTATTAGATTTGAATATTTTACCTGTATGTTTTTAATATCCTTCGTGACATTACTGTATGTTCTTATTCTGTCTCCAATTTTCAGGCACATGCCAAAATATAGTTAAGTACGATTTAGCTACTGCCTTCCCAGAACATTAAAGTCAACTGATCACAAGTTAGAATCCATCCCTAAGTCTAACCTATATTTGTAAAAATAGGTTGTCAGTAGACTAGAAAGGCGCCAGCTCGCCCCAGATATCTAGGCATCCTAGTACTAGCAGTCTGCCTGCAATACAGGTTTGTGCTAGAGATCTCCTGGAGAACCAGATAATATCGAAGAGTGACCTGCCCATTTGCTTGGTCTATATGGTTCCCATGTTTTCAAGAAAATGTCTGGGACTGCTCACTAAACACACGCAGTTTAGTACTCTCTAATATCTGAGAAATTCAATCCCATTTTCTTTCTCACTGCATTTAACATCTTTGGACAAAGGTGCCGATTACGATCCTGGAAAAAAATTCCCCGTACGACTCGTATCCGGTCTTTTTACCGTACGAATCGTACAAGTGCCGTACAAACTGCCAATTACGATTCGCATGGGAAAAACTCCATACGAGTCGCATTGGGAATAATTCCCCACACGTCCTCGGGTCGGAAAATGTGTCCGACACCTCCCCGGACGATTTACCGTACAAACGTGAAAAGTGAAGTCCGACCGCGCAAGTACGATCCATCCCGTGCGTCCGATGTCACAACCGTATGGTACAAACACCGTCCGCACCGAACTCCCATTGCAACCATGGAGACATGTGCCCACATACGCGCCGACCCACCCCCCCAGCCCCCATGAGTACGCGCCGTACCCCCCCAGCCCCCGTGAGTACGCGCCGTACCCCCCCAGCCCCCGTGAGTACGCGCCGAACCCCCGTGTATGTACACCCCTGTACGTGTCGAACCCCCCGTGTATGTACACCCCTGTACGTGTCGAACCCCCCGTGTATGTACACCCCTGTACGTTCGAGTCATACCCCCACCCGTGTATGTACACCCCTGTACGTATCGAACCCCCGTGTATGTACACCCCTGTACGTGTCGAACCCCCGGTGTATGTACACCCCTGTACGTTCGAGTCGTACCCCCACCCGTGTATGTACACCCCTGTACGTGTCCAACCCCCCGTGTATGTACACCCCTGTACGTTCGAGTCGTACCCCCACCCGTGTATGTACACCCCTGTACGTTCGAGTCGTACCCCCACCCAGCGCTGGGGGTATGCACCGTACATACACGGGTGGGGGTACGACTCGAACGTACAGGGGTGTACATACACGGGGGTTCGACACGTACAGGGGTGAACATACACGGGGGGTTCGACACGTACAGGGGTGTACATACACGGGTGGGGGTATGACTCGAACGTACAGGGGTGTACATACACGGGGGTTCGACACGTACAGGGGTGTACATACACGGGGGGGTTTGACACGTACAGGGGTGTACATACACGGGGTGGTTCGACACGTACAGGGGTGTACATACACGGGTGGGGGTACGACTCGAACGTACAGGGGTGTACATACACGGGGGGTTCGGCGTGTACTCACGGGGGCTGGGGGGTACGGCGCGTACCGGGCCCCCTATTCTGGTCGTTTCGCGGCGTACTTCGCTTTTCCGGCACTTTTTGGGTGCCGTAAAAATATTGCCGTCCGGACTGCTGTCGGTTCGAATCGTACTTCCTGGGTCGTGAAACGCTGCCTGACAGCGTCCCGACGTCACGTCGGGGCATTCCCGGATCACATTCGTATGTATATTTTCGTCGGACGGTGTTTTTTACGATTCGTACGGAAATGGTGTTTCCGTGCGATTCGTACTTGCATGTTTGTAAAGTTTTACAACCGGGTACGAGTCGGACGGAGAAAACGCTCCGACCGACGGTTCGTACCCGGTTTTTCCAGGATCGTAATCGGCACCATTGTGTTATAGTAAATGCTGTCACCTACTCCTCTCTCATCCCAGATGCACATGGTGTAGAGAACTCATCCTACCCCTAAACAGTGCATGCCCTGGGCCACCACTCTGTCACTCCTAGTTCGAACTTACGGATGTATTTACAAGCCCTCTGCACTGCTGGAATGTCACTTTTTGTGACGGTCCAGTGGCACACAGAGCTTAGCCATATCTACAAGGACACGTAAAGCCACCCTGCATGACTTTTCATGGCCTTTTAGATATGGTGCAAAGCAGCGCAAGTTGCTGCCCTGCCTTACTCTGCGGCAAAGTGGCGTTCCGTGGGTGTTCCCACACAACACTCATGGACTTTGACGCTGCCCCAGATTTACAGTATCTCATAAACATGGGACAGCCCCAAAACCTTGTCCCTCCCTAGAGCAGGCGTAACAAGGAGAAATGTTTACATTTCTCCTTGTTTTTATTTTCTCTCTTCACGTGTGCGGCATTCTGCAATGAAAACGCCTCCAATTATTGTTTTTGTGCAGGATGGTGTTCCTTCCTGCACAAAAACAATTCTGACAACAAAACAGAAACCCTTGCACCACGGCTGCTAATTGTGCACTGGCAGAGAGGACAGGAATGCACCATATCTTGTACATAAGGTGCATTCCTGACCTTTTGAATTGACGTAGGGCAACGCAGCAAAATATCTTGTGCACTACCCTACCCCAATTCCTTGTATATATGCTTCTTAGTGAACAACGTCTTAAATTCTGATTGATACAAAAGAGGTGAATATTCTCTGCTCGAGCTGGGCATTAAAAAATAACCCACTTAACCTGTGACATGAAATATTTGTTTGTCATATTTTCTTTAGTCTGTCTCAACTCGATTATGACCTTGAAGCCTTTGCGGCTTGTAAGTGTTAAGGGGCATATTTGTTCAGAAATCACACAGTGCGGCAAGTTCACTTGCTGCGCTGCGTGGTAGGTAAAGGGCAGGAATGCGGCATACTTAACATTATAAGGCACATTCCTGTTGCTTCTCTACGCTGGCACAGTGTTCTGCCTAGCGCCAACACAGGCACCCTTGCACTATGGTGAAAGGGTGCCTGTGTTCAATCAATAAGGATTTATAAAGCACGGCAAATCAACCATGACGGCCTCAAGGAACTGGAGTTGCTAGCTGCTTCATGGTGATCTTTTCATTTGAACAGCCAGGTGTTGAGTCCTTTCCTAAATTCCCGGAGCAATGAGGCAGTCCTAAGTTGCAGGGGAAGCTCGTTCCAGGGTTTGGCCACCAGGTGTGAGACGGAGCGCCCTCCGCTGTTGCCTTGGCGGATCTAGGGGGTGTCTGCAAGGAAGAGGGAGGTAGATCATAGGTGTCTGGTCAGTTGGTGAAAGGTCAATTATTTGTTGATGTATGCTGGGTCTTCGTTGTGTAGGGCTTTGTATGCGTAGGCCAACATCTTAAACAGGCATTTCCTCTGGATCGGGAACCAGTGTAGCTTCTTGAGGTGCGATGTGATGTGGGTCTGTCTGGGGAGGTCGAGGATGAGTCTTGTAGCCGAGTTGTGTATTGTTTATAGTCTCTTCAGGAGGTGTGCAGTGATTCCAATGTAAAGTGTATTCCTTTAGTCCAGCCTGCTGGTGCCGAGGGCCTGCGTGACGGTCCGTCTGGTGTTCACTGGGAGCCACCTGAAGATATTGTGCAGCATGCGTAGGGTGTGGATGAGACTGAATTCACCTGTTTCTTCATAGATAGTTTGCTGTCCAAGATGATGCAGAGGTTGCGCGGGTGGTCTGTGAGACCAGGGGATAGGGCGAGCTCAGCAGGCCAGCATGCGCCATTCCATGGCGAGGTGAGTTCCCAAAGGTGAGAGTTTCCATTTTGTCCCTGTTGAGTTTAAGACAGTTGTCCTTCATCCAGTTGGCGATGTTCATCATACATCTGTGGAAGCTGGATCTGGTGGTGGCGGGATCTTCTGAAAACGAGAGGATGAGCTGGGTTACATCGGCATAGGAGATAATATTGAGTCTGTGCGCTCTGACAGTGTTGGCCAGGGGGGTCATGTACATGTTGAAGAGGGACAATCCTTGGGGATGCCACAGATGATCGTCTGGATCGTCTTGGAGAATTGGAGACATGATTCGGCAACACATGGTGTATTGGCAAGCGAGACCCATAGACGGTATTCTCAAATACGAAAAGTATTGCGGAGATGAAATTGACAATAAACAAAAGAAATTAGACGATAGGGTGATGTGGGCTCAAGTAAAATTAGCAGAACAGCAGGAACTCCAACTAAACAACCAAACAGGAAATCAAGGAAAGGGGCAAGGCCAAATTGAAAACAATGGGGGAAAACAAAAGGGACGAATGAGTAGAGAGGAGGCAAAGAAAATGTTTCCTTGTCATGGGTGCGGAAAATTGGGGCATTGGAAAAAAGAGTGTAAAAATATACAGAACAATAATGGCCCAAATCAAAATTTAAATCCACAGACGCAGAATAAGGTGATAATGAGTCAACCGCAGCAGGTTGTAAATCTACAGAGTCAGTTGCCAACTGCCCATATGCCAAATTTTGTGAACCAGGCCAAGTACAGTGCAGACACCGGATTTCAAGGAGGAAGTGGTAAGAAAAATTCTGTAACCTCTCAATTTTTTTTACAGGACCCTTATTTCGATGACAGCGACCAATGATGGTGCCTGAGGGGGAGGATAAGGAGTGTGTTCTTGGTGCATCCTTACCGGTAGATCATTCAGGTCCATATGTTGATGGTAAAGTAGAGGGAAAAGATATTACCTTCTTATTGGACACTGATGCTACCCATTCTACTGTGAGAACAGCAGACATTCCAAACCTAACCCTCTCAGGAGAAGCGATCCAAGTAGTGTGTGTTTCCAATAAACAGATTAGAACCCCCATTACATAACCCATGGAGGTACGCATTGGCAATGTCAGGGAAATGCACAAATTTGTAGTGTGTGACTCCAGTCCTGTAAATTTATTAGGAAGAGATCTACTGTGAAAAATGAATTGCACAATATTTTGCACACCGGACGGTGTTGCAATCCAAACCTCTGATGAAGACGGAGTCTATAAAATTATGATAGCTAAACAAGGCACAGAGGTAGACGAGATGTATTCCATGATGACAAAAGACGATTTACCAGACGAGGTCAAAACAACAGTAAATCCAGATGTGTGGGACTTTACAGGAAAAGATGTAGGGTTAATGGCAAATGTAGACCCAGTAAAAGTAACCGTGAAGGAAGGTGCCGTTTACCCAATACTCGACAATACGAAATGAGTCCTGAAGTTAAAGCCGGTGTCGCAGCAGAAATTGATCGAATGATTGAACAAGGCATTCTAAGTCCCTGTAATTCACCTATAATTGGCATAAAGAAACCTAGCAGGAAATATAGGATAGTTCAAGACCTAAAAATTGTTGTACCTTGTTGCCCTGTAGTGCCAAACCCATCTGTGATACTGCACCAGATACCATGGAAGGCAGGATGGTTTACAGTAATCAATCTATGCCATGCCTTTTTCTCCGTTCCATTACACCCAGACAGCCAATATATTTTCTCATTTAAATTTGAGGACCGTATTTTAGTTTGAAATCACGTTCCTCGAAGGTACACTGAAAGTCCTTAAATTTTCAATCAGATACTAAAAAAGTGCCTAGAAACATTAGTATTGCCCAGAGAGTCAGTATTGGTGTAGTATATTGACGACTTACTAGTCGCGTCTAAGACAAGAGATGACTGTGTTACTGATTCAATTGCCTTGTTGAATCATTTGGCTGATGGTGGACATAAAGTGTCCCCAAAAAAATTACAGTTTTGCAGAACCGGAGTCAAATACCTAGGATACCAAATAGAACGCGGAGTAAGGAAAGTGACCCCAGAAAGAATAGAAATTATAAGACAAATGAAATTGCCACAAACTCAGAGAGAAATAAGAATGTTCCTTGGAGTTGTAGGCAGTAGATTGTAGGGTTTTCAATGCTAGCCAAACCCCTAATACAAATGACCAAGAAGCGAGCAAAAGATCCTATAGAATGGGATGACGAAAGCATGGGAGCCTTTGTGAACTTACGGAAATGTTTGTGTGAAGCCCCAGCTTTAGGTATGCCAGATTACTCAAAAGAATTCGCACTGTTTTGTTGTGAAAGAAATAGTTGTGCACTTTCAGTTTTAACCCAGAGACATGGTTTGATGTGACGACCAGTGGCATACTTCTCTGCCACTTTGGACCCTGTAGCCTCATCTTTATCTGGTTGTTTAAAAGCAGTAGCTGCAACCTGCATGAGTCTGGAGCGAAGCAAATCAATTGTAATGGGACATCCGGTAGAAGTGCATGTTCCACATTCACTTGAGATTCTTTTAACAAGAACTCAAACTCAATATCTCACTCCTAGTCGGATGACTAAATATGAAAGAATCATCTTAGGTGCTGAAAACGTGACAATAGTCAGATGTACCGTGCTGAACCCTGTCACCTGTTACCAGATGTCTATGGAGAAGAGGTGAAGGAGGAAGTCGAGCACGATTGTTTGGATGTGACTGAACTTTGAACCTGGGCTGTTTGTAGATGGCTCGTGTATGCGCCATGAGGAGCGAGGGCTAAATGCTGCTTACCCTGTATGTACATTGGCTGGAATAGTTGAAGCATCCTATTTGCCAGGAGTCAAACCTGCACAAGTAGCCAAATTGATAGCTTTAATTAAAGCTTGCAAAACTGGGAAAAATTGGAAAGTAACCATTTTTACTGATAACCAGTATGGTCAGAGGCGTAGCTAGAGCTTGTAGTGCCCGGGACTATCCCTCAGATTGCCGCCCCTGGGGGGTGCGGGGGGTTGCTGGGGAAAAAGGACGGCAAGCACTTGAAAGAGGACCAAGAGACATGCAGTATCGCCGCTAATAGTTACCTCGATCATGCAAGTTACATGCACATACATGACACGGTCCAAGGCTACACAGTTGAATACACCAGTGACTAGCAGTGACTGGCAGTACAAAAGAGAACACACAGACTGCATGATCTATCTGGGGACTCAGAGAAAACGCATGTGACATCCATCAGAGAGCTGCGTGAACAATTACCTGGTAATCCCCTCAGCACAATGCAAACATGCACATACATGACACTGTTCAGGGATCCATCATCTACAGCTGACATTAAATGACCATTCATCATGGTCCCCCCATTAAAGCAGTGCACTTTGTGATCTGCATGGTACATGTTCTTTGCAGCAGGCATATTAACCCTCTGTGCTACCTTTTCAGGAGTCTACCCTTCCACTAGACAAAACTCGGATCTCTCTCTAGGAAAAACATTAATCACCAAAGTTATCATGACATTTTTATTGTTTATGAAAATTGCTGGAGGTCAGGAAGGTGGCAGCAAATTTTTTGAAAAACATAATATACTTGCAAACACTACGCACCCACCCGCAATAGGTACCCAGTGCGGTGATACCGTTTGCACCGCCCTAACCTGCTCAAGGTTCATGTGACCTCAGTGACAGAGTCACAGTGACTGGATCACTGTTGCTCTAAGGTGTGCTGCTTCGTAGGCCTGCCCGCAAGACTGGAGATGAATTTCAGTATGGATTGTGGTGGACAGGCCTTCAAGGTTAACTCACAATTGACACCACTAGGGTACACCTGCTTGTGCTAAGACATCAAGCCTTCTAAGGTCTAGTGGGGCCTTGTAAGGTCTAGCATGGGAATATGCTCCCTCAGTAGAGTGGTCTGGTGGACTGGTCATGAAGGCTGAACCCAGTTCCAAATTCGACAGCTCTGGCCATAGTGCCACATCATCTCCCCCACTGAACACCATACTACCCCACTGAGAGAAACTCACACTGCCTTCCGCTACAACCTAATTGTTTCCGCTATAAACACTTGGATATGGCTCAATTCAAATTATGCACTTGATAAGAGTAATATGCTGCCTAAATAAAAAAAGTAAAAGCAAACACTCATAGGGAATGCAAGATTAAGTAAAGCATGTGAAATGTAAGCAGAAACAACATGGTTACCTTAACGATCTCTCACTCACTATTCAGAAATCAGCGAGTGGTTTTACCTGAAAAGTTAAGGACATGACTACAGGGCCCTGAAGGGAACCGTTTCAATGTCCATTGCTTATATCCTTAATAAACGTAAGCAGTATGGCTTAAAAAGAACACATCCATAAACAGAGCTATGGTACGCATTTTGTTTTGCAATCCGTCCATCAACCAGGTATTGCAGTACCTCCAGGAATGGTGCACTTCCCCACCTGGGGACAACGCTGTTCAAAGAAAGACGAGAAAACAAAAGTAGCGCTTCACTGCAAAGTCTGTAAAGTGAGGCTGATGTGTTTGGATGTGAATAAAACCAATCTGGCCACTTTGCAACCACTCTGTCTTGCTTTATGTAGTTATGTATTTATTTTTCATATTTAAAACCTTCTATTTCTCTCCATCCCGCTGCACTTTGGAATAGAAAAATGTCAGAAAAAGGGCATTTCCCGCAAGAGTGTTTTTCTTTTTTGGATCCATTTCACAGGGAAGCAACTAAAGGAAAGAGGTTGTGAACCGTTTCTTCAAGTTACGGTTTTCAGTAAGTGAGGAGCAAGACAGAAAGGGAGAGAATAATAGCAAGAGAGGGGGGACAGCTGCCAGCACAAAAAAGAAGAGGACATTGCCCGAGTCCTATTCCTTCTCTGCCCGTCCCCGAACGTCCACGAAAGCAAGCCGAGCCTTATATGAATGCCTTTGTCTGCCCCCACTGCCCCCCCCCTAGCTACGCCACCGAGTATGGTTACGGGGTTTTGCATGATTTTGTCCAACTCTGGATGCAGAGGGATTTCTTGACTTCTTCAGGATCCCAATTAAAAATGGAAATTTCGTAAAAGAACTGCTTGAAGCAATATATTTGCCAAAAGAAGTGGCAGTGGTCAAGTGTGCCGCACATCAGTCAGGAGATGATTGTGTGTTAGCTGGTAATAGGTATGCTGACCAGGTTGCCCAATACTGTGCCAGAAATAAATCAGCAATAAATAAGAAAATTGAAACATGTGGAATTAGCTGCCAGCTTATATCCGGATTGGAAACATGGGAAGAAGTAAGACAACAGCAAGATGAGGCAGAGATTAAAGAAAAGGAAGAATGAGTGAAAGTAGGGTGCCAAAAGAGGTCAGAAGATGATGTATGGATTTACCTAGATGGCAGGCCAGTAATGCCAGACTGTATGCTTTCACAAATGGCTAGGATGTATCATGGAGACACCAACATAGGCAGGGATGCCATGATCAGACTCTTTAGACAGGATTTGTTTAATCCGAAGTTCAGGAGTGTGGCAGGGAGTCTATGCCAGAGATGCTTAACTTGTCAGCAGATGAATCCAGGAAGGAAAACAGTGGTCTGTATGGGAAAAATTAGAAAAGCAGAAGGCCCATTTATAAGGCTACAAATTGACTTTATTCAATTGCCACCTTGCAGAGGATTGAAGTACATAGGGGCAGATCAGCAAGCAGGCGATAAAAAATTATCGCCGCTTTTGCGTCCATTTTCGGACGAAAAGCTGCGATAATTTTATCGCCTTATCAGTAAGGTCACGCTATCGCGTGAATCCTTGCTTTAACGCCATTTCCCCATAACCCCCATCTTTGCATCTCTAATGAGATGCAAAGTGGGCGTTCTTCCCCAGGATAACGGGAGAAATGTCGCTAAGCGACATTTCTCCTATTATCAAGCCTCACGCAAAGCAGCATAGTGACAAGAAAAGTAGCGATAACCTCTGTTATCGCTACTTTCCTTACACCTGCTTTGAAACTGACTTAGCCATGATATCCGATGGAAGGTGGCTATCATGGCTAAGTATGTGAGGCCCTATCAGCAAGCTATCGCCAACATTTGTGTGATTATCGCTGGATTTCCAGCGATAATCGTACATTTGGCAGCTTGCGCTCTGAATTTTATCGCTTTGGTGATAAGCGTTGCCAATAGCACGCTATCTCCGCGATAAAATTCAGAGTTGGCCGGCGATAAATATCCTCACGCTAAGAGCGCTGAGCGATAATTATCGCCGGCCCTTGCTGATATGCCCCATACTCGTTATAGTTTGTTTGTTTTCAGAGTGGTGGAGGCATAACCTATTAGAAGAAATGACAGTATACCAGTTGCCAAACTTTTGTTGAGAGAACTGATTCCGCGGTTGGGTTTTCCAGTAACTTTGGAATCAGATAGAGGGTCTCATTTTAATAATGAAATAATTTGGCTAATCTGTGAAGCATTTAAAATTGAACAAAAACTGCACTGTGCATATCGCCCAGAGGGTTCTGGAGTGGTTGAACAAATGAATGGCACTATAAAAACGATACTGGCAAAGGTATGTGGATCCATCCCATTGGAGTGGCCTGATGCTTTACCTCTTGTTCTGATGGGACTCAGAAGCATTCCTGACAAGAATGCAGGATTGAGTCCCCATGAAATACTCATGGGAAGAGCAATGAGGCAGGCATGTATACCAGGACACAAAATGTCGAATATAACTGATGATTTGGTATTGGAATATTGCAAAGAACTGGCTGACCTAGTGCATTCTATCTCTCACCAGGTTGGAGAGGACGCAGTTGCCAGGCAGCCGGATCAAGCACATGATCTAAATCCCAGTGACTGGGTGCTAGGGAAGAATCACACTCGAGAGTCGTGCTTGGCACCCAGGTGGGAAAAACACATCAGGTTATATTGGTCACAACAACAGCAGTGAAGTGTGCAGGCGTGCCTAATTGGATTCATGCAAGCCACACTGAGAGAGTACCAGCACCTGACGAGGAAGGACCCCAACTGACTCAAGCAGTTGAGGTTGCAGAAGGTTGTACAGCTGAAGGACATAGAATAACAGATGCTGAAGTAGCTGATCAAGAACAACCGAACATAAGTCAGGATGACTGGATACCAGTGGTTGATATACCTGAAGTAAATGTGAGAACAAGAAGCCAAATCCATTTAGAGAGACAGGAGAGTAGTGAGGACCAGTCAGGTATAGAAGAACAAGCTCAGGAAAGTGAAAATACAACTGTTGGAGAACCTGAGCAGAAACAGACAAGGAGAGAACAATCTACTCAGACAGAAGTGGATGCAACCATTCATGAGTCTAAGGAGGGACAGATAGGTCTAGAAGAACACGTTCAGGCTGCAGAAAACCAAAGTGCAGTAAGTCCTGAGCATGACCAGTTAGGAAAAGAAGAAAAAGTTCAGGTAGAAAAAGAAGAAAAAATCCTGATAAAACACGAACAGGATCAGACTAGGGAAGTAGAACGCGTCCAGGCAGAAAAGGACGTTACAGAAGTAAGCCCTGGACAGGGTCAGGCAGAGAGGGATTCTGAAAATGAAGATAACCAAATTGTGCCACAACTTAATGAAAATAAAAGAGCTCTCGAAGACAGTGACAGTGCAGTGCAAGCAAAAAGGGCCAGAAGAGGTGATAACTGACCAGGTGGTGTGAAAAGTTTAAAGTATCATTTCAAGTCAATTAATGAAGAACCTGAGCAGGTAAACGAAATTTCTAGTCAGTCTGGGACATCTACTGATAAGTCCAAACGAAGAAGTCAGAGAATAAAATTACTGAACAATAAGTTCAAGGGTCCTGAATGGACCTATGTGATTCTTGAAGCACTCAGGATTCTAGATTTAAACGAAGAAAGTGATGAAGAAATAGATGCAGAACAGATTGTCGAAGAAGTGAGATCAACTTGAAATTTTCCCCAAGAATTTAAAATTTGACAAATAATTCGAAGTAAAGAAGAGAAATTTTCTTAGCCTAAAATGGCTGATAATAGAGCTGCTGAAAAACAAAAACGAAATTGTGTACAAAGATGTTGTAGAATATGCATATGTAGTATATTTTAAGTACTCATAATTTGGTTAGAACTAATAGTAGCCATCCCTTATTTTATGGTTACAAAAGAAAGGAATAACACAGAACCGCATGAGAGAGTAGCTAACATTAAAAGAAATAGGTAGCATTAGAAGCACCATATGAGAATAAGATAAAAAGAAGACAAAATAGATTTAGAAGCACCAGATGAGTTAGATGTACACCACACTGTGACAAATAGTGACACTGTTTTAAATGTATTTACAAAGTTATTAGTGCAATAGGTGGACACTTAGGGGCATATTATCAAGGTACGGCGATAAATATCGCAAAGCTCGCTTAGCGCTTACATATTTATCGCCGGCTATCTCTGGAATTTATCGCCCGGTTAGTGCGTTATCAACCACACGGATCGCCGAGGCGATTAAAATTCCAGATATAGTGAGGATATCGCCGTTTTCCTAGATGATAGTGCCTGTGATCTTAGCCACACAATCCACCCCCCATGTTAAGTATGCCTTAGTCAGGAATTTAACAGACGTTAAATTCCTGCGTTAAGGCATACTTAACATGATTTTAAATATCGCTAACCCTCCTTGTCAATATGACGAAGCTGGGTTAGCGATATTTTCCCAAGGGAGTCCTGTCAGGCACGCCTCCTTTGCATCTCATCAGCGATGCGATGGGAGGCATGCTGACAAGGGGCGCTATTGCCAGTAAACTGTCGCTAACAGCTGTTAGCGACAGCTTGCTGATAGGGCGATACAAATATTGCCGCTTTAGCGGCAAAAAGTGCCGCTAAAGCGGCGATATTGCCCTTGATGATATGCCCCTATGGAAGTTAGTGATTGTTATGTGTGAATTAAATTACCTGCATCAGTGGCAGAAGGTGTAACATATCACCATATTCCATTAACCTATGGTATTTCTTGTAGCATTTTAGCAAGTTTGTTTTATAGAACAGGGAAATTACAATATTATTATTCTAATATTGATGTGATTTTTTCTGAGGTTCCTATGCGAAAGAGCATGAACCCAGTTCTTAGTACTAAAGACGCACAATTTATGGGAGAATATTTTCTAACCATGAAAACAATAGATATAGCTGAAGCACACACACACAATTTAACATGTAAATTACACGAAGAAAATATATTTTGGAATTTAGTTGAGCAGAGGAGACAGGACTTCCAAAGAAGGGCTTCTGAACTGAAACCACAGATACCCCAATGGGCTGAGAAAGATGAAATTTATAAAACTGGCAAGACTCATGCTGCTATATCCTTGGACTTTGAAATGAAAGGGAAGAACTGCCTCCATGGATTAAAGACTGAATATAACAATGTATTTATTGGTTCCAGTGAGTGCTAACATCATTTCTTAGTTATTGGGGGATGGGGATTAAAAGGTGGAACAGATCCAGTTTTTCCTGGAGTTTATTACGTGTGTGGCAATGAAGCCTATTTCAGGCTGCCTGATCATTGGTACAGGAGCTGGTATTTTGGAATAGTGTTCCCAAAAGTGTACCGTGTGAAAAGAATCACTGGAAGCAATGAAGACACAAAGGAACTAACATGTATAGGAAGAGCTAGTTTTTCTTAAATAGTAGGTGACATTTTTAGTGCATTGATACCTTCAGTGGGAGCAATTCTGAATTCACAAAAAATTTGTCAGCTATCTACAGTAGTAGATCGGTTATCTACTGACACTGCTGGAGGATTCTTGATGATCAATACAGAAATGGTTGCGATCAGATCTATGGTTTTGCAAAATCAACTTGCTCTTGATATATTATTGACAAAAGAGGGCAGAGTCTGTAAAATGCTGAAGGCACAACATTGTTGCACCTACATGCCTGATAAAAGCGTTGAAATTCGAAGAGATATTAAAAATATCACGAAATTGGAAGAAGATTTGAAACCTCTGAAAGTTGACAATGCATGGAAGAAATTAACAAATAGTATTACTACAATAGGGAGAAGGTTTTCTAACATAGGTAAGAGCATAATAGGTCAAATAATACTACCAATCTTAGGAATAACATTATTAGTCTTAGCAGTAATGATGTGGTTCAAATGCTGCAAGAAAAGAAAAAGGTATGAAGTAAATGAAAAGGGAAAGAAAAGAAAGTATGAGGAAATACAAATTGAAAAAATGAAAGGGAATCTATATAAAAGAATTAAAGGTTTACAGTACAGAAATGAAAAGGAAGGAAATGAAAAGGTTGAAGAGGGAATTGAGATGTGCTAAAGTTGGCATCTGATTTGGTGATGGGAATTTAGTGATGACATACAATGCCATTGGAGAGGGGATTGATGGAGCAAGGATTCGTATAAAAGAGACTTGCTCGGAAGCAATCTTTTCAAATAACTTGTAATACCGTAATATTTGTGTTTGTAAATACTAATAATGCATAAGAAAATTCTTACACTTATGCTTAAGGGAAGCTTGCCTATGTGTCGTACTAACAAGTAACCCGATTAAATGGCTGCTAACGTGGGAATTCTCACTGCGCATGCGTCAACTACATCTACGTAGTAATGACGTACCTATGCTTTGGGGAGAAATCTTGGCAACTGTGCAATCGCTTCGAAAATGGCCGCTTGGAACTCACATGTTAATGCGCATGCTTAAGCTGAAACTAAAACCTGCAAATTTAATAAAATGCTAATGGAAAGAATTATATAAGTAAAGGGGGTTAGAGTAGAGATACAAGGGGGCAGATTTATGACGACTGGCGCATCCCTGCATATCAGCAGGGATGCGCCAGTTATTATGCGCCACAGCTGCGCCACCATGGATGCGCCGCATTTATAATGCGGCGCACCATGGGGCAAAAACGGCACAGATGCGTGACGCATCTGTGCCGAAAAGTGGCGCATTGCTGGAGTTGCGTCGCAAGCGCGACGCAGCTCCAGCAATGATCTGGGGGGCCCTATCTGTACAATGCTGCGTCAATCCTTACGCCTGCTTCAAGCAGGCGCAGGGTTTTGACGCAGCATGGGCCTAAAAGTGACTGAGTGAAATCTTGTAGATTTCACTCAGCCACTTTTAGGAGGCGTTCCTGCGCCGGAACGCCCCCACCTGCCCTGGAACGCCTACATGTGGCGCAGGGCTTTACAACGTGACGTATCTGGGAGATGCGTCACGTTTGTAAATGCCCCGCACCATGGCGCAGGATTTGCGCCGCTGCTGCGTCACAAAAGTGACGCAACGGCGGCGCAAAAGTGCCGCAAGTGCAACATAAATCTGCCCCATGGTATACAGTGAAATCATTTTATTTTGAATTTAATATGTCTCTTTCTGAGTTCTTTATTAGTTTGTATTTCGGGCCACAAAGGATGACAGACGTCGATCCCCCCTTGTCTTCTGCACATGCTTATTTGCAACCTGCCAGGAACCATGACGAAAAGAATTGAAACTCATCCAAGGCCGCGACCTCTGTTTGACCTGGGAACAGAATCATCCTCATGTCCGATGAATGGAGATGTTATTAAATTGTATATTTTCGATTGATAAAAATGTGAACTCAGCTGGGAAATAAAGCATGGGAAAGTAAAATTAAGGGGTGGGAACATTGAACAATGATCTTAAGGAAAAATATTAAACTTAGCATGGTGTGATGATCATCTCCCCTTTTCCTGACCAATCAGAGTTAGGAGTTTCATAAACTTGAAACATTTAGGGGTGGTATATGCCATTAGAAAGGTATATTTAAGGTAGTGTAGGGGCATATCAACAAGCCGGGGATACAAAATTATCGCCGCTTTTGCGGCCGTTTTCGGCCGAAAAGCGGCGATAATTTTATCACCTAATTAGCAAGGCCCTGCTAACACGTGAAACCTTGCTTTAGCGCACGAAATCCTAACGCCCAGCTTTGCATCTCTAATGAGATGCAAAGTGGGCGTTCCTGACCTAACATGACAGGAGAAATGTCGCTAAGCGACATTTCTCCTATCATCACGCCCCACGCTATGAAGCATAGCGGCAAGAAAAGTAGCGATAACCCCTGTTATCGCTACTTTCCTTACTCCTGCTTCAGGACTGACTTAGCCATGATATCCTATGGAAGGTGGATATCATGGCTAAGTTTGTGGGGCCCTTTTAACAAGCTAACGCCACATTTCATGAGATTATCGCTTGGTTTCCAGCGATAATCTCACGTTAGGCAGTTAGCACTAGGATTTTTATCGCTTTTGAGATAAGCGTTGCTAATAGCACGCTATCCCAGCGATAAAAATCCACGCTAGCCGGCGATAATTATCCTAGCGCTAAGTGCGCTTAGCGATAATTAGCGCCGGTTGTTGCTGATATGCCCCTTAGTTAGTTCAGTACCCACAGCGAGACGGAGAATGCTGAGAGGCCGAGATGCTGTCCGATAATTAAGAGAATACTGAAGAAGATCCATTTCCAGACTTAGAACTTTTGAGCCAATTAATTAGAAGAACATCACGGAGGAATCGAGGAGGCACATAATAGAAGAAGATCGCGGCAGAATAGAGGAGGAAGATAGTGTCAGAGAGGGGTGCGACGCAGACGTCGTATCAAGAAGAGGTAATCTATCCTGTCCTGAATCCTGTCCTGAGCCTTTGTCACCTGATCTGTCCCAGGGGACCCTTTCCAATTCTTTGGCCAAGGGGTTGGTTTCCACACCATTCTAGGTAACTATAATTCTGTGTAGTATGTCATTGTACTGCTCTCTCTGTTTCCTCCCTATTCAGGTTCTATCATTGTAATAACTTGTGTAACGATTATTCTAATCAAATTTTATTCCCTTTGAAAAAATGGTGTTCTGACTGTATTTTGGTTTTTCGCTCACACAAATTTGCAAGATAAAAATTTAAAACTCTCCAGAGTTTATTTAAAAAGGTTATTCTTTGTAATTTTCATCTAATTAGTTAACTAAAAGGTCCACTGACCAGAGGAAAATACATTGGATCAAGAGGTTTGGTAAGTAATAGTTAGATAGATTCATCTTACAGGTATTAGCACAATAAATTGACCCCAGTGGTATCTACTAGCCTATACGAATGAGTGTGTGTTTATGGGCCCAAGTGAATATATGGTAGTTGAGTACCTGAGGTTGGTAACCCACTGGATCTCATCCGAGCCCACTAGGCTGAGTCAAAGTGGGCCAATGGTGTCAGCATGGTCCCCAAGCCCTCAAGAGACAGAGTCAACTTTGGGGGTCTCCAGAAGAAGACCACCGATGTCATGACGTCCCCTAGCATCACAAGACCCATTGCTATTTTCAACTCGACTGGCCTTCCAGTCAAAACCTGCAGCCCTTTTCACGAGGACCGAATTCCATGGACCTCCATTGGGCACCCGATGCTGTATTTCACAACTGCTCACATCCGCCCTTGTTCCACTTAAGGTGATCTGCTGCTGCTGCCTTGGACCTTGCCTGATACTCACCTAGGTCCAGGAGATTGGTCCAAAAAGTCTTCTGTACTTCAATTCCAATCTTGTTTTTCCTCCCATAGGATACCATTGTAGCTGCTGAAAAATGCAGTGTCAACTTTTTGGAATGCACAGTATTTCCCTTGCAGAACATACTTAACTATTCATATTGATTCTGGTTCCTAAACATGTATAAAGATGCATGTTATTTTTATACATTGGTGTGGATGTCCTTATTGAGTCATGTGCATAATTTATTGACTATTGTATGTATTTGCAGATGTCTAACACTCCTCTCTGATAAGTCTAAGGCTGCTTGACCACACTACCCCCTAGAAGAGCACCTTGGGAATTCTAGAGCATGTCCCTGTTCACTCATAAGGGACCCCTGGACTCTTTGCACAATATAATTCATTTTGGCATATCATATAAAGAGCCAGCTTCCTACATCTATGGATAGGTCAGTTTGCAAAAAGAAATATTCAGACTCTAGCAATCCGACCTACCTCATAACTATTAATGAGGTAGGTCGCAAATTGTGACTCACTCTAGTTGGAGGCAATCACATATGTAGTGGCTTGAAAGTATCAGCAGACTACCATGTCTGTGCTTTCCTCGCAATGTAGATTATTTTTTTAGTTCAGTCTATTTTCCTTAATGTAATCGGTGCTGCTTTTTTAAAGAAAAATCTGTTTTTCTTTTAATGTTTGTTTAAGAATTGGGAGTTGTCCTTTCAACCAGTGCCTATTTCCAAACCATGGGACATATGTACAAGGGAAGTGGCATAGCGTGTCGTTAGCCTCTTTGACTTAACGACATGCTCCGCCACTTCTGAAATGCAGGACTGCACCATGTTTACAAGAGTATGATGCAGCCCTGTTTTTCCCCCTGCGCTGGTGCTAAATTTAGCAGCTTAGCGCCAATGCAGGCACCCTTGCACCATAGTGCAAGGGTGTTTGCGTACAGAGGAAGATTGTTTATCTCCAGGAAGGTCCCCCTTCCTGCACTTAAACAATCTTAAAATGCTGTTTTGTAACTTTTCCTGCTTCCTGTACAAAAACAGTCAATGGCCTTTTGCTGTTTTCAGGAGTGCTGCACAACACAACACACATGAAAACATCAAAAACGAGGAGAAATGAAACATTTCGCCTCGCTTTGCCAGGTTAAGACCAGGTTTTCCTGGTCTTAATTCTAGTGCTGCCTCCTATGTACGCCTCCCTTGTAAATAGAAGGCAGCGTCAGAATCAATGGGTGTTGCGGTGGAACGCCCACCCCAACACCCAATGCCCTCCCCTTTTACGCTAAGCTTAGAGTTAAAGGGGGCCTTATTTATAAGAGAGCGTTAAGCCACATTAAGTGGCTTAACGCTGCCTTGTAAATAAGGCGACGACCCAATCTCCACAAGAACGTTGCAAAAAGTGACGATCCCGTAGCGATAGGGGCTTGTACATATGCTTCCATGTTTGTATTTTTAAGATCCAAAAAGGCAAATGGGTCCCATGGTGACCCCTTTTCTTTTGTGAATGCACTAAACACCAACTCTGGAGTTGATAATATTTCACGGTTACAAAATATTAATACATCACAACATTTTTAAATTTTGTTTATTTTTTTATTTTTGTATAGCACAAACTTAACCCGAAGGTATCAGAGCTTGTTACAGAGTTGGCATAGCAGCATATACATGAGTTACATTTATAGTAAATATAAATACAAAGTGATAGTGTATAAACTGAGTATATGTCAGACGTCCAGATATGTTAATAATACAGGTTTGAGGTATGTAAAGCATATACGTGTAAAGTGCTTTACAGCAGCAGGTGCACAAATTACAGGTGGAGTAAATACAATTATATATAATGACAATATATAAAGAAACATTTGTGATATAGAAGTATACTAATAGACTATAATTGAGGTAGAAATGGAATATATAAATAAGACAGCATTTGGGGCAGTTGCAGCCTCAGGGGCTTCTTTACAAGTCCCTTGTGCCGCCGGCGCATTACTTTTTGTGACGCACTGGCGTTGCATTTTGCTGCCCTATATTTACAAAGATAGGAAAAGCCACCCTTCCTGGCTTTTCCTGTCCCTGTAAATAGGGCACCTTTACACACAGCACTTTCTGTGAAAGGGGCGTTCCATGGGTGTTGCTGTGGGTGTTCCCACGCAACACCTATGGAACCTGACACATTTCCAGATTCACGAGAAATTGTAAACCTGGAAATGAGTCTGAATGCTATGCCTCCCCAGGGAGGTGTAGGGAGACGCAACGAGGAGAAATGTATTAATTTCTCCTCTTTTCTTTCCTCTTTCTGCAGCACACATAAAACGAGAAAATCACCTCTCTGGTGATTGTTTATGTGCATGAAGGTGTACCTTCCTGCACATAAACAAACATCCTCAGTGACGCGGCCATCCCTACTCCATGGTGCAAGGGTGCCTGGGTCGGCGCATGGCAGCAAATTGTGCACCAGCGTAGGGAAGAACAAAGGGATCCGTCATATCCTTGTAGATATGATGCATCCCTGTGCTTTGAAAGTGCAGCAGCGTGGCATAGCCAAAGGGCTTGCGGTGGCACGCTGCAGCACTTTCTTGTAAATGAGGCTCTGAATATTTATAGCACTTTACAGAGTTAGCACATCAGTAGGTGCACGAGATACATGTGGGGTGAATACAAAATTTAAAAACAGTATATAAAGGAAATTTGCAACAGACAGTGAAATTGATGGATGACATACTTTCAGAGGTATCTAAAAACGGTGTTGTGCCAGTGCGGAGAGTAGAGGCTCAGTTTTCCCTATTGTATTGATGTCCAAAGTTATTCATAGAGTGTGGGGTGAGAGCAAACAAACCAGTCGGATGGTTTAGGGTGGACAGTTTATATATTTTTTGTAGAGAAGAAGTTTCAGTTTCCTCCTGAATTGTGGGAATTAATGATTGTCACGTAAATACTGAGGCAGCGAGTTCCAGATTCTGGTCGCATTACTGGAGAAGGAGCTGGTGCGAGATTTCTCTTTCTTAAATTTTGGTGGAATCAAGAAAAGGCTGTGAGAACTTTGGAGAGGCCTCATTTGACTGGCTGTAAAAAAAGTATTTATGAGGTAGACTGGTTTTCCCGTGTAGAAAGCTTTGTGGGTCATGTAAGCAGTTTTGAATAAATCTCTCGCCTCGATTGGTAGCCAGTTGAGTTTCCTGAGAGTGGGAGGGATGTGGTCGAAATGTCTCTCCCATGAAAGTAGTCTAGCCGCTTTATGAATTGTGGCTTTCAAAGGGGCTGGGTGTGTTTTTATAGCGTCCATAATGATTGCGTTACTGTAGTCTTACTTGGGGAGGACTAAGGATTGCACCACAGTCTTTAGGTCTTCGATGGGAAGAAGGTTTTGACTTTTTTAAGGTGTTTCAACGTGTTTTAGGCACATTTAGCAGAGGCACGAATATGTTCTTTCATGTCCCACTGACTGTTCAGTGTAATCTCTAGAGATTTAACAGAGTTGGAGATGGATAAATTGAATTTTAAAGCAGTGAGGTTGTCAAGCCAGATGTCCATTGGGTTGGATACAAAAGAGTTCAGTTTTGTTTCGGTTGAGCTTACGATGGTTGCGGGACAGCCAGGACTGAACTGTGGAGAGAGTGCTATTTAAGTACTGGATGTCGGTAACTGATGAGATTTTTACGTAAAGTTGGATGTCATCTGCATAGAGGTGGTAGGCAATTCCGGCTAGTTTCAGGATCATTACAAGGGGTTCTGTATAGAAGATGAAAAGGGCAGGAGACAGGATTGACCCTTGAGGGACTCCTTGTGAGATTGGCATTACTTTTGAGGTCGAGTTGTTTAGTTTGATTAGCTGTGAGCATTATTTCAGGAAGGATGCAAACCATTGAAGGACAGTTCCGTTGATGTCTTCACACTGTGAGAGGGTGTTTAGGAGGATGTCGTGGTTGACAATGTCAAGAGGTTGAGGAGAACTAGGATGCAGGCCTGGTCATCATCCATAGAGCTGTGTAGGTTGTCTAAGATGCTCAGCATTGCAGTCTCTGTTGATAGGAATGAGCTGATGAATTTGGTCCATACTGGAGAGATGATGTGACAGCAATGTTTTACCTGCGCCACAAGGAAGGAGTCATAGATGTGCGTTGTTTTGGTTTCATGCTAGCAAGTAATTTGAGGACTTCTTCTTCAGGATATGGTTACATTTCATCCAGGTTGCAGCATTTTTCAATTGCAGAGGGTTGAGGATGGAGTACTGTGTTACTGAGAGTGGGGAACATCCATCGTTGGGGGGAAAGGTTTTGTGAGGACCCTTTTCGCACAGTGGTGTATCCTTGGTGCATGGTGTGGAGGTGGATGGTTTAAGAGAGAGTTAAATGTTAGTTATTTTTTCAGAGAATAATGCTGCAAATTCTTCGCAGCACTTGGTAGAGTCATTGATTGATTGATGGGGGAAGAGGAGGTTTGCTGTTTGATTATGTTCAGGAGGTCTTTGGGTCTGGTCCTAGACCAGTTCAGTTGTTCATGGGGAAAAAGGAGGCTTTTTCTCTGCAGATGTGTTTTTCATATTTTATTTGTTCAGCCTGGAGGATTGAGAGAATGGTTAAAGAAGGCTGCTGCCTCCAATTTCTTTCAGCCAGTCAGAGGTGTCTCCTCTCATTGTTAAGTTATTTATTGAACCAGGATCTGAAGGGGATGGTTCTTGATTTCTCGAGTTTCTGAGGGGCAACTTAATCAACAAGTTCTGCTATTTTTGTGTTGTAGTGTTTGGTAAGGTCATCGTCAGAAGAGAGATTGGGTGGAGGTATGATTTGGGAACTGATTAATTCTTGCTAACTCAGCCTGGGGATATGGTGTATGTTCCTCACCCAGTGCTTGGGCCGGGTTGGCTTGGGGGTGTGCCTTTGGTTGGGTGGTGTTGAGACTGAAGAGGATCAGATGATGATCAGTCCAGTCGGATGGTAGCATAGAGTGGAGGTATAGGATGTTATGTTTTGAGATGATTGCGTCAAGGATCGAAATCTTGATATGCGTTTGTTTATTGCAGTGTTGGGTGAGAACATTAGCTTCCAAGAGAGTGGATAGGGCTAGCGCTGTAGGATTTTCAGTATTATTTAAGTGCAAATGTAGGTTTCCTGGTATAATATCTGTGCTACCTTTTAGGGGGCTTTGCAATATTAGGCCAGTTAATTCTTGGATGAATTGTGGGTTGTTACCTGGAGGGTGGTAGATGACGTGAAGTTTAATAAGGTTGTGCCCTTAGCGGAGAATTGAGCTCCTAAGTATTCAAAGGTAGGGTATTTCTATTTGGAAGGGACGCCTACAACATGCCACTTAAAAATTGCGAATCAACCTCCATTAGCAATGTCATTTTTAAAGTTGTTAACAGTTTACCAATTCCTAAAATACCTCTATTACATCCTACAAAGAATTTTTTATTCACAAACACCTAATCAGCATGTTCTATACCATTAAAATGCTTAGTACATCTGGCCACAGGTTCTTTAGTGCTTTCTTGAAGAGGTCATGAGAAACAATTGTTCTGATAGCTGGTGAGAGAAGATAGAGTTCCACAACGTCGGAGTTATTCCAGAGAAGAATTGTTTCAGTGTCTTTTCTTTCATGAAACATGAAAACTATGAGAAGAGATTGCCTTGACTTAAGATAGTGCTTGTTCACCCGAGATTATCAATTTTTGTGCAAGATAGCCAGACGGCTGCAGAAACACAGGTTTATGTGCAATGCTGCCCGGTTTTTAGATATTTCGGGGCATATTAACAAAGGCTGGCGATGTAATTATCGCCGCTTTAGCGTCTATTTTTGGGCGAAAAGCGGCGATAATCATATTGCATTATTTACAAGGACACTCTATCGCGTGTTTTCTTGATTCAGCTCCTGTTTAGTTCACGTCTCGCTTTGCATCTCTAATGAGATGCAAAGTAGGCGTTCCCTGCAAAAACTAAGGGAAAATGATGTCTAACTGCTCTACTCCATATTTACAATACGGCCCAGGACACCCATAGCGATGTAAAATACAGCGTTAACCGCTGTTATCGCCGGTATTTTAAGTCTGCTATTTTCATGACTATCCTATCTATGGCATGGGAGATAGATTTCAGTGGCTGAATCCACATCTCCCTATCATCAAGGTTTCTTCTATCGCTGTGGGAATATCGCTGGTTTAACAGCGATATTCCCACATAAAACCACTTTTGATGTCAAATTTATCGACCTGGAGTAACGCTTTGTTAATAACGCGTTATCCGGGCAATAAATTACAGTGATAGGTGGCGATAAATATAAAAGCGCTAAGCGTGCTTTGCGATATTTATCGCCGTCTGTTGCTGATATGCCCCTTCTTGCTTTTATAGAGAGACACTGCATACAGATCTGAATAGGTAAGATGTGGTCAATCTTCTTTGCTTCTGTGGCCAGCCTGTTAGCAACATGTAGAATGCCTGGAGGGAAAATTGGTGCATTTTGGGAATTCCTGTGAGGGGGATAGTGCTGTAATCATATTTGGAAAGAACAAGGGTTTAAATAACTGGTTTAAGTTTAGTTCAGGGATAAAAGGGTTGATACCATGTAGACTTTGAGGTTGCAGTTGAGCTCTTCTTGCCTTAGTGACCATGGGGCAAATTTACAAGGGCATTGCGCCACTGGAACATCACTTTTTTTACGTTCATGTGGTGCAATGCCCTGCTCAATATTTACAAAGCTTAACACCGCTTTGTAAATATCATCCCTTTTCACACAGGTATCTGCTTGAAAGGGGCGTGCAATGGATGTTGCTGTGGGTGTTCTACCACAACACCCATTGATTTTTGACACTGTGCCAGATTTACAAGGATCTGTAAATCTGAGGCAGCGCCAAAAACTATTGCCACTGAATAGGAGGCATTAGATTGGCACAACAAGGAGACATACTTTTATTTTTTTTGTTTATGCTTTTTCTATGTATGTTTAATTCTGCAGCACACATAGAAAGAGCAAATCACATTTAACCCCTTCGACGCGCATGACGGAGCGGTTCCGTCATGCACGTCGGTTGCGCTGTGCGCATGACGGAACCGCTCCGTCATGGCCCCGCCCGCGCACAGAACCTTCAGCGCGGCGCGGAAATCCGCGCCGCGCTGAAGGGGTTAAAAGATGTTTATGTGCAGGAAGGTGTTCCTTCCTGCACATAAACAATCATCCCTGCAACACAGACACCCTTGCACTATAAGGGTGCCTGTGTTGCAGGGATGATTCCCTGCAATGCAGGCAACCTTCCACCATGGTGCAAGGGTTCCTTGCTTTGCAGGAAATCATCCCTGCAACTCAGGCACCCATTGACCATAGTGCAAGAATGTCTGTGTTGGCGTTAGGCAGCTTTTTTTGCGCCAGCACGAGGGAAGACACAGGGGTGCACTGTATTCTTGCACGTATAGCTCATCCGTGCATTTTTAAATGACGCAGTGAGCCACTGCTAAATTGCGTGTAGCTTTCCTTGTAAATAATCCCCCATGTTTGCTTGCAAGCTAAGGTTTTTTTCACTATGGATCCCAGGGATTTGCAGGCACCATGGTCACAGAGTTCCAATTCAAACTTGAGACTAATTCTACCAAGTGAGAACCGGAGTCAGGTTTTTTGTGTGGATAAGAGGAGGAACTGAGTCCTCAGTGGGATGTACTTTTAAGTGATTTTAGGGCATTTACTTTTGGATGGACTCGAAACATTCGGTCAAAGATTCTACATTCATTGATCTTTTCAAGCTCACTTCTATCCTAACATGTCAGCATGCAGTTGTTTACTACCAATAAGACATCCACAATGACCTCTCCATGTACCTTCATCCTGAACAACAGTACCAAATTTAATTCCAACACTAACACACTCACAAACCTGTCACACTCCACCTGTATCTTCACTTGCAGTGTTCATATAGATATTACTTTACATATGTAGACCATTTATAATCCACATTTATCCTGCTTTGCAAAAAACAACATTGCCTTCTCATGCTGAGGTATAGATAGAGCACCAACAATGCCCATCTGTGGGAAACTAAAGTGTTGAGTTATCTTGAGAAAGGCAGCATTTTTTATGTGAGTGGTGGCTGAGCACAACCAAAATGACTGGGTTCCAATTAGACATAAAGACTTCTGTGTGAAATGCTTGGCTTGTCATTAGTTGTTCAGCATATGCAGCAAAGCCTGCAATAGAGAAAATGTTATGTGGCATTGTACTATAAAGTAGTTAAATTTATGCAGAGCCTCATACCCCTGACCAGGCACTAAACGCATCAACAGATGGGAAGCACACTACACTGGGGTGGAGGGCTTGTCTTGAAGAATGCTGAGTTTTATTTTACTTTAAGTTGCAGTGTTGATACAAATAATGATGGAAAGAGAAATGAAAGATGGAAAACAGGCATTTTATGATAGTTTGACTTGTTTGAATAGGCCTCCATGGAATCCATAAAACTTGTAATAATTCCAAAGTGACAGGCAAGCAACTGTTAGTTATATGCTGCAGACAGCAACCATTGTCAGTGATTTTGAGAGTCCGTCCAGGAGTGACCAGTAGTAACTAAAAGGCATACAATGTAGGCATATAGACTACCCAAAAGTGTGAGAAGAGTGATCCATGCAGAAAAAAAACCCTCACAGATTTACTAAGGGCTTGTGTTGCTCTTACAATACGCGAGGTGGTACATGGCAACACAAGCCCTTAAGTCACGTAAAGGACCTCAAGACCTGGATGTTCAATCAATAGTTACATACAGCATGATCCAGCAGCATAATCCCACAGTGCCTCGAGACCCTCACGGGTGAAGCAGCCACACTTTACAAATCTTTATTGACTGATTGATTGATGTACTAAGGCATACAAAGTCAGCATGCGTGATTCTGCATGGCTTAGTAAATCTAGAATAACTTAAGGCAGTGCAAGTCGCTGCCTTTAATTTCTCGGTGTTGGGAAGGCGCTTCATGGGTGGAGTGTGGTCTTTCCCATGCAGTCACCCGTGGGTTTTGGCCCGTTCTCAGATTTCCTAAGAATAGTAAACCTAGAAATGCATCCAAATGGCATGCCTTACCAACTTAGGCATAATGAGGAGAAATATGTTTATTTCTACTCGTTATTTCCTCTTTCTAAGTGTGTTGCATTCTTCCGTACACATATATAGAAGAAAATTCCTCTAAGGATTGTTTTTTGTGCAGGAGGGTGTCCATTCTTGTGCAAAAACAATCCTGCCTGTAACTCAGGCACCCTTGCCCCATGGTGCAAGGGTGTCTGTGTTGGCGCTAGGTAGTACGCCAGCACAGGAAGACAGCAGGAATGTGTCATATCTTAGTAGATTTGGCACATTCCTATTTTCTCCCTGTCACACAGTACAGCAAGTTGTCTTACTGCGTTGCATGGCTTATTAGTAAATCTGGTCCCTGATGCATGAAATAAAACTGAGAATCATGGAAATGTCCTATCAGCTCCACAGAGGAGCAGCGCATGGCATAGTCTGGTTACAGTCAGCCTAAAACTTTATAGGGTTTAACATACTCTAAATCAGGGTGCATGATATAAAAAAGCAGAACATGTGTTTTGTTGACTTTACATGTCCTGACAGTAAAAACCTCACATTGTTGTTTTTATTGTAGTAAGGCCAGTAGCCCTATTGGCTAGTATGGAGCTACATGCTGACAGATCAGCAGTGCTAGCTTCCAGATGAGACTACTAAATCTGATACTTCAAGGTATAAAAAGATTCTCTGCGTTAAACCCAACGTGTTGCCCAAGTCGTATGTAATGTAACTACTTTATAAATGGCATCTTTTGAAAGTTGCTACTTTGTTGTCCATGTATTCCAGTAGCCGGTTTCTGGTGCAAAAAGCTGCTGTCCTGAGGAGTGGTGAGAATGACTCTCAGGAAGAGGAATAAAGGACCTGCTTAGGGAAGAGGTTTGGCCTCCTCCTGGCAGGATGGCCGGAATGTGTGTGAGCCCAGGCGGCGAGTTTAAAAGGGGAAGCTGTCTTTGAAAGGCAAATGCTAGTCACACTAGGAAAGGGCTGCTCTTTTGTTTAAGCAGACAGGCTGGCATTTCAGGCAGAGACAGAAAACCTGTAGTCAAACTGATTTTTCGAGGGGAGTGTAACCCCATGGTAGACATACCTATGGGTTGGGCAAGGGAGCTTCACATACCAAGAGAAGGGTCTTGCTGTGTTTGAAGTAGACAGAATAGTGCACTCCGGGATAACTAGATGCCACCAATTGGCAAACTAGCCAATGGTTTACCAGAGCTTGAGTACGTAGTCATCACGGCCTGGTAATCCATTAGTTAGTTAGTCGCCTCGGCTCATAGTGGATGGAAAAGTGGCACCCTGTGCACCCAGACGTCAGATCACTACCGGCCTGGAAAGAAGACTGAAGAAGGTCTGGTCTGCTGCTCCTTGGACCCAGAAAAGAGAGGCTGCACCAAAGTCTGGGCTGAGCCAGTTGGACCTGAGGACTGGCAAATAGAGGACTGTAACTGTGGTGCCTCACTTGTGGAAAAGCTGCCCACCTGTGCCAGACAGAAGAAGAGACTCCAAGAGTCAGTTGGTTGACTCTCTGATACAGCCACAGAACCGTAAAAACTGAAAGGCCTGAACCTTTGTGAGCCCACCTCTTAAAACCCTGACCACTGTTGGACGCCGAGCTGTAGTTTGAGAGACTGGGGGGCATATTATCAAGGACGGCATTAAAATTATCGCCGCTTTAGCGGCAGAAATCTGCCGCTAAAGCGGCGATAATGGGCTTGATAATATGCCGCAGAGAATTCCAATAGAAGCCCATGTTCACACCAGAACATGGGCTTCTATTGGAATTCTCTGCGGCATATTATTAAGCCCATTATCGCCGCTTTTAAAGCGGCGATAATTTTAACGCCGTCCTTGATAATATGTCCCCAAGTCCTGACCCTCGCAAGGTGCCCCCGAGTTTGCTGGACCTGGGAATGCCATCAGAGTGTCCACTTGTCACCCTGCAAGAAAGTTATTGCCAGTTAAATGAAACTGCTGGGTTTGCCGTAACTGGAGACCAGTTCACCAGTGGCAACCTAATGTGCTGGACTTCACCCGTACCCCATCTGGGATCAACCCCTAAGGCCAAAGATCCCCCTTCAAGCTTGAGGACCATGGGTCAGCCACAGGAAAGTCCACTGCACCAACCCAGCAACTTTAGCATCTTCAGCATCCTTCAGCATCATGTATCCTTTGCATCATGATCACTTCCATTGATTTCCATAGCAGTCCTGCCTAAGGATTCAAAACTGACTGGAGATTGCTAAAAGGGACAAGTAAGTGTCCCTTGGGAACTGTTTGGTACTTCTGACTGGTCCTCTATAAGAGTTGGCCCTCCCAATATTGCCTAGAAGTCTGTGTGCAACTTTCTTGCCGTGGCTAACTCAAACCACTATTTCAATTGATTAAAATGATTTATTGCATTGAGTGAAAAAGCAGTGATTTATTGTTTCTTTCAAATATCATATCTCTCAAACCCGCTGGTAGATTTTTGTTGTCCAGGTGTCTATTTTTATAAACTGGTGTTCAATTTTTATCATGTCATGTTTTCTCGTTGTTAACCATTTTTGTACTTCTTAATGCTTTATACACTTGTTACTTTGATAAAGCTGGACTGCTCTGTGCCACAACTACTCAGGACTTTGCTAGGGTTATACAAACCAACCTACCTGGACCCGATATGGAATTGTGACATATTACATGGTGAGGCTGCACACCACACAAAACAATAATCCACATTCTCATAGTAGTACAAATGAAAATTATTGTAGAGAAGTAATTCATCATCCCAGATTGCGGTTATTCTAGTGCTTGACCTCTCTGAAGAAGAAGCGATCTGCTTAATTTTGGGCAGGTTTGATTGCAAATAACAATAGATTTATTATGTTTGACACTCTTATAGGCATGTATATGCTTGGTAGGGGGGATCTTGGGCAGATGGAGTTAGGAGATGTTTTCTATTTATGCAGGTATATGTTCTAAATGACCCTGAGACACGGATTCCATTGTATTGCATGTTTCTTAATATACGCTGAAGCCTTGTAAAAGAAACTTGAAGGGAAATAGATCTACTAAAGCCTGTCTGTGGTTGTGCCTATAACCTCTGTGAAGTGGCCAACAACTACAAGTAGACAGTAAGTAGATTCACAACAAGCTCTTCTTTATTAAACGCCTAAGCCATAACCGTCGAAGCAACTGCCTACGCTCCCCATTCCAACCTTTATAACATTGTACCAAGGCAGTGCTTAATTTGAGCTGGTGGTTTCTGATGCTCGGCACCGGCACTTAGTGATCAACACCAGTGCTTATGACAGTCTGTCATAAAGTGGCACTATCTGGCTAATTTAGAGTTGACCACAACAACAGTTAAATGTTGATTCAATAGACATTAAAAATAACTATTACCTGCCACCCGTGTCATTCTTATTGCTTTGGGGACCTGGAACAGTCCGAATTGTCTCACTTATAGGAGTGTATTTGTATTGTTACTTTAATTGGCACCATGGCAGGGGCAATGTGTGGTGCAAGCTGCAGTGGCCTCCTGATGAGAGCCTTGGCACTTATTTTTGCACAAATTAAGCACTGTACCAAGGGTTCCAAACTAGAACCTAATGATGCAAGGATCACTGCATCATAGAGACAGAGACACTACACTTATCCCTCATTAATAACATTGAAACACCCACAGAAACTTGTACATCACCAGCTTTCTTTGCTAATTCAAAATATATTTCCTTCTTTTCCTGTAAACATAAGTCATGATTTCTCCAATCACTGATGCCATTACATTTTACACATATTCCCCACGGGGGCGGCTCCTCTGCTAAGGCGGAGGAGCGTCGCCTCACTGCTTTTTAGCAGTGATATAAAGGAAAAATAAAATGTTAATAACTCAATGCTATTAGCATTTTATTTTGTCCTGCTGCTGCAGCTTTGCAGGGCGGGGCGGAGCTGCTCTGACAGGAGCAGGGGGAGTGGTGAAGACACTTTGTAAGTGCATATGAATGGTTGGCCGGCCGTCTTGGGCCGGCCAAACATTCATGCGCATTTTGCATTTTCTCCACCCAGGCTGTATTGCAGCCTCGGTGGAGAACATGCCCAGGCTCTCACTGCCTGTCTGAGCACCGAATCACTGCATTGCAGCATGGTGATTGGCTATGGGGAGCGTGAGTGTGCTTCTTGTTCTGGCCTGGAGCTAGGGACTACGGAGGAGAGATGCAGAGAAGAAGCAGCAAGAAGGTATGTTTTTTTTATTTTTGTTTTTACATCCGCTTCCCCGTGTCCCCACCCTCCAGCTCCCCCACCCCTGATCCGTACCAGCCGCCACTGTTCCCCAATTTATCCGAGCTTGGACACAGCACAGTATTTAAACAGCTCAAAAGGAGTTTTCCAAGTTGTGGAATGGGCAGTCATGCAATAGGCAGTAATTCCCTGTTGTAATTTGTTTCCAATCTAGAGTATTAACTATAGCTAATTGAATACAATCTTTAAAATTCAATTCAAATCGGATTTGTAAAGCACAGCTTATCACCCCGGGGGGTATCCAGGTGCTGGGGAAGGGCAGGTCAGTCGAACAGCCAGGACTTGAGTGCTCTTCTGAAATCTGTGAGGTGGTGGACGTCCGGAGGTGGAGGGGCAAGTCGTTCCAGGAATGTGAAGGACATCTAACATGGGCTTCAATTGGAATTCCATAGAGCATATTATCAAGCCCATTATCGCCGATTTAGCGGCAGTTTTCTGCCGCTAAAGCGGTGATAATTTTATCGCCTGGCTTGATAATATGCCCCAAAGTTTGTTCACCAGGTACAAAAGCTTGTAATCAGGGAGCATATATTAGCTCTGATTTCAAGTTGTCAAATTCATCCTGACAACCCTTATCCCACAAGAATTCAACCTTATTTCCCAGAAGGGTCCTCAGATGAACTGATGTGTCAGCATAGTTGTTAATAAACATAGCATAATACTCCACCATGCACAAGAATGCACAAGAATGAAAATTACTCTTCTTTAGAACATGGCTCTTTCAGATTGACTATGGTTTCCATCAAATCCACCTTGGTAGCCACCCTATCACCAGAGAGATTGTGACCCAAGAAATCTACCTCTCCAACTCCAAACTTACATTTACTCTTCTTCAATGTTAACCCAGCATCCATTCACTAAACCAAACTCACACAAGCATCATGTTCCTCTATGGTATCACCAAATATCAAAACATTATCTTGGTAACATCTTACGCCCTTCAACCCTTTCAACACCTTGGTCATAACACTTTGAGAAGCAGAAGCCACAGAAACAATTCCAAAAGGCAACCTGTATGCCCAAATGTGTGCAATTAAATCAGTGTGGGCCTCATTCATGAGTTTTTTCCGTAGGTCACGAATGAGATGTATCTATCAGATATGGTGCATTCCTGTCCTTTTCCCCTGCGGTGGAGCACAATGGGCTGCCGCGCACCAATGCCTGGTGCCTGCGTTGCGGGGATGATTATTTTTGTGCAGGAAGGAAAAACCTTCTTGCACAAAAACAATCACAAGAGGCTTTTTCCTCTTTCAATGTATGCAGCACACATAGAAAAAAGAATAACTAGGAGAAATAAAGATATTTCTCCTCGTTGTGTTTCCATTACGCCTCCCCTGGGGAAGCATATGTTTTTGGCGCTTCCTCAGAGTTACGATTTCTCATAACTCTGGGGCAGTGTCAAAAAGCCATGAATGTTGCTGGGAACGTTCCCAGTAACACCCATGGCACACCCCTTTAACACAGAAAACTGTGTTAAAGGGAACGATATTTACAAGGCAGCATTAAGCCAAAAAAAGTGGCTTAGTGCTGCCTGAGCCATTGGAGCTTCTCAAAAAGTGACGCAAGTTCCTGTGAGGGCGCATCCAATTCCACTTGGTAGTATACTGCAGTCAAATCAAGGGACTCAAAAAAAATTCACATGCCAAAGTAGCCATCAGCTCATCAATATTGGGCAGTGGGAACCTATCCAATCAATAAATCAATCAATCAATCAAAACATTTGTAGAGCACGCTACTCACCTGTGAGAGTCTCAAGGCGCTAGGGGGGGTGGGGCAAGCAGCTACTGGTCAAACAGCCAGGTCTTGAGAAGTCTCCTGAAGGTCAGCAGGTCCTGGGTCTGATGCAGGTGGGCGGGAAAGGTGTTCCATGCCTTGGTGGCGAGGTGGGAGAATGATCTGCCGCCGTGGTCATTCGGCGGATGCGTGGGATGAGGGCGAGGTCAGCGGAGCGAAGCTGGCGGTTCGGGGTGTAGAAGGATAGTCGTTCGTGGAGGTATGCTGGTCCGGTGTTGTGGAGTGCTTTGTGAGCGTGAATGAGGAGCTTGAAGGTGATCCTCTTGTTGACCGGGAGCCAATGCAGGTCTCTCAGGTGGGTGGTGATGTGGCTGTGGCGAGGGAGCCCGAGGATGAGGCGAGCGGAGGCATTTTGTATGCGTTGGAGTCTCTTCTGGAGTTTGGCTGTGGTTCCTGCGTAGAGGGCATTGCCGTAGTCCAGCCTGCTGCTGACGAGTGCTTGGGTGACCGTCCTTCTGGTTTCGGTGGCGATCCATCTGTAGATCTTGCGGAGCATGCGGAGGGTGTTGAAGCAGGAGGAGGAAACAGCGTTAACTTGCTGGGTCATGGAGAGCGTTGAGTCCAGAATGAACCCAAGGTTGCGTGCGTGGTTGGTGGGTGTCGGGGCATCTCCCAGCATGGTCGGCCACCAGGATTCATCCCATGCGGAGGGGGAGGAGCCAAGGACGAGGACCTCCGTTTTGTCCGAGTTCAGTTTCAGCCAGCTAGTCTTCATCCAGTCTGCGACATAATCGCACCTTTGGCAGCTTGTGCTCTGAATTTTATCGCTTTGGAGATAAGCGTTGCTAATAGCACGCTATCTCTGCGATAAAATTCAGAGTTGGCCGGCGATAATTATCCTCACACTAAGAGCGCTGAGCGATAATTATCGCCGGCCCTTGCTGATATGCCCCATAGTATTTTGTATTGGAAGGGTGTCCTTCCAGTACAAAACCTATGTGAGACATTACGCATACACAATTAAACTATTATGCAAAGGTGTGTGTGTGGCACTAGGCACCCTGTTTGTGCACCTGCACTGAGGAAAATAGCAGCAGTACCTTATCTTAGTAAATATTGCACTAAGATATTCTCCCTTACAGCGCAATGCAGTGCTGCCACTTTAGTTGCAGAGCTGTGGTGCTTTATTGTTATGTTATGTTAAAAAGATTTATAGAGCGTTATAAAAAAGCCATGTTTTCAGCTTCTTCCTAGAGGGAGTCAGAGAAGACAAAGCCCTAATATGTGGAGGAAGATGATTCCAGGAATTGGTCGCCCCAGTGATGAAACTACTTCCTTCCCAGTTCGTCCTTCGGAACCTTGGCCGCATAGGAGTTCAGGATTCTGCTTGGGTCATACCAATCAAAGGCATCCTTACGGGCAATTCAGAGAGCCTTGAATTTGATAATTCTTCTGACTGGCAACCAGTGTAGCTTATAGATTGCCTGGGAGACTGATTGAAATTTGGAAATACCAAATAGCAGTCTAGCTGCCGCATTTTGCAGAGTCTGTAGTCTACTCAGATATTGTTCCTGCATATTCACATGGCAGCCATTACAATAGCTAAATATACGTAAGACTAAATCAGTGATAACAGTTTTTTAGGCATTAGCTGGAATATATGGGAGACTTTTGTTTAATCAAGAATGAGGAGGAAACAACAGCATTGACCTGGCTACCAAAGTTCCGTTTATTGTCAGTGAAAACTCCTAGGTTCTTTGTCTTAGTCACTGGGATAGGAAGAAGTCCCAGTACCTCCGGCCAACAGAATGGGGCTCAGGTAGGAGGCAGGTTTCCAAATAACACAACCCCAGTATTTCCTGAGTTTAGCTTCAGGCAATTATGAGCAAATGTGGCCCATGTTTTTTTTTACTGTTAGTACTTAGAGAACCATCTAAAAATTAGGATACTCACAGCAACCCAGTGTTAATAAATGACCTTAAGTGATGAATGAGCACATCGGGTGACAATCATTGAGGTAAGAATCCAAAACAAGCTTTGGCAAATCCAATAGGCTGTGCCTTTTAGATGGGGGAACAGTGCTATTGATTTTTCTCAATGCTTGTTTATTTTGGCATTGAATAGGGCCAAACCATTCCTTGGTCGCCACCTCTGCATTCGCATTCGTATGGATGTATGGGTGGAGTACTTGTATTTCTTTTTACATATACAAAATCAGAACAAAATGTGCACCGCCTTGTGTGAATGTGTGTTCATGCGAGGTGCCTATCTTGGAGTTATGTTTTTCTACTGTTTTCATAATGTATCATCCTAAGATGGGAAACAGTCATTTTGGAACTGTAAATTAAGAAAAATAAAATGTAAATGGGTTTACTGCACAAAAATACCAAAGCAAGCGGCCTGCTGGGCCCTCACAAAAATAATGTAAAAACAAAACAAAAGTGAGGGTGGAAAAAGAGGGGTGAGCCAGCAATGGATGAGGGAAAGTGAGCTCAGTAGCGGTGTGCAACTAACTGCCAGGCCAGTGTAAATGCAATTTTCTAACAATAAAAAAACTATGACGGGGGGGGGGGCTCCATGGAAGGAGGAGCAAGGGACACACTGGGAGTGTTGAGCTAACATGAGACAGAGTGGGGAAAGCATTGAGCTTTTATAGAGTGCTCAAATACAAATGAATACATTGTTCACTGGTGCAGCAACGGAAGGATTTATTCAAGATGATGGTTAATAAGCTATGCTCCAGAGGCGGGGCAAAAACATAAATAGAGAGGAGAGAAGCTTCAAATTAGGATGGACACTGAATCCATCCAATCATGGCCACTGGATGGACCCAAAGTCTACCCACTTTGATATTATTTTATTGTAGGCAATAGGTTTTCAACAAAAGACAACAAAAGCAATCTGAAGACGAGACATAAAAAGAGTCACAAAAAGGCCAACTCCTGACTTTTTGTCAAGTGGAGTGGTGACTAATAAAAAAAACATATGTATGTGTGTGAAGGCATTCATCCTCACTTAAAAAGGAATCCATAGGAATACTCAAGCAATGATGTTTCCCTGCTACCAGCAAAATGGTTTGATTAGAACACGGTTACTCATAGTGCTGATCATAGGCTACTGGGTTTACACAGATTAAGTAGTACAGTGAATCTACGACTGTACGGAGAGTTGAAGCTTTGCATAGACATATTAAACTATACCTGGGCATAAACACTACTCTTCGTTTATGAAACTGTTTCTTCCCCTGGCAGACTGTGTTATGTCCTGTGATGTTATTCCTGATATGTGAGGGCATTTCAAGGCTATGAGGCTTCACGTTGGTCATTTGAGGTTTGGTCTGTGCATGTAACATATTTGTTTTAGAATATGACGGTGCACTTGGGAATGTATGGTTGTACGTGCAACTAGCTCTCTCTTTTAAAATATGAAGCTGAACTAGGGCGCCTGGGACCAGACTGTCACGTGAGCCTTTACATGAATGAAATGAATGTGGCCCCAAGCAAATGGATTGCACTTGTGCATCTAAAACTATATGGGGCATATGAGATTATCCCTGAACATATGAGCTTCCACAGGTCACATGAGGAAGTCCTTGGACAGATGAGGCTGTGCCTGAATATTTCTTGTTGTGTCTGAGCACACATGTCTGGACTATGGGAACTGGGTATGTAATGCTTTATTGGCTATACTGAGCATTTACGTCTTTATCAACCTTATGATATAGGAAAAATAGTAGGTCAGGGCTCGGCCTGCAATGCTTAACTCAGCGCAAGGTTCAATTTCAGGATTCTAAGTGAAAGCACCTTGCATACTCAGATTGGTCGCGTGAAGGTGTAGATGCAAAATATCGATCAGGCTCTGGCAGCATCAAAAGGGGGACAATACTCCCTTGAAATAATTTCAAATAGGTGTTTCAGAAAATTGCATCCTGATGGCGGGGTTACTGCATGTCAGGTTTGAGAGAGGGACTGATTTTGAGACATCCCTCCCACTTGCCCGTGCTGTGTAGGCCCTTTTATATGTTATATAGGCCTTTGTTAAATTGACCGTAGCTCTGCCATTTTAGTGCATCGCAGGCTGATGGCAGGTCTGACCCAACTCTGACCCAACGCAGATTCAGTTCCTCTTTCTGCGAGGCCTTCTGCCTCCAAACTGGTAGCCCCCACCCTGCCCGGTCGGTACCAAAAGTTCAGCATCCTCTTGACACTTCGACATACAGTAAGCTGCATCCTGGCATAGCACTTGTTTCGTGGGCAGGTTTCCCGCATTTCAGGAAGTGGCAACCGCAGAGCTCAAGTTGGGAGAACTGAAAGGATGTATGTATGTCTATATTCGATCCGTGCACAATATCTGTTTATATTTTTCGCTTCGCGTACAATGTCTGCTTATAGTTTCTGCTTGCTCTGTGTAATTTACGACAAGCGATTGGCCTGAGAAACTGACCTTTTCACCTAGTTCATTGTCAGCATTAATTGGTAAATGACGACATGTCTGGTGAAATTCTGCAGACGAGGTTTATTTATGGGTAAGAGTTGCGTGCGAAGGAGCCCATAGAATAGTATATAAGGGGAGCACCCAGACACCTCGACGGATTACCTCACTGTCTGTATGTAGGTGACAGACTCCGTAGGTCTTCTCCAAGAGCACTCAGTGGCTCTTGTGTTTGCTTTTGCGCCTACTTAGCATTTTGTTGTATTTTACCTATATGAAATGTCCTGTTGTGTTTAGTTGTTGTTCTCTTTATTTCTGATCACAATGTATTCATTTCATTCAAAATTGCAGGAATGCTTGCTCTAGAGTAGATAGAGATCTCATACACTGATGCGTTTATACACTGTGTTTTCTTTCTCTCAGACAATCTGATATGGAGAGAATGGATATGTGATATTTGAATTTTGTATTTTGTACTTTATGCCTTTGTCTTGCAGTTTCTTTGAAGTTGCATCTTCTCATTAAACTGCTATTGTGATCTACCTCAGATTCCATGTCTCACATGTCTGTTTTCTTCAGTTTTAGAGCAAGCGTTCCCAGGCACCCCTGCTCAAATTAGGGCGCCCCTTTTGTCCCTGACTCACTCTCCTGCTCAGTTCTGTGGTGGCTCCCGGGGCTCTGAGTACCGCCCCTAGCTTCCTTGTCCCGTAATAAATCCTCCCTCCGACATTTTGGTGCCGTGACTCGGATTGGCAGTGCCAGCAGACGGGGGCAGTAACGGCTGGGTTCGAGGGGACTGAGCACTCGTGACTCCTTTCTGGCCGAAGCCTTTGAGTACAAGCACTCGGGTGAGTATTATGCTACCTGACGTGAGGTGACGCTTGGGTGACGGTTTATGAAAGGAGCGCTTGTGAGGCTTCTGTGTTTTTCTCGGCTCAGTTCTTTCCTGTCTCCTGTCTGGTTGGTCTCGCTAAGGACATTTTTTAACTGGGGAGGCTTGTGTGTGCGGCATGGAATTCTGAGCTGGACAGTACGGTCAGGAAGTTGTTGGTTTATTGTTTCCTTTTTGTTATATATATATGTGTGTGCTATTGTTTTTGCCTTGAGTGCCCGGAGGGAAAGGCTGCGTCCTGCGTCTTTCACGGGCTCATTTAGCTTCATTATTTCTTTGGTTTATTACATTTATTTTTTTTGTATGGAAAACAGACATATGGAGAAAGACAAAATAAAAAATAAGAATAAGAAGTGAATAAGGGATAAGGGAGAGACTGTGTATGTCTGCAGTCTACTCATATTTTAATAGCTTGCTGTTGGGTCTCTCTGTATATAGTGAAACAGAGAGCGCCTCTTTATCAGGGGGTCAGGGATCAGCCTGGTAGAAGAGAAGGAAAGGTTTGATTTACTATCGTATTCTTTCAGCAATATGGCGCTCCTCTGATTGAATGCAGTGGAGGCTCTCCTACGTCAGTACACAGTAGGAAAGAGGCTGGATATTTCGTGACCACTTAGCTACTGGACAGCGAATATCGCCTGATTGATGAGGATTATAAGAGGTTCCCCGGGATGGTTTTTGGATATTATGTTTAAGTGTTTTGGGGTATTTGTGTGTCAGTTTCCCTTTTGTGTGGGCGCCATTGTAATAGGAAGCACGTGTTTTTTTTGTCCTTCAGTGGGCAAAGTATGCAGTCATTGTTTGAAAATAGAAACCCTCTAAACGTGCCCGACTTGCTTCTTTCTTGAAACACATGTAGAATTTCAGGATTGTATGATTTCGGATATTGTTTAATGATGCATACAGAGGTTTATTAAGTGTGATAGTAGCACTTTATTGTGGTTGGTGCTTATATGGGCACTGCAGTAAGGGTCACTGGCTGACACAGAAGCTGATTTTAGTAAGGCAATATTATTTACGTGCACAGTTATTTTGTTATTTGTATTTTTGATGATATGTTTTATGATATGCAGATGTATATTGAATGTATAAGAACATGATGGTTATGTTAAATTGATGTTGACTGGTCTGTATCGATTTTATTAGGATAAGACCTGCTAGGTAGCGTTACCATTGTAACAGAAGGTCACTGCCAAATGCAGAAGATTGTTTTTTTAGTGAGATTCAATAACTAGGGAGGAATGTAACTGTTTTTTTGTACTCCCACATGTATTGATCTGCCACTGATAACCGTAGTGATTTTCGTTTTATTGAAAGTTTGTGATTTTTATTTAAAATGTTTTTGCGCCACAATTGTTATAAGTATATTGTTTAGTGCTGCCTTTTTCTTTTCCAAACCATTGACCATTTCTAGTGCTGCTAATATTAATTAGGTGTCACTAAGGTTTGAGGTACAGCATAGGTACACAGATGAATAGAATATTTGGTTACAGAACTTATAAAACCGCAGACACCATATATGTGCAAATTTCTATGATAGTGCCAGGATTAGAAACACTGACTGAGGTCACCAGCTCCTGGCCCCGTAACCCCCTGCGAAGCAAGGTCCTTCTTTACTGCCTTGGTGAACATCCTGGTGCCCTGCAGTTTCCTGACTTCACACCAGAAGGAGTCTATAACGGTCCAGATAAGCGGGAGATTAAAGAGGCATTTTATTTAACCATTAAAGAGGCATTGGGGGACGAGCTAATATATGATCACCCTGACTACTGACACATAAGGAGAGCAGTATATATATATATATATATATATATAAATATAGAGTACTAAGGGATACAGATGAGCAATAGTGAACATCAGTCAGTTGGGATAGTTCTGCACATACTAAATGACAGAATAATAGCGGTGCACAATCCTGACGAACAGACTATAGCAACCTTTGGGAGGCGACAAAGTGCCTTGATAGCCAGAGCGTGGAAGTTGCTGGGAGTCACACTAGCACAGGGCACTGAGGTAAAGGTATCTTCACTACACCTAGTGCAGCTGCGCCTCCCAGTGCCTACCTGTAGACCCACTACCCTGAACCCAGACCCTGTACTTGAGCTGCCACAAAGCACCCCCTCTGTGGAAGACGCTCCAGATACACCGCTGCAGCCGCCACTAGTGTCCCCTCCGACGCCATGTGCTGCTAGAGACTCCTCCACGGTATTAACACAGCTGGGGAGCCCTGATCTCGCTTACCAGGAACCACTTACACCGTCCCCTCTATTCACACCGTCTCCTCCAGGCGCCAGCCACCTGAAACACCAGGAAGGATCACAAATCACTAGCAACGCATTAGGCTGTGAACAGCACAGGATATTGTTGCAGGCACTTAACGACCCCAACTTACCCCTGGTTTGTGAGCATCACGCCCAGTAGCTGCATGTGCAGCTGCAGCAGCAGCCCTCATTAAGTATCATAGAGCAGTTACAGGGACGTCCTCCTATAACGCACTACCCATTACTGTGGGGATACTTGCAAAACCGCCTGTTACCAAGAGAATAACATTGTTTATTTGTGGTCAGAAATAAGCCAACCCACACAATACCCTAGGTTATAAATAACAACAAATCTGTGGCAGGTGAGGTTGATAAGTGACACCCAGTGGAGGTATACTGTTATTTCTGAATACACACAACGCTAGAGAATAATGGCAACACCACTAGAACACGTGATAAAGAACTTTGCTACTCAAGGGAAACGTATAAGAAAACATTGTGGAGAGCTGCACAAGCTCACACAGACTATGCTACACCCTTGGCCAAAAGAGGGTACCTTCGATAAGGCAGTACTAGATCATGCTCAAACATTCCTGGAAGGGAAGTACTCTGGGAACAAGCTAGATAAACGTAAAGAAACCCTGGCTCTGTGGAGAGTCTTTAAGAACAATGATGAAAAGGCCCCAGTACCTACCGCACCGCCACCAGCCTATAACGCAGATGGCATGTATACAGAGCGAGTTGTTAAGGCTGACCTAGAGCCTAATTTAAATGATCAGGCAGCTGTAGGACATGAGGATATTTCTGCTTCAGATCCCTCAGAAGATTCACCAAACAGCATGCCAGGGAATGCGCAGGGCCAGATAACCCTAAGCTCCCAAAGCCCAGGGGTGCAGAGTGCAACATCAGGAATGCCAGGTCAGATTGATGCGCTATTCACAATAAAATTGACACCAGCACCCAACTCTGCAGCTCACCAGCAGGAAGAGGGCTCAGAGAGTGATGGAGCCTCTGGTGATTCACAGCACAGCTCCCACTTGCCGTTTCCTAGGCCTAACCCTACAGCGCCTACATTTGTCACTGAAATTGGCGAGCCCTTAGAGACAAGGACTAGACACTATGGACCATTCCTCTCCCCTGGCCAGCAGCACAGCAATACACAGGCACACCATAACGGGTGGCGACCCCTTAACACAGGTCCCAAGCGAGAGGAAGAGTACTTGCTACAATTCAATGGAGGAAACAGAGATAGTGAACAATCTCGCCCAGAAATAACCACTGAGGCGGACATTAGTAGATGGAGAACAGAGCACAACTTACACCAAGGAACAGATAGAGAATCAGGGGACACGTCACACGAGCAACATTCAGGGAGTCCCACTGGCCACCCCGCAACAATACAGCGGTTATCATTACAAGTGGACAGGGTAGAGGATCAACTCACTGAACTAATGGGTGGCTTAGGCCAATTTAGAAGAAGGCAGCCACCAACACTAAGTGAATTGGCTGGAGCTGCAGGCCCGGTGGGTTCACGTAGTGGTGGGGTCCCAATGATCCCCCCACAGCAGGAGCCATGGATAGACTTCCACCAGGAGGTCCAAAGCATAGCCCCAGCCCCACCTCAGAGTAATCCAGCAGCTCCTCTGATGATCAACCCAAGCACACCGCAAGCTCTGCCAACAGATGTTACACCCCCATCTATACACATACCTCAGGTAGTACCACCAGTAGTCACACCACGCAGGCCAGATGCACAACAGATGGACCTTGATAATCTTGATCTACCAAGTGTGCTCGAACGGGCAGAAACAAGATGGAGAAGGCAGAGAAGGACAGAGAGAGAGAGACTTGCAGTGCAAGGTAGCCATGGGCGGCCTGATGACATCCCACAAGATTATGATGTATCAGGTACTGCAACGCTAAGAACAACAAGATCTAGAACTCTGCATCACATGGCCCCTAACAGGCCATTGCCGTCAATGACCAATGGTCTGACGCCAAATGAGATAGTGATACTTGGGGAAGGGACTGACTATTATGTCAATCCATTCTCAGATAATTTAGCAGGTTGGACAGAAGCTAATGCACCTCAAATGAATGTCTGGCCTCGGGATGGGTCATTTGAACCAGAAGACATGGCCACAGCTGAAGAATGTATTCTGCAGGGGGCAGGAGATGACGATTGGGATTACGATTATATGAGCAAGGGCCTAAGAGTTTGGCAGAAATACTCACGTAGATATGACAACACAAGGCCCACAGGGGTGACACGCCAGCTCCCCCTGTTATTTAAAAATGTTAAAGATCCCCCCCTTTATGTTCCTTGGTCACTAATGGACAAGGACAATTTAAAGAAACAACTCCCACCTCTCACAGAGGGTGCTGGAAAATGGATACAGGCCTTTGAGAAACACACTGCAGGTGTTCCATTGGCTATTGGAGATGTAAAAAGTCTGCTCACCTCCTTGATTGGAGAGGATGCAGAGGACATGTTCACACGCATTGACACAAGACTGTCTACTACTAATACACGATGCGACGGTAACCCCTTCAATAAGATTAGATCACCCCTATGGAATGAATTGCGTAGGAAATTCCCTGACGTTCCTGACATTGGCTCTTTGATGTCACAGACAATGCAAAGCAATGAAGATCCAGCACAGTACATTTCACGAATGAAGGAGAAATGGCATCAGGAATTGGGAGAAAAATGGGATGTAACAGGGGGTAATTGTAGGTTCTTTTACCACACAGTAAAAAAGGGACTGCCCACTGCAGTACAGGACAAATTAGATGGAATAGTAGCCATGGAGTGCAAACCATGGCCAGAGATACAACACCACATCATTCATTTTTGCAAAAAGGAGCAGGAACAGGAGAAGAAAAGGTTATTAGCTATTGAAAATGCAGCAGCTAAATTAGTGCAGCAAAAACTTAAGAAAAGGGAGACCCCTGATACAATGATGGTGGCTTCACCAGTGAGTCAGATGACTGCTGTTACTAATTTCCCACAAGATGCCCAGACTGCACTAGGAGATAACACACAAGTAGCTGCACCAAACCTACAGGCACAGCCCTTCAATAATAGTGTGCAACAACAGGCATACACCAATGAGCAACAACAGCAGTATTATGGTAATGAGCAAATGAGGTATGCAAATACTGGGATGCGGGGGAGAGGTAGAGGATTAGGCTTCCAAAGACCTGCGCCACAGCCAGGAGCACGACTGTGCTACTACTGTCAGCGACCAGGACACCTTATGAGGGAATACCATACCAAAATGCGGGATGAAGGGAGGTCAGTAAGTAGAGGAAATCCACAACAAGTTCAAGTGCCAGTACAGTACTACCAGCAGCAGCAGCCGCTGCCGCCCCAAGCAGTATATTCCTATCCTTCCCCAGCACAGCAGCCAATGCTGCAGCAGGTACAGTTACAGACACCTGCGAAGGCCCAAATGCAGCCCCAGATCCGACAAGCACAGCCACAGTTACTTCAGCCACAGAGGCCTGTGTACCAAATGGTGCCACAGACGCAAGCTCCCGTGCCTCAGGGAGCCACAATACTGCCCACCACCAATCCCTTTTCTCAGGGCACCATCCAGCAGTACCAGGCTGGAGGATATTCAAGTTAGGACAGCCCACAGACAACTCTAGTGTGTCCCGTGTTATCGTGCCTCACAAATATCAGAGAGGACCCAGTTGTGTATGTCACGATAAACAACAAAACTTATAGTTTTATGGTTGACACAGGTGCTACGTTTTCCTGCATTAGAGAAGGAGCACTGCCCATCTCCAACCAGAGCGCAGACACACAGGGTTTCTCTGGGGCAATAATAAGGGTCCCTTTTACCAAACCAGTACCAATGGAAATAGGAGGTAAATGTATTCAGCAACGCCTGCTCTACTCAACACAGTCCCCAGTAAATCTCTTGGGACGAGACCTCATGGCCAAATTAAATATGACAATTAGTTTTAAAGAGAACGGTACAATGACTTGTTCCATTCCTGGTACATCAACGTGCAGGATGATGGCTGTCACTGTGGATTCCTCCCTGAGAGATGAGATAAGAGCCCGCCCAATGGATGAGCAAGCATTTTCCACAGAGGTACACATTGTTGTTGCCAATACACCAGAGATGAATGGGCGCACTGTCCAACTTCCCAAAGAATTCCTTTTTCGTCCCCAGTCACAAAACATGCCTGTGCCTGACAAAAATATGATCCTAGGAATACACTGTCTTGAAATAACACCCACGTATGGAGCTTTCTTAGCACTAGACGACAATGCCCACACATGGGCCTGTGTCATTTTCATCGAACCTGGACATCAAGTAAGGAATATTTCAGATCACCAACTATTCGGAGATCCTGAGGAATATTCCAAAGCGGAGATTATTTACCAAAATCCAGTACCTTTGTCGGTGACAGTTGAGATTAGAACTCCAACTCCGCCCGAAGTATTCGATGCTACCCGTGACTCAGACTTAGCTCAGGTACCAAGCATTCTTTGGACAACAGGTCCCAATGATGTGGGGCTCATTAAATCAGCTGCACCATTCAGAGTGACACTGAAACCAGGTGCCCTTCTACCCAGAGTGCGCCAGTACCCTTTGTCTAGGGAAGCAGAGGAGGGAATTGCCCCTACCATACAGGCGCTGCTAGATCAAGGTGTGATATACCCCTGTATCTCGCCATGTAACACGTGCCTTTTTCCGGTGAGGAAACAGAAGACTAATCAATGGAGATTAGTGCATGACCTACGCTCAATTAACAGCATAGTGATCCCAGAGTTTCCCATCGTCCCAGACCCTTCAGTGATACTTACCAACATCCCACCTGACACTAAATATTTTTCCGTCATTGACCTGAAAAATGTATTTTTTAGTGTCCCTCTACACATAGACAGCCAGTTCTTATTTGCTTTCTCATTCCAAGGTAGGCAATTTACATATAGAAGACTGCCCCAGGGGTATTGTGAGTCCCCCAGTGTGTTCAACAGAGTTGTCAAAGATGACTTGTCAAATTTCCAATGTGACAGCACCTTGCTACAATATGTTGATGACATACTCCTCTGTAGCACCACTGAGCAGCAGTGCCGACGGGATACAGTTGCTCTGCTTACAACATTGGCACAGAGAGGATACAAAGTAGACAAACAGAAACTCCAATATTGTCAGGAAGAAGTACAGTACCTAGGACAGCTGATCTCAGCATCAGGGAGAAGAGTTACCCCAGGAAGAGTAGAGGCAATAAGAAGCACTCCAGAACCCCAGTCAGTTAAGGACATGCAAAAGTTCCTAGGACTAGTGAACTACGTTAGACAATGGGTTTTTGACTATTCCACCATTACTGCACCACTCCTGGCAGCCGTCAAAACGGCCAAAGACAGGCATAATAAGATTGACTGGACACCTGAAATGACATCAGCCTTTGCCAAATTGAAAGATGAGATTACAAACGCACCTGTGTTAGGCTCTCCTGACTACACAAAAGAGTTCTATCTGTTCACTCACTGTAATGGACAGGTCATGACAGCAGTCCTCACCCAGAAGTACCCCATGGGCCACAAACCCATCGCATACTTCAGTGGCATGTTAGACTCGGTAATGAAAGGCCATTATCCTTGTGAGCAGGCCTTGTCAACCGCAGCATTTGCTGTTGAGAAAAGCACCCCCCTAGTGATGGGCTCCCCTCTGACACTGTACACTGAGCATGCAGTATTCGCAGTGATACAAAAAGCTAAAACAACTCTCACCACACAAAGAGTGTCAGGATATGAAGTCATACTGTCATTACCATCTTTGAAGGTTGTTAAATGTCATACTGTGAATCCTGCCACGTTCTTTGTTCATCCCATTGCCACAACTGATGATGACAGTCATGACTGTGCCACATATTGTCCAGATGAGTCAGGAACAGCGAAAGAAGATCCATTGCCAGATAGTGTAAGTTACTTTGTTGATGGTTCCTCTACCATTGATCAAGAGACAGGAATAAGATACACAGGTGCTGCAGTGGTCAGAGCACAACAGAGAGACTCCTCTGACTCTCTAGACATCGTACAGCAAATAACATTGCCATCGCATTATTCAGCACAGGCAGCAGAGTTGGTAGCTTTGATTGCAGCCCTCAAACATGGAACGGATAAGAGGATTACTGTGTACTCAGATTCTGCATATGTCACCACAACAACACATTCCAGCATTCTGAGATGGAAAAGGCGTGGCTTCCTTAAAACTGATGGCACACCTGTAATGCACAAACAGTTACTTGAGGAACTAATAGATTCATTAACATTGCCAGCAGAAGTGGCTGTAGTAAAGTGTACTGCACACACAAATGGCCAAGATTTCGTTTCCAGAGGAAATGCCATGGCGGATTGGGCTGCAAAAGCAGCTGCCAGAGGGCCCCGACCTGAACCATCTCAAGTGACAGAGCAAAATACCTGTGCCCCCATCCTGTTTGCTCAAAATGCATCCGTCGTAGTACAGGTAGATACACAAAGTACAATCGATGACACGAGTGAATCGTTGCTCTCAGATACCCCTGATTCAACACTCCCATACACTATAGATGACACACAGCAATATGATATCATTGCACAACTACACCTACGAGAAATACAGGAGAGTGCCCCTCCTGAAGAGAAAGAGCTGTGGAAGAAGAGAGGAGTGCAACAAGATGTCTCAGATTTCATTTACAGACAGACAATGACAGGGAAGCCAGTTATGCCACAGGCACTATTACAAGTAGCGCTCACTCAGTTACACCTTCCGGCACATGTCCCTCGTGATATCATGTCCACAACTTTGCAGACAGAGTGGTTCATCCCCAATGCATATGAGCAGATACAACTCTTCGTTCATCAGTGCCTCATTTGTCAACAATATTCACCTAACCCAACTATGAAGACAGTTGCCTCAACAATACCAAGGCCCAAAGGTCCCTTTAGAGAACTCCACATTGATTACATAGACATGATTGACAGATGCAACAATTACAGGTACCTCATTGTAGTGGTATGCCCATTTTCAAGGTGGATTGAAGCTGGACCATGTGTCCATTGTGACGCAAAGGCCGCAGCTACTTTTTTGCTTCGTGAGGTCATATGTCGCTGGGGATTACCGGATGCTATTCGAAGTGACAATGGCCGCCATTTTTCAAATGATATCTTTGCCATAATTACCTCAATGTTAGGAATAAAACATAAGTTGACATCAGCCTATCATCCACAAAGCAATGGTATTTGTGAGCGCCTTAACGGCCTGCTCAAAGCCAAAATCAGTAAGATAAGTGCCACAATTGGAAAAAAATGGCTCTATTGCCTTCCCATTGCTCTGTTCACACTCAGAAACGCTCCCAGTTCTGACCATCACCTTACACCTCACCAGCTTGTCACGGGCAGATCAATGAATGTGGTTGTTCCCTCCACCAGACCTAAAGTAGACACTGAAATGTCTTCTGAGATTGTGAAAGCTGAACTGTTTGATTACTTGTGTGCACTAACTTGTGCTGCAAAGTTCCTTTCCATCCAGATATCAAGGACACAGAACAAGGGCTCTATTTCTGATGAACTTCCACCTATATGCCCTGGGACAAAAATCTTCGTAAAGAAACAAGTCCGGAAGTGGAAAGATCCTAAATTTGAAGGACCATATCAGGTCATAGACTCTTCACCCACTGCAGTCCGAATAGCCGAAAGGAAGGCATGGATACATCGGAGCCACGTGAGGATCCACCCGGCACCATCCCAGGCCTGAACTATGGACAAGAGGAGGGCATCATGTTTCCATGGTCTATCCAAGAGAAGGAGTATGAAGATCGCATGGCCATCTATGGACTGAGACACAGTAACAGACGTTCCTCGCATAGCGAACTTTCACTGAAAAAGATATGTACAGTAATCGGTATTCTCTTTGTTGCATTTTTAATTGCAGTAATTGCATTTGATTGGGTTGTGGTGTATCCAGAGAGAAGGGGAGGTACAGCTAGCAATGTTAGATCTACCCTAGGACAACCCCAGTCTGAGACACTTCCTGACACCTATGCACCGCCCACTCTGGCACCTTCCACACCCCCTGCTAACCCAACAGAATGGGATATGGTACTGGATATCACCTTGAATGCCCATGTGCCGAATGCCCATGTGCCAGATACTCATAAAAAGGCCCGCCAGAATAAGCGAAGTGTTGGGAGTGAATTAATTGTCAGAGGCATAAAGGCACCTGCCAGGTATTCGCCACGTATCACTCGCAAGCAAGCAGTGGCCTCGCCAGTAGTAGACTGGGTTAGTAAACTTCAGGACACAGTTGTGTACACCTATGACCAGCATTTCATGCCTGGTTTCCACTCCCAGCACACTGATAAAATATCAGAGGATAGTGGGGTTCACAATGCACTGTTTGACAACATGTGGTATAGAGTCATGAGGGAGGTTGAGAGGAAGGTCACGAATGAATCCTGCTTTGTGTGCTCTCACATCCCTCATGCTGTAGGCGCAGACAAATTGATCTTTCCCAGAGAAGTGCCACCACCCACTGCCAAATGTCTCCTACATCTGTTTCTTTGTCGCATACATGGTCAGATACAGCTCCACTCAGCCACAATAGATGGTGTGTTTGTGAATGCTACAGAGTGGGATGACAAATACGTTACATTTACAGTGGTAACAAATCCATCAGAGTATGAAAGGAGGATAGGGGTTTACCGTGGTATGGAAATGCCCATCGGCCTGTTGGAGGTCTGGAGATACCAGTTTAGGAGACTAGGGTACTTCGCCTTCCCAACACCCCCGTCAAAATGCCACTCACCAGTGCATCGCCAAACCAACCATAATGATTCCCAGTGCCCTTGTCAGTGGAGGCCAATATTGCGCCTGCAGGCCAACATTTATTTTAACGGCAGGTGGAATGGCCCACATGACTTGGTATGTAAGGCAGCCTCCTTAGGGGATGCCATTGTGGAGGAAGATGACATACATCGTATTGATAAAAAGATAGGGGAGGAGTGCGCTGAGATATGGGCACAAGAGACTAGAAGATACACTTTCAATGAGGGTACAAGATACCAACCAAAGAAAGCATACAAGCTAAAGTCTCCTCTCCTTTGTTTCCTAGGTAATGGAACGATCTCTGTGGGCCGCAACACAAACTGCAGCAGCACAATTTTTAATTCGGACCTTCAGTACGGCACCTCCAGCCTCATGGACATCTATTGGGCCTGCGGTGAACACATTTATCTGCAGCTGCCACCCCACTGGAAAGGACTATGTTCCATGGTCATGATGCATGAACTACACCTGGTTGTACCAGCATCGAACATTTCCCGCATCCATACCCACCCAATGACAGGTGATGTCACCCTGCTCCACCACCGAAAAAGGAGCCTTCAGAAATACTACTCAAGTGGTCCATTTCACGAGGTTCCACAAGAATTCCTCCTTTTCAACGAAGCTGAACTATTCTTCGGGGGCGCTGTCCCCATGTTCCAGACAAAAGCCAATGCTCGCTGGCTCCAAGTGACGCGATATGAACTGATGCAGCTCGTCAACAACACCCGTGATGGGTTCAACGCCGTGAAAGAAGAACTGAGACCTCTGAGACTTATGGTTCTGGAGCACAGATATGTTCTAGATCAGCTGACTGCGATGAGTGGTGGTGTATGTGCAAGAGTGGGGAAGTCCTGCTGTACTTTCATTTTGGCTAATGATGCGGACAACGGAACACTTACAAAGGCCATCGAGGACTTGGACACCTTGGGGAGACAGATGCATGAGGAAGGAGGTGCTGAAGCAGACGTTTTTGATAATTTGTTCAGTTTTGACTGGATGCCTTCATGGCTGTCTGCTGTACTAAAACTTATGATGCCTATAATTTGTGTGCTGTTGCTGTTGTATTGTGGTGTACAGATTCTAATACATTGTGTGAAAAGATTCAGTTCTACGGTAATTGGTATGAACTACGCGAGCTCAGGGGTGTACACTGGAATACGCACTGAACAGGGGGATGGGGAAGAAGTAACTAGGCTGAACATAGTAGAGCTCACCATCCCTGGGTCTAGCACGTCACAAGCTTCCCTTGGTAGGTGTTATCAGCCCCAGGTGCCTGGTAGCCCCCCACTTCCCTCGAGGAAAGACTTAGTACACCCGTATGAGATAATGGCTGGGGATAAAGGGGAATCACAGGGAGAAATAGAAGCAGGCCCGAATAGGAGTGATGGAGGGCTTTCTCCTCGTGACGCCACATGGCCACTGCCCCCACCGCCAGCTAAGTATGCTGTACGAATGGTGTTCATTAAAGATGAACAAGAGGAGGGAAATTAGAGAGGGACTGATTTTGAGACTTCCCTCCTACTTGCCCGTGCTGTGTAGGCCCTTTTATATGTTATATAGGCCTTTGTTAAATTGACCGTAGCTCTGCCATTTTAGTGCATCGCAGGCTGATGGCAGGTCTGACCCAACTCTGACCCAACGCAGATTCAGTTCCTCTTTCTGCGAGGCCTTCTGCCTCCAAACTGGTAGCCCCCACCCTGCCCGGTCGGTACCAAAAGTTCAGCATCCTCTTGACACTTCGACATACAGTAAGCTGCATCCTGGCATAGCACTTGTTTCCTGGGCAGGTTTCCCGTATTTCAGGAAGTGGCAACCGCAGAGCTCAAGTTGGGAGAACTGAAAGGATGTATGTATGTCTATATTCGATCCGTGCACAATATCTGTTTATATTTTTCGCTTCGCGTACAATGTCTGCTTATAGTTTCTGCTTGCTCTGTGTAATTTACAACAAGCGATTGGCCTGAGAAACTGACCTTTTCACCTAGTTCATTGTCAGCATTAAGTGGTAAATGACGACATGTCTGGTGAAATTCTGCAGACGAGGTTTATTTATGGGTAAGAGTTGCGTGCGAAGGAGCCCATAGAATAGTATATAAGGGGAGCACCCAGACACCTCGACGGATTACCTCGCTGTCTGTATGTAGGTGACAGACTCCGTAGGTCTTCTCCAAGAGCACTCAGTGGCTCTTGTGTTTGCTTTTGCGCCTGCTTAGCATTTTGTTGTATTTTACCTATATGAAATGTCCTGTTGTGTTTAGTTGTTGTTCTCTTTATTTCTGATCACAATGTATTCATTTCATTCAAAATTGCAGGAATGCTTGCTCTAGAGTAGATATGAGAGTACCTTGGTGATAGAGATCTCATACACTGATGCGTTTATACACTGTGTTTTCTTTCTCTCAGACAATCTGATATGGAGAGAATGGATATGTGATATTTGAATTTTGTATTTTGTACTTTATGCCTTTGTCTTGCAGTTTCTTTGAAGTTGCATCTTCTCATTAAACTGCTATTGTGATCTACCTCAGATTCCATGTCTCACATGTCTGTTTTCTTCAGTTTTAGAGCAAGCGTTCCCAGGCACCCCTGCTCAAATTAAGGTGCCCCTTTTGTCCCTGACTCACTCTCCTGCTCAGTTCTGTGGTGGCTCCCGGGGCTCTGAGTACCGCCCCTAGCTTCCTTGTCCCGTAATAAATCCTCCCTCCGACAGGTTTTCATCCAATACATAGGATATGCTGATCCCCTACAATTAACCTTCGATACTCCTGTTACCTTTCCTTGTCCCAGTACTTATAGCATGAGTTGTTTCCACCTCCCTCCATGCACAGCGTGACGTAGTGAAACTCTAAAAGATCTTTCCCATCGTCCTCCGCAGTCCTCGTACTCACTAGGCCTGGGCGGTAAATTCTGTTCCGCTCACGGAATTTGTGGAATCTTGGTAATTTCGCATTCCGTGGAGAATGCGGAATTGCCAAAAATTCCGTGATCTGCGGCTTCGCAGAATATTTTGCTTGTTCGTACTTTCAAAATGCGTGTTCGCGAGATATTTCCCCGTGAGCATGCAAACAGCGTTCGCGAACAGGAAAAAAGCATCACGAACGGGCGGAACAAGCAATTCCGCATGTTCACGGAACTCTGTGTGCTTGCGGAGATTTGTTTTACCATTTCGCGGAGCTTTGCATAGCGCGACTACGCAAATTCCGCCCACCCCTAGTACTCACGTGCCTCCACATTATGAGGGACTATAAAGGGGAAGGCAACCCAAAACAAATCGGGACACACCCAAGTACTGGGAATCAGGGGCATGACAATGGTAAGGGAGGAAAGAAGGTACATACTGAGATAGGTGATCAGCATAATGAAAATCACTGCGAAGTAGTCAGCACATTACCTCCTCAACTCTCTCTTATCTCAGTCCTTACAATATAAGGATATGCCAAGGCAGTAAACCTACGACACAATCCCAACCTTTACACAAACCCTTGAAGCACTTCAAGCGCCCTGTAGAAAAGAACATGGCATCACCTTAGGAGTGCAGCCCGGATGAACGTAGGCAAATGAACCAACAGGGCAGGCACCCCTAGTCCTTATGAGGCCAAAACAAAGTTAGAGGAAAGGTCAACAGGTCCATAAGGGCCTCTCCAAGGATTAGAAGTACAGACAATCGGGTCAACAAGCCATAAAGAACCAAAACCAATCCCTGAAACAGGAAATGGGAGACCAGGAGAATCCGAACAATGGGAACAGATAAACAAACCAGCAACGTAGTGCCAAACCTGATCACCAAAAACCAGAGCCAGATGACAATAAGCCTGAAAGGTAGTCCAGAGCCTATAGGTCACATAAGAAAATACCCATTCACCACCTGTACTGACCTAGAGCTGAACAACGCACAAAAAAGAATTTGGAGAAATCAGATAGCAAGGAAGACAAAAAACAAAAATAAAAGGTATGAAGGTGACCTAGACCAGTCAGGTCAGGGTAGTCTGCTGGAGCTCTTTTATGGTCCCGCATGGTGGGAAGGAAAGGGGAAAAGGACAAGAAGTCTTTTGTGAGTTTGACTAGGCCATGTGCTGCCTAGGAAGAGATGAACACACCTCATATTGCAAGGACTGGGATGTGAAAAGCTTAAGTAGGTAATGGGCTAGGTCTTGGATACAAGTTTGATATGAGATATGCTCTTTTGTAATTAACTATTTGATGGAATCAAAAAGTCCTCTGCATGGTAGGAGGCATGTACCCCTGCCCTGAGTGCCCAACTGTACTGTTGTCTCAATCAAACCAAATTTGAAAAGCGTAGCTAATCACCCAAAAGGGTATCCAGGCACTGAGAGTGTAGCTGTTCAGATCAGTTGAACAGCCAGGTCTTAAGTTCTTTCCTGAATTCCAGAAGGGAGGAGGAGGTCCACAGGTGAAGGGAGAGATCATTCCAGGATTTTGCAGCGAGGTAGGAGAAACAGTGTCCTCCACTATTCATTTGGCAGATGCTGGGGGTGTGCACGAGGGAGAGAGAAGCAAACGCAGGAGTCAGGCAATGCACTGTGCGCCGGAATAAACAAAAACCTCACCCGCAAGCTACAGAACATCCAGAACGCCGCCACAAGACTGGTCCTCAACCTGCCACGACACTGCCACATCCCCCAGCACCTGCGCACATTCCACTGGCTCCCCATCTAGGCTAGAATCACCTTCAAGATGCTCACCCACGCACACAAGGCCCTCCACGACACCGGACCAGCAAACCTAAACAGCCGACTCAAATTCCACGCTCCCCAAAGGACCCTACGATTAGCCCAGCTCTCCTACGCTGTGGTCCCCTGCACCAGAAAGACCAGATCGGGAGGCCACTCCTACTCCTTCCTTGCGGCCAGAGCCTGGAGTGCCCTTCCGCTCCACCCCAGACAGACAACATCGCTCCCCATCTTCGCAAGAAAGCTCAAAACCTGGCTCTTTGACAGACACCCTCCTGGATGGACTGGAACCTGCACCCCCCCACCCCCAGCACCTTGAGACCCTTATGGGTGAGTAGTCGCGCTCTACAAACGCCTGATTGATTGATTGATTGATTGAGTGATTGATTGATTGATTGATTGATTGATTGATTGATTGATTGATTGATTGATTGATTGATTGATTGATTGATTGAAAGGTTGGAGGAAGTTCAGGCCGTGGCTGTCTTGACCCCTAATGCTGATTTTTTGTCAAAGGCGAACATGGATCATGTGTGTGTGCCATGACATAGGCCTGTCTCACAGATTGCAGTCTTGTTGGACCGGGAGGAGCCCCCAAAGTGGTTCCCTCATAGTAGTGTGAGGCTACCGCCTTCACCAAGAGTTAAGCAGAACAAGCGCGGTGGTGGCAGCCTACATAGCAGCGAATAGTAGTAGTGAACAGGAGCCTTTTTACCCTATGTCACTGGAGAGAGGCTTTTTTAAATGTTCTGCTGATCTGTGCTTAACTCATCCTTGGCCTATATTAGGTAGATTGTTGAGTGCTTCACAGGATAGTGACTCTGAGTTGATTTTATGTGTGCCTGGGAACGGTACCGTACAAGGATGGAGCAGTACTGTGTAGTGCATGTGTGGTTAGTACATGCGCTCAGTGGATGTATGCTTGAGAGGAATACATTACATCAGAGATGTAGTGCGATGCAGTGCCTGTGTGGATAAAACATGTGCTGGGTGTATCTGTGCGGTTGTGAAGTACAAAACATGAAGGGAGAAGAGTTGTGCAGTACACACATAGTGAGTGTGTGTGCTGGCAGTGCGTGTGTTGAAATGACACACTCTGGTTAAAGATAGGAAAGCTTCTGTGCTGGTGTGAGGGTACAATGCATAGAGGTATAACTGCTGAACAATAAGGCCCAGATTTGCTCATTTCAAGCAGCACAGAGCAGCAGCCACAAATGCTGTGCTGCGTGAGCAGGAGAGGGCAGGAAAGTGCCATATTTACAGACATATGGCACTCTCCTCCCCTCTACTTTGCACCGACACTGAAATATACTGCTGTATGCTACGCACACCCCATAACACCATATTACAAGGGTGTCTGGTTGAGACTAGCATAGGCTTTGTACTTGAAGGGTATAAAAAATACTATGCTTTAAAACCTTTCTCACTCTGTATGTGTGCTGTACAGTGCAGTACACATGCAAAGTCAGAAAAGTAAGGCGAAAGAAAAGCATTTCTTCATGATAGCGCCTATTTTAAATGGGCGCTGTTTTTTGACGCAAAACCCTGTCTACTTTTTTTTTGTAAATAAGGGGCCTTATTTATGAGTTTTTGCTCTAGGGCAGTGTCGCAGGCATTCCTGCTGCGCTGCACCACAGCAAAAGAAAAGGGCAGGAATGCACCGTATCTATCAGATATGGTGCATTCCTGTCTTTTTCCCCTGCGCCGGTGCAAAATGGGCTGACGTGCGCCAATGCAGGCACCTTCGCACCATGATGCAAGGGTGCCTGCGTTGCTATGATTCTTTTTGTGCAGGAAGGGAAACCTTACTGCTCAGAAACAATCACAAGAGGCTTTTTCCTCTTTCTATGTGTGCTGTAGAGTGCAGCACACATAGAAAAAAGAGAAACGAGGAGAAATAAAGATATTCCTCCTCATTGTACCTCACTTACGCCTCCCTTGGGGAGGCGTAAGTTTTGGGCGCTGCCTCAGATTTACGATTTCTCGTAATTCTGGGGCAGTGTCAAAAAGCCATGGATGTTGCTGGGAACGCCATCAGCAACACCCATTGCACGCCCCTTTAACGTAGAAAACTGTGTTAAAGGGAACAATATTTATGAGGCAGCATCAAGCCAAAAAAAGTGCCTTAGAGCTGCCTCGCAAATATGGAGCAGGCTCCTGTGCAACGGAACGTCACCAAATGTGACGTTCCGGCGGCTCAAGAGGCCTCATAAATGAGGTCCATGGTTTTGCGTCAAAAACCTTGGATAGTTGCATGGGAACACCCATGCACCACCCATGGAACGCCCCCTTGGTGCTAAGTTATACAAACCAGCACTATGTGCTGATTTGCATTAATTCCAAGTGATTTTCCAGTGCAAAACAAGTTTTGCACTGAAAGTAAAGCGGTTTAAAAAGATTTTGTGTTGGTTTGCTTCAATTTTGTGACGCAACCACAGCTCAAAATCTTAGAATATAGTACATCTAAGTGTGCTGAGAGTGTACACTGAGTAAATGTGTTGGCAAGTGTGCATGGTAGGGAGGACTCAGGGTTCCATTTTGGGAAGCCTGGGCCTGCTTGGTGAATACATGAGGAGGCGAGGAATCCACCAGACAGATTTGTGGATTGCTGCATTCCAGTGAGATGGGAGGGCACACACACTGGAGGGAAGGAAGAAACTCCCTTTAAACCTCAAAAGACTGCTCTATGGTTCAGTGATAGATCACAGGGAAGTGGCTTGGACCTATCTCAGGAAGGGAGATAAGGCTGATAAAAAAAATCATAAACAGTAGGTCTGGGGGGCTGGGATCAGCCTTTTGATGCACGTCACTGTGGCTTTCATCCAGGTGTAAACTCTGGCCACTCCCATGAATCTTGTTGTGGACAATCAGCTTCGGGTCTTGCTGGCTGTGACAGACTGCTTTAACAAAGGAAGAAGAAAAGAAGAAGTGTCCACTTCAAAAGAAGCACAACCCCAAAATAAAACTTCAACGACCCAGACCCTAAATTACATTGGTTGTCTGGAAAAGGACAATAAATTGGGGAGGATGAATCTCCAAACATTGGTCATCTGCCAAGCTGTGTGAGAAGAGGAAGCTCTGCAAGACTTCTTTCTGTGACCATCACTGGGGGCAAAAGCCTGCTAGTCACCCTGCTGGGTGAGGGGACATCTCCCAGGACACCAAGATCACATGCCTTGGAGCCTGCAGCAGCATCGCCCGTCTGCTTGCCAAGACCAGTGTGCCCTGTGAGAGAGAGGAGAGCGTTGAAGGGAGCACAGTCCACTGGGAAGCCCTGCACAAAGATTCTCTGAGTGAGGTGTGAGAGTGTGCACCAATCGGACCAGTGCCCAATCCTCATATTCCAGGAGAGAGTCCCATTGTTCTGAGCATTATCGGAAGTGCTGGGCAGGAAGCACCACACCGCATCACCTTGCCACTGTGACCCTATATGCCAGAGGGAGTCACGGTAAACTGAGTTTGGGCCAGGTGCGCAAGACCTGTGACAGCTGAGCTTGACGACCATGTATGCCAGGAGGGGCCGCCGTAGTAAGGGTGATCACCTAAGGAGAGACTGAACCCAATATGTGAGCACTGTCGCAACCCTGTATGCCAAGAGGGGCTACCAGTACTACTTTGGCCTAGAGTTTAGACTGAAGGAGAACTGCTGTGACCATCAGGTCGAGTGCACACGGCATGATCTGCACCTGACGAGGTCCCTGAGGTTCACTGAGACACCGGCAAGGATGTCGCACTCTACTTGGAGCTCCAATCAGGAGCCGCAAGATCACACCAGCAGCCACCCGCCTTGCTAGGGGGAGGGAGAAACTTACCTTTTGTATCTGCCAAGCAGGAGCAGCTTCAATCTCTGGAAACTGATCAGCAGCGATGCTCGGCAGAAAGAGCCTGCACCACTGAGTACTGCCACATCCATCGCAAGCTGTCTGACTTCACTGTAGAGGATCCAGATTGGGGAGCGCTCGAGGAGAGGGCAATTGCTGCACCGCTAAACACTGCCATACTGCCGGAGTGGGTAAGACTTTAACCGGGCCTTTTGGGCCCCGGGGGACTTGCTCGTAATGGTGCTGTGGAACCACAGTCACTTTTGACTCAGTTCCCAAAAGGTCAGAAGGGAGAACTCTTCAGTCCAGCCTAATAGATTTGTTCCCTGATGTGGCCACCTGTGAAGGGGGAATAGCCCTGGACATGTTACATGAAGGAGGGAGTGTGACAAAGGGATTTGCCTAACAACTGCTAGAGCCTCAACCTCAAGAGGGATTGTCTTGTTGCTTCTGAATGTTGTATCACTTTGCATATGTTGAATTAGGAATAAACTGCTATTTTTTATTGTTCATACTATTTGCATTTTGAGTTATGAGTCGTGTTCACTGACCTATATCTACATTCCCTGAGGGAGCCTTGACTGCTCAACCACAGCTGCCACTGATAATCAAGTGCAGAAGGGTTATTTGGCCCAGTCGAGAGGGATACATAGTAGGTCGGGCCCCGGGACATCAGACGTTCAAGGCCTCATCCCCTATGGTTGAGCCCAGTACGCTCCCCTTGGCCCTCTGGAAGAGGTTCTGGCACTTTTAGAGAAAGAAATTGAAGAGTTGCAAATGCTATAATCAGTGCAATCCATCTGTTTCACCTGTGATGTTTGATCAGAGCTGTTTTTAAAGACACTACGTTTTCCAGAGCGTATAAGTGGATATAATCCTTATTGCAAATGATTAGTGTATTTGTCAGAAGGTGTAATGTAAAGAGATTTAAAAAAAACTGACTATATGTTCCTCCTTACCCTGAAGAAGGCCACCGTGCAATATTCAGACTATGGAGCCAAAACATCAGCATTCTGAAATGTGATGATTTTCTAGTAAGACAATACCCTACTTTTCTCTACCATTAAATAATCTTGTGATCATGGTTATGATGCATAGTGAACTTGTGACTATGAATATTGTTTACCCTGTGTTTTTTTGCGTTGGGACCTCTTAAAGTGTTTGTATCTGAAATCTATGTTTCACATCTCTGTTTGCTCATTTTAAATTATATATTTTATGCGACTAAGGGCCTTATTTACAACTTGGCGGACAAACTACTCCATCTCAACGGTGACGGATATCCCGCCCGCCGAAATATAATTCCCATAGGATATAATGGGATTTATAATTTGGTAGATGGGATATCCACCACCGTTGTGACGAGTAACCCGTCCACCAAGATCTAAGTCAGGCCCTAAATATATGTCCTTCTCAATCCAAATAACTGACTAATATCCACCAATCAAATTACTTTCATATTTCACTATACTAATTCACCACTAATCCTTTATGGGTTCCGGGGTAGCATGCTACTCGCCGAAAAAGCAATTCAACAGCCCATCAGGGGTACCAAGTGCTATATATATGTATGCATACCTCTATCCCTCTCCTATCCCTCTGCTACCCTTCACAATCCAAATAACCAACTAACATATCATCCACCACTCAAATTACTTTCATATTTCACTATACTAATTCACCACTAATCCTTTATGGGTTCCGGAGTAGCGTGCTACTCACTGAAAAAGTGATTCAACACCCCATCAGGGGTAACAAGCTCTATATATATATTACCTACTGGCGGTCGCCAGTAGGTAGTTATAGTTAGGACCTATTACCCATTGGAAAATCGTAACATTCTATTCCCAATAACTTTGGCGCCGGTTGACGAATCTTCGCAAAATTTTCAAAACTATTGGCCCGTTCCGGTCTGCTCCTATCCTGAAAGTTTGGGGGTAATACGTCAAGGCCGAGAAAAAAGGGGGTCCCAAAACGCGTTTTCCCCATGTTATTTCCCATAGGAAATTTTAGACACGGCTACAGCCTGAACTGCTGAACGGAATTACACCAAATTATGCAAAAAGGTAGCCCTTGGTTCAGAAAGTGCCCTTTTTTTTAAATGGTGTAAATCCGTTCTGTACTTCCTGAGAAATTCAAAAAATAGTGGTGAAAAAATCATTTTCCCATAGGAAACTTTAGACACAGTTATTGCAAAAACTGCTGAACGGAATTACACCAAATTTGGTAAAAAGGTACTGCTTGTCTCAGAAAGCGACCTTTTAAAAAATGGTGTAAATCCGTTTAGTAGTTTTCGAGAAATTAAGAAATAAATATAGTGATATCTAGAGGCACAGTGGATCCGCGTACCCTCCCAATCACGACCTTTATTCTAATTGGCTGTCAACACTCCAAACCAGGAAGTGTTGGCAGCCATCTTGTGTCTCGGTAGAACCGAGGCACAAGAAAAGAGAAAAACTAACGTGCAAAACACGAAAAGGGGGCAGGGTAGAAACACCCTGACCCCCTAGGCCTGCTCAGGGGGTCTCACAAGGACCCCCAGGGCCAAAAAAGCATTAAAAAAAAAAATATTTGGTGAAATTCGCGTACCAAGCGCGAACTTCGGTCGAAACTTTTTAAAAAAAGAAGCGCGGCCTACCGCGCTTTGTTTAATTAAGCCCCCGGGTGGGCCAGGTCCCCAGGGCAGTTAAAAAATGTGTGGGTCGCCCCAATCCCCCCCACACTGCCCCGGGGACCGCCACCCCTGGCGCTTTCCATAAGTTATGAATGGTCTCTGTTATTCGTGACTTGCCGTCCTGTGTGTTGAAGAGTTCAGAGGGTTGAGAAGGAATGGGGTCTCAACAGCTGCGACCCCCAACGCGGGTTCTGAACCCACAACCTGGCATGGATCGTTTGTTCGGGGCAGTCTACGAAAAAAAAGCGAGCACTCCCCCACCGCTGGGTGACAGGGGAGGGCATTAAACTGAAAATCAGCGCTTGTAAGCGGTTGAAAGAGGGCCGCGTTGGAGAGCGCTTCAGCCTTCCCTGCTGGGGGCTACAGGTTAAAAAAAATGCAAAAATGGGGTCTACAGGTTGGCAGCTCAGCGCTTGGATTCGGTTCACACCACGGAAGTATCACAGTTTATTACTTTCAAATACAACATTAACTTGCTTTATAAAGCGCTTCGAGTCTGCCAGGTTGGGGCAGGTTAGCACCTAGAGTGGTGCCGGCTGACAAGCTCGTCTCTCCGTGCTCGGGTATAGGCTGGGCTCTCCTCCACATAGTCGCGCACAGATAGCGAGCGTTGGCTTCTAGGCGGTACTTTATTTTCGGAAGCCGGGGTGTCTGCGTCTGGAAAGTCCGAGGCTGTACCTCCATGGAGCGGAGACTGACCCGTGTTCGATGAGACGGGACCAGTCAGGCTGCCATTGTATGTTGACTCTCAGATAGATATAGTTTTCCCCTACTTTAATATCAGCAGTTCATGTACAGATGTACTTAAAAGAGCGGAATGCTACCCAGTGCTTAAATTGTAAACAAATAAGTGCCTGGGTCCTCATCAGGAGGCCACTGTAGCTTGCACCACCTATGGCCCCTGCCTGTGCTGCCAATAACAGTATCAACACAACTGCTAACCATCATACTGGAGGTACCTGGTGGGATAGGTGGCCCCCAGGGACCCTCATGATTGAAGAGGAATTAATTCCCCAACTTAAAATGCGCCACAAGGCGTGTTTGCACACATGTCACCTCAGGCCCCGCCCCCTTCCTTCACCACTGTGGAAACGCACCTCCTGGTGAGTTGAAAGTTGGGGAATTAATTCCCCTTGAATACTGAGGGTCCCTGGTGGCCAACTAGCCCACCAGGTACCTCCAGTATGCGCCAGGGTGCTGCGTTGCAGAGAGGTGTTCAGAGGCCACGCCCCTTTTTACACCTCTCTGCAACGCAGCTCTGTAGCGCTTTCTGGAGGTACCTGGTGGGCTAGTTGGACCCCAGGGACCCTCAGGATTCAAGGGGACTTTATATCCCAACTTAAAACGTGCCACAGTGGTGAAGGGAGGGGGCGGGCCTGAGGTGACATGTGTGCAAACACGCCCTGCGGCGCGTTTTAAGTTGGATAATTAATTCGTCTTCAATCCTGAGGGTCCCTGGGGGCCAACTAGTCCACCACTTAGCTCCAGTAAGTGCCACTGCGCTGCTTTTCAGAGAGGTGGCCCAGGCCATGCCCCTTTTTACACCAATCTGCAACGCAACTCTGTGGCGCTTACTGGAGGTAAGTGGTGGGCTAGTTGGCCCCCAGGGACCCTCAGGACTCAAGGGGACTTAATCCCCAAATTTGCAACGCACCAGGGGGTGCGTTTGTGCAGTGGTGCAGGGAGGGGGCGTGGCCTGATGTCACAAGTGGGCAAAGGCGCCCTGTGGCATGTTTTAAGTTTGGGAATTAAGTCCCCTTGAATCCTGAGGGTCCCTGGAGGCCAACTAACCCACCAGGTACGTCCTGTAAGTGCCACAGAGTTGCATTGCAGAGAGGTGTAAAATGGGGCATGGTCTTGGACCACCTCTTTGCAATGCAGCTCTGTGGTGCTTACTGGAGGTACATGGTAGGCTAGTTGGACCCAGGGACTCTCAGGATTCAAGGGGACTTAATCGCCCAACTTAAAACGTGCCACAGGGCGCCTCTGCACAGTGGTAAAGGGGCGGGGCGGGGCCAGAGGTGACGTGTGCAAACACGCCCTGTGGCACGTTTTAAGTTGGGGAATTAAGTCCCCTTCAATCCTGAGGGCCCCTGGGGGCCAACTAGGCCAACCAGGTACCTCCAGTAAGTGCCACAGGCCTGTGTTGCAGAGAGGTGGTCCAGGCCATGCCCCTTTTTACACCTCTGTGCAACGCAGCTCTGTGGCGCTTACTAGAGGTACCTAGTGGGCTAGTTGGACCCCAGGGCCCTGCAGGATTCAAGGGGACTTAATCTCCCAACTTAAAACGGCCACAGGGCGTGTTACCTCAGGACCCCTCTCCCTTCACCACTGTACAAAAGCGCCCCGTGGCGCGTTTTAAGAGGTAGTTTTAATCCCCCTGTACTAGAGACTTACAGAGGAGGTCATCACAGGGGTACCCCAACGCATAGTGTTCTCTAGTGTATGTAGGTGTTTTCACTGTATTCTAAGTGTCTTTTAGCATAGCACTGGCTCTAGGCCTGGTTAGTCAGAGTCAGTTACCACCAGTACCCGTCTGAAAAAGTTGTGGGTACAGGATGATTTTTCAACAAGGCCTCTTTCTGCTCCTCTGTTGGTTCTTTCTGGACATGTTTAGCTTCTCCTTCACTTTTCTTTGTCTTTGTGGACTTCTGTTGCCTCTTTCTGCATTTCTTTTGCGTCTTTCTGTGCATTTTTTCTTCTTTTTTCAGATGTCCAACCTCTGTAGGCATAGTTAGATACTAGCATTTAAAAAACCTTAGAAATTCACTTAAAAAACCATAGGTTTCAGGCACATTATAGTTAGAAATTAGCATTTAAAAAACCTTTGAAATTCACTGAAAAAACCATAGGTTTCAGAGACGTTATATTTAGGAATAAGCATTTAAAAAACCTTTGAAATTCACAGAAAAAACCATAGGTTTCAGAGACGTTATAGTTAGGAATTAGCATTTAAAAAACCTTCGAAACTCACTGAAAAAACATAGGTTTTAGAGAAAGTTATAGTTAGCTGGACATTTCACTCGTACAAAACCTGTGAAATTCCCCCGTTATAGTTAGTTCAGCTAACTATAACTCGCTCCCCCGCAATGCACTGCTGATGACGTCACATATTACATCACTCATGACATGGTCATTGACATCACTGATGACATCACTGATGACATCACTGATGACATCTCAAATGACATCACTGATGACATCATCCATGTGATAAATTGATGCATCTTCTCACACCCTAATATAACCTTTGATACACCCACTCTAAATTACAGACGGCCATTCTCAAAACCATTGACATTCCAACACCAATAACTACATACCCACTCGCTGAATCTTAGGTCTACACACACATCCACTCACTCATCTGTACAGTCACTCATACTTATGGTCACTCAGTACAGGACTATCATATGCACTCATACACCTATATAGACACTCACACACCGTCACTCATCCAGAAAGGTAATCACACATCTAGTCAGTTATGCAAATTAATAATCACACACCCATTTACTCACCTATATAGTTATACACACACCTGCTCACTTACTCATACAAATACTAGAACATTCTTACGCTCTTATACAATCACTGATACAAGCACACACTCATCATTACAGCCACTCTCACAATCACACACTCTCACTTATAGCTATTTAAATACTCTAACACAAATATATACTGCCTTTTAAATATGTAGTTACTCGCACATGTACCACTGAGATATACATTCACTCACTAACACACCCATACACACACTCACCCACCCATGCAGTCCATCACAGATGCACTCTTGAAACCATGCACCCACTGAATCACCCACTCACACATCAATGCACAGTCACACACACCCCACCCACACAAACACTCAGCCACCCATACAGATACTCAGACAACCAATCAATAACTCATATAGACACTCATGTAGCTATTCACAAACCCATGCAAACGCTTACACACCAACAGACAGACGGATACAGAAATTTACACAGTTTAGTCACTAACCCATTCATTCAGTAAGATACGTTTGATCACTCACTGATAGACTCAGTCACACACCCACTAAATCATCCATTCAGACACTTATACACCCACTCATTCTTCAATACGCCTTTCCCTATATATATTAAACATAGTTAAACTTTACAGAAACACACACTCACTGGATGATGTCATCAGTGATGTCATCAGTGATGTCACTGACCATGTCATGAGTGATGTAATATGTGACGTCATCAGCAGTGCATTGCGGGGGCGAGAGTTATAGTTAGCTGAACTAACTATAACGGGGGAATTTCACGGGTTTTGTACGAGTGAAATGTCCAGCTAACTATAACTTTGTCTAAAACCTATGGTTTTTTCAGTGAGTTTCTAAGGTTTTTTAAATGCTAATTCCTAACTATAATGTCTCTGAAACCTATGTTTTTTTTAAGTGAATATATCTATATGTATGCATACCTCTGTCCATCTCCTATCCCTCTGCTACCCTTCACAATCCAAATAACCAACTAACATATCATCCACCACTCAAATTACTTTCATATTTCACTACACTAATTCAACACTAATCCTTTAATGGGTTCCGGACTAGCATCCTACTCGCCAAAAAAGCACTTCTACACACCAACAGGGGTAACAAGTGCTATATAAATGCAAACCTTTTCCCCCTCCTCTATCCCTCTGCTATCCTTCCCAATCCAAATAACTGATTAATATCCACCACTCAAATTACTTTCATATTTCACTATACTAATTCACCACTAATCCTTATGGGTTCCGGGGTAGCATGCTACTCACCAAGAAAGTGCTTCAACACACCAACAGGGGTAACAAGCGCCATATAAATGCAAACCTTTTTTCCTCTTCTATCCCTCCGCTATTCTTCTCAATCCAAATAACTGACTAATATCCACCACTCAAATTACTTTCATATTTCACCATACTAATTCACCACTAATCCTTTCTGGGTTCCGGAGTAGCGTGCTACTCGCCGCAAAAGTGATTCAACACCCCATCAGGGGTAACAAGTGCTATATAAATGCAAACCTTTTTCCCTTTTCTATCCTTCCGCTATCCTTCTGAATCCAAATAACTGCCTAACCTATCCACCACTCAAATTACTTTCATATTTCACTATACTAATTCAACACTAATCCTTATGGGGTCCTGGAGTAGCATGCTTATCGCCGAAAAAGCGCTTCAACGCCTCGTATGGGGTAGAAAGCGCTATATAAATGCAATTACACAATACAAAATACAGTGGGAAAGATTTACAAGCCCCATGCGCCACATTTACGCTGCCGTTGTCACTTCTGTGACGCAGCTGCACCGTAAACCATGCGCCATGTTGCGCCTTATTTACAACGTGATGCATCTAGGGAGATGCATCACGTTGTAAAGCCCTGCACCATATGAAACCTGCGTCAGGTTTCATGTGGGCATTCCTGCGCAGGGAAGGCATTCCGTCAAAGGAATGCCTCGTAAAAGTGACGCAGTGAAATCTACAAGATTTCACTGAGTCACTTTCCCGAGGCCGCTGCGACAAATCCTTACGCCTGCTTGAGGCAGGCGTAAGGAGTGGCGCACTTCGTTAGGTATGGGCAGCCCCTATGCATTGCTGGAGCCGCGTCGCGATTGTGACACGACTCCAGCAATGCGCTGACCATACGCCACAGGATGCGACACGCATCGCCCTATACTTGATCCACGGTGCGCCGTATTGTAAATGCGACGCATTCCCGGTAGCGCAATGAGATAATTGCGTGTCGCATCTTTTCTGGCGCATCCCTGCTGATTTGCAGAGATGCGTCAGAACTTGTAAATCTGCCCCAATGTTTTCACCCAAATGCCTTTCTCGATTCCTAGACTCCTAGTCTGTTTTCTAGATGTATAACTAGATTAAAACATATATAGGGCATCCTAAATGTACTCTAGGGCTTCATTACCATTCTTTAACCACGGACACGCAGGACACCGGGCAGTTATGGCTTGGTGTGAATTACATTGAAAGATTCCAATGGGACTCCTTTATTTATTGACAAACTGAAACACAACCCCCACCACGCACACACCTGGAGGCTGGTGTATGGATATCTCTCAGCCTCCCTCCCTCTCGTGCGAATCCTCGGACCTTTGCAGCATTCACAGTGCGCCCTCTGACCTCTCTACGGAGGTCTCCTCTAGCTTTCTATTTACAGGCCAGTCTTCTCTGCCACCCTCGCGGATGCCGTCATGAACTCTCCCCCACCCCCGCCCTCTCACCTCCCTCCACCCTTGGCCTCGCCCGGAGGCTCGCAGCCTCTCCACGGCTGGCAGTCTGGGAGTCCTTTCGGCTCTCAGTTTGCGGAAGTTTCAGGCGGGCTCCACAACGGCCCCCACCGTCAGACATTAACGGGCTCTGAGGTGCAAGTCTGCGCATCTTCAGTGGCATCTGCAAACGCATCGGTGTGATTACACGACAAGATATAATGCTGTTCTTGGTTAAATGCCCATCAGTCACCAACCTTGACTCTTGGGGAGGTTCGTTTTTTTCTCAAATCTCACTGTCCTCAAATGCACACCTGTCCCTTGTGTTTGTTTACCTCAAGGGTGCCTCTTCTAGTCTTGTGTTGCCGGAACGCCCCCTGTTCTCCTTAGAGAGCTGTACATTAATAAAATAGGCAAACTGGTCCCTGCGCTTCTCTCACTCTGTGCCACAGCCCGACGGCGGTGCACCCCCCCCCCCCCCCATCTACCGTGTGCAGTATGCTGTTCCTCCCTGTCCGTCTCCTCCCCGCCCCTCCCCCTTCTCTCTATCCGCCTCATAGCTATATTCGTAAAGTACCTCCTCCTATACCCCCCATCCCACACGCTCCCCTCCTAAAGCCCGGTTTCCATGCAGCCATTGAAGGAGGGGGCACTGCTCGGTGTCCTGCAGGAGGAGCCGCTCCCTCGGTCAGTGCTCCGGGCTGCTGTGCTGGCGGGGAGGTGTCCGGGGCTCCTCTCGTTTTCAAGGACCTCACAAAAAGCCTCGGAGGGGGTCACTGCCCCTGAATAGCAACATTTCATCCCAAGGGGGTGCATCTCACCTGAAGCCACATTCCTACAGGGCGGAGGAACGCCCGCGCCTCCTGCACTAGCCGCAGGTAAGAAGGGTGCATGGCGGGTGTTGGCCACAGCTCCTGCATGACAACCGGTGGAATGGCTCGACTAAACGAGGGGGCTTGCGAGACAAGAGGGTGCTTTGCATGTGCACAGCCGAATTTCTTTCGAACAAAGAATGTTTTGGGAAAGAAACTTCTTTTCAATATTTGAAAGATGTTATTAACATAGTTGTCTATAATGAAGACTGTCCCTCCATAAGTGGGGGGATGATCCCGTCTGGTGGCCGGGGTGCTGTGTGGCCGCCCTCCCCCCCTCCCCCCCCCCCCCAGTTGTGTCTTGTGTGAGTGGAGGTGTGCTGGGCTCACTGCCCGGGCACTGCACCTGATGCCCCGCGCTGCGCTTCCGGGATGCTGAGGAAAGCTTTCAGCTGATGTGGAGTATGTATAGACGTGATGTATGTATGTGACACCTAGCCAAAGGGCGGCGGGCGCTGAGGTGAGCCCCGCTGCCGCTGTCGACGGGCCGGAGTCACTCGGAGCCCCGAGGCTACCTCGCGGCCAGTTTTAAGTTTAGTAACGCAGTCTCAGACTAGAGCAGAAAAACACATGTTGGAGAGGCGCTAAGAACCGACCTGCCGAAAAACCGCTCACAAATGAGAGAGGCTGGGAATCACAGCCTGCAATTACCATCCTCTGCAGAAGGTCCTTCTTTGTACATCTCAGAAAACACAGATTTTAATGACCGAGGAGGCAGCCTGCGGTGACAGGGAGGGGGCGGGCGGCCTGTCCAGGGCACTGTGGCTGACGTGAAAGAAGTTCTGTTGAGCTGGGGGGCCGAGGGGGGCCATGCCCAGGGCAGCGTGAGCAGGCTCTGGGAAAGGACAGGGTGCTGCAGCCCAGGTGTGCGTGAGAGGTTATTGGGGAGTGTGAGGGCCGGGTGATCAGGAGGGCGTGCGCTCCAGTTCCCTGCCCAGCACGCGAACAAGGTTTACCCACACAAGGCACCCTCTCACCAGCATTTGGACTGTGGCTATCTCCTCCAGCGCACAGGCAGAATGCCAACCCTTTGCACCACCAGACAGTGTATCCACTCTTCGCAGTGTTTATAACGCCAGTGGTACCCTGCTCCCCTCTTCCTCCAATGTGCTGTCCATTATCACTGATATCCACCACTCGTTTATTACTATTGAAACTCCTTGATGGCCTCTGTAAGGATGAAACACTGAGCCAACCTTTTTGGGAATTCGAGACAGGGGCTTTCAGAATGAATACAGTTCGCTACAGAGGACACATTTTGCACCTAATGTATATTATCATCGCCTATACGTGTACTGTGCATCCGTGCCACGTGCATTTTGTACCCTTGATTGATATTCGTCGAAAAGCGCTTCGACGCCTCGTCAGATGTAGTAAGCGCTATATTAATTACAGATACATGAAACCCCTACTTAACCCAACAACGTGATCTTGTTGCTATTTTTGAGGTCGCTTTTAATCCTGTCTTGCTGAAGGATTCTAACAGTGCTTAAAAATACGATGTATCTGTCCGAAAGATCTTGGGATTGGAGCGCGCGCATGTTATCAATGAGCTGTCACAAGTGTCTGCCCTGCTGTGATTGGACGTGAGGGCCTGTGATAACACACTTTACTGGGCACTTGATCATTTTGGAACGGGATTCAACTAAAGAAGGTATACTCTTTAATAAGTAGGGGACGCCGTAGTTATTAGTTCCCTCCCAATTCGACCTTTGTATTTATCCCCATTCTTGGTTTCCAGATAGTCATTCTTTTTAATGTGTGCATCGCTCGCTCCTCAGGTGCTTTCAGTCCCTGGCCGTGGGAGGGAGCGGCCTGGCACTTTTTCATTTACCCAGAAATGACAGGCCTGGCCGCAGGGGAGGGTCTCTGTCCGCAGCCCCGGTGTTCAGCGCTCTGGTCACAAGCTGCAAGGGAAGGGCGATAGAGGGAGGGGGCCAGAGACCAGCCACCCTCTTTAAGGAGTGGGAGGGTATTGTTGCCGGGAGCCAGCGGACGGCTGCCACCTGGGTCCAGCTGCGCCCACCACTGTTTCGTGAGTTTGATGGAAAATGACGCCAGACCTCTCCACTCCGCACCCACGTCTCCCTCTACCGCCCAGCGGTCTGGATCTCACTCGAGTGCAGTCGTGCGCCCCGTACTCTAGAGAACGGACCTCTCTTTTCACCTCACCCCTTGTCTTACCTGCTGCGGTATCTTGTCACGCCCCTGTCTATAATCTGCCTCCCAAGAAACCCTCCCTTTGCATCGCCCTCCAGCCCACACCACTCTTTCTTTATTCTTTCAATACCCTCTGCCACGTCCTCTTTTGTGCAGTCCATTCCTTGCCCTGCCTCCTCCCTCCATCCTTCTCTTCTCCCACCCACTTTAACAAGCCCTCCTTCGTTCTGCCATTTCATCTTTGCATGGCTCTCTCTTTCTTCTAGTTTACTCACGCAACCACCTCTGTCTCCTTTGGCTCGTGACTGCTTTCTCTCTGCCTGTCCCCCCTCATGGGGTAGTTTATTTGGCACTTCTCTCATTTTCTTCGAATATCTGATCCCACTTGCACCACCCCTCACCCGGTCTCTCTCTCCCTCCCCTCCTCGCTCCCACCCTGTTTGAACCCCATTATCTCTCGACTTTCCTCCTCCTCTTTTGCTCTCTCCCTGCATATTTGTCCAATTCTGCCAGAAATATTTTGACAGCCTTCCCATTTCTCCCTAGCGAGAAAGAAAGCGATATTGCTGATTTAAAAAACAGAGCCTACCACAAAACACATCGCCCTCTGTGGAAGGCTGCGTGTTCCTGAATTAGGAGAAACTGAGCACACCATAGCCTGGAATGAAAGCCTCTCTGGGCGACTGCAGTAGAGAGGGTCACATACCCGGTGCTGTGCTTAGAAGCTCCCAAGCAAGACACACGAACAGAGGCGGCGAAACAGCACTGCAGCAGTTATGCACCAAGACGTCCGCATTATGTTCATTTCAGGGGCCTAGGTGCACGTTTGCACCTAAATCTATGCAACTCAGCAAGTGCAAAACATGATATTCTTGGCACCCGAGCAGTGTGAATACATTATGCACTAGTTAATCGTCAACATGTCAGTGTGTAATTGTATCATCATCAGTTCAGTGTCCATCCATTTTATAATAGTTATTCCAAAATGACATCAACACTGGTGTACTTAGTGCAATCTGGCCCGAGAGATCCCCTGTCAGACGCGAGTCTCGCTCTTCACGGGTGAGACATGAGAACCTCAAGCGGTCCCGCGCAGAGCAAGAGACAGCGTTACCACGGCAACGCATCATTCGGGGCCCGGGGTTTACGCGAGGCAGGAGACGTGAATTCGTAATCGGGGGCGCAGCTTCCAGTGGTGCAGTAGATGCAGTGGCACCGGGACCTCGAGCATTGAGGGGCCCCACTGAACCCCAAATATTCATGTATTTTGCAGTTCGGACAACTGGAAGGTGCACATGTCCTTCCTTGCACTAGGGCCCATGACACACTGGCTAGGCCCTGGTCACAATGGTACCAGACGGTCTCTGTGGTGGGGGTGAGCCCAGGACCCGAGGACAGTGACCGCTAAAGGGAGCACACCTAGGGGCATATTTACAAGGGAAGTGGTGAAGTGAGGCGTTAGCCTTCCTGGTTTAACGCCTCACTTCGCCACTTCAGAAACCCAGGGCTGCACTGCGCTGGCGCTACACTTAGCAGCCTAGCGCCAACGCAGGCACCCTTGCACCATAGATCAAGGGTGGCTGCGTTGAAGGGAAGCTTGTTTATAGAACATGAAGGCTCCCCTTCGTGCACATGCACTGCTTAATGCAGCACACATAGAAGTTGCAAAACAGCATTTTAGAAAAGTGATTGTGTATGTGCAGGACGGGGGACCTTCCTGTACATAAACAATCATTGGCCATTTGCTGTTTTCATGTGTGCTGCACAACGCAGCACACTTGAAAACAGCAAAAACAAGGAGAGATGAAAAATTTCTCCTTGTTGCGCCAGGCTAAGACCAGGCTTTCCCTGGTCTTAACTTTGGCGCTATGTCCTATTTACACCTCCCTTGTAAATAGGGGGCAGCATCAGAATCAGTGGGTGTTGCGGTGGAACGCCCACTGCAACACCCATTGCCCTCCCCTTTCACGCTAAGCATAGTGTGAAAGGGTGCCTTAGTTACAAGGCAGCGTTAAGCCACATTAAGTGGTTTAACGCTGCCTTGTAAATAAGGTGAAATCATTACGCCACAAGAACATCACTAAAAGTGACGTTCCTGTGGTGATAGGGGCTTGTATGTATGCCCCTTAGTCAAAGCTGAACCTGCCAACAAGCAAGAAGTGATTATACAAGCAGGCTGAACCAGAAGTTCCCAGACATAACCAAGAAATGAATAACTATAGAAGGCTGATAAAGTAAACAGTTCATTAAAGTGCATGTGTGGTCCCCACATCGGCTCGGTGACTTATACACTAATTGCAGACTTGCTCTGAACTGCGGGGACAAGTTTGAATCCCAGATTGACTATTAAGCCTTCCATCCTTCAGAGGTCTCTAAAGGAGTACACATGTACTGAACAATAATACACATTATTCACAGAGCTTGGAAATGGTGGGAGTTTAGCATGATTCTATGTAAAAGTAATTAACATAAAATTGGGTCACGTCATCCCCTCTTGCATGAACCCCACTGGCTACCCAGAATTTAATGCTGGATTGATTTCAAATGTTGTGACCTACATACAAAAAGCACACAAAAGTTGATGGGAGGAATGCTTGTAATTTGTCTAAACACTGGCGATCGCTCAGGGTAGCATCCCAACCCATCGTTCTTTCGCTCATCATGCCACCTCAGTTTTGACCCAGCCATATGGAAATCAGTCTTCACCCTGCTCTTCAGGGGATCAGTCCAGCCCGAAATGCCAGGCCAGGTCCTCTCTGAACTGGAACCAAGAATCCTGGGACCGGTTTGAGGGTATCACCTCTCAACAGCCAGGATAGCTTGAATCCAGTGACACAGTGAGCCCAGGACCCACCTCTGGGCATACCCATGCCACTTAAAGCGGTACATGACACGCACAAAAGGTGATGGGAGGAAAGCTTGCATACAAAACCATTGGCCACAACAATCCCCCTTCCCCAGCCTAATTGTTCTCCTTTGCTGGTGATCTGAGAGGTCTTAGAAGGTGAAATACCCTTCATCTAAAGTATCTAAATTCAGAACAACATCCGCCCTAAAGCAATCATTCTCTGGGGCTGCTATGACCACAAGTCTCTACTCAATATAAGGGAGAAGCCCACCCTTCTTACCATCAGAAAACATCATCCAAGCCGCCTCTTCTGCCAGGTCCTAAACGAATGCCAGCTCGAATTTTAATTGACATCCTACTAAAAATCTGTTTATTCTTTTTAAACATGCCTTGCATTCTCTTCTTACCACTCTTATAGTTTAATTCTTTTAAAAGGCGTATTGTGGAGTGAAGAGTTTTATGCAGGGGTGGCTCCTCCACTAGGGCTGAGGAGCGTCGCCTCACTGCTTTCTTGCAGTGTGAAAAGCAGAAAGATAAAATGGTAATTACTTCCATTTTATGTTTCTGCTTCTCACACTGCGAAAAAGCAGAAAGGTTTGGTTGTGGGCGGGCGGGTGGGTTGGACTGCTCTGCGAACATGGCTGGACAGGGCAGGAGTGGTGTGCCCACTCCTGAGTGTGCATGACTGGTTTGGTCGGCACTCTGGGGTCGACCAAACCAGTCATGCGCACTCTGCTCTTCTCCATGCAGGCTGCAATGCAGCATACATGGAGACCATGGCCGGGCCATTAGCCCCTGGCTGAGCGCATCCCGACCAATCACAACGCTGCTTGCGGAGTTGTGCTTGGCTTAGGGGTAAGAGCCTGGCTGCCTGCTTCCCGTTCCTGCCGGACGTAGGAGAGCTGGAGAGGAGCTGAGATGACGCGCGACTCGGCCAGCGGGACGGTGAGTTAATTTTTTTGAAATTTTAAAATTAACCCTCCCCGTTTACCCTCCCCCACCCACAAATAATGCCGGCCGCGGCTGGTTATATGTAAAGCAACTTAAAACCAAATCGACAAAGAGCCTCTGGTGGTGCAACTGCATGCTTGGGCTTTTTGCACCCCTAGGGCGCTCTTTGGAATTACAGAAGGGGCTGCAGATGCTTGTACAGCCCTTTCTGCAACATGGATCATGCAGCGTTAAATATGAGTTGGTGCGATCATAAGGAGCTATGCCTACATTTGCCTGAGGGCCTAGCCCTATGCATATGAAGTAAACTTTTGCATTTTAGCATGTACCATATTACAGATATGGGTGCAGAGTCAAATATGCCATCAGGAGGTACAGTGACCGTATCTCACATTGAGATGGTGAACAGTTAATGTGCCATTTAGGAGGCGGCAAATGAATCTGAGGGACCCCCTGGAAATCCTCCTGCAGACAGGTGCAGTCAGTCTCCGCACCCTCTTGCGGTTGGGGGAATCTTTGCCCCACTTTCATATGCAGGCTGGGTTGCCACCTGCAGAGAATGGTGGGCTTTCAGCCATAAGCAGCCAGACCACCTTTCGCTAATCATCTGTTAACAACGCAGGCGTGAGTTTGCACCTTCACTATGAACCTGACCAGCACCTTCAGAGTAGTAGGGAGCACTGTCCCTGTTTTCCGCACTCAGTCAAGGGTGTACCTCAACGCAGAATGGGACAGTGCATCCTACCTCTAATGTGGCCTGAGGTGCGCTATACAAGAATGCTAAATAAATAAATTCAGTTTAATGCATTTTGAGGCATTGATTTAGGGAGATACCCATAACCTAGCAAAGATCATAAACTGTAACACTACATGGACGCCATACATTTCAGTGCCTCCTTACAAAGGCGTTCTGTGGCAAGTGGAGGTGCGCGTAGAGCAAGTATCAAATATTGCACAGAGGGAACTTAGAAGGAGATTGCTAACAAGCCACAGGTGGTCTTCTGTGGCCAGTCACTGTAACTAGGGCTATTCTACTTGAGCCAATGAATAGTAAAATCCAGGGAGGTTTATGATAGACAGAATGAATATGTGTGAGGTGAATTTACATGAAAAGAATTACAGTATAGTCTTCTTCTTTATTTGTTGGTCAATTTAAAAACAGCACCGTGGATCCCAGAACCCAACACTAACACTAACAGGGCTGGACCTCAAGCTGGGACCACTCTGTTAGGATCAGGCCTTCTATTTATGCACTTTTCCACTTGGCATCCAGAAGCCAATGCCACAGAAGTCAAATTAGTCCCAGAACAGGCTGCTTTGAGGGTCCAGGCATCTGTCCAAGCTTCCACAGGCAAAGCGCGTTTCATGTTCCATGCAGAGGGTGTGGAGTCTTCCTTTATTATGGACTACACTTCGTTTTCTACCGGCTTGGTTTTGCCATCAAAGATTCTGTAGGCCATAAACTGCACTGAGTGGCAAATTAACTTGATTCAATGTAGGTTCAAAGGATTTTTCTGTGCAAATTGACATTTTGGCTGCAGCCAACAAAGAAATGGAGAGCCTTAATGCATGTGGGTATGCCAGAGAATTATCTTCATGGGACGGGATCACATATTGCCATCTTGACAACACATCGAGGTCTTAGCAGAAGCAGCAATCCTGATCTTTAAAACGCCTTAGGGCCAGGCCCCAACTAAGGCAGCCTCAACCCGAGAGCAAAGCATCCAGGTCTGCATAAACGCAAGGAGAAGCCGAAATCAGGGCCATGAAGGCAATCACTTTGAGGTGATAACAGCTATGGTGACTAGCACTAGAGGAGAAGCCCAAGCTACTTCTGGGCTTATCGGTCTTTCCTCAGCCACCATAAACGACCCCACCACATAAGTAACTGCTAAAAAACCTCGCCCAGGACATCATCAGAGTCGCAGCCTAATCCAGAAGAGGACCCTGACCTCATAATAGATCACCCAACACACTATACTCTGAACAGGATTCCAAGATGGCTTGGTAGCACCATAAGGGCTGTGATGTCATGTCAGTGAAGTGGAATAGACGGGTCTGTCGTCAAATGAATGGAAGCGTTTTCTAACTAACAGGATCGAAAGAGAAGCCATTACTGCTTTTGTCATCAATACCCATGTGGGATCTGCTCTATCACTGTTTTCTTTACTGCATGCACCCTATTTCTCACAAAACTGTGTAGTAATTGTGGGTTCAGATGTTTAAACTATGCTGAGGATTCCCAGACTATCCATTGGTTAGACCTATCAGTAAACAGATATTCATCTGGCTACCCCAACTATCTTCTAACTATTGACAAAAGATGAGAAAATATTGCAAGAAACTAAGGGCCAGATTTATCATTCTTTCACGCATCGGCGTGCAACAAGCCACCTTGCTGCACTGCGTGAAAGGGCAGGAATGCACCGTATTTACCATTATGTGGCGCATTCCTGGCCTTTTGTAGAGCTGGCACACTTTTGGCTTCCTAGCACCAACACAAGCACCCTTGTGTCATGGTCCAAGGGGGCCTGCATTGCAGGTAGGATTGTTTTTGTGCAGGTAGGGACACCTTCCTGCACAAAAAGAATCCTGAGAGACGTTTTTCTCTTTTTATGTGTGCTGCAGAATGCAGCACATGTAGAAAGAGGATAGAAAAAGGAAACAATAACCCTGGGCGTAGTTCGTGTAGTAGCGCTACGAGTAGCTACGCGAAGTGCACTTTGCACTACACAAGCTATGCATAGCTACGCGAACAGCGTAGTGCACTGTGCAAAATGCTGTTCGCACTGATTGCACAGTGCTGGATGCTTGTCCGCACTGTGCAATCATTGCAAACGGCATCTTGCACAGTGCAAGCGGTCATTTTCTGCCGCTCGAGTAGATTTGTACTCGAGCGGCAGCTTTCTCAACGCGGACTGGTAGTTTCTCATCGCGAGCGGTCACGAGCATACGCGACCACTCGCAATGAGAAACCTGACCACTCCGTATTGAGAATCTCGCCAGGAGGTTTATTTTCCACGCTCGCGATCGGCAACTTGATGTTGCTGATCGCGAACGAGGAAAAAGTCTCGCCGGGATGTTATTTTGCTCGCTCGCGGTCGCCAACTTGACGCTGAGGGCCGCGAGCAAGCAAAAAATGCCCGCTACGCTACACTACGTGTTTTTGCACTGTGCTATGTGCAATTCGCGTAGCGCGTAGTTGCGCAAACTATGCAAACTACGCGAGCGTAGCGTAGTCCTATGCCCAGGGTTAGAACCAACAAGGAGAAATAAAGATATTTCTCCCCGTTAGGCCTCACCTGGGGAGACATAGCATTTTGACACATCCCAGGTCTACCACAAATGTTAAATCTGGGAATGCACCAAAACCATGGGTGGATGCATGGGAACCACTGCGCTTCACACATGGAACCCCTCCGTGCCACAGAATAATGCAAGGCAGTGAATTACGGTGGACTTGCATGGCTTGATGAATCTCACTTAGGTTTTTTGTCACCCTTGGACCCCCTTGCGTGGCCCGAGGGCGATGCAAAATCTTGATAAATCTGGCCCTAAATTCAATGAAATCTGTTTTTCTGATCGTCACTTGAGAATCACTTCAAATACTATAGTCCCAGACTGTCAAAATATTCCTGCATCTCTGAAAATAAACCACATAAAACTTTGTCCCAGGCAAGGCTGTGATGCGAAGGTCCCCTGGGGGATGGGAGGACATGGGGGTTGGGGATAGGAGCTCTCCCATGGCCGCAAGCCACACCCTAACCTAATTGACCATTTCTGCGACTGCTGGAACTCGACCTAGTGCAACAATACCAATTGTCACAACCTCATGCACCGGCCTATTCAGCCCCCTGTTTGGCCACGTGTTCCCCTTTTCTCCCGGCCCTCCAAGCAGAATGCTTCCAGCTCTCAATGCTGCTCATCCACTTAACGGTTTCTTTGCTATCGATGACGGCACCGCCTAGGCACCTTACTGCCTCACCCACACTGGGCCCGCCCTAGTGTCTCTGGTGGCAGAGCAGAAAATCCTTGGTCCCCGCCCGAGGGCATGAAAGCCAGGTCTTGGTCGAACTCTACCACTGGGCTCTGCGTCTCCGTGGCATTCAAGCTGCTGCAGGAGCAGGCGCTGGGAACGGGCAGGCGGGATCATCTCTGCATCTGAAAGGCGTCAGCTCTCTCTTAGGATTCTCGCTCTACTGGAAACAGAACTGTACCACTGCTTTCTCCTTAGAAGATCAACACAGAAGCCATGAAAACTTACAGGTTAACTCATTTTGTTACCCCTGCCACATAATGTGGTTATTGCATGCATTTAATTTCAGTGGTCCTAAGTATAGACCTCTGAAGTTATGCTAAATAGTCCTCCCTAACCTTTGTGTTTTTCTTAGACTTTTGAGCACTTTGTGCACTCCAAGGCAACAACAACAAAAAACAATGAATGTGTCCTCATGTAAAACAACAGGTGCTATGTAAAGCGCTCTGATCACGATTCAGGTCAAGTTTGCGCTATATAAAACTCCGTAAAATAAAAAATAAATACATAAATTATAAATAAGTGCACTGTCCCTGTTTGTGCTGTATCACACCTTTAAATCAGTTCGCAGGGCGCAGACTAGGACAGTGCACCTCATTATAGTAAATGGGCTGCCCCAGCACAGCCGCGCACACACACCTGCCCTGGGGGCAGTGCATTAATGAAAGGTGGACTCGCTGTTTGAAGTAGTTAGTAAGTGTAGGAGTAAACTGCCCTGCTTTTGAATGGCGGGCAAAGATCCTGTGGTAGGCAGGTGCAGCAACTAACTGCACCCGCCAGTAGAGAGATATCTATTGAGTCCATGTTAACTCCTGGATTTCTTCACAGGTTGCCCACAGGGAGGGCAATAACTGCAGTCCACCACTTTGTTGCAAATATTTAGTGCACCCTCTAATGGCTTATTTGCCTCTGAGCTACATCTGGAACACAGCGCCGCTCCAGATGAAAAGTTTTTCTTCATTTGTATGGGGCCACGGAACCAAGCAAATGAGGGATTGCCTCTTTGAGATCATGCCGGTTCTATATTTGCCACCACGCAAATTGTGCCACAGATTGCCCAAGCAAACCTCAGTGGCTCCTTCTGTAATACCAAAGTGCCAGGGGCACAGAAAGCTGATGCACATGCCCATTGCGCCCCTGAGGCTCTTAGTGGCATATTAACAACTAAAGTGGCGGAGCGTTGGGTTATGCCAAAAAGGCTAACGTCACGCTCCGTGACTTTAGAAACGCATGACTAAACCGTATTTACGACAATATGCTTCAGCCCTGCATTTCTCCCTGCGCTGGTGCTAAACTTAGCTACCTAGCACCAACGCAGGTACCCTTCCACCATAGTGCATAGTGCAAGGGTGCCTGCGTTGTGGGAAATTATTGTTTATGTGCAGGAAGGTGCCCCTTAGTGTAATATGGCCTCAGATCTCTAGGAGAGAACATGCAATCTCTGGGTTTTTCTGATTGCAGACAAAAGCATACCAAAGACCTCTCCCACGCTCAAAACAATCTGTTGAATTCACAAGTTGGCTACAAAGCAGATGAGAGAAACAGAGATATGAAAATGTCCTCAATTATCGAGCTCGGTGACAAGGCAACATTTATATAAACAAGTGGATACAAAAATCAAATCTCCCTAAGAGAGTCGTTCCTCAGTTCAGCTTAGGCAAGGAGCATAATATAGCTCGACAATAAAGACAATATTCATTATTTGAATGTAGAATAATGTAAGTGTTCATATTAATCATGATCATTCATACAGCATGACATCCAAATTGAATGGTTTCTTAATGCTGAGTAAAAACTGAGTATTACTACCAAATTAAATGATAGTCTTTTTTTATCAAGTTCTAAAAGAATGATGAACCTCTGCAGGTATTTAAACATTTCACATGCAGGTTACATGCAGCTCTTTGCAGCATGTGCATGGCCCACTACGTTATCTTATCAAACCTGTCATCTTCTATTTACCTTGATTCTACAACAAGCCATTTAACTATCTGAATCACTACGATTACACTGTACTCTGCAGATCCCTGTCATCAGAGGTTTACCCTGCCCAGTTACCATACAATGAGAAAAACGTTATTTGTTTATTGAATGGTTTTATAAAGCGCCAACTACACCGAGTGGTATAGCTATGCTTTACATAGAACAAGAGTAGTCACACTCACCATCGAATTAAACCCAGCTAAGTGAACATAATAATGAAGAAGCAGCAAAGGATATATAGTCAGTCACATGGGAAGCTTTCCGTCTCATTACTGGTGCATCTGTTTCTTCCGGTCCATACAACAGTTTGTGGAGTTTGAGCGAGACAAAGGCGTAAAAAGTGCGTTTTTAGAGCTTTCCTAAAAGGTAGAAGTTTTGTCATAGTCTTCAGATTTTTAGCGCAGAGTTCCACAGGATGGGGTCATTGGTTGAAAGAATATTTCAGGGGGAAGAAGTCCTCAGTGTATTTCTGTCTAGTCTTGCTGTGCTGCTTTCCTAGATATGTCACTGTTTCTTTTTCTTTGCATTCTGGTACTTGTAGTCCTCTATTTACAATGAGGGAAGGGAAAATCATTAGTACCAGAATGCAGGACAACTTGAAATCTTATGAGATTGAAAACACCGGTGCACACCATCTAGTGCATAAACCTGCCCACCACAATCCTGTAGTGTGAGATTGAGCGAGATGACGCAATATTGAGCCTTCAGCTATCAATAACATCTCTGCTGTGGTGGTAGCTCACTTTAATGTCAGCTGTGTTGATGGCCACTCAGCAAGAGCCAGAAAATCACTTATTGTCAAAGCTATTAGTTTTGTCCTTACTGTAGTGTATGTACAAATGTATAGCACGCATGGGTTGGAGAACATCACGTGTTTGAGCCAAGTGGTGGCTATGAAACAGCGTGAAAAATGTATTTTGGAATGTGACAATACTTGCTGAATTTGATGGAGAAGGAATTGGTTTTTGTGTTCGTTTCTGATGAACCTTTTTATAGGGCGAGTTTAAATAACACATCGGTGGCACTGGAGACAGTGTAAAGCAACCTGTGTGAGGCTTAAGGGCCAGTAGCTTTCGAGAGACGCAGTAGGGAAGGGTGAAGGTGCGAGGTACCAGTGCTGATAACGCGCTAGATATCTGCAGGTGATGTCAGACCCTGAGGTACTTTTTGTCTCTTCAGAGTGGGCTTTAACATGCTACCTTCAATTTGAGGTCCAGGGCTGCGACCACTAGATCTAGACCACCAGAGAGATGCTGAGCGGGCAATGCCTCATCTGCCCCCAGGTTGTAGGGTCGGAGGCATGCAGGCGGTGACGCCCTAGGACAGAGGCTGCATCTTCTCGATGTTGGGGTAAAAGCATTGGATGCAGTCACAGAACCACAAGTGAATGATTTACTGGGTTAACTGTCTTTAGAGCAGTGCTTCCCAAACTTTTTCGAATCATTGCCCACTTCCGCGACTGATCTGGCTTTAATGGACATGAGGCAGGTGATTTTTTTAAATGTAATGAAAGCATCGTGTGGCAGCGTACTGTCATTTACAGACCGCATATTTTCCACTGAAACGGCCACTAAGGTGGCACAGACGTACAGTTTTAATGCTAAAACTAGATTGCACACAAATAATAATGTGTCAATGTGTGAATATCAGGTTTTAGTGAATATCTATCATTTGTGCATCAGCAAGTAAAGTGTTTTGATCCTCTTAAAATCTTTGTTTCCATCACAATTCAGAATTACAAAAAATGTGCTTCTCTTTTGCATTCCTAAGAGCTGAACGTACAGTTCACTTACAGGTATTTACATTTTTTAAACAAAATCGACATCCTTTCCTTTCATACTCTCTGTTCCCCAGCAAGATTGACACATAATTCACTGTACTTTTCTTTCTGTCTGCCAATTGTGAGGAGTTTGTAAACATCAATACTCACGTTAAAAAAGTAAGCAATAATTTGTCAGAAGACACAACCTGACATTTGACCTCTGTCATTGGAGGGCAGAAAATGTGGCAGCATAAATCCAGAATTTGAAGGCATCCTTATATGCTTGGACTTTCAGGGCCCTCCAAAAATCTGCTTGAGACTCACAGTTTGGGAAACACTGCTGTAGAGCACCATTTTTGTTCCGGTTTCAAACCTGCCTCTTTGTGGATTTTGACTAAGTTCAAGTGATGCTGGTCATTCACACACAACACAAAGTAACTCTGTCTTCGTGCACTATTTACATATGCAGATACTAAGGTAACATGAATACATTACCTGATGAGTTACCTAGTGAATACAATGAGTGAAAATGCATGGCACATCCCTAGGATAATACACTGGTTTGGATTAAGCGAGGATATGATTGTGCCATAGATTCGGGATTTAGGACTAAAGTGGAAGTCGTGGTGGCAACTAGTCTGTACAGAAAGAAAGGAAGCAGTGTGTAATGCATCATGGTTAAATGGTAAAATCAAGAAGCAGCGTGCATGACACGTATTGCACGTAAGACATATAGATATGCCTACACAAAAATGCACACCAAGTAACACGTAATGAATAGATATAGGAGAAACCAGTGCAAGGTCATATTCGCGAGAGGAAGCCAGTGTAGGGTTTCAGAGGAGCAAGAGAGGAATCCATAGTTGAGTACAGGGAAGGCACTCAGGAAGCCAGTATGGGGCTACTGAAAAGGGTCTGCAGGTCAGTATAAGGGGATAAAGAAGAAAGGGGCTTATTATCAAGCACGGCGTTAAAATTATCGCCACTTTAGCGGCAGAAAACTGCCGCTAAAACGGTGATAATGGGCTTGATAATATGCTGCAGAGAATTCCAATAGAAGCCCATGTTGACACCAGAATATGGGCTTCTATGGGAATTCCCACAGACATATTATCAAGCCCATTATCGCCGCTTTAGCGGCGATAATTTTAACGGCGTTTCTTTATAATATGCCCCAAAGTTGGGTAAGAAAAGGGTGCCAAAAAAGTACAGTGAGAGTGGAGGCTAGTGGAGACATTAGAACAAATAGCATAGAGGTTAAGGAAGAGAGTACAGATCCCAATGTAGACCTGTGGAAATGTGTGTTGAAGACACTGTAGGCCTAAGAAAAAGAAAGGGGAAGCCAAATCAGGTTTGGGAGTAGAGGGGCAATGTAGGCCTTCGGAAGAAAGAGAGTAAGACAGTGTATGGTAATGGATCAAAGAGGGGAAATCAGTATCGGGCTGAGAAAGAAAATGGTTTAAGCGTTGTGATAGGACTCTGGAAGAGGACAGTGGCGTAACACAGACCCCCGCAGCCCCCGCCGTGCGGGGAGAGGGGCAAGCTCCAGGGGGCCCCCTCAGCACAATACCCTGACTGGTGAGGTCCTGATAAAGTCCGGAGGAGGTCCCTTCACGTAACTTGCACGGGGCCCCCTCAAGTTTCGTTACGCCAGTGGGAGAGGAGACTCAGAGAAAATATAGTGGACAAAATATTACAAGAAGGCAGACATAAATGTTTGTCACTACCACAAGGGCCAGTATTAATATGCCTCATAATGGATCAAGGCCAGTCGTGAATATATCTACTAATGGACCATTTACAGTTTCTGGGATGACCAGCAACTCTCACGGCGAAGTTGAATAATGCTTGTAGGAGATCAAAGTCAGAATCCCTTTAGCCAAGTATTGGCTCACCATGAACTTCCATTATGCCCACTAGCGGCTCATGGCCTCTTTCCATAATAGTTAATACCACACAGGCACAATCCTATTTGTAAACCCGCCTTTCCATCAGTCTTGTAGCAGCTCATACCTTCTCTACTGTCTGGATACATGGAGCGTAAGAAGAAGAATGGTTAAGTTCTTTCTGGCTTGCAGGTGACAATCACAGTGGACCGACTGCAGATTTTGACACCTGCTGTGTCAAAAGCAGGGGACACAGCCCAGGTGAAGTCACTACCTGCCCAAACCCACATATTTATGCAGGCTCTAAGGGGCATATTCACAAGAAAGTGATGGAGCACGGTTTTAGCCTCCTTGGCTGATCGCCTCGCTCCGCCACTCCTGCAAAGCTGGGCTGCACCGTATTTACAAGAATACGGTCCAGCCTTGCGTTTCCCCCTGCGCTGGCACTAATTTCGCTGCCTAGCCAATGCAGGCACCCTTGTACCATAGAGGCCTGAATTACTCCCCTTCCCACATGGAGAAAGGGCTGGGTTATAAAAAGCAGACAAAATAAAAACGCTGACCTTTTACGCTTCAGAAACAGCAGGTCTAAAAAAAGAATTACAGCAAAACAGCAAGCACATGTTTACACAAAATTATATTAGGAGCACACTGCTAGGTTCATTGACAGACATATGGATCTGCCCCTTAAGTAAAGCCAATCTGTACATTTCTTGGTCGGTCTAGCATGGTGGTGTGTGGGCAGTAGCCTCTCAGCAACGTACAGTGTGGAATTGTTTCGCTAAATAGGCAGGTTTCCATTTGCAAAGTATTGCTGCCTTTCTGTTGTGCTGGTCAGTGAAAGACTGCCATCTAGTGGCTGCCATTACACTTTTATTCCTATGCATACTATTCTTTTTAATAAAAATAAGCATAGGGTTTATTACGAGAGTTCTGTTAATGAAATCAAGAGGATTTAAAAAAAAAAAGCATGAAAGTTGTATTCATTCCTTTCATAAAGATTCCTTCGTTCTAGAATTTCCTTCAAACAAAGTAGTCAGCTCGAACTCTTGGCTAACTCATTAGTATGTCTTCAAATACTAAAGCAAGCGATTTGGCACTTCCTTCTCTTGGATTAAGGGATTTCCAAGGAGTAATCCCCTCATCTTCCTCCTTAAACACTGCTTTCTTGATCCTTAAATAGAGTGAGGAGAATAGCTGGCGCCCGCTAGAGGAGTCAAGGACATGCATATGGCTGCAGTTGCCAACTAGCTCTCACTCTTACCCGTGTGTTTGCACCAAAATACTGTGGGCCTCATTTATGAGAAGTGTTGCATGGCTGCGTGAAAACAGAGATGCAACAGTTTTCATTGCACCCTCCTTGCGACATGATTGATGTGTCATTTATTGTATGACGCATCATGTCGCAAAGAATGACAGATATGTCAGTATTACTGATGTATCTGTTGGCGCAAAACTGGCGCATTGCTGGAGTTGTGTCAGAAGCGTGACGCAACTCCAGCAATGTTCCTTTCACAAGGGGCAAGCCCCATGTGAAAGGGCCTGTGTCAGTCTTACGCCTGCAATGCGGCAGGTGTACGGTTTTCACGCAAAGACGTCCTAGAATTGACGCCCTGAAAATGTATACATTTTTGATGCGCCACTTCTCCGAGGCTTTGATGCTGGGGAATGCCCACCCTGCATACATTATACCTGACACCGGTATAATGTAGCGCAGGGGTTTACAAAGGGACACATCTGCCTTGATGCTTCACTTTGTAAATAGGGCACAACAGGGGCATGTTTTATGCCACCACTGTGTCACAAAGAGTGACGCAACAGCGGTGCAAAAGTGATGTAGGGACTCATAAATAAGCCCATATCACTTTACGCTAGGGTCATATTTACTAGATAATGTAGGAGCATGCAGTTGTTCAAAATTTGGCAGCTCCACACTCCGTCATTTCCACAATGCAGGGATGCACCATATTTACAACTAATACGGCACACCCCTGTGTTTTCCCTAGCTCTGGCGCTAAAATTAGCTTACTAGTGCCAACGCAGGCACCCTTGCACCACAGTGCAAGGGTGCCTGCTTTGCAGGTAATGATAATGGCTATTTGTTATTTCTATGTGTGCTGTATTCTGCCACACACATAGAAATAGCAAATCGTTATTATTTAATGATTGTTTATTCGCAGGAAGGGACACCTTGCTGCACAAGAACAATCATTAATGTCTTTTTGCTCTTTCTATGTGTGCTGCAGAAGGCAGCTAGCATAGAAAAAGCAAAAATGAGGAGAAATAAAAGCATTACTCCTGTTACGCCATTCTAACACCTGTTCTTGCATGGCGTTAGTTTTTGGCACTGCCACAGATTTACAGATCCTTGTAAATCTGGGGCAGCATCAACAAGCAATGGGTGTTGTGGTGGAACGCCCACAGCAATACCCATTGCTCGCCTCTCTGCCACAGAGGACTGCAGCGGAAAGGGGCATACTTACAAGGTGGTTTTAAGCCACGCAAAGTGGCTTAGCACCTCCTTGTAAATATTGAAAATGCTGCTACACTACCAGAGCATCAAAAAAGTGATGCTCTGGTGGCCATAGGGGCATGTAAATATGCCCCTAGGACCCTTAGTTATAGTCAATGAAAACATATTATTATATATCAACCAAGCACAACTCCCATTTGTTTCATAGTGTTGAATTGAAAATGAAATTGCATTTGTATAGCGCTTACTACCTCCGATGAGGTGTTGAAGCGCTTAACAGAAAGTAGCATGCTACTTGGGAGCCCAACGTTAGTAGTCATTCCATTGATTATTGGGAATAATCTTGTGCACTCAAAGGAAATATTCCATGCATTTACTCCAGTTTCTTTGTTGTGCATTAATGACTCAGGTGTGATCATTAGAGGAGATTATGTTAGAAGCTTGATGAAATTAATAGATATAGTTAGGTTGCAAGGATATGGTTTCGTAGAGAGAGAGAAATTAAGATATCCATGAGATTTAGTGTAGTCTATATATACAGGAGGCATGCGGAAGGTAGAAGGGAAGGAGAGGGGCATTCAAAATAAATAGGAGGATAAACATTTAAAGTTTTAAGTCATTTTCATGCAGGGTTTTAGGAAAATAGCAAGGATATCTTTGCACAGCATACCGTCTATGCATATAAACCTATAGAACAAAACACATTTTAAATTGCATTGTAATGGAATGTGGCTTTGTGTCTTGGTACAACACGTCTTTCTAGAGACACTTTCACTTTCAAGAGGTGGCAAATGCTTGCCTCGCTGCAGAAAGCAACCCAAGTGCTTGTTGACACCCCTTTACAACGGGCCCATAAGCAGTGACATTTAAGCATATCCCAGTACCCCTAATCATAATCTGACTTTGAAAACACCATTGAGAAAGCTCTTGTGCACATCGCCCAAGAGATACACCTTTGTGTACCTATTACAGCAGCACACATCATGACTCTCCAGTATTCACCTTCTTCACAGTGGAGCTCACCTGGCTCTGTTGTCATTTTGTGTCATCTCCACCCCTTAAATTGGGGAACAGATGCATCTGAGTTCAAATGAGTAGAACTGACTAGAAGTGATTAGCTTCCATGTAGTGTTTGGCCTCTTTACTGCCTGTATATTGTGTGGCAGATATGATTGAATGCATGTACATGCTTGTATTCTTTTTTTAAATGTAGACCCAGATAGAGCCTCAAATAGTCACACAAACACAGTAGAGGCAAATAAATCGATAACCGTGAATGTATAGGTATATTTGAAAATACATATTTTTGTATGTATATATCTATTATGTACATAGAAAAAGGTCCGATCTCACTTATGACCGCAAAATAGACAAATTTCCATTAACACATTAAAGGACATGTGATGAAGAAGCTGCAGCATCCCTTCCTATGACGAAGTGACAATATTGTATGCTAATGAGTCAGCCTCCTATTTTTCAGGGCTTGTACTCTGCTTTCTGGGATAATTGGGGGCCACCATGGGAGTCTGGTGCAATACAAAATTAATACATAAGTATTTTTTCATGGCTTGGTGTCGGAGGATGTACAGGGATTGCTTGACTCTGATGTGTTCTCATGTGAACCTCTTCCCCTGACTCCACCATATTGAACAATTGGAAAAACATAAACATCTTACCCATGGTGGTGGTGTTGACAAAATACACAGGCCCTCATTATTTGGGATTTTGATGTAGGGCAGTGCAACAAGGCACCTTGCTGCACTGCCCTACACCAAAGTAGAAGGTCAGGAATGCAGTATTAAACCAATACATGCATTCTTGTCCTTTCCCCCTGCGCTGGTGCTGTCTCTGCAGTCTAGTGCCAACGTAGACACACTTGCACCATGGTGCAAGGGTGCGTCAATTGCAAACAGGATTGTTTTTGTGCAGGAAGGGGGACATTGCTGCACAAAACCAATCCTAAGAGGCATTTTCCTCTCTCTATGTGTGCTGCAGAATGAGGAAAGAGGAAACAATTAGGAGAAATAAACATATTTCTCCTCGTTACATCTCACCTCGGGAGGTGTGAGGATTTGAAGCTTCCCCAGCTTTTCATCATCAAGGTCTACCGTTCATCGAAACAAACGTTTAACTCTACAGCCAATCAGGAAATTTTGTTCATCCTTTGATGTTCTCATCTTCATCCTACCCTTCCACAGATCAAGAAGGGTCAGTTTCACTTTTTGTTCTAAATTCCAAACTGTGGAACCTCTTCCCTTTCTGGATCGGGAACTTTCTAAACCATATTTTGTCAAGGAACGACAATCTTAGTTATTCGAACTGCAACATGTCACTCTGTGATGTCTCTGTCCTCTTTTTCTTGTTAGACCCATTGCTAAAAGACCACCAAGGTAGTGACACCCAATAAGTGCGTTAAGTAGTCAAATACTGATCCTCATATTTAAGACTGAGAAACTGATATTTCCGCACTACAAAGCTCAGAGCGGATGTGTTCATAGTAGAAGTTACAGTTTCTAATTCATTATTCCGTACTGCTACAGTTTAGATACATTATAGCGCAAATAATACATTCTAAAATGTAACAAAGAGACTTGAAAGTGCACCATGCTCGCCACCGGAGCATCTCTATCACAGCAGCCAGCACACTGAATACATGTATGTATTGTGTGTTGCTGGTAATCAGCAACATTTATTTCAAATGCTTTTATGAAGATTAATCACTGTAATTAATTAGAAGATAGGATTGATAACCACAAAATCAATGGCAAAAAAATCCTCCACTCTCCACTACACAGACTGAGAGTGACTCACTTGGACAAGCTTAAACCTTTCCTCAGGCATCAGGGATAAATTCACATACTGTTTGTATTTCAGAGGTCATCATCGTACAACAATAAAGCCTTCAGTCATTTGAATGTTCTTTTTAAAGGAGAAGCCGTGCAAAGTTAATTTTAAGTATAAGAAATGAACAAGGGCTCCAATTCAAAAAGCCCTGATTGTCAATGGCAGAAATCTACTCCAGGCACTTTCCACCTGTGGGGCATATTTTTCAAAGTTTTGCATCGCCCTTGCACCATGCCATGTGAAGCAAAGGTGATGCAAGACCTAGATGAGATTTACCAAGACCCGCAGGGCCACCTTGTGTAGCCCTGCGGGGCTTGGTAAATGTGGAGTAACGCAAGGCAACGCAATCAACGCAAGTCGCTGCCTTGCATTACACTGAATTCCATGGGTGGAGCGTGGGTGTGCCCATACATCCACCTATGGATTTTAATGCATTTCCAGATTTACCATGATTGGTAGGCCTGGGAATGCATCAAAATGCTAGCCCTTCCCAGCAGAGGCGCAACGAGGAGAAAACCTTTATTTCTCCTTGTTGTTCTATGTGTGCTGCATTCTATAGCCCACTTATAAAGAAGAAAAAGCCATAAAGGATTGTTTTTGTGCAGGAAGGTATCCCATGTTTCACAAAAACAATCCTGCCTGCAATACAGGCACCCTTGCACCCTGGTGCAAGTGGGCTTGTGCTGGCACCAGGCAGCCAAAAGTGCGTCATCAAAAGGAGATCGATATGCCGCATTCCTGCCCTTTCTCTTTCACGTAGTGCAGTAAGGTGTCTTGCTGTGTGGTGTTGTATGAAAAAATGAGAAATATAGCCCTAAATTTGTATCGGATTACTGCTTTCTTGTAGACTCATAAACAATCCCAGGAGTATGCATGTTTCCATAAGACCCCCACCCCGAAATGTACTGATGTGCATCTTCACTTGGTAGAAAATGTGCACTAGTAATTCTAGTTGAGTGGTGCTTTGACACATATACCTTTCCTTTTTTTGCAGAAGGAAATGTTTCTTTTTCATTACTTTTTGGGAAATCCCTTACCCTAAACTCCCTTCGTCCGACCTTTAAATGGAGTAGTGCTATGAGCACTTCCAGGATGGGCAACTACTTGCAAAGTGTATGGAAAAACGGGCAAGCACTGAGGGACAGATCTACAAGGAAGTGCCGCAGCGTGGCACCGCAAGCCCTTTGGCTGTGCCACGCTGCGGCAATTATTTACAAGAATATGTCGCATCTCTGTGGTTCCCCCTGCGCTGGCGCACAAACTGCAGCCATGCGCTGGCGCAGGCACCCTTGCACCATGGTGCAAGGATGCCTGGGTCGTGGTGAGATTGTTTTTGTGCAGGAAGAGGCACCTTGCTGCACAAAAACAATCCCTACAGGCATTTTCCTCTTCAATGCTTGCTGTAGAATGCAGAGGAGAAATGAAAAATTTCTCCTCGTTGCACCTCGCTACTCCACCTCTAGGGTGGCGTAGCATTCAGACGCATCTCCAGATTTACGATTTCTCGTAAATCTGGAGATGTGTCTTGTTCCATGGGTGTTGCGTGGGATCACCCACAGCAACACCCATGGAACGTCCCTTCAAAGCAAAGTGCTGCGTGTGAAGGGGCAGCATTTACAAGGAGAGGAAAAGTCACACAGGGTGGCTTTTCCTGTCCTTGTAAATATGGAGGAGCTCCCTGCGCCACCACGAAAAGTGACGTACTTGTGGTGCAGGGGGCTTGTAAATCTGCCCCCGAGTTTGTAGACGTTCACTCAGGAGTGATTACCCCTTCGCCTAGACATACAACAATTGAAATGTCACCGTCCTTCGCGGATTTCCTGCTGTTGTGAGTGCACTTATAGATTGTAGAATTCCACTAATTCGGGTTTTTGTGAACTATTTTTTTGAGTTTCTAATCACATATGGTTTTATGCACAGAAACCTTTATAAGTTGGACCTAAGATTGTCAAGCGATGGTGGAAGAAGGAAAATGACACAGCAGGATAAGGGCTATAGTCGTGTAAATGAGAGATGGGTTGCAGCTTGGAGCAATGCGAGTAGGCAATCTTGCTCTCAGGATACGTTAAGTTCTGTTTCAGGCTCCACATGTTGTGTTATGTTACACGTTCTATTTTATTTTGTGTGAAGTGGAAACAAACGGAAATATGCTCTCTAGGATCTGTGGATGGCCTCTGAATTTATACATCCTTACAGAATAAGATTTTGGGTACAATTGAGTATAAATGCAGCTGATGACATTACAGTTTGTTTATCAGAGCTATGAAGAAGCTTCTTTTGAAAAGTGAGTAATGGTCCTTGCAGTATGGAGACACTGGCAAACTGACGGGAATCTCAGTGCCTTCAGTGGAGCCACATCTGCTGCAGCTGCATTGAAGGCACTGAGTCCTAAAGTAGGAGTTTGCTCTTCAGAACAAGATAACATCGACCCTGATGTTCAGGGTGCTTTCACCATGTGCATGGTGGATATTGTGCAATTTTCTACCATGTCCCACATGGTGGTCCCTGTAGGGAAAACGAGTGATAGTTTCACACCCTAAAATAGGGCATCAGGTATGAATAAAACCCAATGTTGCTTTTCAAACACAAATTCACCTGGTAGAATGAGCCATTTGCTGAGTCTAATCATGATTTTCCTTTTTTTCTAGAACACGTGACGTACCAAAATGGCCCATGCGCTGCATTTCTTCATGGTTTCTCTGCTCGCAATCAGTCTCGTCAGAGGTGCGGAACAGGACTTCACCTGGCATTTAAGAAAGCTACCTGTAATTTTAAACCAAAGGACTGTCCACCTCGAAAGTCCAAGGTTCGAGGCAGAAACCAAGCTGGAGCTCAATGGAACGTGTGGCATTGAGTGCCACAAGAGGCTGTCACCACCCAGCCTGTCTGAGCTAGAGGAGTATTTGTCATACGAAACTGTATTTGAGAATGGCACTCGCACCATGACCAAAGTGAACGTCCAAGGCTTGTTACCAGACAGTCTAACTGAGGAGGGCACCGCCACAGGCAGATCAAGAAGGAAGAGGCAAGTGTATGGCATGGACAACAGATTCAACATTGCTGACAAGCAATTCATGACCAACTTTCCATTCAGCACAGCGGTCAAGATCTCGTCGGGCTGCAGCGGGATCCTCATATCCCCTAAGCACGTCCTGACAGCTGCCCACTGCGTTCATGATGGGAAGGATTATGTTAAAATGGGAAAAAAGCTGAGGGTGGGGTTATTGAAGATGAGATCCAAGGGGGGTAGTGGCAAGAAACGCAGAGGAGGGAAAAGGAACTCAAAGGTCTCATCCGATGATAAGCAGCACATTGATGATACCAGTAAACTGAGAGCGAGAACCATTGAGAAGAGATCTGCAGAAGGTGGAAAGAGAAACAAAGGGTCAAAGAGGAACAAAGGCAGTGGTGATGGAAAGCCTTCTTTTCAGTGGACTAGGGTGAAAAGCACCCATGTCCCGAAAGGCTGGTTTAAAGAAACATCAGAGGATGTTGCCTTGGATTATGACTATGCTGTTTTAGAACTCAAGCGTCCTCATAAAAAGAAGTACATGGATTTGGGGATTAGTATACCAATACAGAAGATGCCAGGGAGCAGAGTTCATTTTTCTGGTTTCGATGATGATAGACCTGGGCAGTTGGTCTATCGCTTCTGCAGTGTGTCGGATGAATCCAGCGATCTTTTCTACCAGTACTGCGATGCCGAGCCTGGCTCCAGTGGCTCCGGCATCTACATACGCCTCAAGGATCCAATCAACAAGAAGAAATGGAAGCGCAAGATTGTAGCCATATACTCTGGCCACCAGTGGGTGGATGTGAATGGTGTGCAACAGGATTACAATGTGGCAGTGAGGATCACCCCACTAAAGTATGCACAGATATGCCTCTGGATACATGGCAATGACGCTGATTGCACTATTGGTTGACTACAACCAAACACAAAACATTGTCAGCATCCACAGTCAAGTCCAAAGTTTTGGATCTAAGTAGGATGCTGACCCTCTGCCATGCAATACTGCAAATATGTTTTAAAATGGAAATGCACCCTCTTGTTTGCAAGCTCACTGAGACATGGGTTTTCAGCAGATTCACTTGACATCCAAAAAGCGACCTGTGTCAAAAGTGAATACGACTCAGAGACCGTTCAGTTCAGGAAACATTATTTCTCATGTTTGCTTGCAAATAGCGTTTAGACTCGTTTTGGCTTTCAGTGTCTATGTTTGGGTTTCTCAGGCTCCGTAACATGATGCCCCATGCGTCTGTTCCACCTCGTAGTATGAAGCTGCGTCTGTTCCACCTCGTAGTATGAAGCTGTGAAACTGCAGAGTATTTCACCAACCATACACTGTAAACTGTCCGATAACATGTGATGGTGCTCTTTCTCTCTGTGAAGCAAGTATATGAGATACCTTACTTCTGGGGGGTTGAACAGCTGCAAAATTGGAATACAGCAATACCTTGATAACGTTAATGAGATATTGCCCAGTAAAGCCAACTTCACAGGTCAGGCAAGAAACTGTGCCTTGTGTTCGTCACAGGGGTGAGTCGCAAATGAGTTCACATTTTCTGGACTACATTTTGGTGCAGCAGTTTGAGAATAATACCTCAGGTCTCAAACACTGATTTTTCTCAAGAGCTTGTTTCTAATGGCACATATGTCAACCTCACGTTTGTGCCTCTCCACCGTCATTAATGAGGCAGTGTATTGAGTATTTACAAACCCAAAGGACCTACTTTTCTGCAGATGGAAATCACAGAAGCTCTTTTGAACAGCACTGCCGCTCAGTCAGTGGTCATATTGCAGGCAAGATGGCGGCACTCATAGTGGCCACCTTTGTATATAGTGCCTTATCCTGTTTCAGACTGGACACTCTGGTTTGAGACACCTCTTGCAGTTTTGAAGACTATGTTTGTTGGGAAATATGTGTCATATTGCTAGTACATATACTTTGTCACATTTTTATACCATTCTAGGGAGCTATTTACATTAGGGACAAGAAGGAACCCAATGTTAAGTGTATGTACAGCCATCTTTTATTTTGAACCAACAGCCAAGTCAAGATCTTTTTTTTCAGAAAAATAAGCTTAAATATTATCTGAAACCTGAAATCTCTCTCCAGTTTATCCCACAGCATCACTGTTATGGTATCTGTGTCCCCTCTGCTAGATTCAAACCTGTGTACACAGAAAGTAATCTCTGCGGTGTACCTCTTTTTCCATATTGAACCTATTCAGACAACTGTTACCTGAATAGGTACCCTGGCACCAGACTTCAGAGAGAGCCTAGTAGTACTTGAAAATGTAAAGAGATAGGTTTTCAGAAGTATTTTACAGACTGTATGATTGTCTGAGAGCCAGAGCTTCAGAGATAATGTGGTCCAGTGGGTGGTAACCAGGTAGGTTAATGATCATCCACCCATCAGGTCTTACTAATCCTAGGTACAGTGAGAACTGGTAGCAAAGTCAAACAAAGAGAGGATGGTTTGTGCACCTAGATTAGACCTAGATTTACTATAAGTCATGCAATGGACTGCATTGTTTGGACGAGAAATGTTTGACAGTGCAAATCTACAAAGCGTCTCACACTGATGATGCCATCATGGGTGGACATGCAAGAAATGTGGGGTGGGCTGGTGCTCTCTCTCACTGATAGTATTTGGGTGAACCTCTAAAGTGCTTGCACTCTTCTTTAACGTGCAGTTACACAGAGTGAACTCCACCTGGCCTGTCTAGTGTGCTGGTAATATCACTGCCAGTACTGATGGGGTACCTCTTACTGTTCATAGACAATGACTGCGCAACATCCTGCGATGCCGTGCAGTCTGCTCAAGAGTGGACGTATTTTCTAGAAGGGTCTGCGTAACAATGATGCTGCACCTTCAATTTAATGAGTAATTCTGGAGACCTGACGCTTTTTACCTTATCTGCTCCTGTTCAACTGTCACCAACGTATGAGTCAAATCAACCAATTCAATGTACTTTGAGTCTCTTGACTCTCCCAGATGGGATCTTCAAAGTACACACATGAGAGTGGGAGGCTGCAGCGCATAAAAAAACCAAAAGTACAGCATGCAAATGAAAAGTGAGGCATGCAGTTTATTTTCCCCTTTGAATCTCTATAAGCCTACATCTGTTTTTCAGTAAGAGCAGCCACTTAGGCCTATCATCACTGGCATATCAACAAAATCAGCATGTTAGTGGTCTAAAGTCTTATATGTGGCCAATATGTCACAGCGATTCTGCACAGGGTAATACTACAGTGGTGTAATAATACCCCCTCCCGAGCCCCTGCGGAGCGAGGAGGCCCCAAGCTCCAGGGGGCCTCTACCGGCCCAGTGCATGGGCAGCAGGCCCCTGGCTGGAGAGCTCCTAACTGCATCTGAATCATGGGTGACCACGCTCCATGTACTTTGCAAAGGGCCCCCTCAAGTTTCATTACGCCACTTGAATCACATGCTAGAATCACAGCTCTACCAACTACACGCAGATGATAAAAAGGCAGAGGTTGCAGTGCCAGAGGCAAAGAGAAAATATGAGGGAAAAGGGAAGAAAGGGGTGAAACCCTTAAGGTAAGAAAGAAAAGGAGACCCGCAACCGATAGGACAACAGGCCAGCCTCAGAAAACAAGGGCTATCCTCAGCCAGAAAAAAGAAGCGATGGGTGAAGTGCAGGGACATACTTCGACATGGGATAAGGAAGTGAGCCATGGGTATTGAATTAGAAACAGTTGTGGCACTGTGAGCCACAAAGCTGACAGATAGACATGTACAGAGTTAAGAACAAAGGGGCATATTATCAAGACAGGCGATAAAATCAGCGCCGCTTTAGCAGCAGAAAACTGCCGCTAAAACGGCGATAATGGGCTTGATAATATGCTCTATGGAATTCCAATTGAAGCCCATGTTAGATGTGAAGGACATCTAACATGGGCTTCAATTGGAATTCCATAGAGCATATTATCAAGCCCATTATCGCCGTTTTAGCGGCAGTTTTCTGTCGCTAAAGCGGCGATAAATTTATCGCCTGTCTTGATAATATGCCCCTAAGGAAGGCAGGTCAAAGAGGGTAAGAGGGCAGCATACCAAGGTGTTGGGAGGGCACACTGGTGGGTAGAGTCCACATAGAGTAAACATAAAGGAGGATACAACACTGGTGATTCACAAGGGGGGATCAGCAACGATTAATTCCCCACACTGAATTCAGCGATGATCCTAATGTGTAAGCAGGAATGCCTAGTATGTAGGGGGGACTCAGGCTAGATGCCAAATGGAATGGCAAAGTCAAGTGTAAAACTGGTGACAAGCGATGTGTAAGTAAATGTGAAGGGTCATTCTCAGAGGAGGACTAGGAAAGGGAATGCTGCTAAAGAACATGGGCTATCTAAAGGATCCACGCCATCGCTTTAGGAGGCATCACTTAATTGCGCTGGAATTCATACATTTAACGAAAACACCCTTTCGTGTCCATTTTACAAAAGGATTTCACAAGAAAAAATTAAAACAATCTAAAATATTTTTGGGCATATCAGCAAGGCAAGGCGATAGAATTATCGCTGCTTTTGCGTCCGTTTTCGATAATTTTATCGTCTAATTAGCAAGGTAACGCGTGAAAACTTGCGTTAGCGTAGGACTTCCTAACGCCCAGCTTTGCATCTCTAATGAGATGCAAAGTGGGCGTTCCTGACCTGACATGACAGGAGAAATGTCGCTAAGCGACATTTCTCCTATCATCAAGCCCCACGCTATGAAGCATAGCGGCAAGAAAAGTAGCGATAACCCCTGTTATCGCTACTTTCCTTACGCCTGCTTCAGGACTGATTTAGCCATGATATCCTATGGAAGGTGGATATCATGGCTAAGTTTGTGAGTCCCTATCATCAAGCTAACGCCACATTGCGTGAGATTATCGCTGGGTTTCCAGAGATAATCTCACGTTAGGCAGTTAGCGTGGGGATTTTTATCACTTTTGAGATAAGCGTTGCTAATAGCACGCTAGCCGGTGATAATTATCCTAGCGCTAAGTGCGCTTAGCGATAATTATCGCCGATTGTTGCTGATATGCCCCCCTGTGCTCTCGTGGATGGGTTAGTTAATTTATAAACAATGATATGGTATGGGATTAGAGGTAACAAACTCTTTCCACTGTGACGACCAAGGGCAGAAGGAGCATACCCCACTGTCTGTCTGTCTGTGCACCACACTTTTCTACCAGAGTTCTTGATTAAGTGCCTTGTCTTCCCATGTTTATTTTCTCTGATCATCTCCTCAGCAAAGCTCACAATAATGCCTGTAATCTAAAGGGAAAATCAGTGTAACTTGCAGCCACAGGCAGCTCTCCGAGAAGCTAAAAAGTGCACTTGACCCGCCTTTTGCACGTGCCTGGATTCTGAGATGGCAGTCTACAATGGGAGGGCGTCTACTCCACTGGAGTGTACCAGCCCGTGCCCTGCACAGTGCCACAAGTGAGCGGGCAAGGGCTTGGCACGCACTCCCCTTCACACATCCCACCCTCGAAGTTGAGGTCGCAGGGCTGTTTCTTCTCTATTGCTCAATATTTTTTCACAGAACCAGCAGACCTTCCTTCTCCTCTATGGTGCCCATGCATGCAGTCCTCCCAGGGATGTCCTAGACATTCTTCAAGTACCAAAAAACATCTTGTATTGAGCGAAGTGACAACCAGCATGTGTTGACAGTTGAGAAGTTGAATAAAGTGTAGGAAAGCCGTGAAAGAGTTGACATATCTCTGTGGCAATGTCTCTTTCAGGGCACTCGAGGTTTCTTGTTTGTCAAAGAGTCGGATTTTTTTCAAACTATGTCAAATGTCTTTCAAAAGATTTGTACTAAATGCTTTACAATATTTGTTGGTTTTCACCCAGAAAGCCCTGAAGATCAGGCCCAAGAAGGTATTGCTTGTGAATGCTTTGTGCTCTCCATGAAAGCCTGTTCATTGACCCTGCAACAAACACTGCTCCTCTTCATGGGCTCGGAATCATAAAAGAGAAGAACGCGTGCATTTGTGCCCCTAAACCACCAATGAGAATACAGGGCAGTTTACAAAGGCGATCCTACCTATAGATCCTGCACTCATGTCTCCTAAAGTACTTCAAGGCGAGGAATTTGAGATTGCCACGGATTACATCAATGGAAAAAAAACGAAATGGACCATATACTTTTGTATTCTTTACGGTTTTCCAAATGAGGATCTCCAGTATCTGACTGAACTCACATTACTAAAGGTGGCTGTGAAATGAAAATACATTCTTGAAAATATTGTGTTCACTTTTAAACACCAAGGGGCATATTATTAAGGACCGGTTTAGCAGCAGAAAACTGCCGCTAAAGCGGTGATAATGGGCTTGATAATATGCCGCAGAGAATTGCAATAGAAGACTATGTTCTGGTGTGAACATGGGCTTCTATGGGAATTCTCAAGGGCATATTATCAAGCCCATTATCGCCGCGTTAGCGACAGTTTTCTGTCGCTAAACCGGCGATAATTTTAACGCCGTCCTTGATAATATGCCCCCCAACTCTCCTTTAAGTTCTGTCATACAATGGTTGTAATTGAAGGTACCAATTGATATGTGAAAGTAAGGGGCTTATTTACAAGACAAGATGTGGAGTAAGGCAAGGCAGCGCAAAGCGATGCGCTGCCATACTCTGCTCAAGGAAGCATTCCCTGGCCATTGTGGTGGGTGTTCCCACGCAAAACCCATGGATTTTGACGCTGCCCCAGATTTACAAAATAACATAAACCTGGAGCCGCACCAAAACCTTACGTCTCCCCAGAGCAGGCGTTATGAGGAGAAATGTTTTAATTTCTCCTCGTTTTTTCCTCTTTCCATGTGTGCGGCATCCTGCACTACGCATAGAACGAGGAAAACACCTCTCAGGATCGTTTTTGTGTAGGAATGTGCCCCTTCCTGCACAAAAATAATTCTGCCAACAACGCAGACACCCTTGGACCATGGTGCAAGGGGGCCTGCATTGGTGCTAGGGACCAAATTGTGTGCTGGCGCTGGCTGAAAGGACAGGAATGCACCATATCTCATAAATAAAGTGAATTCCTTCCCTTTCAAATTGGCATAAGGCAGTGCAGCAAAAAGCCACGTGGCGCTGCCCTAAACCAATATTTTTAGGTCTCGCATGGGTAGCGCGCATGCGCTGCCTCTACGAGGCATCAAGTAATTAGTAATAAGGGTGAAACTCCACCCATTGCGTTTTTTTTGTTTTGTCCCTTGCCATTGGTTTAAATGTGGCATTGCTCTTTTAAACTCGCTTATTATTGGCTGATGGGCCGATGCGTCACTTCCGTTTTCTTCCGATTTCGGAGGAAGCAGCATCGACCAACTACAGTTACCTTACCCTGCAAGGCAGTATCTTTGAATGTAGGGACTACTTTGTTGTTGCCTGGTGCCTCCTCATGGACCCTTTCTCAGCATTCCATCCACTCGTGGAGTCTGGAGGGTTTTTTGCTCCACCGGGCCGGCCTCCGTGGGAGTGTCTCACTCCTCCTGCAAGCAGTGCGCCGGCCCGCCTCTGCTCTTTCCTGGGTGTGTGAGCGCTTCCAGCTCCGAATCGCTCCCTTTATAAATTGTTTGATTTGTTTTCAGCTTCAGTCTTTCCGTGTGCTTGAGCCAGAAACGGCCGAGAGAGGCAGGCGGGATGGACACTGTGAGTGAGTGCCCCTGTCCTGGGGGCTCTCGGATGTATGCTGAGTCCAAGTTTAACCAGATTTGGTGGCTTAGTGCATCCCCATCGGCGAAGGTGCAGGGCTTGGGGTGCTTTCAGAGTGCACAGACGGCGAGCCTGGCTGGTAGACTCCCGCGCAGCGCCATTTCACAAAGTAAACTGTTTTTTAAAACCTACCCAGAGTCATCACATTGTTTCCTTCGATGGCGAGAGCGTCTTCGTGTACTTCAGGGCGAACTGCGCTTTGCGGTCCCTGGAACACGCAGCGGAGTACTGTGGAGGTAGGAAGGAGAATAGTTTACTAAAATTGAGTGTAAACTGCTTTCCGGGATCTCGCCATCTTCCATACAAAGATATGTAGATAGATAGATATTTTTAAACATTCCCTTCCCCTTCAGTGAAGAGCTCCATTGTCCGGCTGTCGCAGCCCTCATTCACGCCTCATTAAATTCTGCTGTGTCGCTTGTTTCCTTTAAAGCCAATCTCGACGCTGCATGAATGAGCTGTATGCACACCCACCTCTGAAAGTCATGACTTTTACTGCGCTCCTCGTGTTTTTGAGAATTAACTTACAGCCGAGAAGCAGTTATCACCGTTTCTCGTTGATGGAAGGAGCTTACTGACATACATAATCAGCGGGGCGTCTGCTTCACGAACACTGCGCTGGTATTACGTTCATTGTGTTTTTTCCCAGCTCCTCCACCCCACTCTCTGTTTTTCCTCCCCTCCTTTGCAATCACTCACAGAGCTCGGCTTGTTTTCTTTAAACTGTTCACTGTGAGGGAATACTTTCCAAACATTAAGGATCGTCCTTCTGTGTGAGTGGTGACAAAGGATCGACACTTATGGGACACTTCCTGTTTTATCTTGGAATGAATTCCAGTGTTTATTTGCTCGTCGGTGTTCTGGTTGATAAAGTGCGTTAACTCCAGAGGGATTTCTCTATTAGGCGTTGGTAGAAGCGAAGAGCTTTGGAAGCACGTCAAAGATGGAATCTGTTAGATCAACTTCCAAATACATCTACACCCCGGCCCCTGACATTCCGTGTAAGTAAACAGGTAAACAAAGAAGTTATTATGGCCGTAGTAATTATCACAATTAAAGTGATTTTTTTGGCTGAAATTAATTAAAGCTCGTGTTTAAATAGGAACCGTGTTGCAGCATCTGGGTCTATTTTCACATGGCTGCTGCATAACCCGTGGGGGGAGGGGGAACTCGGTGGAGACGAGGCTGGCTCGAAATAACCGAATGAGTTAAGGCTGTTGAGTTTGTTTGGTGTTTGCAGGCACACTGATTTCTGTTGTCTGCCTTGTCAGTAATTGCATAGCAGGCTGCCGTGTCTGGGATGAAGTGTCAACAGCTTCCTAGAATTCGACTTGTTTTCATCTACTTCATGTCAAGCCCTGTGACCCCTTTCTTCAATGCCAGTTACATAATGTTTCGATGCTCTGTCAGATTTCAGCAGGGCCAGTGCAAGGGGTTTGAAAGTTACAAATGAATGATAGTCATGAATAATATTCACTGATCTTCATATAATTGATTGCTATTTTGGAGCGCCCTTTCACCACCAGAAATGCTGTGATTATGGCTATTGATGCGATCTGGCACCATCTTTCTTGTAAGAAAGCCATAAGGCAGCTGCTGCAGCCCAAATGTAGTGAAAAACGGGTGAATATTATTTATTAATGCTCTCATATACCACAGACAGGATCCAATAGATAACAGAGTACTTCACACCGGAAGTGTAGTGCTAGATGTAAAAGATAGATAACTATAAAATATAAAGTATAAAGCAGTAATAATATACTAACCAGCATTTGCAATGCAATAGATCTAGTATTAGCGAGAGTTTGAGCTATTGGCACAGTAAACGACAATGTCTTTTATTTGGGTGTTTAAAAACCTGCAAGCGGTGCGTAAACACGCACTTTGTACTTCTGGTCTTTGCTTATGAGAAGCGTGGCTGGCAGTAAAAGTGGTGCAGTTACTGCCAGCTTTGCTTCTCATAAGCAATGACTATACATACAAAGTGCGTGTTTATGCATCGCTTGCGGGTTTTCAAATCATAAATAAAAGGCATTGTAATTTACAATGCCAATAGCTCAAACTCCCGCAAATGCGAGACCTATTGCATTGCAAATGCTTGTTCTAACTGGGGCCCTTAGTTTGTAAGCTGTAGACCAGCTTCTAATTCAGCAATTATGCCATGCATAGTTATTTCTCTTACATCAAGCATAAGAGAACTCTAAGGCCCTTATTTACGAGCCATTATGATGCTGTTGTGTCACGTTTTGTGATGCTGAGATGGCGTTAACAATGTGCCACACTGCACCATATTTACAAAGTGACGCATCAAGGCAGTTGCGTTACTTTGTAAAGCCCTGTGCTACATTATACCTGTGCCCGGTATAATGCATGCAGGGTGGACGTTCCAGTACAGAAAAAGGTCAAAGTGTTGCAGTGAAATCTCTTCAACGGCCTCACTGCGTCAAATCCATACGCCTGCTTGCAGCAGGCATAAGGGATGACACAGGCCTTTTCACATGGGGCTTGCCCATGTGAAAATACCCATTGCTGGAGGTGCGTTCGTTTCCAGAAACACTCCAGCAATGCGACATTTTTGTGCCAACAGATGCGTCAGGATTCCTGACGTATCTGTCAATCCTTGCAACATGGAGGTCTGTATAGTAAATATGGTGCATCCATGGTGTCACAAGGAGGGCGCACTGAAAAGTGTCGCATTGCTGCAACACTTTTCAGAAATGAGGCCCTAAATCTCCCAGAGAATATTTAACTTGTCTAAGAATCGTCTGTACTGAGCAGCATCCAAGGTTCTACTGAATACCAAAGATAGCACATCCACCACTCCTCCTTGGCATAAATTCCAGGTCACAAAGTTGAATCAATCAATTAGATATTTCTTGCTTGACTGCAGTAGTGATAGCATTGTGCCATTGATCTGCATATGCTTTAATCTAAATATTTGCCTCTGCTATTTTGCTGATACATTTTCCATTATGAATTAAGCCTCCCTCATGCAGTGTGTTACTCCAGATATACTTTGCCATGCACAGCCACACAATGTGCCTCTCTCTGCATGGCATAGTAAATCTGACTTAAGGGCTTGGGTTGACTAAGGGCAACGCAAGCCCTTCATAAATCTGGGCCTGAGTGAGCAAAATGCACAACTTTCAAGCCATACTATCTGACAAACACTTTATAGTTTACATTCCGCCGGATCATCTTTCAGTATGGACTCCGTATTTGCCACCTTGGTTTGTTGTAATAGATCATAATATGGAAAGAGAATACAGCCTAATCAGTAAGAAAATGTCAGTTTCACTTGTCATCAAACCTATCAGTTCTCTCCAAGGAGAAAAGGACAGAACTAGTCCCAAAAGTGGCTCCAAGGGCCTCCAGCCTCTCTCTTCTGAATATCATTCCATTCTCTTTAAAAATAAAGGTGGGTAAAAATAAGTCCATTTTTTAAGAATTACTTAAACACCTGTAGATCTGAATGGGTTGTTAACAGCAGGAAAGGGCCGATAGAAATAAGGCAAAGTCTAAAATGTCTGCCGGGCTTTCTTATTAGGTCACCATTAGTCCAGGAGTCCTGTGAAAAAGACTATCCAAATCTCCATAGCTTTGTAGATATTCTGAATTTACACAACTGTTTAGCATAAAAGGATTAATTTTGTCTATGTAGCAATGCTGTTTTGCATGATATTTTTGTAAATGCATAAGTCACTGAATCATTTTCAAATTCCGTCTCTCATTGGTGCTGTGTTCGTGCTCAAATGATCTAGCAGGGAATCTCTGGAACATGCACATAAGCGGTTTTGGTGCTAATTTTATTCCGATAAAATAAAGACGATGAATTCCAGCTGTCCTAGATACAGTGAGCTGAACCACTCAGATACAATATTTTATTTGATGAAATGATATATATTTAAAGTAGATGGACATATTTAACTGGCAGGCGTTAATTCCAGCAGTATTCGTGAAGAAGCATGCTGAAAACCTTGGTGTAATTCCATGTATTTCTGAAAATGCTTTGAGAAAGCAGAGTTTTCCAATGTTGCCTGTATATGATTGTTTAAAAATATAAAATCTGCCACGTTTGCACTTTGTGTGAAGTTTTTGCATTTTAGCTACAAATCACAGACATATGATGTTTTCAACTAACCATGCTTGAAACTCTGGGGCATATTTACTAGGAAGTGGCGGAGCACGGCGTTAGCCACCTTGGCTTAACGCCGTGCTCCGCCACTTCCATAATGCGAGGCTGCACTGTATTTACAAGGATACAGTGAAGACCTGCGTTTCCCCCTACGCTAGCGCTAATTTTAGCTGCCTATCACCAAGGCAGACACCCTTTCAACATAGTGCAAGGCTGCCTGCATTGTAGGGGAAGATTGTTAATGTGCAGGAAGGTGCCACTCCCTGCACATAAACATTCTGAAATGGCATTTTGAAACTTCTATGTGTGCTGCTTGATGCAGCATACATAGAAGTTGCAAATTGTCCTCTTTTAGGTCTCGCCTGAGCCAGCGCATGCGCTGCTCTGCGAGACATTTAGTAAGGGGCTTTTCAAAGTTCTACCAGAGGCTTTTGCTGGCCTCAAGCTTGCGTTCACGCGCGCAGCCGCCATGTGGGTTTGTGTCATGGCTCATTAAGCCTTGCGTGCCCTTCTCTGCCTTGCTTGTGCTTCAATTCAATTCCCTCCTCCTCCCCCACCACAGATCGCGTCACCACTCGCGTGTTGTTTTCTTTTATTTCAGTTTAGCGCGCACGCACACAACTCCCGGGCTTGTATCTTTCATGAAAAACAATTGATTTTTTTTTTAAACAAATCTTTATACATAATCAAGGACGTACTGCTTTGAACATAAAATTCCGTAAATTATTTATGGTAAATATCATGCTGAAATTGCGTACTGTGCTGAATGTGGCTGAATTCTAGCCATGTTCTTGTAGATTTTATTTCTACAAGACACGTAGAGAGGCAAGTGAAGTCCTTATAGTATGATTGTCGGGGAGGCGCCTTAAGTTTCCACTCACTTGTTGTAAGCGAGGGCCCTGGCAAGAGTTCACTTGTGGCGCGCGCTTTCCTGCGCTCTAGCTGCAGCCATGGCAATGGGTCACATGCCTCCTGTGGGGCTCTGGCGCCTGCCACGGGCTGCTCCCGAGGCCTGGCGATGGCCGATAACCGAGGGCCTGCAGCTAGGCGAAGAGAGCTGCTATCCGTGCAGGAGAGGCACTCCTGTCCGCCCCACGGCTTCTCTTCGAGTGCGCAGTTCAGCAAATCGTGCCCCTACATTCGAACCCCATAGGGCTTACGGAGCAGCCAAGTCCTGAAAGTTAGAGCTAAAATGTGTCCATTTCTCTGACGAGCGCTGGATTCATTCTGTGTTATGATTAGTTCTAAAATCCCCCTTCTGTCTGGAGTGCTTGTGTGTGGAAAATGTCACGAGATTGCTTCATGTTAGCAGTTCTGCAGTGCCCCAGTTCTGTGGTTTTCCTTTACAAATCATTGCTTACAGATGTGGTTTTTAAAATGTATTAAGTGGGGGTGAACCGAGACTACAACTCCCAGAAGGCATTAGATTGGTAAATGAGACACAGGGATTGAAACCATGCACCCTTGATGTCATGTGGTCACCTGAAAACTCATATGGAATTTATTTAGTGCAGACCAATAATCCTGATGCTTTCACATGAAGTTTGAATTTGGAAGGCAAGGGTGATTTTAGCATTCTCTTGTAACGCGTTGTGCTTTTTTTCTGGATGGGAATATACTTTTAGATGGATGCCAAATGTAACAATTAACTGTTTTGTGTCCAAATAAGGTATGCATGTTCTTAGTCATAAAATATAAAGGCATTTAATTTTTCATCCGGTCACTCTGATCCTCATTTTAGTTCTCTCATTTTGTGCCCAAAACATGTTGCGTTGAACAATGAGAAATAAGGGGCGAGATGTGAATGGGGGCATGGTATTATATGTGACGTGTATATTTTGCAGTTTACATTTTCCAACACTTAAAAATGAAATGAAAGCCCCTGAGAATGTTCGGCACTATTTAATGGGGTTTTATAGGTTAGAAGTTGAAACAATAAAACACAAGCAAGAACCACTAATGAGCATGCTCACTCAAGCGTTTAGCCTAATTAAATGACATTTTACCTCCCAGTGTGATGACTTTTCCCTAAAGCTCCCAGTACATTGCAGCCCGCACGCGCGCATGCACACAACTCCTGGGCTTGTTTTTTTAACTTTCACTTTTCCCTCTCATTTGTTAATCGCTAATTTCTCCATGACATCCCCTTTTTTCCAGCCGTAACACGCTGTAAAATCATTTGTACCATGGCACTACTTGCACAGTATCATTTACAAAGTAGAATGCGGGGACTCCCCTTTCACTAATCTAAAGCATTTTATCTTGTGCCTCGTGCGTAATGCTGCTTTTCCCCTTTGGACAAAAAAAGACAAAAACGTGCATATGTTTTTTGTGACCGTTCGTGTTTTCATTTCTTTTGTCCAGATGACTTGTTAACAATGACGCAGATACTTGATCCGAAAAGAAAAGAAATATTTTTATTAGAGATTCAAATGGGGGACGTTAGGCCATAAAAATATGTTTCTACGTTTTGCATCATATAAGAAAGCAATTCTGTTTTCCCCGTACTGCGAATTCAACCTACTTGGAAAATTCCTAACACATTGCAACCACCAGGTGGCGTGACAGCAAAGCAGACCCGTGCTTTTTGGGTGGCTCTCATATTCTGGAAGATTTAGCCGTGAGCATATGTATTGTATTAATTATTTTCCAGTAGGAAAGAGCTTTGTAATCCCACTATAAAGCACGCTTAGAGGCAGCCACAGATGAGGCGAGGTCATTTTGAAGGAGGTTCATCTTTAAGAAAAACTGTTTATGAACTGAACACGTCTCTCTTTTTAAAAGTAATAATATACTGCATATTTATTTGGTTGGAGAGAGTTTTTAATTCTTCACTCTTTCCCTCTCATTTGTTAATCGCTCATTTCTCAATGCCATCCCCTTTTTTCTACTGCTCTTCCTTCCTTTATCATCGTCTCCCTTGTGTACCATCTCCTCTCTCTTTCACCCCTTACATCTTTTTCTTTCTTTTAGTCTCTTTCCTGCTCCTCTATCGACTTGTTTGTCCTTTGATCCTCTCTCTTCTCCTTCATTTCCTCCTGTCACCCCCTTTCCCATCTCACTCTATCAGTCAGCCTCCTCTCACTTTTCCCTCCTTTCAGTGTCCCTCCCTCTCATCTGTTTAATAATTTCCATTTGCATCCTCTATTTTCTGTCTTTTTCCCGCCTCTATCCTTCTCCTACCCTCTTTTCTCTCTCCTTTTTCCCTTCTTTTCTTTCATTCTCTCCCTCTTATTCCTTTAACTCATTTCTCCTTTGCACCCTGTCAGGTCTGTCAGGTTGTCAGTGGCACATGTGCAGAGTACACCACTAACCTTTTTTCTTGATCCCAGCAGAGACGATGATAGCCGACCTAATCCCCGATTCCCCTGAGCATAACTCCCGGCAGAGGAGTGGAGATCCTGCTGTGTGAGGTCGTGCCCGGGGAAAAAACGGAAGGAGGATAAATAAGAAATACGCTCTCCGTGGTAGGGTCCCTTCAGGGTCTGGTCTGGGAGGTGGAACGAGTCCGGGTGGATACAACCCAGAAGAAGTGCCGCTAGGACGTCGTATAATCCTGCCTGGGGTTGGAAGCCTGGTCTGTGATCCAATAGGTCCCCAAAACAAGGAAAAGTCCCAGTCAAAACATAAATTCTAATTCCCTCGTAATGATGTACCCTAGCCACTCAGATTGAGAGAGAACCTCACTCTCTGCTCCATATGCGGTGAATTTCCTCGTGATACAATGTATATATGACTGGAGCTGGTTCCGGAATTCAGTCAGTGGCTGTAATACGTCTTAGAACACACTGCCTGCGAACACCAAAAAGTACAATAACACTAATGGCCAAAACAATAAACCTGGAGAAACGAGGTGTTAAATGCTCCAGCGCTCGTGTGTAGTCTTCCTTGCCCTGGTTGCTTCAGCAGCCAAAACACGTATGAGCATACACCGGTGACCCAAAACAACCACAGGGGTCCCGGTGCTTCCGTGGCGCTCACTGGCGTCTTCGGTTAGACTTGCGGCGTATGTCAATCGTTTCTGGATGTAGCGAGGAGGAGCACACCCGTGCCTCCGACGCTACTTGAATGCTCGCCTGTCAAAGGAAAGCGGTTAAGGAAGGAAGCGCACAGGCTTTTCTTCCCGCGTTACCTGAACCGCTTCGATAATAGTCTACGGCCTTTTGTCCTCCTCCGACGCGTCGCTGGTCCTCGGCGGGAACGGGACTCGGCCCGACTCGGGAATCACTGCGGAAATGCTTCTCGCTGGTATCCGGCGGGGAGCACCATCCGCCATCAATATCCTTCTCTGATTCGAATTGTCAAGCACCTTCCTCCTCCGGCGGAAGTGCTTAAGTACTGCAGGCCCCGCCTTGCGCCCCATGGCCTGTAGGGAATTGTAGTTTTTGGGGTGTTTACGTAGTTGTCGCCCGAAAACTGGCTTTAATGTGATGCGGTGACGGCTCTGTGTAGGAATTACCAAGTGGGTGACCGAGACAGTACCCCTTCTCAAGGACCGACGACTCGGCGGTTGACCAGGCTTGCCAGGATGCACTGCATGAAAGCGGTCTACCAACTCCAGACAATTAAGATTAGCCTCGGGTTCCCAGGTCCTGTCTTCCACCCCGTAACCCTTCCAGTCCACTAGGTACTGCACCCGCCCTCGTGTTTGCCGGGAATCAAGTATCTCCTACACTTCGTACTCTTCCTGACCCTCTATGTCTACGGGTAGTGGTTTCTTCGGTAATCTCATACTGCTCAGGCAAGGCTGGAGTAGGGACACATGGAAGACTGGGTGAATTTTCCAAGAAGGCGGCAGAGACAACCGCATGGCCACAGGGTTGATAACCTCTTCGATGCTATAGGAACCTATATATCTAGGTTTCAGCTTAGTTATACCCCTTAAATGTAGTTTTATTGTGGAGAGCCATACCTTGTCCCCACCTGGTACTCGGGTTCTTTGGTTCTCTTCCGATCCGCATGGGTTTTTTGGGCGGATTGGGCAGCTGCTAGATTTTGTTTGGCCTCTAGTAGGACGGCCCGGAGGTGTGCATGGTGTTCATGTACGCTGGGTACTGGAGATTGGACTGGACAATCAAATGGAAGCATATTGGGGTGATGACCATAAACACAATAAAAAGGAGAGCAGCCTAGTGTGGAATGTGTGGCGTTGTTATAGGCGAACTCCGCCATCCATAACAATGTGGGCCAGTGTAAGGTGTTTTGCATGGTAAAACAACGGAGGTACTGTTCCAGGGTATGATTCAGGCGTTCAGTTTTGCCATCGGTTTGGGGGTGGTAACTTGAGGAGAGTCTTGCCTCGATGCCCTACGTTTTGCAGAGAGACTTCCAGAAGCGAGAGGTGAACTGAGTATCCCGATCTGTGATCAGAACATTAGGGATCCCATGGGCTCGGACTATATGCTGGAGGAAAATCAAAGCGAGCTCCGAGGACGTGGGTAATCCGACCAGCGAATTAAAATGGCCCATCTTCGTCGGATGGTCAACCAACACCAGTATTGCTGTTTTGCCTTCGCAGGGGGGCATTTCCACGATGAAGTCCATTGATATGGTGTGCCAAGGATGTGGGGGAGTAGGCAAGAACCGGAGTAATCCTACTGGTTTAACGTGAGTGGCTTTTCCCTGTACGCATACCGCACAGTTCTGGGTATATTCCTGGACGTCCTTTCGCAGTCCGGGCCACCAAAAGGAGCGTTCCACACAGGTGATAGTCTTGTATTTCCGCAAGTGTCCTCCCAAGACTGAATAATGAGCCCATGTCAATACTTGTTGTTGCTGGGTCTTGTGAGGTATATACAGTGCATGGTAGTGGTAGGCTAACTCCTCAATTTCCGAGTGATGTTCAGGTTCTTCTTAGATCCAGGCTTGTACGTCCACGTCCGCTAAGGACACTGTAACATCCTCAAGGAAGTCCTGGGAGGTGAGTAGGCTATGGTTTGTCTGGGAGGTTCGGCCTCGGTGAATATGAATAGTGGGGGCTGTTGGTGTCGAGCGGCCGTGTTTTCGGAATAGCCTATACGGGAAAGGGCATCCGCCTTTCCGTTTTGTGGCCCTGGTCGGAATTTGATTACAAAATCGTAGTCTGAAAAGAACAAGGTCCACCTTAACTGACCGGGTGTCAGAGCTTTAGCGTTTTTCAGAAACAGCAGATTTCTGTGGTCCGTGTAGATTTCCACCCTGTGCAGTGCTCCCAATAGGTAGTGTCGCCATTCCTCGTACGCTATTTTTATGGCCAGTAATTCCTTGTCGGAGATGGTGTAATTGATCTCGCTAGGAGTGAGTTTTTTGGAGTAATACAGGGTGTAGCTGACCATTTTTGGGATGTCGTTGGGATAATACTCCTCCCAATGCAAGTTGCGACGCGTCTGTTTCGAGCACAAAAGGGAGCTGTGGATCCGGATGGCGCAGGATAGGAGCATGCGTGAACTTATCTTTCAGTACCTGAAAGGATCGGGCTGCTTCTTCTCCCCATACGAAAGGGACGTTCTTTCGTAATAAGCTGGAAATAGGGTGTATCACCTTTGAAAAATCCTTAATGAATCGCCGGTAGAAATTGGCAATTCCGAGGAAGCTCTGCCCAGATTTGACGTTCTGAGGGGTTTGCAATTGAGTGAGTGCCTCCACCTTGCTTGAATCCATTTGAAATCCCTGGGCGTTGATGATGTAACCTAGAAACGCCACTTCCTGGACCTGAAAAAGGCATTTTTCGAGCTTGGCGTACAAAGAATGTTTTTGAAGCCGCTCTAAGACTGCTTTTACGTGGGCTACGTGTTCCTGGAGGGTAGAGGAATAGATTAAAATGTCATCAATGTAGACCACACAGAAGGTGTCCAAATAGCCTCGCAGTACCTCGTCCATAAAATACTGAAAGGCCGCAGGGGCTTTGCAGAGCCCAAAAGGCATCACCCTATACTCGAAAAGACCGAACTTGGTTCTGAAGGTCGTCTTTAACTCGTCGCCTTTTTGGACTCGCACCAGGTGATAGGCTCCTCTAAGGTCTAGCTTTGTGAAATACGTAGCCCCTTTTAATTGGTCCAGAAGTACCGGTATTAACGGCAGAGGGTACCAGTTCTTTATTGTTACCTGATTCAGAGCACTGTAATCGATACATGTCCTTAATTCATCGCAGTCTTTCTTCGGTATGAAGAAAAGAGGAGAGGATGCCGGGGAAGTGGAGTGCCTGATAAATCCTGATGCCAGATTGTCATCGAGGTATGTCTTCAAGTATTGTGTTTCCGGTTCCATCAAGGCGTACACTCGACTGCACGGTATATGCGCTCCAGGTATCAACTCGATACGACAATCATACACCCGATGGGGAGGCAATTGAGTTGCCTTCTGCTTGTCGAACAGGGTTTGATAGTCTCGGTAGGTATCAGGTAGGATGGTAGAACAGCAATACAGCTCTTGGGTACAGGCGGTCGCTAGGTACGTGGCGGGTGTTTCCTCATTGTCTTTACAGCATACATCTTCTTGCTTGCAATGTTCTTGACAGTAGACCGATGCCATGGTCACCGTGCGTGCTGCCCAGCTCACCACGGGGTCATGTAACGTCAACCAAGGCATTCCCAGGATTAGCCAGAGCTGTGGTGCATCAATAAGGTCAAATCGGATGTATTCGTGATGGCTAGGACCTAATGCCATCCGCAGGGCGAGAGTTCGGTACTTCACAGGACCGGAAGAGAGGGCGGTCCCGTCTACTGCTTTCACAAGTTCAGGGATGACTTTCTTTTCACAGGGAATCCCTAGTCGGAGGGCCTACTCCTGGTCGATGTAGTTACCCGTTGCTCCAGAGTCCAGAAGGGCATCCAGTTCCAACACATCCCGGGAGGAGATCCATAGGGACACACTAACGTTCAGATGTGCGACGGCCGGTTGCTGGGTGTTTGCTAACACAGATGAGATCATGGTGCGTGGTGCGCCCAAATCAGAGACCTCATCCTGACACGGGCTCTTTAGTTTTCCGCCGGTTCGTCTTGTCTCAGGGTAGCTTGGACCCGAGGAACGGAGGTTCTACCGACTACTGGGGTGCGGGCACGGCACTCTCTAATGAAGTGGCCTCCTTTGCCGCAGTACAGACACAGTTTCATTCTCCTCCGTTTGTCCCTCTCTTCAGGGGTAAGGGGGCCTCGTATACCTCCCAATTGCATTGGTTCAGGTCCCTCCACGGTTTTGGGATGTTCTTCCATGTTACTCTTTGGTCGGGGGTAGGAGAACCGTGTCTCACCTTTGCTCTTGTCCCCTTTGCGCTCCAGGAGGCGATGGTCCAGTTGCACGGTTAGGTCTATTAGTTCTTCACATGTTTGCGGCAATTGCACGACCTGCGCGAGGACATCCTTGAGTTCCCGTCTTAGTCCCTGATAAAACAGGGTAATACTTTTCTCCGGGGGCCATTCCGTTTCCACCACTAATAGATTAAACGTCATGATGTATGACAGCAAATCCTGGGACCCTCGCCGCAAGGTAAGGAGTTCTCGATCCAACGTCATCATATGGGATTTCCTGGCGAACAGTTTCCTCAGGGCTAGGCAAAATTCCTGGAAATTATGCAAGACAGGGTCGTTTCTTTCCATCAGCGGGATGGTCCAGCTGGCGGCATTCCCTCCCATATATGACATCATAAACGCCGTTTTGGCTGTTTCCTCCTGGAATACGGCTGGCTTGCATAAGAAATGAAGCCGGCATTGATTTAGGAAAGTTTCAAACTTCTTTGGGTCCACATAAAAACGTTCAGGGGGGGCTAATGGTATACTGGTGTTCTGTAACACGTGAACAGTGGGAACCGTGTCTGTGGTAACAGGGGGATAAGGTGTAGCAGTGAAAAATCCACCCCCTGAGCTAACAGGATTAGGGGGATGTGTAGCAGAAACAGGAGGGGGTAGGGTAGCAGGTCTAATGTAGGAACCGTCTCCATGGCCCTTGCGGGAAAGACCCGTGACTTCCCTACGCAACATGCTCATCTCTCTCTGTACATTCTGGTTTTCCAAATGAGAGGTCTGAACCTCCTGCTGCAGAGCCGTCAGGCTTTCCAGCAGTGAGGTCAGCACCGCGTTGGTATCCATCGTCCGAGCTGGGCGTAAACGTGGGCTTGACAATCTGTCAGGTCTGTCAGGTTGTCAGTGGCACAGGTGCAGAGTACGCCACTAACCTTTTTTCTTGATCCCAGCAGAGACGATGATAGCCGGCCTAATCCCCGATTCCCCTGAGCATAACTCCCGGCAGAGGAGAGGAGACCCTGCTGCGTGAGGTCGTGCCCGGGGGAAAAATGGAAGGAGGATAAATAAGGAATACGCTGTCCGTGGTAGGGTCCCTTCAGGGTCTGGTCTGGGAGGTGGAACGAGTCCGGGTGGATACAACCCAGAAGAAGTGCCGCTAGGACGTCGTATAATCCTGCCTAGGGTTGGAAGCCTGGTCTGTGATCCAATAAGTCCCCAAAACAAGGAAAAGTTCCAGTCAAAACATAAATTCTAATTCCCTCATAATGATGTACCCTAGCCACTCAGATTGAGAGAGAACCTCACTCTCTGCTCCATATGCGGTGAATTTCCTCGTGATACAATGTATATATGACTGGAGCTCGTTCCGGAATTCAGTCAGTGGCTGTAATACGTCTTAGAACACACTGCCTGCGAACACCAAAAAGTACAAGAACACTAATGGCCAAAACAATAAACCTGGAGAAACGAGGTATTAAATGCTCCAGCGCTCGTGTGTAGTCTTCCCTGCCCTGGTTGCTTCAGCAGCCAAAACACGTATGAGCATACACCGGTGACCCAAAACAACCACAGGGGTCCCGGTGCTTCTGTGACGCTCACCGGCGTCTTCGGTTAGACTTGCGGCGTATGTCAATCGTTTCTGGATGTAGCAAGGAGGAGCACACCCGTGCCTCCGACGCTACTTGAATGCTCGCCTGTCAAAGGAAAGCGGTTAAGGGAGGAAGCGCACAGGCTTTTCTTCCCGCGTTACCTGAACCACTTCGGTAATAGTCTACGGCCTTTTCTCCTCCTCCGACGCGTCGCTGGTCCTCGGCGGGAACGGGACTCGGCCCGACTCGGGAATCACTGCGGAAATGCTTCTCGCTGGTATCCGGCGGGGAGCACCATCCGCCATCAATATCCTTCTCTGATTCGAATTGTCAAGCACCTTCCGCCTCCGGCAGAAGTGCTTAAGTACTGCAGGCCCCACCTTGCGCCCCATGGCATGTAGGGAGTTGTAGTTTTTGGGGTGTTTACGTAGTTGTCGCCCGAAAACTGGCTTTAATGTGATGCGGTGACGGCTCTGTGTAGGAATTACCAAGTGGGTGACCGCGAAACACCCTCTCTCTTCTGTCGCTTTGCTCCTGTCACTTCCCCTCTCTCATTCCCTGTTTCTCTCTCGCCACCCTTTTACTCTCCCTATCTAGCCTTTCTTCTTCCTTGCCTTCCTTTCTTTCATTGCCTCTTCCTCTCTTTCTCTATCCGCCAATGTCTGCATGTCCTCCTCTCCCTTCTCTGTCTCCTTCCCCTCTCATTATGTTCTCCCCCGTCACCCCCTTTCTCCCTGCCTTTTAGGGCTTCTAAAAGCCTATAAATTGCCCTGACAAGTGCATTTGCCTGACACTGGGAATACCCTTGGCTTTAGCTGTTCCCCTTTGATCTCCGTTGAGAGCTTTCTAGATTTGGCAATGCTAAGACCTTTTTTTCTGCTAAACCTCAGGTGTGATTAAATTATTTTTGTAGCAAGTAAAAGCGTCTCCAGTCCTGAATGCATGAGCTGTCTGCAGCATGTGTGCTTTTTTGTTGTTTTTAGGAGGTCCCCGGTGAATCACAGGCAGGTTTTCCCAAGCTGGCCATTCATTTTGGATTGATTTACATCTGTTAATGAATTGCATCACATGCCCCTTGTACAGAGAAGCTACCAGCTCCTAAATCACAGGCCCAAGATTGTTATTGTTATAGTATCTTTTTCGGGGGGGGAAGGGGGCAAATTTATTGAGCCTGGCATCGAGACATGCATTTTGGCCACCCTGAGAAATGAGTGAATACTCTTCAACGGGGAGCTGGTTTTGATGGCTGGTTAGATATTTTGGGACACAAGTACTGGGCCTTTCACCGCAAGTGTGGCAGCTCGGGTCTAACATAGGCTATGAGTGAATACAAGTATTCACTCTCTTTTGTGTTCAGTGGCTGCCCTGGTGAGATTTTAACACCGGCATTTACATATTTTCTGGCCCTGATTCAGTCTTTCGTGGATCCTGCACCCAACAGGTGGGACCCCTTACACCTCAAATAAGAACACAGCCGAGCCTGCTGCACTTCAGAAAAGTAGTGATACATTATCTCTTTCATCTACAATTCGACTCGTTTTTGAACTCTTAAGCTTTTGCACATATTTTATCACTTAACGTTACCTTCTCACAGTTTAGGAATCACCACTGAATTCTCTACATTCATCCCAGAATTACTTTTGCTTTCTGCAAAGCCTTTCTGAACATCATCTGCACTATAGAAAAACAGGTCTTGCTTTTGGGACCTTATAAATATTTAGTTATGCAGAACAATATCCTTGGTGCAACAACATCAACTGTTGCATGGCTAAACACTTATAAGGTCCCAAAGGCGAGACCTACTGGCTATGCCAATACTTGTTTTAATTATGTGCAGGAAGGGATATCGTCCTGCACATAAACAATCAATGGCCTTTTGCTGTTTCGATGTGTGTTGCACAATGTAGCACACATGGAAAGAGCAAAAACGAGGAGAAATGAAACATTTCTCCTCTTTGCGCCTGTTTAAGACCTCGTTTACCCTGGTCTTAATTTTAGCACTGCCCTATATTTACGCCACCCTTGTAAATAAGTGGCAGCGTCAAAATGAATGGGTGTTGTGGTGGAAAGCACACCACAACACCCATTGCCCGCCCCTTCCACACTAAGTACAGCGTGAAGGGGGGCCTTATTTACAAGGCAGTGTTAAACCACGTCAAGTGGCCTTGTAAATAAGGCGCAGTCCATATCACCACAAGAACGTCACTAAAAGTGACATTCCTGTGGTGATACGGGTTGAAAATATGCCCCAAAGTATCCAAATGTTTTGCTGGTTTTGTGGGAAATGGAGAAGGTAGCTCCACTATGCAGATGCAGCAATTATGCGAGTGCCACCATGCAATTAACAAGCAATTAAGGCCTATCCCACCCATTTAAAAAATAGTGCAAGCCTTGTCAGCTCCCCATGTGATGATCAGTTATTTTCAGATAGGTAAAAAAAATTTTGTTGTCATGCCCCCTCTTTTTTGAAGTGTTGTGCTACAATGCAAATACAAATGGACAAGGTTTGATTCTTCAATGCGGAGGGTCCCTTGTGCACTGTGGTAATACTGTAAGAAGTGATCTTATCAGTAAGATCCATTATCCCATAGAGTGTCCACTGGAAAGTACATTTCAAATACATAACAGAAGTATGACTACCAATTTGGCTGGTGAGATAGCAAGGTAACTCATGCTTGTCTTAAAAGAAACACTTTGCTCTCGAGGTTCCATGCATCACTCATTTATCTATTCTTCAAAAACCAGAGTGCCAATAGGTTACAACCTAATCATTCCATATCTCAAATTACAGTAGATATTGCCACTCTCCGGAGTGGTAGACTCCTCTGCAGAGAAAATACTTCATTCAAGAGTGACAAAAAGAAAGATCACTCCTCAGAGAGATTGCCACCATTCTAACAGTGACCTGGCTGATGAACAGAACAACTTTAGGGCCACTAGTGACTCGCAATGGGAACTCACACGTTCATAGATTCCAGTTCTTTGGCCAGGAACTACTAGATTTATAATTTAATAAAAAAATATATTTCCTGCAATGGGTGAAGCACACTCTTGCCAAGATCCACTAAAGTGCAAACAAGATGGACCTCCTAATAATCAAAACTCCTGAGATCCCTTAAAGCGTCCTACTAGCCCACTCAGGATGATTCAGTAGTAAAATTATTGTTCCGACAACTGAGGCTTCTGATGAGGATTTTATTTGTCCTTGGGTTCACATTCTTCGTTTCAACAACCATTTTACTTGTGCTGTCCAGATGTGACCATGTCATCAGTCTCTGTCTTGGTGCACCTGACTCCAATAGAGGCACAACTGTGCTGCAAAACCGACATTGCATTTGCCAGCTCCCATTTGCTGTGTGAACCTAATTCAATTCACTGGGCCATCAATGGCATTGACCCTTTAAACATATACAAACAATATATTTCAAGTCTAATACTAAAATGGAACATCAGATTAATATAGAAATCAAATAAATTACCCAATATAACACAATTACAATTTCAGATGCTCCTTCTTCTTGGTACAGTGTATAAATGATGGTACGGAGCATTGGTGCATACACATCAGAAAGTAACGGATCACCTAGTATTCCAAAGAGGCTTTCAAAACTGGATCTTCCCACCAACATAAGATTATGGTAAATTCAGGTCAAGCATCACAATGAGAATAGCCTTCAATCTTAAACCAGCAGTACTACCACCGCTTGGCTATACAGATAAAACATGATGGATTCAAGTCAGACTTCGGGTATGTGTCTAAAGGCCATTCCATTGCCACATAAAACATTATTCAGCGGGTGTCATCAAGATGGTTTCAGAGTAGAACTGCAGCATCTACTACCTGTGGTCAATTTGGACCACTTCTTAGTTACAGCTCACATTATTTAGAGTTATAACTGAGCCACACAAACTACTATAGATCAGAGGACCAGAATCCCACCTTCTACATCATCCACCTCTTAATAACCGAGGATAAGACTTCACCAGATGACTCACAGCTTACATCCTCCATTAACGAAAGCTGCAATTAGACCATATTTTCTAATATAGACCAAGGTAGGGGAGCCCACGTTCCAAGTCATGCATTACTTTAGTAGCAAAGACTGAACCACAAATTCCCCATCCCTTATTTATGCATTTGTAGTTTTTGCTGTCTTCAGCGCTACCAGACATGATCAGAATGACAGATCACTGTACAATAAAGTTGTTTATGTCAAAGAAACATTGCACTGTAATAGAGTAGAGGATGAACTACATACAACATTGGGTGGTTAGACATAAGTAGGTAAGCAACGTTATATGTAGAGTGTAAAAATAAGTAACATATTTAAGATTGCTAGGGATTCAAACTAAGTGGGATATATAATAAAATAAAAAATACGTGGACAACTAAGGTCTTATCCAATCTAACCAAATAGTTCTTCTCCTTTTCTGCTCACATTGCCCAACTCCATGGATCAGTTTCCCAAGACCCAATCATCTAAAACAATACTTTCAATCATGGAGGTGCAACAAAAACAAGTATCAACACATTTCAAGATTGTATGATGATTCAATCCAATAATGCCCGAAAATTCTCCAGATACAGGAGTCTAAAGTAAAACAACTTTATTGTTTATCAGATGCTTGACATAAAAAGCAGTAGAAACAGCAAATAGCACAATATTTCTATGGATTGTCCAACAATACCTTCAAACACAGGTTTTCAATCAGTGTCCAAGAACGAGTCAAATAACATTTGACCAACTGAAATTCCTGTACTCTTCCAAAACACCTACCACAGCTAAAGGATTAAGGGGCATATTATCAAGACAGGCGATAATATTATCGCCGCTTTAGCGGCAGAAAACTGCCGCTAAAACGGCGATAATGGGTTTCATAATATACTCAATGGAATTCCAATTCAAGCTCAGGTTAGATGTCCTTCACATCTAACATGGGCTTCAATTGGAATTCCATACAGCATATTATCAAGCCCATTATCGCCGTTTTGGCTGCAGTTTTCTGCCGCTAAAGCGGCGATAATTTTATCACCTGTCTTGATAATATGCCCTTAAATGCTCTGATGAATATTTAGCCTTAACTCTGGTCTCTTACATAATTAACACGGAGGATTGTGTTATTGTGAAGACGAATCAATACTCTCCTTACCCTCCCCTATCGCAGTTCTATTCTGAGCTTCAATGCCATTAAAAGGCAAAGGCCCCAACCCTCATTTTTTAATCTGTCTTGGGTGGCATATAGCACTTTGACTGGAAGCAAGTAAGACAGGGGCATATTTACAAGCCCCGATCGCCACCACAATGTCACTTTTCAGGACGTTGTGGTGGCGATAGGGGATTCGCCTTATTTACGAGGCAGCGGTAAGTCACTTAATGTGGGTTAACGTTGTCTTTTAAATAAGGCACCCTTTCAGGCTACACTTAGAGTGAAAGGCAAGGGCAATGGGTGTTGCTGTGGGCTTTCCACCGTAACACCTACTGATTTTGACGCTGCCCCATATTTACAGGTGCAGCATAAATAGGGGGCAGCGCCACAATTAAGACCAGGGAAAACCTGGTCTTCCCCTAGCGAAACGAGACTTTTTTATGTTCTCCTCGTGTTTGCTGTTTCCACATGTGCTGCATTGTGCAGCACACATGGAAACAGCAAAATGCCAATGATTGTTTATGTGTAGGAAGGTGTTCCTTCCTGCACATAAACAATTATTTAAAAAAAATGACATTTTGCAACTTCTATGTTTGCTGCATTGAGCAGCACACATAGAAGTTACAAAACAGCATTTAAAGATTGTTTATGGGCAGGAAGGATGACCTTCCTGCCCATAAACAATCTTCCCCTGCCACGCAGACATCCTTGCATTATGGTTCAAGTGTGCCTGCGTTGGCGCTAAGTAGCGCTAGAGCTGGGGAAATGCAGGGCTGTGCCACATTCTTGTAAATATGGTGCACCCCTGTGTTTCTAAAGTGACGGAGCGCGGTATTAGCCTTCTTGGCTCAACTACAGACTTCGCCACTTAACTTGTAAATATGCCCCATAGTCTGTGTGGGTCTTGCTTTATACAAGAGATGATGGATAGTACCTAAAGCCACAGAGGTATCAGGGTCCACAGAGAAATGATCTGAAAGGCCAGTTCCTCAAAAGAGCATCTTTTGATCATGGTCACTTTTTAGATGGTGTATGCTAATAAGAAGTGAGCTAATACTACTTAAGATTCAGTTTTTAGACACATTCAGTTTTTGTTTTACTTGGTGGGAATTGAAGTGCAAAGCTCTATAAGTGAGACAAACATTCTTTATCACTATAGACTTGGATTCGGAATCCTACCCTAGGAATTACTAAGTGGCAAAGTTAGCATCATGCTAAAGTAAAGACTCTTGACTAATTAAGAGCTCACTTTACCTATCTAACTTTGGCTGTTCTTGAAGTTTATCAAACCCTGGTTGCGTACCAGGATTGAATTGGAAACCTGTGAGCCTTCTGCCTGCACACCAAGCATTCTTCTGCTCACTACATGCATAACCCATCTTTACATTCACTATGAAGTAACACCTTTATGTAGCCTGAATTAATGTTGACTTCCTGCTAAATCCCAACTTGTGGCTTTTCAGTACTCTTTTTTTTTTATGTGTCATCTGATTCTTTCGAATAAAAGTGGGAATTATAAGGTAACCTCTTCATAAAACCAATGTATCTTCAGAACAATGGCCATGTTCTCACTGCCCCATGTGTATAACACCGGGTCCTATGTTTTCAATTAAAAAACAAAATGTATTCGTGACAATGGACCACTGAGCCAAGGAAGCTCATTCAAATACCATCAACATCACCCAGCGTGGCTCAAACATCACAAAAAAACATGGACAAGTGATCCTGGCAATAATGAAATCCTAGAGGAAAAGCCTGTATCTATACATTTTCCCAAATCATCCAGCACACTGCCTATGGGAATTCTTCCACGAAACTTTGGACCTTCGACCTGAGCTTGAATCTTCTAAGCACTGTGTTCATATAAACAATGTCAAAGATATCTCTTGAAAACAAAAGGAGCGCAGAATATGTTCTCGTTGTCTTGTGAAAATTTTACTCTTATCTAAAGTCAGAGAATCATCTTCCTAATCGCTATAGGGCCTGTTGAGCCTCCATTTATACATTGGGCCAGTGCCACTCCACAGAGCACCCATTCACCGCAAGATATGAGAAAGGGCCACTTGTATGCCCTCAAACCCATTTTAAAAATATTACCCTTTCCTACCTGAAGTCATCTATGTGATCAGGGATTTGCATCTTACAGCTTTGGGTTCTTCTCGTTCCATGATATTCCCTGGCTGCAGTAGCCCTGCGGCACACATTCTTATGTCCCTGGACTAGCTCTTTGTATCACAGACCATTATAAAGGCACACCTTTATTTAAAAGGGAAAATGTCAAACCCATATCATTAAATTGCCATCCGAGTCACACTAGGTAACTGGGCAAAAAAAAGAGCACTTACTCTTCCCAATGTGGAAAATAAAAGCACGCTCGTTTAGCCCTATCTACTAACCGCTTATACGTCCACACCCTGCTAAATAGAATCAAGTGGCAGGAGTGACCTTCATTTGACACTACTCTGATATTACTTCAGATCACTCTCAGGGGTACATTTTCAAACATTTTTCACTGGGTTAGTGTCACAATGTTTTTTTACAGATTTACTTTCCAGCGTAAAACTTGGTTTGCGTTGGAAACTACCCTACAAGTAACGCAAAGCAGCATGAAGCCTTGCTTCATGTTACTTAGTGCCAATGAATGAATGAAGCAACACTTATAGAGCACGTAGATACCCGTAAGCATCCCAGCGCTCGGGAATAACTGAGGCTTCAGAGAATCAGTTAGGAAAGAGCCATGTTTTCAGCAGCTTGCAGAAGGCCCTGTGAGTGGGTTCCCTCTGTAGCTGAAGTGGCCGGGAGTTCCAAAGTTTGGCAGCATTGTATGAAAATAGCAGGCCGCCGCTTCTAGCTCTTTTAATTCTGGGACGACTGCCAGGTGTTGCTCATCAGAGCGCAGTCGCCTATTAGCTGGATAGGGCTTGACCATAGAGGAGATAATCTCTGGTCCTTTCCCTCCCATCATCTTGTGGGTGATGCATAAGGCCTTAAAGTGGACTCTCTCCCAGACGGGGAGCCAATGGAGAGCTTTCACTGCAGTTTTGCAGACTGCCGGCTCTGGATCCCCATGAGGATCCTTGCGGCGCAGTTCTGTACTGTTTGAAGTTTAGTGAGGACCGAACTCAGGGCTCCAAGGTATAAGGCGTTACCGTAGTCCAGGCGCGAAAGGATAAGCGCCTGGACCATGAGCTTTCTGGCTTGAAAAGGGAGCAAAGGAAGCACTTTACGAAGCATCCGTATGATGCCAAAGCAGGAGGCCACCCCCTTTCTGGCCTGGACTTTAAAGCTGAGATCTGAGTCCAGCCAGAAGCCCAGACTTTTTATCTCCAACTTGGGAACAGGTGCAGAGCCCATCAAGGATGACCACATAATGTCTGCCTTAAAAAGAAAAGGATTGCCAAGGAGCATAATCTCTGTTTTATCACCATTTAATTTTAAATAGGAGAGTTTCATCCACTTGGCTACTTCTTCAAGGCAGGTACAGAGGTCAGCAGAGGCCCTGTCTGAATGGTTAAGCGCCACAGCCAGTTGAGTGTCATCATCATAGGTCACAATGTGCACCCCATAGGGATGAACGATGTCCGCAAGAGGTGCCATGTAGGCGTTAACAAGTGTTGAGCTTAGGGAAGATCCCTGGGGAACCCCACAGTAAAGGGGCCATTATTTCCAGGTTGCCACACCCTTGAAAACTTGGAAAGATCTTTCCTCCAGAAAGGATTGCAGCCAGATAAGGGCTTCTCTGGACACGCCCAGATTTCTCAGTCGTTGGACCAGAATGAGGTGGTTGACCGTGTCAAAGGCCGCAGTGAGATCTAAAAGAATCAAGGCCGAGGAGCCTCCTGTATCGAGGATCTTTCTGGATTCTTCCACAACTGCTAATAGGGCCGTTTCTGTACCTTGGCGGGGGCGGAAACTGAGAGTGAAGAAGAAGATTATTAGATTCCAGGTGTGCAGAGAGTGCCGAATTGACGTGCTTCTCCAATATTTTGCTACTTCCTGGGAGGAGTGAAATAGGTCGGTAGTTGCCAAGACAGTCTGGGTCCAGGCTAGGTTAAAAAAAAAAGGGATTTAACCATGGCTTTTTTCCATGGGGGGGAACCACCCTGGTGGATATGGAGGAGTTGATCAAATCCAGAATGACTGGACCAACTGACTCTGCCACCTGAGGGCATTCAATGGGTGGTACATGGGCATTCCCATGCAACTACCCATGACTTTTGACGCAAACCACTATCTACAAACAACTGTAGACAGGGTTTAGCGCCAAAGGTTAACAGCATCTGAAAGGAGGAGTTCAGAGGAGACATGTTTTAATTTCTTGTTTCTTTTCCTACTTTGCATGCGTGTCGCACTGTGCAGCACACATACAAAGTGGGAAAAGTTTTTGAACCTGTCTAGGCATTATTTTGTAAAGGAATGGTACCCTTCCTGTACAAAACCTATGGTAAACTAGGCACGCACCTTAGCCTATGGTGTGTGCCTGGCACACAGCAGCTAAAAAAAGCACATGCGCTAGGGAGAGGGGAGGAGAGAGCCATATCTCAGAAGATATGGTGCTCTCCTGCTATCTCCTCTTCATGCAGCGCATTATTTTGGCTGCTGTGCTGCGTTGCGTGACTTCTTTGAAAATCTTCCCCTCAGACTCTTACTCAAAAATACCCGTGTAGGCGCGCACCAGAAAGAGGCTCCTAACTCACATTTTTAGTCTGCTCTACTTCTTTGGTCTCTGTGTGGGGCAAGAGGGTTCAGTCCATACTGATATATGTCCCAGCAGGCCCACTCCTCACAGGCAATATTCAAATCACGTCCATGGAAGTTACTATGCCGAGTTAACTACTTTGTCTGAAGTTGAACTCCGCTCATTTTTGTGATATTCTGAGTTTGTAAACGTTGCTAAACCTCGCAGTGATTTGGCTGTTGAAGCGTGTGACAGCTGCAGCCTGCTTAAAGTTTCTGTAAACAGTATGAAAAGTTCAGAGCATGTGCTCTCCGTAGCCCTGCACTGGAAATATGGTCCTGGCAGGGTTAATGGTTTTCATCTGCCGAGGGCGTTTGTCTCAGAGGGAGGTTAAAATTGACCCTTTATTTTTAGCTGGCAAAAATACATTATTTAAAGTACCAAGTGCAATCAGCCCTTTTCCTAACTATCAAGTGGCCCGATTTCATTTGTGATACTTTCATTCATCCTCGGCTTTTCTTAGCCAACAGCACAGTGCATTTCTGGAAGTCTAGTGTCACAATTACCAATATCAGGGGCATATTAACAAGGGCTTTAAAAGCCAAAAAAAAGCGGAGATGAAACTATCGCCCTATTTACAAGAGGGTGCAAACATGCATAATCACATGTTAGCACCCTTTTTCCCCACGCCTCCCTGTGCATCTCTATTGAGATGCAAAGGGAGGCGTCACTGGGCAGTACAGCCTTGCAAATATCGCTGATGTGCACATCGCGATATTTACAAGCCAGCCCCAGCCTTTTAGCAGACGTTAGTTTTGGGAGAAAACCGCTGTTTTTTTCCAAAAACGAACGTCTGCTAAAATCCTGACTTATCCATCCCTAACATAGGGGGTGGATTATGCTGCTACGACCACAGGGTCGTATCAGCAAGCTTATCGCCCTTTTGCAGGGAACATCGCTGGAAAACCAGCGATGTTCCCTGCAAAACGGCGATTTCCCCCGCTATCTCTGGAATTTTTATCGCCCTGGAGCAACGCGTTGTTAATAACGCGCTACCAGGGCGATAAATTCCAGAGATAGATGGCGATGAATAACAAAGCGCTAAGCGTGCTAGCGTTATTCATCGCCATTCCTTGATGATATGCCCCTTAGTTTGTTAATAATAGCATGACAATTGCACTTGCTACGAAGCTAAAACTGGCTGAATGTTTGAGAGAAGACATATACTTTTCTCAGTGATAGGCCTACCATGATCTTCTGCAATACAATATCAGACAACCCAGGGGTACAAATGTACGGGCTTAAGAAGAATGGGAAGACTTCAATGTTCAAGTTACTTACTGTTACAGACCCCCAGTCAGTCATGTATCTTTCCCACTGATGAAATGCTGAGACATCCCTGCCTCTTTTTAAAGCTCTGTGCAGGTTACACACAGATCTCCACAGCATGTGCATTAACCTCATAATATATCTGTCTGCAGAGTGTCGTGCACTGTCTGATCTGAACTGAACAGCATGCCGAGAGGGACATGAAACAATTTCCCTTTGCTAAGCACCTATCCGGTTTTCACCACGACCTCCACCCTCACCCCCCTCTCTTCCTCTTCTTTCAGTCTTTCTCCTCCTGAAAATATTTTTTATGTGTTTTCACTACGAACGTCTGTCCTAAAATCAGAACATTTGTGAACAGTTCAGGCACCAAGAATAAACAGTGTTCCTTGAAATCAGTTTTCTTACAACTTTTCCCAAAACTATTAGCTAGAGAAACCTGCACCAAAGTAACTAACCATTCCTTGGATGCTTTGTTTCTCTCATATCAGAAAAAGAGGGAATGAAGCAAAAAGGAGGACTAGTGTCACCACGGAATCCCAAAAAGAGAATAAAAGTTAACAGGACCCCACAACAACCACTCACTCTCAGTCATAGCACATGGCGCTCTTCACGGGTTTTATTCTCACTTCATGACCAAACGCACGGAAAAAAGAACGTGCTGACTTTCCACACACAACCAACAACATACGTAGGCCTCTCTCCTTAACACCAACTAGGCAGCGTATTTACCTTTTTACAGCGCCCTGAGTCCCTCGTCTGGAGTGAATAGACCAAGCCACCTTTTAGAAACGCTGAAACGAGCGCCTCCCATTGGGCAAAATGTCAGAGAACTGCCTAAACTGGAACAGGAGACGTCTTCGTAATTTATGTTTTTTATGTATTCGTTCGAAGTGATGTGCAGATGAGGCTTCCAAGCGCCATACAGAAAGTCAAAAACAAGAGACAGCCATCATCCGTGCAGGTTAGTATGGGGCATTGCTTCCAAATGTGTTTGCCTTTACCATTACAAGTAATGTTACACCTGCATTACAATTAGCACAATAATGATTTTCAAAAAGGCTTGCATCACAACCACCATGTCACGGGATATCTAGGGTCTGAGCAGGATAAATATAAATTAAATACATAAAAGTACAAAATGAATATAAAAACACTTCCAGGAAATCTTCCAGAACTTTTATTCTGTTTTTGTGCACAATGCCTAAACGAATAGAAATCCGTTGCGATAAAATGTCAATTATTTCCAATAATCCCCCAAAAATTACACATGCCTAAAACACTTGGGGCCAGACTTTCTAAATTCTCATGTAACAGCTCAGCAGCCAATAGTACTGCACTGCTTTGCGTGACAGGGACAGACAATGACAGCACCGTATCTACAGAGATAGAACTCTCTCCGCTCCCTAGTGCCGGTGCAGAATTCTCTGAAGAGCGCCACACACACCCCCATTTGTGCCATATCCCGTTATCTCTGAGCACCAGGATAGTTCCCAAGAAGTGGAAACACGCTATCGTAAAGCTCCTGCTCAAGAAGCCTAATCTTGATCCCACGGTACTTGGGAATTTCCGCCCCATCTCACTGCTATTCATTCTGGGCAAAGTAGTGGAGATACATGTCAACAGCATAGTTTCACAATTTCTCGAGGAGAATAATATCTTGCATCAGACTCAGATGGGTTTTCGTCCTGAACACAACATGGAGTCTGCTCTCCTCCTGATCACCGAAAAACTTAAAAAGATACTTTACCAGGGAGGATCCGCCGTCATCCTGCTCCTTGACTTAAGTGCGGCGTTTGATACAGTTGATCATAGTATCTTAATACACAGATTAAGAGAGACTGGGATTCAGGACAAAGCCATCCAATGGCTTGCCTCCATTCCAAGTGACTGATCCTTCCAGTGAATGAAATCTGCCACCCTCTCAGACACGTTCTCTGCTCCATATGGAGTTCCTCAGGGCTCGGCACTCAGCCCTACTATGTTTAACATTTATATGAGCCCACTAGCACAAATTGTGCAGGAGTTTGACTGTCAATTGTGTCCTACGCTGATGACACACAATTAGTAGTTTCAGTGTCTGAAGCAACTAACTCCAATCATCTGCACCTAGTCCCATGCGTGGAAAAGATAGCCAGCTGGATGGCCGACTGCAGCCTAAAGCTTAAAAGCAAGAAAACAGAGTGGATGTTCCTGGGCAACTGCACAGCGCCTTGGAACAGGATCAGCTGACCTGAAAACTGGGGTGCACCCCCGGCTCCTAAGCCCTCCATTAAGAATTTGGGGATGTGGTTGGACCATTATATTTCTATGGAAACCCAAGCAAAAAAACTCTTAGCTACCTGTTTCTGTATTCTACGTATGATCCGTAAGATCATAGACCTCATCCCAGAACAGGCCTGGAGAATGGTAATCCAGGCATTAGTGGTCTCACGGCTGGACTACGATAACTCCCTGTATCTGAGGGCCCTCAAATACATAGTCAACAGGCTACAGGTTGTCCAAAATGCTGCGGCATCGATTCTCCTAAAGATACCCAAGCAGGAGTCAGTGATGTCCTCTTTTTTTTTTTATTGAGCAGAAACACAGATTTAAACTGTAGTATATAACACAAAACTAAATTTAATAAATGGACATCATTGCCATAGATATTTAAAATGACTTAAAAGAAAAATATTATATTCTCAATGACTTCCATTCCTAAAGTGCAACGTGCAAATTCATCATCTATAGTCAATATTTTACATTAATCATGCATCTTCGAATGAGTCCGTGAGATCCTCACTGAAAATGCTCCACTGGCTACCTTTTCAATCCAGGTTCAGGCTTAAAGACTTTTGCCTAGCCCATAAAGCTATGAATGGTAGGGGTCCAGCCCGGATAAAGTCCCTCGTCTCACCATATGTCCCCAACAGATCTCTCACATTCTCATCTGACTTCCTCATGAACACACTAAGGAAAAAGAGATCTAGATGGGGAAGGAAATCTTTCTCTCACTTGATCCCAAAATTCTGGAATTTAATGACCACTGAGTTAAGACACTTAAAGGACGTACGTAGTTTCAGGAAAAACTCAAGACCTGGCTTTTCCCATGAGTGAACCTCCATATCTCCTAGCCTCCTCTCTGCAGCGCTGGGAAGCCCTTGGGAAGCCATGCGCTTCATAAATCTCCTAAGCACAAACAATGTGCAAGCGTGTGTGTGTGTCTAGCATAGGTTTTGTACTGAAAGGGTTCCCTTTCAGTACAAAATACTATGCTTAGACAACCTTTAAACCTTTTCCTACTTTGTGCAGTGCAGCACACATGTAGAGTCATAAAAGTAAAGAAAAATGAAAAAAATTCTCCTTTTCACATCTACTTTCAAGTGGTGTTAATTTCTGACGCAAAACCCGGTCTCAAATGTTTGGCAGATAGGGTTTTGCCTCAAAATGTGTGGGTGGTTGCATGGTAAAGCCCATGTATTACCCAGGTAACGCTCCCTCAATGCTATGTAACGCTTTACTTTTAGGCATCTTTCCAGTGCAAAAGAAGTTTTACACTGGAAAGTAAATAACAAAAAAAAACAGTTTATGTAGGTTTGCATCAGTTTTGTGACACAAACACAGCGCAAAATGTTTGTAAATCTGGCCCTTGAACTGTACTCGATGAAGAGCAATCAGTATCAACGTAATAGTCTGCCGTGTCTTGTTTCAGACACTGTTCATCTTCTCTTTTTTGCATGCAATGTTGTCCATACCACAAATAATATTAACGTTTACTGGTGCTGTAAAAAATACTGTTATAAGGGTTATTACCAAACTAAATGGTACCTAATTTGTCAGACTTGGAAGAATGAAGAGCTGAGTTAGCCTTATCGGGATTCCGATGGCGCACAAGACTACATTAGAGTCTAATGACTGGCAGAGCGATGTCGAAGCTGGAGACAGGAGATGCTTTGTGAATACCAAGAGGATTTGGCCTGCCTAGCTAGTCACACCAGCTGATTTTTTTATTGGCAACTTGAGAACGAGATTGGAGCAATCCTTTTTTGATTGGTGATACAGTCACATGGGGACTTCGTGGAGCGCCCTGATACTTGCTAAATAGGTTGTGCGTTAGTCGATGACAATGTCTGATGAGACCCTAATAGTTACTACATCGACAAGCCCTCCTTTTGGGTTGCTCAGCCCTGATATATCACCAGGAGATATTGTAGACATACAGATACTATCTCTGATCTGAGCCATTCAAAAGTCATTGATCAACCATTGGCTTTTTGTACAGTGTCTGATGTATGTTCACCATTCGAGCACTGCGTCGTCTGCAATACGATCACATTTTAAATTTTGCACCTTGCTCTTAAAAAGGCTGATTAAGAAATTGTTGAAATATTAAAACAGTGTCCTGTACTTCTTACTATTTGTTTTCATTATTCAATAAGGATTGAAACTCACAATTGAGTTGAATACCTCGCATCATTCAAGGGATATTCTGTCAAATGATTCCCACAGCAAAATTGTTGTATTATAGTACAATAGAGTTCTCAGCATGCAGAATTTTGCATCAGCATTATTTCGCTGATTCAATTTTCTATATTTCAATTTGGAAATCTATTAGTTACAAAGCCACAAAGTGCACCTATTAAAGATCCTTCACATTGATGTGTTGACTTTATCAAAACATAGTGACCCTTGATAACTGCACAGCTTAGGTGCTATACATTTCATCTTATTAGCAATAAGACCATTGTTAAATCCTCAGCTCACAACAATGGCTGGAAAAATAAGGAGCAATCATACAACATGCGACATCCACATCTGCAATCAGTTGGTTTCTTTTTCTAACCCCAAATTTAAAACTTCAACAACATTCTAGCCTTATAAAAACAAATCTCCAAACATTGGACAATGGGAAAGTGTCTACACCACAGTGGTCTATGCGTAGTATATTCATTATCAATGTGCTTCTGTTTTGTAGAGCGGTACCGGCTACAACTGAAATGTTGATACACTGTGGAAGTTGTGGTCTAAGAAGTTGTATGGTCTTGGCTCGAGTACTACCGAACACATGGCCTGCTTAACTTGACTCTGAGGCCAGAGAAGTCCCCCATCTTCGCAGATGGATTTTACATTACCTTTTCAGAGGATGTGTCTTTGAGATCACAGTTTGATGCGACTAGCTACATCATTTGGGCAGAGCAGTCATTCTAGGACAGCACTGGACATAAAAACTAGATCAGCTTTCTTACGGACCCAGGTTTGTCGATTCATTCCGTAAAATGCCTGTAGTCTTCTCAAACAAATGGGCTTCAGAAAACCCAGGTCTGCTTTGCTATTTGGAACCATTCTTCCTAATATGGATTTACTAGGTAAGTTCAACACTCCAAGGAACATATGTATCATGCATTTTACCAGTCGCAAATTGCCCGATTCACTGAATCGGGCCATTTGCGACCGGTAAAATGCATTTTGGTATGTATGAATTTCAATTTGCGATTCTGTAACATGCTACCAAATCGCAATTCGGAATTGCAAATACTTACCGATTCGGTATTAGGAAGGGGAGTGTTTAGGGTGCCCTTTCCTAATATTGAATCAGAGTGGTTAGTGAGAATGTTTTGCAACCGAAATGCATACGCATAACAGTTAAATGTTACCACCTACTTGAAGTAGGTGGTAACCCATTCGCAAATGGAAAGGTGTCCCCCAGGGTATCCGGTACCCTTTGGGAATGGTAGTGAAAAGAACTTATAGTCACACTTTCGTCAAAGTCTGCCATCCGTATGACACCTGCATACTCCCTTCCATGGACATCTTCGGGGTCCATGGAAGGGAGTATGCAGGTGTCATATTGGTGGCCGACTTTGACGAAAGTGTGACTATAAGTCCCGCCCCCCACCAGGACCCATTTAGTGATATTACTCATTACTTAACATACCTACGGCTTTCGAAAATCTTGAAGGCTGAGCTTTAACAGTGAGTTTACTCAGTTTAATCCACCACAGGTTAGGGTGGGCCTTAGCGTGCGTACAACGCCGTGGTGAGCTGGTCCTGACGAATGCTTCACGTAATACACCTAGAAGCAGAAACATGTTGACCATATTTTTCTATTCACTTTAGGATGTGTCTGGTCAATTAAAGCCAGTTAGAAATATCCGACGCACTTGTTTTTAATAGTGCCGAGTTTTCCACCATTATAAACTTTTTGGGATAAAACAAAGGCACTTTTTAAATCAACTTTTTCACTTAATGCACTCACGCTACACATTCAAAAAACCTGCTGCGCTGTAATCAGGCATCGTAGCACACCAGAGAGGCACTCGGCCTCTCTGGTGGGAACCCAATGATGAAGCATGTCACCAACTAGGTTGGTGAGTGAGGGTTATTTTAAACAGAGTGATTCCTCGTGCTAGCTCTTCTTTTGCCGGTTGCACTCTTTTGTTGTTTTTTTTTTTCTACTTCATTAACATTCATGAGGTGGGTCGAATTGCGACCCGCTAGGAATTGCTAAATGAAACTCTATGGGCCCGATTCACAAAGGCAAAGTTAGAGGAAAGTCTAACTTTACGACTTTCAGTATTCACAAAGTGCATTTACTACTCGTAAATGGAGCTGCTTAATTGTGGCTGTGGTGCGGATGCACTGCTGGTGCACCAAAGGTTCATTGTATCTTTCTAAATATGGAGCATTTCTGCCCTCTCCTTTATATGCAATGCAGCACAGCAAGTTGCCTTGCTGTGTTGCATGAAAAAATGGTAAATCTGCCCCAAAGGGGCAGCTTTACTAAGGACTTGTATTGTCCTTGCAAGTTGCCGCAAGGCAATGCAAGTCCTTAACTGAGATTTACTAAGCCATGCAAAGGCACTTTTCAGGCCTTTGCTTGGTATAAAAACTACAAAGGAACATAAGGCAGCGCATAGTGCTGACTTGCATTACTTTGTGTCCAGTATTCTGCAGCACACATTGAAAGAAGAATATGCTTCTAAGGATTTTTTGTATGCAGTAAGGTGTTCCTTCCTTCACAAAAACAATCCTGCTCATAACACAGACATCCTTGCACCATGGTGCAAGGTTGCCTGTATTGGCCCTAGGCAGCACAACATGCACCAACACAAGGAGAGGTCCGAAATGCTCCATATCTTTGCAAACATGCAGCATTTCTGTGCTCTCCCTTTCATGCAAAACAGTGGAGATTGTTGCCTTGCTGCATTGCGTAAAAGAATGGCAAATCTGCCCCAAAATCTGTGTTCTTCATCTGAGCTACTGCTGGACACCCTGATACGTTTTGCACCTTGGCAGAAGCGAACCTTTAATCAATGAGTGAACTGGCAGTGACCATGCACCTGGTACCACTTCCACCCTTCACTATTGTCGGTTGCACGATCCTCCCTGGAAACACGTGGCATATGATAAAGTTACCAAGCATGGAAGGATGTAAAAATGGTATTTGATGAGAATATATTGTGGGGTGTTGGTTCTTACACAATACAAGGTTATCTGGAATGTAGCAGAATTGCCTGATATATGATGGACAATAACAGATATAAATTAGAAATGCATTGTGTAGGTCAAGGACTTCGGGATAAGGAGACATAAAATGGCATATCATGGGCTAACTGAAATATCACATTGGGAGGTGATGATGGAGTTCTTAGCATAAGATGGGGTTGACCATCACAGGATAGGCATAGGAGGTGTTAGAAATTGGGTCTCTAGTTGGCAAAGGCATGCCCCTGTCCCAGTAGGGACCCACAATCCTAGCAGGGTAAGTAAGTTACACACCAAAGATAACCTGTGCTCACCCCCTTGGTAGCTTGGCACTGAGCAGTCAGGCTTTTCCCCAGAGGCAATGGGTAAAGTATTTGTACACACAGTAACACAGTGAAAACCACAAAAGTAATCTGATAAATAGCCAAAATGTATCTGAGTAAAACAAGACAAACACGACAAAAATCCAACACATACAAATCACATTATGAACTCTTCCATATGAAATTCAGTTCTATTGCTTAAAAACATAGTGGCCCTGGCTGGGCTATAGCGACATGCTTGACAATGTTGAATCTCAAAGTTGGAAGCCGAACCCAAGGTGAGTGTCGGCCTGCTACGGAGTCTTACAGACCCTGGTTACATTACCTTGGAAATGATGACAAAACAAAGACATGGCGAGGTGCCCGGGTGGTACGGTGTCACTAAGGCCAGTGCGGAGTCAGTTGCTTTCTGTCAGTGCAGGTCAAGGGCATGTTGGTGCTTGGGATGGTGAGTTGCACAACAGAGGTGAGGCGTCACTGAAGCAAGTGAGGCGTTGGTTCCTTGAGGTGGTGCAGAGTCGTTGAGCCGGTGACACGGTATGTTGCAAGGCACAGGGGAGGTGATGATGCTTTGGTGGCAAGGCGTCTATGAAGAGACAAAGGTCAAGCCACAAGGCGTCAACTTCACGGTGTTGATGTCACACCATCGGTCCACAGCTGCTGCGGCAGAGGTTGAGCCAGCCGTCATGGCCTTCAGTGACACAGTGCTCGAAACTCCTGCTGTGGTGATTCTTTGGAGGTGCTGCAATGGCATCTGGGCCTGCATTGCCAGAGATGGTCATTGCGTTCAGCGGGGACCACAGCTCCGGTGCAAGCTGCGGTGCGGTGTCGAAGTGCGGCACCAGTTTCGAAGAGGTGCTCGAAATCGATGTGTGGATCTTCTTCTTTTTAGCACAGCAACTCACTTCCAAGGTCCCAGGAACTGGATTTGGCACCACTTGGCAGAATAGGGCTGTCAGCAGAAAAATCGATGTGCTGCAGGTGAAGTCTTTGATGGCCCTGAGACTTCTAACAGGAGTCAAGCTCAACTCAAGAACCTTAGAAAGCAGGATGCAAAGCCCAGTTCTCTCACTCCCAAGACAGAAGCAGCAGGCAGCTGGCTAACACAGCAAAGCAAGCAGCAAAGTGGCAGTCCCTCCGGGCAGCACAACAGCTCTTCTTCTTGGCAGAATGTCCTCAGTCCAGAAGTGTTCCCAATATATGGCCCCAGAGGTCCAGTGCTCATACCCATTTTAGCCTTGGAAGTCGGGTGACTTCAAAGAAATGTCTTTGTAGTGCACAAGAAGACCCTGCTCTCCATGGCCCTGGCTCCACACACACTACAGGGGGTAGGCAGCTCTAGGTGAGTGGACTGTCACATCCCTATTCAGGTGCAAGTGTCAACTCCTCCCACCACTCTAGTTCAGGAAGACCTATCAGTCTGGTTATGGGGTATCAGAATATGTAAGGCACACCTCAGCTCCCTTTATTTGTGACTATTTAGAGTGAATTAAAAAACCCCAACTGTCATCCAACCCAGACGTGTATTCTAGGGGCAGGCAGAGGCACAGAATGGTTAAAGTAAGAAAAAGCCAACTTTCTAAAAGAGGCCTTTTCAGACCTGCAATTTAAAAACCAACTTTACTAAAATATGTGTTTTTAAATTATGAGTTCAGAGATACCAAACTCCAATTTCTTATCAGCTCCCAATCGGAAAATACACTTTTAAAGTCTTACAAGGCAGCTTCAATACTAACCTATGGGAGCGATAGGCCTTGCTGTAGTGAAAAACGGATTTAGCAGTTTTTTACTACCAGGACGTGCAAAACTTAAAAGTACATGTCCTACCTTTTAAATACATCGCACCCTGCTTATGGAGCTACCTAGGGCCTACCTTAGGGGTGCCTTACATGTAGTAAAATGGAAGGTTTGGGCCTGGCAAGTAGGTGTACTTGCCAGGTCGACGTGGCAGCTTAAAAAAACTGCGCACAGAGGCTCTGCTGTGGCGGGCCCAAGATAGGTTTGAAGGGCTACTCAGATGGGTGGCACAATCAGTGCTGCAGGCCCAATAGCATTTGATTTGCAGGATCTGGTCACAAACAGTCCCCTGTACTATGGACCCATTAGTAAATCAAATATGCCAATCATGGAGAAACCAAATGCCATTACATTTTAGACACAGAGCACATGCTCTTTAGCACTGGTCAGAAGTGTTAAAGTGCCCAGAGTCCTAAAACCAGCACAAACGAAGTTCAGCACACAGTCAAAAATAGGAGGCCAGAAGAAAAAAACAGGAGAAAACCAAGCCAAAAGATGCCAGGTCTAACAGGAGGGATAGAATGGGTTGCTTCTCCTGGGATTGGAACACCAGCCAAATGATGGAACACCTGGCATAGCATTCTAAAACCATGCATTGGATGAAGATATGTGGCAAATGCTGGTCACACCATGCCTATGATGAGAATAGCTGGTATAAGGTGTGGGTATGTGATATAAGATGGGACACCTTGTGCACATTGCGGTTATATGATTAAAAATACAATGTTCCTTCAGTGTAGTTGCTGATAGAGTTACACTTTATAGCGGAGAACAGGTTCCCACTACTACACTGTGTTACTGCACTGTTTTTCTTTGCTATCACTATAGCAAGTTTTTACATTATTAAAAGATCAATGGTAAATAATCATCCTTTCTCAAATTAGAGGTACATTTACTAAACTTTTCATGCAGGCCGCAAGCAAAATGACTGCGCTACGTTGAGTGAAAGGGAGAAAGCAGAAATGCTCCATATTTACAAAGGAGCATTTCAGCTATTTCCTTGCGCTGGCACACTGTGTGCAGCCTAGCACCAACATAGGCAACCTTGCACCATATATAAGGGTGTCTGCATTACAGACAGTATTGAATTGTGCAGGAAAGGTTACCTATCTGCACAAAAAACAATCCATAGAGGGATGGTCTTCTTTCTATGTGTGCTGCGGAATACAGCATACGTGGAAAGACGAAATAATGAGCGGAAATAAAGATATTTATCCTTGTTATGCCTCACTTGGGAAGGCCTAGTATTTTAACACAGGTTTACAAGTCTTTGCAATCTGTGAATGTGCTACAATCCATGGGTGGATACATGGAAAAACTCATGATCCCCTCATGGAACCCCTCCCAAGTAGAAATGAAATGTAAGGTAGCACAAGCAGCTGCCTTGTGTTACATTTCTTTATAAACCCACACAAGGCAATACAAATTAGGCCTTTCATGGCTTTCTAAATATTACAGAAGCCATTGCATTGTCCTCGCATCAAATGTGAAACCTATCATAAAATAAATCGCCAGGGAACATGTTCTTTTCACACATATACCCCGCAATATGCCAGAACTCAAGTTAAAAAATATCAGAGGTTGATGACAAACCAGAAAAAAGAATCAGAAACCCAATTGGTATAGAAGAATATTTGGCTAATACAAAAATGCTAGTTCAGTCACACTACATGATAATCTTAATAATTTTTCTCTAAAGAATTGGTACATGGTAGCCAAAGTTGTTCTAGCGCTACGCTAAGGGAGATAGAAAATGCTCCATATCTTAATAGATATGGTGCATTTTTTCTCTTTCTCTTTGATGCAAGTGATGGAGCTGGAATCTTTGTACCTCAACAATTTGATAGAGTCATCAAACAATACCCTCCACAGGTGGTATGGCCCTTTGAGTGTCGACTGGAAGTGTAAGAAAGGAGCTAGCTTCATTAATACATGTCAATGATAGCAAAACGAATGTGGCACCAGAGAATCAACAGAGAGGATGGTGTCCAAATATTAAGAGTTTATTAACAAGTTAGCCAAAGTTACAATTCAATTAGCAGCACATTAGTCAATGTATAGTGTAAGCATATATATTGAAAGGATCAAGCAATGAATTTGTATATTATGAGGTAGAAGATGCAAAATATTACAACAAAGAGAAGACAGAATATAAAAGAAATTGGTTCCATAAATGAGTTTTCCTATTCTAAATAAAGCATCAAAAGTGGCAAGCCGATTTCTAAGAAGAAGGTGCCAACATCGAATGAGCCAAGTTTAAGGTTCAGGGGAAAGGCATGGGTGCTCAAGCATAACGCTCAACACTCCAGACAGGGTAAATCAGCAGAGTTGAGAAAAAGTCTTCCCTCAGTGAAATCAGGACAGGATCTGCTAAAGTATTCTAAGAAAAACTCAATTAATATTTGAATGAAAGTTCTAGTAGGCTCTTCACATCGGTTCCCACCAAATAGCACAATCATGAGTGGTTGGTTTCTGGGAGCAGGTAGACTCCCTAGTTTCCCAGTACTGGACAAAGAGACACACCTCTGGGCAACCTTGGATACATCATCAGTCCCTTCTGCCTAGCACAGGGAGATTTCTCCCATCCCCACTCACTGCATGTGCACAGCCTCTGCTATGGCGGAGGATCGTCGCTCTCCCTGCCAGCCTCAAAACTAGTAAAATAAAACATTAATAAAATGGGTTCATTATTGTTTTATTTTGCAGGTTCTAAGAGCTGGCAGTCTGGGGGTGGGGCCATCACGAAGGCAGTGCAGTGACGAGAGGAGTGGTGTGCACTGCACTCAGTGCGCATGCCGGTTAGGCTGGCTGTCTCAGGATGGCCAAACCAACATGCGCACTGAGGTGTCTCCAACCCAGCTGTGTTGCTGGGTCGGAGACAGCAAAGCACATGCTCACAGTCTCCCTGAGAGTGCAAATTCATATCACTCAGGCCAATCCCGACGCCTCTTTCAAGCATGAAAGCAGAGTCAGGATTGGCCACAGGGGACACTGGTAGCCTGTGTGCTGCAGAGAGGACACGGAGCATAGGAGTGTCGGGCGCCAAGTACGTTCTTTTTCTCCTATTTTTTTTTTACTGTTCTATCCGTTGTCCATTCCCCCCCTTCCCATCATCCGTCATCAACCTCCACCTCTGCCCCTCCACTCCGTCCGTAGACCAGCGCTACTGCAGCCAAGTTCTACTTATACCGAGCTGTCTAATGGCTTTGATATAATAACAATGATAATAATCTAACTAACGAGCAACTTGGTAAACCACCTGCAAAGAAAGAAAAACATGAAACTTAAAGAGCCTTTCATAAATGAGCAATCCGTATGACTCAGGCCTGGCCACAAGTTAGGCCAACTTTAAAACAACGGGGCTTATTTACAAGCCGCTTGCGCCGCCAATGCATCACTTTTAACATAGCAAAAAGTGACGTAATGGCGGCACAAGAGGCTTTAAATAAGCCCCAACATGTTTTACAAGCAAGTACAATTAACACGAGTAAACACAATGGTTATACTTCAGATATATGTGTGTGGCTCGCACTAAGAGGAAATACAGATTCCCAATGAATATGGTGCACACAAAATAATATGGTTTAGCACACACTGGGTATATTTGCTACATAGATGCATGGATCACTAAAATACGCGGCTACACAAGACAAGCAGCAACTTGTGTAAAAAAATTGTAAATCTGGGTTTTGATGTTACAGAACCATCGCAGAGTGAATCAAACCAAAATGGAGCACATTATTCTTGGGACTAAAAAGCACAGGCCTGCTTGGTGTCCTTGGGTAGTTCAAACATTTTTGGATTAGATCTTAAGCAGCCAGCAGATGGCGAATAATTTTGGCTTTATATTGGATGTACATGACATGCTTCCTTTAATCTCAAATCTAGGCAGTTACCAAAAGATGTTTTCACAGAATCATTATCATAAGCCCAGTCTCCCACTGCCATCTTTGAAAAAATCAGACTTTGGTAATCAATGTTGCTGTTAATTTACACTTAGGGGTATATTTACAAGAAAATTGACGGAGCGCGGCGTTAGCCTTCTTGGCTTAATGCCGCGCTCTGCCACTTTTGAAATGCAGGGCTGCGCCGTATTTACAACAATACGGTGCAGCTCTGCGTTTCCCCCTGCGATGGTGCTAATTACAGCTGTCTAGCCTCAATGCCGGCACCCTTGCACCGTAGTGCAAGGGGGCCTGCATTGTGGAAATGATTGTTTATGTGCAGGAGGCTGTCCCTTTCTGCACATTAACAATCTTAAATGGTGAGTTGTAACTTCTATGTGTGCCGCTTTGTGCAAATCGTAATTTTAAAATGATTGTTTATGAGCAGGAAGGGGCACTTTCCTGCACATAAACAATCATGCATGGTGTTTGCTGTTTCTATGTGTGCTGCCCAATGCAGCACACACAGAAACAGCAAAAAAACGAGGAGAAATAAAGCATTTCTCCTCGTTGCGCCATGTTAAGACCAGGCGGCTTATTTACAAGCCCCTTGCACCCTTAGTGCATCACTTTTTCCCATGTAAAAAGTGGTGCAAAAGTGGCGCAAGGGCTTGTAAATAGGCCCCCGATTCTTTGGGTCTTAATTTTGGCACTGGCTCATATTTACGCCACCCTTGTAAAAATGGGGCAGCGCCAAAATCAATGGGAGTTGCGACGGAACCCATTGCACTCCCCTTTCAAGCTAAGTGTAGAGTGAAAGGGGGTCTTCTTTACAAGGCAGCGTTAAGCCACGGTAAGTGGCTTTAAACTGCCCTGTAAATAAGGCGAAGCCTATTTTGTACCTAACAAAATAAGGAACCTAGAAGGATCCTAAAAAAGCCTACCTGGACAAAGATAGGTGCTCCATAATTAATAGAGTCCTACACTAGAAAAAACCTTTTGTTTTTCTATAGTCCCCTCACTCACCTAGGGTTGCCCCAGGGTGACATGCTTCATCATAGGGGTCCTCCCAGGCATCTACTGCCTGGGGCGTGCTGCAACTTGGCGCAATACGCAGGAGCACTTATATTTTCAACTATGTGTGGTGATGTGTAGTGCTGTGCTATGTGGAGTGAAAAAAAGGAAAATTATAATAAAAATTACCTGGATAGTGAACCCTAATTTTATTCTGCTCCTATCCGGTAAATGTAGATTAAAATGGGGCTAGTAATAGAGTACAGTAACGTTATGTGTGCCTGTCCCTAATTACTTGGTCGACATGTTTCGTGGTTACCCCAACCACTTCCTCAGGACCGCGCAAGGACCAGCCTTGCGTGTACCACTCCGAGTTGTTACAAACAAATTTGTATTGTTATTAAACTATTTGTTAATCAAATACGATACCCATAATACCAGGATTTCTTTCGAAGTATTGGGTCGTAGTTTCTGTATAGAAAAACAATGACACAAAAGGTTAGTTGCACTCCCAAAGTCCACAAATTAATGTGGACTAGGGACCAAAAACTACTTTACATTAATTATATACCTAAAATTGCTTATGAATCTTAAAAAAAGTGCAGATTTACTAAGTGCTTAAGTGACTATAGTGCAAACACACAGATACATACACATACAGACAAAAAACACAAGATTGCGGTAGATTACACGAGTAAACCTACTTTTCAGGAGGGATAATTCTACTCCATGGTGTTTGCTGGGGCAAGGAGGCTCTAGATATCTAGAAAATGATTAAGGAAGTAAGTTTAAGCGCGTGAGAGTAAATCGAAGGGATATGGTCCGGTATTTTTTCGCCAACTTACTTGTCTAGAATGCACCATCAGCTATTGAACCTAGTGACTCCCAGGAACACCGCATACTGGTGTGGCTCTATCGATGCTTGCTTTTAAATGCTACTACTGGCGGGAAAATCTAGTGAATGATTCACAGGTGTGGATGCCCGTTTGGTTTTGGGCGCCATCTTGTAATGGTGAATCGATACATAATTAGATATATTTAGGACAAAAATGAAGCTTATTGCCATCCAGATGTCAAGTAACACCTCATTCTTTCGTCAGGAAAATGTACCAAAATTGTAGATGACACAAAGGGCGAGGTTGTATCTGTCATCCAAAATGAAAAGATAGTTATTCTTCCATATCGTTTTTACGCGCCATCTTGGAATGGTGGATAAATCAAACTTATATATTATCATTTTAGCTCAAAAGCTAACATATATTTCTTAATGTAAGCGCATTTGTACTGTGATTTGAGATCTACACGTTCGTGTAAAATCCAAAACACCGATGTTGAATTTATCAAGCCTGCCCACATCGAAAGATAATTATTCTTTCGTATTGATTTTTAAGCGCCATCTTGGAGTGGTGGATGGTTAAGTTAAGATATTGGCAACTAGCTAAGAAGCTAGCAAGTAGTTTTAAAACAAGGAATTCATACTGTAGTTCAAGGTAACCTCATTTGGACAAAACCCAAAGAAATCAAGGTTGTCCTTGTTGAATGAAAAATTGATTATTTATCCGTAGCGTTTCTTAGGGGCCATCTTGGAACGGTAAATGAATCCTTCTTATAGATGGTACATAGGGTCCAACACATAAAACTCGTGCTAGTTCTCTACATACACGGATGAGTTTATCCTCAATTCTGTTTAGGGATATTTAATTTATTGTGTTGAAACAGAGGTTTTTACTTGTCAGCCCTATGATTTTTCAGGAGCCATCTTGAAGTAGTGAATTAGGCTTTCTTATACTGGCAGTTATCACCCAACATCCAATTTACGTTAGTCATTCGAATGTTTGTCAACATGTGGTCTTACTCATGGGTTCAATGCATTCCATGGGATATTATCGTTGAGACCTTGGGTGTCCGTATGTAGTTTGTACACCCATCTTTGTTCTTTTACATGCAGACGTTGCTCAAGATTATCACCCGATCTTATTTTTTCAATGATGATCCATTGCATTTCATTTGGAGAATGTTTCTTCTCTAAGAAATGATTAGTCATTCTTGTGCTTGATCTCAAACATCGGATGGTGCTGCGATGTTCACTAATTCTGGTTGTGGTTTTCCTGGTGGTCATTCCCACATAGTGGAGGTTACACGGACAGGTGATTAAATATACTGTTCCAGTGGTTTGACAGTTTGTAAAGGTTCTGAGATCCCAGGTTGCCCCTGTATTGAAAGTAAATCTTGTGGTTTTCTTGGTTAAATGACATACACTGCAATTACCACATGGATGGTGGCCTTCAGGGAGATTGCTTATCTGCTGGTTAATTTGTTGTGTCATTGGACGTGTATGTACCAGAATGTCCTTCAAGTTTTTACTCCTCTTATGTGAAAACATTGGTAAAGGTATGTTAAGACCACTGCTAGTGAGGGTGGACCAGTGTTTCTTCACCACTTTTGGTACTTGGTCCGACATTGTGTTGTATGTTGTTATACAAATGGGACGTTTGGGTTGTAACGATACTTCTTTTTCATATGTCTCCAACAATGCTTCTCTGTAATTGTTGCCTGCCCTCTTTTGTGCTTGTCTTACAATAGATCTTGGATATCTTCTTTGTTGTAATTTCAATGACAATTCTTTTGCTTCTTCAACATAATCGGTTTTCTCTGAACAGTTCCTTCTCAGCCTTAGGAACTGTCCATGGGTTAAATTGGCTTTCAAATGTCTGGGGTGGAAACTGTCATATCTGAGGAGGCAATTTTTTGCAGTGGATTTAAAATGAGTGGTTGTCCGCAAACCTTCACTGGAAACATGAATGTTGAGGTCGAGAAATACTAGTTCCGATCTACTCATCGTATGTGTAAATTTTAAAAAACAGTCCTGTTCATTAAGCCACATGAGGAAATCCAGTGCTTCATTTTCAGTTCCTTTCCATATCATGAGTATATCGTCAATGTATCTCCACCATCCTTGGATCTTACTTCGATGGGGGTTGGCGGCATTCAAGATCTTGTTGGTTTCCAGATGGTGAACATAGAGGCCAGCCACACTTGGAGCAAAAGTGCTTCCCATGCTGGTACCGTGTTGTTGCTTGAACATGAGATGTTCAAACCTAAAGAAATTTTCTCGTAAGGCCAAATTACAACAGGCCAGTACAAAATGTTGTGGTGTCTTATATGGCCATATATTCTGGTATAGAGTATCTTCTAGTATTCTCATAGTTTCATTGTGCGGAAGACTTGTATATAAGCTTTCCACATCAAGGGAAACAAGAATGTTTGTAGTTGGATCAAAATTCAATTCCTTCAGTAGTACCAGGGTTGATTTGGTATCTTTAAGATAAGTACTTGTTGCTTGTACAATAGGACGTAAGAAGGCATCAGCAAATTTGGATAGTGGTTCTAAAATTGAACCAATACCCGATACAATCGGGCGTCCAGGGGGATTCTGTAATGATTTGTGTATTTTTGGTATGGTGTAAAAATACGGAATTACTGGATTTTTGTTGATCAAGAACGCACCCTCTTTTGGGGTTATCCAGTCATGGATCAAAGCTTCCTCTACCATACTTGTGATGTTAACACGTAACCTTTCAGTAGGATCAATCTCAATTCTTCTGTAATTACGGTCTTCAGTTAGTAATCTTAGACATTCATTTCTATATGTCTCTGAGTCCTGTATCACTACTCCTCCGCCTTTATCCGCTGGTTTTATGGTGATTGAAATGTCATTAGCTAATGTCCTTGTTGCATCTTGTTCAATCTTGGTAGTATTATGGAATACTTTCGATGTTGTGGGATCCAGGTCGTCGAGTTCTCTCAGGACAGCCTTTTCAAACGCCAGAAGCTCTACTGGTAGCATAGCAGGTAGAGGCGTGAATGTAGATTTTTTATGTAGGCCTGTGTCTCCTTTTTGAGAATCTTTAGATGTTTTATCTTGAAAAAATACTTCCAATTTTAATTTTCTTATGAATTCATTCATTTCGCAAATAAGTGCAAATTTGTCCAGCGTGGGAGTAGGTACATAACCTAGACCTTTTTCTAGGACCTGTGTCTCAACTGTGGATAAGGTTCTTTTAGATAGGTTGACAACGATACTTATGGACTGATCATTGTTCAAATTGTTTACTGATCGGGGAGGCCCATGCTCCTGGTGTTCATCCGTGTTGACGTTAAGGGTTGTGCCCATTGTACGTTGTTCTTTCCTTTGTGACGTCCTCTTTGTTGTCCTCTGCCACGGCCTAAAAAAAGGCCTCTTTGATTTAATCCTTCATTCTGGAACCCTGGATTCCAGAAAGGAAAGGGTTGTGGTTGGAATTGTTGAGGTCCCATCGTAGGGCCATAATAGAAAGGTGGAGCTCCAAAAGGTGAAGGCTGATATTGGTGCCATCTATGACCACCTTTGTTTCCTGAGGGGTGGTTAAAATGTCTCCGTCCTCTGTTATTGTTCCTTCTTCCAGTGCTATGGTCTGAACTATCAGAACCTGTGTCTGATACGTCTGAGTCAGTGTTGTAACCAGGATTCCTGTTTGTCGGTTGGTAATCTTCTCTGGTGTAGGGATATACTTGATCATGTTTGAAATTTTTTACATCTTTTTTGTATTTTTGATATTTCGACTCCTTCAGAGTGATCTCAAAATCGGCCATCTCTTTATTCAGATCTTCTAGTCTTTTCTTTAATTCTGCTGGTGTTTGGAAGGATTTTAATTTAACTTCGATTGTGTGGATTTCATCTTTAAGTTCGTTGGCTAGTCTGGTAGCTGTTTTAATAATTAGTACAAGCCAATCTCTCGTACAGTGCCAAGATATTAGAGACCAGTCTTTGATGAATGCCTTGTCATTCTGAAAAATAAAGGGTTCATTTCTCACAATGAGTCCTCGAGGAGCCGCATTTGATCGTAGATATTCTGACATCATTACGCCGTGTAGGATTGTTTTGACTTGATTCCGTTTCAGTTCTGATAGTTCATCCCAGCATTGGGTAGCTTCTGTACTATCTCTGGGATTAATACCTGAGAGAGGTCCCATGGTAGCAAGGACTCTTTCTACCTCCTCATCTGAGTAGGTCAGTCCTGTGAACTCCGCCATGTATTAAAGCTAACGTGTGTCTATGTGTTATTGTGAAACTTATAAATTTAAGTGGGAAAGCACAGTGAATGGGTATTGGGAACTCCCACAGCTTCCGCTGTAAATATAACCACTTTAAAGGAAAGGGAGTAGGAGGATAGGGAGGCAGGCTTTTTCCTCCTTTTATAATGTACCTAACAAAATAAGGAACCTAGAAGGATCCTAAAAAAGCCTACCTGGACAAAGATAGGTGCTCCATAATTAATAGAGTCCTACACTAGAAAAAACCTTTTGTTTTTCTATAGTCCCCTCACTCACCTAGGGTTGCCCCAGGGTGACATGCTTCATCATAGGGGTCCTCCCAGGCATCTACTGCCTGGGGCGTGCTGCAACTTGGCGAAATACGCAGGAGCACTTATATTTTCAACTATGTGTGGTGATGTGTAGTGCTGTGCTATGTGGAGTGAAAAAAAGGAAAATTATAATAAAATTTACCTGGATAGTGAACCCTAATTTTATTCTGCTCCTATCCGGTAAATGTAGATTAAAATGGGGCTAGTAATAGAGTACAGTAACGTTATGTGTGCCTGTCCCTAATTACTTGGTCGACATGTTTCGTGGTTACCCCAACCACTTCCTCAGGACCGCGCAAGGACCAGCCTTGCGTGTACCACTCCGAGTTGTTACAAACAAATTTGTATTGTTATTAAACTATTTGTTAATCAAATACGATACCCATAATACCAGGATTTCTTTCGAAGTATTGGGTCGTAGTTTCTGTATAGAAAAACAATGACACAAAAGGTTAGTTGCACTCCCAAAGTCCACAAATTAATGTGGACTAGGGACCAAAAACTACTTTACATTAATTATATACCTAAAATTGCTTATGAATCTTAAAAAAAGTGCAGATTTACTAAGTGCTTAAGTGACTATAGTGCAAACACACATACACATGTTTTAATAATTAGTACAAGCCAATCTCTCGTACAGTGCCAAGATGTTAGAGACCAGTCTTTGATGAATGCCTTGTCATTCTGAAAAATAAAGGGTTCATTTCTCACAATGAGTCCTCGAGGAGCCGCATTTGATCGTAGATATTCTGACATCATTACGCCGTGTAGGATTGTTTTGACTTGATTCCGTTTCAGTTCTGATAGTTCATCCCAGCATTGGGTAGCTTCTGTACTATCTCTGGGATTAATACCTGAGATCTTGACAATTCTTTTGCTTGTTCAACATAATCGGTTTTCTCTGAACAGTTCCTTCTCAGCCTTAGGAACTAGTATTTCTCGACCTCAACATTCATGTTTCCAGTGAAGGTTTGCGGACAACCACTCATTTTAAATCCACTGCAAAAAATTGCCTCCTCAGATATGACAGTTTCCACCCCAGACATTTGAAAGCCAATTTACCCTATGGACAGTTCCTAAGGCTGAGAAGGAACTGTTCAGAGAAAACCGATTATGTTGAACAAGCAAAAGAATTGTCATTGAAATTACAACAAAGAAGATATCCAAGATCTATTGTAAGACAAGCACAAAAGAGGGCAGGCAACAATAACAGAGAAGCATTGTTGGAGACATATGAAAAAGAAGTATCGTTACAACCCAAACGTCCCATTTGTATAACAACATACAACACAATGTCGGACCAAGTAACAAAAGTGGTGAAGAAACACTGGTCCACCCTCACTAGCAGTGGTCTTAACATACCTTTACCAATGTTTTCACATAAGAGGAGTAAAAACTTGAAGGACATTCTGGTACATACACGTCCAATGACACAACAAATTAACCAGCAGATAAGCAATCTCCCTGAAGGCCACCATCCATGTGGTAATTGCAGTGTATGTCATTTAACCAAGAAAACCACGAGATTTATTTTCAATACAGGGGCAACCTGGGATCTCAGAACCTTTACAAACTGTCAAACCACTGGAACAGTATATTTAATCACCTGTCCGTGTAACCTCCACTATGTGGGAATGACCACCAGGAAAACCACAACCAGAATTAGTGAACATCGCAGCACCATCCGATGTTTGAGATCAAGCACAAGAATGACTAATCATTTCTTAGAGAAGAAACATTCTCCAAATGATATGCAATGGATCATCATTGAAAAAATAAGATCGGGTGATAATCTTGAGCAACGTCTGCATGTAAAAGAACAAAGATGGGTGTACAAACTACATACGGACACCCAAGGTCTCAACGATAATATCCCATGGAATGCATTGAACCCATGAGTAAGACCACATGTTGACAAACATTCGAATGACTAAAGTAAATTGGATGTTGGGTGATAACTGCCAGTATAAGAAAGCCTAATTCACTACTTCAAGATGGCTCCTGAAAAATCATAGGGCTGACAAGTAAAAACCTCTGTTTCAACACAATAAATTAAATATCCCTAAACAGAATTGAGGATAAACTCATCCGTGTATGTAGAGAACTAGCACGAGTTTTATGTGTTGGACCCTATGTACCATCTATAAGAAGGATTCATTTACCGTTCCAAGATGGCCCCTAAGAAACGCTACGGATAAATAATCAATTTTTCATTCAACAAGGACAACCTTGATTTCTTTGGGTTTTGTCCAAATGAGGTTACCTTGAACTACAGTATGAATTCCTTGTTTTAAAACTACTTGCTAGCTTCTTAGCTAGTTGCCAATATCTTAACTTAACCATCCACCACTCCAAGATGGCGCTTAAAAATCAATACGAAAGAATAATTATCTTTCGATGTGGGCAGGCTTGATAAATTCAACATCGGTGTTTTGGATTTTACACAAACGTGTAGATCTCAAATCACAGTACAAATGCGCTTACATTAAGAAATATATGTTAGCTTTTGAGCTAAAATGATAATATATAAGTTTGATTTATCCACCATTCCAAGATGGCGCGTAAAAACGATATGGAAGAATAACTATCTTTTCATTTTGGATGACAGATACAACCTCGCCCTTTGTGTCATCTACAATTTTGGTACATTTTCCTGACGAAAGAATGAGGTGTTACTTGACATCTGGATGGCAATAAGCTTCATTTTTGTCCTAAATATATCTAATTATGTATCGATTCACCATTACAAGATGGCGCCCAAAACCAAACGGGCATCCACACCTGTGAATCATTCACTAGATTTTCCCGCCAGTAGTAGCATTTAAAAGCAAGCATCGATAGAGCCACACCAGTATGCGGTGTTCCTGGGAGTCACTAGGTTCAATAGCTGATGGTGCATTCTAGACAAGTAAGTTGGCGAAAAAATACCGGACCATATCCCTTCGATTTACTCTCACGCGCTTAAACTTACTTCCTTAATCATTTTCTAGATATCTAGAGCCTCCTTGCCCCAGCAAACACCATGGAGTAGAATTATCCCTCCTGAAAAGTAGGTTTACTCGTGTAATCTACCGCAATCTTGTGTTTTTTGTCTGTATGTGTATGTATCTGTGTGTTTGCACTATAGTCACTTAAGCACTTAGTAAATCTGCACTTTTTTTAAGATTCATAAGCAATTTTAGGTATATAATTAATGTAAAGTAGTTTTTGGTCCCTAGTCCACATTAATTTGTGGACTTTGGGAGTGCAACTAACCTTTTGTGTCATTGTTTTTCTATACAGAAACTACGACCCAATACTTCGAAAGAAATCCTGGTATTATGGGTATCGTATTTGATTAACAAATAGTTTAATAACAATACAAATTTGTTTGTAACAACTCGGAGTGGTACACGCAAGGCTGGTCCTTGCGCGGTCCTGAGGAAGTGGTTGGGGTAACCACGAAACATGTCGACCAAGTAATTAGGGACAGGCACACATAACGTTACTGTACTCTATTACTAGCCCCATTTTAATCTACATTTACCGGATAGGAGCAGAATAAAATTAGGGTTCACTATCCAGGTAATTTTTATTATAATTTTCCTTTTTTTCACTCCACATAGCACAGCACTACACATCACCACACATAGTTGAAAATATAAGTGCTCCTGCGTATTTCGCCAAGTTGCAGCACGCCCCAGGCAGTAGATGCCTGGGAGGACCCCTATGATGAAGCATGTCACCCTGGGGCAACCCTAGGTGAGTGAGGGGACTATAGAAAAACAAAAGGTTTTTTCTAGTGTAGGACTCTATTAATTATGGAGCACCTATCTTTGTCCAGGTAGGCTTTTTTAGGATCCTTCTAGGTTCCTTATTTTGTTAGGTACATTATAAAAGGAGGAAAAAGCCTGCCTCCCTATCCTCCTACTCCCTTTCCTTTAAAGTGGAAGCCTATTTTGTGACAGGAACGTCAAAGAAAGTGAGGACCAGCAGTGAACTTATCTCTGGTACTTATCACTGGCTGCATAGCTGGCTGCAGGGTCAGGAGCATACTTTATCTAAAATCTTCTGTATTGCTTTATTTAATTTTTTGTCAATGTGTTGCTTTTAAATGCCTAAACCAGCAAGCTCCTATCTACTTATCTGTCAGCAATCCTAGAAGGGATAGGTCTTGAGATCTGCCGTGTAGACAATGTGGCCACTCGTGGCAGATACTCTTTCTAAGTATCGGCGTAACTACTGTGGAACATGTTGCTCTCTGACATTAAGTCTGCACTACCTGGGTAGGCTTCAGGAAAACCTTGAGAGATTCCTGCTTGGTGAGGTACTCTTGAAGACCACCCATAAGTGAGCCACATGCTCTCACTCACTCATAGTGGGAAAATGAAAGCAAGTAAGAGGCTGAAGTGAAGGGAGATAGTTTCTCTATTTTGAAAATATATAGGTGTGACTGTCAAATTCAATACCAATAATATTTTAGCAGTCAATAAACGTATAACTTGTTAGCCAATGTGTGAGGAAAAATATGCTGGACTTTTGTTCCTAAATTAATAGTGAAAGAATCCCCCAGCATGCCTTGGGTAATCACTGGACTCGCTGGGTAGAAGTGTTGGGAGATTTCCAAGGTGTCTTTTCAGAACGTTTCAAAAACTTGTGGCCTTTTTAGTATTTTTATCTAAAATCGTTACCAGTTAAATAAGCACATGTAATAAACAAAATGCACATGTCCTGGTCTTGACTATTGGTGGAAAGCAGTTAGTCAATTAGATCTGCGTGATGTTGTGTTGAGAATGAAAACAACAGACAGCTGAAGTTCATTCAGGGCAGTGTATTTCAGTGCCCATCTTTTTATGGTGCCATCTTTTGTCCGTGGCCATTGATGATTAGGTGCACATACCGAGAGAGTCCACTCTTAGGGTCCTTTCAGAACTGTCACGCATGGTTAATCCACAAAGGCCCACTGCGCGCGGACGGCACTGCGGAAGATAAAGACAGCGGCCGCAACGACCTTTAACGACGTAGCGCTTTGGTGTGGCCAATGAAAGCAGCGCGACGCCTCTCGCGTGACGAGACAACACTCTTGTGATTCATACGGAACCGGGAGACAGCCCTGTGAAAGAAAAGAATGGGATGTCTCCCAGAATAAAATACAGACAGCCAGCGAGTATTCACACACAATCACGCTTGAAATTCCGAATAAAAGATACTCCACTAAATTGTCTACTTAAAATATGGGTAAAGGGGCAACACGGACAGGTCTCTGGAATTCAAAGGACACATTGTCCAGGGAGCATTTTCTCCTTCATTATATAAGCAGTTTGTCACCCAGTAGGTGAATTTATGTCGTATATAGGCGGAGAGAACGGAAAGCTGGGGGGAAATCGCTGGGAAACGAACCTTTAACCCCCAAGTTTGTAGACGGTTTACAATTTGTTTCAAAGACAAAATGCTTGTCTCCGAGCTAAACAGGTGTTTTATCATTACTCACAAACTACAGGCAGTCGACTTAAACGCAGATTAGACTCATGAAAGATGCAGCACGTCACTGTGTGATGTTTCGGAACTATCACTTGGCTAATCTGGAGGACCGAACAGAAGCTGTTTATTCCAACAGACATTCGTGATAACCTCTGTCATTAGTATCGCCATTGGCACCCCTCAGTCCCCCCTCCAACAAAATACATTACCCAATAATAACACACACTCAGACTGTTTGATTGGGTACAAAATGCTGCAGGTTTATTACATACACCGTTATGTAATAGGTGGGTTATTTTACGGGCGATCCAAGGGCAGGCAACCAACTGGGCCGCCTGCCCGCCTGATGAGCCGGGCAGCACTGGGGCGAACCCCGCCTTTGCTGCTGTCCAAGTGATTCTCTTCCAGGATCACGTGACCGTTGGTAACTTCTACTCACGCCCCTTCCCGGGGCGGAGCATAGCAAAGCAAACCCACGGTTGTTCAGGCCCACAACCGCCCGAAGGACTAGCAGGGTGCCGACACGGCTTCCGGGACCCTCCCATGAGGCTCCTCGGATTTGGCTCTGGCACCCCCTATGGTGCCGCGCAGAGGTTCCCTTGGTACCAGCCTGCTTCCAGATCGCCCTGTAACTCCGCCTGCAACGAAAAAAGGAAATATTATAATATTCTCACCCCCACCTGCCAACCACGCCGGGTAAGCGGTAGGGAGGGATGCGGCGTGCGAGGCGACAAGAGGTCGCCGGCATGGTGGGGGAGGGCTATAAAGCCTCCCCCCACGCCCAGAGGAGCCCCGGAAGTGACGCCCGTCACGTCACTTCCGGGCAGGAAAGAGGAGGGGGACACCGGCCGGAGTCGCTGCCCCCCAGGAGGGGGGGCGGGGAGGGGTGACCGGTGCCCAGGCGACACTAGGGCGCCGAGCGCTCTAGTGGCCCCCTGCAGGGGCCGCGGTCAGCGGCATAGTATCGCCATTGGCACCCCTCAGTCCCCCTCCAACAAAATACATTACCCAATAATAACACACACTCAGACTGTTTGATTGGGTACAAAATGCTGCAGGTTTATTACATACACCGTTATGTAATAGGTGGGTTATCTTACGGGCGATCCAAGGGCAGGCACCAACTGGGCCGCCTGCCCGCCTGATGAGCCAGGCAGCACTGGGGCGAACCCCGCCTTTGCTGCCGTCCAAGTGATTCTCTTCCAGGATCACGTGACCGTTGGTAACTTCTACTCACGCCCCTTCCTGGGGCAGAGCGTAGCATAGCAAACCCCCGGTTGTTCGGGCACACAACCGCCCAAAGGACTAGCGGGGCACCGACACGGCTTCCGGGACCCTCCCATGAGGCTCCTCGGATTTGGCTCTGGCACCCCCTATGGTGCCGCGCAGAGGTACCCTTGGTACCGGCCGGCTTCCAGATCACCCTATAACTCCGCCACAGCTCTGGAGGCGGCCACCGTCGCCGCCAGAGCCCCCCACTAAAGCAGCTCTAGTCTTACCTGCCTCCTCTCCTGACTGGAGCTTCCTGCAATCCAGATGAAAGAGCACCATCCCTGCTGGTTATAGATGGCCCCATCTGTATCCCAAGCCCTTGACGCTATCCTGGGTCAGATAGTGTCTGCTGAAACAAGAGGCCCGTCAGGCCTGGGGAGTTGTGCCAAGAGCAATTCACCCCCATGCGTGAAAGTTCCACTGCTTCACTTGCCTCGGCCCGAGCAAGCTCTGGGCGCGGTGACCGCCGACCCCCAGGCTCGCAAGGCCCTGTTTATGTGCTGATCTCACCTAACTGTCGTTCTCCTAGCACTGAGTGCGCCTGAAAACCTGCGTGCCCATCTATGGGACAGCAGCCCGCTAGCTAGGTGACAACTCCCCCACCCACCTGGCTGCTCTGGCTATTCTGGCGAGAGGGATTCTATTTAACCTTAGAACAGTCCGCTTTGTTTGCTAAATCCTGACGTGCAGGAGTGTTCATAACTGAAGTGTGTGGCCATGGGCAAGGGACTCTCATGCCCTTTCCATGCATCCCTTATTCCTTATGGGAATTATGCCCGTTCAGCTCCTTCTGTGGTGAAACCCCCAGGCATACTGGCTTAGAGAATCCGTCTGATTTAAGCAGTGCGCATTGCCTGCGGCATGGTCCAAGCATCACGGATTGGCTAAGTCCTACTTTACGCATCCTAGAATGCTTCCAGATACGAAGGTGTCAATGGGGGGGGGGGGAACCCACCGCCAGTCCAGGGCATCCCCAGTGGTGACAAAGTACCTGCTCCGTTGAAGGTTAGTTTTAGTTGCACACTGGGTGTGCCAAATGTTCTATTGACATAGTGTCCCATTGTGTTTGACACGCTGCTACCCCCAGTATTGGGACGGCAGCACACTATGTTGGCTGACCGCCACCCCAGCAACCGAGGTACAAGTGTCGGTATCACAGGTTCCCAGTTTCCTGCTAGCTTCAGTACACTACCAGTGGTTCTGCTGGGAGGTACCCCAAACCGCAGTGGTCCTCCGAACCTTAAGAAGCGCCCCATTCTCACCTGGGCGCACCTCTAAATGATAGTGGTTTCACACAGCTGTAATGCTAGAGACACACCTCTTAAACCTATTTACTGGTTTTGCTACTCGGCACCCTTATGGTTGGAGCTCTGTGTTTACGCAGCGCGCATGCCCCCCTGGCACGATGTTGCTGAAGAGCCGGGGTCTGTTACCTTAAATGTCTGAGGTGAGGGGTTGAGGAACACAAGACAGGTAGTATGCAACTGGAGGATGTATATACTTCTGCCAATGCCTGGCAGCGGCCCAGCTGTGCCCCAAGACCTCGCAGAATTCACACCCTTGGGCTGTTAGCCAGTGGCATGGCAGGCTGTAGTTTAGCAGCTCATGACATTGCCTCCGTGTATAAACCCACAAACCGTGCCCCACTGCATGCCAGTGCCTATGGCTTAAACAATGCTTGTTAGTTGTATAAGAAGGATGAAGCAAAATTCCAGCTTCCCTGCGTAGCCTACTGCGGATGCTTCAATTCTGACCTGGTGGGACTGTCACCTTAACGTGTTGAACCTTCCTCAACCGTCTCCCTCCGATGAATAGCGAGCTCAACCGCAAATGAACCACACACTAATCAACTTCTGCAACAGCCAGACAGGTTACATACCCGTGATCAAGGTGCGAGAGCCCTTTGGAATCGGAGTGGTGGCGCACAATCCCCACCTTGGAGACCAAATGTTTTACCTCGTTGTACTGCGAGATCGGTGCATGCAGGAACAACACAACTATCCTTTGCCAACCTTGGGCCAGACCATAACTTTAGTCTAAATTGGGATCAGGGAAGACCCTGGTGATGTCACTGATCAAGTCTTTGATGTCATATATAACCTCTCCCCCTGTGCTTTGTGTGTTATTGGCCCTCCTAGGTGTGGGCAGAGCCCCGGGAAGTATACATGGGTTCTAGGCCGATAATGCACCCTTGTTCATGGAGAAAGCTGAAGTCATGCTTGCCGGTACCGGGCCAAAAACCGACACCCTTTTTCAACAGCAGCACATGCATCAAAAGACCTTGGTAAGGTCCACATGCCTAACTCCTGATTTCAAACGGACCTAGTAGGCCAAGCAGCGGAAAATCGCTAAATAGAATAATACGAAAGTCTTCTCACGTCGCACGCCACCAAGGCGCCGGCAGGACACAGAGGTTTACACCGAACAACCCGGTTCCAAAGTAATCCCAATGTGCCATGGCTGTAGAAGAGCTATCCCTGTACCTACCGGAAATGAAAACTTGGAGCTGAAGCCATGAAAGCTAACTAACTGAAGACCAGGGACCGGGGTACTCCACAGGAGTTTATACTCGCAAAGCTGGAGTCATGGAACACGACACGTATAAGATACCAGAGCCTGACCAGTGGACAGCGAGTCAACCGATACTCAGTTAAATATTGATGGATTTTGAGACACAGGCACCATCCAAACTACTGAAACCAAGTTGGCGAGACTAGTTCTATGGAGAAAAGCATTGAAATAATCGCTCCTCAACGTCAAATGACACAACTACGGTAACCAAGGCAGACGTACCGCAATGCCAACTGAAGGCAGAGTAAAACTCAATTTCTGGCCTAGGGCTGTTCACGGCGACACCTGCATCGTGACGCCCAGTGTTGCGCAAAGCTAGAATCAGCATATGCGCGCGCTACATACCGCAAGGCAGTTCTAAGGAACACCTGACAATTGTGCCACTATAAGCCGGGACTCCTGTCCGGCGGCCACTTCCTTATGCACCACACCTTGCTAACTCGTGCAAACTTGAAAATTCAGCCTGCTTCAAGCCCCCAAAACTAAAAGGATGGCTTGGACAGCTGGCAACAGTGATTTTAATGCCCATTGCATTAATCCATGCCTTTGGGGTCATCTCTACAATAGACAGACAGTGCCAACTCCTGGCAGACTGTTGCAAGCGCCAGTGAGCAATTAAGTCACAGGCAGCGCACCAGCACCCACTTAGACAAATTACACAGTAAACTTTGTGCTGTAATTCAGCCTAGTGGCCGCTGTGTAGTTTGCCGCTATGTAATGGCCGCTATGTCATTGCATCCCTGTGATCAATACAATATGGGCACTCCACCTACAAGTTCATCTTATGGCTTAGTCAATGCTTCTATTTTCATCAGATAAGTTACCCACAAATCTGGCTCATTTGCGTAGCCACCAGGAGCTAGCCACCCCCATCGTAACTCAAAGTGTACTACGGGGGCCATATCAACTGTTAGGCAACACATCCCTTGCCTCTGCGAGATGAGTCGTTAACCAACCCTAAGCCAAGGGACTCGTGCAAAGTGTGTACACTATTAGCCATCGTCCCTTCTTCACTGAGGCTGCCTATACAAAGAATGGATAACACGCACCATTCCCCTGGTAATCCTGCTAGTACAAAGTAACGGCTCGACACAGTGCAACCCGGAATCCAAGTGGCTGCTTCTCAATCCTCATGCTCACTGCTTTGTTTAGTACGTAGTTGTCTGGATGTGCCTGTGCAGCAGGGCAAGATGACCAACAATTCACTGTGAATGTGGTACCTACGTAGGGGTCATGAATGAATCCATCAAATATTTCCCACGGCATCTATGTTCCACAAAAACCCCACTCCGACGCAAACTGACGCCTCCCAGGTCCAAGGGCATAACTGATGTAAAGTGAGAGAAAGGGACCCTTGCCAGTGCCGTATGCCGGTCCCCCTACTCAAGGCCTGTGCCGCTCCCTGCTGGCCAGGCCAAACCGGTCGCTGCCCATGCTTGCGTATTGATCTCCAACAACCACTCCGCACCAGTGAAATAGTTATGTGGCAGAAAACCCATCCCATGGATGGGACAGCAACCCACTTGATCGATGAAGTGAACGAAACAACCCCAATCCATGATCATTCACGTAAACCACCGTGCCACCAAGGTGTGCCAAAACCCTTTGGTGCTACCGCCAACAAATTCGATTCCAAGTCGGCAATGTTCCCCCCCTTGTGAAAAGGTTGCCTCTACCAAGGAGGGGGGGCCAGCATGGCTGTGTCCTATGCCCTAAAGCACGAGGCCAGCTACAGGCGGCCTCTCTAACCTTGTAGTTTCCTGCAGCGCAGAAAAACCTGGCAATGGTGTGGCAGATATTAATTAGGATGCATCGTGCTGTGCTCTGCCTGGTGAGGAGGCAGCGCTATCGTCCGCATGCACCGCGTGGCCTCAGGGAAGCTAGTGCACGAAGCAAACCCCCAAGGTGCCCTGCCAGCCGCGTGATGCCGTGCCCACAACCCAGCTCCTATTTTCAGTCTCCAAGCGCAAATGGCACCGTGGCTGCAGGAAGACACTCCGGTGGAGATCAATTGGCCGCCTCTGCTCGCGCAGGGGTATGCTGCCCAGGGAGGAGTTGGCTAACTTCACACTATGAAACTTATGTGCCATTTGGGACGTCGGGCTGCAGTCCCACTCCAACCGGGTCACTTGTTAATTTGTACACAGCAAAGCCTTAGCCTCTGCCCTGCAGCCTGAAATAGCGCCCTAAACTATTCCGCGGGTCGTGATGCCGTCACAGAGAAGCGGACCTTTGCTGTGACTGGCCTGGGGAAAACTGCCTCTAACCATACGTGCGCTCCGATGTTCTGCTCCTACAGGCACCCGGAGCTTGCACAATTTGACCGGCCTCCCCCAGGAAAGGGACATAGCGCGCACCAATTATGCCCGCCCCTTCACCTCATGTGGCCCGCGGTTGCTTTGCGGAAACCGCCACCCTTGCCTTGCCAACAGCAATCCCCCCCCAGGTTCCTATCGCGCGACTCGAGAAACAGCAAGGCTTATTTATTTTTATTTTTTTATTTTTATTTTTTTTGCATATTTATATCGCACGAACTCGAACCGAAGGTATTGGAGCGAAATAAACAGGACTGTACACGCCCTGCATATTTATATAGCGCAATCTCGACCCAAAGGTATTGGAGCGCATAACATGCGCCCCGTGTTTGCATTCCCATTCAAAAGGGGAGATCGGGTAAACACGGAGTGATGAAATGACCCGCGCGACGAAACAGCAAGATTTTCCCATTGTTGTATATTTATGTAGCGCGAGCTCCAACCAAAGGTATTGGAGCGATTAACGTGAGCAACGTGTTTACATTCACATTTGGTAAACACGGAAGGATTAAATGATTTGCCGAAAATCGAGGACGTGGACGCGACCTCGAGGCCTCACACAGATGGCCTCCCCTCCAAACTCTGCCAGGCCCGACCCTGCTTCGCCGCCGGGTTAGGCACAACGAACCTAGTCAGAAATCAGCAAGCAAACCTCCCGCCTCTGCACGCGCAAGTTCCCTTCAATATTAATTACCGTGCTCGCGCGGGCATTTAAAAGACTGCATAGCGTAACATGTGGGCGAATTCCAGGGCTATCGAGCGTGCGCATTTGAGCAGTATAATCTGCCCAGCCCCGCCCAGTACCGGAGCAGGGGCGCCGTGGTTGAGCTCCTATTTGACACCGGATCACACGTCCGAACCAGCGCACTGGCAGTTCCACTCGCCCAAGCAACGCAGCAGAGACCGCGCAGGCATTCAAAAGACTGCACCTCTCAACACGTGGGCACTCCCCAGGGCCATCGAACGCTCACGGCTAGCAGCACATTTCACCCAACCCCACCCCGGGCCGGTGCAGGGGCGCCGCAAACAAGCCCTTGTTTAACACACGATCGAACGGCCCCGTTCGCGCACCGGCGGCTCGCTCGGCCAAGTCACAGCACAGGCGCCCTCAAAGCTCTCCGACCGTGGCAAATTCAACCCAGCGCGGGAGCGGGGGCGTCGCGGCCGACCCCGGATGCCAGGCGGCACGCCTTCGCAACATGCGGACGGATGCCCCCCGGGGCCCTCCGAAACCGCGCGTCGTGCGGTTCGACTCACCCGAGTCACGCAGCGCGGGCATAGGGCACCGCAGCCAGGCCCGGACCCAATGCCCGGTCGAGAGTCTCGAATGCCGCAGCATGCATCCACGTACACGCTGGCGCCCCCCCGCCTCATGCACCGCAAAGCACCATGCGGGGCCTCAAACCCTGACAGGGAAGGGCGCGCACATCGATCAGGCGGCACCTATCAGTAGCGCCGCCGGGAAACGCGAGGCCGCCCAACCCTGCCCGGATCGCGTAGCGCCCAAGGCGAGGCTTCTGTCCCTGGTTTCTTTGATCATACTCGGGCTGCTCCGTGACCGGGAGGCTGGGTAGTCTGAAAGGTTATTACCAGCACTCCCACCCGCACGATTCTATACTTCTGCGAGCAAGGACACAGACGACAGCCCCGCCCTTCCACACCAGGTTCCAGGTAGCGCCGCTCGCCCCGAAGGCAGCGGAGCGCTCATCTGAGCACCAGCTACGCCTTACCCAGACAATCCGGGCACGGGGTGATGAAGAGCTTTGCCCAGAGTCTCCGTAGGTGGCGTAGCCCCGAGCCCTGGTTTCAGCACCAAAGTCGGCGGCCTAGCCGACGGACCACATCCTCTTCCCAGCCAAACAAAGGGGGGGGGCCCGTAGCGGCCACAACAAGCCCGCGACCCTCCACGGGTTCCCGATCTGGGCGGCCAGATGGGTCACATGCTCCCGGGTCCCCTCGCGTCCCACGCCTCGCACCTAGCCATCCGCTCCGCACCCCACCCGCGCTAGTCCCAGTCCGTCAAGCCAAATCAAGCCACCTAGGGCCTGCGGGGCTCGTGCCCCCCCCACCCTGCCCGTGGCAATCCATACCACAGGGCCCCATATGCCTGGTACTGCTCAGGGACAGGGCCGGGGCGGGGGCGGGGGCGGGGTGCAAGCGGGACTCATCGTTCTTCTGAAACACAGGAAACGACGACGAGCGGCCCTCCGGCGCGTGACACAGGATGCGGCGTGCGAGGCGACAAGAGGTCGCCGGCATGGTGGGGAGAGGGCTATATAGCCTCCCCCCACACCCAGAGGAGCCCCGGAAGTGACGCCCATCATGTCACTTCTGGGCAGGAAAGAGGAGGGGGACACCAGCCGGAGTCCCTGCCCCCCAGGAGGGGGGGGGCCGGGGAGGGGTGACCGGTGCCCAGGCGACACTAGGGCGCCGACCGCACTAGTGGCCCCCTACTGGGGCCGCGGTCAGCGGCATTTCCTCTGAGGGGGTAGCAGTAGTCATGGGAGGCTTCAAGAGAGAGAGATAGGGCCGGACTGGGAACCAAAACCGGCCCTGGCAAACTGCTCGGCAGGCCCCCCTGGAGGTGAAGAGGGGGTGCGGCCGAGCTGTTTGCCACTGCCGATTTCGGCCGATTTTGTTACAGGGGGCGATATTGCCGGTCCCCAGTAACACAAGCATTGGCATAGCCAATAGGTCTCGCTTTTGGGACCTTCTAAGTATTTAGTTATGCAGCACAATATCCTTGGTGCAACCACATCAACTGTTGCGTGGCTAAACACTTATAAGGTCCCAAAGGCGAGAGCCAAGGCTATGCCAATGCTTGGTGTGGTTGTGTGTGGTTGTGTGTGTGGTTGTGTGTGTGTGTGTGGTTGTGGTTGTGTGTGTGACAGTAATACTAAAAGCATCTCAAAATAAAGGAACACAAACATCGAGTTTGGGAAAGAGAAAGTATGTAAGTCAAACGGGCGCAACAAAGCATTAACACGACCACAACAAAATAAACAAGATCACTTAGCGAAGACTGAGTGCTGATAATGGATACACACAGGCCATCATCTTAAGAGTTCGATTGCAGTCAATGTGCACTCAAACCTGCCCCCTCTTTGTGAGTTACACCCCACATTTCATGAGTTGTAACTGCTGCAATCACCATAGCGCTTTGAGATCTAAAGCGCTTCATAGGTCTAATCGATTAACCAGTCGCCAACATGCTGTGCTTTTAAAGAGAATGTGCCAAAAGTTTCCAGCTTCCTCATCATGTCCTCATGAAAGCGCCAACAAAAGGACTCGCTGTGCTTTTAAAGAGAATGTGCCAAAAGTTTCCAGCTTCCTCATCATGTCCTCATGAAAGCGCCAATGAAAGGACTCCCTGAATGGTGCAACGGGCATGAAGCAGCCGCTGCGATCAGAAATAAACACTGTGAACGTTGTCCAGTTTCACAGTAACATTTCCTTAATGTTCTTTAAGTCACAAAACAGTAATACTAAAAGCATCTCAAAATAAAGGAACACAAACATCGAGTTTGTGGAAAGAGAAAGCACATTGTAAGGGCGCAGCAAAGCATTAACACAACAACATGTTCTTTGATGTTTGATGTTCTTTGAACGAGAACATCAAAGGGGCGCCGCGAAAGTGCTCGCGGGCGAAAGTGAAAGTGATCGCGGGTGCTTAATGAGCATGATGAGGTTTGCCAGCCTCTGTTCCTAAGCGCGCTCCCGTGCGCATGCACTGTAGCTCTAGGCTGGCACTGGTAGCATTTTTTAGAGCCCTCACAAAAAGTCTCGCCAGACTAGCGCATGCGCTGGGTCAGGCGAGACCTAAAAAGTGGAAGAACTGGCATGAATTGTTTCAGTGGTCCAACTCTAGAACTCATAGTAGTGCATGTCACTAAACAAAATTCATAAGGTAAACATTGTCAAGTATTAGCAACGTGTAGTAACGGTCTGACAGCTATACCCTGTGATTTGTGTAGAGCTAAAAATAAATCAATAATGGTTTTACCTTGTGGACGATTTGTTTTTTTCAAAGTGGTGGTGAAATGATGTGGATAACATAGGAGTTAAAATGGCTAGATTGCAAAAGGGAAATAAGTTGTGAAACTAAAGCCTGTTCAGAGAGTATTATGTGTTGACTTTTGCACAGATATGCTCCAAAATAAGAATGCAAATTATTCTAATGTGATAAGAAGTTTGCCTGTGATGTAAACAACATAAAATGAAGAGTGGAGCTCGGCTGCACTGACATCTCAGGGACCATTGCCTTGATAAGATGGCGCATAAAGTCAGCGTTTGCAGCACGTGTGTGTGGCCTTCATGCCACTAATTCGAGTCCTGGTAAAGCCAACTCATCCTTTCATTCTTCGGAGGTTGTGGCACTAAACATCATTACATTGGATCATAATATAATTTGTAACTTATAGTGCTTAGAAACTGCAGAAATGAGTTGTTAAGCGCTCCATCGAACAATCACGGTTATGTTACGCTAGATATTGACCACGAATAATTAATCTACCACACTAATAGTTTGAGGCACCTCGTGAGCATTTCTAAGCAACAACTTCTGAGTACAGTGTTGAGTGTCTGGCACTTGGGCCTAGTTGCACAATCGCATCATCAAATTGTGTTCTAAACAACCCTTATCCCAGGGATGGTAAGTAATATATTGTTATTTTTCTGGAATAAAGACGCCCAATGGGAGAGCTTGCTTTCTGCATCTCCCAACATCTTCAGTACAATAAGAGGAAATTAATGTACTAATCTTAGGTCGGATTTCCTTGCCAAATATACATGAACACTGTGCCCTGTGAAGCACCAACAATGACGCGTGCAATGACTCAGGACATTCGAGTTGGTTGTTTTCCTTTCCACTCCTAATCCAGCCACTGGGAGTAGGCCCTAAGGCGGGACAGACTGCCTACAAATTCACGTCCAAGTGCTGCAACGCCAAATGATGAAGTCATCACACGGCGCTAGTTTAGAACAACGCTCTCTATGTGTGGAGCATTTTGTCAAAACCCATGCCCATCCAAGAAATGTGCCCTTGACGCAAAGTAACGCGAAGCAGTGCTCACCACAACTTTGCGTCACATTGGCATAGTATTGAATGCGAACCTGATTTGCCTTGTATAGTAAACCCACCGTAGCACATTGAGACGAGTTTGAATCACAAGAGCGACCTGTGCAAAGCATTATTACATCCAGGCCTTTGTACAATGGTGTACACCTCTACCTCACAACTGCTGCCAGACCAACAATGGGAGCTCGTTGCCAATGTGGATGGATGCAAAGAATCCTGGAGGTCGAGCACATCCTCCCTGTAGCACCCGCTGTCAGGTGGAGATATCACAGTATCCCAAGAGGCAGAGATGGATGCCGGAGAGAAGAGGACCACTGGAAGAACAGAGGGGCGACGGACGGACCGCAGGAGTAGAAACTGCGGCCACCGAAGCGGTGCAATCAGAGTTATATATTCAGAGTTATGAGGGTTCCTGCCACCTTCATCAGCATGGGCATAATGTCCAAGGTCACCGAGACCCGATCTGCATGTGAAAGGGACAATGTTTGCTCCTGTGTCACGTACAGTTGCCTTTTCTTATAGAACAGCTTCCGCGTTGCATGGTTCCTGCACAAATAACCAGAGAAGTTGAAGGGTTTAACGAAAAGGCATATTTTTAAAGTAATAATTAGTTGTTATGAAGACGCTTATCAAAAAAGCAGCCTTCGCCATTCAGGGCCTAGAAAATTAAATGAATTAGTCACGCGCGATCGCGTCCCCGGGAAATAATGTCTCTTCCTCATCATTCGCTGCCTCGGTCTCTCCAACCTCCTGAAGACCTGCGCACCTCGGCTGAAGACAGGCAGCGGGCACTCTGGCAGCACTCACCTTCAACCGCAAGATGTATTTATACTTTTAATTTGCAAGCAGCGGCTGCACGACCTTTCTGGAGTCATTACCAGAGCTCACTCATCTTTTTATACTTAATAATGTGTGCCAAGATGTCGCACTTAAAGCGACACTTCTTTTACAGAAAGCTTGCACATACACCCTCGACATAAGGGAAACAACCGTGAAAGTGACACGGCCGTGCAGCTTGCGAAAGTGAAAGTGATCGCATCGCGATCAAGCAATGCGGAGGAAAGACACATGGCGGCTGCGCGCCTGCACGCTCATGTGCACTCAAGCTTTAGGCCACAGGCAGCACTTAGAAAATCCCACATACAAAATGTCTCTCCGAGCCAGCGCATGCGCTGGGCTCAGCAAGACCTAAAAAACGGTCTCCTAGGGCCTAAAACCGCCCCCCACCCTGGCGGCCTACTGGGGAAATGCCCAGTGGTCGCTACGGCCAGTCCGGCCCTGGAGAGAGAGGAGAGGTAAGGTAGAGAGACAGCGATCAGAGAGAGAGAGGAGAGGAGAGGAGAGGAGAGGGAACAGATGGAAAGAAAGACTGAGCGAGGAGATGAAGGGAACAGGCTGGTTTCAGCATTTTTCAGCAGGGCTGCTTTTAGTCCCCAGTCCCTGTAATCTGTTGTAAACACAGCAAGGAATATATATAGCTAACTATAACTTGTGCCCCCGCAATGTACTGCTGATAACATTATATATTACATCACTCATTTTTCGAAAAAATACGGAAGGTGCACTCGTTGTGAAGTCAAGACACACGAATCAAAGTCTGTTCCAAAATTACTTCTTTTTATTTCAATTAATCTTTAAAACTGGCACACAGCCAACGTGTTTCGTTCCCGATTTTTGCCAGAGGGAACTTTGTCAGGGCTCTTTTGTATAAAGCTGTTCTTTGATTCTTTATTATTAGACTTCGCAACACATTGTCATGGATGTTATTTCTTCCATTTGAGGTTCAACTAGACTCATACCTGTTACTGCCAATTTTCAGCTTTATACAAAAGAGCCCTGACGAAGTTCCCTCTGGCAAAAATCGGGAACAAAACCAGTTGGCTGTGTGCCAGTTTTAAAGATTAATTCAAATAAAATGAAGTAATTTTGGAACAGACTTTGATTCATGCGTCTTGACTTCACAACGAGTGCACCTTCCATATTTTTTCGAAAAATCAGCGATCTCTGACCCCTCTGGACAGCGGGTGTGGGAAGTGATTGCACCACTTTCAAATTTATTGTACATGTGGACTGGATGTGCAGGACCTTGGTCTGCCGTCTGTTCTTTCTTTGCTATTACATCACTCATGACATGGTCAGTGACATCACTGGTGACATCTCAAAAGACAACAGTGCATCTGCAAGGGGCTGTATTGGTGAGTGAGTGTGCATATGGCTGTGTTGGTGGGTGAATGGATGTCTCAGTGGTATATGTGTGAGTGACTACATATGTGAAAGGCAGTATATGTGAGTGTTGGAGTATATAAGTGAATGTATGTGAGAGTGAGTGATTGTGAGAGCACTTGTATGGATGAGTGCGTGCTTGTGTCAGTGACTGTATAAGAGAGTAAGCATGTGTTAGTAACTGTATGAATAAGTGAGTTGGTGTTTATATAACTGTGTAGGTGAGACAATGGCAGTGTGATTGATTCTTTGGCATAGCTGCCAATGTTTAAGATTGCAATGTGTGACATTTTCATAATTTCAGTGTAATTAGGAGTGACATTTCAATGGCTATGAGTGACACTTTCTCGCGAGCAAGATCAAGCAACGAAGGGGAGAGAAACCTATTAATATCAGAATACACCCATTTAAGCAACGAGAAACTCCAAGAAGATCATGCAAATGCAGTAAAGTACCAGAAATGCGAGGGCACCGAGGGACCCGAATGCACCAAACTGGATGAGAGGCCATACTGCCTGGAAGTAAACCTCATCTTCCATGAGGCCCCACCCACCCCCCACTAAAATAGGATAGATCTCCCATGGTGGACTTAAGTAAAGCCACATGCCCATCCTTCCTCTGCATGAACTGATCAAACTGTTATGAGAAGCCCCAGAACTAACCAGCAAAAACAGTGTATCTCCGTCCCACACCATGTGACACTCAAAGCCACCTTCTGATGCAAATGTCACTTCGTTAGGAGGGTTTGTGTACTGTGTATTTGTCATTACAGAACAGACAGCCTGGCCTTTTCTGTACCTCTGCAGAGGTACCCCTACAGGGTAAACAGAGTGCAGTTGCAAGGAGCCAAAATACAATACAACTGTTGAAAATTACAAATCAAAAGCATTAAGACCGAAAACCTTGAAATAAATGTTTTTAAATATTGATTTTTTACTGAAAACCTCCCATTTTTTAAACAAATAGGTAAAAATAATGATTTTGATAATTCTAAATATATTTTGGCGTATGGTTAGTTGCATTTACCTTACATTTCATCTTGGACACGTGTAATTTTCTTTGTATTATGATAATCGTTTTTATGTTTACATACAAGTTAAGAACAGAGAGAGTGAAAAATTAGTTCGTTTTTAAATTGGATATGTAGGAATGCTTGTGTGTAGCCGCAAAGCATTAACGGGAAAATATTCCAAAAAGAGGATATATGGACGGACACAGAACCTCTCTGGACTGGAGTCTCATGTTCTGACTGTTTAACTTTAACTGTGAGACTCAGTACCAGCCGAGTGTTAATCCACAAATTAGAGTTTTAGGGGCAGTACGATCAGCTGCCTGCGAGTTGGTGTCTGGACTGGAGTCTTCATTTTATGTAAGAAAATAAAGACTCCAGTCCAGACACCGACTAGCAGGCAGCTGATTGAGCAGCCTCAAAAAAAGCTAATTTTTGTATTAACACTCGGCTGGCACTGAGTCTCACAGTGACACTTACACTTACTTGTGAGGCTTGCCATGGCAATGCGGTTTATGGGCCCGCCCTTCTTCTCAGACTCCTGGCTGCTGCAACAGTCACTCATGACTCCCTCAGCAAACGTACATGATGGTGCGCCACTCCCAGTATCATACTCACTCACGCTCAGCAGCAGGCGCCACAGTGTTGCACAGTGGGCTCCACATGCGTAGCTGTCCCATGGGGTTTGATCCGGTATTGTCATGATTGAATGTAATTTACCACCATGCGGCAATGCGGCAGTGTGAGCAGCCATGCTATGACGCAGCTTCAGGCAGCCTGCCTCCCACAAACTTAACTACAGGTAGCAGGACGTAACGTTAAGCGGTGCCGGTGCCAATGACGTCAATCAGAATGTAATGCAGCTCAGCGGGGAGAAACATAAACGTTTCTAATGATACATTGTAGCACTAGTCGCCAGTTAGCAGCTTCTAGCTCAGCCATCTCCCAAGCCAAGTGCCGTGAGTAGCGCTACCAGCCACTCCAGATGTTTAGTCAATATAGCAGCACTAACGGCTTTACAGCTAAGGGGCTATAACTATTATGCATGACAATGCATTTCAGTGCGGTGATGCGGACAAGTGGACTGAAATGAGTTAGTCTAATGCCTGATGTGTGGCACTTGGCAGGGCTGCTTTGGGTGACTGACTAGGTGTGTGAGTAACCCTATGGGTGAGTGGCCGTCTGTGAGTGCCTGTGTGGGTGTATGAGTGCTTATATCAGTGGCTGTATTGATGAGTGACTGCATGTATGAGTGACTGTATGGGTGAGTGAGTGGATGTGTGTGTAGACCTATGAATCAGTGAGTGGGTATGTAATAACTGGTATTAGTGTGTCTATGGTTTTGAGCATGGTAGTCTATATTTTAGAGTGGGTGCATGAAAGGTTATAGTAGGGTGTGAGGCGGTGCATCAGATATTAAGTGGATCATGTCATCAGTGATGTCATCAGTTATGTAATTTCAGATGTCATCAGTGATGTTATCGGTGATGTCACTGACCATGTCATGAGTTATGTAATATGTGAGGTCATCAGCAGTGCATTGCGGTTGCGCAAGTTATAGTAGCTCAGCTAACTATAACAGCTGAATTTCTCTGGTTTTGTACGAGTGGTCATTTGACGAGTTCATGGGTAGTGCCTGAGAGAATGGATGAGTGCATGGATAGTGCCTGAGAGAATGGTTGAGTGCAAGAGTAGTGCCTGAGTGATTGCATAAGTGCATGGGAAGTGCCTGACTGTATTGTCTGAGTGCCTGAATGAATGGAGTGTAAGGGTAGTATGTGGCTCATCCAGTGATTACATGAGTAGTGCCTGGGTGATTGGATGAATACATGGCTACTGTCTTTTTATCTTCCTTTGAATACATTTAAGACTGCCCTTTGGTCAGTTTTAGTCCTGAGGAAGATTCGCCATAATGTATAGTGAATAAAACTTGATGACAGGGTTGAAACATCAACGACATTACGTTATGTCCTATGTCAGCTATCCTTGGAATATGTAAAGAAGATATAAGGATACACTGAACAAAACATTTTTGGGACATTTTGATTATTTGTGGTTCCAAGGTCTCATGTTTGTGTATGTGATCACTGGGAGATTTGTGATTTTCACTATGTATATGTTATTGTGATGTATTGTTCTTTATGTTCTCTGGACAGCCTTCGAAAAGAGAAATATGAAAAAAGATAGTTACACATGTTTCGATATATGAAAAATAATATATTTAAAACAAGTATATGGTTGTGTTGTGTCAGTGGTTTTCAGAAATCATTTTTCTTTAAGGATTTGTGTTGAGTAGGAGAAGTTTCACACATTTGAGGGATCATTTATAGGCCCTCTTAGTATTTAATGTTGAATGAAAAACATTATTTTCCAATTCCCTGAGGAGATTTCGCTCATCCAACAGAACCGTTTATAGCTCATTACTACGTACTCAAAACTTTGGCTGCAGAAATAACATCTACAAATTTCTTAATTCATAAATCAATCTAGGTTTGAATTCCAAGTGGGCATCATTGCAAAGTGTCCATCCTTTGTTACACTTTAAATAAACAGCATAGTGTCCAGATATTGCAGTAACTTCTTCACGAAAAATAATAGCTGCTGTTGTATAAGTTCTTCCTGAAATAGATATTTGACTTGCTTTAAAATTTGTAATTTTTGTTTCCAATTTAATTCCATTTGCTCTACATCATTCTAACATTAAAATGATATATTTTCCAAATCTTTCTATATGTAATGTAGACAACATCTCTAATCTACAATGTGAACATCTCATATCCTGATTTGTTGTTTTTATCAATTTGTAAAAAGGTACTGATTCACAGTCTGGTATTGTCAAGTATAGGAATCGTACTGTTTGTATTTCAGTGATAGAAGTAAATGAACACTCTTCACACTTATGGTTCCATTTGTAACTTAGTCCAAGTAAGTTTTCAATGTGTATTCCTTCATGTTCTAATACTCCAAGCATGAGCATTAGAAATTCTTGTGCGTTTTGTTGTATGTTGAGAGTAAATGTCAATGAACCAGTAAATATATCAAAAAGATGCCGAATGCCAGCAGCAGTATTCATTTTACTTCTGTCACTTATCAACTGTTAAAATACATGATGTAGTAAAGAACAGAATCTTTTTTCATGATTTCCCATGATTTCATGATGAAGATGTGGTAAATGAAACACAACATTCATTTTATTTCTTTATACATTCAACTTTTTCTTTGGTTGCTTTCCTTTTTTGAACCTCAGTTGCATCTTTGACATATTTCCATTTTGGACACACTATATATTTCTCACATATAAGATATTCACCTGAATCAGGAGCATAACGTCTTCTTAAACGATTGTACTCTCTTACACTATTTGCATCAGCACTAACATTTTTCTCATCAAAATCTATCAAATACAAACCAGACAATGTTCTTACTCGAGACAATGCAACGTTTGCCATTCCCTCTTTGAACACCGTACTTCCCATATTTAAAAAACGTCTGTCTATACTTAACTTAAACCTTGAGATTAATGAATAGTTACTGCATATGCTAGAGACAGAGGAAACTGTTGTCTGCCAACATACAAATCTTTTACAAGCAAAAAACTTACAACACAACGCCCAATCTGTTTTACCTCATTAATCTGATCAAATTTTATAATCAAAAATTCTAATCCATCTCTATTCTGAAATTTTACAAAATCAATAACTTTTCCCATTGCTCCATTTACTAATCCTTCTTCTACATTCAAATTACATCGCAAAATTACCCGACAGTTTATACAGACATGTAAAGTCTTTTCTAAGCCTGCAGTTTTAGATACAGACTTTTCCAAAGAATGAAATATAGCATGTAGTTTCTCTGTTAAAAGAATTGTCACTCCCTGGTGTTCGATTTTATCATTAGCTTCAATTCCACTACTTGTTGTTTTCCAGTTTGAGAAGTTGTTGCTTAAACGTTGAACACTCATGCAGTGTAGGCATTAGACAAACTATAGACTTATTTTCTACAAGCATATTGTACATTACTTCTGCTGCTGTTTTTCCAGCAGTAGCCGACTTTTTAAAGTTTGTTTACCATGTTCTGTCAAGACACCAATTCTTATGTCTTGAAGAATATTTCCATAATCTTCATTACTTGCTTGTCGCATATTCTTAACAAGTTCTTTATATTCAAAATTTAACCAAATGTTTACATTGCCAATACTTCCCAAAGATTTCCTTGTGTCTTCATGGAGAAGTGTTTTAAAAACAGGTTGTCCTTTCACATGAGTAAGTTGTAGTAGATCTCCAAATACAATTAAATGTTTTCCTCCAAACAGAACATTGTAATCTGTTGCATTCTTAAATGTACAAAGGCAAGCATTACGTTTGAGACCATGCTCACCTCATTAATTAAGATTAATTTTCTTCAGTACTCTTGAGACGTCATAACAAACTTCTCCAGATAGCTTCTGATATTCCAATTTATTATCATGTTCAACATATAGCATAAGTAATCAATATAAAGTAACACCTTTAGTATTGTGTGCTGCTAATCCAGTTGGAGCTGTTACAACACAAGATACATTTGATCCTGTAGTTTTGTGTAGATAACTGGTCAAAACTTTAATTAAGAAACGTTTTCGTGTTCCAGCTTGACCACTGATGTACAATAGAATAGGTTTAAATGATAAACATTGAGAGCCTCATTTATGAAAAGTGACGCAAAACTGCATGAAAACAGCGATGCGTCACTTTTCATTCTGCCCTCCTTGCAACATGCTGGATGTGTCATATTTACCTTATGACACATCATGTCACAAGGAGTCACAGATACGTCAGTATTTCTGATGTATTTGTAGGTGCAAAAATTATGCATTGCTGGAGTGTGTCACAAATTGACGCAACTTCAGCAATGGGTCATTTCACATGGGCAAGTCCCATTTCAAATATGCCTGCATCAGTCTGACGCCTGCTGTGAGCCAGGCGTAAGATGCTGACGCATTTGCGTCCTAGAAGTGGCACGGTGAAATCTCATAGATTACACTACGTCACTTCTACGAGGCTTACTTGCATTGGAAAGCCTACCCTGCATACATTATACCTGGTGCAGGTATAATGTGGCGTAGGGGTTTACAAAGTGATGCATCTACCTAGATGCGTCACTTTGTAAATATGATGCAACATGGCGCATTTTTACACCGATGGTGCATCACAAATAGTGACGCTCCGGCGGTGCAAAAGTGACGCAAGGACTCATAAATAAGCCCCTGACATTCTTTTTATTCATTCAGCACACCATGTTGTACCAGCTGTTTGACTTGTAGATATATTTCTTTTTGTTCAATATTTAGTTGTTCTTCTAACTTTTCCAACTGAATAATATCCGGTTGTGCTTGTTGCATTGCAGTTTCTACCTCACTCATGGCTTATGCTGCTTCATTTTCAATAATTGGTTGTCCCAATTGATCTTGACTCAGTGGGACAAAATTTTGCCTGCCTCGTGAACTTTCTCTAGCTATTTCAGCTGCAATAATAGTTTCTTGTTCAATATCATCATTCGACATTTGTAGATACGTTGAAAAATTGTGCACTTAATGCTATATTAGCTGTATTAAAAGAATCTTGATAGCACTTAAAATCTCCAACTAATTCTGTTTCATTACGCCAAGGGTTACACAGTTGCAGAAGTGCTAAATAGCAAAATTCTCTCTTCTCTGGACGTTCGCAACTGAGTTTTCTATGGTTAATAAGATTTCCTTTTGCATGTTTTACTAAACATCAGTCACATCCAATTTCTGCATATTTCTCTTCTTTTATATTTTTTGTAACTTTTCTTTTAACCCTGTAATGTTGAAATATTTCATACAGACATCGGTTTTCAAGATGTGGACTCTTTTTGGGTTAGTATGTATCCAACATATTAGTTTTAACAATATCCATACTTTCTGGTTCATTCGGTGCTAAGTATTCGATTTCTTGTAAAGATTTCAATACTCTATTTCATGTGGAGGCAAGACCTAGACTTACCTAAATGATTCCTCTTGACTTTGAATATAAACTGGCAGAGTTCAAGCGATCCAAACATTCATAGGATCCAATCTCTCGATGGGAAAGCATTTTCAAGCTGAAGCTGTACAATTTCTTGCTAAGACTCTTCTCTGCTGAAATTTCTTCCAACATTTCTTTCATCTCTTTCTTTTCAGATTTGGTTATATATGATGTAACATAGCGAGCAACAGCAATTGAATTATCTGCAACATATTGAATATCCATGTTTGCATTCCACATTTTCAAAATAACTGGATTGTAGTCATTAATGTACTTTGAAGCTTCTGTTCTGTTTAAGTTGTGTGTATTCTGGGGAGATTGTCGAGTTAGTGTATACCTAACTGCTGACAAAAATATTTACTCTTCCTTTTAAAATTATAGGATGTGGGAATCCAAAACAACATTTTGTATAAAATTTCCCTTTACACTTGTATTTTCGTCTGCAGTATTTCTCACATGGATGACTTTGAAACCGTAAAACTTCTTGTCTCAAGCTCTTTTCTCCTCCTTGGATTGGCACATGTAACATACTGTTCGATGAAAGACAAAACAGTTTCCTCAGTATCAGTTCCACATTTTTTTGCATTGTTTATCCATAATAGCATGTGTATATGAAGAGCACCTCTGGCTTGGTACTCTTTTCGCCAAAAGAAATGAGTAACTTCTCCAAGAGGTGGAATGATTTTATTGCAGATAAATGACAGCATACTTCGAAAACTATTGTTAAAATACCTGCAGACCTTTACAGGATCCAAGGAACAGAGTTCTCCAGGTGTCTTCAATTCAAAGTTTTTAACATCTGAGTTTGCTTCTTGTAGAAATTCAAGTAAATCTTCCCAAGCATATTCATTACAGCTAAGTGCTACAAACCGTGTAGGTGTACCTACGTTTTTTAACATACGTTTAAGTTCACCATGACGACAAAACCAATATTCATTCGTACCACGTTAACACGCCATCAAATTAACTAACTGAGATTCTAGATTTTCATCTCTTTGTTGAACTTTGTCTATTAATTCTTTTGCAGAAACATGTTGAAGATGAACTCCTGTTTTTAATGTGGTTCACTGCATATGAAAGTGCAGACAAATCACTCTCAAACAGAAGATGAAATATATATGGAATCCACTCTTAAAATCTTGGGTCTTCAGAGTACAATCTTGTTGAGCAGCATTCTGAAGCTGGAATCCGTACAGCTCGCTCATTAAATAGCCCACCTTTTCCAGTGGGGAATAGCTGTGGAAAACAACGATCTTCTAAACTTTTTTCCCATACACTCATGGGAGTACCCTTTGCTTCCTTCGTTTGAAATAATTCAATACTATTTCCTAAGATTTCTTTCGAATGTAGAGGATGTATAGTATAATGTTCATTAATCGCTTCACTCCTGGACTTGTCCACTTTTTCTATTTGGCCACTTGACATTAGTGATTCATCTTATAAACATATTACTTCTTCATCAACATTTACATTCTTATAAAAAATATTATTCTGTACCAGGTACAATGTAGCCTTCTGAAGTTTAGTAACATCTACAAACTCTCGCCAGATTTTTTGATTCTTTGTTGGTACACCATTTATTAGAATAACCACTGGCTCATTTTCCTCCCTGTCTACACCAACAGTGTAAGGCTCACCTGGGGTTTCTGCAGGGGCAAAGTGGAAGGAACAGATGCTGGATCCCAACTTCCCTCACCAACGTCCTTAACCCAATAAAGTCAAAGCAAAAGAGGAGAAGGTGGGGCAGAGGAGAAAACAAAATAAGGAAAGGGAGAAGGAGTAGAATCCAATGGTCTGTCCGGTGTGATGTCGCATGTGTTTGCTAATGGGTAAAAGTGCAAAAGGTAAGTATAACCCTAGAATTACAAGAGTGCTATATAGAACGTGTGGCTTATATAGGAGTTATACCCATTGAATATTCTGCTGGTACTACAAGAAAGATATGGACAACTAGAATTCAAGACTGACACAGTGGTATATAAAAGGTAGAAGTATGCAGATTAATTATTAGGAATTTATTAGGACTGCAATATTTAAGCATTAAACAATAAGTGTGAAACATACTAACTTTAACGGAGACCACAATCTGGATTCATTAGACCCATTAAAATGTATACTATCCTGAAAAACGAGGAAAAAAACAAAAAACCTAGGGGCATATTGGCAAGGAAGTGGTGGAGAGAGGCGTTAGCCTTCTTGGCTTAACGCCTCTGTCCGCCACTTCGGAAATGCGAGGCTGCACCATATTATCAAGGATATGGTGCAGCCTCGCGTTTCCCCCTGTGATGGCGCTAAGTTTTACAACTTAGCGCCAACACAGGCACCCTTGCACCAGAGTGCAAGGGTGTCTGCACATAAACAAACCTAAAATGCCAGTTTGTAACGTATGTGTGTGCTGCATGTAAGTTACAAAATGGCTTTTTTAAAAAAGGTTTGTTTATGTACAGGAAGGAACACCTTCCTGTACATAAACAAATCATAGCATTTTGCTTTTTCCATGTGTGCTGCACAAGGCAGCACACATGGAAGAAGCAAAAAAGAGGAGAAATATAGCATTTCTCCTCTTTTCGCCATCTTAAGACCAGGATTTTCCTGGTCGTAAGTTCGGCACTGCCACCTATTATCGCCACCCTTGAAAATAGCTGGCAGTGTCAAATACAATGCCAACTGCATGCCCCCTTTCATGCTAAGTTTAGCCTGAAAGGGGCACTATTAGCAAGCCAGTGTTAGGCCACCTAACGTGGCTTAACGCTGCCTTGAAATAGGGAGCTGACCTCATCGCCACCACAACGTCACAAAAAGTGACATTGTGGTGGCGATAGGGGCTTGATGATATGCCCCTTATTTTCCTAGACAGGATAAAAGAAGAGAAAAAATGTTGCATAAAAAGGTGCTGGGTCAGGATAAGTTAACCAAGTAATTCAAAAATAAGTAAATAATACCATTCTCTTATTTTGCAGCATAAGAGAAGAAGCAGCAATGAATCAAGGCAGAGAATTAAGTCCACACTGCTGAGGAAGTAAAGAATCAGATACGTATATATGTTAAAAAGAAATGCTTAGATATATTGCATCCTTCCGTAGCCTGGGAACAATGATTCTTTAAATACTTCTCTTTGTATTTATTTCCTTTTCATGACGCTGCAACAATGCCCCGGAAGAGGAGCGGTGACCCAGAAGTAAAGAATACTGAAGACATCAGGAGAAGCTTGCCAAGGACATTCCTGCTCTCCGATGCGGTCACTGGAATTCAGATAAGTGTGCGTTAATCACAGGGAAACTGAGGAAGGCCAGGTGGGGGTCGGTGATGGAATGTAAAACTCGTTCCCATCATAGACCACCCCCTTTTGTAGGACTCAAGCGCCACCTTTGCCTGCTGACACGCGTCGGCAAGCAGGGCATGAGCAGGAGGCAGCGAGTGGGGTGGTTAGCGAGGCTGTGGGCGGGGCGTCAAGACAAAGTTTCAATATTTTTCTTAAAATCTAAAGGTAAGTACACAACTCTTCCGTTCAGACCTCTTTGTAAATCTGTTGGCGGCAGCTTACCTGTTTTAGGCTCCATACAAACTATGGCCTGAAATGGGTTACAGATTGAATATGAATAGATTCATATGCATTAAAATCTGCCAGTTCTGAGGAATAGGTACCAACTCTAAGTCATTATGTACTACTGTAGCTGACATTTTGTTCTCTTCTAATTTGTTGTAACAGTATTTACAAATAACTTGATCAGTAGCCAACTCAAACTGACCTTCTACCAACAAATTGGCACCAAATTGCAGCCACTTATCATTGTTTTCCTTTTCAATTTTTAAATATAAATCAACAATCCTAGTTTGACTTCTATACTGAGTACGTCGACAACAAATACAAACATAGTTTGGTTTTTCAGCCAAAACTGTCTTTAACTTTGTAATTTCTTCTGCAAACTCATCAATACTAATCTCTTTCTCATGTTTTCAAAACCTACACTTATCAAACTCTCACTTTCTCTACACTCCTCTTGTGAACCAAAAAAACAAAACTGTATATCATCACAAACGTTTTGTATATCTGATACTGAACCGTGCAATGAGGTGTGTGTTTATTTCACTTAAACATAATGCAGGAGTTTTTACATAGTAGAGTCTTCTTACTAACGTCCGCATTTCAGAGTGGTGTACCATTCGTAAATGATGAAAAGTACTTTGGCACACTTTTCTTTAAAGAAATGCCAGCGAATGACCCTGCAAGTTGGTATATTTTCTTATTTTACATGGATCTAGTCCTTGTAACATCTCAATCTTCTGTTTAACACTTTTTTTTGCATATTGTCGTAAACAAATTCATAATATGTCAGTAGATTCCTGTTGAATACTGCAAATACTGCTACAATCCCACTTATAGACAGGAGCTTGTGTATGCTTCCCTTGAACTTCTTCAGCTATTACTTCTTCCAGATTCCTAACAACCATTTTTTTCTTTTGGAATGGGACAATCTTCTTTCATCTCATAGCATCGACCGCTAGTATCAACTGCATGTACTAATGTGTTCTCTTGAAAATAGCTTTCTTCATTAAAGGAAGGCTCAGTACTAGAAGTGTGCTCCATTCACCAGTAAAGGTTTTACAAAAGTTACATCTATTAACAAGTCTTCAACATTTGCTTCTCTCTTTCATTAACACCATTGTTTTATCCAAAGTTCTCATTCTCTTCAATATTAATACATATAATTTCCGTTTCAATTTAAAAGCAGAATCTACTACACTTTCAATGTGTTGCTTCTTCTTATACACTGCTGATCTTCTTTTATACTTTTTGCAATCTTTTAATACATTTTGAATTACTCTACTTCTAAGCATTCTTATACATATCCCTTTAAATAGTTTTTACCTTCTTATAATATGTGTGGTTTTTCCCAAACTAATGTTTTTACCATTAAAATTCTTCTTTTCTTTCTGGTTTGTTGTGAAACGTTTCTTTTTCCTTTCATTATTATTGATCTAAATCTCTCTATAACTGTTTTAAGAAACTGTTTAGTGCTCTTACTAGAAGAGATTGTATCCTGAGTAACATTTTGCTCTATTTCTAATGTAATCTTTTTACTTTTCTTTAAGTAATACTGTTTTCTTTGTTCTCTTCTCTTTTCATGTTTTCTTGCCATCTTCAATTTGTGATCCAAATAAAATAAAGGAAAAAAAAGAAAAAAGAACAGGGCTAAAAGGTTGTTACATCAATTAACAATTTTAAATTAATTAATTGTCAATATTCATAATAACCAATAAGCAATTACTTACAATTACATTGCTTTTCTCTTCATAACAAATAAAAAAAGAAAAGTGCAGAAACAAGCAAGAGAACTGCAGAAAGAGGATGAAATGTGCTGAAAGAGAAAGAAAGATACAGAAAGAAAAAGAAAGGTTCAGAAAGAGCCAAGAGACATGCACAAAGAAGCAACACAGCTACAGAGAAATGTGAGAAGTGCAGAAAGAGGCAACAGAGGTGCAGATAGAGGCAATAGGGATGCACAAAGAAGCAAGAGAAGTACAGAAAGAAGCAAAAGAAGTGCAGAAAGAACAAATAGAGGTGCAAAAACAAGACAAGTACAGTAACAGGCAAGTAAAAGTGCACAAAGCGGCATAATAGGGAAGAAGAGTGCAGAAAGACGCAAGAGAGGTACAGAAAGTAGAAAGAGCAGTGTAGAAAGAGACAAGAAAAATAAAGAAAGAGGCAAAAGAAGTGTAGAAAGTGGCAAGAGAGGTGCAAAAAGAGGCAAGAGGGGTATGGAAGAGCAAAAAGAGGGAAGAAGAGAGAAGAAAGAGGCAAGAGGAGTGCAGAAAGAAGCAACAGAGGTGCAGAAAAAGGCAAGAGAGGTACAGAAAGAGGAAAAGAGCTGCAGAAAAAGGCAAGAGAGGTTCAGAAAAAGAAAAAATTCACAAAAAGAAGCAAGAGTAGGTGCAGAAATTGGCAAAAGAGGTACAGAAAGAGGTGAGGGAGGTGCAGCAAAAAGAAAGATGGGTACGGAAAGAGGTAAGAGAGGTGCAGAAACAGGCAACAGAGGTACAGAAAAAGGAAGAATGGTGGAGAAAGATAAGTGGGGTGCAAAAAGAAGCAACAGAGGTGCAAAAAAGGCAAAAGAGGTGTAAAAACGGACATGAGACGTGCGGAAAGAAGCAAGAGATGTACAGAAATTGGCAAGAGAGGTACAGAAAGAGGTAAGGGAGATGCAGAAAGAGGCAAAAGATATTTACAAATAAGCAAGGTAACTACAAAAAGAATCATGCGTGCTGCTTAAAATAGCAAATGATGTGCAGAAAGCTCACTTTTCTTTTGCAGCTTCAGTTTTTACCTACTCCTGAGAATGTTGGGCCTACCAAAATTTAACACAAGAATTCTTCCCATGTCACTGTTGTAAGTCTCTCTATATTCCTGAAAGCATGCATGCATGTGTCTGTGCTAGTTGCGTCATACATAAAAGAAACATACAAATTGTTGTATACCTGTGTTTCAGACGTCTAGCATCTTTGGGTACAAAACACGTGTGATAACAAATGCAGCAGTAGAGGCATACCTCACAAGACCACACAGACCTTAAAACTTGACAGACTGCTTTTTCCATTTCAAGCAGACACCAAAATGTATGACATACTTCAAGTGTATCTTTCCAGAGACTCATTAAAAGTACTCAAATCCCTAATCCTTCTGCCAAAATGTCTTAAACCTCAGTTTTCTGCTGCAGCCTCATTTTTCACCAACTGCTCACAATGTTAGACCTACTAAATTTAAATCAACAATCCTTCCCATGTCACTGTTATAAGTCTAACCATACCTCTGAACATATGAAATGAAATGAAAATAGGTATTTGTAAAGTGCATGTCTACTCACATAGAGTGTCCCGGTGCTAAACCACCTGAAACCACAAACAAAATTAGCTCAAACCTTGCCTATCAGGGTACTAATGCTGAAACAACCAAGTTTTTAGTTGTCTCCTAAAGAGCAGCAAGTCCTGGACCTGTCTAAGATGCAAAGGCAGATCATCCCACAGACAAGCCGCCAAAACTTGAAAGGATCAGCCCTCTGCTCGGGAGCCGACAAATTTGGGGCTGAGCATGAGGGACTGCCCTGAGGACCTCAAGAGCCATTGGGGCTCGTAGTGTTGGATCCTCCTTCTCAACTAAACAGCACCCGTACCATGAAATGCTCGATAGGCCAGCACTAGAGCCTTAAACTGGATCCTCTTTCTGACCGGGAGCCAGTGCAATGACTTCAGGTGGGGCGACATATGCATTCTGGGATTCACCATAAGAATAGCTCTAGCTGCGGTGTTCTGAACAACTTGCAGCCGATTGAGTAGATATTCCGGTAAGCCCAGATACAGGACATTAACATAGTCCAACCTGGATGAAATTAGGGCTTGCACTACGGTTTTACAGTATTCAACCGGTAGCAGAGGAAGAACGTTTTTTACCATTTTTAGCAGACCAAAACGTGCCAGCAACGGTTTGAATTTGAGTCTTAATCGCTAAATTAGCATCCAATTTAACTCCCAAGTTCTTTACCGTACTAACTGGAGCAGAGGGAGGAGACATGTCACAGGGCCACCATTGGCTCCAATCCTCGCATGGGGGGCAACCAAAAAAGATAATTTCTGATTTTTCCGGGTTACATTTTAGTTGGTTGAGTTGCATCCAAAAAAAGACCTCTGTCAAACATCTGTTACTCTCACTCCCTCTGGTTAGTCCCTTTGTCGCAAGTGAACAGCAGTTGCGTGTCATCGGCGTAAGAAATAATCTTCGTGCCGTGCGACTCTGTTAGGAGAGCAAGGGGGGCCATATAAATGTTAAAGAGTGTTGGACTCAAAATTGCACCCTGTAGGACACCCACCTTCATAGGTGGAGTTGCGGCTGACAGGGGAGGAGACCAGATTTCCTGCTGCCGCTCGCTCAAAATGGAGGCGAACCACTTGTATACCGTGCCCCCAATACCACACTCCATCAACCTTCGCAGGAACCGGTCATGGGGCATGGTATCAAAGGCCGCAGACAAGTCCAGTAATATCACCACAGCACTACCCCCTTTATCCAACTGTGTTTTGATAATTTCTGAGACTTCCAGTAGCGCTGTTTCAGTACTGAGGGAAGCTCTGAAGCCCGAATGACTGTCATGGAGAATGTGATTCACTTCAACGTATTCCGTTAGTACTAAGTTAACATACTTTTCAAGAACTTTTGAGAAAAAAGGCAGCAGAGATATGGGCTTATAGTTGGAAGCGACTGCAGGATCAGCCATTGGTTTCTTCATCAATGGAATAATTTTTGCCTTTTTCAAACAACTAGGTACCGTCCCCTTTTGGAGCGAGGTATTCAGAACTAAATTAACGGCAGGATTTATAGTATCCGCAACGTTCATCAGAATTTTTGCGGGACATGGGTCTGAAGGGAAGCCCGACTTCAGTGTTACAATGATCTCAAGGGATTTTTCTAAGGAATTGGGGGGAAATTGGATGATTGAATAACCAACCCCAGCGTGCGCAGGGTCAGCGCCCCACGTTTCGTCAATTTTAAGTGTATCTGTGGAAACAAAAGATTGTTGTATCAAACAAATCTTATCATGGAAATAGCTGGCCATCTGATGAACCCAAACGGAAGTGGGAGTGAATGGCATGCTCACTGTACTGAGGGATGAAAGTCCTTGACAATTTAAAAAATGTCTTTGCTCTTGTGGGCTGCACCCTTGATTTTAGAGGAGAAGAAATTTTTCATTTCGGTACGCACATTATTGTAATAGGCTTTCAGAGCCTGTTTATAGATGACCTTGTCTTCAGAGTTAAACTTATTACGCCAAACTCTCTCTAGTCATTTGCAGGCACTCCTGCTTTTCCTAAGGGTTTCCGTAAACCACGGTGTGGACAGGCGAACAGATTTAGCTTTACGAGGAGTTAGGGGGGCCAACTCAGAGGCACGATCTCTGAGCCAATTCTCCAAGCTAAGAGCATCGATCTCAGGATCCCCGCTGAAGGGAATCGGGTATAGACCTAAAGCTGCCCTCATGGTGTCAGGTGTGATCTGGCTGAAGGGTCTAAAAGGTGTAAGAGCGAGGCTTCCCCCGAGATTGAGGATAAGGTAGAGTCTTCAGGATTTTAAAACCCAGAAGAAAATAATCAGACCACATCAACGGAAGTGAGGTATCTGTTTCAACTCTAACGTTGGAGAATATCTGATCTAAGATATGTTCTTTTCATGGGTCGGAAGGTGAATATAAGGGGACAGATCAAAAATCTCTAAAGATTCCAGCAGCCTTATTGCCTCAGAATCAGGTAGATCGTCCATATGAATATTAAAATCTCCTAACAACAAACAATGCCTATATTTGGTGAAAATTGGAGAGATGGCTTGACTGAGTGACTCGGCAAACTTGCCTACAGGACCAGGTGGCCTGTAAATAAGGACACGAGCAAATGACTGATGGTCAGAAGGGGCAAACAGGAAGCTCAGGCTTTCAGCACCCTCAATGTCCTGCATGGGTAGAATAGAGCACGAGAATGTTTTTTTTTTTTAATTATGCCAATTCCGCCCCCTCTACCCACTGGCCGGTCCTTCCTTATAATCTGATAGTCAGGCGGGATAGCACCTGCAATCGTGGGGTTTGAGCCCTCATTAAACCATGTCTCAGTCACAAACATTAAACCGGGGTCGGCCTCGAGTAGGAGGTCATATAATTGAGCTTCATGTTTTTTAATAGAGCGAGTGTTCAGGAGTAGGGCCTTCAAAAGGCCGTTATCCCACGAATCCCGGTCCAAGGCTATACCATTAGTATTCTTAATTACGCTTCCTTCATTATGTTTGCTGTTGTGAGGATCGGCTACCCAGTTACAAGGAATACAGGAGAGTAAGTTCTAAGTCATCCTAGTACTTTTAGAAGAACAACAACTCACCCGTTTCCCAATGTCTAGGAGATCTGACCTGCTATACGACACAATATCCCTGTGTGAACGAGAATAACCAGCAGCATTTCTGGCTCCGACCTCCTCCCGGATGCTGACGGGCGCAGACGGGCTTGCCTTAGGCGCGCCTTCAGTGTGCCAGCGGCACGCCAGCTGTGCGCATCTGCTGCACGCACGCTCATCGTCTCGTGTTGTAGTCACCAGAATTGACAACTAGACCGCACCATATAGACAAAATGGTGGTGTCGGTCATGGAGCTTCTCCTAATTGAGGGTTCAATTCTTTCCCACAGCCAATCTAGTGACAGAGTTTCAATTCAATTATAAAACAGTACAGTTCATGAACAAAATCAAATATTTCTTAAAATGGCTAAAAAGGTTTCAATCAATTGTGCAAAGCAAATAGCAGCAGAGCAGAGTTCAAAATGCTGTCAGTTTCAAAACTTACGGGGTCGAGCGTGCTCGTGCAGTGTTCCGTTATGTAGTCGCCAGATTTGACAAATAGACCGCACCCTATAGACAAAATGGTTGTGTCGGTCAGGGAGCTTCTCCTAATTGAGGGTTCAATTCCCACCCACAGCCAATCTAGTGACAGAGTTTCAATTCAATTATAAAACAGTACAGTTCATGAAAAAAATCAAATATTCCTTAAAACGGCTAAAAAAGTTTCAATCAATTGTGCAAAGCAAATAGCAGCAGAGCAGAGTTCAAAATGCTGTCAGTTTCAAAACTTACATGCGTATGTCTGTGTATTTTCCATGTCACTGTTATAAGTCTCACCATATTCCTGAAAGCATGCCTGCATGTGTCTGTGCCTTTTCCTAGTGGTGTCAAACATAAAAAGAAACGTACAAATATTTGTATACCTGTGTTTCAAACATTTACCATATTCAAATGAATAACACATGTGAGAATACATGTACAAGTAGACACATACCTCAATCACAAAAGTACACAGACCTTTAAACGTGACTCAGTGCACTTCCCATATCAAACAGAGATCTACATTTAAACACCCTACTTCACGTATACCTTTCCACAGATACATACAAAGTACCCTAATCTCTAATCCCTCTTCCAACATGTCTTAATCCTCACTTTTCTGCTGTAGCTGCATTTCTCACCTACTGCTCACAATGTTAGTCCTACCAAATTGAAATAAGCTTTCATTCCCATGTCACTGTTATAAGTCTAACCATATTTCTGAATGTATGCATGCATGCGTACGTCTGTGTCTTTTGCTAGTGACATGATACATGAAAAGGAACATAGAAATACTTGAATATCTGTATTTCAGACCGTTTACTCTCTAAATTTATGTAGAAGAAAGTGTATGTATTCCTTTCTGATCATTATACAGGGAACATGGGTTTAGAGTTATATAGACTGCAAAATAGTTTAATACATCTGTCAATATAAATTAAACATCAGTTTTCTGTACTACTTTCATTGGAGACTCAGGAAGCCCAATATATTACTATGCACAACCTATTTCAATCTTCATTTCAGGACAATAAAACAAGCTACAATACACTTTTGTACATTTGTTAACATATTTCAAACATCACACTTCTCTAATAATTTGCAAACTTTAAAAATGTTGCTTTTTAAAGTTAAAAATATCAATACAAAGTTTGAAGCACTACTACACAATACATAACACACCTTAAAATGTGTAACTCACCTCTCAAATAGTACTGCAGAATATGAAATATCAGAAACTCATTAAGGTAAAACCAGTAGTGGCAAACTTTCCCTCTTTCTGCACACAAAAAAATGCTTCCTTCAATATTTCAAATTCTGAAACCCATTTCTATTGGTTAGACATATTAACCCTTTATTAGTCTCTTCTAAAAGTGCCCAAACTGGTTCTGTAATTTACTGGAGTCGCGACTCCATCACAGTGCCGCAGTGTAGCGATGGAGCCTCGAACCCTTACGGGAGTTCAAAAACCTATTTCTAAGAATACTAGTATTATTTTTTAAAAACACACTACTTCTAAACATAGTACTGATTTGGGAAAACTTACTTTAGTAGCATATCACTTATGCATAAGTTGACATTTCATTCTTTAAATACCTCGGGCTTGGCCTCTTTGCTGGGGAGTGTGGGGGGAGCCCCAATGCCCCTGAGGTCCCTGCCGGCTCCCCGTCTCCTGCGGGAGCCGGCATTGGTTTTGGGCAAAGGGAGCTGTAATTCTGCTTTGCTTCAGTTTTCCTGAGCAGTGCTCCCGCCATGCCATAGCAAACTGCAATGTTCGGGGGTGGGCACCCTGGAACATTGCTGGAGCTGGCCCTATAGGGTGGCGGTCCCCTAGGCCATTGAGGGCTTCTGGAGGGGAATCTCACGGCCCCTCTCCCATCATCTTGAAAGCCCCAGGGAGGTGGTGGATCCCGGGGATGGGGGTCCGCAACGGACCCCCACATTTAAATAAAGTAGGCCTTGAGAAGGTGGTGGTCCCCAGGGTAGTATGGGGGGGGCTCAAGCCCCCACTCTACATTTTTAAAGAGAGCCCCGGGGACTACAAAAAAAGCTACAGGGAGCGGGCAGTCCCTAGGGCTGGGAAGGCCCGCTCGGGTCCCTACATCTGTTTAAATAATTGCCTCAGGACCTGGCCCTCCCGGGGGCCTAATTAAATGAAGCATGGGAGCCCGCGCTCCGTTTTTTAAATTTTGACAGGATTCGCGCACCCCACCTGAAAAAAAATTAAAACAAAATATGCTTTTTGTGGCCCTTGGGGTCCCTATGTGAAACCCTGAGCAGGCCTAGGGGCCTAGGGTGTTTTTACCCTGCCTCCATTTCTTAATTTTAAATCTTCTTGAACCCTTTTCCATGTGACTCGGTTCAACCGAGTCACAAGATGGCTGCCAACACTTCCTGGTTGGAACTTGTCAAGTACCTTGACCTCAGTGGAAGCAGAATGGGGGATATTTTCCCAATGCCCACCCGCCGGTACCCTCGTCTGAGTTTTCATAACGATCGCACTGACTGGGGGAAAGGGGAATGGGAAAAGAAGAGACAACTCCAACCTCAGACGACCTCTCTGGCTCCAAATGAGTCCTGGTAACCTTCTTCTTGGTAGAGATTATGTGGATTCCAGGATGGAGAAGATCTAAAGCACAGAGGAGAAGAGAGAGAGAGACAGTCTAAATCACCCCTAATTTTCTAACAGTGAGCACTAAGCTGAATTCTACTCTAACACCTCTTCTTACCAGTTTCAGGAGAAGTTATTGAATCTCTTCTTTAATTTTGGCACCGTAAATAGTATGTGGATTCAAAGATGGAGAAAATATAATGCACAGAGGAGAAGAAAGAGAGAAACAGTCTAAATCACCCCTACTTTTCTTACAGTGAGTGTAAGGCTGAGTTCTACTGTAACCCTTTGTCTTACCAGTGTTAGGAGGAGTTATTGCATCTCTACTATAACATAGGTGAAGTTATAGGAACTGATTCTGCGCAGGAATTTAGGAAACAAACACACCACCCAGTCGTGGGTAATATTCAACTGTTTTCAGTTACTGTCCTTTCTTGACAATAATGAGGTCTCCTTTAACTCAATTGCTGCATGGAAATCCTGTAAGCTCCAGAGAGTTCTGACAATTAGAGTGTGCAAAAAGGATCAGGAGAAGGAACAAGAGGAAGGAAAGGAAAGGAAATGCTCTTTAGGGAGGCAGAAAGTTTGCACTCAGACTGTCAGTGAATACACGCTCTACTGTAGCCTTGATAGAGTCTGATGAAAGATTCCTTGACGAAGCAGTTCAGGAATTAAGCATTAAATAGCTTACTTGGATGACGAGTCTCGGGCAGGGAAACTGGATGCTGTGTACAACACGGGTACCTAGAAGCCCAAGAAGGTATACGGGTCCAGACTCTGCTCCCACGGACTAAGCGGAAGCAGCTGAAGTGTCTCTGAAGAAGTTCAAGGATTCTATAACGTTCTATTGCCAACTCAAGATGGAGATAAACTCCCTAAAACAGTTTGGCAGACGAAACAACCGCTACCTCCAGCTGAGCGTCTGTGAGGAGGAGCGATAACAAAAACATGTCCTCTCTTCAACTATACTAATTGAAGTGCACAGAGAACAGCGCGAGAGCGTCCCAAAAGGAATCAACGCTCGCGAGAGTTCAATGCGGTAAACTATGGTGTAGTACTGTAAAATACTGCGGCCATCTTGGAACGTATACTCGTTCCCGATTCAGAGAGCCTTCTAAACATTTACCAAAGAGAGTTTCATTAACACTTTGTGTCTTCACTTCAGGCGGATCCTCTTATCATTCTGGCCAAGAGAAATTACACTACGATTCCTGACAGTACCCACTCTAAAAGGCCGATTTATCTGTCCAGGTTTCAGAGGATACTGTGAGTGAAACAGTCTCGTTAGTTGAGGGACATGTACATTTTCTATAGGTTCCCATGATCTTTCTTCTGGACCATAACCCTTTCAGTCTATCAGATAATTGAGCTTTCCTTTGATTCTTTTAGAATCTAAAATTCCTTTCACTTCGTATTCTGAATGACCATCGATCAAGAGGGGAGCAGGTGGTTTAGATAATCTGATGTTAGGTGCTGTCTTTTTTAAAAGAGATACATGGAAAATGGGATGAATACCTGAATTAGGAGGTAATTTCAGTTTGACAGTAACTGGCCCAACATTCTCTCAATGGAATAAGGGCCTACAAAACGGGGTTAAAATGTCCTATTTCCCTTTAAATGGAGATGACGGGAGGATAACCAAACATGATCTCCCTCTTGATACTCTGGTGCTGACTCTCAATGTTTATCTGCCTGTTTCTTGTAATTCTCTTTTGCTTTTATGAAATTGGATGTTGCTGACTTAAGAATAATGGTTAGATTCTTCATTAAGTCCCTGACAGCAGGCGCCTCCAACTCTCTCTGACAGATAAAAGGGTTTGGGTGACGTCCATAATTCAAAAAGAAAGGTGATTACCCTGTAGATACATTCTTAGCATTGTTAAATGCAAATTCTGCCATCCACAATATCTCAGACCATTCACTCTCCTGATCTAGAAGAAACAGTCTTAGACACTGCTCCAACTCCTGATTCACCCTCTCTTTCTGGCTGTCAGTTTCAGGGTGGTAACTGGTGGAATGCCTGACTTCAACTCCCAACTCTCACATGAAGGCCTTCCAAAAATGAGACACAAATTGGGAACCCCTATCAGAGATCACTACTTTAGGGACCCCATGAGCTTTTACTATGTGTTCACTAAAGTGTCTTGCTAACTCTTGCACTGAGGGGACCCCAGTTAAAAAGACAAAATGACTCATCTTGGTAAACGTATCCACAAACACCAAAATTATATTAAATCCACTGCTTAAAGGTAGTTCAACTATTAAATCCATGGTGGCCATATGCCAGGGATGAGAAGGAGTTGGCAAGGGCTGTAATAACCCTTGAGGGGTCTGTCGAGAGGACGTTCCTCTGGCACATAGTTCACACGTCTCTACATATTGTTTGACCTGAGAATTCATTTCTGGCCACCAAATATATCGCTGAACTAGATCGAAGGTCTTAAGTAGTCCTTTATGCCCCAATAGAGGTTGGTTATGACGCTCATGTAACTCCATTTTCTGAATGGCTTCAGTAGGTAAGTAGAGAGCCCCATTACAATAAAGCAACTGATTGTGAACTTCTCTACCCTCTCCTTGCGAAGTCCAAGCCAACATTTCCTCAGGGGATATACTCTTACAAACTTCCTCTTCAAGATTCACCAAAGAAACAGTACAGACAATCTTGGACTCTGGGATTATAGATTGTGGAACCACTAAATGTTCTTGATTTTCCGTTTGAATTCTGGACAAGGCATTCCCTTTGCCATTCCTATTCCCTGGACGATAAGTAATGACAAAATCAAAGTCGGCAAAATAGAGAGACCAATGAAGTTGTCTTGGAGTCAATGTATTCAAAAGCGTCCTTCACTGCCAGCAATTCCTTTTCAGCAATGATGTAGTTTATTTCAGCTTGGTTCAATTGCCTAAACGTATATGCTACTGGATGCAACTGACCAGTGCTCTTATGTCACTGTGAAAGTACTCCACCAATCGCTTGATTAGATGCATCTGCTTCCATGTAGAAGGGCTCAGCGGGGTCTGCACACAGCAAGATAGGAGCAGAAGTAAAACTCCTCTTTAAAAATTTAAAGGCTTGTTCTGCCTCCTCAGACCATTGATTTTTTACTAAATTTTTGAGTAGCCGTGTAATAGGAGCAATCTTTTGTGAAAATCCTAAATGTAGTCTTCCTTTCATGATATCAAAAAAAGGGGGGGAGGTAGAGGGATATGCTAGGTCCACCCTCCTGTTCAAGTTATAGACATATAAAAATCCAAAGGTAGATGTTCGCTCAGTGTGAGGTAGAAAATCCAGCACAAAAGGAAAAATTTCCTTTCTGGAGTCCCCTCACTCACTGGGTTTCCCCACAGACTTTAAAAATATCTAACTAGTGGGCGAATTAACTTTATTCTTGCTCCTAGTTGATATGTTAAAACGGGGGGTTGGTCTCTAGGGTGCCTGGTTTCAATGAGTCAGGGGTCCCTAGTAGAGGTCAACATGTTTCGAGCTACCCCAATGCTCTTCTTCAGGACGACACAGGGTCCAGCCCTGTGTGTACCACTCCAGAGTGCAGTGAAAAAGTGACTCAAACGCTAACTATTGAGCATAAGGTAAACAATACATACGATACTAGTAAGTCATGTAGTATCTGAAATAAGGGAAAAAAAACATGGGTTATGGATAAACATCCCGCCCTTAATAGGGTAGGTTTTAGGATTACTGCAATTCAATGACGTTCCACATGGTGTGTGCCTAGTTGTCAATGCTGTGTCTTACGCCGTGCTACACTGTAAAGGAAATACATCTGACACACCGCTTGCCTAGAAACCTAAATAGAGTAAAGAGGCGCTGTGATTCTGTGCGTGGTGCCAGTATCAAAGTAAAAAGTTTATCCTCGTGACTGTGCTGTCACGTGCATGAAGGACAATAACATTTAACATACCCAACATACTTTTAAAGGCAAGATTTTGCCTCGTGCCAGTTGATCATCGTGACTGTACTGGGACATACATAAAGAACATTACAGACAATAACATGTAACATACACAACATACTTTTTAAAAGGCAGAGCGTTGCCTCATGGTAATGGGAGGGGGTGTGAGAGGCTTCCAACTGGAACTGTAAAACGGAAAAAAACATGGTTATAATGCCGTTTTTTAGATTCCTCAAGGTTGAAACAACCGGGTAATACTGAGGTCAAAACCGCAATATGGTCCAAGTCTCTCTCTCTTCCTGCAAAAGAACAGGCTTACTAAATAATTTCTCCTCTCCGTCTGTGTACCTGGATGGTTCCCTCGAGACCGCATATTGGCATGTCTCTGGTCGGGTGCCGGTATTTGAGGGAGTGTTTCTGCCCAGTCATGTTAGTAACGACTGGAGCGGTAACTTACACAAAATGGCCTCCTCGAGCAGTGCTAATGGAGTGGACCTGTTGGTTAGGGATGTTAGAGGCTTAAGTGCTTAGTATTTAACCTAGCTTTGTATAAAAGGACATAAAACAATACTCACAGTGATGACTTTGTGCTTTTGTTAAAAGACGGCGGTGATGTCAACATTACTTGCAGTGATGATTTTACCTTTTTGTTAAAAAACGTTTTTGGTGTATACATCATTGGCGAGTGCTCTGTTGTTAAACTCGCTATCCAGAGGACAAAATACAGTACATGCAGTGAAGTTGTTGTAACAGAACCTGCAGTGATGTTTCCACTAATGCTGGGTGGGTGTTTGTGAAATAATTAGTCCCCCTGTGGGGAAAACTGAGCGAACCCAGCGAGTCGCTTAGTTGATGAATGACGTTAATGGAGATCAGATCCAAAAGGGTAGAATTGACTACTAAATGTCATTCTTAAGGAGAACTGATAGGTGCAAAATGTCGCGCCCGCTCTTGTGGTTTTTCTAGTTAATTGAAAAAATGTTGCGATTGTCGCATAGAACTCTTGTGGTGTATTTTGAAGAGTTTTTCATATGTGGAGGGCTGGTATTCCCCCATTCAGAAATGTACTAAATGTAAAGAGGTATCTGAAAAGTGTCTATGTGAAATGATTTTATTTTGAGAAATGCCCCCACGGAATGTTGTCATTCAGGCCATGGCTGTCTGTGCGTAATTTGAAAACCCAACGCTGCTCCTTCTCAAGGAGTCTTTTTTCTAGGTTGTCACTGCTTTTGATATGTTCCAGGATTACCCATTTCATGTCATTGGGAGTGTGTAGTTTCTCAATGAAGTGTGACATCATTTTTGTGGTATTTCTCTTACACCTGATGTTACTGCGGTGTTCCACAATCTTGATGCTTGCTTTTCTTGTGGTCATCGCGACGTAATGTAGGTTGCAGGTACAGGTGATCAGGTATACTACTCCTGATGTATTGCAATTCGTAAAATTTCGTATTTCCCAGGTCATTTTGTTGTTGAATACAACCTTTTTGGTCGCTGAGGTCAGGTGGCATACACTGCAATTGCTGCAAGGATAGTGTCCGTTGGGTAATGCATGTAAGGTTCTCTGCCCGTCTACTCTGTTTGTGTTCATGGGGCGAGTGTGGACAAAGTAATTTGTTATATTCTTCCCTTTTCTGTGGCTGGACATTGACCTCGGAATGTCGAGATTACCACTGTTCAGTGTCCGCCAATGTTTTTTTGATAATCTTGGTCACTTTGTCTGATGCAATGTTATAAGTGGTAATGCAAATTGGTCTTTTGTCCTGTATCGACCTGTCCTTTGCACTGGGTTCTAGAAGCGCCTCTCTGTGGTTGTGTGCGGCTCTCTTTATAGCCGTAGAGATTAGATGTTTGGGGTGGTGCCTTGCTTTTAGTTTTTCTGAGAGGTCTTTTGCTTGAAGGTTATAGTCTTCTCTTTCAGTGCAATTGCGTCTCAGTCGCAAGAATTGACCGAAAGGTAAATTGTCTTTCAGTTGCCTAGGGTGGAAACTGTCGTAACTAAGAAGACAGTTTCTAGCTGTCGGTTTGAAATGAGTGGTTGTGGACAAAAATCCTTCTGAGGCCATTATGTTGAGGTCCAGGATTACCAATTGTGACCTACTCATGGTGTGAGTAAACTTCAGAAAGGGGTCTTGGAGTTTAAGCCAATTGACGAAGTCCGTCACCATGTCAGCAGGGACCTCCAGCATATGGCTCACCACCTTTTTTCTACGGCCTACCAATGTTTCAACAACAGACATACCAACAACAGCCAAATACCTACTGGGACCAAACCCAACCACGCGAACCACAGAACCATCCTTTTTTAGGTCGCGGCAAAGGACCCCAGAGGGGAAAGTCCAGAAGAGGCCAACAAGTACAGTGGGCACAACCCCTGGAGACTTTAAGGAGCCACACCAGGAGCATGGGTCCACCGGATTACCCAACAACCAGCAATCCACCAGCCTAGTGGTGAATCTCTCAGATACCACCCTGACCAACACACAAAAATCGGTCCTGGAAAAAGGACTGGGTTTTGTGCCTACGCCGAGTATGGACAAATTCCAACTGTGTTGTGAACTAAATGAGTTAATGCGCAAAATAAAACTACAAGTTTACTTCAAGGACAAACCACCTGCCACAGGCACAGAGAGTGACACAGGCTCCACAAAAAGTCTAACTTCACTCCTCCGGCCACAAGTCTCCCAGTGGAATTACTAGTTTTTGAAAAAGCAATTCTTAAGGAAGTGTCTGAAATAGACCCCAGAGCCATTAAAGTTTTCCACAACACCAGCAAAAAAGAACATGAGGCCATACAACAGCTAACTATGGAGAAAGGAATAACCATTAAACCTGCAGACAAAGGGGGCGCAATAGTACTACAAAACACCACTGCATATCGAGAAGTGTGCCTACAACTCCTGGCAGATAAAAGGAATTACACACAAATCAAGGAAGACCCTATCGAACGCCTAGGCATAGAAATCGCCTACCTGGCAGAGGAATCCACAGCAAACAATTGGATAACCAAAAAGGAAGCTGATTTCCTAGAGAACACAAACACAACAATCCCATACTTTTATACAATACCAAAAATTCATAAATCACTTGAAAAACCACCAGGTAGACCCATAGTCTCGGGCATCGGTTCAATCCTAGAACCCCTCTCTAAATTTGCTGATGCTTTTTTACGCCCTATCATCCAGAATACTAGCACGTACCTACAGGACACAAAGGCTCTCCTATGCCTCCTCCGAGTCCTACAATTCAACCCAACAACCAACATCTTGATTGGCCTCGTTGTGGAAAGCCTTTATACTAGTCTACCGCACAAAGAAAACTTACATATCCTGGAAGATGTACTTTTAGAAAATCCCTGGGATTATCACACACCCAGACATGTGGTTTTGGAATGCTGCCTACTGGCCTTGACAGAGAATTACTTCAAGTTTGAAGACACACTGTTCTGCCAAGTGCATGGTACCAGTATGGGCAGTACTTTTGAGGGAAGTGTAGCGTGACTTTATGTCCACCAGTTGGAGAAACAGAAAATACTAAAAGAATCCAACGCCCACATCAAATCAATCAATCAATCAATCAGTGCATTTGTAAAGTGCGCTACTTACCCGTGAGGGTCTCAAGGCGCTGAGGGGGGGCTGCCACTACTGTTCGAAGAGCCAGGTCTTGAGGAGTTTTCTGAAGGCGAGTAGGTCTTGGGTTTGCCGTGGGTGGGTAGGGAGGGTGTTCCAGGTTTTAGCGAAGAGGTAGGAGAAGGATCTGCCGCCGGAGGTTGTTCTTTGGATGCGGGGGACATCGACGAGGGCAAGGCTGGCAGAGCGGAGCCGGCGGGTGGGGGTGTAGAAGCTGAGTCTGGTGTTCAGGTAGGCTGGTCCGGCATTGTGGAGTGCTTTGTGTGCGTGGGTGAGGAGCTTGAAGGTGATCCTCTTGTTGACGGGTAGCCAGTGTAGGTCTCTCAGGTGGGGCATGATGTGGCTGTGGCGGGGGACATTGACGATTAGTCGGGCTGAGGCGTTTTGGATGCATTGTAGTCGTCGTATGTGCTGGGATTCCTGCATAGATTGTGTTGCTGTAGTCCAGTCTGCTGCTGACAAGGGCCTGTGTCATCGTTCTTCTTGTTTCGGTCGGGATCCACTTGTAAATCCTGCGGAGCATGCGGAGGGTGTTGTAGCAGGAGGAGGAAACGGCATTGATCTGCTTAGACATGGAGAGGGAGGAGTCGAGGATGAATCCTAGGTTGCGTGCATGGTCGGTGGGTGTTGGTGCTGTTCCCATTGTAGTCGGCCACCAAGAGTCCTCCCAGGCTGAGGGGGTGGGTCCAAGGATGAGGACCTCCGTCTTGTCCGAGTTCAGCTTAAGGCGGCTGCTCCTCATCCAGACGGCGACGGCCTTCTTTCCCTCATGGAGGTTGGTTTTGGTGGTGTGTGGGTCCTTGGTGAGGGAGAGGATGAGCTGGGTGTCGTCAGCGTAGGAGATGATGTTGAGGTCGTGATGGGGGGCCACTTGTGCGAGGGGGGCCATGTAGACGTTGAACAGTGTCGGGCTGAGGGATGATCCCTGGGGGGCGCCGCAGATGATTTTGGTGGCTTCGGATCGGAAGGGTGGGAGGCGGATGCTCTGGGTTCTGCCAGAGAGGAAGGACGTGGTCCAGTCAAGGGCCTTCTCTTGGATTCCGGCTTCTAGGAGGCGTGTCTTGAGAGTGCGATGGCAGACCGTGTCGAAGTCGGCTGACAGGTCTAGGAGGATGAGGGCTTTTGCCGTTGTCTAGTTGGCGCCTGATGTCGTCTGTGGCGGTAATGAGGGCTGTCTCGGTGCTGTGGTTTCGTCTGAATCCGGATTGGGAAGGGTCCAAGATGTTGTTGTCTTCCAGGTAGCGTGCCAATTGCATGTTGACGATTTTCTTGATGACCTTCAGCGGGAACGGGAGCAGGGAGATGGGCCGGACGTTCTTGAGGTCCTTGGGGTCCGCCTTGGGCTTCTTGAGGTGGGGGCTGATTTCGGCGTGCTTCCAGCTTTCCTGGAATGTCGCTGTTTCGAAGGAGATGTTGATGACCTTCCGTAGTTGGGGTGCGATGGCTGCGTCTGCTTGGTTGAAAATGTGGTGTGGGCACTGGTCTGACAGAGATCCTGAGTGTATGGAGTTCATGACCTTGTTTGTCTTGTCGTCATTGACGTTGGCCCAGGAGGTCAAGCGGTTGGCGCTGGTGGTGTTCACAGGGGAGGTGGTGTCTGGTGTAGTCGGGGCGGTCGTGGCGTTGAAGCTGTCGTGGATGTCAGCGATCTTGCGGTGGAAGAAGATGGCGAGTGAGTTGCACAGTTCTTGTGAGGGCGGGATGTCGTTGGTGTTGGCGCTGGGGTTGCAGAGTTCCTTTACGATGCTGAAGAGCTCATTGCTGTCATGTGCGTTGTTGTCCAGGCAGTCTTTGAAGGAGGATCTCTTGGCTAATCTGATGAGGTGGTCATGTCTGCGGGTGGCGTCCTTGTGGGTTGCGTGGTTGTCCGGTGTGCGTTCATGGAGCCATATCTTCTCCAGTTTCCGGCATGCGCGTTTGGAGGACTGGAGTTCGTCGGTGAACCAGGTGGCTCTCTTGCTGGCATGGCTGTTGGAGGGTTTCTTGAGCGGGGCAAGAGTGTTGGCGCAGTCGTTGATCCACTGACTGAGGTTGTGGGCTGCGGCGTCTGGGTTGATGGGGTCGGTGGGTGGGTTCTGGGTGAGGGTGGCGGTCAGCTGGTCTTCGGTGACTTTGCTCCAGCAGCGACGAGGTAGCTGTTGGGTGCGGCGGTGCGTGGTTGGTTTCTTGAAGGTGAAATGGATGCAGCGGTGGTTAGTCCAGTGGAGTTCGGTGGTGTGGTCGAAGGCGACGTGGGTGCTTGTGGAGAAGACAGGGTCCAGCGTATGGCCGGAGGCATGGGTGGGTGCGGTGACGAGTTGTCTGAGGCTGAGGTTGGCGAGGTTGTCAATCAGGGTGGCGGAGTTGGCATCGTTGTTGTTCTCGAGGTGGAAGTTCAGGTCCCCGAGGAGGATGTAGTCCGTGGAGGCGAGTGCGTGGGAGCTGGCGAGGTCGGCAATAGCGTCGCTGAACTGAGCCCGGGATCCGGGGGGTCTGTAGATGAGTGTTCCTCTGAGGGTGGTGTTGGGGTCGATGTGGATCCGGAAGTGCAGGTGTTCGGCGGTGTTGAGGGTGTCGTCTGTGTGGGTGGCGACCTTGCGGGTGGACTTGTGGACGATGGCTATTCCTCCTCCGATTCCGTTGGCGCGATCCCTGCGGGTGATTTTGTAGCCATCCGGGATGGCTATGGCGATGTCGGGCGCCGAGGAGTCGTTCCACCAGGTCTCGGTCAGGAAGGCCACGTCTGGGGCGGAGGTGGCGAGCAGATCCCAGAGCTCGACGGCGTGTTTGTGTGCGGAACGGGTGTTGAGAAGTATGCAGCGGAGGTGGTTGGGTCCAGTCCTTGGAGGTTTGGTGGCTCTGTCGCAGGTGAAGCTGCAGGTGCGGCAGGAGAAGGGTCCGTGGGTCCGTTTCGGGGCGGACCGGAATCAGGTGTGGTTTCGGCCTGCATTGAGTGCGTGGAGGGTGCTGGTGTCATAGCGGAGTCTGGTGTTGTGGCGTTCGCGGGGTCCAGGGGTTCTGGCGCTGGGCGCGTTCCAGGCGCGGATGGGCGCAGACGGGCTTGCCTTAGGCGCGCCTTTGGCGCGGCCGTGCAGCGTCCGGCATATATGAGGAGGCGGGAGGGAGGAGCAGCTGGGAGGCGGGAGGCGCAAGCAGCGAGTGTGCGGGGGGCGGGGCCGCGGGGGTGCAGCGGTGGGGAAACAGTGGTACAGAAGGCAAAGTGGGCACAACAACAAGGGGGAAAACGAGTGTTACAGCAGGAAGCAGGGCACCGAAGTGAAAAGGGGCACAAAAAGGGGGGAGAGACGAGTGGCACAAAGCAGAAGCGGGGCCCAGTGGCACAGAAGCAAATGGACGGCACCTACCAGCGGTAGCGGCAGCAGGGGCACACAGTCGGTGCTGCGTGGAGGGGGAGCAACCTACCAGGAGGGTCAGGGGTCGCTCACCTCACCGCGCAGCATCTGGCATATATGGGGAGGCGGGAGGGAGGAGCAGCTGGGAGGCAGGAGCAGTGAGTGTGCAGGGAGCGGAGCCACGGGGGTGCAGCGGCAGGGAAACAGTGTTACAGAAGGCAAAGTGGGCACAACAGCAAGGGGGGGAAATGAGTGTTACAGCAGGAAGCGGGGCACTGAAGTGAAAAGGGGCACAAAAAAGGGGAGAGACGAGTGGCACAGAGCAGAAGCGGGGCCCAGTGGCACTGAAGCAAATGGACGGCACCTACCAGCGGTAGCGGTAGCGGCAGCAGGGGCACACAGTCGGCGCTGCGTGGAGGGGGAGCGACCAGGAGGGTCAGGGGTCGCTCAAACACCTCAAACTCTGGAAACGATACATCGACGATGTATCACTGATCTGGTAAGGGAATGAATCAGAAGCGACAGACTTCGTCAATTGGCTTAACCTGAAGTTTGCTCACACCATGAGTAGGTCACAATTGGTATTCCTGGACCTCAACATTATGGCCTCAGAAGGTTTTTTGTCCACAACCACTCATTTCAAACCGACAGCTAGAAACTGTCTTCATATTTACGACCCTAGGCAACTGAAAGACAATTTACCTTTCGGTCAATTCTTGCGACTGAGACGCAATTGCACTGAAAGAGAAGACTATCACCTTCAAGCAAAAGACCCCTCAGAAAAACTAAAAGCAAGGCACTACCCCAAACATTGCATCATACAAAGTGACCAAGATCATCGAAAAACATTGGCATACATTGAACAGTGGTAATCTCGACATTCCGAGGCCAATTTTCAGCCACAGAAAAGGGAAGAATCTAAGAAATTACTTTGTCCACACTCGCCCCATGAACACAAACAGAGTAGACAGGCAGAGAACCTTACATGCATTACCCAATGGACACTATCCTTGCAGCAATTGCAGTGTATGCCACCTGACCTCAGCGACCAAAAAGGTTATATTGAACAACAAAATGACCTGGGAAATACGAAATTTTACGAATTGCAATACATCAGAAGTAGTATACCTAATCACCTGTACCTGCAACCTACATTACGTCGGGATGACCACAAGAAAAGCAAGCACCAAGATTGTGGAACACCGCAGTAATATCAGGTGTAAGAGAAATACCACAAAAATGACGTCACACTTCATTGAGAAACTACACACTCACAATGACATGAAATGGGTAATCCTGGAACATATCAAAAGCAGTGACAACCTAGAAAAAAGACTCCTTGAGAAGGAGCAGCGTTGGGTTTTCAAATTACGCACAGACAGCCATGGTCTGAATGACAACATTCCGTGCGGCCATTTCTCAAGTGAAAATCATTTCACATAGACACTTTTCAGATACCTCTTTACATTTAGTACATTTCTGAATGGGGGAATACCAGCCCTTCACATATGAAAAACTCTTCAAACACACCACAAGAGTTCTATGCGACAAGCGCAACATTTTTTCACTTAACTAGAAAAACCACAAGAGCGGGCGCAACATTTTGCACCTATCAGTGAGCCCTAAGAATGACATTTAGTAGTCAATTCCAGCCTTTTAGATCCGATCTCCATTAACGTCATTCATGAACTAAGCGACTCACTGGGTTCGCTCAGTTTTCCACCCAGGGGGACTAATTATTTCACAAACACCCACCCAGCATTAGTGGAAACATCACTGCATGTTCTGTTACAACAACTTCACTCCATGTACTGTATTTTGTCCTCTGGATAGCGAGTTTAACAACAGAGCACTCGCCAATGATGTATACACCAAAATCGTTTTTTAACAAAAAGGTAAAATCATCACTGTAAGTAATGTTAACATCACCGCCGTCTTTTAACAAAAGCACTAAGTCATCACTGTGAGTATTCTTTTATGTCTTTTTATACAAAGCTAGGTTAAATACTAAGCACTTAAGCCTCCAACATCCCTAACCAACAGGTCCACTCCATTAGCACTGCTCGAGGAGGCCATTTTGTGTAAGTTACCGCTCCAGTCGTTACTAACATGACTGGACGGAAACACTCCCTCAAATACCGGCTCCGGACCAGAGACATGCCAATATGCGGTCTCAAGGGAACCATCCAGGTACACAGACGGAGAGGAGAAATTATTAAGTAAGTCCGTTCTTTTGCAGGAAGAGAGAGAGACTCGGGCCATACTGCGGTTTTGACCTCAGTACTACCCGCTTGTTTCACCCGTGAGGAATCTAAAAAACCGCATTATAACCATGGTTTTTTTCCGTTTTACAGTTCCAGTTGGAACCCTCTCACGCCCCCTCCCATGACCATGAGGCAAAGCTCTGCCTTTTAAAAAGTATGTTGTGTATGTTACGTCTTATTGTCTGTAATGTTCTTTATGTACGTCCCAGTACAGTCACGATGATTGACTGGTATGAGGGAAAATCTTGCCTTTAAAAGTATGTTGGGTATGTTAAATGTTATTGTCCTTCATGCACGTCACAGCACAATCACGAGGATCGACTTTTTACTTTGATACTAGCACCGCTCACAGAATCACAGCGCCTCTTTACTCTATTTAGGTTTCTAGGCAAGCAGTGTGTCAGATGTTTTTCCTTTACAATCTAGCACGGCGCAAGACACGGTGTTGACAACTAGGCACACACCATGAGGAACGTCATTGAATTGCAGTAATCCTAAGACCTACCCTATTAAGGGCGGGATGTTTATCCATAACCCGTGTTTTTTTTCCTTTATTTCAGATACTACATGACTTACTAGTGTTGTATGTATTGTTTACCTTATGCTTAATAGTTAGCATTTGAGTCACTTTTTCACTGCACTCTGGAGTGGCACAAACAGGGCTGGACCCTGTGTCGTCCTGAAGAAGAGCATTGGGGTAGCTCGAAACATGTTGACCTCTCCTAGGGACCCCTGACTCATTGAAACCAGGCACCCTAGAGACCAACCCCCCGTTTTAACATATCAACTAGGAGCAAGAATAATTCGCCCACTAGTTAGATATTTTTAAAGTCACTCCAGTCCACATACACCACTGCACCACACATAGTTCCTCACAACAGTGCTCCTACGTATTTCGCAAGCCGTAGCACGCCTCAACCCGCAGCGGGTTGAGATGGCCCCAATGATGAAGCATGTCACTGTGGGGAAACCCCAGTGAGTGAGGGGACTCAAGAAAGGACATTTTTCCTTTTGTGCCGGATTTTCTACCTCACACTGAGCGAATATCTACCTCTACTGCTAGGTTCTCTATCCGAGTCTTCCATTCATGGCCTTCTTTCCTTCTAATGAGATGATAGGCCCACAAAGATCCAATTTGGTGAAAATCTGGGCCTCCTTGATTTGGTCTAATACCACAGAAATCAAAGGCAGGGGATATCGGTTTTTAATGGTGATTCGGTTAAATCTCTGTAATCTATAGATGGTCTCAAGGAACCTTCCTTTTTTGTTATGAAAAATAATGGAGAAGAAACTGGGGATTGTGATGGTCGAATGAATCCGTTGGCTAAATAACGATCAAGATGTTCCTTGAGATAACTGTTTTCAGCTTCTGTCAACGCATACATTCTGCTACAGGGAAGAACTGCTCCTTCTCCCAAATCTATCCTACGATCATATGGATGATGAGGAGGTAATTTTTCAGCTTCTTGTTCACAAAAAACCTCTTGAAAATCTTGATATTCTGTAGGAATTTCAATGGAATTGATGACACCAATAGATTCTCCTCCAAACGACAACAAGGATGCTTGAGAGGGTCCGGAACATTCATTTTCATTTGAGTCCTGATTACAATGTGCAGAACAATAGGTAGATCTCATCTCAACTGTTCTATTCTCCCAATCAATAGTCGGATTGTGAACAGACAACCAGGGAAGACCCAAACTTATTTGAAATTGTGGGGCATCGATGAGGTTGAATTGAATGCATTCACGATGACCATTAGACTGAATTAGTTCCAGAGGTTCTGTGTGACAAGTGATGGAACCAGAGGATAGATTTGTGCCATCTACTGCTCGAACCAGTTCGCTTTTTAGCTTTCCCTCCAATACTTTGGCCATATTTAATGTCACAAAAATTGCCCGTGGCCCCAGAGTCTATCATAATGGCTACCCCTGTAATTTCTTAATCACGGAATCTTACAGTCATGTGCAAGATTTAATGAGGAGCCAACGTCTGTAGACTATTGATTATTTCATGAGAGTCTGGAGTCATTTTATCTTCTTTCGCCATCAGAACGACTCTGTCTACTGATGGTTTAGAGTGTTTCCCTCTCTAATTGCCCCTAACTCCTGCTGAATTACCTCTACCAAGGATTTTAAACAAAATCTCGCTGACATTCTGCTCGGGCGGATGAAATTTGTGGGCACTTCCATCTCTCAAGTACATTGAACTCCGCGGAAGCAAAATGGAGAATAGTTTCCCAAAGCCCACCCTCCGGTACCCTCGACTGAGTTTTCACAATGATCACACCGACTGGGGGGAAAGGAGAATGGGAAAAGAAGAGACAACTCCGACATCAGCTGACACCCTCTGGCTCCAAATGAGTCCTGGCAACCTTCTTCTTGGTAGAGATTATGTGGATTCCAGGATGGAGAAGATCTAATGCACAGAGGAAAAGAAAGAGAGAGACAGTCTAAATCACCCCTACTTTTCTAACAGTGAGCACTAAGATGAATTCTACTCTACCACCTCTTCTTACCAGTGTCAGGGCGAGTTATTGCATCTCTTCTATAGTGTACGTACAGTAAATAGTATATGGATTCAAAGATGGAGAAAATCTAATGCACAGAGGAGAAGAAAGAGAGAAACAGTCTAAATCACCCCTACTTCTCTTACAGTGAGCTTAAGGCTGGGTTCTACTCTAACCCTTCATCTTACCAGTGTTAGGAGGAGTTATTGCATCTCTACTATAACATAGGTACATTAATAGTAACTGATTTTGTGCAGGAATTTAGGAAAAAAACACACCACCCAATTGTTGGTAATATTCAACTGTTTTCAGTTACTGTCCTTTCTTGACAATAATGAGGTCTACTTTAACTCAATTGCTGCATTGGAAATCTTGTAAGCTTCTGAGAGTTCTGACAATTAGAGCGCGCAGAAAGGATCAGAGGCAGGAACAAGAGGAAGGAAAGGAAAAGCACTTTAGGGAGGCAGAGAGTTTGCACGCAGACTGTCAGTGAAGACACACTCTACTGTATGCTTGATAGAGTCTTACGAAAGATTCCTTGAAGAGGCAGCTCAGGAATTAAGCATTAAATAGCTTACTTGGATGATGAGTCTCTGGTGGGGAAACTGGAGGCTGTGTACAACACGGATACCTAGAAGCCCACAAAGGTATACGGGTCTGGACTCTGCTCCCAAGGAATAAGCAGAAGCAGCAGAAGTGTCTCTGAAGAAGTTCAAGGATTCGGAGGCACGGAATTTGAATTCCACAAAACTCTGAAGAGGACGAGCTATAATGTTCTATTACCAACTCAAGATGGAGATAAATTCCCTAAAACAGTTTAGCAGTTGCTACCTCCAGCTGAGCGTCTGTGAGGAAGAGCGGTAACAAAAACTATACTAATTGAAGTGTGCAGAGAACAGCGCAAGCGCGTCCCAAGATAAATCAATGCTCGCGAGAGTTCAATGCATTAAACTATGGTGTAGTACTGTAAAATGCTGCGGCCATATTGGAACGTATACTCATTCCCACTTCAGAGAGCCTTCCAAACATTTACCAAAGAGGGTTTCACAATCACTTTGTGTCTTGTCTTCAGGCGGATCCTCTTATCGTTCTGGCCAAGAGAAATTACACTCATACGATTCCTGACAGTACTGTTGGCAGACAATCAGATTGCAGGGCTCGAGATCGGGTGGGTTCACGGATCCTTCACGTCCATATATAGCTATCTGTAAATATTTAATTTTCTTAAAAACTACTGAACGGATTTACACCATTTAAAAAAAAGAGTGCACTCTGGACCAAGAGCTACATTTCTGCCAAACTTGGTGTAATTCTGTCCAGCAGTTCGGGCTGTAGCTGCATCAACAGTTTCCTATGGAAATTAACATGGAGAAAACGTGTTTTGGGACCCCGTTTTTTCTCGGCCCCTGCTTGATAAATCACCCCGAAACTTTCAACACAGCAGCTGAATTGAGTGGGCCATTATGTTGGGTTCTCCTTGGGAGATATTTAACATAGCCACTTTTTTAGTAATATCAATGAGATTGAGGAAAAAGATCACATGGTTATAGTGTATATCACTCTTGTTTTCTGAGCAAAAAACTATGTGTTTTAATACGTTTGTAATTTTATGTCATATGTTTTTAAATGGTTGTATTGTTTTATGTTCGTCGTACTTTTATGGTTTTTGCTATGAACCGAATAAAGTAATTCTGACTGACTGAAAGAGTGGGCCATTAGTTTTGAAAATTTCTCGAGGATTCGTGAAACGGCACCAAAGATATTGGCAAAAGACAAAAAACATTTTGAATATAAACAAGGTCCTAACTATAACTACCCACTGACGACTGCTAGTAGGTAATATATATATATATATTCAATGAAAAAACCATAGGTTTCACACACGTTATAGTTAGGAATTAGCATTTAAAAAACCTTAGAAATTCAATGAAAAAACCAAAGGTTTCACACACGTTATAGTTAGCTGGACATTTTACTCGTAAAAAACCATTGAAATTCCCCCGTTATAGTTAGTTAAGCTAACTATAACTCGTGCGCCCGCAATGCACTGCTGATGACGTCACATATTACATCACTCATGACATGGTCAGTGACATCACTCATGACATCACTGATGACATCTCAAATGACATCACTGATGACATCACTAATGACATCATCCAGTGAATGTGTGTTTTTCTGAAAATTAAATATGTTTTATATATGTATATCTCAAGGTCGATGGAAGAATAAATGGGTATATAAGTGTCTAAATGGATGATTTGTTTCTGAAAAATTGATTGTGTAACTGACTGATTAGGTGTATCATAGTGAATACATGGCTTAGTGAGTAATGTTTAAATATGTATATATCTGTATCAGTCTTTCACTTTGTGTATAAGTGGCTGCATGGGTTGGTGAGCAGCTACATGAGTGTTTATATAGGTTATTAGTTGGTTTTTTGGGTATCAGTATGTGTCTGATGTCTGTATGGTTCGATGGGGGGTATTACGTAGTGCATAGGTGCATGAATGAGTGACTCACTGTTTGTATGTGTTGAAGATAGTATGTGTGCAGGACTGCATGGGTGGATGAGTGTGTGTATGGGTGTGTTAGTGAGTGAATGACTGTCTCTACAGTGTTTTTATGAGTAACTACATATGTTTTAAACTAGTATATGTGACTATTGGTGTATATAAGTGAGTATATGTGAGAGTGAGAGATTGAAAGAGTTCCTGTATGAATAAGTATGTGTTTCTATAAGTGATTGTTTAAAAGACTAAGTATGTGTAAGTTTTTGTAGAAGTAAGTGTGGTGGTGTGTGTATAACTGTATATGCAAGTAAATGGATGTTTGATTCTTTATTAGCATGAGTGACTATGTGTGTGAGTAACTCTACGGATGAGTGGCATTGTGTAACAGGATGTATAGGTGTATGAGTACATATGATGAGTGAGTACATGTATGAGTGACTGTATAGGACTGTTGGTGAATGAGTGGATGTGTATGTGGATCTTAGAATTACTGAAGAGGTTGTTGTAACTGGTATTGGTATGTCCATTGTTTTGAAAAGTTTAGTCTCTATTTATGAATGTGTGTATCAAAGGTTATATTAGGGTGAGAGGAGGTCTGCCACTCTATCACAAGGATGATGTCATTAGTGATGTCATCAGTGATGTCATTTGAGATGTCATCAGTGATGTCATGAGTGATGTCACTGACCATGTCATGAGTGATGTAATATGTGACGTCATCAGCAGTGCATTGCGGGCGCGCGAGTTATAGTTAGCTTAACTAACTATAACGGGGGAATTTCAATGGTTTTTTACGAGTAAAATGTCCAGCTAACTATAACGTGTGTGAAACCTTTGGTTTTTTCATTGAATTTCTAAGGTTTTTTAAATGCTAATTCCTAACTATAACGTGTGTGAAACCTATGGTTTTTTCATTGAATTAGCAAGGTTTTTTAAATGCAAATTCCTAACTATAACGTGTGTGAAACCCATGTTTTTTTCAGTGAATTTGCAAGGTTTTTTAAATGCTAATTTTTTTTTTTTCTTCTATTTTTTTAAACATATTTTTAATTTAATGTTTTAACCTTTTATAAAGACTATGATTACATTTTTAAAATTCTTTAATATGTTTTTTTAAATATATTTCATAAAATAAACATGTTATAATTTTTTCCAGTACATTTTTTCCTTTTTTTTTAGTACGCGTACCGTAAGCTTACGGTAAGCGTACGGTTTACGCAACGCCCGTAATTTATCTACGCTGTTTGCGTATAGTTACGCAATTTGCGTAGCCGCGCGTACTCCGCGTGGGACGCGTACGCGTGTACGCTACACGCGCACGTTACGCGGAAGTGTCGGGTAGTGACTGTTATGCGCATGCGCGCAAGCGCGTGTCTTTTTTACGTGCATGCGCACTTTTGCCGTAAGCGTACCGTAAGCGTACCGTAAGCGTACGGTAGGTCATGTGATCATGAAACACAACTTTTGATTGGTTGAAACTACTTTCAGTTCTAGAACTCTCCTACACCACACCCATTCCCCTCATTTCTGCTTGTGATCCCTTAGGAGAAGGAGCTGGGTTGTCTTTGTGATACGATGGCAGACCAGCAGAGCTCTTCTGAGAGTGAGGCTAGCACTAGCAGCACTACCTTGAGGCAGAGAGCGAGGAAACAAAAGACCTCTTATGTATGGGATTATTTTACTTTTCCTGAAGGCCAGCAAAAGGTAAATGCACCCTTAGTAACTTGTAAGCTGTGTAAGCGTGTACTTTCAAGAGGTAATCCTGACAGGAAGTATTCCTTTGGGAATCATACCATGATGAGGCACCTCAGGGATGTACACAGAAGGACACATGCTCGACTTTTTGGAGGTAACCCTTCAGAAAGTCAACCAAGCACATCCACAGCAGCTCAGCCTGGACTATCATCTGCAGGGCTGACTCCTTCTTCTGCAGGTCAGGTGAGCCCTTCATCTGTGGGGGGAGCATCTCCTTTTGCTGGCCCTCTGGAAATTAACCCTCGATTTCTGAGGGTTGATATTCGATGTGCCTCTTGTCATGATCTAATTTGTCATAGGGAGACCAGTGTTTCCCTAGTGGACCTCAAAATAGATCAGCACACTTGTCACAGAGACTAATTTTCCCATTCTTTCTTTCCTCTCTCCCTGCATGAACACAACGGCTCTTTTAAGAGCCAACCTTATCTTTCATCTTTTTTTTATAGATGTTTTTGAAAACTTTTTTTTTTTTTTACCGTACGCGTACGGTGCGCGTAATTATTATTTTTTTTTTTAAAAAACACTAAAAATCAATAATCACATTACAAGGACTTTGAAACACTACAATTATTATTATTGACTTACCATACCCAGTCAAAAAAATATTTATTCATTTGTTTTTTTTAAAAAAAATTGCTTTAAAAATGGTTCTAGTTTTCGAAAAATTTCTATATCAATCTGAAAAAAAAGAAAAAAGTATTAATATTTTTTAAACATTTTAAAATACAGTACTCGTATTTACATATTTACAAAAAAATATTTTTGCCTTATTTTTGCTGTTTTCAGAATATATTGCATTTCACTTTAAATTGTGAAAGCAATTGCATTCATCATTTAACAGCGGGCAAAAAAAAAATAACAATCTCAAAGATTGTATTAAAAAAGCCCAGAATCTCTTCTCACTTAAACTTAACATTACAGAAATGCATAATATTCTAAAAAAATATCATCAAAAAACAATACTTACTTCTTTAAAATACCGTCTGATATTTTTGTTTCAGAAGTATAATCACAATATTATATCTCAAATAACTCCACAATACATCTGATTCCATTTCCTTTAGGCCAAATAGTAATTTTAAAAATTTTTTGGGATTAAATTTCCAACGGTAATCCAATAAAATTCTAAAGTTTAATTTGTCCAGATCTCACCGATTCTCTGTAACATTTTGGTTCAAGAAATTTTTTTTAATAATTGAATAAGTCCACAATAGAATTGGTTACTTTTCCGCATGGCCAAATAGTAATTTTTAAAATCATTTTTGAAAAAATTTCCAATGGCACTCCAATAACATTCCAAAATTTAAATTGTGCAGATGTTACCGATTATCTCTAAATTATTGGTTTTTGAAAGTTTCATTAAAAATTTAAAAAGTCCACATTACAATTGGTTATCTTTCCATTAGGCCAAATGATAATTTAAAAAATCTTTTTTTTAGAAATTTCCAATGGTAATCCAGTAAAATGGTAAAATTATTTTGTCCAGATCTTGCCAAGTTTCTCTAAAATTTAGGTTTCAGGAAGATTAGATAGGAATTTGCTAAATCAAAAGGCAAACGTTGTTTGAAAATCAATTGGGAATCATTACACAGTGTCCAGCCTTTTTCACATTTAAGATAAACTGTGTAATGTCCAGAAGTAACAGTAGGTCCATCATGGAAAATTATTGCAACAGTTACAAAAGTTTTTCCTGAAATTGATAATTGCTGTCCTGTAAACTTCTTTATTAAAGTATCCAATTTTGAACCATCAGCTCTACATCGTTGCATCATTAAAATTACATACTGTCCGTATTCCTTTAAAATTAATGTTGAAAACATGTCAGATTTACACTCACCGCATTTCATGCTATGATTAGCATCTTTAACTAATTTTGCAAAAGTGACAGTTTTACTCTCTGGCAATGTCAAATAAATAAACCTTTCATTATCAACATTAGAGCCACATATATTATAACAGTTTTCACAACTATGTTCCCATTTATAAGAGAGACCAAATACATTTTCAATGGGAACCCCTTCTTCTTCCAGTACCTGAAGAAAATACATCAAGAATTCCTGTGCATCTTGCTGTACATTTTGAGAAAACTGTGTTCGTCCTGAACATATATCTAAAAGTTTTCTAATTTCAGTAGCACTTTCTATTTGAGTTTTATCTTTACTCAGCTTTTGAAAAAGGAGACTCAGCTCAGAACAGAATCTTTTTCCCTGATTTACTATTATCTGCTCTTGCAAACTTTCCAGATAAAATGCAACATTCAGCACTACATTTGCGTAGCAGTTGACACCAGAGCTATTTTCAAAATGACATCCTACAACCTGTTCTTCATTTTCCTTTTTCTTTTTGCTTGCAATTACATCACTTCTCTTTTTTTTCCTCTTCTCTACATCTTCATTACAGATATTCTCATTTTTTCTTTTACGAGAAACTACACGTTTCTCCAACACAGGATACTGACCTAAATGAGGAGCATAGCTTCTTCTTAATCTATTATACTCCTTTACACAGTTTGTATCAGCACTAACTTGTGAATCATCAAAGTCTATCATGAATAAACCTGATAATGTTTTCACTCGTGACAAAGCAACATATGCCATACCTTCTTTGAACACAGTTGAACCAATGTTCACAAATGCACAATCTACAGTCAATCCTTGAGACTTGTGAATAGTTACAGCATATGCTAGAGAAAACGGAAACTGCTTCCTACGTACATATAAGTCTTTCACAAGCATGAAACGAACTGTACAACGACAAATATCTTTAACTTCTTCTATCTGATCAAATTTTATTTTTAAACATTCAATTCCATCTTTTTTCTGATAATTAATAAAACCCACAACTCTTCCCATAGCTCCATTAACTAAACCTTTTTCAACATCCAAATTTCTTCTTAAAAATACTCTACAGTTCATGCAAACATATAGATTTTTTTCTAATCCAGCTGTTTTGGAGATGTTCTTCTCTAGTGAGTCCAATTTATTTTTCAGTTTGCCTGTTACTGTGACAGTAATTCTTCCATCCTCAATTTTGTCCACTGCTTCCAATTTCCTGTTCTCTTCCTTTTCCAATTTCAAAAGCTCCTCATTAAATATTGAGCATTCACGTAGAGTTGGCATTAAGCAGATGACACTTTTGTTTTCTGCAATGTTCTTGTATATTTTCTCTGCAACTATTTCTTCCTTTGGAAATAAATTATGTAGCAGCCGACTCTGTAATGCTTTTTTGCCAACTTCTGTGAGTAGTCCAATTCTGATATCTTTCAGAATACTTCCATATTCTTCATCGCTTGCTTGCCTCATATTAGTAGTAAGTTCCTTGTACTCAAAGAAGGACCAAATATTTGTATTTCCGATGCTTCCCAATGACTTCTTCGTGTCTTCATGTGTGACAGTACTAAACACTGGTTGTCCTTTAACTGGAGTAAGTTGCAAAAGATCTCCAAAAACTATGACGTGTTTTCCACCAAATAACATGTCATAGTCTGTCTTCAAAATTTGCTGCATTCTTAAATGCACAAAGGCAAGCATTAAGTTTGATACCATGCTCACCTCATCAATAATGAGAACTTGCATCTTCTTCAATACTCTTGAAACTTCCAAGGATGCTTCTCCAGTTAGCTTGTTGTATTGTATTTTGTTCTCATGCTCCACTGGTAACATTAGCAAACGATGTAAAGTGATTCCTTTTATGTTATATGCTGCTAACCCAGTTGGAGCAGTAACCACACAAGACAAAGTAGAATCTGTTTTTTGCTGTAGGTAGCTTCTGATGACTTTTATAAGGAAACTTTTTCCAGTTCCAGCTTGTCCGCTTACATACATCCTGATTGGATGAAATGATGTGCATGAGCACTCTTTATTTTCATGTAGAAATCCGTGTTCAATTTTGTTTCTGATCTCTTCATAAATTTGTTGCTGCTCTTGATTCAGTTGTCTTTCCAAATTTTCTAAGTCTATAAATTCTTCTTGAGCTTGATTCATAGCCGTTTCCACTTCATTCATGGCTATTGATGCTTCATTTTCAACGATTGGTTGTCCTAGGGGATCTTGACTGAGTGTCCCTGAACTTTGGCTGTCCTGAGAACTGTCTCTAGCTATTTCTGCTGCAATTGTAGTTTCCTGTTCAATTTCTTCATTTAACATTTGCAGATAAGTTGAGAATGTACTGCATTGTATGCTGTCTTTGCAAGCATTAAAAGAATCTTCATAGCTTTGAAATTCTCCCAGTAGTTCATCCTCTGTACGCCATGGTTTAAACAACTGTAAAAGAGCCAAGTAGTAAAATTCCTTCTTGTCAGTAGTGTCGCAACTCAGCTTCCTGTGATTTATCAAACTTCCTTTTGTTTGCTTCACCAAACATCCTTCCTCACCAACGACTTTATATTTTCCGTTATTGATGTCTTCTGCGGCTTTCCGTGAATAAATGTAGTTCTGCAGCACTTCATAGAGACACATGTTCTCCAGATGTTGACTTCTCTTGGGATAATATGTGTCCAACATGTTTGATTTCAAAATATCTGAACATTCGTAGGATCCAATTTCTCGATGCGATAACATCTTCAAACTGAAACTGTACAGCTTCTTACTGACAGTCTTCTCGTGAGAAATCTCTTCCCACATTTCCTTCAATTCTGTTTTTTCTGATTTCGTAATGTAAGACGTTACATATCGAGCAACAGCAATGGAATTGTCAGCTACATACTGTATATCCATGTTAGCGTTCCACATGGATAAAATGACTGGGTTGTAGTCATTTATATTTTTGGATTCTTCTTTTCTTTTTAGGTTGTAGGTATTCTTAGGTGATTTCCTTGTGATAGTATGTCTCACAGCTGACATAAAACTGTTGACTCTTCCATTTGAAAGAACAGGTCTAGGAAATCCAAATCGACATTTAGTGTAGTATTTATCTTTGCTCTTGTATTTCCGTCGACAGTATTTTCCACACCGATGACTTTGGAAACGTAAAACTTGCTCCTTTAACTTTTTCTCTTCTGTGCTTTTTGGTATAGCACATGTTGCATATTCTTCAATGAAAGATAACACTGCTTCATCAGTATCTGTTCCAAACTTTGGGGCATCCTTGATCCACAACAGCATATGAATATGAGGAGCACCTCTTGCCTGGTACTCTTTTCTCCAAAAGAAATCTACTACTTCTCCAAGAGGTGGATTTTTTTTATTGCAGATGAAGGACATCATAGCCTCAAATCTATGATTGAAATATCTGCAAACATTAACCGGATCCAATGAGCACAGTTCTCCTGCTGTCTTGTATTCAATGTTTTTAATGTTTGAATTTGCCTCTCGTAGAAAATCCAGTAAATCATCCCAAGCGTACTCCGCACAGCTTAGGGTAACGAACCATGTTGGTGTTCCTAAATTCCGTAACATGCATTTTAGTTCACCATGGCGTCGGTACTAATATTCATTTGTCCCACGCTGACAAGCCATCAGATTGATCAGTTGTGTTTCCAAATGATCATCTCGGTTCTGCACTTTCCCCATAAAATCCTTAGCAGACACATTTTGTAAATGTACTCCACTTTTTAAAATGTGATTTACTGCATAAGACAGTGCAGACAAGTCGCTTTCAAATAAAAGATGGAACAAATAAGGAATACTTTGTCGAAATCTGGGATCTTCAGCATATAGTCTTGTAGTCCGATACTCAGAAGCTGGAATCTGTTCTGGACGTTCATCGTATCGTCCTCCTTTTCCTTTAGGAAACAGCTGGGGAAAACATCGAGCTTCCAAGCTCTCCTCCCATACACTCACGGGAGTTCCTTTTGCTTTCTTCATCTGAAAGAGATCAATATTATCTCCCATAACTTCTTATGAATGAAGAGGATGTATGCTAAAATGTTCATAAATTTCTTCTTCCTTTGACTTGTCCACTTTTTCAATTTGTCCAGTTGGTGTTTCTGTGTCTTCTTGTAAATCTTCTTCTTCTTTTTCTTCTATATAAATTGATTCATACCATTTGTTATTCCTTTTCAAATACAAATTTGCTCTTTGTACTTTCCGCACATCTACCAGCTCCTGCCAAATCTTCTTATTCTTTGTAGGTACACCATTAACCAGAATAATTAATGGTTCAGTTTCCAAAGTATCCGCATCAATAGTTTCCATATTTTTTTTCAAATCCAAGGGCAAATACACCACTCTTCCTTTTAAACCTCTCAGTAAATCAGAAGGAGGTAATTTACCAGTTTTGGGCTCCATACGTACTATGGTCTGGAACGGATGAACACATTGAATGAGTATAGACTCATATGTATTTAATTCAGAAAGTTCAGCAGGAATAGCATCCAATTCTAAATTATTATGTACAGCTCTGGTCGGCATTCTATTTTCCTCTAACTTGTTGTAACAGTATTTACAAATACGCTGATCTTCACCCAAATCAAAACAATTTTCTAGAAATATATTTGTGGCAAAATCCTTCCACTTATAATTATCTTCATTTTCACTCTTTCTGTAGAGATCAACATTCCTAGTTTGTTTTCTATAATGAGTTCTGCGGCAACAAATACAAGTAAAATTTGGTCTTTCATTAGAGACTATTGCAAATTTTGTTATATGATCATTAAATGTGTTACTTACAGAGGGTTCTACATTCTCTTCCACTTCTTCCTCATTTACTGTGTCCTTCTCTGCACTGTTTTGTTCAGGACCAAAGTAACAAAACTGAATTTCATCAACAACCTTCTCTACATCTGATACCGTTCCTCGGAACAGAGCCCTATTCAATTCATTTAACTTTATTGCTGGACTTTTGGCAAAATACAACCGTCTCACAAACTTTCTCATTTCAGTATGATGAACAGCCAGCATCCTAAAATGATGGAAAACACTATTGCACACTTTTCTAGATAGACAAGCCAGAGAATGACCCTGCAAACCAGTATTCTCTCTCACTCTGCATGGATCCAGACTTTGAAGCACCTTAATCTTCTGTTTTATACTTTTTTTACTATATTCTCTTAGAAACTCTCGAAATTTGTCAATAGATTCCTGACGCACAGTGCAAATACTACTACAATTCCAAGTGTACACTGGGGCTTTAGGACGTCTCCCCATAGCCTCATCTGCCATCACTTGTACCTCATCTCTTGGAACCATTATCTCCTTCTCCATTATGCAACCATTTTTTACTTCGTAAGAACGACCTCTGGTGTCAACTGCATGCAGCAAACTATTACTTTGAAAATAGCTCTCTTCATTAAAAAAAGGTTCACTACTTGAACTATGCATCCACTTTCCTAAAAACACTTTACAAAAGTTTGTTCTGTTCACTACTCTTTTCCTTTTGCTATGTGATTTCAGTACATTAACCATTTTGTCTAATGTACGCATCCTATTCAAATTAAAATGAATAGTTTCCTTTTTAATTCTAATGCCTTTGCTGCAATGGCTTCTATTTCTTTTTTTCTTTTATAAAACTTTGTCTTTTTCTTATATTTCTTCACATCCTTCATCAAATTGGACATAACTCTTCTCTGAAACATTTTTCTACGTATCTCTTTAAACGCTGTTTTTCTATTTATATAAATCTTTTCAGTTGCTGAAGGTATATTTGCATTAACTAAATTGTCAATTTTTTCCTCTCCTTTTTTGTTCAAAACATCCTTTCGAGTACAGACATTTTGTACATTTTTCATTCTTTTGAATATATTTTTTAGAAATAGTTTTTTCTGCTTACCAGAAGATTTTTTCTTTTTCCCAACATGAGCATCTTCTACTAACTTTGGTCCTCTAGTTGTCTTCAAATATAGGTTTTTTTTGTGCGTTTTTTGAACTCTGGATTTTGTAGGCATCTTAAATTTTGTCCACTGCTCTTCAGCAATACCTGAAAAAAACTAAAAAAAAAATCCTTTATTTTATTTAAATATATTACTACATTTCTTTTCACAATAGTCACAAAACGTAATTTCTTTGCCAATTTGAATGCACACTTACTGCTCTTTTTTTTTGGCAAGTTAAAATCACTTTTACAGACTGACACATTATGAAACCACTTTTCAGTTTTTTAAAAAAGCCCATGTCCAGACTGCTTTTTCAGACCACCACCATGTGTATCCTCGGTGACTACCTACACTCCAGCAAGGGCAACCAGCCTTAGTGATGCTGAATGTATTTGCATTACAGACTGAAACCTGAAAACCCCACTCGCTTCTAAATACTGTGCATGATTATACATGGAAAGGAGCTGGGTGTGTGCTAAGAGTCTGCTTCTTCCCCCAAAAAATCGCTCCCCCTTTTTCCTACTAATGCAACTGTGAAATCACCAGAGCAAAACGCAATAAATCTCTGCCTGTAATTCCTATTTCCACACAGAGTCATGTTTTCACATTAGTCCCAAAACGAAATTTCTTTGCCAATTTGAAAGCACACTTACTGCTCTTTTTTTTTGGCAAGTGAAAATCACTTTTACAGACTGACACATTATGAAACCACTTTTCAGATTTTTAAAAAAAAGCCCATGTCCAGACTGCTTTTTCAGACCACCACCATGTGTATCCTCGGTGACTGCCTACACTCCAGCAAGGGCAACCAGCCTTAGTGATGCTGAATGTATTTGCATTACAGACTGAAACCTGAAAACCCCACTCGCTTCTAAATACTGTGCATGATTATACATGGAAAGGAGCTGGGTGTGTGCTAAGAGTCTGCTTCTTCCCCCAAAAAATCGCTCCCCCTTTTTCCTACTAATGCAACTGTGAAATCACCAGAGCAAGACGCAATAAATCTCTGCCTGTAATTCCTATTTCCACACAGAGTCATGTTTTCACATTAGTCCCAAAACGAAATTTCTTTGCCAATTTGAATGCACACTTACTGCTCTTTTTTTTTGGCAAGTGAAAATCACTTTTACAGACTGACACATTATGAAACCACTTTTCAGATTTTTTAAAAAAAGCCCATGTCCAGACTGCTTTTTCAGACCACCACCATGTGTATCCTCGGTGACTGCCTACACTCCAGCAAGGGCAACCAGCCTTAGTGATGCTGAATGTATTTGCATTACAGACTGAAACCTGAAAACCCCACTCGCTTCTAAATACTGTGCATGATTATACATGGAAAGGAGCTGGGTGTGTGCTAAGAGTCTGCTTCTTCCCCCAAAAAATCGCTCCCCCTTTTTCCTACTAATGCAACTGTGAAATCACCAGAGCAAGACGCAATAAATCTCTGCCTGTAATTCCTATTTCCACACAGAGTCATGTTTTCACATTAGTCCCAAAACGAAATTTCTTTGCCAATTTGAATGCACACTTACTGCTCTTTTTTTTTGGCAAGTGAAAATCACTTTTACAGACTGACACATTATGAAACCACTTTGCAGATTTTTTTAAAAAAGCCCATGTCCAGACTGCTTTTTCAGACCACCACCATGTGTATCCTCGGTGACTGCCTACACTCCAGCAAGGGCAACCAGCCTTAGTGATGCTGAATGTATTTGCATTACAGACTGAAACCTGAAAACCCCACTCGCTTGTAAATACTGTGCATGATTATACATGGAAAGGAGCTGGGTGTCTGCTAAGAGTCTGCTTCTTCCCCCAAAAAATCGCTCCCCCTTTTTCCTACTAATGCAACTGTGAAATCACCAGAGCAAAACGCAATAAATCTCTGCCTGTAATTCCTATTTGCACACAGAGTCATGTTTTCACATTAGTCACAAAACGAAATTTCTTTGCCAATTTAAATGCACACTTACTGCTCTTTTTTTTTGGCAAGTGAAAATCACTTTTACAGACTGACACATTATGAATCCACTTTTTAGATTTTTTAAATTGCACATGTCCAGACTGCTTTTTCAGACCACTACCATGTGTATCCTCGGTGACTGCCTACACTCCAGCAAGGGCAACCAGCCTTAGTGATGCTGAATGTATTTGCATTACAGACTGAAACCTGAAAACCCCACTCGCTTCTAAATACTGTGCATGATTATACATGGAAAGGAGCTGGGTGTGTGCTAAGAGTCTGCTTCTTCCCCCAAAAAATCGCTCCCCCTTTTTCCTACTAATGCAACTGTGAAATCACCAGAGCAAAACGCAATAAATCTCTGCCTGTAATTCCTATTTGCACACAGAGTCATGTTTTCACATTAGTCACAAAACGAAATTTCTTTGCCAATTTAAATGCACACTTACTGCTCTTTTTTTTGGCAAGTGAAAATCACTTTTACAGACTGACACATTATGAAACCACTTTTCAGATTTTTTTAAAAAAGCCCATGTCGAGACTGCTTTTTCAGACCACCACCATGTGTATCCTCGGTGACTGCCTACACTCCAGCAAGGGCAACCAGCCTTAGTGATGCTGAATGTATTTGCATTACAGACTGAAACCTGAAAACCCCACTCGCTTGTAAATACTGTGCATGATTATACATGGAAAGGAGCTGGGTGTGTGCTAAGAGTCTGCTTCTTCCCCCAAAAAATCGCTCCCCCTTTTTCCTACTAATGCAACTGTGAAATCACCAGAACAAAACACAATAAATCTCTGCCTGTAAATCCTATTTGCACACAGAGTCATGTTTTCACATTAGTCCCAAAACGAAATTTCTTTGCCAATTTGAATGCACACTTACTTCTCTTTTTTTTTGGCAAGTGAAAATCAATTTTACAGACTGACACATTATGAAACCACTTTTCAGATTTTTTTGAAAAAGCCCATGTCCAGACTGCTTTTTCAGGCCACCACCATGTGTATCCTCGGTGACTGCCTACACTCCAGCAAGGGCAACCAGCCTTAGTGATGCTGAATGTATTTGCATTACAGACTGAAACCTCAAAACCCCACTCGCTTCTAAAAACTGTGCATGATTCCACATGGTAAGCAGCTGGGTGTGTGCTAAGAGTCTGCTTCTTCCCCCAAAAAATCGCTCCCCCTTTTTCCTACTAATGCAACTGTGAAATCACCAGAGCAAAACGCAATAAATCTCTGCCTGTAATTCCTATTTGCACACAGAGTCATGTTTTCACATTAGTCCCAAAACGAAATTTCTTTGCCAATTTGAATGCACACTTACTGCTCTTTTTTTTTGGCAAGTTAAAATCACTTTTACAGACTGACACATTATAAAACCACTTTTCAGTTTTTTAAAAAAGCCCATGTCCAGACTGCTTTTTCAGACCACCACCTTGTGTATCCTCGGTGACTACCTACACTCCAGCAAGGGCAACCAGCCTTAGTGATGCTGAATGTATTTGCATTACAGACTGAAACCTGAAAACCCCACTCGCTTCTAAATACTGTGCATGATTATACATGGAAAGGAGCTGGGTGTGTGCTAAGAGTCTGCTTCTTCCCCCCAAAAATCGCTCCCCCTTTTTCCTACTAATGCAACTGTGAAATCACCAGAGCAAAACGCAATAAATCTCTGCCTGTAATTCCTATTTCCACACAGAGTCATGTTTTCACATTAGTCCCAAAACGAAATTTCTTTGCCAATTTGAAAGCACACTTACTGCTCTTTTTTTTTGGCAAGTGAAAATCACTTTTACAGACTGACACATTATGAAACCACTTTTCAGATTTTTTTAAAAAAGCCCATGTCCAGACTGCTTTTTCAGACCACCACCATGTGTATCCTCGGTGACTGCCTACACTCCAGCAAGGGCAACCAGCCTTAGTGATGCTGAATGTATTTGCATTACAGACTGAAACCTGAAAACCCCACTCGCTTCTAAATACTGTGCATGATTATACATGGAAAGGAGCTGGGTGTGTGCTAAGAGTCTGCTTCTTCCCCCAAAAAATCGCTCCCCCTTTTTCCTACTAATGCAACTGTGAAATCACCAGAGCAAAACGCAATAAATCTCTGCCTGTAATTCCTATTTCCACACAGAGTCATGTTTTCACATTAGTCCCAAAACGAAATTTCTTTGCCAATTTGAATGCACACTTACTGCTCTTTTTTTTTGGCAAGTGAAAATCACTTTTACAGACTGACACATTATGAAACCACTTTTCAGATTTTTTTAAAAAAGCCCATGTCCAGACTGCTTTTTCAGACCACCACCATGTGTATCCTCGGTGACTGCCTACACTCCAGCAAGGGCAACCAGCCTTAGTGATGCTGAATGTATTTGCATTACAGACTGAAACCTGAAAACCCCACTCGCTTGTAAATACTGTGCATGATTATACATGGAAAGGAGCTGGGTGTCTGCTAAGAGTCTGCTTCTTCCCCCAAAAAATCGCTCCCCCTTTTTCCTACTAATGCAACTGTGAAATCACCAGAGCAAAACGCAATAAATCTCTGCCTGTAATTCCTATTTCCACACAGAGTCATGTTTTCACATTAGTCCCAAAACAAAATTTCTTTGCCAATTTGAATGCACACTTACTGCTCTTTTTTTTTGGCAAGTGAAAATCACTTTTACAGACTGACACATTATGAATCCACTTTTTAGATTTTTTTAAAAAAGCCCATGTCCAGACTGCTTTTTCAGACCACCACCATGTGTATCCTCGGTGACTGCCTACACTCCAGCAAGGGCAACCAGCCTTAGTGATGCTGAATGTATTTGCATTACAGACTGAAACCTGAAAACCCCACTCGCTTCTAAATACTGTGCATGATTATACATGGAAAGGAGCTGGGTGTGTGCTAAGAGTCTGCTTCTTCCCCCAAAAAATCGCTCCCCCTTTTTCCTACTAATGCAACTGTGAAATCACCAGAGCAAAACGCAATAAATCTCTGCCTGTAATTCCTATTTGCACACAGAGTCATGTTTTCACATTAGTCACAAAACGAAATTTCTTTGCCAATTTAAATGCACACTTACTGCTCTTTTTTTTTGGCAAGTGAAAATCACTTTTACAGACTGACACATTATGAAACCACTTTTCAGATTTTTTTAAAAAAGCCCATGTCCAGACTGCTTTTTCAGACCACCACCATGTGTATCCTCGGTGACTGCCTACACTCCAGCAAGGGCAACCAGCCTTAGTGATGCTGAATGTATTTGCATTACAGACTGAAACCTGAAAACCCCACTCGCTTGTAAATACTGTGCATGATTATACATGGAAAGGAGCTGGGTGTGTGCTAAGAGTCTGCTTCTTCCCCCAAAAAATCGCTCCCCCTTTTTCCTACTAATGCAACTGTGAAATCACCAGAGCAAAACGCAATAAATCTCTGCCTGTAATTCCTATTTGCACACAGTCATGTTTTCACATTAGTCACAAAACGAAATTTCTTTGCCAATTTAAATGCACACTTACTGCTCTTTTTTTTGGCAAGTGAAAATCACTTTTACAGACTGACACATTATGAAACCACTTTTCAGATTTTTTAAAAAAAGCCCATGTTGAGACTGCTTTTTCAGACCGCCACCATGTGTATCCTCGGTGACTGCCTACACTCCAGCAAGGGCAACCAGCCTTAGTGATGCTGAATGTATTTGCATTACAGACTGAAACCTGAAAACCCCACTCGCTTGTAAATACTGTGCATGATTATACATGGAAAGGAGCTGGGTGTGTGCTAAGAGTCTGCTTCTTCCCCCAAAAAATCGCTCCCCCTTTTTCCTACTAATGCAACTGTGAAATCACCAGAACAAAACACAATAAATCTCTGCCTGTAAATCCTATTTGCACACAGAGTCATGTTTTCACATTAGTCCCAAAACGAAATTTCTTTGCCAATTTGAATGCACACTTACTGCTCTTTTTTTTTGGCAAGTGAAAATCACTTTTACAGACTGACACATTATGAAACCACTTTTCAGTTTTTTAAAAAAGCCCATGTCCAGACTGCTTTTTCAGACCACCACCTTGTGTATCCTCGGTGACTACCTACACTCCAGCAAGGGCAACCAGCCTTAGTGATGCTGAATGTATTTGCATTACAGACTGAAACCTGAAAACCCCACTCGCTTCTAAATACTGTGCATGATTATACATGGAAAGGAGCTGGGTGTGTGCTAAGAGTCTGCTTCTTCCCCCAAAAAATCGCTCCCCCTTTTTCCTACTAATGCAACTGTGAAATCACCAGAGCAAAACGCAATAAATCTCTGCCTGTAAATCCTATTTGCACACAGAGTCATGTTTTCACATTAGTCCCAAAACGAAATTTCTTTGCCAATTTGAATGCACACTTACTGCTCTTTTTTTTTGGCAAGTTAAAATCACTTTTACAGACTGACACATTATGAAACCACTTTTCAGTTTTTTAAAAAAGCCCATGTCCAGACTGCTTTTTCAGACCACCACCTTGTGTATCCTCGGTGACTACCTACACTCCAGCAAGGGCAACCAGCCTTAGTGATGCTGAATGTATTTGCATTACAGACTGAAACCTGAAAACCCCACTCGCTTCTAAATACTGTGCATGATTATACATGGAAAGGAGCTGGGTGTGTGCTAAGAGTCTGCTTCTTCCCCCAAAAAATCGCTCCCCCTTTTTCCTACTAATGCAACTGTGAAATCACCAGAGCAAAACGCAATAAATCTCTGCCTGTAATTCCTATTTCCACACAGAGTCATGTTTTCACATTAGTCCCAAAACGAAATTTCTTTGCCAATTTGAAAGCACACTTACTGCTCTTTTTTTTTGGCAAGTGAAAATCACTTTTACAGACTGACACATTATGAAACCACTTTTCAGATTTTTTTAAAAAAGCCCATGTCCAGACTGCTTTTTCAGACCACCACCATGTGTATCCTCGGTGACTGCCTACACTCCAGCAAGGGCAACCAGCCTTAGTGATGCTGAATGTATTTGCATTACAGACTGAAACCTGAAAACCCCACTCGCTTCTAAATACTGTGCATGATTATACATGGAAAGGAGCTGGGTGTGTGCTAAGAGTCTGCTTCTTCCCCCAAAAAATCGCTCCCCCTTTTTCCTACTAATGCAACTGTGAAATCACCAGAGCAAAACGCAATAAATCTCTGCCTGTAATTCCTATTTCCACACAGAGTCATGTTTTCACATTAGTCCCAAAACGAAATTTCTTTGCCAATTTGAATGCACACTTACTGCTCTTTTTTTTTGGCAAGTGAAAATCACTTTTACAGACTGACACATTATGAAACCACTTTTCAGATTTTTTTAAAAAAGCCCATGTCCAGACTGCTTTTTCAGACCACCACCATGTGTATCCTCGGTGACTGCCTACACTCCAGCAAGGGCAACCAGCCTTAGTGATGCTGAATGTATTTGCATTACAGACTGAAACCTGAAAACCCCACTCGCTTGTAAATACTGTGCATGATTATACATGGAAAGGAGCTGGGTGTCTGCTAAGAGTCTGCTTCTTCCCCCAAAAAATCGCTCCCCCTTTTTCCTACTAATGCAACTGTGAAATCACCAGAGCAAAACGCAATAAATCTCTGCCTGTAATTCCTATTTCCACACAGAGTCATGTTTTCACATTAGTCCCAAAACAAAATTTCTTTGCCAATTTGAATGCACACTTACTGCTCTTTTTTTTTGGCAAGTGAAAATCACTTTTACAGACTGACACATTATGAATCCACTTTTTAGATTTTTTTTAAAAAGCCCATGTCCAGACTGCTTTTTCAGACCACCACCATGTGTATCCTCGGTGACTGCCTACACTCCAGCAAGGGCAACCAGCCTTAGTGATGCTGAATGTATTTGCATTACAGACTGAAACCTGAAAACCCCACTCGCTTCTAAATACTGTGCATGATTATACATGGAAAGGAGCTGGGTGTGTGCTAAGAGTCTGCTTCTTCCCCCAAAAAATCGCTCCCCCTTTTTCCTACTAATGCAACTGTGAAATCACCAGAGCAAAACGCAATAAATCTCTGCCTGTAATTCCTATTTGCACACAGAGTCATGTTTTCACATTAGTCACAAAACGAAATTTCTTTGCCAATTTAAATGCACACTTACTGCTCTTTTTTTTTGGCAAGTGAAAATCACTTTTACAGACTGACACATTATGAAACCACTTTTCAGATTTTTTTAAAAAAGCCCATGTCCAGACTGCTTTTTCAGACCACCACCATGTGTATCCTCGGTGACTGCCTACACTCCAGCAAGGGCAACCAGCCTTAGTGATGCTGAATGTATTTGCATTACAGACTGAAACCTGAAAACCCCACTCGCTTGTAAATACTGTGCATGATTATACATGGAAAGGAGCTGGGTGTGTGCTAAGAGTCTGCTTCTTCCCCCAAAAAATCGCTCCCCCTTTTTCCTACTAATGCAACTGTGAAATCACCAGAACAAAACACAATAAATCTCTGCCTGTAAATCCTATTTGCACACAGAGTCATGTTTTCACATTAGTCCCAAAACGAAATTTCTTTGCCAATTTGAATGCACACTTACTGCTCTTTTTTTTTGGCAAGTGAAAATCACTTTTACAAACTGACACATTATGAAACCACTTTTCAGATTTTTTTTAAAAAGCCCATGTCCAGACTGCTTTTTCAGGCCACCACCATGTGTATCCTCGGTGACTGCCTACACTCCAGCAAGGGCAACCAGCCTTAGTGATGCTGAATGTATTTGCATTACAGACTGAAACCTCAAAACCCCACTCGCTTCTAAATACTGTGCATGATTCCACATGGTAAGCAGCTGGGTGTGTGCTAAGAGTCTGCTTCTTCCCCCAAAAAATCGCTCCCCCTTTTTCCTACTAATGCAACTGTGAAATCACCAGAGCAAAACGCAATAAATCTCTGCCTGTAATTCCTATTTGCACACAGAGTCATGTTTTCACATTAGTCCCAAAACGAAATTTCTTTGCCAATTTGAATGCACACTTACTGCTCTTTTTTTTTGGCAAGTGAAAATCACTTTTACAGACTGACACATTATGAAACCACTTTTCAGATTTTTTTAAAAGGCCATGTCCAGACTGCTTTTTCAGACCACCACCATGTGTATCCTCGGTGACTGCCTACACTCCAGCAAGGGCAACCAGCCTTAGTGATGCTGAATGTATTTGCATTACAGACTGAAACCTCAAAACCCCACTCGCTTGTAAATACTGTGCATGATTATACATGGAAAGGAGCTGGGTGTGTGCTAAGAGTCTGCTTCTGCACCAAAAAAATCGCACCCCCTTTTTCCTACTAATGCAACTGTGAAATCACCAGAGCAAAACGAAATAAATCTCTGCCTGTAATTCCTATTTGCACACAGAGTCATGTTTTCACATTAGTCCCAAAACGAAATTTCTTTGCCAATTTGAATGCACACTTACTGCTCTTTTTTTTTGGCAAGTGAAAATCACTTTTACAGACTGACACATTATGAAACCACTTTTCAGATTTTTTTAAAAGCCCATGTCCAGACTGCTTTTTCAGACCACCACCATGTGTATCCTCGGTGACTGCCTACACTCCAGCAAGGGCAACCAGCCTTAGTGATGCTGAATGTATTTGCATTACAGACTGAAACCTCAAAACCCCACTCGCTTCTAAATACTGTGCATGATTATACATGGAAAGGAGCTGGGTGTGTGCTAAGAGTCTGCTTCTTCCCCCAAAAAATCGCTCCCCCTTTTTCCTACTAATGCAACTGTGAAATCACCAGAGCAAAACGCAATAAATCTCTGCCTGTAATTCCTATTTGCACACAGAGTCATGTTTTCACATTAGTCCCAAAACGAAATTTCTTTGCCAATTTAAATGCACACTTACTGCTCTTTTTTTTTGGCAAGTGAAAATCACTTTTACAGACTGACACATTATGAATCCACTTTTTAGATTTTTTAAATTGCACATGTCCAGACTGCTTTTTCAGACCACTACCATGTGTATCCTCGGTGACTGCCTACACTCCAGCAAGGGCAACCAGCCTTAGTGATGCTGAATGTATTTGCATTACAGACTGAAACCTGAAAACCCCACTCGCTTCTAAATACTGTGCATGATTATACATGGAAAGGAGCTGGGTGTGTGCTAAGAGTCTGCTTCTTCCCCCAAAAAATCGCTCCCCCTTTTTCCTACTAATGCAACTGTGAAATCACCAGAGCAAAACGCAATAAATCTCTGCCTGTAATTCCTATTTGCACACAGAGTCATGTTTTCACATTAGTCACAAAACGAAATTTCTTTGCCAATTTAAATGCACACTTACTGCTCTTTTTTTTTGGCAAGTGAAAATCACTTTTACAGACTGACACATTATGAATCCACTTTTTAGATTTTTTTAAAAAGCCCATGTCCAAACTGCTTTTTCAGACCACCACCATGTGTATCCTCGGTGACTGCCTACACTCCAGCAAGGGCAACCAGCCTTAGTGATGCTGAATGTATTTGCATTACTGACTGCAACCTCAAACCCTTAAAGTATTCCTTATTTTTACCAGTACACCTTAATTTATCATGAAAAAATTGTCCATATTATTTTACATGTTCCTCACATTTAAATTTCTCCCAAAACAGAAAATAATAAACACAACTTCTACAAAAGGAATTCCAATTCTATTATTCATTTCTTAATTTACCATATACATCCCCTCTCAAACTCTAAACTCACCTTTAAAATTAGTTAGTTTTGAAAGAAATGTGGCACTCAAACAGCAGATTATCAGAGCCAGGATCTCTGTTCTCTACACCTCTCTCCTCTCAGCAGAACCAGATAATGGCAAACTTTCCCTCTATTTTTCCACACATATACATGTAAGTTTAAAATCTCAGTGCTTCCCCCTTTTTTTCAAATGTAATCACACATTTCTATTGGTTGAAAACCAACCCTTTTCCAAAAGTACCCTGCCCCCAACTTGACTTCTGCCTAGTACCCTTCCCCCAACTTGACTTCTGCCTGCTACCATAGCAACAGCTCATGGAACACTGCTGTGTGGAGTTAGGTCAGAAGTTCGCCACACAATGTTTCAATTCCACAGAGCAAGAGTGCTTGACTTTTCAAACCTAACAGCAAATCCATAGTACTGTTCTTTGGTAACACATTTTTTTGTACCAATACAAAACATGCTTCTATTAATTTACACATACAGCCTAGTTTTTATTCTAGAATGGTATGAAACAGCCAATCAGTTCTTTTTGTTTTGAAAAAAATATGTATGCCTCCATTTCCAAACTGTCTTTCTTTTCTTATTGCCATTCTACTGAAAGACACCTCCTGAGTGCATCCAGTTCTCCTTTGAAGATGTTCACAGTGTGGATTGTAGGGCACAGCTATGTCTTCTGGAGTGAAAAGTTTGCAGAGAAAACAGGTATGGTGAGAGACCTTGCTTTGCCAAATGTAGACATTAAATGGATTGGTCAGAGAGGGTTAAAGTGGCACCAATTGATGCCATTGGTGAAATCCTTCATGCAAATCCAACACCCTGACCTCATAATAGTGCACTGTGGTGGCAATGACCTAGGCACTTTGACTGCGGTAGGTCTGGAAATGCTTATGAAGGACACCTTTGCACAACTGTTTTCACTTTTCCCTAAAACTGCCTTTGTGTTTTCCAACATATGCCAAAGGCAAAAATGGAACTGGTCCAATCATTTCTGTCCGCAAATTGACAAAGTAAGAAAGCACGTCAACAAATCTGTTTCTGCTTTCCTCCGTGACAATGGTATGGGTGCCATTTACCACAACAACTTGCGTTATGACATGCAAGACATTTATAGAGGAGATGGTGTGCACTTCAATGATGAAGGGAACAGAGTCTTCCTCTTGAACCTTAGACTCTGCATCGGTACTTACTTGTAGGTACCACTTAAAAAATCACTTCATAAACACAACGGCTCTTTTTAGAGCCCCCTAATATCTAAACTCTTAAATCTGCATTTCATTTCTTTTTTAATTTTTTTTTTCTTCCGTACGCTTACCGTAAGCTTACCGTACGCGTACCCCGTGATTTTTTTTAAAATCAATAAATGTTTTCTTTGTACTTTTCTGTCCTTCTTTGACCCCCTCACAAATGTAAGGGGGTCTGTAACTCTCCTCCTTGCCCCCTTTTCTTGTTTTCACTCTTTTTTTTCTGAGTGAAACACACAAAATGGCGGCCGCCGCTTCCTGGTTTCGGCCGATTCGAATGTTTACTAAGATCTAACAGCCAATCAGAATCGCGCTCGCGCACGCCACCGTACGCGTACGGTAAGCTTACGGTAAGCGTACCGTAAGCTGGCTCAGATATATATATTGATTTAAATGCTATTTTCTCAGGACCTACTGAACAGATTTACACCAAACCTACAAAAGGCACTTCCTTGACCTAGGGACTACCTCTCTGCCAAATTTCTAGTAATTCTGTTCAGCCGTTCGGGCTGTAGCCCTGTCTAAAGGTCCTATGGAAAAATGCATGGGAAAAACGCGTTTTGGGACCCCCCTTTTATCTCAGCCCCCGCTTGACGAATCCCCCCGAGACTTTCAGGGTAGGAGCGGAGCGTAGCGCCCCACCTATTTTGAGAAAGTCGCGAGGATTCGTCGACCGGCGCCAAAGTTATTCAAAATAGAATGTTGCGGATTTCCTATGGAAAAGGGGTCCTAACTATAACTACGTACTGGCGACCGCCAGTAGGTAATATATATATATATATATTACCTACTGGCGGTCGCCATATATATTACCTACTGGTGGTTCGCGAGTAGGTAATATATATATATATATATTACCTACTGGCGGTCGCCAGTAGGTAGTTATAGTTAGGACCCCTTTTCCATAGGAAATCCGCAACATTCTATTTTGAATAACTTTGGCGCCGGTCGACGAATCCTCGCGAATTTCTCAAAATAGGTGGGGCGCTACGCTCCGCTCCTACCCTGAAAGTCTCGGGGGGATTTGTCAAGCGGGGGCTGAGATAAAAGGGGGGTCCCAAAACGCGTTTTTCCCATGCATTTTTCCATAGGACCTTTAGACAGGGCTACAGCCCGAACGGCTGAACAGAATTACTAGAAATTTGGCAGAGAGGTAGTCCCTAGGTCAAGGAAGTGCCTTTTGTAGGTTTGGTGTAAATCTGTTCAGTAGGTCCTGAGAAAATAGCATTTAAATCAATATATATATCTGAGCCAGCTTACGGTACGCTTACCGTAAGCTTACCGTACGCGTACGGTGGCGTGCGCGAGCGCGATTCTGATTGGCTGTTAGATCTTAGTAAACATTCGAATCGGCCGAAACCAGGAAGCGGCGGCCGCCATTTTGTGTGTTTCACTCAGAAAAAAAAAGAGTGAAAACAAGAAAAGGGGGCAAGGAGGAGAGTTACAGACCCCCTTACATTTGTGAGGGGGTCAAAGAAGGACAGAAAAGTACAAAGAAAACATTTATGGATTTTAAAAAAAATCACGGGGTACGCGTACGGTAAGCTTACGGTAAGCGTACGGAAGAAAAAAAAAATTAAAAAAGAAATGAAATGCAGATTTAAGAGTTTAGATATTAGGGGGCTCTAAAAAGAGCCGTTGTGTTTATGAAGTGATTTTTTAAGTGGTACCTACAAGTAAGTACCGATGCAGAGTCTAAGGTTCAAGAGGAAGACTCTGTTCCCTTCATCATTGAAGTGCACACCATCTCCTCTATAAATGTCTTGCATGTCATAACGCAAGTTGTTGTGGTAAATGGCACCCATACCATAGTCACGGAGGAAAGCAGAAACAGATTTGTTGACGTGCTTTCTTGCTTTGTCAATTTGCGGACAGAAATGATTGGACCAGTTCCATTTTTGCCTTTGGCATATGTTGGAAAACACAAAGGCAGTTTTAGGGAAAAGTGAAAACAGTTGTGCAAAGGTGTCCTTCATAAGCATTTCCAGACCTACCCCAGTCAAAGTGCCTAGGTCATTGCCACCACAGTGCACTATTATGAGGTCAGGGTGTTGGATTTGCATGAAGGATTTCACCAATGGCATCAATTGGTGCCACTTTAACCCTCTCTGACCAATCCATTTAATGTCTACATTTGGCAAAGCAAGGTCTCTCACCATACCTGTTTTCTCTGCAAACTTTTCACTCCAGAAGACATAGCTGTGCCCTACAATCCACACTGTGAACATCTTCAAAGGAGAACTGGATGCACTCAGGAGGTGTCTTTCAGTAGAATGGCAATAAGAAAAGAAAGACAATTTGGAAATGGAGGCATACATATTTTTTTAAAAACAAAAAGAACTGATTGGCTGTTTCATACCATTCTAGAATAAAAACTAGGCTGTATGTGTAAATAAATAGAAGCATGTTTTGTATTGGTACAAAAAAATGTGTTACCAAAGAACAGTACTATGGATTTGCTGTTAGGTTTGAAAAGTCAAGCACTCTTGCTCTGTGGAATTGAAACATTGTGTGGCGAACTTCTGACCTAACTCCACACAGCAGTGTTCCATGAGCTGTTGCTATGGTAGCAGGCAGAAGTCAAGTTGGGGGAAGGGTACTAGGCAGAAGTCAAGTTGGGGGCAGGGTACTTTTGGAAAAGGGTTGGTTTTCAACCAATAGAAATGTGTGATTACATTTGAAAAAAAGGGGGAAGCACTGAGATTTGAAACTTACATGTATATGTGTGGAAAAATAGAGGGAAAGTTTGCCATTATCTGGTTCTGCTGAGAGGAGAGAGGTGTAGAGAACAGAGATCCTGGCTCTGATAATCTGCTGTTTGAGTGCCACATTTCTTTCACAACTAACTAATTTTAAAGGTGAGTTTAGAGTTTGAGAGGGGATGTATATGGTAAATTAAGAAATGAATAATAGAATTGGAATTCCTTTTGTAGAAGTTGTGTTTATTATTTTCTGTTTTGGGAGAAATTTAAATGTGAGGAACATGTAAAATAATATGGACAATTTTTTCATGATAAATTAAGGTGTACTGGTAAAAATAAGGAATACTTTAAGGGTTTGAGGTTGCAGTCAGTAATGCAAATACATTCAGCATCACTAAGGCTGATTGCCCTTGCTGGAGTGTAGGCAGTCACCGAGGATACACTTGGTGGTGGTCTGAAAAAGCAGTTTGGACATGGGCTTTTTAAGAAAATCTAAAAAGTGGATTCATAATGTGTCAGTCTGTAAAAGTGATTTTCACTTGCCAAAAAAAAAAAACAGTAAGTGTGCATTTAAATTGGCAAAGAAATTTCGTTTTGTGACTAATGTGAAAACATGACTCTGTGTGCAAATAGGAATTACAGGCAGAGATTTATTGCGTATTGCTCTGGTGATTTCACAGTTGCATTAGATGGAAAGGGGGAGCGATTTTTTGGTGCAGAAGCAGACTCTTAGCACACACCCAGCTCCTGTCCATGTATAATCATGCACAGTATTTACAAGCGAGTGGGGTTTTCAGGTTTCAGTCTGTAATGCAAATACATTCAGCATCACTAAGGCTGGTTGCCCTTGCTGGAGTGTAGGCAGTCACCGAGGATACACATGGTGGTGGTCTGAAAAAGCAGTCTGGACATGTGCAATTTAAAAAAATCTGAAAAGTGGTTTCATAATGTGTCAGTCTGTAAAAGTGATTTTCACTTGCCAAAAAAAAAGAGCAGTAAGTGTGCATTCAAATTGGCAAAGAAATTTCGTTTTGGGACTAATGTGAAAACATGACTCTGTGTGCAAATAGGAATTACAGGCAGAGATTTATTGCGTTTTGCTCTGGTGATTTCACAGTTGCATTAGTAGGAAAAAGGGGGAGCGATTTTTTGGGGGAAGAAGCAGACTCTTAGCACACACCCAGCTCCTGTCCATGTATAATCATGCACAGTATTTACAAGCGAGTGGGGTTTTCAGGTTTCAGTCTGTAATGCAAATACATTCTGCATCACTAAGGCTGGTTGCCCTTGCTGGAGTGTAGGCAGTCACCGAGGATACACATGGTGGTGGTCTGAAAAAGCAGTCTGGACATGTGCAATTTAAAAAAATCTGAAAAGTGGTTTCATAATGTGTCAGTCTGTAAAAGTGATTTTCACTTGCCAAAAAAAAAGAGCAGTAAGTGTGCATTCAAATTGGCAAAGAAATTTCGTTTTGGGACTAATGTGAAAACATGACTCTGTGTGCAAATAGGAATTACAGGCAGAGATTTATTGCGTTTTGCTCTGGTGATTTCACAGTTGCATTAGTAGGAAAAAGGGGGAGCGATTTTTTGGGGGAAGAAGCAGACTCTTAGCACACACCCAGCTCCTTTCCATGTATAATCATGCACAGTATTTAGAAGCGAGTGGGGTTTTCAGGTTTCAGTCTGTAATGCAAATACATTCAGCATCACTAAGGCTGGTTGCCCTTGCTGGAGTGTAGGCAGTCACCGAGGATACACATGGTGGTGGTCTGAAAAAGCAGTCTGGACATGTGCAATTTAAAAAATCTAAAAAGTGGTTTCATAATGTGTCAGTCTGTAAAAGTGATTTTCACTTGCCAAAAAAAAAGAGCAGTAAGTTTGCTTTCAAATTGGCAAAGAAATTTCGTTTTGGGACTAATGTGAAAACATGACTCTGTGTGGAAATAGGAATTACAGGCAGAGATTTATTGCGTTTTGCTCTGGTGATTTCACAGTTGCATTAGTAGGAAAAAGGGGGAGCGATTTTTTGGGGGAAGAAGCAGACTCTTAGCACACACCCAGCTCCTTTCCATGTATAATCATGCACAGTATTTAGAAGCGAGTGGGGTTTTCAGGTTTCAGTCTGTAATGCAAATACATTCAGCATCACTAAGGCTGGTTGCCCTTGCTGGAGTGTAGGCAGCCACCCAGGTTACACATGGAGGTGGTCTGAAAAAGAAGTTTGGACATGTGCATTTAAGAAAATCAAAAAAGTGGTTTCATAATGTGTCAGTCTGTAAAAGTGATTTTAACTTGCCAAAAAAAAAGAGCAGTAAGTGTGCATTCAAATTGGCAAAGAAATTACGCTTTGTGACTATTGTGAAAAGAAATGTAGTAATATATTTAAATAAAATAAAGGATTTTTTTTTTTAGTTTTTTTCAGGTATTGCTGAAGAGCAGTGGACAAAATTTAAGATGCCTACAAAATCCAGAGTTCAAAAAACGCACAAAAAAAACCTATATTTGAAGACAACTAGAGGACCAAAGTTAGTAGAAGATGCTCATGTTGGGAAAAAGAAAAAATCTTCTGGTAAGCAGAAAAAACAATTTCTAAAAAATATATTCAAAAGAATGAAAAATGTACAAAATGTCTGTACTCGAAAGGAAGATTTGAACAAAAAAGGAGAGGAAAAAATTGACAATTTAGTTAATGCAAATATACCTTCAGCAACTGAAAAGATTTATATAAATAGAAAAACAGCGTTTAAAGAGATACGTAGAAAAATGTTTCAGAGAAGAGTTATGTCCAATTTGATGAAGGATGTGAAGAAATATAAGAAAAAGACAAAGTTTTATAAAAGAAAAAAAGAAATAGAAGCCATTGCAGCAAAGGCATTAGAATTAAAAAGGAAACTATTCATTTTAATTTTGAATAGGATGCGTACATTAGACAAAATGGTTAATGTACTGAAATCACATAGCAAAAGGAAAAGAGTAGTGAACAGAACAAACTTTTGTAAAGTGTTTTTAGGAAAGTGGATGCATAGTTCAAGTAGTGAACCTTTTTTTAATGAAGAGAGCTATTTTCAAAGTAATAGTTTGCTGCATGCAGTTGACACCAGAGGTCGTTCTTACGAAGTAAAAAATGGTTGCATAATGGAGAAGGAGATAATGGTTCCAAGAGATGAGGTACAAGTGATGGCAGATGAGGCTATGGGGAGACGTCCTAAAGCCCCAGTGTACACTTGGAATTGTAGTAGTATTTGCACTGTGCGTCAGGAATCTATTGACAAATTTCGAGAGTTTCTAAGAGAATATAGTAAAAAAAAGTATAAAACAGAAGATTAAGGTGCTTCAAAGTCTGGATCCATGCAGAGTGAGAGAGAATACTGGTTTGCAGGGTCATTCTCTGGCTTGTCTATCTAGAAAAGTGTGCAATAGTGTTTTCCATCATTTTAGGATGCTGGCTGTTCATCATACTGAAATGAGAAAGTTTGTGAGACGGTTGTATTTTGCCAAAAGTCCAGCAATAAAGTTAAATGAATTGAATAGGGCTCTGTTCCGAGGAACGGTATCAGATGTAGAGAAGGTTGTGGATGAAATTCAGTTTTGTTACTTTGGTCCTGAACAAAACAGTGCAGAGAAGGACACAGTAAATGAGGAAGAAGTGGAAGAGAATGTAGAACCCTCTGTAAGTAACACATTTAATGATCATATAACAAAATTTGCAGTAGTCTCTAATGAAAGACCAAATTTTACTTGTATTTGTTGCCGCAGAACTCATTATAGAAAACAAACTAGGAATGTTGATCTCTACAGAAAGAGTGAAAATGAAGATAATTATAAGTGGAAGGATTTTGCCACATATATATTTCTAGAAAATTGTTTTGATTTGGGTGAAGATCAGCGTATTTGTAAATACTGTTACAACAAGTTAGAGGAAAATAGAATGCCGACCAGAGCTGTACATAATAATTTAGAATTGGATGCTATTCCTGCTGAACTTTCTGAATTAAATACATATGAGTCTATACTCATTCAATGTGTTCATCCGTTCCAGACCATAGTACGTATGGAGCCCAAAACTGGTAAATTGCCTCCTTCTGATTTACTGAGAGGTTTAAAAGGAAGAGTGGTGTATTTGCCCTTGGATTTGAAAAAAAATATGGAAACTATTGATGCGGATACTTTGGAAACTGAACCATTAATTATTCTGGTTAATGGTGTACCTACAAAGAATAAGAAGATTTGGCAGGAGCTGGTAGATGTGCGGAAAGTACAAAGAGCAAATTTGTATTTGAAAAGGAATAACAAATGGTATGAATCAATTTATATAGAAGAAGAAGAAGAAGAAGATTTACAAGAAGACACAGAAACACCAACTGGACAAATTGAAAAAGTGGACAAGTCAAAGGAAGAAGAAATTTATGAACATTTTAGCATACATCCTCTTCATTCAAAAGAAGTTATGGGAGATAATATTGATCTCTTTCAGATGAAGAAAGCAAAAGGAACTCCCGTGAGTGTATGGGAGGAGAGCTTGGAAGCTCGATGTTTTCCCCAGCTGTTTCCTAAAGGAAAAGGAGGACGATACGATGAACGTCCAGAACAGATTCCAGCTTCTGAGTATCGGACTACAAGACTATATGCTGAAGATCCCAGATTTCGACAAAGTATTCCTTATTTGTTCCATCTTTTATTTGAAAGCGACTTGTCTGCACTGTCTTATGCAGTAAATCACATTTTAAAAAGTGGAGTACATTTACAAAATGTGTCTGCTAAAGATTTTATGGAGAAAGTGCAGCACCGAGATGATCATTTGGAAACACAACTGATCAATCTGATGGCTTGTCAGCGTGGGACAAATGAATATTGGTACCGACGCCATGGTGAACTAAAATGCATGTTACGGAATTTAGGAACACCAACATGGTTCGTTACCCTAAGCTGTGCGGAGTACGCTTGGGATGATTTACTGGATTTTCTACGAGAGGCAAATTCAAACATTAAAAACATTGAATACAAGACAGCAGGAGAACTGTGCTCATTGGATCCGGTTAATGTTTGCAGATATTTCAATCATAGATTTGAGGCTATGATGTCCTTCATCTGCAATAAAAAAAATCCACCTCTTGGAGAAGTAGTAGATTTCTTTTGGAGAAAAGAGTACCAGGCAAGAGGTGCTCCTCATATTCATATGCTGTTGTGGATCAAGGATGCCCCAAAGTTTGGAACAGATACTGATGAAGCAGTGTTATCTTTCATTGAAGAATATGCAACATGTGCTATACCAAAAAGCACAGAAGAGAAAAAGTTAAAGGAGCAAGTTTTACGTTTCCAAAGTCATCGGTGTGGAAAATACTGTCGACGGAAATACAAGAGCAAAGATAAATACTACACTAAATGTCGATTTGGATTTCCTAGACCTGTTCTTTCAAATGGAAGAGTCAACAGTTTTATGTCAGCTGTGAGACATACTATCACAAGGAAATCACCTAAGAATACCTACAATCTAAAAAGAAAAGAAGAATCCAAAAATATAAATGACTACAACCCAGTCATTTTATCCATGTGGAACGCTAACATGGATATACAGTATGTAGCTGACAATTCCATTGCTGTTGCTCGATATGTAACGTCTTACATTACGAAATCAGAAAAAACAGAATTGAAGGAAATGTGGGAAGAGATTTCTCATGAGAAGACTGTCAGTAAGAAGCTGTACAGTTTCAGTTTGAAGATGTTATCGCATCGAGAAATTGGATCCTACGAATGTTCAGATAGGTTATCTTCTGCAAGTCTCTACTCGAAGTCAAGAAGAATAATTTGGGCAAATTTAGGCCTTGCAGCAATGAGAAATCGGGTACTGAAATCTGTTGGAGAAATTGAATATTTGGCCGAGAATGACCCAGAAAGTACAGATATTTTGAAATCAAACATGTTGGACACATATTATCCCAAGAGAAGTCAACATCTGGAGAACATGTGTCTCTATGAAGTGCTGCAGAACTACATTTATTCACGGAAAGCCGCAGAAGACATCAACAATGGAAAATATAAAGTCGTTGGTGAGGAAGGATGTTTGGTGAAGCAAACAAAAGGAAGTTTGATAAATCACAGGAAGCTGAGTTGCGACACTACTGACAAGAAGGAATTTTACTACTTGGCTCTTTTACAGTTGTTTAAACCATGGCGTACAGAGGATGAACTACTGGGAGAATTTCAAAGCTATGAAGATTCTTTTAATGCTTGCAAAGACAGCATACAATGCAGTACATTCTCAAGTTATCTGCAAATGTTAAATTAAGAAATTGAACAGGAAACTACAATTGCAGCAGAAATAGCTAGAGACAGTTCTCAGGACAGCCAAAGTTCAGGAACACTCAGTCAAGATCCCCTAGGACAACCAATCGTTGAAAATGAAGCATCAATAGCCATGAATGAAGTGGAAACGGCTATGAATCAAGCTCAAGAAGAATTTATAGACTTAGAAAATTTGGAAAGACAACTGAATCAAGAGCAGCAACAAATTTATGAAGAGATCAGAAGCAAAATTGAACACGGATTTCTACATGAAAAAAAGAGTGCTCATGCACATCATTTCATCCAATCAGGATGTATGTAAGCGGACAAGCTGGAACTGGAAAAAGTTTCCTTATAAAAGTCATCAGAAGCTACCTACAGCAAAAAACAGATTCTACTTTGTCTTGTGTGGTTACTGCTCCAACTGGGTTAGCAGCATATAACATAAAAGGAATCACTTTACATCGTTTGCTAATGTTACCAGTGGAGCATGAGAACAAAATACAATACAACAAGCTAACTGGAGAAGCATCCTTGGAAGTTTCAAGAGTATTGAAGAAGATGCAAGTTCTCATTATTGATGAGGTGAGCATGGTATCAAACTTAATGCTTGCCTTTGTGCATTTAAGAATGCAGCAAATTTTGAAGACAGACTATGACATGTTATTTGGTGGAAAACACGTCATAGTTTTTGGAGATCTTTTGCAACTTACTCCAGTTAAAGGACAACCAGTGTTTAGTACTGTCACACATGAAGACACGAAGAAGTCATTGGGAAGCATCGGAAATACAAATATTTGGTCCTTCTTTGAGTACAAGGAACTTACTACTAATATGAGGCAAGCAAGCGATGAAGAATATGGAAGTATTCTGAAAGATATCAGAATTGGACTACTCACAGAAGTTGGCAAAAAAGCATTACAGAGTCGGCTGCTACATAATTTATTTCCAAAGGAAGAAATAGTTGCAGAGAAGATATACAAGAACATTGCAGAAAACAAAAGTGTCATCTGCTTAATGCCAACTCTACGTGAATGCTCAATATTTAATGAGGAGCTTTTGAAATTGGAAAAGGAAGAGATCAGGAAATTGGAAGCAGTGGACAAAATTGAGGATGGAAGAATTACTGTCACAGTAACAGGCAAACTGAAAAATAAATTGGACTCACTAGAGAAGAACATCTCCAAAACAGCTGGATTAGAAAAAAATCTATATGTTTGCATGAACTGTAGAGTATTTTTAAGAAGAAATTTGGATGTTGAAAAAGGTTTAGTTAATGGAGCTATGGGAAGAGTTGTGGGTTTTATTAATTATCAGAAAAAAGATGGAATTGAATGTTTAAAAAAAAAATTTGATCAGATAGAAGAAGTTAAAGATATTTGTCGTTGTACAGTTCGTTTCATGCTTGTGAAAGACTTATATGTACGTAGGAAGCAGTTTCCGTTTTCTCTAGCATATGCTGTAACTATTCACAAGTCTCAAGGATTGACTGTAGATTGTGCATTTGTGAACATTGGTTCAACTGTATTCAAAGAAGGTATGGCATATGTTGCTTTGTCACGAGTGAAAACATTATCAGGTTTATTCATGATAGACTTTGATGATTCAAAAGTTAGTGCTGATACAAACTGTGTAAAGGAGTATAATAGATTAAGAAGAAGCTATGCTCCTCATTTAGGTCAGTATCCTGTGTTGGAGAAACGTGTAGTTTCTCGTAAAAGAAAAAATGAGAATATCTGTAATGAAGATGTAGAGAAGAGGAAAAAAAAGAGGAGTGATGTAATTGCAAGCAAAAAGAAAAAGGAAAATGAAGAACAGGTTGTAGGATGTCATTTTGAAAATAGCTCTGGTGTCAACTGCTACGCAAATGTAGTGCTGAATGTTGCATTTTATCTGGAAAGTTTGCAAGAGCAGATAATAGTAAATCAGGGAAAAAGATTCTGTTCTGAGCTGAGTCTCCTTTTTCAAAAGCTGAGTAAAGATAAAACTCAAATAGAAAGTGCTACTGAAATTAGAAAACTTTTAGATATAGGTTCAGGACGAACACAGTTTTCTCAAAATGTACAGCAAGATGCACAGGAATTCTTGATGTATTTTCTTCAGGCACTGGAAGAAGAAGGGGTTCCCATTGAAAATGTATTTGGTCTCTCTTATAAATGGGAACATAGTTGTGAAAACTGTTATAATATATGTGGCTCTAATGTTGATAATGAAAGGTTTATTTATTTGACATTGCCAGACAGTAAAACAGTCACTTTTGCAAAATTAGTTAAAGATGCTAATCATAGCATGAAATGCGGTGAGTGTAAATCTGACATGTTTTCAACATTAATTTTAAACGAATACGGAAAGTATGTAATTTTAATGATGCAAAAATGTAGAGCTGATGGTTCAAAATTGTATACTTTAATAAAGAAGTTTACAGGACAGCAATTATCAATTTCAGGAAAAACTTTTGTAACTGTTGCAATAATTTTCCATGATGGACCTACTGTTACTTCTGGACATTATACAGTTTATCTTAAATGTGAAAAAGGCTGGACACTGTGTAATGATTCCCAATTGATTTTCAAACAACGTTTGCCTTTTGATTTAGCAAATTCCTATCTAATCTTCCTGAAACCTAAATTTTAGAGAAACTTGGCAAGACCTGGACAAAATAATTTTACCATTTTACTGGATTACCATTGGAAATTTCTAAAAAAAAGATTTTTTAAATTATCATTTGGCCTAATGGAAAGATAACCAATTGTAATGTTGACTTTTTTAATTTTTAATGAAACTTTCAAAAACCAATAATTTAGAGATAATCGGTAACATCTGCACAATTTAAATTTTGGAATGTTATTGGAGTACCATTGGAATTTTTTTCAAAAATGATTTTAAAAATTACTATTTGGCCATGCGGAAAAGTAACCAATTCTATTGTGGACTTATTAAATTATTAAAAAAAAATTCTTGAACCAAAATGTTACAGAGAATCGGTGAGATCTGGACAAATTAAACTTTAGAATTTTATTGGATTACCGTTGGAAATTTAATCCAAAAAAAAATGTAAAATTACTATTTTGCCTAAAGGAAATGGAATCAGATGTATTGTGGAGTTATTTGAGATATAATATTGTGATTATACTTCTGAAACAAAAATATCAGACGGTATTTTAAAGAAATAAGTATTGTTTTTTGATGATATTTTTTTAGAATATTATGCATTTCTGTAATGTTAAGTTTAAGTGAGAAGAGATTCTGGGCTTTTTTAATACAATCTTTGAGATTGTTATTTTTTTTTTGCCCGCTGTTAAATGATGAATGCAATTGCTTTCACAATTTAAAGTGAAATGCAATATATTCTGAAAACAGCAAAAATAAGGCAAAAATATTTTTTTAAAAATATGTAAATACGAGTACTGTATTTTAAAATGTTTAAAAAATATTAATACTTTTTTCTTTTTTTTCAGATTGATATAGAAAATTTTCGAAAACTAGACCCATTTTTAAAGGAATTTTTTTTTTTAAATAACAAATGAATAAATATTTTTTTGAGTGGGTATGGTAAGTCAATAATAATAATTGTAGTGTTTCAAAGTCCTTGTAATGTGATTATTGATTTTTAGTGTTTTTTAAAAAAAAAAAAAAAAAATTACGCGTACGGTAAAAAAAAAAAAAAGGTTTTTAAAAACATATGTAAAAAAAAGATGAAAGATAAGGTTGGCTCTTAAAAGAGCCGTTGTGTTCATGCAGGGAGAGAGGAAAGAAAGAATGGGAAAATTAGTCTCTGTGACAAGTGTGCTGATCTATTTTGAGGTCCACTAGGGAAACACTGGTCTCCCTATGGCAAATTAGATCATGACAAGAGGCACATCGAATATCAACCCTCAGAAATCGAGGGTTAATTTCCAGAGGGCCAGCAAAAGGAGATGCTCCCCCCACAGATGAAGGGCTCACCTGACCTGCAGAAGAAGGAGTCAGCCCTGCAGATGATGGTCCAGGCTGAGCTGCTGTGGATGTGCTTGGTTGACTTTCTGAAGGGTTACCTCCAAAAAGTCGAGCATGTGTCCTTCTGTGTACATCCTTGAGGTGTCTCTTCATGGTATGATTCCCAAAGGAATACTTCCTGTCAGGATTACCTCTTGAAAGTACACGCTTACACAGCTTGCAAGTTACTAAAGGTGCATTTACCTTTTTCTGGCCTTCAGGAAAAGTAAAATAATCCCATACATAAGAGGTCTTTTGTTTCCTCGCTCTCTGCCTCAAGGTAGTGCTGCTAGTGCTAGCCTCACTCTCAGAAGAGCTCTGCTGGTCTGCCATCGTATCACAAAGACAACCCAGCTCCTTCTCCTAAGGGATCACAAGCAGAAATGAGGGGAATGGGTGTGGTGTAGGAGAGTTCTAGAACTGAAAGTAGTTTCAACCAATCAAAAGTTGTGTTTCATGATCACATGACCTACCGTACGCTTACGGTACGCTTACGGCAAAAGTGCGCATGCGCGTAAAAAAGACACGCGCTTGCGCGCATGCGCATAACAGTCACTACCCGACACTTCCGCGTAACGTGCGCGTGTAGCGTACACGCGTACGCGTCCCACGCGGAGTACGCGCGGCTACGCAAATTGCGTAACTATACGCAAACAGCGTAGATAAATTACGGGCGTTGCGTAAACCGTACGCTTACCGTAAGCTTACGGTACGCGTACTAAAAAAAAAGGAAAAAATGTACTGGAAAAAATTATAACATGTTTATTTTATGAAATATATTTAAAAAAACATATTAAAGAATTTTAAAAATGTAATCATAGTCTTTATAAAAGGTTAAAACATTAAATTAAAAATATGTTTAAAAAAATAGAAGAAAAAAAAAAAATTAGCATTTAAAAAACCTTGCAAATTCACTGAAAAAAACATGGGTTTCACACACGTTATAGTTAGGAATTTGCATTTAAAAAACCTTGCTAATTCAATGAAAAAACCATAGGTTTCACACACGTTATAGTTAGGAATTAGCATTTAAAAAACCTTAGAAATTCAATGAAAAAACCAAAGGTTTCACACACGTTATAGTTAGCTGGACATTTTACTCGTAAAAAACCATTGAAATTCCCCCGTTATAGTTAGTTAAGCTAACTATAACTCGCGCGCCCGCAATGCACTGCTGATGACGTCACATATTACATCACTCATGACATGGTCAGTGACATCACTCATGACATCACTGATGACATCTCAAATGACATCACTGATGACATCACTAATGACATCATCCTTGTGATAGAGTGGCAGACCTCCTCTCACCCTAATATAACCTTTGATACACACATTCATAAATAGAGACTAAACTTTTCAAAACAATGGACATACCAATACCAGTTACAACAACCTCTTCAGTAATTCTAAGATCCACATACACATCCACTCATTCACCAACAGTCCTATACAGTCACTCATACATGTACTCACTCATCATATGTACTCATACACCTATACATCCTGTTACACAATGCCACTCATCCGTATAGTTACTCACACACATAGTCACTCATGCTAATAAAGAATCAAACATCCATTTACTTGCATATACAGTTATACACACACCACCACACTTACTTCTACAAAAACTTACACATACTTAGTCTTTTAAACAATCACTTATAGAAACACATACTTATTCATACAGGAACTCTTTCAATCTCTCACTCTCACATATACTCACTTATATACACCAATAGTCACATATACTAGTTTAAAACATATGTAGTTACTCATAAAAACACTGTAGAGACAGTCATTCACTCACTAACACACCCATACACACACTCATCCACCCATGCAGTCCTGCACACATACTATCTTCAACACATACAAACAGTAAGTCACTCATTCATGCACCTATGCACTACGTAATACCCCCCATCGAACCATAAAACATCAGACACTTATACTGATACCCAAAAAACCAACTAATAACCTATATAAACACTCATGTAGCTGCTCACCAACCCATGCAGCCACTTATACACAAAGTGAAAGACTGATACAGATATATACATATTTAAACATTACTCACTAAGCCATGTATTCACTATGATACACCTAATCAGTCAGTTACACAATCAATTTTTCAAAAACAAATCATCCATTTAGACACTTATATACCCATTTATTCTTCCATCGACCTTGAGATATACATATATAAAACATATTTAATTTTCAGAAAAACACACATTCACTGGATGATGTCATCAGTGATGTCATCAGTGATGTCATTTGAGATGTCATCAGTGATGTCATGAGTGATGTCACTGACCATGTCATGAGTGATGTAATATGTGACGTCATCAGCAGTGCATTGCGGGCGCGCGAGTTATAGTTAGCTTAACTAACTATAACGGGGGAATTTCAATGGTTTTTTACGAGTAAAATGTCCAGCTAACTATAACGTGTGTGAAACCTTTGGTTTTTTCATTGAATATATATATACATACATACATACACACATACGTATATATATGCATATATATTCAATCAAAAGTTTCTGCCACGAATGAAGGAGCCCAATCCACAGGTAGGTAAAGTATCATTTATTTAAATCAGGGCTGCATGCACAAGTCGGTGGGATGAAAGGCAGTTCATTCAGGAGCCGACGCGTTTCGGGACTCTTCCCTTCTTCACAGGCTTGATGAAACTGAACCTGCCATGGCGAATGATGCACTAAAATGTTCATGAGTACCACGCCCCAATGGGCGGGGCCACATCGCGGTATCTGATTTAAATAAATGATGCTTTACCTACCTGTGGATTGGGCTCCTTCGTTCGTGGCAGAAACTTTTGATTGAATATGCATATATATGTATATATATTTATATCCTACTGGCGGTCACCAGTAGGTAGTTATAGCTCGGACCAAAGTTTCCATACGAAAAGCGTTTTTTGTTATGCCAATTATTTTCACGCCACTTGACGAATCTTCACAAAATGTACTAAAAAGGTCCCCTTTTAGGTCAAGCCTGAGTCAGCGCACATGCACTGTTCAGCGAGACTGCTGTAGTGGAGTATAAAAGAAAAGCCCGACCACTCTCCACCCATGTTTGTAATTGACTTGTGTCAGTGTCCTTAGTAAATGCTGGTGTCTGATTTGTAAAGAGGCTTGTTAGTCCCTCCTTACTACCGCCTTGTCTTCATCTGTAATTCCCATGGTGACTGGCCCCTTCATTTCGGTTGTTACACGGTACTGTTCTTAAGTATGTAAGCACTATTTTCTTCGTTGAGTTTCTCTTTATGCAGGCACGACGTGCTTTACTTACGTTCAGTGCGCAATGCCCACTTTCTCTTTTGAAGCAACCGGGATAATGGCGGGAGCTTCTTTGAAATGCAATAGGTCTTACATTTAAATGCGAGACCTATTGAATTGCAAATATTTTAATAATGACCATCATCATCAAGTTCTTCTGTCAGCACTCCACCAGACTCGTTGTGGTTCTCTATGGGTATTTCACTGGGTTAGTGTGATAAAATTTGTGTCACCATCATGTAAGTGATGCCACCTCTTGTTTACTTACAGTGACTTCAATGTATCTGTACAGATCTATTTAAATATTTTACAGGTACGCGGGAGAGCTCCAATTGTTAACTTGCTGTTATTGTAAAACGAACATTTTCTTTTTATTCTATTGAAAAATAGCTGTATCCATTCTTAAAGAGAAGCAGAAATCATAACGAGCGCACCAACAACTTAGAGCGGAGAGTACCTTTTATATTATAAAATGCAATATTTTATAAAATGTATTCTGTTCCAAGATGACCACCGTTCAATTTCCTGCCCATGGGCACTTTTTCATGGACCAGCATGGGACGTGAGGTGACGTGATGTGCAAATTCAGTCTTTTTATTATGTTAGTGACAGTTTATTCTTTTATTATTCCGCCACTAGTGAGCGTCGTTGTTTGTTCTGTGCAAGTTAATGGTTGATCCCGACGTGGGTCCTTCCTGGTGTTAGAGGCATTGTCGCCTCACCATCTTCTGAGCCATTAAAGCAGTTCTTTCCCAAGGAAGAGTGCAGTAGAAGAGACTCTGGGGTATATTATTTGGACAGTCTTTGACTGCATAGTGATCTGTGGATGTTGTTAAGATAACATGAATAGTATTGTTTTTTGGGGCATTTGTTGGTCTGTTGCTGCTGTTTCACGAGCTGCGGGCATGGTACTTGCGGCTTGAGTACATCAAAATTAATAATGCTATGGTTCTGTCTGATTCACACTTGGACTTAATTGCCTGTGTTCAAATGGAATGATATAGGATGCACTGATATTTTCAGCACATTTTGTAGCAAACGTTCCATTTCTCTGGCATGACCTGTGTGAAAGTCTGCCCTTCGAAGCTTGATAAGTGTACTTCTCCCAACCTTCTGGGGTATAGACCTGAGTTTGGTGTTGAGAGATTATATAACCGGCATGTCATACTAGCCGCCAGTTTAAAGTGTTGAATTTTCAAATCTATTGCCTGCACACAATTGTTCCGTAGTATCAATATTGTAGACTTTGGGGTGAGCATGGTAAGGTTTCTGCTACCCAAATTCTCAATGCGATTGTGCACTGCTTTTGTGAGTGAAGCAGGGTGTATGTGGACCTTTACCCTCTAGGATGGTTTTGATACCTGTTTCTTGCTTCGGACACAATGTAGTGGGGGAATTGCAAGTAGTCTAAACCACTGGCAATTACTGAGTAGCATTTACGACTCAATGTTTTTGCCAGGTATATCATTGTACACAAAGGCCTGTTTTATAGAAATCGCTCCTAATCTAGCTAATCATGGGAAGCCCGGTCTGAGCTGCCAAATGTGGCCACCTTCAAAAAGGAACATGAGTACCCCATGAGCAGTTAACTTCATCTGTGAGGTGCAGCTTGGATCCTGCGGCACCGTCAACAAGGTACCTAAGTCTGGGAGCACGCTTACACTTACAGCATTGCATCAGACACAAATGATGGTGATAGGAATGCCTGCAAATAGTCTCACTGGCAAGTGCTGTTGATTGCATTCCAACCCATTGTTTTTGCCTACTGTAGCACTCCAGAAAATGTGAAGGTTTCTTCATTTTAATAAGTTTTACACCCTAACTGCTTTCTGTCAAATGTTTTTTATGAACTGTTGAGAGTAGGGGGAGCTCCCATGCTGGGGTGCTCTGGGATGCGCACGGTTGGACATGTACAAATTTAGTCCCGCTGGTAATTCTGTTCTCCCCCTACAGCAGCTATTGACTACCGTGGATATGGCCTTGTTGGTGTGGGAGACATATAAAAATGTGGGAGAATGTTATTGTTATCAGTGCTATAAGAATCTATTCTAATGGTAGAATAAAAATGTATCAAGTTTGTCTGCCATATTTTTCTTTTTTTTTGTTTTATTTTTTTGCTGGTCTCATAAAATGTTATGAAAAAATAAAAATCTTAAAAATTAATGGACTTACCAAGAAATGAGTTACTAACCAATGTCAGTTTGATTTCTTAGAAAAGATCCGGAGCTTAAATTACCTGTGGAACCAGTAGACTCTTCACCTGACTACATTTTGTGATCTTGGGCAAGTCTGGTAATCTCCATTAATATGAATCCTCTCTGAATAGTTTGAAGAAGATGCAGGATAAAGGTAATTGTTCCACTTGCCTGGGTACTTTGTGGCATACCTGGATGTTTAGTGTGACACACAACACAATTCCACACCACACAATTCACCTCCACACAATTCAACAACACCTAACATAATTACACTCCATAAATTACACTCAACCCAACATGCTTCAACTCTAAATAAATACATCCCACATAAAACCACTCTATACCATGTAGCAACAATCCACATAAATTCACTCCATACCATGCCACATAACTCCAATCAGCATAATTGCACTCAATGCCACAATTCCATGCCACACAATTCAACTCCACACATCGCCATTCCACACCACATAATTTGACAACCACATAATTCAACTCACCCACACAATAACATAACACACCACATACTTCCAATCCACATCACAGAATTCCACATCATGCCCCTAAATTCAACAGCACACCACATAAATAAACTCCACTATATACCACTCCACGAAACAAAATACCATTACACATAATTACACTCCATAACACACAATCCCACTTCACATAATTCCAACACTCAATTACACATAATTATTACCCACATAAATACACTGCACACCATGTGATATAATTCCACTAAAAATATCCACTCCACACCACACAATTCAACACCATACAATTCCACAGCTAACAATCTAACCCACATAATTCTACTCCATAACACATGCATCCACTCTACTCCATAACACATGGATAAAAGAAATGTTCATTTACAGTGCCAACAGCTCTAACTCTTGTTTCGCTTTTAGCATGCGAGGAAGCCTACGTTCAAACAGTCATGTGCCCTGTGTTGTACCCACAGCTGCCGAGAAACTAGGGAAAGGTCATATTGGTACTACTGACCAGAATTTGAAAACACTTCTATGGCAAAAATCACAAGCTTTGAGGCCTCTCCAAGTAGGACAAGAAATTCCCATCTTTCTCCACTTCCCCTTTTTACTCTAGTAGGATAGCATTACAACTTGAGAAAGGCAATTTCTAATTAGCCCCTTTCTCCCCACATCTGTCTTTGTTCATTCCTCTCTTCTCCCATCTCTCCAGAAGCTGTAAACTAGCATCATCTGGTACTGTGCTTGGCTGCTGACTGACGAGTTTGAACTGTTTTCTTATTGGTTTGAGACTAAGGTCAACATGCTTCCTTCTACTGAAGACTGTCCCTTATAAATGTGTATTGTTCAGCCCCCTGTAGAATTAATGAACACAAATGTCACTGGGGATTAACTCTGCATGCTTTCTTTTGATATTTTAACAGGTCTTTGCATATTATAAGGATTTGTACATTTGTGTATAATCAAAAGCCGCCTTATTTTGTAATTATGTTTAATAATTTTTAAACTTGGTAACACAATCCACACAAATACACTCCCCATCATGCCACATTTTATACCAATCAACAGAATAACATTCAGCACCACACTATTCCATGCCACACAATTCTGCTCTAAACATTTCCTTTCTGCACCACATAATTCAACAACAAACCACATATTCCAACTAAATAAAACAATTACACAACACACCACATATATCCACACCACAGAATTCCACATCATTAAACTCCACACCACCTAATTAAAATCCACAACATACTATGCCACCACACAACATGCCATTCCACAAAATTACACTCTAACACACAATCCCACTCCACACAATTCCAGTACACGCAATACCACATAATTTCTATCCATATTTTTCCATTACCCACCATGCCACATAATTCCACTACACAAATCCACTCCACACAATTCCACAACTAACAATTCCAAGCCACATAAATCCAATCCAAAACATATAGGTAAAATAAATTTTCATTTACAACGCCAATACCTCTAACTCTCACAAATTTTGTAATACAAATGCTTGTTTGGTTCAGCTGCTATATTGAAAGTTTCGTGAGTGATCTGTCAAGCAGGCGCTGAGAAAAAAGGGGTTCCAAAATGTATTTTCACCATTTTAGGTCTATGTGGATTCTTCATGTTTTTTAACACAACTCCATTCTGAACCACTGAACAGAATTACACCAAATTTGGCAGAAAGCTAGATGTTGGTCCAGAAAGCGTGCTTTCGGTTGAACTGAGTCCCACAAGGTTTTTTTGCCTCCCGGTCAGAGCTGTGTTTAATGCCTGACAGGTAGGGCAGTCTCCCTTATCTTCGTCATTTGCACTGAATTGCCTATTTTGCACATATTGTTTTTAAAAATACCGAAGCTTAGCTTATTTTAATATTTCAATACTCGCTCATTTACCTTAAGTTTGCACTCCGTGGCGCCTGTGCTTTGCTTGGTCCGCGGTGAAAGCGGAAGCGGGACACTCGAGCCGGTGGAGGTCAGCCTTTCAGTTGTTTGCACTACCGCCCATATATTTCACGCTGACACGACCGCGCAGCGTTTGCCTCCTGGTCAGAGCTGTGTTTAATGCCTAACAGGTAGGGCAGTCTCCCTTATCTTCGTCATTTGCACTGAATTGCCTATTTTGCACATATTGTTTTTAAAAATACCGAAGCGTAGCTTATTTTAATACTCGCTCATTTACCTTAAGTTTGCACTCCGTGGCGCCTGTATTCTGCTTGGTCCGCGGTGAAAGCGGAAGCGGGACACTCGAGCCGGTGGAGGTCAGCGTTTCAGTTGTTTGCACTACCGCCCAAATATTTCACGTGGGCGCATCGCGGGGGCACCAAAGGCACGCCTAAGGCAAGCCCGTCTGCGCCCGTCCGCGCTCGGTCCGGGCACTGGGCCCCCTGGCCCCACAGTACCAGACTTTATCACCTACTCGAGAGATGCTCTCTTTCATTTAGATCCTAACAGAGGTAACATGTGCTGCCCAAGAATACATCCTGTCATGCTCCTAAAAGGAGGTCTAGCATCTTGCCCGAACTGCTCTGGGAAGCCTCCATCTTCTATTGAATGCCTGAATAGATCTAAACCTAGAAAAAAAGATAGCTACGCCTTGGTACCTATTAAAGCTATGCTCCTTAATGCCAGGTCTCTCATTAAACATAGTGATGAATGTGCACTGTTAATCGAGGACTACAATATTAAGTTGGCTTTTATCACTGAATCCTGGTCAGACGAAGCCTCTGGCCCGGACCTAGTTAAAGCCCTGCCGCCAGGATATCTATGCCATACTCAAGATAGACTCGGTAGGAAAGGGGGTGGGCTGGTGATAATTTATCACGACTCCTTAGAACCCTCCTTTTGTTCAATTCCTAACTCGACGTGTGAAGCTTTGGCAGTGAACGTTTGCATTTCCCCTCATGATACTCTTAACGCTATTCTTGTATACCGCCCACCCGGAGCAAGAGGCGCATTTTTAGACTCAGCAGGAATGTTCCTCGAAGAAGGTCTTAGCGCAAACTCATTTACCATTTTAGGAGATTTTAACTTCTATTTGGAGGACACCATAGATGTTGACAATGTTAAGCTTCAGGAAATATTTGGTGGTTGGGAACTTATTCAACTTGTTTCAGACCCCACTCACAAGGCTGGTCACACCTTGGACGGAATCTTTTCTAACAACCCCAACATTAAGTTTACTAGTGTAATGTCAGTTCCTTGGTCGGACCACGCAGCCGTCTTTTTTGAGATTTCTCTTACTAAGCCCTCTAAGCCAACAATCGAACCCTTACCTAGGATCGAAACTAGAGCCTGGAAAAATATTAATAGTGAGGAATTTGAAAACTATTTGAAGTCAACTTTGGATGTTTGGCCTCTATCGGTTGATAAGACCGCGAAGGCATATACCGAATGGCTAGATTCGGCCTGTAAAGGTGTAGCCCCACTTAAAGTCTCTATCCCCAGGAGAATTACACCTTCGGCCCCTTGGTATGATGATAAATTAAATACAAAAAAGTGGAATGCAAACGATTAGAACGTGCATGGAGGAAGGATTATACCATTACTACCAAGAGGGCGTACAGAGATAGCCTGTACAGCTATAAAAAAACTGCTTACTGAAACAAAAAAGATATTCTACGGGAAACAGATTAGTAAAGCAAAATCCTCCAAAAAAGAATTATTTAATACAGTTTTAAAACTTACAACACCCACCCTGGGGAAACCTCACGGCAACTCCGAATTTTGTGAAATCCTTGCCTCCGCCTTTCAAGATAAAGTGGGCACAATCTTTTCATCCTTCAGCAATTCGCTGGCAAATGGTTTAAAGATGGATGCTTGGAATTGTCCTATAGACACTAAGACAATGTCCTCTTTGAATTGTTTTGAGGCTATGAGCACCCAAGATACCGTTAAGCATCTGCACGTAATTAAATCAGGATCTCCTTTAGATCCCTGCCCAGCACAAATAGTTAAACTAGCGTCCAATACTATTGGTGCCGCTCTTGCCCCTGTTTTTAATAGTATTTTTAAGTCTGCCCTGTTTCCTAAAATTTGGAAAAGAGCCTCAATCCTCCCCCTTCTCAAGAAAGCCAACCTGGATCCCAAAGAGCCGAACAATTATAGGCCCATCTCTCGACTCCCTCTACCAGCTAAGCTGATAGAAAGGGAAATGAACAGTCAGCTGAGTGCTTTTATCAATAATAATGGACTCCTTGACCCCACCCAGTTTGGCTTTTGTACAGAACATAGTACAGAGCTTGCGCTGATTAAGTCAACGGAGGAGATCAGAGAGGTATTGGATCAGGGTGGCGCGGCAATTCTGATCATGCTGGACCTTTCGGCGGCCTTTGATACGGTCCACCATGAGGTATTGTTGGACCGTTTAGGCGGAAAGGGTAAGGCCCTTGCCCTTTTAAGATCCTTTCTTTCAAATAGAACTCAAACAGTGGACATGGGCACTGATTGCTCAAAGCCTTTTTCTTTGCCCTGTGGGGTTCCGCAGGGCTCAGCTCTCAGCCCCACGCTATTCAATATATATGTCTCCCCTTTGGCAGCCCTTATTCGATCCTTTGGCTTCCAATTGACCTATTTTGCCGATGACACTCAAATAGTGCTATCCATTCAAAAAGGCAAAGAGGCTGGGGCCGGTCGGGACTGCTACAAGTGCATGCAGTCCATTGCTGACTGGATGTCAGCAAATTGTCTCAAGCTGAACGCAGGGAAGACTGAGGTGATTATTTTTGGTAATCCCTCAAATCTCTGGTACTCAAATTGGTGGCCACAATCTTTGAGCTTACCTCCAGTTCCCACTAGTAAGGCAAAAAATGTGGGAGTAATGATGGACTCTAGACTGTCCTTTGCTGATCAGATAGGTAAAGTGGTGTCATCCTGTTTTTATATACTCAGGATCATGAGAAAAATTAAGCGCTTCCTCTCGGATGACAGCTTTAGGACAGTAGCAACAGCACTTATTATGTCTCGTTTAGACTACTGTAATGCCTTATACCTTAACATTCACAAAAGGCAGCTTAATCAATTGCAAGTAGTACAAAATGTGGCCGCCAGAGTCCTTTTGGGTACCCCCAAGTTTGTCTCCGTAAGGAATGGACTCCGGGAACTTCATTGGTTACCAATGAAGCAGCGGATAGAATTCAAGGCTCTTTGTCTGGTCTTCAAAACCCTGGAGGGTCGTGGGCCGACCTTCATGAGTAAAAACCTTCAATGGTATACCCCCCAGGGTCCTTCGTTCAACCAAGGCAATGCTGGTAAAAGTCCCACGTGTTAAAACAGCCAGCTGGGGGGGTAGGAGCTTTTTCTGCTGTGCTGCAAAAGTCTGGAATGGCCTCCCTCTGTAGCTTAGAGCAGCAGCTGGGCTCCTAGAATTTAGGAGGGGCCTAAAAACCTGGCTTTTTTCTTAATAGATTTAATTTATTCTATGCAATTTAACCTCTACCTGACCAGTGGGCAACGTTTTCAGCACCAGAACACCTAACGGTAACAGTGCGCTTTACAAGCTCTATTAACATAACATAACACAAAATGTTTTAAAAAAAAGAATTGGGGGCAGGGTAGAAACACTCTGACTCCATAGGCCTCTTGGGGGGGGGGGGGGGAGGGGGGTCCCACTCTGAAGCCCAATGGTCAAAAAAGGCATTTTTTTAAAAAAACTTTGTCGGGATCCGTGGATCCGGCCACAACTTAAAAAAAAAAAAATCTCCTGGGCTTCGTTTATTATCAGTCATCGGGTGGGCCAGGTCCTGGAGTTATTGTTTTAATAGGTGAGGGTGTGCACACATGCCCCCTCCTGGTGCTTATTATGCCCCTGGGACCATCACCTTGCCGGGGCTTCTTAAAATATGAATGCTGGGGAGGCTTGTATGGCCTCCCCTGCTGCCCCAGGGTCCGCCACCTCCCTGGGGCTGTTTTGGTTTTAAATGGGGGGCTCTACAACCCCCCCTCAGCCCCGGGGACGTCCCCTGGGCGTTATTGTAATTTGATGTGGGGGCCGCATGGACCCCTTCAGCCCCAGGGACCACCACCTCCTTGGGGCAAATTAGAAGATGGGAGGAGACAGCACGGCCCCCTCCTGGAGCCCTGGATGATCCTGGGACCGCCACCCCCACTGGCTGGCTCCTACAATGTCCCTGTGTTCCCGCCCCAGGGACATTGTTGTTTGCGATGGCTTGACGGGAGCACCTTGGTGCATAACTCTTTGGGAGATGAAGTCCCCTTGCCTCCTGAGGGAGGTAACAGGAGGTGTCGATGGCCCCCAAGGACCCTCATGAGTAAAGTGGACTTTATTCGTCAAACAGCAGTGCACGAGGAGGTGCATTTGGAGAGTGGTGGAGAAAGGGGGCGTGGCCTCCCAAGACCTCTCAGCAATCCCACTGTATGGGTCTTACTGAAGGTAACACAAGGGCTTGTTGGCCCCAAAAGACCCTCTGGAGATAAGGGGACTTCATTTCCCAACCATCGATGCACCAGGAGGTACGTTTGCAGAGTGGTGGAGAAAGTGGGCATGGCCTCTAAAGACCTCTAAGCAATCGTGCTTTGCTGGACTTTCTGGAGGAAATCTGAGCCAAACTATAACGTCCCTGTAACCTTTGTTTTTTTTTCAGTGAAGATATACATATCGTCACTGAAAAAACGGCATAAAGTTCCTGAAGAATGCAGCTTTTGAAGAAAGCTTTGTTCATGTATATATTCACTAAAAAAAAACATAGGTTTCAGGGGCGTTATAGTTAGCTGGACTTTTCACTCGTACAAAACCATTGAAATTCCTCCGTTATAGTTAGTTCAGCTAACTATAACTTGCGTGCCCACAATGCACTGCTGACGACGTCACATATTACATCACTCATGACATGGTCAGTGACATCACTCATGACATCACTGATGACATCTCAAATGACATCACTGATGACCTCACTGATGACATCATCCTCGTGATAGAGTGGCAGACCTTCTCTCCCCCTAATATAACCTTTGATACACACATTCAAAAATAGAAACTAAACTTTTCAAAACAATGGACATACCAATACCAGTTACAACAACCTATTCAGTAATTCTAAGATCCACATACACATCCACTCATTCACCAACAGTCCTATACAGTCATGAATTTTTAAGGTTTTTTAAATGCTAATTCCTAACTATAACGTGCCTGAAACCTATGGTTTTTTCAGTGAATTTCAAAGGTTTTTTAAATGCTAATTTCTAACTATGCCTACAGAGATAGGACATGTGAAGAAAGAATAAAAAACGCACAGAAAGAAAAAAAAGAACTGCAGAAAGAAGCAACAGAAGTCCTCAAAGACGAAGAAAAGTGCAGGAAGAAGGATAAAGTGCAGAAAGAACAAACAGAAGAGCAGAAAGAAGCCTTGTTGCAAAATCATCCTATACCCTCAACTTTTTCAGATGGATACTGGTGGTAACCGAGTCTGACTAACCAGTCCTAGAGCCAGTGCTATGTTAAAAGACACTCAGAATACAGTGAAAACACCTACATACACTAGGGAACACTATGCGTTGGGGTCCCCCTGTGATTAGCATGACCTCCTCTGTAAGCCCCTAGTATATAATAGGGCAGGGGATTATAACTACCTCTTAAAACGCGCCACAGGGCGTGTTTGCACACATCACCTCAGGCCCGTCCATTCCCTTCCCCACTGTGTAAACACACCCTGTGGCCGTTTTAAGTTGGGAGATTAAGTCCCCTTGAATCCTGAGGGTCCCTAGGGTCCAACTAGACCACTAGGTACCTCCAGTAAGCGCCACAGAGCTGTGTTGCAGAGAGATGTAAAAAGGGGCACGGCCTAGACCACCTCTCTGCAACGCAGCACAGTGGCGCTTACTGGAAGCACCTGGTGGGCTAGTTGGCCCCCAGGGTCCCTCAGGATTGAAGGGGAATTATTTTCCCAACTTAAAACGGCCAAAGGGCGTGTTTGCACACGTTACCTCAGGCCCCGTCCCCTCCCTTCACCACTGTGTAAACACGCTGTGTGGCCGTTTTTAGTTGGGCGATTAAGTTCATTTGAATCCTGAGGGTCCCTAGGGTCCAACTAGCCCACTAGGTACTTCCAGTAAGCGCCACAGAGCTGCGTTGCAGAGAGGTGTAAAAAGTGGCATGGCCTGGACCAACTCTCTGCAACGCAGCTCAGTGGTGCTTACTGGAAGCACCTGGTGGGCTAGTTAGCCCCCAGGGGCCCTCAGGATTGAAGGGGAATTATTTCCCCAACTTAAAACGCACCATAGGGCGTGTTTGCACACGTCACCTCAGGCCCCGTCCCCTCCCTTCCCCACTGTGTAAACACTCCCTGTGGCCGTTTTAAATTGGGAGATTAAGTCCCCTTGAATCCTGAGGGTCAATAGGGGCAAAATAGCCCACTAGGTACGTCCAGTAAGCGCCATTGCAGAGAGGTGTAAAAAGGGGCACGGCCTGCACCACCTCTCTGCAACGCAGAGCAGTGGCGCTTACTGAAAGCACCTGGTGGGCTTGTTGGCCCCCAGGGCCCCTCAGGATTGAAAGGGAATTATTTCCCCAACTTAAAACGCGCCACAGGGCGTGTTTGCTCACGTCACCTCAGGCCCCGTCCCCTCCCTTCACCACTGTGCAAACGCGCCCTGTGGCCGTTCTGAGTTGAGAGATTAAGTCCCCTTGAATCCTAAGGGTCCCTACGGTCAAACTAGCCCACTAGGTACCTCCAGTAAGCGCCACAGAGCTGCGTTGCATTGAGGTGTAAAAAGGGGCGTGGCCTCAGAACACCTGTCTGCAACGCAGATCCCTGGTGCATACTGGAGATACCTGTTGGGCTAGTTGGCCCTCAGGGACCTTCAGTATTGAAGGGGAATTAATTCCCCAACTTACAACTAGCCAGGGGGCGCGTTTGCAGAGTGTTGCAAGGGGAGGGCGTGGCCTCCGGCATGATGCCGGTCTTTTATTTATTTTATTTTTTTAAGAAGGAGGGCTGTGTGGCCCCCCTTCTTTTTCTAATTTATTGGCCCTGGGGATCCCATCCCCCAGGGCCTGCACCCTAATTTTTGTTGTTGAAAAAAATAAATTTGGAAGGGGGCCGCGTGGCCCCCCTCCCAAGGCCTTAATCGGCGCCAGGGACCCCAACCCCTGGGTCATGGCCTTTTTAAAAAAAAAAATCTTTAGGAGGGGGGATGCGTTGTCCCCCTCCTCAGGCCACTTATGGCCCCGGGGACCCCATCCCCCGGGGCCGGCCTTTGTTTTTTATTATTTTAAAAAAATATATATTTATAGAAACACCTAGGACATGCTGGACAAACCGTATGTACCTATCACCATGACGATTTGTGTGATATTCATTAAAAGGCGACTATGCATACAATGAATCCATGTGGAATGTATTTACACCGCTAGTGAAGCTCTGACGTGTCTGACGCCCTACCGTGCCTAATCCCGGCACCCACGCTGGTGGGTACTCTCCAAGTAGACACCCTTGTCGTTTATTTATACAAACATGGGTAGCTATTAACGGGCACATTTAATACACACGCACACCAAGCCATTCAAAGGGGATTCAACAAAAATTCGACCAAACTATGCAAGAAACCCCCCTCACGGTTAATAAAACACACATCCACCGCCGGATGTGTAATACTTTTTATTTTACTCTCTAGAAAGGAGACAAACCTCACTTGAGAGTAACAGCGTGCTCCTGGCTGAGCCCAATGCTGTGTTACACCCACCAGTGCCCGCCGAGTGCCACACACCTCTGTGTTGTATTCCACCAGCTAGTGCGTATGCTATGACACTCTCTAGCCCATGTGCACTGTAACACCACCCTGTGAATATGTCATGCCACACTTGCCTTCGCACGGGTTATATTGCCCCATCTAAAGTGCCTTCCTCGATGCCTATGTTATAACGCACAGTGCTATGCCATACATATTACAATCTGGGATCCATATCTTTGTCACAGTGCATATGCAACGGTACACTCCCCAGCACATATTTTATATTACAACTTCAGAGACTAGTTAGGTTACACAACACTGCCCTGTGCATATTACACCCCAAGGCGCATATCGCATAGCACGTGCTAGTGCCTGTGCTATCTCACGCTCTCCAATGAATCTGTCATTGCGCACAGTGTATTGCATATTATATTTCACGCCCCGGTTCATCTTATATCACACTTTTTGGTGCATAGTTTATACCATATACTATATCTAGTTTTCATTTTCAATCGTGCTCTCAGGACTATGTTCTATATAACACTGCGTCCACCTACCCTTTTCACTGGCATTTATTTTGCGATGGGGAGTGGAGGGTCAGGGGGTGTTTCTGCCAAGTGAGCCCGGAGTCACAGTCACAAACGTCCTATTCTTCCTGAATAAAAGTGAGATTATGCTGCATACTTGTTCATATTTTAAGTAGTTCGCACAGACACACATTTTAAAAACAATAAAGTTCCTAATACCCACCTTCTCTGAACAGTTAGCTTGCTGCCCCATCCACCTCCTCCCTATCCTCTGTTGTCTGAATCCATCGACTAGCCTCCTCCCTCCTGCCATGCATGGTCTGATGTGCTGCCACTGCCCTCCATTTAGCATGATGTACCAGTCCACTCCTCCTGCCCTCCATTGCCTAATTATATGGCCCATCATTGACCTCCTGCTTAGCCTCTGTGCTTAGCTTGCTGCCCCTATTCTCCTTCCCCCTGCTCTCCGATGTCTTTGTGCATGCCCCTGCTCCATCCTTTTTCCCACCATGTTCCATGAAGCTGCCACTCCTATCTACTCTGAGTGTTCTGTTGAGCTGCCACTCCCCTCCCACCTGCCTAGCATTGTCAGATGACTGTAACCTGTTCCTGCCACCTCTACCCTGCCTGTCCACATGCCATGCCCCTATCCCCTTCCTCCTGTCCTCCATGGTCCATTTTACTGCCACACCCTTCTGCCCTCCCTGTCTGTTGTGCTGCAACTGCTCCTCCTTCCTGCCCCGCGCGGTCTGTTGTGAGGCCCCTTCACCTGAACTCTCTTGTCTGTGCCCAGGTCCTGACCCTCCCTTCTATCCTCCATGGTCCTTTGTGCATGCCCCTGCACCCTCCTTCTTGCCCATCATAGCCATTGTGCTGCCACTAACCCTCCCGCTTGCCATGCATGATCTTCTGTGCTGCCATGGCCCCTCCCACCTTCCCTGTGTGTTCAGCTAGCTGCCCCTGACCCCCTCCCATCTTCCCTTTATGGTCTGTGTGTATGCCATCATAGTCTCACCGTTGCTCTCCATGGTGTGTCTTGTTTCTAGTGTCCATCCTGCCTGACCTCCATAGTCCTCTTGCTGCTCCTGCCCTGCCCCCTTGCCCCCAGCCCTCTGTTTCCATGTGCAGACCCCTATTCCCTCCCTCCTGGCTTGTCTGTTCCATTGTAATGCCCCAGATCCGTCCCTCCTGCCCTTTATGGTCTGTTATGCTGCAGCTTTCTCTCCTGTCTGTCCATTATGGTCAGCTAGCTACCATTGCCTCTTTCCCCTCTGTTCTCTGTTGTCCATGTGCATGGTCCTGTCCCCTCCCTATTGCTTTCTATGGATTGTTGTGCTGCACTCCCGCCCCGCATGCCCTGTGTGGTGTATTGTGCTGCTGCAAACCCTGATGCCTGCCCTATAGGGTCAGTTTGGTGCACCTCTCCATGTCCCTCCTGTCCTCTGTTATCCAAGTCCATGTCCCTACCACAATTCCTCCTGCCTACCATGATCCAATGTATTATACTTGCAAACATTTTGAACTTGGTAAGAGGGAGATTTTGAAAAAAAACTGGGGTATTGATTTTCCCCTTTGAGTTACATTGAAAAAGAGGAGATTGTAGACAGGAGACAGATCAAATAAAGCCCATTTAAGCTTAAAAACATTGGACATTTCCTGGCGGAAACGGGTCTGTTGGCATGTATGGTTGTACTACCACTGCCTCTTCCTTCTGCCCACAATGGTCTATTATATTGCCACAGCCTCTCTTGCCAGTCCTGTATTGTTGGTTTGTTGCCCCTGCCCCCCTTTCCACTGCCCTCCATAGTCTGTTGTGCTGCCACTGCCCTTCCTGCCTGCCCAGTGTGGTCAAATTGTTGCCTCTGCACTCTCCTACCTGCCTTCAATTTTCAGAGTCCATGCCCCTGGCCTCTGCCTCTCAACAGTATCCCAATGAACAACTAGATTGCTAACATTCTATATTTATTACAAAAGTGTGGAACACCTGACGTCATCTTGATGTAATCAAAACTGTAATACCTAGACATTTCCTTTAGAAATTACATATATGAGAGGGTCCTATTTGCATCAAAATTATGGTTAGTGCTCTAAAAAACTAAAATGAGGACATATTTTCTGAGTTTTCAAATAGCGACAAATAACTTTTAAATTATTTGTAATCGTTATGTTTTTTTATCCAGTTGACCACTTGATTAAATGTTGCACTTAGGGGAGAGGATGTGGTGTTACTCACAGAGCTGCAGACTTTGCAATTGGGGAACCAGGTTGGAGTTTCTGCTTCAGCTCAACATTCTGTGATTCTGGTCAAATCACTTAATCTCCCCATGTCTACAACCAAAATGAATATGATCTTGTGTGATGTAACCAATGCTCATGTAAAGCACTCCAATACCTGACAAGTCTGCACTATATAAAACTGCAAATACACAAAAAATAAGTGTTTTGCACACTTCTGTCATTGGTCTACATGTGGACTACATCTGGGTGATATTTGTGCTGCATTTGGGCTCTTTTGTCTCCGGTGGCCATCTTGGAAGATTTATTTGTTATGAAGTTTCCTAATTTCCTCATTTACTGCAGTCTCCTCAGTAGGAAATGCTTTCAGTTTTTTACTTTGATTCCATCAAGAAGGTATTCAGATATGTCACACATATGCCATAAATTCTGAATGTTAGCACTCTAGTTGCTCATTAGATCACTGTAGTAAAGCTACTGCTCACCATGGAAGTCTGCTGCTGGTATTAAAAGTGCATGTTTCAGTCTGCATATCAGAATTTTTTAATGAAATAGAAGAGGATTTGAGAAGTCACTCAAAATGTGCCCTAATTTTTCTTTCTTCAGCACTAATCATACTTTCTATGGCAAAATTAACCCCCTCATTGTGTTCCTTTTTAAATTAAATGTTTTAAGTGCTACCAGTTTATTCCAATCAAGATGGCTTCAGGTGTGCCATACATTTGTCATAAGTAAGACAGTAAGCACTCTAGTTGTTCGTTAGAACACTCTGGGACATTCTGTCATTGGGCTATACTTGGGCTACATCTGGGTGATATTTGGGCTACATTTGGGCTCTTGTGTCTCTGGTGGCCATCTTGGGAGATGTATTTGTTATGAAGTTTCCTAATTTCCTCATTTACTGCAGTCTCCTCAGTAGGAAACACTTTCAGTTTTTTACTTTGGTTCCATCAAGAAGGCATTCAGATGTGTCACACATTTGCCATACATTCTAAATGTTAGCACTCTAGTTGCTCATTAGATCACTGTAGTAAAGCTACTGCTCACCAGGGAAGTCTGCTGCTGGTATTCAAATTGCATGTTTCAGTCTGAATGCCAGAATCTTTTAATGAAATAGAAGAGGATTTGAGAAGTCACTCAAAATGTGCCCTAATTTTCTTTCTTCAGCACTAATCATAATTTCTATGGCAAAATGAACCCCCTCATTGTGTTCCTTTTTAAATTAAATGTTTTAAGTGTTACCACTTTATTCCAATCAAGATGGCTTCAGGTGTGCCATACGTTTGTGTAGTGAAGAGTCACGCAGGTGAAGTTGTAAGTCTCTTTATTAAGTAGTATCACAACGACATCCCCAGCTTGTAGGTCATGCTGGTTAAACAGAATCTCTATGTGAAGGCCACCTCGTCAACATTCTAAGGTGGCCTTCCTACCAACATTCCACGACTGAACCAAAGGTGTGAAAGGGGTGGGGGTGCATGGCCTGTACCAAGTGGGAGAAATTACAACACATCTTACCCCCATACCAATGGAGGCCACCAGGTAAGCTTGGACCTAGGAAGGGAATAAACAACACAACTCTGACAGTTCCTGAGGCCCATGGGGAGCACCCTGGGGAAGAGGGTTGGAGACTACCTCCCCATGTTATAGTACTGGTGCCAGCTTGGAGCGTTCTTTTGTCGGACCTCTCTCCCCTGTTGTGCTTGATCCGCCCTCTCTTCATTGCCTTGTCCCCTGCTGCACTCACCCCGGGGCCTTTCTCTCACGTCCCCAGCCACCCTGTCCATGCTCCATTTCTTCCCATCCTCCATGACCACCACGTTTCTCTGGACCTCCTTAATTCTTCCCTGAGGGTAATATTTACCCCCCATTTTTCTCATGACCTCAGGTTTCCTGATGTGCACCATTTGCCCTGGATGAAAGGATCTCACCTTGACCCCCCATTTCCTGTCATACCACTCCTGGTATTTCCCTTGTCGGGCCATCGTTCTGTCTCTTAACTCCTCCTTGTCGATCTCCCCCAACTCTTTTGGACACAACCAATTCGGGGATAATTTCGATCCTGCCTTCCTTCCTCTCAACAGTTCAAAGGGGGTATGACCCGTTGAGAGACTGGGTGTTGTGTGGTAAGCCCAGAGCATGTCTCTAATGGCAGGTTCAATAGCCACCCCTGAGTTGTTCGCCAGTTGTATGCATTCTTTTAGCATCCTGTTAGCTCTCTCCACCTTCCCATTGGCTTTAGGGCAATAAAGGGGAGTGCGCACATGAGTTATGGACATGTCCTTCAGGAACTCTCTCATCTCTTCCGACACAAACTGTACTCCATTGTCGGTGACTAGGGTTGCAGGAATTCCTTCTTTAGAGAATAATTCGCTCATGAACTCTATCAAAGACCTGGTATTGATGGAATTCACAAATTTACACGTTATCCAGTTCGAATAGTAGTCAATGATTACCAAAAGGTACCACTCCTGTGGTCCTTTGGCCCGAATGGGCCCCGTTATGTCAAGTCCCAATTTGTCCCATGGTACCATTGGGATTTCTACAGGAATGAGTGGAGCGTGCCTTATGCTTCTTGACTTGTCGCTCATGCTACACGCCCAACAGTCTTTCACCTTGTCCTCCATTAACTGATCCATTCCTGGAAACCAGTAATCCGCTCTCAGGCGTGCCTTGCACATGCTCCTGCCCATATGACCCTCATGGGTTAGATCGATTATTTTAGACCTTAGCCCCTCCGGAGGTACAATTTTTCCTGACTTGAGGAGTAATCTTCCTTCAATGGACAAATCATTCTTTACATTCCAGAACGGTTGAATGTTTTCTGGCAGATCCCTGCACCTGTCGGGCCATCCTGTCGTCACTAGCCCTTTCACCTCACCAAGGATCCTGTCCTGGTCCATATGCTGGTCCCATTCTTCTCTTGCCACCGCAGGGATCTTCACCTCCAACACCATTTCCTTTTCTGACGGTGTTTCCATAGGTGATCTTGACAGGAAGTCTGCCACTTTATTTTGCTGTCCTGGGACAAATTCAACTTTGTAGTTGAAACCTTGCAGTCCTAGGATCCATTTTGCAATCCTTGGCGTTACGTTCTCCAAGTCTTTCTTTGCAAACAACCCCACAAGTGGTTTGTGGTCCGTGTATACTTCAAATGGCATGCCCCACACATAAAAATTGAAGTGCTTGATAGACCAAAAAACTGCCAATGCTTCCTTCTCAATGGTTGAATAATTAGTCTCTGCCGCTGTCAAGGACCTTGAAGCAAACGCCACCACTTTCACTGCTTCCCCTGTTCTTTGTGACAGCATCGCCCCTATTCCTTTGCTGCTGGCATCCGTGGTAATCATAGTATCTTTCTTTACATCAAAATTTCCAATGTAAGGAGCAGTGGCAATGGCTTCCTTTATCTTTCTTATAGCTTCTTCCTGTTCTTTCTCCCAGGTGAACTCGCACTTACTTTTAAGCATTTCTCTCAAAGGTTGGGCCATCATGGCAAAATTTTTAATGAACTTTGCCATATACTCCGCTAGACCTAGGAATGAAATCACCTCTTCTTTGTTCTTCGGTGTAGGCGCACACCTCACTGCTTCCACTAAGCTGTACTTGGGTTTGATGCCTTCCTCAGATATTATGTGGCCCAAATATTCCACTGATGTGACCCCCACCTTGCATTTGCTCTCCTTTGTTGTGAATCCAACCTCCTTCAATCTTTCTAGGACCTTTTCGGCATTCATTTTGTGCTCCTCCTCACTAGTGCCATAAATCAGTATATCGTCCTGAAAGCACATGCACTTCTGGCAATCCTTTAGTACATGCTGCATGGCTCTTTGGAATGCCGATGCTGCCGATGCCAGCCCAAATGGCATTCTCAGGAACTTGAAGTTGCCAAAAGGAGTCGTGAAAGCCGTCAACGGCTGTGATTCAGGGTGCAGTCTTATTTGATGGTATGCGGATGATAGGTCCAAGACACTAAACACCTTCGCTCCCTGCAAAGTGCTCAACATTTCATGTATTTTGGGCAAGGGGTGTCTGTCCACTACTATGTTACTATAAAGAGCTCTCAAGTCCACGCAGAGCCTAATGCTCTTACCACTGTCCTTTGTCGTGATGACTATGGGCGCCAACCATGCTGAGCTCTCAATCTCCTTAATGACACCTTGTCTCACCAATTTCTCCAACTCCTTCCTCAGTGGTTCTCTCATTAACAAAGGTACTGATCTTGTTTTGTGAATTACAGGCTTTACCTCTCCTTTAAGTACTATTTTATGCATGTAGTTCTTGAGCAACCCCAGCTCTTCACTGAACACTTCAGGATAGTTCCTGATGAGTCCTGCACTATCCCCTTGTGTTTCCATAAGCAATACCTGTTCGCTATTGTTGGGATCTAGTTTAATACCTAGCTCTTTCTGGTGTTTCCAACCCAGCAGGCTGGATCCCTCCTTCGCTATGTATACCTTCCCCACTGTGTGCCTGTCTTTGAATGAGATCCTCATCCTCACCATGCCCTCTAGTGGTATGGGGCTCTTATTGTAACCTGAAGGGGAAATGTCAGGACTTTCTATCTTCATGCCGTGATTACCAAATTTTTCATCAAATACTCTCTTTTCTACTAGGGTAAATGGTGAGCAAGAATCCGCATAAACCTTTATCCCCACATCATCCAACTTTATCTCACATGTGGGATATACCGTGTTGTCATCCTTGCTCTCCCCCCCAATTTGAAAAATATAGTTTTTTTCTGTGTCATCCCCCATCTCATTGCTTTCAACCATATGCACTTTGGGTGTAAACACATTGCAAACTTTCGAGAAATGCCCTCTCTTGTTGCACTTCCTACATACAATATTTCTTGCAGGACACTTCCAGTTGTTCGCTAAGTGATTATGGCTACCACATCTAAAGCATTGTAAGCTATTAGTCTTCTTATTTACCACCTCTTTATGTTTTTGCTCCACCACGCACACCGCTTCTGTGACAGACCCTTCCTTGTGTGCTGCACTTTCCTTCACTGCTTCTCCAATTTTCATCTCCTTCATGCACTGTGCTGTGTGTTCTAACCCCTTGGCTATACTAATGGCTTCCTCCAAATCAGGGTTTCTAGTGAGCAGCTCCTCTTGCACTTTCCCATCATTGGTACACCTCACTAATTGGTCCCTAATAAGTGAATCAGTAAGGGCCCCAAACTCACAGGTGGCTGACATGCCTCTTAACACAGCTATGTACGATGATACTTTTTCATCTTTCTTCTGACCACGTTTGAAAAATTTGTGTCTCTCCAAGACCACATTAATTTTTACCTTGAAGTGCTCCCCCAACTTCCGTAAAGTGTACTCATACACATCCACGCCTTCGTCCTCCACCAAAGGTTCATCCTCAACTAGTCTCCCTGTGACATCCTCATACACTTTCCTACCTTGCACTCCTAAGTTGTGTAATAAAATATGCTGCTTCCTTATATTTGAAAAGTTCCCACCCCCAATGGCGATTAAATAGGATTTGAAAATCCCAACCCATCTCCTCCATGGTATATCAGGTTCCCCTAACTCATTAAGAAATGGGGGTGGTTGGCTCATCCCTGCTCCTGCCATGTTACAATGTGCTAGCGCTGCAAATGCCAAGGAATACACTAGGTATGAATTAATTGAATGGTACCTACTCACTCACATATAACTGCAAAAGAGCCGTGAGTAACCCTCCTGAGGCAATGTGAAGAAACAATAACCCGCAAGGACACAGGACTAATGCGCTATTAAGTGATTATGGCCGCTAGTTCCACTGCCCCACACCACCTAATTATGAAATGTGCTGCCACATAAACAGAACCGTGAAACTCACACTTCCTTCAAGAATAATTGCTGCATAGAACGTCTGCTCTGTAAACGATTATCACATTAGTACCAGTCCCCTTTTTATGCCAATGAAAGTTAATCTGGCTCCGCCTACAGGAGCGAGGAAGACGCTTCACTGCCGGCTGACAGGATTTCCTCACGTCGCGTCGAACTCCCGCTGCCGGCTGCAATACCAGTTCCCACACGACGAATAGTGAGTAAACACCAACGTAAATACGGCCTCTGTCGTGCACACAGTTCAATCTGCGCCGTAACCGCTCTTGTGATGCGAGTGAACCCAGCACTTAAGAACTCATCTAGAACGCCGCTTACTCTTCGTCCTGACCGGTGATTTTGTATGTATCACCTCACTGCCCACACAGGTTTCGCATTTGCTTGAAATGTCACTGCGCAAACCCGCCGCCCCGAGCACCGTCCACCTCTCCCTGTATTAGCTGATCCTCCGTACCTTCGTTGTCTGTTCCGTAGGTCGACACTTCTTCTTGCGTGCACCACGAGTCGGAACACCGCCAGCTGCGGTCTGCAAAAGCGTTTTATACACCAATACCTCGAGAGGAAGAGTAACGTAGTCAATTTCAAAGGTGACACTAAGGGTGCTCAGGTCCAGTAGATGTCGGATGAAGGGGTGCAGACAGGAATACAGTCACCAAGGCGATGAATGGATGAATAACCGATACAAGCTCAAAATCCACAGGGGAGGATGTCGCACCGTCCCTGCCACGGTCTCCCTTGTCACTCGTCGCCAAAATGTAGTGAAGAGTCACGCAGGTGAAGTTGTAAGTCTCTTTATTAAGTAGTATCACAACGACATCCCCAGCTTGTAGGTCATGCTGGTTAAACAGAATCTCTATGTGAAGGCCACCTCGTCAACATTCTAAGGTGGCCTTCCTACCAACATTCCACGACTGAACCAAAGGTGTGAAAGGGGTGGGGGTGCATGGCCTGTACCAAGTGGGAGAAATTACAACAGTTTGTCATAAGTAGGACTGTTAGCGCTCTAGTTGTTCTTTAGAACACTCTGGGAAGCTGCAGTAGAACACAAAGGAATCAACTGACAGTCTCTGTCCTTGTTGGATGTACATGTTTTACTGAGAATGTCAGACTTCATTCTCACATGACTGAGAAAGATAATGTGAAGTTACAGAAAATATGCTCTCAGTTTAGCTTATAGATCACCTTCCAAACCTCTGTTGGAAAAGCATGAGAAAATAGTTTTCTCTCAAACATGATTCATGATATCACAGCAGAAGGCTTTTTCACATGGTAAAATCACCTTAGAACACACCACAATTCCTAAAATGAGCATGGTACCATCAACAAATGATTTATAATGTAACTAAAGTCTTAAAACCTTCTATTAACTGCAATGCTTTTTAATGAGGTGCTATCATGTTTATTGGTCCCAAGATGGCTGCCAACACTTCTTGGATGAAGTACTGACCGCCAATCAGATTTCACGATGAGATGTGTGGTTAGGCTCCGCCTAGATATATCTATCTTTTTAACTCTAATTTTCTCAGGTACTACTGAACGGATTTACACTATTTAAGCAAAAGGCATGAGTCTGAACTGAGGACTACCTCTTTGCCAAATTTGGTGTAATTTCGTTCAGCAGTTCGGGCTGTAGCTGCGTCAACAGGTCCTATGTGAAAATGCATGGTGAAAACGCGTTTTGGGACCCCCCTATTTTCTTGGCCCCCGCTTGATGAATCACCGTGAAATTTTCAGGATAGGAGCGGACCGGAGCTGGCCAAAAGTTTGGAAAATTTCGTAAAGATTCGTCAATCGGCGCTAACGTTATTCCAAATAGAATGTTGCGGATTTCCGATGGAAAATAGGTCCTAACTATAACTACCTACTGGCGACTGCCAGTAGGTAAAATATACATATATATATTCACTGAAAAAACCATAGGTTTCACACACGTTATAGTTAGGAATTAGCATTTAAAAAACCTTAGAAATTCAGTGAAAAAACCATAGGTTTCACACATGTTATAGTTAGCTGGACATTTTACTCGTAAAAAACCAATGAAATTGCCCCGTTATAGTTAGTTCAGCTAACTATAACTCGCGCGCCCGCAATGCACTGCTGATGACGTCACATATTACATCACTCATGACATGGTCAGTGACATCACTCATGACATCACTGATGACATCACTGATGACCTCACTGATGACATCATCCTTGTGATAGAGTGGCAGACCTCCTCTCACCTTAATATAAGCTTTGATACACACATTCAAAAATAGAGACTAAAATTTTCAAAACAATGGACATACCAATACCAGTTACAACAACCTCTTCAGTAATTCTAAGATCCACATACACATCCACTCATTCACCAACAGTCCTATACAGTCACTCATACATTTACTCACTCATCATATGTACTCATACACCTATACATCCTGTTACATAATGCCACTCATCCATAGAGTTACTCACACACATAGTCACTCATGCTAATAAAGAATCAAACATACATTCACCTGCATATACAGTTATACACACACCACCACACTTACTTCTACGGAAACTTACACATACTTAGTCTTTTAAACAATCACTTATAGAAACACATACTTATTCATACAGGAACTCTTTCAATCTCTCCCTCTCACATATACTCACATATATACACCAATAGTCACATATACTAGTTTAAAACATATGTAGTTACTCCTGAAGACACTATTGAGACAGTCATTCACTCACTAACACACCCATACACACACTCATCCACCCATACAGTCCTGCACACATGCTGTCTTCAACACATACAAACAGTGAGTCACTCATTCATGCACCTATGCACTACGTAATACCCCCCACCGAACCATACAGACACTCAGACTGATACTCAAAAAAACAACTAATAACCTATATAGACACCCATGTAGCTACTCACCAACCCATGCAGCCACTTATACACAAAGTGAGAGATACACTTAATCAGTCAGTTACACAATCAATTTTTCAAAAACAAATCATCCATTTAGACACTTATATACCCATTTATTCTTCCTTCGACCTTGAGATATACATATATAAAACATATTTAATTTTCAGAAAAACACACATTCACTGGATGATGTCATCAGTGAGGTCATCAGTGATGTCATTTGAGATGTCATCAGTGATGTCATGAGTGATGTCACTGACCATGTCATGAGTGATGTAATATGTGACGTCATCAGCAGTGCATTGCGGGCGCGCGAGTTATAGTTAGCTGAACTAACTATAACGGGGCAATTTCATTGGTTTTTTACGAGTAAAATGTCCAGCTAACTATAACATGTGTGAAACCTATGGTTTTTTCACTGAATTTCTAAGGTTTTTTAAATGCTAATTCCTAACTATAACGTGTGTGAAACCTATGGTTTTTTCAGTGAATTTCTAAGGTTTTTTAAATGCTAATTCCTAACTATAACGTGTGTGAAACCCATGGTTTTTTCAGTGAATTTCAAAGGTTTTTTAAATGCTAATTCCTAACTATAACGTGTGTGAAACCCATGGTTTTTTCAGTGAATTTGCAAGGTTTTTTAAATGCTATTTTTTTTTTTTATTCTTCATTTTTTTCAAACATATTTTTAATTTAATTTTCTTTCCTTTTATAAAGACTATGCTTAAATTTTTAAAATCCTTAAATATTTTTTTTAATATATTTTTTTAAATAAACATGTAAAATTTATTTCCAGATTTTTTTTTTTTTTTTTTTTTTTTTTTTTTATAGTACGCGTACCGTAAGCTCACGGTAAGCGTACGGTTTACGCAACGTCCATAATCTATCTACGCTGCTTGCGTATAGTTACGTACTTTGCGTAGCCGCGCGTACTGCGCGTGGGACGCGTGCGCGCTTACGCCACACGCGCACGTTACGCGGAAGTGCCGGGGAGTGACTGTTATGCGCATGCGCGCAAGCGCGTGTCTTTTTTACGCGCACGCGTACTTTTTGCCGTAAGCGTACCGTAAGCGTACCGTAAGCGTACGGTAGGTCATGTGATCTTGAAACACAACTTTTGATTGGTTGAAACTACTTTCAGTTCTAGAACTCTCCTACACCACACCCATTCCCCTCATTTCTGCTTGTGATCCCTTGGGAGAAGGAGCTGGTTTGTCTTTGGGATACGATGGCAGAACAGCAGAGCTCTTCTGAGAGTGAGGCTAGCACCAGCAGCACTGTCTTGAGGCAGAGATCGAGGAAACAAAAGCCTTCTTATGTTTGGGATTATTTTACTTTTCCAGAAGGCCAGCAAAAGGTGAATGCACCCTTAGTTACTTGCTGTCTGTGTAAGCGTGTACTTTCTAGAGGTAATCCTGACAGGAAGTATTCCTTTGGGAATCACACCATGAAGAGGCACCTCCAGGATGTACACGGAAGGACACATGGTCATCTTTTTGGAGGTAACTCTTCAGAAAGACGAGCCAGTACATCCACAGCAGCTCAGCCTGGACCATCATCTGCAGGGCTGACTCCTTCCTCTGCAGGTCAGGTGAGCCCTTCATCTGTGGGGGGAGCATCTCCTTCTGCTGGCCCTCTGGAAATTAACCCTCGATTTCTGAGGGTTGATATTCGATGTGCCTCTTGTCATGATCTAATTTGTCATAGGGAGACCAGTGTTTCCCTAGTGAACCTCAAAATAGATCAGCACACTTGTCACAGAGACTAATTTTCCCATGCTTCCTTTCCTCTGTCCCTGCATGAACACAACGGTTCTTTTAAGAGCCAACCTTATCTTTCATCTTTTTTTTACATATGTTTTTAAAAACCTTTTTTTTTTTTTTTTTTACCGTACGCGTACGGTGCGCGTACCTTTTTTTTATTTTTTAAAAAAAACACTAAAAATCAATTATCACATTACAAGGTCCTTGAGAGACTACAATTATTATTATTGACTTACCATACTCACTCAAAAAATATTTATTCATTTGTTTTTTTAAAAAATAGTTTTAAAAATGGTTGTAGTTTTCGAAAATTTTCTATATCGATCTGAAAAAAAAGAAAAAAGTATTAATATTTTTTTAACAATTTATAATACAGTATACATATTTACATTTTTTTCCAAAAAATATTTTTGCCTTATTTTTGCTGTTTTCAGAATATATTGCATTTCACTATAAATTGTGAAAGCAATTGCATTCATCATTTTACAGCGGGCAAAAAAAAATAACAATCTCAAAGATTGTATTAAAAAAGCCCAAAATCTCTTCTCACTTAAACTTATCATTACAGAAATGCATATTATTCTTAAAAAATATCATCTAAAAACAATACTTATTTCTTTAAAATACCGTCTGATATGTTTGTTTCAGAAGTATAATCACAATATTATATCTCAAATAACTCCAAAATACATCTGATTTCATTTCCTTTAGGCCAAATAGTATTTTTTTTTTTTTTTTTGGAATAAATTTCCAAGGGAAATCCATTAAAATTCTAAAGTTTAATCTGTCTAGATCTCACCGATTCTCTGTAACATTTTGGTTCACGAAAATTTTTTGAATAATTTATTTAGTCCACAATAGAATTGCTTACTTTTCCACTTGGCCAAATAGTAATTTTTTAAATCATTTTTGAAAAAATTTCCAATGGCAGTCCAATAGCATTCCAAAATTTAAAATGTGCAGAAGTTACCGATTATCTCTAAATTATTGGTTTTTCAAAATTGCATTAAAAATTAAAAAAGTCCACATTACAATTGGTTATCTTTCCTTTAGGCCAAATGATAATTTTAAAAATATTTTTTCTACAAAATTGCAATGGTAATCCAGTAAAATGGTAAAATTATTTTGTCCAGATCTTGCCAAGTCTCTCTAAAATTTAGGTTTCAGGAAGATTAGATAGGAATTTGCTAAATCAAAAGGCAAACGTTGTTTGAAAATCAATTGGGAATCATTACACAGTGTCCAGCCTTTTTCACATTTTAGATAAACTGTGTAATGTCCAGAAGTAACAGTAGGTCCTTCATGGAAAATTATTGCAACAGTTACAAAAGTTTTTCCTGAAATTGATAATTGCTGTCCTGTAAACTTCTTTATTAAAGTATCCATTTTTGAACCATCAGCTCTACATCGTTGCATCATTAAAATTACATACTGTCCGTATTCCCTTAAAATTAATGTTGAAAACATGTCAGAATTACACTCACCACATTTCATGCTATGATTAGCATCTTTAACTAATTTTGCAAAAGTGACTGTTTTACTCTCTGGCAATGTCAAATAAATAAACCTTTCATTATCAACAATAGAGCCACATATATTATAACAATTATAACAACTATGTTCCCATTTATAAGAGAGACCAAAAAAAATGTCAATGGGAACTCCTTCTTCTTCCACTACCTGAAGAAAATACATCAAAAATTCGTGTGCATCTTGCTGTTCATTTTGAGAAAACTGTGTTCGTCCTGAACATACATCTAAAAGTTTTCTAATATCAGTAGCACTTTCTATTTGAGTTTTATCTTTACTCAGCTTTTGAAAAAGGAGACTCAGCTCTGAACAGAATCTTTTTCCCTGATTTACTATTATCTGCTCTTGCAAACTTTCCAGATAAAATGCAACATTCAGCACTACATTAGCGTAGCAGTTGACACCAGAGCTATTTTCAAAATGACATCCTACAACCTGTTCTTCATTGTCCTTTTTCTTTTTGCTTGCAATTACATCACTCCTCTTTTTTTTCCTCTTCTCTATATCTTCATTACAGATATTCTCATTTCTCCTTTTACGAGAAACTACACGTTTCTCCAACACAGGATACTGACCTAAATGAGGAGCATAGCTTCTTCTTAATCTATTATACTCCTTTACACAGTTTGTATCAGCACTAACTTTTGAGTCATCAAAGTCTATCATGAATAAACCTGATAATGTTTTGACTCGTGACAAAGCTACATATGCCATACCTTCTTTGAACACAGTTGAACCAATGTTCACAAATGCACAATCTACAGTCAATCCTTGAGACTTGTGGATAGTTACAGCATATGCTAGAGAAAACGGAAACTGCTTCCTACGTACATATAAGTCTTTCACAAGCATAAAACGAACTGTACAACGACAAATATCTTTAACTTCATCTATCTGATCAAATTTTATCTGTAAACATTCAATTCCTTCTTTTTTCTGATAATTAATAAAACCCACAACTCTTCCCATCGCTCCATTCACTAAGCCTTTCTCAACATCCAAATTTCTCCTTAAAAATACTCTACAGTTCATGCAAACATATAGATTTTTTTCTAATCCTGCTGTTTTGGAGATGTTCTTCTCTAGTGAGTCCAATTTATTTTTCAGTTTGCCTGTTACTGTGACAGTAATTCTTCCATCCTCAATTTTGTCCACTGCTTCCAATTTCCTGATCTCTTCCTTTTCCAATTTCAAAAGCTCCTCATTAAATATTGAGCATTCACGTAGAGTTGGCATTAAGCAGATGACACTTTTGTTTTCTGCAATATTCTTGTATATTTTCTCTGCAACTATTTCTTCCTTTGGAAATAAATTATGTAGCAGCCGACTCTGTAATGCTTTTTTCCCAACTTCTGTGAGTAGTCCAATTCTGATATCTTTCAGAATACTTCCATATTCTTCATCGTTTGCTTGCCTCATATTAGTTGTAAGTTCCTTGTACTCAAAGAAGGACCAAATATTTGTATTTCCAATGCTTCCCAATGACTTCTTCGTGTCTTCATGTGTCACAGTATTAAACACTGGTTGTCCTTTAACTGGAGTAAGTTGCAAAAGATCCCCAAAAACTATGACGTGTTTTCCACCAAATAACACGTCATAGTCTGTCTTCAAAATTTGCTGCATTCTTAAATGCACAAAGGCAAGCATTAAGTTTGATACCATGCTCACCTCATCAATAATGAGAACTTGCATCTTCTTCAATACTCTTGAAACTTCCAAGGATGCTTCTCCAGTTAGCTTGTTGAATTGTATTTTGTTCTCATGCTCCACTGGTAACATTAGCAAACGATGTAAGGTGATTCCTTTTATGTTATATGCTGCTAACCCAGTTGGAGCAGTAACCACACAAGACAAAGTAGAATCCGTTTTTTGCTTTAGGTAGCTTCTGATGACTTTAATTAGGAAACTTTTTCCAGTGCCAGCTTGTCCGCTTACATACATCCTGATTGGATGAAATGATGTGCATGAGCACTCTTTTTTTATATGTAGAAATCCGTGATCAATTTTGTTTTTGATCTCTTCATAAATGTGTTGCTGCTCTTGATTCAGTTGTCTTTCCAAATTTTGTAAGTCTATAAATTCTTCTTGAGCTTGATTCATAGCCGTTTCCACTTCATTCATGGCTATTGATGCTTCATTTTCAACGATTGGTTGTCCTAGGGGATCTTGACTGTATGTTCCTGAACTTTGGCTGTCCTGAGAACTGTCTCTAGCTATTTCTGCTGCAATTGTAGTTTCCTGTTCAATTTCTTCATTTAACATTTGCAGATAAGTTGAGAATGTACTGCATTGTATGCTGTCTTTGCAAGCATTAAAAGAATCTTCATAGCTCTGGAATTCTCCCAGTAGTTCATCCTCTGTACGCCATGGTTTAAACAACTGTAAAAGAGCCAAGTAGTAAAATTCTTTCTTGTCGGTAGTGTCGCAACTCAGCTTCCGGTGATTTATCAAACTTCCTTTGGTTTGCTTCACCAAACATCCTTCTTCACCAACAACTTTATATTTTCCACTGTTGATGTCTTCTGCAGCTTTCCGTGAATAAATGTAGTTCTGCAACACTTCATAGAGACACATGTTCTCCAGATGATGACTTCTCTTGGGATAATATGTGTCCAACATGTTTGTTTTCAATATATCTGTACTTTCTGGGTCATTCTCAGCCAAATATTCAATTTCTCCAACAGATTTCAGTACCCGATTTCTCATTGCTGCAAGGCCTAAACTTGCCCAAATTATTCTTCTTGACTTCGAGTAGAGACTTGCAGAAGATAACCTATCTGAACATTCGTAGGATCCAATTTCTCGATGCGATAACATCTTCAAACTGAAACTGTACAGCTTCTTACTGACAGTCTTCTCGTGAGAAATCTCTTCCCACATTTCCTTCAATTCTGTTTTTTCTGATTTCGTAATGTAAGACGTTACATATCGTGCAACAGCAATGGAATTGTCAGCTACATACTGTATATCCATGTTAGCGTTCCACATGGATAAAATGACTGGGTTGTAGTCATTTATATTTTTTGATTCTTCTTTTCTTTTAAGGTTGTAGGTATTCTTAGGTGATTTTCTTGTGATAGTATGTCTCACAGCTGACATAAAACTGTTGACTCTTCCATTTGAAAGAACAGGTCTAGGAAATCCAAATCGACATTTAGTGTAGTATTTTTCTTTGCTCTTGTATTTCCGTCGACAGTATTTTCCACACCGATGACTTTGGAAACGTAGAACTTGCTCCTTTAACTTGTTCTCTTCTGTGCTTTTTGGTATACCACATGTTGCATATTCTTCAATGTAAGATAACACTGCTTCATCAGTATCTGTTCCAAACTTTGGGGCATCCTTGATCCACAGCAGCATATGAATATGAGGAGCACCTCTTGCCTGGTACTCTTTTCTCCAAAAGAAATCCACTACTTCTCCAAGGGGTGGATTTTTTTTATTGCAGATGAAGGACATCATAGCCTCAAATCTATGATTGAAATATCTGCAAACATTAACCGGATCCAATGAGCACAGTTCTCCTGCTGTCTTGTATTCGATGTTTTTAATGTTTGAATTGGCCTCTCGTAGAAAATCCAGTAAATCATCCCAAGCGTACTCGGCACAGCTTAGGGTAAGGAACCATGTTGGTGTTCCTAAATTGCGTAACATGCATTTTAGTTCACCATGGCGTCGGTACCAATATTCATTTGTCCCACGCTGACAAGCCATCAGATTGATCAGTTGTGTTTCCAAATGATCATCTCGGTGCTGCACTTTCTCCATAAAATCCTTAGCAGACACATTTTGTAAATGTACTCCACTTTTTAAAATGTGATTTACTGCATAAGACAGTGCAGACAAGTCGCTTTCAAATAAAAGATGGAACAAATAAGGAATACTTTGTCGAAATCTGGGATCTTCAGCATATAGTTTTGTAGTCCGATACTCAGAAGCTGGAATCTGTTCTGGACGTTCATCGTATCGTCCTCCTTTTCCTTTAGGAAACAGCTGGGGAAAACATCGAGCTTCCAAGCTCTCCTCCCATACACTCACGGGATTTCCTTTTGCTTTCTTCATCTGAAAGAGATCAATATTGTCTCCCATAACTTCTTTCGAATGGAGAGGATGTATGCTAAAATGTTCATAAATTTCTTCTTCCTTTGACTTGTCCACTTTTTCAATTTGTCCAGTTGGTGTTTCTGTGTGTTCTTGAAAATCTTCTTCTTCTTCTTCTTCTTCTATATAAATTGATTCATACCATTTGTTATTTTTTTTCAAATACAAATTTGCTCTTTGTACTTTCCGCACATCTACCAGCTCCTGCCAAATCTTCTTATTCTTTGTAGGTACACCATTAACCAGAATAATTAATGGTTCAGTTTCCAAAGTATCCGCATCAATAGTTTCCATATTTTTTTTCAAATCCAAGGGCAAATACACCACTCTACCTTTTAAACCTCTCAGTAAATCTGAAGGAGGTAATTTACCAGTTTTGGGCTCCATACGTACTATGGTCTGGAACGGATGAACACATTGAATGAGTATAGACTCATATGTATTTAATTCAGAAAGTTCAGCAGGAATAGCATCCAATTCTAAATTATTATGTACAGCTCTGGTCGGCATTCTATTTTCCTCTAACTTGTTGTAACAGTATTTACAAATACGCTGATCTTCACCCAATTCAAAACAATTTTCAAGAAATATATATGTGGCAAAATCCATCCACTTATAATTATCTTCATTTTCACTCTTTCTGTAGAGATCAACATTCCTAGTTTGTTTTCTATAATGAGTTCTGCGGCAACAAATACAAGTAACATTTGGTCTTTCATTAGAGACTATTGCAAATTTTGTTATGTGATCATTAAATGTGTTACTTACAGAGGGTTCTACATTCTCTTCCACTTCTGCCTCATTTACTGTGTCCTTCTCTGCACTGTTTTGTTCAGGACCAAAGTAACAAAACTGAATTTCATCAACAACCTTCTCTACATCTGATACCGTTCCTCGGAACAGAGCCCTATTCAATTCATTTAACTTTATTGCTGGACTTTTGGCAAAATACAACCGTCTCACAAACTTTCTCATTTCAGTATGATGAACAGCCAGCATCCTAAAATGATGGAAAACACTATTGCACACTTTTCTAGATAGACAAGCAAGAGAATGACCCTGCAAACCAGTATTCTCTCTCACTCTGCATGGATCCAGACTTTGAAGCACCTTAATCTTTTGTTTTACACTTTTTTTACTATATTCTCTTAGAAACTCTCGAAATCTGTCAATAGATTCCTGACGCACAGTGCAAATACTACTACAATTCCAAGTGTACACTGGGGCTTTAGGACGTCTCCCCATTGCCTCATCTGCCATCACTTGTACCTCATCTCTTGGAACCATTATCTCCTTCTCCATTATGCAACCATTTTTTACTTCGTATGAACGACCTCTGGTGTCAACTGCATGCAGCAAACTATTACTTTGAAAATAGCTCTCTTCATTAAAAAAAGGTTCACTACTTGAACTATGCATCCACTTTCCTAAAAACACTTTACAAAAGTTTGTTCTGTTCACTACTCTTTTGCTTTTGCTTTGTGATTTCAGTACATTAACCATTTTATCTAATGTACGCATCCTATTCAAAATTAATATGAATAGTTTCCTTTTTAATTCTAATGCTTTTGCTGCAATGGCTTCAATTTCTTTTTTTCTCTTGTAATATTTTGCCTTTTGCTTATATTTCTTTACATCCTTTATCAAATTGGACATAACTCTTCTCTGAAACATTTTTCTACGTATCTCTTTAAACGCTGTTTTTCTGTTTATGTTAAACTTTTCAATTGCAGAAGGTATATTTGCATTAACTAAATTCTCAATTTTTTGCTGTTCTCTATGTTTTGTTACATTTTTCCGAGGACAGACATTTTGTACATTTTTCTTTGTTTTGAATATTTTGTTAAGAAATTGTTTTTTCTGCTTACCAGAAGATTTTTTCTTTTTCCCAACATGAGCATCTTCTAGTAACTTTGGTCCTCCAGTTGTCTTCAAATATAGTTTTTTTTTTAGCGTTTTTTGAACTCGAGATTTTGTAGGCATCTTAAATTTTGTTCACTGTTCTTCAGCAATACCTGAAAAAAACTAAAAAAAAAATCCTTTATTGTATTTAAATATATTACTACATTTGTTTTCACAATAGTCACAAAACAAAATTTCTTTGCCAATTTGAATGCACACAAACTGCTCTTTTTTTTGGGCAAGTGAAAATCTCTTTTACAAACTGTCACATTATGAAACCACTTTTCAGATTTTTTAAAAAGCCCATGTCCACAGTGCTACACTCCAGCAAGGGCAACCAGCCTTAGTGAAGCTCAATGTATTTGCATTACAGACTGAAACCTGAAAACCCCACTCGCTTGTAAATACTTTGCATGACTATACACGGCAAGCACATGGGTGTGTGCTAAGACTCTGCTTCTTCCCCCAAAAATTCGCTCCCCCTTTCCATCTAATGCAACTGTGAAATCACCAGAGCAAGACGCAATAAATCTCTGCCTATAATTCCTCTATGCACACAGAGTCATGTTTTCACATTAGTCCCAAAACGAAATTTCTTTGCCATTTTGAAAGCACACTTACTGCTCTTTTTTTTTCGGGCCGAGTGAAAATCACTTTTACAGACTGACACATTATGAAACCTTTTTTAAAAATTTATTTAATTGCACATGTCCAAGCTGTTTTTTTTTCAGACCACCACCATGTGTATTCTCTGTGTCTGCCTACACTCCAGCAAGGGCAACCAGCCTTAGTGATGCTGAATGTATTTGCATTACAGACTTAAACCTGAAAACCTCACTGGCTTCTAAATACTGTGCATGACTATACATGGCAAGCACATGGGTGTGTGCTAAGCCTCTGCTTCTTCCCCAAAAAATTCGCTCCCCCTTTCCATCTAATGCAACTGTGAAATCACCAGAGCAAGACGCAATAAATCTCTGCCTATAATTCCTCTATGCACACAGAGTCATGTTTTCACATTAGTCCCAAAACGAAATTTCTTTGCCATTTTGAAAGCACACTTACTGCTCTTTTTTTTTCGGGCCGAGTGAAAATCACTTTTACAGACTGACACATTATGAAACCTTTTTTAAAAATTTATTTAATTGCACATGTCCAAGCTGTTTTTTTTTCAGACCACCACCATGTGTATTCTCTGTGTCTGCCTACACTCCAGCAAGGGCAACCAGCCTTAGTGATGCTGAATGTATTTGCATTACAGACTTAAACCTGAAAACCCCACTGGCTTCTAAATACTGTGCATGACTATACACGGCAAGCACATGGGTGTGTGCTAAGCCTCTGCTTCTTCCCCAAAAAATTCGCTCCCCCTTTCCATCTAATGCAACTGTGAAATCACCAGAGCAAGACGCAATAAATCTCTGCCTATAATTCCTCTATGCACACAGAGTCATGTTTTCACATTAGTCCCAAAACGAAATTTCTTTGCCAATTTGAAAGCACACTTACTGCTCTTTTTTTTTCGGGCCAAGTGAAAATCTCTTTTTACAATTTGAAATCACTTTTACAGACTGACACATTATGAAACCACTTTTTTTTCTTTTATTTAAATGCACATGTCCAAGCTGTTTTTTCAGACCACCACCATGTGCATTCTCTGTGACTGCCTACACTCCACCAAGGGCAACCAGCCTTAGTGATGCTGAATGTATTTGCATTACAGACTTAAACCTGAAAACCCCACTGGCTTCTAAATACTGTGCATGACTATACATGGCAAGCACATGGGTGTGTGCTAAGCCTCTGCTTCTTCCCCCAAAAATTCGCTCCCCCTTTCCATCTAATGCAACTGTGAAATCACCAGAGCAAGACGCAATAAATCTCTGCCTATAATTCCTCTATGCACACAGAGTCATGTTTTCACATTAGTCCTAAAACGAAATTTCTTTGCCAATTTGAAAGCACACTTACTGCTCTTTTTTTTTAGGGCCAAGTGAAAATCTCTTTTTACAATTTGAAATCACTTTTACAGACTGACACATTATGAAACCACTATTTTTGATTTATTTAATTGCACATGTACAAACTGTTTTTTTTTCAGACCACCACCATGTGTATTCTCTGTGTCTGCCTACACTCCAGCAAGGGCAACCAGCCTTAGTGATGCTGAATGTATTTGCATTACAGACTTAAACCTGAAAACCCCACTGGCTTCTAAATACTGTGCATGACTATACACGGCAAGCACATGGGTGTGTGCTAAGCCTCTGCTTCTTCCCCCAAAAATTCGCTCCCCCTTTCCATCTAATGCAACTGTGAAATCACCAGAGCAAGACGCAATAAATCTCTGCCTATAATTCCTCTATGCACACAGAGTCATGTTTTCACATTAGTCCCAAAACGAAATTTCTTTGCCAATTTGAAAGCACACTTACTGCTCTTTTTTTTTCGGGCCAAGTGAAAATCTCTTTTTACAATTTGAAATCACTTTTACAGACTGACACATTATGAAACCACTTTTTTTGATTTATTTAATTGCACATGTACAAACTGTTATTTTTTCAGACCACCACCATGTGCATTCTCTGTGACTGCCTACACTCCACCAAGGGCAACCAGCCTTAGTGATGCTGAATGTATTTGCATTACAGACTTAAACCTGAAAACCCCACTGGCTTCTAAATACTGTGCATGACTATACATGGCAAGCACATGGGTGTGTGCTAAGCCTCTGCTTCTTCCCCCAAAAATTCGCTCCCCCTTTCCATCTAATGCAACTGTGAAATCACCAGAGCAAGACGCAATAAATCTCTGCCTATAATTCCTCTATGCACACAGAGTCATGTTTTCACATTAGTCCTAAAACGAAATTTCTTTGCCAATTTGAAAGCACACTTACTGCTCTTTTTTTTTCGGGCGAAGTGAAAATCTCTTTTTACAATTTGAAATCACTTTTACAGACTGACACATTATGAAACCACTATTTTTGATTTATTTAATTGCACGTGTCCAAGCTGTTTTTTTTTCAGACCACCACCATGTGCATTCTCTGTGACTGCCTACACTCCACCAAGGGCAACCAGCCTTAGTGATGCTGAATGTATTTGCATTACAGACTTAAACCTGAAAACCCCACTGGCTTCTAAATACTGTGCATGACTATACATGGCAAGCACATGGGTGTGTGCTAAGCCTCTGCTTCTTCCCCCAAAAATTCGCTCCCCCTTTCCATCTAATGCAACTGTGAAATCACCAGAGCAAGACGCAATAAATCTCTGCCTATAATTCTTCTATGCACACAGAGTCATGTTTTCACATTAGTCCCAAAACGAAATTTCTTTGCCAATTTGAAAGCACACTTACTGCTCTCTTTTTTTCGGGCCAAGTGAAAATCTCTTTTTACAATTTGAAATCACTTTTACAGACTGACACATTATGAAACCACTATTTTTGATTTATTTAATTGCACGTGTCCAAGCTGTTTTTTTTTCAGACCAACACCATGTGTATTCTCTGTGTCTGCCTACACTCCAGCAAGGGCAACCAGCCTTAGTGATGCTGAATGTATTTGCATTACAGACTTAAACCTGAAAACCCCACTGGCTTCTAAATACTGTGCATGACTATACACGGCAAGCACATGGGTGTGTGCTAAGCCTCTGCTTCTTCCCCAAAAAATTCGCTCCCCCTTTCCATCTAATGCAACTGTGAAATCACCAGAGCAAGACGCAATAAATCTCTGCCTATAATTCTTCTATGCACACAGAGTCATGTTATCACATTAGTCCCAAAACGAAATTTCTTTGCCAATTTGAAAGCACACTTACTGCTCTTTTTTTTTTCGGGGCAAGTGTAAATCACTTTTACACACTGACACATTATGAAACCACCATGTGTAACTACAACAAAAACAATTCCCATTTCTATTATTCATTTCTTAAGTTACCACATACATACCCTCTCAAACTGTAAACTCACCTTTAAAATTAGTTAGTTGTGAAAGAAATGTGACACTCAAACAGCAGATTATCAGAGCCAGGATCTCTGTTGTGTTCACCTCTCTCCTCTCAGCAGAACCAGATAATGGCAAACTTTCCCTCTATTTTTCCACACATATACATGTAAGTTTCAAATCTCAGTGCTTCCCCCTTTTTTTCACATGTAATCACACATTTCTATTGGTTGAAAACGAACCCTTTTCCAAAAGTACCCTTCCCCCAACTTGACTTCTGCCTAGTACCCTTCCCCCAACTTGACTTCTGCCTGCTACCATAGCAACAGCTCATGGAACACTGCTGTGTGCAGTTAGGTCAGAAGTTCGACACACAATGTTTCAATTCCACAGAGCAAGAGTGCTTGACTTTTCAAACCTAACAGCAAATCCATAGTACTGTTCTTTGGTTACACATTTTTTTGTACCAATACAAAACATGCTTCTATTAATTTTCACATACAACCTAGTTTTTATTCTAGAATGGTATGAAACAGCCAATCAGTTCTTTTTGTTTTAAAAAAATATGTATGCCTCCATTTCCAAACTGTCTTTCTTTTCATATTGCCATTCTACTGAAAGACACCTCCTGAGTGCATCCAGTTCTCCTTTGAAGATGTTCACAGTGTGGATTGTAGGGCACAGCTATGTCTTCTGGAGTGAAAAGTTTGCAGAGAAAACAGATATGGTGAGAGACCTTGCTTTGCCAAATGTAGACATTAAATGGATTGGTCAGAGAGGTTTAAAGTGGCACCAATTGATGCCATTGGTGAAATCCTTCATTCAAATCCAACACCCTGACCTCATAATAGTGCACTGTGGTGGCAATGACCTAGGCACTTTGACTGGGGTAGGTCTGGAAATGCTTATGAAGGACACCTTTGCACAACTGTTTACACTTTTCCCTAAAACTGCCTTTGTGTTTTCCAACATATGCCAAAGGCAAAAATGGAACTGGTCCAATCATTTCTGTCCACAGATTGACAAAGCAAGAAAGCACGTCAACAAATCTGTTTCTGCTTTCCTCCGTGACTATGGTATGGGTGCCATTTACCACAACAACTTGCGTTATGACATGCAAGACATTTATAGAGGAGATGGTGTGCACTTCAATGATGAAGGGAACAGAGTCTTCCTCTTGAACCTTAGACTCTGCATCGGTACTTACTTGTAGGTACCACTAAAAAAATGACTTCATAAACACAACAGCTCTTTTTAGAGCTCCCTAATTTCTAAACTCTTAAATCTGCTTTTCATTTATCTATTTTTATTTTTTTACCGTACGCTTACCGTAAGCTTACCGTACGCGTACCCCGTGATTTTTTTTAAAATCAATAAATGTTTTTTTTGTACTTTTCTGTCCTTCTTTGACCCCCTTACAAATGTTAGGGGGTCTGTAACTCTCCACATTGCCCCCTTTCCTTGTTTTCACTCTTTTTTTTCAGAGTGAAATACACAAAATGGCGGCCGCCGCTTCCTGGTTTCGGCCGATTCGAATGTTTACTAAGATCTAACAGCCAATCAGAATCGCGCTCGCGCACGCCGCCGTACGCTTACCGTAAGCGTACGGTAAGCGTACCGTAAGCGGGCTCAGATATATATATTGATTTAAAGGCTATTTTCTCAGAATCTACTGAACAGATTTACACCAAACCTACAAAAGGCACTTCCTTGACCTAGGGACTACCTCTCTGCCAAATTTTGAGTAATTCTGTTCAGCCGTTCGGGCTGTAGCTCGTTCTAAAGGTCCTATGGAAAAATGCATGGGAAAAACGCGTTTTGGGACCCCCCTTTTATCTCAGCCCCCGCTTGACGGATCCCCCCGAGACTTTCAGGGTAGGAGCGGAGCGTAGCGCTTCACCTATTTTGAGAAATTCGCGAGGATTCGTCGACCGGCGCCAAAGTTATTCAAAATAGAATGTTGAGGTTTTCCTATGGAAACGTGGTCCTAACTATAACTACCTACTGGCGACCGCCAGTAGGTAATATATATATATATATATATATATATATATAAATATGGCAGTAAACCTTTCTTCAAGCGATCCTCTATACCATGGATCAAGAAGGGGACGGACTCCACTTAGTTGTACCCAATTCTTTTATTTTTTGTTTGTGCGCTGTGTTGCCATGACGCGTTTCGGGCTCAGCAGCCCTTGATCACATGACGTGCCCCTTGCATTTGTCCCATTTTTAAAGTGACAGTGCATTATTGCTTGCCATAGACATAGACAAAATATTACCATGACTTAAATGTTTTACACACGCAAATTCGTACCAAACTAAATTGATGTTACTGTAGAATACATCACATGATTTTTATCCCATGACTCATGATTCATAAATATTGAGCTAATAGCTCACATATTATATGGTGCACTTGTGTTTGTATAAATACATAAATAGACTGCACATATAAAATCAGAGCAATGTAATTGGTAAAAACATGTAAAAACCATATTGTTGATAAGTATTGAGCAATCACAAGCAGCATGGTTAATTCTGACTGTGCAAAACGGCAAATAAAGTGCAAAAATGTGCGAACCTGTGCAATAATATTACCTGTGCAAAATCAAATTTACAACCAATTAGGTTAATTTACAGATCCATCTATAAATCCTAGTTTATAAGGATGGAATGAAAATCAAGGAAAAAGGAGACAAGGGGAAGAGGGAGAGAGGAAACGAAAAGGAAAATATCAACATATATATAAATATATATTGTTTAAAAATTACATTTGCTGATATTGGAGAGCCTTGGGAAAAGAAGTCTATATAAATATATATATATATATATATATATATATATATACACACACACACACACATATATATATTATATTTTTTTCTCTCCAGTGTGCGCCTCAATTTGTGACCGAGTGAAGCGGAGGTCACGTTTGGGACATATATATATATATATTATCTACTGGCGGTCGCCAGTAGATAGTTATAGTTAGGACCGTGTTTCCATAGGAAATCTGAAAATTCTATTTTGAATAACTTTGGCGCCGGTTGACGAATCCTCGTGAAATTTTCAAAACTAATGGGACGCTCCACTCAGCTCCTACCCTGAAAGTCTCGGGGTGATTCGTCAAGCGAGGGGCTGAGAAAAAAGGGGGGTCCCAAAACACGTTGTCCCCATGCATTTTCCCATAGGACCTTTAGTTGAAGGTGCAACCCGAACGGCTGAACAGAATTACTTGAAATTTGGCAAAGAGGTAGTCCTCAGGTCAGGCATGTGCCTTTTGCATATATGGAGTCAATATGTTCAGTAGTTCCTGAGAAAATTGCAGTTAAAAGCACATAAATATCTATAGGCGCGCACCGTGCGCGCACCGTACGCGCACGGTGCGCGCACCCTAACGTGCGCGAGCGTAATTCTGAATGGTGGATTCATGACAGTCAACATTCGAATCGGTCAAAATCAGGAAGTGTCGGCCGACATTTTGTGTGTTGTGTGTGTGACAGGGAAAAAGAAAGGTGGAGAACGTGAAAAAGGGGCAGGGTAGAGAGTCCCTGACCCCCTAGGCCTTCTCAGGGGGACCATGAAAGACCCCTTAGGTCTAAAAAAAAAAAAAAAACATAGAAAAATAGAATTAAAAATCAAGTTTAAGTGTTTAGATGTAGGTTGGCTCTAAAAAGAGCCGTTGAGTTCATTGAGTTTTTTTTGTACCTACAAGTAAGTACAGATGCAGAGTCTAAAGTTCAAGAGGAAGACTCTGTTGCCTTCATCTGTGAAATGAACACCGTCTCCTCTATAAATGCCTTGCATGTTGTAACGCAAGTTGTTGTGGTATATAGAACCCATACCATAGTCTCTGAGGAAAGCAGAAACAGACTTATTGACGTGCTTTCTTGCTTTGTCAATCTGCCGCCAACATTGGTTGGACCAATTCCACTTTTACCTTTGGCATATATTAGAATATACAAAGGTAGTTTGTGGAAAAAGTGACATCAATTGCATAAAGGTGTCCTTAACAAGTATTTCCAGACCTACCCCAGTTAAAGTGCCTAGGTCATTTCCACAAACCAAAGGAAATGATGGACGGAGTGTTGAACATTGCAAGCACTCACCCCCAGTCAACTGATCTGGGTTTAATCCATCACCGTTCTTTAGCCCACTCTGCCACCCCAGTTCAGACATGGCCATATGCAAATCAGTCTGACCCTGTGCCTCATGGGAACAGTCCAGCCCGAACTGCCAAGCCATGTCTTCCCTGGACCGGAAACAAGCTTCCTAGGACCGGTTTCTGGCATTTCAGCCGTCTTCAGCCAGGCTTGCTTGAATCCAGTGGCAAAGTAAGCAAGGGACTCACGTCTGAGCATACCCTGCCAACTTATGGCGAACAAAGCAAAAACCAAAGGAAATGATGGACGGAGTGTTGAACATTGCAAGCACTCACCCCCAGTCAACTGATCTGGGTTTAATCCATCACCGTTGTTTAGCAAACTCTGCCACCCCAGGTCAGACATGGCCATATGCAAATCAGTCTGACCCTGTGCCTCATGGGAACAGTCCAGCCCGAACTGCCAAGCCATGTCTTCCCTGGACCGGAAACAAGCTTCCTAGGACCGGTTTCTGGCATTTCAGCAGTCTTCAGCCAGGCTTGCTTGAATCCAGTGGCAAAGTGAGCAAGGGACTCACGTCTGAGCATACCCTGACTGCGGGTGAGTGCTTGCAATGTTCAACACTCCGTCCATCATTTCCTTTGGTTTTTGCTTTGTTCGCCATAAGCATACCCTGACTGCAGGTGATTGCTTGCAATGTTCAACACTCCGTCCATCATTTCCTTTGGTTTTTGCTTTGTTCGCCATAAGTTGGCAGGGTATGCTCAGACTTGAGTCCCTTGCTCACTTTGCCACTGGATTCAAGCAAGCCTGGCTGAAGACGGCTGAAATGCCAGAAACCAGTCCTAGGAAGCTTGTTTCCGGTCCAGGGAAGACATGGCTTGGCAGTTCGGGCTGGACTGTTCCCATGAGGCACAGGGTCAGACTGATTTGCATATGGCCATGTCTGACCTGGGGTGGCAGAGTTTGCTAAACAACGGTGATGGATTAAACCCAGATCAGTTGACTGGGGGTGAGTGCTTGCAATGTTCAACACTCCGTCAATCATTTCCTTTGGTTTTTGCTTTGTTCGCCATAAGTTGGCAGGGTATGCTCGGACGTGAGTCCCTTGCTCACTTTGCCACTGGATTCAAGCAAGCCTGGCTGAAGACGGCTGAAATGCCAGAAACCGGTCCTAGGAAGCTTGTTTCCGGTCCAGGGAAGACATGGCTTGGCAGTTCGGGCTGGACTGTTCCCATGAGGCACAGGGTCAGACTGATTTGCATATGGCCATGTCTGAACTGGGGTGGCAGAGTGGGCTAAAGAACGGTGATGGATTAAACCCAGATCAGTTGACTGGGGGTGAGTGCTTGCAATGTTCAACACTCCGTCCATCATTTCCTTTGGTTTTTGCTTTGTTCGCCATAAGTTGGCAGGGTATGCTCAGACGTGAGTCCCTTGCACACTTTGCCACTGGATTCAAGCAAGCCTGGCTGAAGACGGCTGAAATGCCAGAAACCGGTCCTAGGAAGCTTGTTTCCGGTCCAGGGAAGACATGGCTTGGCAGTTCGGGCTGGACTGTTCCCATGAGGCACAGAGTCAGACTGATTTGCATATGGCCATGTCTGAACTGGGATGGCAGAGTGGGCTAAAGACCGGTGATGGATTAAACAAAGATCAGTTGACTGGGGGTGAGGGCTTGCAATGTTCAACACTCCGTTCATCATTTCCTTTGGTTTTTGCTTAGGTCATTTCCACCACAGTGCACAATTATAAGGTTAGGCTGTGGGAGATGTAGAAAGGATTTCACCAAAGGCATTAATTGGTGCCACTTTAACCCTCTCTGACCAATCCATTTAATGTCTACATTTGGCAAAGCAAGGTCTTTCAAAATACCTCTTTTTTCTGCATACTTTTCACTCCAGAAGACATAGCTATGACCTACAATCCACACTGTGAACATCTTTCAAGGAGATCTGGATGCACTCAGAAGGTGTCTTTCAGTAGAATGGCAATATGAAAAGAAAGATAGTTGTAAAATGGAGGCTTACATACTTTTGTTTAAATAAAAAGAGCTCATTGGCTGTTTTAGACCATTCTACACTAAAAACTAGGCTGTATGTTTACATTTTTAAAAGCATGTTTTGTATTGGTTCAGATAAATGTGTTCCCACAGAAGATTACTTTGGATATGCTGTTAGGTTTGAAAAGACAAGCACTCTTGCTCTTTGGATTAGAAACATTGTGTGCTGAACTTCTGACCCCTCTGCTCACACCAGTGTTCCATGACCTGTTGCTATGGTAGGAGGCAGAAGTCATGTGGGGGGTAGGGATCATTTGGAAAGGGTTGGAATTTGCAACCAATAGAAATGTGTGTTTCCATTTGAAAAAATGTGGGAAGCACTGTGATTTGAAGTTAACATGTATATGTGTGTAAAAAGAGAGGGAAACATTTCCATTTACTGGTTCTGCTGAGAGGTGTACAGTTCAGAGATTCTGGCTCTGATAATCTGCTGTGTGAGTGCCACATTTCTTCCTCAACTAACTACTTTTAAAGGTGAGTTATGAATTTGAGAGGGAATGTATGAGGTGCATTTTGATATAAAAAATAGAAATGAGATTCTTGTCTTAAAGTTGTGTTTTACATTTTATGTTTTGGAAGATATTTAACTGCCTTGAACTTGTCAGATATTATGGAGTATGTCTTCACCATAAGTAAAGGTGTACTGGTATCACCCAGGAATATTGTTTTCTGCCTAGAATCACACCATGAGTCTGTGTGCACAAAGGAATTGTTGTCAGAGATTTGATTTGTGGTGGTCTGGTTCTGTAAGACTTGCATTCGTAGGAAAGGGGCAGCTTGTTTTGTTGAAGTGTGATGGCTAGCATTCAGCACAAATCAATATTTCACAAATGAGAGGGAAATGCTAACACATTTCCAAACAACAGGGTAGATTTTCCTTCCACTCCTGCAATGGGTGAGGTAGTTCCTATGTGTTACAAACTGCAATTAAAACTTATCACACATGTACTCAGGTTCAGGTTCATATGTCTTTATTTCGACTTAATATCATAAAAGACGGTACACACAGGAACAATAATATATACATACATTACATTGCATTAAAACATTAAAAACCGCCTATATTCAGCATTTAAAAAAAACATTAAACAAGATATTATAGATTTGATATATGAAGAACCCTTATATTACGACAAAACAAAACAATCAGGCTACCTGGAAATGTCTGGCTCTAATGACCCAAGCCCACCCAAGGAACTTTGCAACACCTACTACCACAGTCTCCGAGGTATTGGTTTGCAGAGTCCACAAGGCCTCTGAGCTCCTTCTCAATTTCAGCATTTGACAGATGGGCCTAATCCATCTATGCCTAGGGGCATGATAGGCAGGGCATGCAAAAAAGAAGTGCCCCACACTCTCCTTGTGGTCACTACACCAAGGACAAAATTCATTTGAACCAGAACAATTCCTAGAAAAAGACCTTACAGGTAGGGACCCAACTCTAAACTGATGGTATAATTTTTTATCCAGACTCTTAGTAATAGTGTCCCAATAGTTTTCCAAAGAGGAATCGGTTTTAAATACCAAAAATCTACCTGTTAGGGTAGCAGCACCTGACCGTGCAACAGAAAGGGATCTGGCAGAAGCCCAATAAAGTGCTTTAAAATCTTGTTTAGGGGGGAATACATTAGAACCCGGGGAAACCCAGAGTTGACTAAGACCCATATCTTCCAAAATTAGTTTCACCTCACGTAGCCATGGTATATTTGCAGAGCCCAGAGATGATCTAACTTCTGCCAATTCGCTGGCAAAAAGACTGAGATCCGACGACGTCCAGAGCCGTCTCCACAGTGCGACTAACCGATATCGAGCCATCTCATTAATGGGCTTACAGCCCATATCTAATAAGAGGGGTTTAATCGGTGTGAATTGGGGGAGTCCTACCAGTTTGTGCATAAATTTGTTCTGGACTTTTACCAAGGGGGTTAAATCCATATACCCCCACAAGTCAGCCCCATACAAAATGGCAGAGCTAATTTTGGCCTCATAGATCTTAAGTACAGGTGTAACCCGTTTAGTTAAGGACATTTTTTGCTCCTGGATTAGACAGCCCGAGAGGCGGGCAAATCTTAATTGAAGGGCTTCAACCTGGGGTTTCCAACGTAGGCGATAGTCTAAGGTTACTCCAAGGTAGGTCATAAGTCCCACTTGTTCAAGACTTACGCCATTCATACTAATGTGGCTTTTAATGGGGCGATTTTTTGTTTGTTAAGACCATAAATTTGGTCCTGCTCACATTAATTTGCAGATTATTAACTTGACAAAACTCCTCAAACCTATTTATTGCTATTTGCAGCCCCCTTCGTGTCTTTGAGAGGAGTAAAGTATCGTCTGCAAAGATGAGCATAGGGAATCTTGTCCCACCCAATATAGGAGCATCAGTCGGGGTGTTATCAAAAAACTTCACCATCTGATCAATAAACAATAAAAAAAGGGTGGGTGCCAGAACGCACCCCTGGCGAACACCTCACGTTACGGGGAAACTATTTGTCACCTGTCTTTGGGCTCCCCACCTCACCCTGGCAAAGTTGCCCTCATGCAATCTAATAATAAGTTCAAGGAGATCCAACGGCATCCCTAAGTTACCCAAGACTGCCCACAGTTTTGCCCTAGGCACAAGATCAAAAGCGGACTTAAGGTCCACAAAGGCGGCATAAATGGATCCTCCGCCCAACAGCACCACCTTCCAGTAAATCAGAGTAAATCTGAAGACCTGGTCGATGGTGCTGGTACCTGATCTAAAGCCAGCCTGTAGTGGGGAGAGAATGTTCTCCATCTCCATCCACCCTTGAACTCTAGCTAGGACCATTCTATCAAAAATTTTCTGCACAGAGTCGATGAGGCTAATAGGGCGATAATTCCCCGGGACCGAACGGTCCCCCTTTTTAAAAATCGGAATAATTTCCGCCCCTTTCCAAGACTCTGGGATCCTAGCCCCCCTTGCTATGGCATTTGCAATCTGAGTTATGTAGGGAATCCAGAGTTGGAGATCTGATTTAAAAAGGTCTGCCGGGATGCAATCCATCCCGGGAGCTTTCCCTGCTTGAACCAGACATAGGGCTGACTCTGTCTCAGTATTCGTAAACACTAATGGTTTGCTAGGAGAAGTGGGCAGAGATATCCTGTTCCCTGGGTCATTATGAAATTCTAGGTCAGGATCCTTAAACTGGGATGAAAAAAAATCCACCCATGCTTCCACAGGGACATAATTTATTGGGGTTTGTGAATCAGGATTCCTACCCCATTTCACTACTTCCCAGAACTTAACCTGATTTGAGGATAGACAAGCCTCGTAGAGGTTGGTCCAATGGTTCTCATCCCACTCCCTCTTTGCCTCCCACTGGGCTTTCCTGTACATTTGGCGAGCTAATTTAATATCAGAAGTCACCCTGGATTTAATAGCTTTTATTAGCCCATTATGTGCTTCCCTACATTTTTATTTGTACCAATTTTTGCGGCGTCCTGTAGCATTCGCTTTTCCTTGCTTTATAGGAAGAGTTAAAAGGGCCTTAAGCTTAATAAAGCACTGTTCATGAAGGTTACAGATTTGAATTGGTGCCTCCAAATTTGGGGAAAAATTCAATATGGCACTCAGGGTAGATGCAACTTCCAACGATATGCCATCTAACAGGGCTGGGTCCGCCACTACCCTACACCATTTAAGCCTCCTATCATTAATCAGAATAGCATCTGCTGTATTACACTGGGCTGGAGGGGACCTTCCGGGCCCACCTGGGAGCTTTAACCTTAAAAACAATGGATTATGGTCACTGTCAAGAATTCCTGTCATGCGAGGGGAGGAAAACGGTAACCAGCGAAAACAGACTACATCTCCCAGGATGCTTAGCGGTTGAGAGGTTATGTAAACAGGAGAGCTGTTACATAACTCAAGGAAAACACGCCCTTATGTAAACAGGAGAGCTGTTACATAACTCAAGGAAAACACGCCCTTATGTAAACAGGAGAGCTGTTACATAACTCAAGGAAAACACGCCCTATAAAGGGAGGAACCGGGAGGTACAACGCTGTCGGATATTGTGTTTACACCGACGTACCTGCTTAGTGAAGAGCAGTGTTCCGGAGTGGTGCTCCAGTAAGGCAAGAACGGAGGTAGGTCGAGTCGTTACTCCCTGGGCCGTGTCTTGCCCCATCGTCACCTGTGAAGGACCCGGAAGCTCTACCGGATAACCATTGAGCTTCGCTTTTTGACTCGGCTGAGTCAAAGCGCAGTGGCGCTTTTGCTGGTTGGAGTCGTAACTCCCAGCCCGACCAGAGATACAGGGACTGCCAGCTGTAACGCACACCAGGAGGTGTTTGCTGCGTTACAGACTCGGAAGTCCACAGGATCGATCGAGCGGCTGCTCTCGGTTCAGTCTTCTTTGCTTGTGATTGGGGTATCGGTGACGCATCACCAGGAGGTGACTCCGCGTCCCGGTGCAGTCTGAGGAAGAGGTTGAGCGGCTGCTCCCTTCAGGTAGAGACCCCGGCTGGGTGTTTCCCTGACTCCTCGATTCTCCCCAACACTCTTCGTGCCCCTCACAGCCTACTGATTGGCATTGTCGGCCATTTCATTTCTGCCCTCTGTTGGCATACGCCGGGATCGGCGTATATGCAGAGGACGGTTAGGACCATCCGTGCTGTGGGCTGGTAACGTACTTAGCCTGGAGGATTCCAGTGACTATAACCTTTGTTTATTCCTTGTATTATTTTTGCCTTCATTAAAATAACTAAACCTTCACAAGTGGTTGCGTTCTCATTATCGTGTCTGTTAAACGATCCTGAGACGTTCAGGGCGTTACAAAATATCCGACCTTAATAACACTAACTGTCTCCCGGTCGATAACAGACATGGCAACACTTGATGATGTGCTGGCTGCTTTAGCGACCGTGCAAATTGAATTGGCTGCCTCCAGGCAAGAAACAGCCGATGTAAAAGCCAGACTGGATGCTATCCAATTGGACCCGCTCACGCCCAGCACCTCCCTCACGAACCAGACCCCTGCGGTAGTAGTGGAAATGCCGGTAGCCGTCCCCTTGGCAACACCAGAGAGGTACAGTGGGGATCCTAACACAGTGCAGGTATTCCTCACACAAGTGGCGCTACATTTATCGTGCAAACCAAGGGCGTTCCCCACGAGTCAGGCTCGTGTGGCTTTCCTTATATCCTATTTGGCTGGAAACGCGGCACAATGGGCCGTACCTCTGGTGAGCAGGGACGACCCCATCTTATGTGATTGGGGTGCTTTTCGCGAGGAATTCCTGAAAGTCTTCGACAGAAGGGCTGACTCGTACACGGCGGACCGTGAAATGCTTGAGTTGAGACAGGGATCCAACGACCTGGTGCAGTATCTCAACGCGTTCCGAAGGCTGGTTGCGGAAACCAAGTGGCCTGTTGCTAAACAGACGGCGCTCTTCCATCACGGGCTGTGCGATGAGCTCAAGGACGACGTGGCTCATATTGACCCACAACCCAAGACATGTGAGGGCCTTATCAACCTGGTATTACGGCTGGAACATAGGCTAAGTGAAAGAAAGGGGGATCATGGGAGAAAAGGAAACTCCCTTCCATCCTATGTGACAGTGGGAAGTCCTGAAACTTCCACCGCATCCAAGGGAGAACCCATGGACATCGGCGCAATACGAGCGAGCCTCACAGCCACGGAGAAAGAGTCACGCCGTAAACAAGGATTGTGCCTATATTGTGGCAAAAAAGGCCACTACGTACGTGAATGCCCTGCCAAACCGAAGACGTCACGTTATCGGGCCAACCGGTCGGTAACAGCCGTGGTGGACGTACCGGCGGAAAACTAGAGGACTCCCAGACCAAAGAAGGGGCATCTCGGAGTCACTCATCCATCCCTTCACTTTCCAACTCGGTCACTAAGGGACAACGACACCTGTTTCTCACGGTGCACGTGGGAGTGCATGACCAGTGGATACCCGTTGTGGCCATGGTGGATTCAGGTGCCACTGGCATGTTTATGGACCACAACGAGGCATGCAGGCTAGGGCTAGTGCTTCTTCCCAAAGCTGTACCCGAAGACGTCTATGCTGTAGACGGAAGGCGATTGGTGACGGGGCCCATCGGGCAGCACACGGGGGTCCTTCCGATGAGATGTGGGAGGAACCATTTGGAACAAATCGATTTTAACATCATCCGAGCGCCCCAATATGGCGTCATATTGGGATTGCCGTGGCTACAGAAACACAACCCCTCTGTGGATTGGCCAACACATCGCATCGAACTGACGTCACCGTATTGCATTCTGCATTGTGGAATAAGAACGGAATCCCTTGACGCAGATGAGAGCGGGAGTCAGACGGTGGCTACAGCGGCAGAAAAAGATGTGGCTCTCCCCCAGGCTTATCACAGTTTTGAGGATGTATTTGATGAGGTGAATGCGGAAGTGCTACCACCACATAGACAGTTTGACTGCCAGATCGACCTGGTGCCAGGGGCCAGCGTTCCCAGCGGCAGGCTGTATGCCCTGACGGAGCCTGAAAACGTGCATCTCCGGGGGTACCTGGATAAACTCCTCAAGCTAGGATTCATCCGCCCGTCCAAGTCTCCGGCCGCCTCGCCACTCTTCTTCATCCCGAAGGCTAATGGGGAGCTGAGAGCCTGTGTGGACTTTAGGGCATTGAATGCGATAACCGTAAAGAATCGGTACCCCTTGCCTCTCATCAGTGTACTTCTGGAACAGGTCAAGAAAGCTCGTATCTACACCAAGTTGGATTTCAAAGGGGCATACCATCTGGTGCGCATGAGGGACGGAGACGAGTGGAAGACCGCCTTTAAGACCAGGTTCGGCCTTTTTGAGTACCTCGTCATGCCGTTCGGTCTGTGCAACGCCCCGGCAGCCTTTCAGTACTTTTTGAATGAGGTATTCAGAGAGGAGTTGGATATCTACGTGGTCGTATATATCGACGACATCCTCATCTATTCGTCCATTGTGGCGGAGCACGTACACCACGTCAAAGCTGTGCTCCAAAAGCTGAGGGAAAACATGCTGTTTTGTAAACTCAGCAAGTGTGACTTCCACGTCACATCCGTGGAATTCCTCGGAGTGATGCTGAGTCCAGAGGGACAGGAGATGGCAGAACGAAAGATCAAGGCGGTGAAAGAATGGCCGGTGCCCCAAAGCGTGAAGGACGTCCAAAGTTTCATTGGCTTCGCCAACTTTTACAGGCGGTTTATAGATGGATTTTCAGGATTGGTGGCCCCAATCACACAGCTACTGAGGAAGTCCAAGGAGTTTGTCTGGTCCCCTGAAGCGAACAAAGCCTTTGAGGCCCTGAAAAGCACCTTTGGTAAGGCGCCGGTGTTGGCTCACCCCGATCCGGATCTCCCCTACGTGGTGGAAGCGGACGCATCGGATGTGGCGCTGGGGGCTATCTTGTCCCAACGCAACCACGACACAGGGGTGCTTCATCCCATTGCGTACATGTCCCGCAAACTCAACAACGCCGAACGCAACTACCATATTGCGGAGAAGGAGCTTCTCGCAATCAAGGACGCCTTCACCGAATGGAGGCATTGGTTGATGGGGGCAAGACATGTGGTATCGGTGTACACGGACCATCGGAACCTACAGTTCATGACGGCCACAAGACACCTTTCTCCCAGACAGCTGCGGTGGATGATCTTCTTTGCGGGGTTCAACTTCCGCATCACATATCGGCCGGGGACGGAAAACCGGAAGGCGGACGCCCTGTCCCGTCAATCTGCAGTTAAGGAACCATTGCCTGCGACCGAGTATTCCATCATTTCCCCGAGGATGGTATTGGGGGTTATCCAACCGGATACTTTCCTGAGGGGAATAAAGAGAGGGATCAGGTCATTCGCATGGCGGAGGTGGCTCCTCAGTCACAGAGAATGGCAGCTGAAGGACGGGATACCCCCGAAGGGCAGGTGCCTATTGATACCCACGCCTAGGCTAAGGAAACAAGCATTCATCTGGTGCCATGACTCTCCATGCGCAGGTCATTTGGGCTTTGAAAAAACGGTGGCTAGCATGGGACGGCATTTCTGGTGGCCAACCATGAGAGTGGATGTCAGGAGGTGGGGACAGGAGTGTCCTACGTGTGCTACCATGAAGGCCGACCATGGCTGAACCCAAGGGCTCTTACATCCACTTCCAACCCCGGATAGACCATGGGATAGCATATCACTGGACTTCGTGGTGGGCCTACCGGTAGACCAGGGGATGACGGCAATACTGGTGGTGGTGGATTACTTGACGAAAATGGGGCACTTCATCCCCTGCAAGAGAGTCCCTACGGCCGGGGAATTGGCGTCACTACTCCTAAAGAATGTGGTACGACTGCATGGATTACCTGGGGTGATCGTGTCGGACCGGGGGTCGCAGTTTACTGCGCACTTCTGGAAGACTTGGTGCACTGCGCTGCATGTTAAGACCGCCCTGTCCACCAGCTACCACCCTCAAACGGACGGCCAAACCGAGCGCCTGAACCAAACGCTCAAACAGTATCTGCGATGTTTTGTGGACCAGGGCAGGGAAGAATGGGTCGACTTGCTATGGGTTGCAGAGATAGCCTATAACAACGCCACTCACAGCTCCACACAGTCATCTCCGTTCTATAGCAACTATGGCCAACATCCCAGGTTCTTGCCATTTCTACATCCGTTCAGAGAGGACAGGATTCCCGCCACAGCGGACAGGGTGGCACACATAAAAGACACGTTGATGCGCTCAAGGGCTGTCCTAATAGAGGCCAAGAGAAGATACAAGGCTGCGGCAGACAGGAAGAGAAGGCCCGGGCCACTGTACCGCACTGGAGACTACGTCTGGATATCCACAAGAAACATGAGGTTTCGAAAGAACAGTGTGTTCCATCCCAAGTACATGGGCCCCTATCGAATTACCAAGTGTATGGGTCCCGTGAACGTGAAGGTGTGCTTGCCCCAGTCATTGCGGATACGCCCTGTCTTTCATGTATCATTGCTCAAACCAGCACCCTCCAAGCCGTCTGGGACACCTAGGCCGGTATGCGTGGAGTCGGAGGTGGAGTATGAAGTGTCGGGCATACGGGCGTCCAAATGGCGCAGGGGGAAGCTGTGGTACCTGGTTGCGTGGAAAGGCTATGGCCCGGAGGAGCAGTCATGGGAACCGGCTGAAGGGGTTCATGCTCCGCGCTTGGTCTCCTTGTTCCATCGGCGTTTTCCTGCCAGCGCTGGACCCGTGGGGAGCCGCTGAGAGGGAGGATGTACTGTCAAGAATTCCTGTCATGCGAGGGGAGGAAAACGGTAACCAGCGAAAACGGACTACATCTCCCAGGATGCTTAGCGGTTGAGAGGTTATGTAAACAGGAGAGCTGTTACATAACTCAAGGAAAACACGCCCTTATGTAAACAGGAGAGCTGTTACATAACTCAAGGAAAACACGCCCTTATGTAAACAGGAGAGCTGTTACATAACTCAAAGAAAACACGCCCTATAAAGGGAGGAACCGGGAGGTACAACGCTGTCGGATATTGTGTTTACACCGACGTACCTGCTTAGTGAAGAGCAGTGTTCCGGAGTGGTGCTCCAGTAAGGCAAGAACGGAGGTAGGTCGAGTCGTTACTCCCTGGGCCGTGTCTTGCCCCATCGTCACCTGTGAAGGACCCGGAAGCTCTACCGGATAACCATTGAGCTTCGCTTTTTGACTCGGCTGAGTCAAAGCGCAGTGGCGCTTTTGCTGGTTGGAGTCGTAACTCCCAGCCCGACCAGAGATACAGGGACTGCCAGCTGTAACGCACACCAGGAGGTGTTTGCCGCGTTACAGACTCGGAAGTCCACAGGATCGATCGAGCGGCTGCTCTCGGTTCAGTCTTCTTTGCTTGTGATTGGGGTATCGGTGACGCATCACCAGGAGGTGACTCCGCGTCCCGGTGCAGTCTGAGGAAGAGGTTGAGCGGCTGCTCCCTTCAGGTAGAGACCCCGGCTGGGTGTTTCCCTGACTCCTCGATTCTCCCCAACACTCTTCGTGCCCCTCACAGCCTACCGATTGGCATTGTCGGCCATTTCATTTCTGCCCTCTGTTGGCATACGCCGGGATCGGCGTATATGCAGAGGACGGTTAGGACCATCCGTGCTGTGGGCTGGTAACGTACTTAGCCTGGAGGATTCCAGTGACTATAACCTTTGTTTATTCCTTGTATTATTTTTGCCTTCATTAAAATAACTAAACCTTCACAAGTGGTTGCGTTCTCATTATCGTGTCTGTTAAACGATCCTGAGACGTTCAGGGCGTTACAGTCACTCTCCGGACAAATCACAACTTCCATGTCCTCCAGGAGGGACCAATACTCCATTTTAACCAGAATATAATCGATTCGACTTTTGCAGACCCCGTTATCAAAAGTCGGAAAACCGGCCTTATCCGAGGGGGTGCGACCATTTGCTGCTCTCAAGCCCCACTCCAGGCACAATCCTGACCAGTGTAATGCTGCCTCTGTACCCTTTTTAATATTATTCAGAGACAACGACAAGATATTCCACACTACATCCTCATCAAATCCCAGACTCACATCCTCACATAATAAGGGTTCAAAGGTGCAGTTTAAATCCCCAGCTATAAGAATTATTTTGTCTCTCCCAAGCAATTACAGGAACGAGTCCAACTCCTCTATGATTTTCGGTGAGCGCCCACCTGATCGTCCTCGGGCGTAAACATTAATAACAATAATGGCCTGATGGTTCTCCTTACATAACCTAATCCCCAAAATATCCGGGTTATTCACTAAAATTTCTGTCGGGCTATAACCAATAGATTGCCTGACCCAGATTACCAGGCCCCCTGACGCTCTCCCTCTTGTACCCTGTATGGCTGGTTTATAGAAATTTAAGAAACCTGCCCTAAATATTGGATCAGGGGCCCAGCTCTCTTGGAAAATCAAAATATCAAAGGTATCGATGAAATCTGCCCAGTCCTCTGAACCGATCCGCCCCTTCAGCCCAGCTATATTCCATGAGGCAATCTTAAGTACCGTATCCTGACTGGCAGGAACTACTAAATTCAGGGCACTCTGCTCTATTCCTATCTCCCCACCATCGGAGGAATAGGAGCCACCCCTCATATTGCCATCCATATCACTTGCAATAGCCATCCCCGACCCCTTGTCAGGAGGACCACCCTCCTGACAAGTTGGACAAGCCGTACTGTGGGCACCAACTACCACCTTAGCATGGTTACTGGGGTGGCCCCCTCCACCAGATACGGGGGGAAGTCAATCGATGCCCTCCAAACCAGATAACGGTTCAAAGCGATTACACAATTGGGGGAAAAAAGGAGAATGTAGAACCCCTTCTGATGATAGTCTCCCGACAGCTCTTCGAGATATTAGAGGGTTATAGTAGGGCACACCATGTCTTTTGGGATAAAAATAACTAAGTCCCAGTGACTGCACGTCTCCCAATCTCCCATACCTAGCTTCCCTGCGTATAAAATCCACCACCCATGGGTCTTTAAAATTTATGATAACGCAATCTCCCTCCAGATCCTTCGGACAATGACCTACCCAGTTTACTCTTCTCACGCTCAAGATCTTCGTAGCAGAGAAGGGTGGAAGGGGTCTATGTTTGTTTAACCAATAAACAACTTTATTTTTGAGATCCCCATGAGACTCCGGTAAACTCCCCAAAACTGGAGCTACACTTGTTAAAATGATCGTGTAGGGGGTAGCTTCTAAGGGTAAGTCAGTACTGAGGGGGCCCGGTTTGGTGACGTTCTGCGGGTGGGTGGAAGAATTTTTTATGACACTCCCCAATGCACCAATACTTGGTTTAGTCTGTGTAGTTGGATTATGGCTGCCCCTCACAGAATCCTGAGGCAAAGTAACATCGGTAGGCTTAGAGGTACTTGGCTGGGGCAGAGGTGTAGGTTTAAAACATGCCTTCATTTGAATCGTATCCTGGGCAGTAGAAACCGATTTGGGCAAAATATCATTATTTGGGCTCCCACCCCTGGAGACCGTGGAACCTATATTATTAGAGGCAGACCGGATATTAGTTGGTATAGCAGAGGCTAAATGGGGCCGCTTAACAATAGCAACAGGACCCTGTGATTCAAAGATACTAGATAAAATAGAAATTGGCGACGCAACTTGAGCATTTACTAACTTATTTAACAATCCAGAGTTAGTATTAACAACATTCTCAAGTGCATCTAATTTAGAATTCATAAGTCTAGTTCTTTCTAGTAGGGGAAGCATAAGAGTTTTTAATAATACCTCCATTTTACCCAAAAGGTCATCAACATTATTATTGCTTCCAAGGCGGGAATCTAAGATCCTAGGTAAATCATGGGATGGCGGAGGTGTGGCATTAATAGCCGATACGAACTGAGAGCCAGGTGGCTGTGGTGTACTATTTCTTTTAAGAATTTTTGAGACTCCACCCCTCTTGCGGCCCTTACTTCTCTTCCTCTTGCGGGGCAAATTCCTCGAAGATTCCCCGTTGAAGGATGAGTCCAATAACGGTGGACTCACTAATAACGCACTTCCCCCACCCCTACCAACAACAGAATCTCTAGCATTTGAATCACTATCGAAGGAATTAGAAGGCAAATCCTCAGCCTCAGAGTGGACATCCACCAAAACTGTAACCAAAGGAGCATTAGATATCGTAAGAGGTATTTGGGGGCTAGCCACTGAGGCAATAGGGCCTAGGGAAGAACGTTTCCCTGTAATAAGATAGAAAGTCGTTTCTCAGCAAAGGCAATCTCCTTCTCTAGGATTCCTGTTGCTTTTATTAAAAATGCATCCAAAGGACCAGTAACTACCCCACTCGAAGTCTGCAGTTGGACATTTCGCTCCTTCCCTGAACGTAAAGACATAATTCTAACCGACTAGTATAGCATAAACAACAAAGAAAGATAAATAAGCAAGCAAACCAAGGGGGGTGTCCCAACCCAACCTCGGCCGACCACGGACGGCCACAGACGGTCCCGCCCTTGTCCCGGGCTTCTCCCAGGACGCTCCTGCACGCTTCCGCTCAGCGGGGAAGATGGCCTGATGAAATAGGGGTAGGTAATGGCTGGGGGGCGGGGCTATCAGGGAGAGCGGCCCAGGTGTTTCGTATCAGGGTAGGAGGGACTCCTGGGAGATGGAGTCCCGGGTTACAACGCTCGCAGCCCTGCAGCAGCAACCGCACACCCCACAGCCGACTCCAATGGCCCAACCCCTCCTCCGTCCAAAGTCCACAAAATCAATCAGGGAACAAGATGTGGGGCTTTCAGGAACAGCGCTCAGGCAGCAGCGGAAAACTGGACCACAGAGACCCAGCAAGTAAGCAGCAGCAGAGTTCCAGTAAGGTTCTGAAGGCAGTGAATTTTATCACCGTAAGTTGGGGGCGGGGCTATCAGGGAGAGCGGCCCAGGTGTTTCGTATCAGGGTAGGAGGGACTCCTGGGAGATGGAGTCCCTGGTTACAACGCTCGCAGCCGTGCAGCAGCAACCGCACACCCCACAGCTGACTCCAATGGCCCAACTCCTCCTCCGTCCAAACTCCACAAAATCAATCAGGGAACAAGATGTGGGGCTTTCAGGAACAGCGCTCAGGCAGCAGCGGAAAACTGGACCACAGAGACCCAGCAAGTAAGCAGCAGCAGAGTCCCCACATGTACTCTTACATACATCTCTGCAGTCTTCATGCAGTTGTGCAAGCGTCCATGCAGATCTCTCTTGCACCTGACAATACACATTCTCCAGAAGCACGCTCTTATCACACAGGCAGTAGCTTCTCCTGCACTCCCATGCTAAGTATACAGCACTGTGTGGTATTTCAGATAGTAGTGTGTAACGCTACCACATTTAACATCACCAAGGCTCATTTCTTTTGATCTAGTCTAATCACTTACTCAGGTTCCACATGCTCTTGCGCTAAAGTAGCTGTTAGGACATGTGCTCTTTTCTGCCTCTCTAAACAATAGGGAAAATGTGTCAGGCTGTTACAGTAATTATCACTTGCAAAACCACAGTGGTAAATGTGCTTTGAAATTGCCAATCAAATATCGTTTTCTGCCTAGAATCACACCATGAGTCTGTGTGCACACAGGAATTGTTGTCAGAGATTTAATTTGTGTTGGTCTGGTTCTGTAAGACTTGCATTCGCAGGAAAGGGGCAGCTTGTTTTCTTGAACTGTGATGGCTAGCATTCAGCACAAATCAATATCTCACAAATGAGAGGCAAATGCTAACACATTTGAAAACAACAGGGTAGATTTTCCTTCCACTCCTGCCATAGGTGAGGTAGATCCTATATGTTCAAAACGCCAATTAACCCTTACCACACATGTACTCTTACATAAATCTGTGCAGTCTTAATGCAGTTGTGCAAGCGTCCATGCAGATCTCTCTTGCACCTGACAATACACAGTCTCCAGAAGAACGCTCTTAACACACAGGCAGCTGCTTCTCCTGCACTCCCATGCTTACTATTCAGCACTGTGTGGTATTTTAGATAGTAGTGTGTAACACTACCACATTCAACATCACCAAGGCTCATTTCCTTTGCTCTAGTCTAATCACTCACCCAGGTTCCACATGCTCATGCTCTCAAGTAGCTGTTAGGACATATGCTCTTTTCTGCCTCTCTAAACAATAAGGAAAATGTGTCAGGCTGTTACAGTAATTATCACTTGCAAAACCACAGTGGTAAATGTGCTTTGAAATTGCCAATCAAATATCGTTTTCTGCCTAGAATCACACCATGAGTCTGTGTGCACACAGGAATTGTTGTCAGAGATTTAATTCGTGTTGGTCTGGTTCTGTAAGACTTGCATTCGCAGGAAAGGGGCACCTTGTTTTCTTGAACTGTGATGGCTAGCATTCAGCACAAAACAATATCTCACAAATGAGAGGCAAATGCTAAAACATTTGAAAACAACAGGGTAGATTTTCCTTCCACTCCTGCCATGGGTGAGGTAGATCCTACATGTTCAAAACTCCAATTAACCCTTACCACACATGTACTCTTACATACATCTGTGCAGTCTTAATGCAGTTGTGCAAGCGTCTATGCAGATCTCTCTTGCACCTGACAATACACAGTCTCCAGAAGGACGCTCTTAACACACAGGCAGCTGCTTCTCCTGCACTCCCATGCTTACTATTCAGCACTGTGTGGTATTTTAGATAGTAGTGTGTAACGCTACCACATTCAACATCACCAAGGCTCATTTCCTTTGCTGTTGTCTAATCACTCACCCAGGTTCCACATGCTCATAAGTAGCTGTTAGGACATGTGCTCTTTTCTGCCTCTCTAAACTATAAGGAAAATGTGTCAGGCTGTTACAATAATTATCACTTGCAAAACCACAGTAGTAAATGTGCTTTGATATTGCCAATCAAATATTGTTTTCTGCCTAGAATCACACCATGAGTCTGTGTGCACACAGGAATTGTTGTCAGAGATTTAATTTGTAAGACTTGCAGTGGTAGGAATGGGATAGCTCATATGATAGGTTTTGAAAAGCTCATAAAAAATATAGTAATATATATAAATTACATAAAGGTATTTTTTTTTTTTAGTTTCTTTCAGGTATTGCTGAACAAGACTGAAATAAATTAAAGATGCCTATAAAATCAAGAAAGAGAAAATTACAGAAACAACATCTATATTTGAAGACAACTGGACAACAAAAATTAGATGAAGAACCTCATGTAGGAAAAAAGAAAAAGCCTTCTGGTAAGCAGACTAAGGATTTTTTTTAAAATATCCTCAAGAAAAGAAAAAATCTAAAAAATATATCCACTGGAAATAGTGTTTCAGGTAGAAAGCAACAAGACAATCGACAGAATATACTAAATGCTAATGTACAATCAGAAGTAAGAAAGAATGACTTAAAAAGAAAAATAGATTTTAAAAACATTCGTAGAAAAATGTTTCAGAGAAGAGTGATGTTCAATTTGAATCAATTGTTGCAAAGGCTTTGGAATTAAAAAGGAAACTATTCATTTTAATTTTGAACAGGATCCGTACATTAGATAAATTAGTGAATGTAATGAAGTCAAAAAGAAAAAGAAAAAGAGAAGTGAAAAAAAAAACTTTTGTAAAGTGTTCTTAGGAGAATGGAAGCATAGTTCAAGTACTGAATCATTTTTTAATGAAGAGAGTTATCTTCAAAGTAATAGTTTGCTGCATGCAGTTGACACCAGTGGTCAAGCATATGAAGTTAAGGATGGTTGTGTAATGGAAAAGGAGAAAATGGTTCCAAGAAATGAGGAAGACGTGTTAGCTGATGAGGTTATGGGGAGACGTCCTAAAGCCCCAGTGTACACTTGGAATTGTAGTATTATTTGTACTGTACGACAGGAATCTATTGATACATTTTGTGACTTTCTAAGAGAATATAGTAAAAAAAAGTGTTAAACAGAAGATTATGGTGCTTCAAAGACTAGATCCATGCAGAGTGAGAGAGAATACTGGTTTGCAAGGACATTCTCTGGCTTGTCTTTCTAGGAAAGTTTGTCAAAGTGTTTTTCACCATTTTAGGATGCTGGCAGTTCATCATACTGAAATGAGGAAGTTTGTGAGAAGATTTTATTCTGCTAAAAGTCCAGCACTGAAGTTACATGAGTTGAATAGTGCTCTGTTCCGTGGATCTGTAACGGATGTGAAGAAGGTTTGTGAGGATATTGAGTTTTGTTACTTTGGTCCAGAGCAAGAAAGTGCAGGAAATGACACAGTTATTGAAGACAATGTGGAAGAGAATGTAGAACCCACTGTTAGTAAAACATTTGAAGATCAAATGACAAAATTTACTATCATCTCTAATGAAAGACCAAATATTACTTGTATTTGTTGCCGGAGAAACCATTATAAAAATCAAACAAGGAATGTTGATCTCTATAAAAGAAGTGAAAAAGAAAATAATTCTAAGTGGAAGGATTTTGCTACATATTTATTTCTGGAAAATTGTTTTGATTTGGGTGAAGATCAGCGTATTTGTAAATATTGTTATAACAAGTTAGAAGAAAATAAAATGCCTGCTAGAGCTGTACATAATAATTTAGAATTGGTTGATATTCCTGCAGAACTTAGTGATTTAAATACGTATGAGTCTATACTCATTCAATGTGTCCATCCGTTTCAGACTATAGTTCGTATGGAGCCCAAAACAGGCAAATTACCTCCTTCAGATTTACAAAGAGGTTTAAAAGGAAGAGTTGTCTATTTGCCATTAGATTTGAAAAAAAATATTGAAACAATTGATGCAGATAGTTTGGGAAACTGAACCATTAGTTATTCTGGTTAATGGTGTACCTACAAAGAATAAGAAAATTTGGCAGGAGCTGGTGGATGTACGAAAAGTACAAAGAGCAAATTTATATTTGAAAAGAAATAATAAATGGTATGAATCAATTTATATGGATGAAGATGAAGAAGATTTTCTAGCAGACACAGGAATACCAACTGGGCAAATTGAAAAAGTGGATAAGTCAAAAGAAGAAGAAATTTATGAACATTTCAGCATACATCCTCTTCATTCTAAAGAAGTTATGGGAAACACTATTGATCTCTTTCAGATGAAAAGAGCAAAAGGAACTCCCGTAAGTGTATGGGAGGAGAGCTTGGAAGCTCGTTGTTTTCCCCAGCTGTTTCCTACAGGAAAAGGTGGACGATATGATGAACGTCCAGTACAGATTCCTGCTTCTGAGTATCGGACTACAAGATTATATGCAGAAGATCCAAGATTTCGTCAAAGTATTCCTTATTTGTTCCATCTTTTATATGAAAGTGACTTATCAGCACTATCTTATGCAGTAAATCACATTTTGAAAACTGGAGCACATCTACATAATGTGTCTGCAAAGGATTTTCTGAACAAAGTGCAACAGCGAGATGATCATTTGGAATCTCAATTGATTAATCTAATGGCTTGTCAGCGTGGGACTAATGAATATTGGTATCGACGCCATGGAGAATTGAAATGTATGTTACGGAATTTAGGAACTCCACATGGTTCCTTACCCTAAGCTGTGCAGAGTACGCTTGGGATGATTTACTGGATTTTCTTCGAGAGGCAAATTAAAATATTGAAAACATCCAATACAAGACAGCAGGAGAATTGTGCTCATTGGATCCGGTTAATGTTTGCAGATATTTCAATCATAGATTTGAGGCTATGATGTCCTTCATCTGCAATAAAAAAATCCACCTCTTGAAGAAGTTGTGGATTTCTTTTGGAGAAAAGAGTACCAAGCAAGAGGTGCTCCTCATATTCATATGCTGTTGTGTATCAAGGATGCCCCAAAATTTGGAACAGATTCTGATGATGCAGTTTTATCTTTCATTGAAGGATATGCAACATGTGCTATACCTAAAAGCACAGAAGAAAAAAACTTAAAAGAGCAAGTTTTACGTTTCCAAAGTCATCGGTGTGGAAAATACTGTTGACGAAAGTACAAGAGTAAAGATAAATTCTACACAAAATGTCGATTTGGATTTCCACGACCTGTTCTTTCAAAAGGAAGAGTAAACAGTTTTATGTCAGCTGTGCGACATACTATTACAAGAAAATAGCCTAAGAATACCTACAACCTAAGAAGAAAAGAAGAGTCAAAATATATAAATGACTACAACCCAGTCATTTTATCCATGTGGAATGCTAACATGGATATTCAGTATGTAGCTGACAAATCTATTGCTGTTGCTCGGTATGTCACATCTTACCTCACTAAATCTGAGAAAACGGAATTGAAAGAAATGTGGGAAGAGATTTCTCACGAGAAGACTGTCAGTAAAAAGCTATACAGTTTCAGTTTAAAGATGTTATCGCATCGAGAAATTGGGTCCTACGAATGCTCAGATAGGTTATCCTCTGCAAGTCTGTACTCCAAATCCAGAAGAATAATTTGGGTAAATTTAGGCCTTGCAGGAATGCGAAATCGGGTACTGAAATCTATTCGAGAAATTGAATATTTAGCAGAGTACGAACCTGAAAGTACAGACATTTTAAGAACAAACATGTTGGACACATATTACCCAAAGAGAAGTCATCATCTTGAGAACAATTGTCTCTATGAAGTGCTGCAGAACTACATTTATAAACGGAATGCCACAGAAGACATCAACAATGGAAAATATAAAGTCATTGGTGAGGAAGGATGTTTGGTAAAACAAACAAAAGGAAGTTTGATTAATCACAGAAAGCTGAGTTGCGACACTACTGACAAGAAGGAATTTTACCACTTAGCACTTTTGCAGTTGTTTAAACCATGGCGCTCAGAGGATGAATTACTTGGACATTTTCAAAGCTATGAAGATTCCTTTAATGCATGCAAAGATACCATAGAATGCAGTACTTTCACAACTTATGTACAAATGTTAAATGAAGAAATTGAACAAGAAGCAACAATTGCAACTGAAGTAGCTAGAGACAGTTCTCAAGACATTCAAAGTTCTGGGACACTCAGTCAAGATCCCCTAGGACAACCAATCATAGAAAATGAAGCTGCAATAGCCATGACTGAAGTGGAAACAGCTATGAATCAAGCTCAGGAAGATTTAATAAACTTACCAAATTTGGAACAGCAACTGAATGATGAACAACAACAAATTTATGAGGAAGTCACAAAACAAATTGATCATGGATTACTACATGAAAATAAAGAGTGCTCATGCACATCATTTGAACCAATCAGAATGTATGTGAGTGGACAAGCTGGAACTGGAAAAAGTTTCTTGATTAAAGTAATTAGAAGCTACCTACGGAAAAAAACTGATTCAACTTTGTCTTGTGTTGTTACTGCTCCAACTGGGTTAGCAGCATATAACATAAAAGGAATTACCCTCCATCGTTTGCTAATGTTACCAGTAGAGCATGAGAACAAAATACAATACCACAAGCTAACAGGAGAAGCATGTTTTGAAGATTCAAGAGTATTGAAAAAAAATGAAAGTTCTCATTAATGTTGAGGTAAGCATGGTATCAAACTTAATGCTTGCCTTTGTGCATTTAAGAATGCAGCAAATTCTAAAGACAAACTATTACGTACTATTTGGAGGGAAACATGTTATAGTTTTTGGGGATCTACTGCAGCTCACACCAGTTAAAGGACAACCAGTATTTCATACTCTTACACATGAAGACACGAAAAAGTCGTTAGGAAGTATAGGTAATGTGAATATTTGGACATAATTTCAGTACAAAGAACTCATTACCAATATGCGGCAAGCAAATGATGATGATTATGCAAGTATTCTCAAAGATATCAGAATTGGACTACTCACAGAACATGGAAGAAAAGCTTTACAGAGTCGATTGCTATGTAATTTGTTTCCAACAGAACAAATAGTTCCAGAGAAAATATACAAGAAGATTGCTGGAAAAAATACTGTAATCTGCTTAATGCCAACACTACATGAATGCTCTATATTCAATCAAGAACTTTTGAAATTGGAAAATGAAGAGATTGTAAAACTGGAACATGTGGATAAAATACAACATGAAGGAATAACTATTATATTGACAAGCAAATTGACAACTAAATTGGATTCTCTAGAGAAAAACATATCGAAAACAGCTGGTTTAGAAAAGAATCTTTATGTATGTATGAACTGTCGAGTAATTTTAAGACGTAATTTGGATGTAGAAAAAGGTTTAGTGAATGGAGCTATGGGTAAAGTTGTGGGTTTTGTTAATTACCAGAAAAAAGATGGAATTGAATTTTTAAAAATAAAATTTGATCAGATTGAAGAGGTTAAAGACATTAGTCGTTGTTCAGTTCGTTTCTTGCTTGTAAAAGACTTATATGTACGTAGGAAGCAGTTTCCGTTTTCTCTAGCATATGCTGTAACTATTCACAAATCTCAAGGATTAACTGTAGCTAGTGCTTTTGTAAACATTGGATCTAGTTTGTTTAAAGAAGGTATGGCATATGTTGCTTTGTCACGCGTGAAAAAAATATCTGGTTTATTCATGATAGACTTTGATGAGTCAAAAGTTAGTGCTGATGCAAACTGTGTACAGGAATATAATAGATTAAGAAGAAGCTATGCTCCTCATTTAGGTCAGTATCCTGTGTTTGAAAAACGTGTTGTTTGTCGGAAAAGGAGAATTGAGAATATCTGTAATGAGGATGTACAGAAGAGAAAACAAAAGGAGAGTGGTGTGATTGCAAGCAAAAAGAAAAAGGACAATGTTGAAGAGGTTGTTGGTTGTCATTTTGAAAATAGCTCTGGTGTCAACTGCTACGCTAATGTAGCGCTGAATGTTGTATTTTATCTTGAAAGTTTGCAAGAGCAGATAATACTAATTCATGAAAAAAGATTCTGTTCTCTGCTGATTTTTCTTTATGAGAAGCTGAGTAATGATAAAACTAAAATAGAAAGTGCTTCTGATGTTAGAAATCTTTTAGATGTATGTTCAGGATGTACACAGTTTACTCAAAATGTCCAGCAAGATGCACAGGAATTCTTAATGTATATGCTTATGGTACTGGAAGATGAAGGGGTAGAAATAGAAAATATGTTTGGTCTCTCTTATAAATGGGAACATAGTTGTGAAAACTGTTTGAACACATGCAGCTCTAATGTTGATTCTGAAAGGTTCATATATTTAACATTACCAGAGAGTAAATCAGTGACTTTTAGTAAATTAGTTAAAGATGCAAATCACAACATGGAATGTTCTCAATGTAAATCAGAAATGTTATCAACGTTATTTTTAAAGAAATATGGACAGTATGTAATTTCAATGGTACAACGTTGTAGAGCTGATGGAACAAAATTGGACACTTTAATAAAGAAGTTTACAGGAAATCAATTATCAATATCAGGAAAAACTTCTGTTGCAGTTGCAATAATTTTCCATGATGGACCTTCTATAACTTATGGTCATTACACAGTTTATCTAAAATGTGAAAAAGGCTGGACACTGTGTAATGATTCACAATTGATTTTCAAGCAACGTTTTCCTGCAGAATTACCAAATTCCTACTTAATTTTTCTAAAACCCAAATTTTAGATACAAATTGCAGAATCTGAAGAAACCATTATTTCGATTTTATAGGATTACCATTGGATTTTTCACCAAAAAAGAATTTAAAAATTACTATTTGGCCTCATTTCAGATTGATAATTTTTTTGCCCGCTGTTAAGTGATGAATGCAATTGATTTCACAATTTGCAGTGAAATTCAATATATTCTGAAAACAGCAAAGAAAGGGCAAAAAATTACTTTGTTAAATATGAAAATATTTGTACTGTATTTTAAAATGTAATGTTAAATATTTCTACTTTTTTTCTTTTTTTTCAGATCGAGAAACAAAATCTAGGAAATGTAATACTTTTTTCTAGCAATTAAAAAAAAACATTTATTTCTAATTAAGTTATTTTGTTGGTCAGGTAAGTTTGAAATATCTGTATTTCTCACCCCTTCACTTTCATGCTTCCTTTTCTTCACTTCTCCTCACTCTGCTTTTCTCATTCCCCTTCTCTCTCTCTTCTTCCTTTACTGCTCTTTCATAACTCCCTCACTCCTTCTATACTACTCTCCTAGGTTTACTGCCTCCATCACTACTTTTTCAACCATGTATCTCTGCCTGTCTCCATGTGTCTCAGTCATTCTAACTACCTTACTCCTTCTCAGTTCCTTGCTCTCTGTCTCTGTTTCTGTCTCTCTCCCTTTGTCTGTCTTACCCTTAATTTGCTTAACATCTCTGGGGAAAATTAACAAGGCCCCCGCGCCACCACTATGTCAATTTTCATAACGTACTGGTGGCGCAGGGAGCTCCTCCATATTTACAAGGAGAGGAAAACCCACCCTGCGTGACTTTTCCTTTCCACATAAATACAGCCACTTCACACGCAGCACAGTGCATTGAAGGGGCGTTCCATGGGTGGTGTTGTGGGTGTTCCCACGCAACACTCAAAGAACTAGACACATCTCCAGGTTTAAGAGAAATCGTAACTCTGGAGATGCGTGTGAATCCTACGGTGCGCGCACCATGCACGCACCGTGCGCGCACGGCGGGGAAAAAAAACAATAAAAATAGAATTAAAAAAAAAAAAGTGTTTAGATGTTAGGTGGCTCTAAAAAGAGCCGTTGTGTTAATAGAGGGACAGAGGAAAAAAAAGACATGGCAAAATGTATAGGGTGTTCCTAAGGGGTGTGATTAAACAAAGAGAGGCCTACAATGGATTGGCTTGGACGGAGTGTAGAAACCGATGTGTCCTGTATCTAGGAAACATAACACTGCACTATTCAGTGTTGTAGTCCGGCCCTGATTCGTTGAAGCCTTTGATGCATCACTACGGGGTGCATTTAGGTTGTTCTTCAACATAGGTAACCACTTATTAGGGTGCTGTAACAGTGGTAAGTGCTATAGTTGGTGCTATCACTACCAGTAAGTGTGTGAAATTCTATTTCTTGGTCCTGATGAATTGCGGTTAATCTAACCAGTGCAAGAAACATGTTGACCTTTGTAGCGCGGTCCTAACTACCTTACTGCAGGGAGGCGCACTTTTTGGTTTTAGTCAAGAGTGGGACCCTGCTTATTAAACTTGTGTTATTTTGGGCCCCTACTACTTGTTTTACATTTTCTTTGGAGCACACTACACTTAGGGCCCTCACCCGCACTACACCAACCAGCATAAAAGGAATAAAGATTTCCATAAAAAGGCCCCGATAAGGGCGCCGATCGGGGATTGCAGCGCCGCCCCGATTTGGAGCAGACCTGATGATGAAGCATGACATCTAGCTGGCTGGGTGTGTGAGGGTCTTTTTCCTGAAGGAGGAAATTCCTCCTGACTTTACTGACTAACAGTCCATTGTAGGCCTCTCTTTGTTTAATCACACCCCTTAGGAACAGCATACATCTCTATACCTAGACTTATGATTGGGCCTCGTGTGCTGGACCTGCTCAAAATAGCCCAGTGTTCCTCCTATTATATATAAAATTTATAGGGTGTCACACGTGTGTTGCTGTATCTTCCTCTCTATTAGCGGAATGCTGGTGTCCGCATAACAGATAAGAGCATTACACAAGTTACACCGCATATGCACCCTCTCAGAGGGTGTATATCCAGAGGTACCAAAGAAGGTGAAGCTGCCGCCGCAGATGAAGTGCTCTGCTGAGCTGCCGATGATGTGCTCGGCTGAGCTGCTGCGGATGTGCTAGGCTGAACTGCTGGAAGGTTTTCTCTAGCAGCTCGAGCATAAGCCACAGGATGTACATCTCTAACGTGCCTGATCATAGTGAAGATACTAAATTATTAGGATCTCCTCTAGATAAGACACGATTACAAAGAGTGCAGGTGACTTTGGGAGCATTCACTTTCTTCTGCCCCTGTGGAAATGTAAAATATTGCCAGATAAAGGAATCTTTCTGTTTCCTCTGTCTCTGTCTCACAAGGGTCTCCTGCTCACTCCCAGAAGATGACTGCTGCTCTGCCATTCTGAAGTACTAGAAAAGCTGCTCAGCTCCTTCTCCCAGGGAATCAGAAGTAATAATGAGGGGAATGGGTGTGGTGTTGGAAGCTTCTGGAACTGAAACTAATATAAACCAATGAAAAGTGTTGTTTCTTGATCACATGACTTACCGTGCGCGCACCGTGCGCTTACGGTGCGCGCACGGTACAAGGACGCATGCGCGTACGGAGGACGTGCGCATGCGAAGCACGCGCGCATGCGCATATGGAGCACGCGTGTACGGAGCACGCGCGTATGCGCTAAATGCGCACGTGCGCATGCGCCTACGGAGCACGCGCGTACGCATCACGCACGAAGTACGCATGCGTACGTAAATCACGTACGCATGCGCACACGGAGCACGTACGCATTCAAGCCACGTGCGCGCACCGTACGCGTACCATACCGTATGCGCACGGTAAGCGTACGGTGCGCGCACGGTCAAAAATCCTTAAAAAAAAAAGAAACAATGTTTAGAGGTTTGTAGAAGATATTAACTATGCTGTTCAACTATATATAAAAAATGTTTTAAAAAGGTGAGCCATTCCATATTGCAGGATACAGTAAATCTATAATTATATACATAGGTAGCATATTGTAAAATAAATAAATAAATAATATAATAATACATTCATAAATTAGCATTTAAAAAAACCTTTGAAATTCACTGAAAAAACCATAGGTTTCACACACTTTATAGTTAGGAATTAGCATTTAAAAAACCTTGCAAATTCACTGAAAAAACCATAGGTTTCACACACGTTATAGTTAGGAATTAGCATTTAAAAAACCTTGCAAATTCACTGAAAAAACCATAGGTTTCACACACGTTATAGTTAGCTGGACATTTCACTCGTACAAAACCAATGAAATTCCCCTGTTATAGTTAGTTCAGCTAACTATAACTCGCGCGCCCGCAATCCACTGCTGATGACGTCACATATTACATCACTCATGACATGGTCAGTGACATCACTCATGACATCACTGATGACATCTCAAATGACATCACTCATGACATCACTGATGACATCATCCATGTGATAAATTAGTGCATCTTCTCACACGACTCAAAATTACAGAGTTCAATTCTCAAAACCATACATACTCCAATACCAATAACTACATACCCACTTATTAACTGTTAGGGCTACATACACCTCCACACATTCACCTGTACAGTCACTCATATTTACAGTCACTCCATACAAGACTATCATATGCATTTATACACGTATATAGACACTCACACATCGCCAATCATCCATTGAGGTACTGACACACCTAGTCAGTCGTACAAGTAATTAAACACAGTCCAATTTACTCACCTATACAGTTAAATACACTCAAGTTCACTTACTCATAAAAATAGTAACACATTCTTACACTCTTATAGAATCATTGATACAAGCACACAATCATCCATACAGTCACTGTCACAATCACACACTCTCACATCTACCCACTTATATACTCTTACATGCATATATACTGCCTTTCACATATGTAGTTACTCACAAATGTACCACTGAGATATACATTCAATCCCTAACACACCCATACATACACTCACTCAAACAGACAGTCCATCACAGATGCACTCTTAAAACCATGCACCCATAGAATCACCCACTCACACATCTATGCATAGAGTCACACACACCCTACCCACACAAACACTCAGGAACCCATACAGATACTCAGACAAGCAATCAATAACTCATATAGACACTCATATAGCTATTCACAAAACCATGCAGCCACTTATACGCCAACATATAGACACAAACAGACATTTACACAGTTTAGTCAGTAGTCTGCTGTAAGATACATTTAATGACTCACTTATAGAGTCAGTTACGCACCACAGAAAATCATCCATTTACACACTTGTACACCCACTTATTCTTCAACAGGCCTTTCCCTTTATATATTAAACATATTAAAACTGTTCAGAAACACATACTCAATGGATGATGTCATCAGTGATGTCATGAGTGATGTCATTTGAGATGTCATCAGTGATGTCACTGACCATTTCATGAGTGATGTAATATGTGACGTCATCAGCAGTGGATTGCGGGCGCGCGAGTTAGAGTTAGCTGAACTAACTATCACGGGGGAATTTCATTGGTTTTAAACGAGTGAAATGTCCAGCTAACTATAACGTGTGTGAAACCTATGGTTTTTTCAGTGAATATATATATATATATATATATATATATATATATATATATATATAATTGCTCCACTGCACCATAAAGAAAACGGATCACTCGCTGGCGGGTGCTGCTTGCACGGTGGTGCTCCGTGTGAAATATTCGGCTCGCAAAGTCCCTTACTCCCATCCGGAGAAAAAAGGCAGCAGCACTCGCAGTTTCGGTTTTTAGGGCCAGTTTATTCCTTTGCGCTTCACAGACGCGTTTCGGGGTTTCCCTTTGTCAGTGTGTAAACCACTGACGAAGGGAAACCCCGAAACGCGTCTGTGAAGCGCAAAGGAATAAACTGGCCCTAAAAACCGAAACCGCGAGTGCTGGTGCCTTTTTTCTCCGGATGGGAGTAAGGGACTTTGCGAGCCGAATATATATATATATACATAGAGATATAGATATATTCTAAAAAGTATTTTTTAACGATTATCATTTTGGGTAACGAAAATTTCAGGGGGCATCCTGGCTATCAATCTTAACCACAACTGTGGACAAGTCCTTTTTGGATACCAAAGTCAAATGGATGGCTGAGGTAAGACTCCTCACAGGAAGAGGAAATTAGAGGAAGAAGAAAAAAGTCACAGGGAAAGCATGGACCTTACTACTCAAATTATGTGCATTCTCCTCCAAATCAATCTTGCAATCATGTGAGAAGAGTACCTGCCTTCTTTATGTCAAATGCATCTTGAAAATCTTGACTTGTATTTATCCAACTACCACTTTGGGTGCAGTTTTAGCTAGGATTGTTCCTCCAGTTAAATGTTGACTGGGAGGTTCTAGATGATCTAAGGAACTTTATTAAGAAAAAACACTCTTGGCAATATGCAGATTTAAATATAATGGTCCTAGTGCTCCAACAAAAAATAGGGTCATGTAGGGTCAACCAAGGAATACCCAGTTGAATTTTAAATTGTGGATCATCTATCATGTCAAACAAGATGTGTTCCTGGTGAGTTGTTTCTAAACATTGCAAGGTTAAGTTAGTTGTTAGAAATGTAATTAACCCTGATGTCAATTCAGTGCCATCTATTGCTCACACGCTTTCAAGTTGATCCTTCACTATCAAAGGAGAATGAATTGAATGAGCATAACATGTCAATCAGCATACAAATGCAATACCCTAATAAACCTCTGTATGTAGCCATTCTACTCACCCAATCCGGAGAACGTGGACTCAGGAGCAAGAACCCACTCTTCCTGGAAATTCAAAGCCTGCCAAGACCTTTATCATTATTTCAAATGTGCTGCAATAACCTTAGGGAACTCTCTACAAACCAACATAATGACAGAACCCTGTTTCGTTTTTTTCTGGAAACATATCTATTTTGTCTCTTTTTGAAGTAAGTATGAAATCTGTTGAAAAACTAGAAAGCTATACATAATTATCATCCTTGTTCACTATTTCTAATTTTATAACTTTCTGTTCTTTGCGAAGTGCACTCATGCATTTCATGAAGCTGCGTAATAGAAAACCAAAAAAATAAATAAAATGTTCATCGCATGCAAAAGGCATATGTTTCATTCAGAGGAACATTCTCTGCAGCATTTCATCAGGCAGCAACTATATCACCCCACAGGCAGTTATCCACTCTACATAAAACAGGACAAGACTTGCACTTAAGAAAAATATATTTGACCTTTTTTTCAATTACAACTACCTGTACTCCAATGCAATCCAATGAAAACTGTCTCCCAATTTTGCAGTTACTCCCTCTTGTAAGCGGTCCTCTAATGGTGTACTTCTGGTGTAGTTGTACTCACCATGAGACACAACTGAGGTAGTCAGTGCACACCTTTCTTATTTTCCAGCCAGGCTAGGCATTGTTAAGCAAGACACACATATTGTTGCATGCAAGGTTCTAAAGAGAAACAGCAAGATGAAAGCCCTTTGGTGTCTTTTAACAGTGCAAAATATTCTAGATTGCATACTACCTACTGAAAGTATCAATATGTAATGACATGAATAGCTGCCATTATATACTGTACAGTAGATTGGAATGCATTAGGGACTCTTACGCATAAGAGATGTATCCTCTAGAGGAGCCCGCATCATTAAACTGAGTACTAGAACCACCCTGCTCAGTTTAGTCCTGCAACTATCCAAAAGAAATTAATTGCATGTCACATATGGCAATTTCGGAAGCATCGTTTGGGGAGGATCAGTGGAAGAGTGAGTTCTACAAGGCACACAGATGAGTTTGCAATCATATTAACCAACTGCACTATGTCATCATTCTATGATATACATGCTGCATAGCATTGGATTGTTACAGCCACATCTCTCCTGACCATTCCATGATGATTGAAACTTTGAGCAAGACTTACTCACTGATCTGTTTACAAGTACTACACCTTGAGGTAAGCTGAAAACATTCCTATGCCAAGCTCTGCAGCCTGTAAGGCAAACACTTACCAATTCAAAAGAAATATTAGAGATCTTAAAAGCCAGAATATCTAATGAAGGGAAAAGAGAAAAGGTATGGATGCTGAGACACATAGAAATGAGTGAGATGAGTAGTCGCACGTGGCTCAAACCTCAGCAGTCTCTGCAGTAGAACGGAAAGGTTAAGAGTAATGAATGAACGGGGGCATGGCTTGTCGCTCGGACCAGATGGAGGTGTTCCAATGAGGCATAGAGGGGCGACACATCTAGAAGGGATGTGGAGGTGGCTTCCCTTGTCAAAAATGCCTCTCAACTCACCATGACTGCCTGTGAAGTGTGGCAGCTGCCGCAAATGTAATTTCCAACACCCTGGAAGGCCAAAATATCTCATTTTCGGCAGAGCGCTCAATTGACGCAAATGCGGCCACCATTTTGTGATTGGAAAGACGCGCAATGAGCGGTAACAAACGCACTTTGTCTGCAACGCTTTTCAGCTTCTTTTGCCAGAAAACAGCTCAGACGCCTGGCAGATGGAGGTAACCTCTATATTTTTTATGAAAACTTCTCCCTAAACAAGTGAAACCATTTTTTAAGGCTGGGAGGATTTATCTTAATCCTCTTCAGCTGCATTACTTCTCTCCTTGGCTGGCTGGCCTTATCGTGTGCCCCTGACTTTCTGTTGTGTGGCGTATACCGCTGTGTATCCTACATTTCACTTATTCTGCAATTGACTCCAGTTTATGGGCAGACTAGAAATTCTAAAACAACCCTCCAGGCTTTCAAGCAGATATTTCGAGTGCTATACTGTGTTTTCTTCACATATTGAAATAAAAGCTCCACTTCCTCTTCTTCCTCAGCCGCTCTCACCAGTTCTTCGTAATCTAATCCTGGCAAGGTGGCAATTAAACTTAAAAAGGACCCACCTTCTCCCACAAAAACTCTTCCCGATGTCTCATTGAATCTCCCCTTAGAGTAAATTAGGGCCCTACGCCCCTTTATGGAGGAAACTAATGCAAGACTGCAGAATCTCAGTGACAGGTGCTCGCATCTGGAAGAGTGATTTTCTGCTGCAGAGCTACAAATCACCATTTTGAAGTAAACTTCTCTCAAAGTAAATTCTCTACAAACAAAGGTAGTCATCTTACAGTAACAGGTTGAAGACCTTGAAAATCGCAATAGACGGACTAACCTTCAGATTTATGGTCTTCCTGAGGTCCCAGAAGGGATGAACCCTTTTTCATTCTTCAAAACCTTTTCACTTCAGATAGTGAAAGTACCAGTGGGCCTGCCACTTATCATCCAGAGAGCACACAGGGTAGATTATCCTTCTTCAGTTCCTACCACTTCTTAAAAGCATAGAGGAGTCATTCTGTATTTTCTGGAGTACACCAAATTAATGCAGGTAATTTCAGCTGCCAAGCACCCTAAACATATCTCCTGGACAGGTCACAATATTTTCTTTTCCCAGGACTATGCTAAGAGCAATGAAAATCATTGCAGGATTTTTTAAGTATGCAACAAACACTTCGCTCTCTTGGAGCATGTTTTGGGTTCTTCCATCCTTGTTTTTTTGAAGTCACATACAACAATAAGATGACAACTTAAGAGGACCCATCTCACTTACAGGATTTCCTTGAAACATGTAGAGAGGAGACTATGAACTTTACCACACCGGCTCATTTGTCAAAATTATTTTTTTGTTTCTATTCCTTAATTGTTTATTCTTGAAGTGGATAGATTATATACGACTGTTATATTACTGTTACTGCTTTTTCCCCTTTACTTTATAATGTAGTAATTGTGAAAGTTAATCCTTGTTCTTTCTTTATGTAGTAAAGCTGAAAGTTATTACATGTTATTTAAGTCAACTTACCTTAATATCTTTCTTATTACAGGTGTTGTTTCCTTGTTTGTGTGTGTCCTCGTTTTGCATTTCATGTCATACCACCCTCCTAGCGAAGACATTTGTACATTATTATCCGAGGATAAGTAGTCACCACTTATGGGACAGATTGATGGTATCGATCAAGTCATGTTGACACACATGTGAGCAGGAACTAGGAAATATTTGATTCACTGAATAAGCTCTCCTGATTAAGGCATGGGTGCTGAAACGCACGGTGAGAGATCCGCTGAGTGGAGGCCGCACTCCAGCCATTACGCATCTATCAATTAGATAAAGATTAGGTTTCCTCATTTGTCTGCCATGTGCTAAGTCTAATTTTATTCAGTAATCAATGATTCACTGCTGAAGTGAGCATCCTTTGCATTTGTTATCATGTAAGAATATATTGCATCACCAAGGTATTGGACTTTCTGTATGAATTTTATAAATGGCATGGGTTATGATAGATCTGGTTGATTGGATTTAATTGTTTAAGAGCTTTTTTTCTTATGTATATGTATGTATATATCATGTTTTGTCTGAGTTACATATCGAGAATACATTTTTTTCAATACTTTTTATAGAAATTGAGTGATTAATGAGCTTTGTTTATTGTGCAATCATGTGTTAATAAGTCTGCATTGGTTGCCTGAGTATTTACACAATAATTATACCAACCTCGTTGCGCCTTGTTTCCCCTTTGGAGTTTGGATGTGCCATCTTCTCCATGTAGTCTCCATCCTCACCCTCATCATAGTATTCGTAGGTATGTTTCCCTTTTTTGTTACTATTTTCATCCTCATCCACCATTTCCTTTGTTATTGTACTTTATATCTTTCCCTCTTCTTCCTTTCCTTGGTTCTACCTTTTTCCTTTTCCTTCCTTTCATCATTCTGGACTTATTGGTTTATCACTTCCTTTTCTTGATGTTATTTTTCCTATTACTTGTCTGGTTCTTTTTTATCTTTTTAAACACTGTGTCTGATTGTACCCTTAATTTTGATTTTTCTCAGTGGTTTTGGCAATGGTATCTTGGAACGTCAGAGGTTTAAACTCCCTGATCAAACGACAAAGAGTCTTGAGTCATCTGTCAAAGCTTAATGCTCATATTGCTGTCTTGCAGGAATCCCATAGTACAGAAAGTGAGTGTGTGGAATTACATAAAGAGTGGGTGGGCAAAGTATTCTTCTCGCCGGGTAATGGTAAAAAACATGGAGTTATGATTCTATGTCATGAATCCTTACAAATTCAACTGGTGTCTCAGGAAATAGATGAAGAGGGGAGGTGGTTACTGCTCAAATTGTGTATTGATAACATTCCGATTGTTCTTTTTAATACAGAACGCACCACATTGTCAGTTTTGGTCTACTATTTCCCAGAAACTCTTACAATATCCAGATAACAACCTAGTTTTAGCAGGCGACTAATCATTTTGCTGATCCCTTTCTTGACCGACATTCCTCATCTCTTTATTCCCCGAACAAATTGCAAAAAGCGTTTTGTGCATGCGATTCAGCAATGTCACCTAACAGATGCTTGGCAATACGCAATCCCACCCTAAGGGAATTTACATATTTCACTCCGGTACACCACACACCGTCTCAGATAGACTATATTTTCACCTCACATCCTCTCACTCAATCCTTACACACAGCAGATATTGGCTCCATCTTAATCTCTGATCATACGCCTGTCTCTGTGCATCTCAACCTTATACCTAAGCATGTCTCTCCCAAAAGGTGAAGGTTCAATAACTCTTTGCTGTTAAATACCACTTTTACCTCTTCTTTCTTTCACAAATATTTCCATGTTAATCATACAGATACCATTCCTTTTCACACCATATTAGAGGCTTTTAAGGCCTTAGCTTGAAAACTCGTCATAAACTATGTATCTAAAAAAAAGGAAACATTCTCAAGTCCAGTCCAAACAAATGTTTGAGGAAATCAAATGCTTTAAACACTCCTATTACACCTCTTCTGCATAACAATCATTACCCCCTCATGGGTCCTCCTCATCCAGGTCCTAACATAGTGAGGCAGTCCTGCCTCCACCCAGCCAATCAAAACGCTTGAAATACAAAAAGCCAAAAGTCACAAAAACACCACCCACCCACCGCCATACCTGTTTTTTTCTTGCTCCGACGGCGGTCGGAACAGTGGTGCTCCGTGTCTCCTGTTGCTGTCTCCGGTTTTGGATGCCGTGAGTTTTTTATAGAAAATGCTTTATTGGTTTTGAATTGTGCTTTTGTTCACTGTATTTGTTTCTATTTGCATGCGCGGCCGTACCGGTGCTCCGGTCGGCCACGCTCCTGCTCCGTGGTCAGGATGCTCCCCGCACATGAGCTGGGGCGGGGAGCTTTTCCTGATGTCATGGCCTCAGGTCGTTCCAGCGCTGGGGGTTTCCAGCAGTGTCCGGCCCCCGTGTATATGTTGCTTGTATGTGGCTGTGGGTGGAGACTGCAGGGCTGCCTTTTTCTGATTTTCAAGTCTCACGACACCAGACTTGGTTGATTGGGGCTGTATTTCTTGGGAGTTGATGGGCACTTCATTTGTGTGTTGGAGTTTCCTGTGTGGATTGCTCCTTTTTGCGGTGGCCATAAGTAATGGGACTTCCTCTTCGTTGCCTGCAAAAGCTGTGTCCACGCAGCATAATGTCCAGGACCTGCAGGAGGATGACATTATGCAGATTTCTAGGGCCGATTTACAGGAGCTGATCAATTCTGCTGTCCAGTCTGCACTGCCCTGGACGTACTTCCCTAAGGGGAAGTACGTCCAGGGCAAAGTTTTTTCAGACATGCTGGTCCATATTAGGGAGGTACTTGGGTTTGACCCTCAATAATTTTCTCATGAGGGGTTTACTCCCAGTATAGTTCCTCTGTGGTGGATGACCTCCCCTTCCATGCTGTCCTGAAGAATATCCTGACTAAGGGATGGCTTGAGGTTTATAAGCAGGGTATTCCTCGCATTCTGATAAAAGCAGTATCGCCTGGTGGACTTTGGCACCCAGTTTCCTTTGGTTCCTAAAGTCATTTCCCTTTTGTCCTCTATGGCTTCCTCATTGTCATTGGAGGAGGCTTCCCTGGCGGACCCGGTGGAGCATAAGGTGGAGTCCGCTCTCAATTGTTCTTATGCATCATCTCATTTTGGGGTACGTGCTAGCACTTATGCGGCCTATGCTTCGCAGGTCCTTCCGAAGGACTTTGAGAAGTTGTTTGACTGTTTGCAGGATCAAGGGGGCCCTACTCCTGTTTCGGCTCAGATGGAGGTCTTGCCACAATTCCTCTCAGATGTGACTTTTGATTCTTTGTGGGCCTTCTCCTCGGCTGCCGGGGAGGCGGTGGCTGGTAGGAGGTCTCTCTGGACCATGCTTTGGCACCTTGATGCTGCTTAGAAGGCCTTGGTCCATAAGCTGCCTTTTGAGGGCCCCCGTCTTTTTTGGGACATTTTAAATACAATGATACAGCGATGACGAGAAGAAAATGTTGAAACCTTTTCAGCCTGTGCCTAGGGGTTTCAGGGGGCTTTGTCTTCTCAGCCCTTTCGTGGTCGGGGGGCCGCATTCCATTATAAGTCCCGGCCTCAGCAGCAGCATCCCCCTGGTGGGGGATAAAAGTGACTATGCCGTGGTAGGGGCTCGGCTCCGTTTGTTTCTGGCCCGTTGGTCAGTTCTGATTTCCGACCAGTGGGTCTTGTCTGTCATCAGGTTGGGTTACCAGATTCCATTCCGGGGTCCTCCTCCTCTGGATTTCTTTCAAGTTACCCCGTTGTCAAGAGACCCCGCGAGGCGGTCTGCCATGTTGTCTGGCATCGCCATGTTGTTGTCAAAAGGGGCTATTGTGCCAGTTACGGTGGAGGAAGTGGGTGTGGGGTTCTAATCCCATCTGTTTCTGGTCCCAAAGCCAGATGGTTCCCTCCGCCCGATTCTGAATCCCCGAACTTTGTTCGCAAAACTCAAATTACTGGCTTTTTTCTCATTGTTCTCAGATGGATTTGCAGTTTAGTCGTATCTGATACACAAATCCCCAGGTAGTCGTATGTCATGGTATAATTAATCTTAGCTGAGACAAGTTTCCACATTTTCTCAGCTTTCCCCTTTAATTTTCTGAATACCATCACTTTTGTTTTACTAGCATTTCTCCGCTGGTTGTTGCTCATATTATATTTGTGCAGCTTATCAAGAGATTGTAGTCCTATTTTTGTGTGATCTAGAATTACTAGGTCCTCTGCATATTGTAGGATCTGGACCTTATGCTGCCCTATTCCTAGGAGGAATTTAATTGCCCTTCTTTATTATGGTCCCCAGATCAGCAGGATATGCATTAAACAACAGCAGGCCTGTACACAGCCTTTTGGTATGCCCTTATTTGTGATCTTATTTCCTTAGCCCAATTTAACTTGTACCTATGTGGAGGAAAGCGCCCCTTTTGACATGGTTACCCCCACTTTTTGCCTGGGATCTGATGAAACTTTGACTGAACGTGCGCTGGATTCCTGCTAACAAGGTCCTCAGCACCAGTGTCCTTTCTCTAAACTGTACCATTGTTCCACAATTGTCACCACTATAGGCTCCATGCAAGTAAATGGTCCCCCTGGTACCTAGGGCTTTGGGCGTAAGGAGGGATCTTATTGGCTGCAGCATGAATTGTGCAACCCTAAGGAACCCGCCACCAAGCTCATACAAACTGCCACGGCAGCCTGTGTATCTTGGTAGAGAGAAAAACAAAGCATCCAAATGGCACACATTCCTGTGTGCCATCCCTACCCAGCACTGCATGTGGTTCAGGTAAAGCAGGCCTAACAGCCCTAAGGCAGGGTGTACTATACCCATGGTAGGGCATGGCTGCATGAGTGGATGTGATCCTGTAATATCTAAGTTCAACCTTGGATATCACGAGTGCACAGGAAAGCCATACCAAGTACCTGGGCTGGTTAGTCATCATTATGAGTTTCCCAGCTAAATGATGGCTTTACTGTACCACAGGGTGTTTGGCACCAAGCACCTTGTCTTAATAAACTCACACTGCTGCCATTGCTGGATTTATTAATATATGCACCCAGAGGGCACCTTAGAGGTACTCCCTGAAAATCTACCAATCCCTAGTGTGTTCACTGACAGGTCTCGACCAGCCAGCCACCCTAAACAAGTTTCTGACCCCCTTGAGGTGAGAGCCTTTGTTCTCGGAGGTCAGGTACAAAGCCTGTTCTGGGACTCCAAGCAGGAACTGCATTCCAGGATGAGATGATTCAAATACCCTGCTGCCTTTATTATGCGACCCAGATCTCTCCAGGTAGTGGAGATGGACACCCCCTGTCATTACCCCACTTTTTGGAGGCAAGACAGGTGGGGAATTTAGTAAGATTAGGAGGTGTGCCTACATCAATCCAGCACCACACCTAATTTGGACTAGCTGATGTGAACCTCACTTTTCAGATTCCTCCATCTTGTTTTTGATGGAATTAGCATTCTAGGGTCAGGGTTTTGCCCACTTCCCACAGGAAGTGGTCATATAGAGGGTGTTGACACCCTTAAAGTAGGTAGCCCATTGGCTACTACCTGTCGCTCCCCATAACGCTCCTAAATTGAGTATTTTGGTGACATCCCTTAGCCAAAGAACTCAGATTCAATGGATCAAAAGAAGAAGGATAAAGAAGAGTCACTGCCTGCCGAGAACAGCAGAAGAGCTGAGAACCTTTTGCACGAAAACCTTGCCTGCTCATAATTCTCCTGACAGCCGCAACAGAGTGACTTGTCCTGCCTGCCTGAGGGCTACCAAAGCCTTGGGTAGCCTGCCTGCACTTTGAAAATTGCCTACAGTCTCCCTTGGAGTAGAAGAGCTACTCCCCTGCAGTCCGCAGGCACCGACAAGCTGAGTCTGGTCCACCGCCTTGTAGCTCCCTGGCCCAACCAATGCCGCAGATGACCAGGAGAAGGTATTCACACTCTGGAAGGTCTTATCTGTCTCCCCACTGAGTGTAAAGACACCAGGACCAACTAGAGCTGTGCAGCAACAACCCCTGGGGTACTGGACGCCCTTCACCAAACACCAACAGTAAGAGTCCAGCCTGGATTCCCACTGCACTAAAATCGAGCAGCCATCAAGAGATGTCAACATCACTGAGACCCACTTCGTGAGTGGCCCAGCTTTCCTGATTTTGCCTCTGCCAGCTGTTTGCCTCAAACCACAAGGAGCATCTTTGTGCACCCGTCCAGCCACCCTAACCACTCTACACCCGAGCCGCCCAACCTGGGTACCGAAGAACCAGCTGTGTCCCCTTGATCCAAGACCCCTTGCGACCCAAGCCCCCGTTTGGGAGCTCTCGAATTTGTCCCCAAGCCCCCAGTGAAGCCTATTTCCAGGTGGCCCCCCCTTCACCATAGCGCACCCAGCTACTACCTCTCCAGCACCCTAGTCCGGTAAAACCCAGGCAGTTCTCGAATAACTGCTGGTAGTACATTGGACCTTGGCCCCCTATAACTCCGAACCCAGAAGGTGAACCCCTGAAACCAATTGTACCTACCTTTATGCATCTCTGACTTTTCCTCCCTAGGATTGCATTGTGCGTAAAAGCGCACAAGTTTGAACGTTTTACTTACCTGTGTACATTTCTAACAAAAACAGTGCTTACCTTTGAACGAAGCTCTTGGTTTTGAAATATATATAAAAAGTAGTGCTATTTTTCTAATTGTGTTCCAGATTTATTCTTTGAGTGTTCGTCTCATTTATTGCCTCTGTACAACAAATGTTTAGCACTACCCTCTGATTAGCCTAACTGCTAGCCCACACAACCACAAAAGAGAGGGTTAGTATTATCTACTTTAGCCTCTGTAAGCCAATTGGGGACTACACAGTGTACTTCTTTTTAGTGCACTGTATAGAGAGCCAGCTTTTTACATTACTGGAACAGCGGTGTGGTCTACGACTTCACGTTTGCTGATACCACTTGGTCAATAAGTGACAACACAAGTAAAACCAAAAATTGCCTTTAGTTAAAATTGCATTTTTCTCAATTGGTGGATGTTTTCTAAATTCTTAAAATTAACTTTAGGGCCTTGGTTAAACCCCTGAAGTTTAAAACTGTTTAGAATTTAAATCGAACTATAGCTAGGACTCAAACATTTGTGTTAGGATTTTTTCTAGCTTCAAAAAGGTCCCAACTTTAGTGTGATAATCAGTAACCCAGTAGATGTGACTTAGGAGCTCAACCTTACCCCTGATCAGCAGCTTAAATACCCGCAGTTAAGGACCCTCGGTAAAGGGTGCAAGATCTAAACTGGCCCTACCACTGCAACCCTTCAGAAGCTGTTGGCAGAGTATGAGCTAGACCATCCTGCCGCAGAGGCCACTGACCCTGAAGATGAGGGCAGAGTGAGCGGGGAGGATGACCCAGATCTTCCCCCACTCAAAGGAGAGGTTGTGGATACCTATATCCTGCAACCAACCTAATGTTGGAAGAGCACCTGAACTCTAGCGAGGATGGCTCAGGTCACTCGAGGTACTGTGAAGAACTCTCCAAGGAAGAGGTTCTTCTTGAAAGATTGGCACACAGGATAGCCTCGGAAGACAGGATACCGGCCACAGAAAGAGAAATGGCTGACATGGGTTTACAACCCATGAATCATGGCAGCAACATAATACCTATGGACAGAGAGGAAATCTTTGACCCTAAAATCCCCGAAGGGATTGTCCCAAAATATGCAGAAGATGATGACATCACAAAATGGTTTGTAGATTTTTAAAGAGCTTGTAGGAGGAGGAAGGTCAGCCAGAAGCTTCGGGGCTCCCTCCTTTGGGAACTGTTCTCTGGTAAGTGCAGGGATAGCCTCCTGACAGCTAACAAGGCAGATGCCGAGTCCTATGACCACATGGGTACCATGATCGAGGGCTTTGGGCTCACCACTGAAAAGTATAGAATTAAGTTCAGGTCTACTTTGGAAACCCTGAGTCAGTCTTGGGTTTCAGTAAAGACACTAGGTGACTGGTTGAAAGGAAGCCAGGTGCAAGACTATGATAAAAATATTTTAATAATAATCCACATTTGTAAAGCGCGAACAATCACCCGTAAGGGTCTCTAGGCGCTGGGGGCCGTCGGGAAGATTAAGCAAGCTATTGCCCAGAGTCACATGGTGCTGGGCTAATCTGCCACCGGTGCCGGGGATCGAACCGTGATCCCCAGATTCCAGAGTCAGTCGCCCTGGCCGCGGCGCCACACCACAGTGATGGGCTGTTTAGTTTGATTCTGAAATAATATCTGTTGAGCAACTGTGTTTCTGAAAAGTTGCATCAATACTTGGTGGACCGAGGCCCTACTTCTCCCCAAGAGTTGGAAAACAATGTAGACCACTGGGTTAAGACTAGGGTAACCAAACAAAAGGGGTTACTAAACCTCCCCTGGAGAAAGAGGGTGAACAACCTAAGTTAGGATGAAAGTAAAGAGTCTGCTAAAGGCCCCCAAAAACCTACTCAGTAGGGTGGGCCCCCAAACTGTTCACAATAAAAAACTGGGTACCAAGGTAAGTATTTGAATCCCAAAAAAGCATGGTGTCACAACTGTAGACAGCTGAGACACCGAACTGAAGTCTCTGCAGGTCCCAAAAAGAATCCCCCTTCTGCTCCTCCAGCTAGCTCTGGAATAGCAAGTCTCCAGGTGGAATCCTTAGTGTGACCTGAGCAAATCAGAGTGCACACTGAAGCTACACTAATCTCTGAGGATGGGGTTGATCTTGGAACCTTGGCTGTTTGGCCTACCAATATGGAAAAATACAAACAACATCCCTTAATTAATATGATCAGCGTAGAAGCCCTGAGAGATACAGGTGCAAGTGTCACCATGGTGACTGAAACACTGGAATCCTCAGACCAATACCAAACTGGACAGACTTATCCAGTCACCAACACTGATAATGTCACTAAGGTTTATCCCATGGCGATGGTGTCCTTAGAGTTCGGATGGGTTACTGGCAGTGGTGGCTCCTCGAGGGAGTGCTGCGGGGTGGTGGGGTGGGGCGGGGTAGGGGTAGGGTGGGGGTAGTAAACTCCGGCATACTGCAGAATGGAGTTAAGTAAATAAATAAATAAAAGTATTTACATTACGTGTGCTTCATCGCCGATTTGGCGTTGCAGCGCGCTCAATGTAAATCGTTTTATTTATTTATTTACTTAACTCCGTTCAGTCGTATGCCGGAGTTTACTACCCCCCACCCTGCCCCTCTCCCCCGCCCCACGCCATCGCAGCACTCCCTCGATGAGCCGCCACTGGTTACTGGCCTTAAACAGGTAGTGTTCTCTTCTGCAATTCCGGTTGAAGGTCTGCTAGGGAATGATCTGGAGTCCTCAGCTTGGGCTGAGGCCGAGCTTAGTTTCCATGCAGCCATGCTGGGAATTCCTAAATGGGTGTGCATAAAAATCTGAGCACAGAGCAAGGCCCAGGGTGAACAAGAGGTGCTGGAGTCTGAAAGTATGTCCCATCCCTCCAAGAGAAAAGGAAAGAAGCCTGGGAAGCCAGCTTCTGACAGCCACAAGCTCAGTTCCCCAGGGAGAAGACCTGTCAATCCCAGGGGGAAATAAGCCCCAGGAAATTGGGCCTTACACGGTAGAGCTCCTACGCCCAGGTGGGACCTTCTAGGGAAGAACTGTGCCAAGGAGAGAGGACCTATCCTACTCTTGAAAGCCTGAGACAGCAAGCTACTGCACAGGAAAAGAGAGATGTCAGGGGTTTCCACAGGAACTATTGGGGGGAAAGAGCTCCTGTTCGCTGAGGCCAGAGACCCCAAACCTGGTGCCACCAGGATAGTGGATGTGCCTCATCAGTTCAGAGAGTTTATCCATGCCTTGTCATATGACATCACCCTAGCTGGGCATCATGGCCAGAGCAAAACTTGGAGCAGGCTTGTCAGCCGCTTCTACCGTCCAGCCATGTCCCAGAAGGTAAAGGAGCTTAGCAACTCCTGTGCCACCTGCAAAGCCAGTGGTAAAGCTGGTGGCCAGTGAAAGGCCCCCTTAATTCCACTTCTAGTGGTTTGGGTACCCTTTGAAAGGGTATTGATTGGCATTGTCGGTCCCCTTGACTCTCCAACTGCATCAGGGGAAAGGTTCATGCTGGCAGTAGTGGAGGACTAACACTGCTCCTACAGTGACTAGGGCCCTCATTGTTTTTTACCAAAGTGGGTTTCCCTAAGGAGGTGGTGTCAGACAGAGATACAAACTTAATGTCTGACTACATGAAGCACGTGGGCTGAGTGTGGAGTGGCCTATAAGTTCACTACCCCATATCACCCACAAACCAATGAACTTGTTGAGAGTTTCAACAAGACCATCAAAGGCATGCTCATGAAACTCCCTGAAAAACTCAGGAGGCCGGATATCCTTTTGCCATGCTTGCTTTTCACTTACAGAGTGGCACCACAGAAGGGAGTAGGGTTTCCCCCTTTGGACTTCTGTTTGGCCATCCTATGAGAGGACCACTTTGTCTGGTTAAGGAAGGCTGGGAGAGACAAGACAAGATATATGCACTATGTATTAGGCCTACGTTCACAAATGGCAGAGTACATGGCAAAGCAAACAAAAACCTAGTGCCGAGCCAAGAGCATCAAAAACTCTGGTATGACCAAAAGGATGCCATGGTGGGGTTACACCCAGGGCAGAAGTAATGGATATTGGAGCCTGGGGCCTCCTAGAGTCCTCCAGAACAAATGGAGTGGTCTCTACTCTATCCTTGAAAGGAAAGTTGAGGCAACCTACCTGGTTGACCTGGGCACTAGCAGGGACCCCAAGGGAACCCCAAGCGGGCCATCCATGTTAACTGCCTAAAGCTTTTCCATGACAGGGCTGAAGTGACCATGCTGATGGTCACTGATGAGGATCAGGAAGCAGAGAGTGAACCTCTCTCTGGCCTCCTCTCCAGCAGTTCCAAAGATGAGTCAGTAGATGGAATGGCCTATTCTGACACCCTCTCTGTCCAACACCAACCTCACTGCAGGCAAGTCCTGGAGCAGTATACTGGTCTCTTCTCCTTAACCACTGGACAGACACACTGGTGTACCCATGATGTGGACACTGGAGACAGCTTCCCTGTCCAAAACAACATCTATCGACAGTCTGACCATGTTAAGGAGAGCATCAAAGCTAAAGTAAGCAAGATGTTGGAGTTAGGGGCTATTGAACCCTCTGGCAGTCCCTGGGCTAGCCCAGTGATCCTAGTAATCAAACATCTCTCCAAGGAGTGAAACCAGAAATAAGGTTCTGTGTGGTCTACAGAGGTGTCAATGCTATCACAAAGGCAGATGCTCACCCCATACCCAGAGTTGATGAGTTGATAGACAAATTGAGAGCAGCCAAATTTCTCAGTACCTTTGATTTAACCTCAGGGTACTGGCAGATTGGCCTAGCCACAGCAGCAAAAGAGAAAACAGCATTCTCCTCACCAGATGAGCATTATCAGTTCACTGCTATGCCCTTTGAATTAAAGAATACCCCTGGCATCTTCCAAAGGTTGGTGAACCAAGTCCTTGCTGGGTTGGAAGCTTTTAGTGCAGCATAAGTAGATGATATTGCTGTCTATAGTTCCACCTGGCAGGATCACCTGATCCACCTTGGCAAGGTTGTGCAGGCCCTGCAGACTGCAGGCCTCACTATCAAGGCATCCACATGATAGGACAGGGCACAGTTGTATACTTGGGCCAACTTGTAGGTGGAGGCCAAGTTCAACCCTTACAACCCAAAATCCAGACCATTCTGGATTGGGAGCTCCAACCACTCAGACTCAAGTTGTGGTACTCCTTGGTTTAACTGGGTATTACAGGAGTTTTTTCAAGTGGTATTGTTACATTGTGGCACCCCTGAAAGAATTCACCTCAAAGAAAAATGCCTAAAAAGGTAAACTGGACAGTAGTTGTTAAAACGCTTTTGACACCCATAAAGAGGCAATGTATTCAGCACCCATTTTCAAAGCTACAGATTACTCTAGACAGTTTATTGTGCAGACTGATGCCTCTGAGCAAGTGATATGAGCAGCCCTGTCCCAAACCAACGATGATGGTCATGACCAGCCTATTGCTTTTATGAGCAGGAGGTTACTCCCCAGGGAACAGCGTTGGAGCGCCTTTGAGAGGAAAGACTTTGCTGTGATTTGGTCCCTGAAGAAGCTGAGACCATACTTGTTTGGTACTCACTTCCTTTTCCTAACTGACCACAGACCTCTCTGATGGCTTACGCAGATTAAAGGTGCAAACCCAAAACGTCTGAGGAGGTGGTCCATCTCTCTCTACAGGGAATGGCTTTTACGGTGGAAAACAGTCCTGGGACTGACCATGCCAATGCAGATAGCCTTTCCAGGTTCTACCACTTAGACAATGAAGACTCTCTTGGTAGAGGTTAGTCTCATCCTCTTTCATTTGGGGGAGGTTGTGTAGGAAAGTGCCCCTTTTTGACATGGATACCCACACTTTTTGCCTAGTATCTGGTGCAATGTTGACTGAAAATGTACTGGGTTCCTGCTAATCAAGTCCCCAGTACCAGTGTTCTTTCCCTAAATTGTACCTTTGCTCCACAATTGCCAGATCCTTGTAAGTCCCCAGTAAATAGTACCACTGGAACCTTGGAACTAAAGAGGGGCTCTAATGGCTGCAGAACGAACTGCAGCACAAATTGTGCCACCCTAAGGGGCCCCTAACTAAGCTCATGCAAACTGCCATTGCAGTCTGCGCATCTCGGTGCAGAGGAAAATGAAGAGTCAACATGGCACACATCGCTGTGTGCCATGTCTATCCAGCACTGAATGTGGTATAGATAAACCACCCCATACAGCAGACCTAACAGCCATAAGGCAGGGTGCACCATACCCATGTGTGGGCAAATATGTGGATGTGTCCTGGTGACATCTAAGTTCACCCTTAGATACCACCAGTGCACTGAGAAACCAAATTGAATACATGGGTGGGTTACTCGTCATTATGAGTTTCCCAGCTATATGACGGCTTCACTGTACCCCAAGGTGTTTGGTACCTAACCCTTCGTCTTACTAAACCTACACTGATGCCTTTGCTGGATTTATTAACAAATGCACCCAGAGAGCACCTTAGAGGTGCCCACTGAAAGCCTAAGATCCCTAGTGTGTTACGTGACCAGTCTCGATCAGCCAGCTATCATATACAGATTTCTGACCTCCTGAGGTGAGAGTATTTGCTCTCAGGGGCCAAGAACAAAGCCTGCTCTGGGCAGTGGTGTTCATACCTCCTCATATAGGATGTGCATTCCAAGGCAGAAAGCTTCAAAGGCCCTGGCACCTATGTTACGAGGCCCAGGCCTCTACAGATAGTGGAGATGCCCACCCCCCTGTTCTGACCCCACTTCATTCTGGCAAAACAGGTGGGAAAATTAGTAAGATTAGTAGGTGTTCCTACATTCAGCTAGCACCACCCCTAGGGCAGGACAGCTGAGGTGGATCCCACTTTTCAAATTCCTTCATCTTGTTTTAGCTGGAATTAGCATTCTAGGGTCAGGGTTATGCCCTCTTCTAATATAGAGGGTGTAGGCACGCTAAAGGTAGGTAGCCCATTGGCTACTAACTGTTACTCTCCATAACACCCCTAAATTGAGCATTTTTGGTGGCAGTCCTGAACCCAAGAACTCAGATTCGACGGCTCAAGAGAAGAAGGACCAAGAATAATCACTACCTGGCGAGAAATGCCACAGACCTGTGGACTTTGGTGTGAACCCCTGCCAGTCCTCAGCCCTCCCTCGACAATTGCAACAGAGTGACTCATCCTTGGGTAGCCTGCCAGGTCTTCGAAAATCACCCAAAATCACCCTTGGAGTAGAGAAGCTACTCCCCTGCAGTCCGCAGGCACTGACAAGCTGAGTCCGGTCAACGGCCTTGCAGCTAGTCGGCGTGACCAATGCGCAGATGACCAGGAGTAGGTACTGAACAAATGTTGACAGCCAGGGGACCCGTATGCTGCACCACTACATGTGTTATAAACTTTTTTTAAACCAGAAGGTGGTACTCGTTCTCTGGAAGGTCAGTTCTGTCTTCCCACCGAGTGTGACGACACCAGGACCAACCGGAGCAGTGCAGCACTAACCCCCATGGTACCAGATGCCCTGCACCAAACACCAACAGTGAGAGTCCAGTCCAGATTCTCATTGTATCAGAACTAAGCAGCCATTAAGGGATGTCAACATCACGGAGACCCACTTCATGAATCACCCAGCTGTCTTTAATTTACTCCTGCCAGCTGTTTTTCCCTGACCATGAGAAGCATCTTTGCGCACCCAGCCCAGCCAACGTAACCACTCTACACCCGAGCTGCATGCCCTGGGTCCCGACTAACCGACTGTGTCCCCTTGCTTCAAGACCCCTTGCAACCCATGCCCATCTTTTGGGAGCTCTCGGACTTGACCCCAAGTCCCTCTGCGCAGCCTGTTTTTGAGTGGCCCCCCTTCACCGTAGCATGCCAGCTACCTACCTCACAAGCCCCCTGCTCTCAGTGGAACCCAGGTGGTTCCTGAAGAACTGCTGGCAGTACTTTGGACCTTGCCCCACTACATCTCCGTACCCCAAAGGTAAACCCTGAAATGGACTTATACCCACCTTTATGCCTCTTTGACTTTCCATCCCATAGGATTGCATTGTGCGTAAAAGCTCACAGGTTTGAATATGTTACTTACCTGTGAACATTGCTAATGAAAACAGTACTTACCTTTGAACAAAGTTTTTGGTTTTGAAATATATATAAAAAGAAGTGTTATTTTTCAAATTTGGTCTCAGATCTATTCTTTGAGTGCGTTTCTCATTTATTGTCTCTGTGAGTACAACAAATTCTTTGCACTACCCTCTGATAAGCCTAACTGCTCACCCACTATACCACAAAAGAGAGCATTAGTATTATCTACTTTAGCCTCGGTCAACCCATTCGGGACCCACTGGACTCTCTGTATAGTGTACTTCTTTTTGGTACACTATATAGAAAGCCAAATTCCTACAAACAAACAAACCTCTTAAGGCACCTTTATACCAGCCACTATTTCTGCACTGTTTTCCACGCTCTCTTCCATGTATGACTCTGCTGTCTTACTCTCTAGTGTGCTCTCAACTTCTGTCTAATTTCAACTTCACCCACACCCACAGAGCCATGATGGAAATACAGACCTATTGTTAGGGCTCGTAGAGGAACCACAAACACATTCCCCTGCTGCAGGATAAATGATTGAGTCATGCTAATTGTTAGAAATTGGGTTGTTTGTCAATTAGGTATGAACCCTGGTCAAGCAGCAACCACAATCTATGGGTAACAGGCAGGCAAACCCTAAATTAACCAGAGATCACCCTTTGGTAGCTTGTGACAGAGCAGGCTTAACTGTAAAGGCACTGTGTAAAGAATTTATGCAACACTTCAAACAGTAAACCTGTGCAAACATCACACAGAAAGATTCCACACTAGGTTAGAAAATAGCACTCGTTTTGATAAATAAAAAAAGACCAACAATACAAACATTCAATTAGTGTAACCGGAGACATTGTTTTTTGAAGGTTATAGTGAAGAATAGCGCCAAGAAGCAAAAAGCGCTATTGGGGATATCTGATCACGCCAGACCAGGACAAAGTCACAAGTTCAGGCTGACAACGAGGAGTGAGGGCCGGCTACAGGGACCCAATTAGGCCCGCTGAAAATAGTACCTTAAATACTGGTTGGGGATCTTTGCATGGATCTGTGTCAAAGATGCGCTGCCCAGCTGAGGCAATGCGTCGGTTCCAAGACTGAGGTGCGAGGACCTGCTGCGTCGATGTCAAGGGTCCTGTCGATAGGGCTTGCGATGTGAAGTCTGGAGTCAAAAATGCAAGGTGCAGCAGAGCTGATGAGTCAGTTCCGATGAGTGGTGAAGCTGCGATGCGAAGTTCACTAGTCATCGTCGAGGCTGCCATCAACAAGGGATGCAAGGAGCTTGCACTGGGATAAACATTGCACAGCAGCGGCTCCCAAGGTGATGCATCAGTCCCCAGATGCAGGAGGCTGCAATGCGAGTTTTTTTAAACAGGTCCAATCCAGTTAGCAATGCATCCTTTTTGCTTAAGGATGCACCGCTCTGCCGAGGAGATGCGTTAGTTCTGCTCAAATATGCATCTCTCAGCAGAGAAGATGCGTCGGTTTCGTCATCAAGCACTTTAGGTCCAGTTCCAAGGGTCCATGACTGCGGTGGCACCCCTTAGCAGGATAGACTAACAGATGGCAGAGTCTAGGTGCAGGGGTTGTAAGCCTGTTATGTCACTGAGGCCTCAGATCAAGGCAGGGTATCAACACAGCAAAGCAGGATTCCAGTAGAGTGGCAGTCCTTCAAAAGCACAATAGTCCTTCTCCCTGGCAGAGTTTCCTCAGGTCCAGAAGTGTAGTGAAGTGGTAGTGTCTGAGGTTCAGTACTTCTTCCCAGTGGTGCCTTTGAAGTGGGGGGGGCTTCAAAGACATGACTTTAAGGTGCATAGGGGTCCTCCTTTACTTCCCTGGCTCCAGACTCCAGCTCCAGACTCACTACAAGGGATATGCAGCCCTTTGTGTGTGAACAGGGCACAGCCTATTCAGGTGCAAGTGAGGCTGTGCCAGCTCCTCCCGCACATCCTGCCATGATGGCCCATCAAGTTACACCTAAGTAGCTATTGTATGTGGCTGTCTAGGAAGAATACACAAAGCCCAATTGCCAACTGCACTCAGTCATATGATCAGAGACAGCCTACAGGCACCAAATGGCTAAAGCAAGAAAATGCAAACTTTCTAAAAGTAGCATTTTCAGAATTGCAATTTAAAATCCAACTTCACCATAAGTTAGGATTTTAAATTAGGATTCCAAAGACAGTTATATCTTCCCATTTAGAAAATACAGTCATAAAATGTAATAAGGTAATTCCAATGTTATCCTATGGGAAATACAAGCACAGCTGTAGTGAACAACGTATGTAAGCGTTTTTCACTACCAGGACATGCAAAACTTAAAAGTACATGTCCTGCCTTTTAAATACATTGCACCCTACCCTCTGGGTTGTCCAAGTCCTACCTTAGGAGTGACTTATATCTATAAAAAGGGAAGTTTTGGGCCTTGTGGAAGGTTTATTTTGCTAGGTAGACATGGCAGTGTAAACTGCAGGCACAGGCTCTGCAATGGCAGGCCTGAGTCATGGTTAAAGGAAGTGGGTGGCACAATCAGTGCTCCGGCCTACTAGTAACATTTAATTTACAGGCCCTGGGTACGGAGAGTACACTTTACTAGGGACTTATAAGTACATTACATATGCCGAACTGATACTACCACGTTTAGGGGAAAGAGCACTTGCACTTTAAGAATGATTAGCAATGGTAAAGTGTGCAGCATCCTCATACCAGCAAAAACGAGGTTAGCAAAAGTGGAGGAGGAATGCAAAACACTGGGGGAAGACCACCCTAAGGCTGTCAGGTCTAACACTAATGTAGAGACATATGACCAGAAAACAGAGCTAAATAAAGGGAAAAACAGTGTAAAGAAGTATATCTCAGAGCTCATTCCCTCTCTTTAGTCGACCTGTCCTTCTGTACATTTGCAGATAATAACGAATTCTGTTTGAAGAAGGATGCGCATTACTTTGACAATAACTGTTTCACCAATTCGCAGCACTAAAGAATTGATACACTGTAAGTCACAGCACAGGAATTGAACCTAAACGTGTCCTAACTTAAGATGTTAGTTAGCATTTATAAATAAAAGCCTTCCCTCCAGTTGCACAAAAGTCCACGTTTGCATTTGGCTAACACAAAGAGATGTATTGGCTCGCTAAAGATTGAATCATGTCACACTGTGTAATCCAGGCTGACTGTTGTCATATTTTTAGTTCGAAAAATCATTGGATGCAAATAAAAGCAGAAAGCCGACGTTAACGCTAAACCTACATCTAACCAGCAGCTGAAAATGAATTCTCAGAAAAATATGGAAAGGTTTTTTATAACATTAGTCATAATTTTGGAAACGAAACCGTCAATTTAATCATTGACGGACAAAAAAAACATGAAATCTGCCTTCTTGTTCGTCTTCACTGCCCACGTGAAAATCAGTGTGTACTTTATCATACTGTGTAATTTAGTCTGCTTACCAGACCGCCTCTCTGTTTAGCGTTTGTTGTGCCAAGTGTTAAAGGTCTGGATTAAGTTTGCTGGAGCCGTTCTGAAAGGTCTTTACAGAGGGAAAGATGTTTGCAGCCTGTTCACCATATGGCCTTCGGGATATAAACTAATTGCACGTCTTCATGTAAAACAGGATTGAGGGCGTGGGCACTGCTGTGAAACGTGGGCCTCTGCACAGCCAGCTGCATCGGCCCTGAATACAGCCAGCATGCTCTTAAACAAGCAGCTTCTGGAATACCTTTGCATAAAACATAAATCCACACATGCCTCAAAATTCGCTAGAATGGAAAAGCCATGCTTCGCCATTTAAGGGAAGGACATTATTAACAAGATGGATGCCCGGCGACACTGAATGAAAATTGAAAGAAGGCAACTAAACCGTAAGATTCCCCTCAAATTGTATCCCTGCACTAGACGGGATTCTGAAAGCGCTTGAGCTAATAGGGAGATGCAATATAGAATTGTGCCAAATAAAAACACGCAGAAGTATATCACCACAAAGACCCAACAACACAACATTATCTTCACCCTACTACTCCGTTCTCTTTCCAGTACTCACTTTAGCTTTTCCACTCCTACAGCAAATCTGTGCACCTCATGGTCTGCACCATTGACTCCTCTAATCTTGTCGTCAATCCTTTGTGTTACAAGTCCGAATCCATATGGTTAGCGATATCTCATAATCCAATCCCAAATTCCAATATCAAAGTGCTAATACCTGCATCTCTGATTGTTCTTACATTAAGAAATTGTAATGGCTTAGGTGGTGTTGCCATGGCACCATGAATGTTCTATGGGCTCCAGGGTGATGGAATGTATGTGCTTGAAGCACAAGCTCATTCCCTGGAAGCTGTTGTTGAGATGAGCAGCAATAAACCCGACTTCTACCACATCCTGCTGGTGTCTGTGGCTACTTCAATTGGCGACAAGTTTTGGGATCTACTGCTCATTCTCAGTACCCACGTGTGTACAGTTGGTACTGCGCTATTTTCTATGTTTTTTTTGACCTCTGAATTTCTACAAGAAATTATTCCTATTTTCAATGGAGAAATAATTTGTTTTAATCCATCCGTGTGGATCTAGACTGTCATCCTACCGATGGGACATTCGGTCTCGGTTCTGATCGTGCTTGCAGCGTTACTGGACAAGTAAAGACTATTGTAGCCGACGTTTGGAAATACAGCGACGTGCCAATCCTGTGCCAATCTCATGACCGCATCACCTCATCACTACGGTGCTGACAAGCGCATCAGCTAAGCGTTATCTCGATTTATCGCTAGTAGTGTCGTCGAGTGCACGGACCAGGTGCATTGTGATCGATGTTTCTGCGTGAGTGGCATGGTTGACGTCTAACAGTGCATCTTGGTGATTTATATATTCATGGTGATCAAAATTTGAGCTTTCGGCTACATTTGTGAGTAACGTCAATTTCACTTGTTATATTTTGAATGTGCTCGCGTACTCACCGCCGTTGCTCTGCCGCGCACGCCATTCACCTCCAAGGTTCCATGGTGTTTGTTCTCTGCTGTTTGTTCCTTCATGCAGAGCGTACAAAGCAAGAGCGTGCCTTGAGCCACACAGCACACTCTTAAGTGCGCGCTGACGTCCACGTTCGAATCTACGAAGCAGTTCACCAAGGACTCCGTTTTTTTCTCTTCACGTCAAATTGCCACGGAAGCAATCGGACGCTTCGTTTCAAAAGGAAAGTGTCATATGACAGTCTACTACGTCAAGGTGCCTGTCTACGTTGTGCAAGTTTCAGTTCATAGACAATTTTATTACCATCACTTTTATGTGTTTTGGATTCAAAGAGTAATACTCTAGCACCATCTTGTGGATGTTTTTTTGTTTGCAGTGTGTTAGAGTTCATAACAATTTGGTCAAATACAAACAACGATTTTAAGGATTTAAAAAAAAAAGGGAAATACATAGTATGTACAGTAACAAAATATATAGTGATATATTTATGTTACTCTAATAGTCAGGGAGAACAAGGGAATTCACGTTTTTGCAGTGAAAATTCTGTGGTACCTTTTGTTAATTGGGTGATTGTTGTTTATAGTTTAATTGTCACTATGCAAAATGTACAAGCCCCTTCTCCTTTTCTACAGCTTCCAGGGGATCCACCAGTAGAGTGGAAAGTATGGTATAGAGCCTTTACCAAGTATTTAGGAGCCATTGGAGGTCTCAGATTTAGCGCCGAACGTAAAAGATTTATGCTTGAACATAATTTAGGTTTTGAGGGTCAGGCCGTTCTTGAGCACTTACCTTTGCCAGAGCTAGCAGAGGGGGACGAGCCACTCAATGAGTTTGACCAAGCTATTCACATGCTAGAAAAACAATTTGATGTGGAAAAAAGCTTAGTAGTAGCTAGACATAAGTTTTTCACGAGGGAACAGCAAACCTCGGAGAGCATTGTATCATATGTCGCATCTCTACGCATTTTAGCATCTGACTGTGAATTCGAAATGTTTACATCACAACTCATAAGAGATCAAATTGTGGTACGTTGTAGAGACAAAAAAGTGCAACAGAAGTTACTAACTCTGAAAAACCCAACTCTTGAAGAGACAATTTCTATTGTCAAAAGCATTGAATTATCGCAGTCATCGTCCAATGAGCTGAGATCTGATAAAACAACGGTGGGGGCTGTAAGTGATAGTAAAAACAGTGCAGACAAAAATGGCTTGCCTGAGAAAAATACTGGTGAGAAAAATGGAAATGAAGTTAAACAAAAGTCGCAAAGCACAAAACAAGATAAGAAACAATTCTATCTACAGAAGAAGAATGTGTGTTCAAAGTGTGGTTATTCTGCACATTTCCCTAACTCACGAGTGTGCCCTGCTCGTAATGCTATGTGCAGGAATTGTGGTAAACAAGGTCACTTTGCAAAAGTATGTAACTCTAGAAGAAATGTCAATGTTGTGTGGGAAGAGAGTGACATCCTAGAAAGTAACACGGAGGTTGTGAGTTCTATGAGAGACCTCATGTTAGTTGTGAAGGATGATTGTGAAGATTGTGCAGATCCTATTGTGGACATAGTTGTGGATGGCAAAATCCTAAAATTGCTGGTCGATTCTGGTGCTCGCATGACAATGATCACGGAAGAGTTGTTTGAATCGGTTTGGGGCGACAGACATTTGGAACCTCCTGATAGAAGTCCTGTATCTTATGAGGGTAGGAGGATTCAACTTAAAGGTTTCTTTGAAGGCACATTGATGTTCAAAGAAAAAATCATCAAGGGAAAAGTTTATGTAGCTATCAAGGGACTAGACATCCTGGGGTGGTACCACCAAGCTTTGTTTAAAATGACTCTTAGGCCAGGCACTAAGGAACCAGTTTCTATTGTTAATGAGTCAAGGAGTGAGAAAGATGTTTCCGTGTGGGGAAGCAATTTTCCAAAAGTATTTTCAGAGTCATTGGGATTAATCAAAGGCTTTAAACATCTCATTAAGGTAAAAGAGGGAGCCATTCCCTGTAAACATAAGCTACGCAATGTACCTTTGAGTGTTCGGGATGACCTGGCAAAGGAGTTGGAGAAAATGTGTGAAACTGGGGTGATCGAACCAGTTGAATCATCTCTTTGGTTAAGTCCATTGGTCGTCGCACGGAAAAAAAATGGAAATCTTAGAGTCTGCATTGACTTACGCAGTCTCAATAAAAATATCTGGGTGGATTCTCACCCGTTACCCCGTATTGATGACATAGTGTCAAAGTTTCAAGGGTTCAAATGGTTCTCAAAGATAGATTTGTCATCAGCATACCATCAGGTGGAGTTAGATGCATCATCTAAACACTTAACTGCGTTTGTTTCACCATCTGGCACTTTCCAGTTTAGACGGATGCCGTTCGGGTTGGCTTCCGCTGCCTCTGTTTTCCAGCGTGTCATGGAAAAAGTTTTGCTGGGTGTACAGGATACTGTAGTGTTTCAGGATGACATTCTTGTTGCTGGGGTTAGCAAATCTTCTCATGATGAGAACTTATCTGAGGTGTTGAACAGGTTACAGGATAAAGGTATTGTGGGGAACTTAAGTAAATGTGTATTTGGGGTACAGTCAATAGAGTACCTGGGTCATTGCATTTCAGGTGAAGGCATTCTTCCTAGAGTGGGTCTGATTGAAGCTATTGTCAATGTTCCGTCTCCTAAATCCAAGGAACAAGTATCATCTTTTCTTGGTATGTGTGAGTTTTATGCCAAATTCATTTCCAATTTTGCAGCAAAGACCGCTCATCTTCGGGAACGTTTGAAAAGGGGAACTGTGTTCATTTGGGATCAAGAATGTCAAGATGATTTTGAAAAAATCAAAAATGAATTGAACCATTGCAATATTTTAACTCCTTATGATCCTTCTCTGGAATCCATTGTGTCGGTGGATGCTAGTTTGGATGGTTTAGGTGGCATGTTGACTCAGATGAGAGGTGGGTCAGAACATACGGTTGGATTTATTTCCAGATCACTGCGTCCTAGTGAGAAAAACTATTCTGTGATCGAGAGGGAGCTTCTTGCTTGTTGTTGGGCAGTTGAGAGGTTCAAAGGTTTTCTTTGGGGGAGATCGTTCAAGCTTATGACTGATCATAAACCTCTCATTCCCATTCTTAATGGTGTGCTTGTGAAGGATCATACGCCCAGGATAGCTAGGCTAAGCTCAAAGCTTCTTCAGTATAATTTCATTGTTGAACACATTCCTGGTGGGAAAAACATTAGACCAGATTTTTTGTCTAGATTGCCGTTGCCGGTTAGACAAGAAGAATGTGTTGCAGAGGAAGATGAAGAATGTTTGATCGCAAGTATTGATGTTTGTAAAGAGGGGTGTTTCAAGGAGGATGAATGGTTTGAGGCATTGAAAGCTGACTCTGTTCTCAAAGAAGTTAGGAAATGTATCATTCAGGGTTGGCCAAAGGAGAAACATTTGGACTCTGAGTTGCAACCTTTTGCTAAAGTGGCCGATGAATTATCATTGGAGGAAGATGAAATGATTTTGCGTGGGGACAAGTTTGTGCCTCCAGCGTGTTTGAGAGATCGCATAATCAAGGCAGGACATGAAGGTCATCTGGGGCAGACATGCACTAAGCGCAGGGTTCGTTCAATTTATTGGTGGCCCTCAATGGATCGGCATATAGAGAGTATGGTTGAAAATTGCTACACGTGTTGCTCTAGTGACAAAGTAATCAAGACTGTGTCTCCTCCCAAAATAAGGGTTGAGTTACCTTCAGGGGCGTGGATGAAACTGGCCTTAGATTTCATTGGCCCGTTCAGTGTGTTATCCAGTAAATACAGGTTTGCATTGGTGGTTGCGGATTACTATAGCAAATGGTGGGAGGTGTGTTTTATGACTGAGCCTAATTCTACCAAGGTTATCAAATTTTTGGAAAGCTTGTTTGCAAGGGAAGGTTTTCCCAAAGAGTTGGTGTCGGACAATGGGGTGCAATTTGTCTCCAAGGAAATGTCTGGTTTCTTGAGTCAATCTGGCATTGTCCACAAACGTGTGGCTCTCTATCACCCACAGGGGAATGGTTTCATTGAGCGCATGAACCGCATTTTAGTTGATTGTGTGCAATGGGCTGTTGCTGGAAATATGGATATAGGGGGAGCGGTTCAGAGCATGTTGTGGGCTCATCGGACTACACCGGGTTTGGAGTTTGGAAAGAGTCCTTTTGAATTACTGAGAGGGAGAGTTGCCACGTTCAACATGTGTCCAGCTTGGATGAGGCAGTGGGGACTTTTAGCTAATTCAGGCTTGTCCTCTTCTCAGGTAAACCATAAAGGTGGTCTTGGCCATGATTCTTCTGTATATCAAGAGGAGAGAGGCTCAGAAGAGAAGTGGTCTCACAATATCAAAGTAGGGGATTGGATTAAGATTAAGATCCCACACAATGTACCTAAAGGTTTTTCTAAATTCAGTCAACCTGTGTGTGTAGATCTGGTTTCGCGGCATGCTGTGAGAGTCAAGGGGAAAAATTGGTGGAATGTGTCCAGAGTTTATAGAATCCCAGATAAGGTTGCATGTCGAATGGGTTTGCAAGACAATTCTGTTCCGGGTCCCAGTAATTCTGTCCCTGTGGGTGGGAATATTGGGTTGAATGGGGAAAATCGTTCTTGCAAAGAAATGTCTCCAGAGGGATCTTCTGTTCCAATCAGAAGAAGCACACGTAAAAGTATTGTTCCTAAACGTATGGATTTGTGACATCTTACAGTATTTGTAGGGTGGTTCAAATCTGTTTCAATTAGAAGAAGTACATGTAAAGGAATTGTTTTTAAATGTATGGATCTGTGACATCTTACAGTATTTGTAGGGTGTTTCAAACTTTTCATTGTGTTTCTAGCAAATCTATTTGTTATTATTCTTTTCTTTTGTTTGAAATATATTTATTTTGTTTTGTTGTTCTTATTTATGTGAAGAAGGGAGATATTGTAATGGCTTAGGTGGTGTTGCCATGGCACCATGAATGTTCTATGGGCTCCAGGGTGATGGAATGTATGTGCTTGAAGCACAAGCTCATTCCCTGGAAGCTGTTGTTGAGATGAGCAGCAATAAACCCGACTTCTACCACATCCTGCTGGTGTCTGTGGCTACTTCAGAAATCCACCACAAACCTTTTGTGCCCCGTGACATCACCTGTAAGACATCAATGACAAGCTTCAGTCAACTATCGACCCTCATTTTACCTTCTACCTTGACTCGTCCAATTAGGCAGGGTTTGCTTCCATTATGCTAACCCTTAACCCACAGACACTGTCTCGCCTCAGCAAGGGGAAGAAATGCAATGGCCCTGAGACACATTGAAAGTTAAAACAAGGCTATTTACAACCTCACGATTCCTCTTGACTTGACAGCCTATGACATCATCAGCTCTTTTCCCACACGCTAAACTCACTTCCAACTCCCCTCTCTGCCTTCCTTCTCCCTTTCGTCCACTTTGCTTATGTAAAATCTGCTCCAGCTATCCAGCAGTGGTCATCCCAGTACTCCAATCAACTACCATCCTTTGCCTTATCTGCCAATAGTATGGCCTTACTATCAACCATTTGTTTCCAAACTGCACCTACCATCACTGATTAAAAACCTTACTGCTGATTCCCCATCTTTGTCGAACTATCATTATCATCTCAATTTACTTTCATCCCTAAACTCCTTTAATGCCCAGTGTTTATTTTATTAACCCTTTACCTGATATCTCCCACAATCAGCTTAATGACTCACAGTCAGCTACCCATCAACTTCTCTTCTGCAGCCTTCCCACCTCTACCAAACATAACCAGCTTCCCTCTACACTCATGTCCCTGTGCCTCTGATCAGGATTCAGTACAGTCAGCTACTCGGCCATGCTAGTCACTGTCACCTCCTTCACCATCCCAGGCAAAGCACTGGATTAGGTTTCCCCATCTTCATCTAATTACTCTTTTAGGGGCATATCAGCAAGGGCCGGCGATAAATATCGCTCAGCTCTCTTAGCGTGAGGATAATTATCGCCGGCCAACTCTGAATTTTATCGCGGAGATACCGTGCTATTAGCAACGCTTATCTCCAAAGCGATAAAATTCAGAGCGCAAGCTGCCAAATATGCGATTATCGATGGAAATCCAGCGATAATCACACAACGTTTGGCGATAGCTTGCTGATAGGGCCTCACATACTTAGCCATGATAGCCACCTTTCATAGGATATCATGGCTAAGTCAGTTTCAAAGCAGGCGTAAGGAAATTAGCGATAACAGAGGTTATCGCTACTTTTCTTGTCACTATGCTCCTTTGGGTGAGGCTTGATAATAGGAGAAATGTCGCTTAACGACATTTCTCGCGTTATCCTGGGGAGGAACGCCCACTTTGCATCTCATTAGAGATGCAAAGATGGGCGTTAAGGGAAATGGCGATAAGGCAAGGTTTCACCCGATAGCGTGACCTTGCTGATAAGGCAAAAACATGATCGCCGCTTTTCGTCCGAAAACGGACGCAAAAGCGACAATAATTTTTTTATCACCAGCTTGCTGATATGCCCCTCAGTGTCTCCTGATGCTTTTCACGGCCTCTCCCAATTTCATTGGCAGTGGGTGTCTTTAAGGGTTTCTCTTGAGCGCTGTCCTCTTGAGCGCTGTCCTTTTATCGATCTAGACCATCTCATTTTGTGAATGCATCTCCTCATTTAGCTTCACTGACCACCTCTACCCAAATGGGAATTACGTTCTTTCCATTGCATGCCTCATCCCACCTTTGAACTAAAATCTTAGCTGTCTCACTGCGGATGACTATCCAGAGGTATCCCTTCCTGCACAAAAACAATCCTGGCCATATCACTGGCACCCTTGAACCATAGAAGAGTGGTGCGTGCATTAGCGCTTATCAGTCACAAGTGTGCCAGCACATAGAAGGAACTGAACAGCGCCATATTGGTAAACATAGCATTGTCCAGCAGAGACGTTTTAAGGCATGGGCAAAGTGGGCTCTGGCCCAGGGCCCCAGAATTTCAGGGGGCCCCTGATTGAGCCAGATCTGTTCTGCAGAAAGTTTTGCCCTGGTGTCCTTTAATAGTTCTTAAATAGATTATTTAAGATATTGTTTTCCTTTAATTCATTTTTTAATTTGGGTGATGTACCAGAGTCTATTACTAACAATTTACAGAGAAAGTATGTTTGGGTTTTATGCAACATAAATAAAAAAGTTTCTTTTAGATCAAAACAGGATCTCAGATATGAGAGATGGGAGGGTGTCACAGAGATTATTTGCAGTAATAAAAATGAGCTGATGCTGTGTTAATATTATAGAAAAAACACATCACTAACCCTGAATATTAGATGTCAACACATTTAGAATTTGGAAGAGGGTGCCTGTGCACGGTCAGTGACCTGTCCAAAGACGGCGTGAAGGAGCAGATATTGGGGTATAAATTCAAAGCCGTTCAGAAGAGGGGCCCCCAAAATACGCTTGGCCCAGGGCCCCCAAAATTCTTAAGATGTCTCTGTTGTTCAGTCTTTTCGTAGGCTCCACCAAGCTGCACAGCCACAAAGACTATGAATCAAATCCGCTTTTTCACTCTTCTTTTTTATCAACAATATTCTCTTTTTCATTTCAACTCTTTTACTCCATTATTCTTTCAATTCCTTTTATTCATATCAATTGCGTGACATCAATGTTCACAAAAGCTCTGGAGCGCAAGTGGGTTCCACAAATAATGATTTTATTTAAAAACAACCCAATGCATTTCGGGAAAATATTTCCCTTCGTCAGGGGCATCTAAAAAATAAACACAAGTATATTTACTCATCTAAGTTAACACAGTCAACGCAGCAATGCACATTACATGATTTAAAACTACATTTCCTGTCAAACCATGAAATTCATCCTTTTTTTAATCTCGTATTGACCTCTAGGCTACTGCACATACATCTAGTCCAAATTCGTAACGCTAACAGTCATCATGCCAAAAAACACCGATGTTTACTATCACATAAAGATCAAATCTAATAGGTTCTCCCCCAATTTAACGCTTCCCTAAGGCTAAATGATTATTTGCACCAATACCTCAATGCTGAAAATAAGCTCGCTTACTATAACTTGTGGTTCGTCTTATTTCTTAAACCAGACGCTACTCAATATAAAACATCTTTAAGTAAGCCTGCTCTTTGCTGTCTGGTCTATTTCTGTTGCACCGGCATATCGGGACGCACATGCTTTGTTCGGGTGCAACCTCAATCTATCCATAACCCCACCCATTTTGCATTTTCCCACCCTTCTCAATCATCCCCAGGTGATTAACCATCGCTGCTTGTTCTGGAAACTGACATAATCAACGGACTATGTATATTGCACGCCCCTCTTTCCACTTTTCACGATTTTCCCGCATAGTGCAATTACATATCCCAAACTGCAGAATTACCCAGACAGCAAAGAGCATGCTTACCCTGCACTATGGGTTAAGAACTACCCACCCCCCCAATTTGCAGAGCGCCTGTCGCCCCATAACTAAACTGATGCACTTTGGGTGGGCTGTGGCCAACACTTGTCCACTTAGATTGACCCCCCCCCCCTTCTAAAAGCTACACACTTGTTAGGATCGGATACGGCACAGCTTAGTGTCAAAAAAAGTTAGTTAGTTACTTCCTTATGCTCATACATAATTCCGTCTCTGTTGTGAGGTCACTGTTTCCAATTTAAACAATTCCTAGGCCCTTTTTTTACCATTCTTGTTTAGCATGCCTGATATAGTTCTTTCAGATTGCAGACTGGGCCTGTACCCCTCCCCGCTGTAGGGGGTCATTTGTGGAGTCCCCTTCTGTTTCTGTCCCACACTCAGTAATCATACCCACTAGTCCCTTCCTGCGGCGAGACCTGCCTGCTACTCGCCATCCATCCAATCACTCCCATACCTCTTCCGGGGTGTTGAACCTCCACACTTTACCCTCTGCTGGAACTCTGAGGGTGGACGGAAAAAGCATCGAATAGGTAATGTCTTTTGCTCTCAACGCTCTTTTGACCTCAATAAATGACCTCATTGCCTGTTGCACTTTGTTAGTGAAGTACGGGTAAAATGAAATAGTGGCGAGATCGATTTTGAGCGGTGGTGCCTTTTTTATGCCACCTGGAGGATTACAACCCGATCCCGATAATTAATAAAAATGGGTACAATGATTGGGCTTGGCAGTGCTCCTGGTTTCGGCCGTGTGCCCGGGATTCTGTGGGCCCTTTCCACAGAGAAGTACCTAGACAGCAGTAGCGGTCGGTAGAGGGAGTTCCGTGGGGCGGTGAGGCGGGGCTGGGGAGGGGCAGGGTGGGGGAATGTAAACAAGGGAATATGGATGAACAGAGGTAAGTACACATTTAAATAAATAAAACGAATTCCTTTGCGCGTGCTGCATCGCAAAATGCGATGCAGCTCGTGCAACAAAATTTGTTTTATTTATTTAAATGTGTACTTACCTCTGTTCATCCATATTCTGTTGTTTACATTCCCCCGCCCCGCCTCACCGCCCCACGGAAGTCCCTCCACGGACCGCTACTGCTAGACAGCCCCTTCGGTTGAAGCGATTTCAGTACCAAGTCCTCCACATAGATATCCACCGCAGTTTCTTCCTCCCTTTCTGGCACGCCAATGATGCGTACATTGTTGCGATGAGCGCAACCCTCCTGGTCCTCCAGCTTTGCCTCCATTGCTGCTGTCATGTACGTGAGTTTCTGCACTCATGTTCTTAGTGCCTTTGTATCCACGGCTAGGGCACTTGTAATATTCTCAATTTCTCAGATCTGTGCTGATGAGTGATACCTCTGTGGTTACCGTGTCAATTTTCCCTGCTAGGTCTGTCCGCAAGTCCTGGATTGTTGTCATGACATCCTGCAAGGTGAGCCCCACTGTGTCAGACCCAGTGCCCATGGAATTGCCCGGCTCCACCGCCGCAGCACTTGTGTGGTCTTTGGGCACTGCATATTGATCTAGTTTAGTTTGTTGCGCAGTGTGTGGACACTTCCCACCCGTCATGACTCCAGCGTCTGATTGTTTGATACCTGCACCAATGTAGACCTTTATGCAGATCTGGGGTGGGTGGTGTGGGGGTTCTCAGCAGTACTCACCGCCGCCTGCACCGGAACACTCCCTGGTCTAGTCGGCCTGTTGTATTTTCTGGCCTGATACCCAGTTCTGGTCCCGGATTTGTGTCTGCTCCTCACACTGCCCTCACTCAGTTCAGACAGAGTCCACCAAAAATTGACAGGGCTGGTTCCACCGTCAAGCACCTAGTGGTAAAATTCGCCCTCACAAAGGGCACCCGGTGGAAGTGTTGCTTAAGCTCAGAATCTATGGTCTGATGGCATCTGTCCACTGCTGCAGTGCCCCCTGAAGTGAAATACACTCGCACTCTTATATTTCAGTAAGCCCACATTCCTTCGGCTCTCCTGGCAGTCGCTTTGCTTTTTCAGCCCCCCAGTTGAAGATCACTGGGCCTCTGTCGGGAGCCCCGGTCCTCAGGCGTATCAGTAGCGGCTTATTCTTTGATCATGGGGCATACTTCTCAGGTCTGTTCACATCACCCTTTTCAATGAAGGCATTCTGCCGGCACACCAGTTCCCAGTCAAGTCCCCAAGGCACGCCCCGTCTCAGCCAGCTGCTGGGCCCGTCTGCGTGTCACACTGGGCCTCCCCTGAAAAGATTTTGCTCGCTGCTTTGGGCCTGGCAACATAGGCCGGATTGTCTCTTTTCCAGGCTCCCCATACAGTTCTCGTGGGGCCCCCTTAGAGCGCAGATGTCTGGGGGTTGCGTGGCCACTTGGTTGCCTCAGAGAGCATGATCCACGCTGCGGTGCAGCTCCCAATCACGCACTGCACCGCTCACCTGCGTCGCCGTCCGAACATGACCGGGTCCCGAGTGGCCTCACCGTCTGCGATCCGCTCCAGCATCCGCACTCGTTATTAAATTATGGGCCCGTCGAGTTCCCAAGTTCTTCGCCAGTCGCGACACTGCCCACGCAGGCTGACCGGAGCCTCCGGATGCGAGACCCCGACCAAGGGCTCTGCGATGCGCGCCCTTGATACTGATTCAGCTCCACCACCATGTGCTTTTGGGGTTATTTTCACTGTATCCGTTCCAGGCAGCCTTCTGTTTGCCCGCAAACATTTGCAGCTCCAACGTACCGGATTATGTCAGGATATTAGGGGGTTAAGATAGTCGGTCTGGTGGAGCTCCTCTAGCTTGCTTTTGATAGCGGCAAGCCACACCCACCAAACATTCCTTTTTAATACATATACTTCACCACTAAGGTAGGCACTGGACAGCATCAAAGCACGGGTGTAGTGTATTAAATTAGTTTTTTACTACTGCAAGGCCGGTCTCTACCAAAGGATAACATTGGAGTTGCCTGATTATCTTTTATATTTGTAATTTCCAAATGGGAAAAGATAACATGTTTGGTGTCTCTGGAATCCTAATTTAAAATCCCAGTTTATAGTGGTCAGATTTTAAATTACAATTCTGAAAATTCCACTTTTAGAAAGTTGAAATTTTCTTGCCTTAGCCATTTGGTGCCTGCAGCCTGTCTCTGGTCACATAACTGGGTGTAATTGGCAGTTGGGCACATGTGCAAAATCTTCGGAGGGGATAGTACTGTCTCCCAGCAAACATATTGGCAGGATGACGTAGTGGCACAAGGCTGATCTGGTGGACCTTCTGGGACTGGAGATCGGAGGCCCTGTAGGTAGGTATGTATGTATGTATGTATGTACCATCTGCATGTAGCAATGTTGCTATAACAGTCTTGCAAAACATAAACATTAAAGGGCCAGACTTTTAAATGTGGTCGTTTGAAGTTGCACCACACAACCTGCTTCATGTGCATTGCAATAATTAAAATGAAATTATTGAAGCAACACATGGTCAATTTGTGTGCCTCTGAGTTGCAACATAAATCCAGTGTGCTGCAACACAGGGCCCATAGCTGTGTTGCTATACCCTGTCTCAGTGAGTTATGGATGTTTTTCACATAGAACACACAAGGAATTAGAAGCTTTTCCTGATTTAACATACCTGATTGACCAGAGAATGCTCCAAAAATGCCAGACCTCCAAAGGTGATGGGTAAGGAGGAAAAATACATGTTTAATATCCATTTATGTAAAACTTTCTGTGTTCTGCATTGTGAGGCACACTTGGACAGATTTAAATGCCTCAGGCAAATGTGATTGTGCAGGTAAGTGGCCCTTACAGGACAAAACAATACATACCTGTTTACAAGGCATGCACCCTTGCACCATGTTGCAAGGTAGCATTCATTGCCGCTAGTCAGCATTCTGTGCACCAATGCCATGAAAAGTCTGATATGTTACTTACAATGTTACATACAGTGTATACCTGTCCTTTCCCAGCGCAACACTACTTTAGTATGCCTAGGGCCAATGGCTTCACCCTTGTGTCATGGTGCAAGGAGGCCTGAAATGATGCTTACCAGCAGTGCTGAAAACATCACATGCCCGAAGCTTGCTTCAGGCATGTGCTGATAGATACCTCTGACCTTTAGCATCCAGGCAGCTCTGCCCTGCAAGGTGACTACCTGAATCCCATATTCAACAATGTATACATTTATGTGACTAGAGTGTTGAATATTTTAAAAACTCTGTGATGTCATAGTATTTATAATGGAAGTTAGACCGTGTGTAGCGGTACTATTTACAATGCAATATTCAAATCTATGTAACATGAAAGGGAAAGGTACCCCCTAATTTAATTTAAGGTCCTAGAGGAGGGGGAAGATAAAGCAAACAGAAAATATGCAGAACCTCTACCAGACCTATATTTCTTTAGTAACGCAATTAAAGTCCACTGAGCCCCACTGTAATGCAGATTAATTATTCTGCACATAACTCCATTGAGGACAACAATTTTTATAAAAAACATTTTTTTTCTTTTTACAGATTTTCACATTTCATTTTCCAGACAAGTAAATTCATAAATAGACATAATAAAGTGTAAAAATCACAAAATTATATAATAGAACTAATTCACCATAGTGTACTTAATGAAAATACAAGCAAGATCAAAAATATTCAGTATTATTAAGAAAGATCATACCCCAGCATACTCAACCGTTAAAAACAACATACTCTCTCCAAATCATACCAATCATTCATCCTACCATACACAAAAATGAGATAAAAAATGTAACTTGTATAGCACATGAAGGGGAACCGTCAGTGAATAATGTCCAAAACAGTTTGCATTGTGGACATGTATCAGAAATTTCTGATACATGATCTTGCATGATGAGCGGGATACAGAGGACGAGGGCTGCCCGTCGCTCTGTTTCATCTTGAGGGACATTAATTTTCCAGTTTCAAAAGGCGATCTATGAGCCTTTGGAGTTAATGGAAGGGCCTGGATAGGAAGCACAGAGCCCTTTGGAGTTGCCCATCCATAATTACAAAGAAATTCACATGGAGCCCCGTGTGCTTGGCGCCGGAGGAATGAGTTATCAAAGATAACCTTGAAGTGATTAAATTTATGACAGCACAAGATTGATACTACAGTGCCACAAAGGGCTGAAACCCCACGAAGGCTGCACACAGACTCTTCCAGATAGTCCAGAGGAAGACCCCACTAAGACGGTTAAAATATCACTTTTATTGAGGGATCGAAACGTCGACGCTATAATGACAAGTGTAGAGGATCACCCAGGATACTAGACCAATAATTTGATTAATCACACACAGGGATGTGATTCCTTTCTCTTTATTGTTTTTTTACACTGTGTTCAAATATAATTTTTCTATGTAGTATATGTCCATTTATTTTTGTGAAATGTCCTGTGATTTGTAAATATTTAAATGTATGTGCACTATGGAGTCCTTAATGTTAGTTCTAAAGAGCTATTCTGTGTGTATGTAAATATATGTATGACAATAAGCTTACACTGATTTTTCACAAACAGATAAAAATACATCGTTTGATTACAAAACACGAGCCTTGCGTTTTTTGGTTTGGATATAATGTCCTGTTATCTCATTTATTGATTGTTCTCATCTATTTTTAGAGAGGCATAAATTGTATAAATTTCTTAGATTTTGAAGAGTGGCAGAACCACCTTTTCACATACTTTATTTATTTGGGGGCATATTAACCAGGCGGCGATAAAAAATTATCGCCTCTTTTGCGGCCGTTTTTGGCCGAAAAGCGGCGATAATTTTTGCGCCTTATTTATTAATTTTTTTAAACCATTTTTATTGCAGAATCACAGGATAAGCAACGTACATACACAGTGGCCCTGCACCGCAGACACCAGTGCCGTTTCTTTTCTGGGCCATAAGGCACTCGTACACAGCTTGTTAGCCCACATCCCAGAGGCCGGGCAGCGATAACATGTGGGCCAGCATACATAATTTATGTCAACCTGTACTGTTGTTTGTATCATCATAGGATGTCTATGATCCGCTTTGAGGTTTGTTTCCACCCCCCTTCTCCCCCCCCCCCCCCCCATCACACCCCTTCCCCAGTCCCTATTCCCTCATCCCCCTCCCTCACCTCCCATCAGTGCCCTCGCCTACGACTGGACCCGGCCTGGGCATGCCGTCTCGGGTGTGTATCAGAATTATATAACTATCTACTGTGTGTGTGTGGCCAGAATTGCCCGGGGACTATCCCCCAGGTCCGAGGGTCCCTCCTCCTCCCCGACCGCTCTGCTGCGCAGGGCCTGCTCCAACACCTCCCATGCTGTGGCCGCTCTTCAGCGCCTTATCATCTTCCCTGCGGCTCGCCAGCTGGTATCTAAGTGTACTTTCACTCGCCGCCCATTTCTGCAGTTCCTTAATCCATCTGCTATGCGTAGGACCCACCTTCGACTTCCAGAGTCTCGTCGCTTCCCTCTTTGCTAAAAGGAGGCCCATGTCTATGAATCTACTCGTGGTCTTGTTCTTGGGCGTGTGCAGGAACCAGTGCAGTACGCAAACCGCTTTGCTATATTGCAAATCCCTGTCTGTTACCTCGGTCAGTGTCTCGCCCACCTCCCTCCAATAATGGCGCAGGTGAGGGCAGTCCCACAGCATATGGCCTAGTTCTGCTCCAATCGTGCCGCACCTAGGGCACGCTGCTTCCTCCGCTCCAAAGTATTTCCTAAGTTTACCCGGTGTGAGGTAGGCTCTCTGGAGGATATAAAAGTGTATCAGTTGGAAGCGTGCATTCCTTGTGCTCTTTCTAGCCCGTCTAACCAAACCCGCCCACGTAGTGTCAGGTATCTCTGTTTGTAGATCCAATTCCCATTTCGCCTTCAGCGCTGCCATCGGCTGGAAAGTTTCGCGCAGCATTCTGGAGTACAGACAGGTCACCGCTTTGCGAGTGCCAGCCGACATCACAGCATATTGACAAGCCGCCGATGTAGCAGGTTCGCAGAGCCCCTCACCCCAGTGCTCTTGTATCGCTCCGGTCACTGCCGCGTGCATCAGATAGTCTCCCCTCGGTAGATCGAACCGCTCCTGCAGGGTTTGATAAGGGGGCATCGCTCCCTCCTCGTACAGATCGCCCAACATTTGGAGGCCCGCCTCCTCCCACGCCTGTAACCCCGACCAATCTCCTCCGTGCGGGAGCGCTGTCACCATACCCAACGGTATCTCTGGCGCATACGGGCGCCGCACCCCCGCTCGACGCTGCGATCGGTTCCAGCATTGCCTAATTGTTTGTTCCTCCATGGACAAGTCCCCGACGGCCAACCGCTGCTGCAGTGTAATATACGCCAGCACATGACGGGGGATGCTCCCCTCTCTGTCGTGCTCCGGACCACGATATTCTCTGGCTACCTCCTGCGTAAAGACCTGTAACTGCGCCGCCAGATAATAAAGCTCGAAGTCCGGGACCGCTAGGCCCTCCTCGTCCTTTGGGCGGGTCGGGGTTGCCAACGCAATTCTGCGCCTTCCGGCACCCCAGAGGAACAAAACTAATAATGACCGCAGCTGCCGGAAAACGGAACTCGGTATCCACACTGGTAGTGTGCGGAAGTAATATTAGAGGCGCGGTAAGGCTACCATTTTCAATAATGAGATGCGTCCCGTTACCGAAAGCGGGAGTGTGGCCCAGAAGGACATGCTGCCCTTCAGTGCTCTTATACAGCGTCCCACGTTGCCCTCCAACATATCTAAAGCGGAGTGGTAGATATGCACCCCTAGGTATTTGAGGCAATTAGGCTCCCAGTTGAGCATCGGTCGGACGTCCGGTCTCGGTTCCCCCTGGCGCAGCGGGAACAAGCAAGTCTTGGACCAGTTTACCTGCAGCCCCGACATCTTGCCAAATCTCGCCAGAAGCCTCTCCGCGCCATTCAGCGCGTCCGTAGCGTCCTCCAAAAACATAAGCAGATCTGCATATAGTGAGATGAAGTGCGAGGTCCCTCTGTAGTCCAGCCCCCTGTAGTAACGACCTGTCCTGGCCTCCACCACGAGGGGCTCTATTGCCAGTGCGAACAGTAGCGGAGAAAGCGAGCACCCCTGTCTGGTACCTCGCCCCACCCGGTACCGGTCCGAGACAAGGGATCCCAGCCGCACCCTCGCCACCGCTGAGGCATACAGGACCTTCGTCCAACCTATGTATCCCTCCCCCAGGCCAAAATGCTTCATGGCTCTGTACAGATAGTCCCATTCCAGGCTATCGAAAGCCTTCTCGATGTCGATCGACAAAACGAGTGGTGCGCGGGCCCCCTCCATCGGACCCCCCAGCAATCGGACCAGACTACGAATATTAGCGGTGGTGTTTCTCGCAAGGATGAACCCCGACTGGTCGCCGTGAACCAGCCTCGGCATATGCTGCAGCAGCCTGGTCGCCAATATGGTGCTCAGGATTTTATAGTCCGTCGTCAGCATTGACAGCGGTCTGTAGGAAGCCGGGTCGGTACCCACTCGCCCCGGCTTCAAAAGTGGGATCATCAGTGCCTCACGCATAGACTGTGGCAATCTCCCTCTATGCTTGGCCTCTTTGTATACTTCCTGGAGCCGTGGGGCCAGCTGGTCTAGGTACCGACTATAAAATTCTATGGGCAATCCGTCCAGGCCTGGGGTTTTGTTCCGCGCCATTCGTACCACCGCCCCCTTGATTTCCACTATGTCTATATCTTTGCCTAATGCCTCCGCCTCTTCCTGGGCCAGTTGCGGTAGCTGTAGCCCCTCCAGAAAGGCCTCAGTGTCCTCCTCCTGCCCCTCCAGCGCGCTCTCATAAAGTGTCCCACAGTACGAGCAGAAACTATCTAAAATGTCCATCTGGGCTGTGGCCATGCCTCGGTCCCTCCTCTCCAGCGCCAGAATCGGTTGGTTGCGTTTTAATTTTTGCGCCTTATCAGCGTGTTTTGCCGGTTTATCGCCCCTTACAACAACGCCCAGCTTTGCATCTCTAATGAGATGCAAAGTGGGCGCTCCGTGCCAGAATAACTGGAAAAATGTCGCTAACCGACATTTCTCCAATTATCAAGCTGCACGCAAACAAGCAGAGCGATAAGAAAAGTAGCACTAACCACAGTTATCGCTACTTTCCTTACGCCTGCTTGTGATCTGACTTAGCCATGTAATCCAATGGGAGGTGGATTACATGGCTAAGACCACCCTGCCCTATCAGCAAGGTATTGCTGGTCGCAGTGTGATTATCACTGGATTTCCAGCGATAATCACACTGTTTTCCAGCTAACGCATGGATTCCTATCGCTTGGGATATCACCGCGATAGAATCCAGCGTTAGCCTGCGATAATTATCCTCGCGCTAAAAGCACTGAGCGATAATTATCGCAGGCCCTTGCTGATATGCCCCTTGGTAACTTACTCTCGACTTTCCCGTCGTATGTCACACTCCACTACCCCCCCACCCAGCCCCGCCCCCGGCCCTTCCCACCGCCCCACAGCATTACCTGTGCGAGCCGCCAATGAGGGTGGGTGTGAGAGAGAACTTATCTGCATTCATCAACATTCTGAAAGCTGTTCCTGGGCAGGAAGAGGGAGGGGAAGCTGGCACATCTGAATAGGCAGAGTCCTGTGTCTGACACAAAGGGCTGATCACCCCCTACTAATAGTCTGGAGCAAGGGCTGGGATGAAAGCCTGACCTTTGCACTTCAAGGGCTTGCTTTGAAGTCACCCCCAAGGCACAATTGGGTATAAGTACTGGGTCTCTGACCCTACCAAGACAGTACACTACTGGACCTGTGAAGAGCTCTGCCAGGAGTAAGGACTGTTGTGCTACAAGGATTGTCACTCTATCTGACTGCTGCTCTGAAAGAACTGCTTTCTACTTTGCTGAGCTGCCTGCTGATCTCTGCCCTACTGAGGACAAGGACTGAACCTATCTCACTTGAACCTAGAATGACTCCAAAGGCTTGCCCTCTGTTGTGAAGTCTCAGGGCCATCAAAGAGTTCCTTCAGCTGTTCAGCAGCACTGGGACACTGCCATCTGTGAGTTCTGCCCTGCCAAGTGGTGACAATCCAGTCCGGTGCCCTTCAAAGGCGAGTTCTGCTGTGCTGATCCATCAAAACCAACGCATTGACAACTATGCGCCGATTCAAATTGATGCATTGCTCTCTGACATAGCGGCCGCTCGCTGACATTGCTTCAACATCCTGTGTTTCTCAACGGACTGTGCAGCTCGACGACAACACAGGCCCTGCATCATAAAGGGGTGCAACACCGAAGCATTCTCCAACTGCGAGGTTCGGATGCGACACATGTCTGAATCCACAGTATTGACAAGGACGCATCGCCTCCAAAGCTCCTTGCATCGAGTCTTCGACGCTTGCTCCATTCAAGGTACTTTTTAAGCAGGACCTGCATGAGTCCTGTAGCTGGCCTGTCCTCCATCACAAATGGGGTGGCAGAGTGGGCTAAAGAACGGTGATGGAGTAAACCCAGATCAGTTGACTGGGGGTGAGTGCTTGCAATGTTCAACACTCCATCCATCATTTCCTTTGGTTTTTGCTCCATCACAAATGGCCTGAACTCTGGATTTGCCCAGATCCAGCGCAGCCTCAAGTAACCCCTAAGCTCTAAAGACTTCTATGAACTACTTTTTAATTTATTCTTTAGAAATTCATAACTCTAGTTTTACTTATTGGATTTTTGTGGTCTTGTTGTACTCATAGCATTATTCTCTATTTTCCTAACCCTGTGTGGAGTATTTTTGTGGTGTATTTATTGTGTTACTATGTGTGTGTGTGTGTGTGTGTGTTGCATAAATACTTTACGCATTGCCTCTTTCAATAAGCTGGACTGTGCTGTGCCAAGCTACCAGATGGTCAGCTTAGGTGTATATCTAGATTACCTTGACTTGGATTGTGGTCCTTACTTGGACAGGATGCACACCTCTGCCAACTAGAGACCCAGGTGGATATTTACAACAAAATGTTGAAGCGCTGTGTTACTCTAAAATTGGTAACGCAACACTGACATTTTTAAAATGCAGGGATGCTCCGTATTTACAAAAATACAGTGCACTCATGTGTTTCCCAGAGTGCCAGCGCTAATAAAGCTGCCTAGCGCCAGCACATAAACAATTTTGAAAGGCACTTTGCGCTTGGAAAGAGCAAAAACGAGGAGAAATTAATATTTTCTCCTTGTATCACCAGTCTAAGACCAGGTATTACCTGGCCTTAGTTGTTGGCACTGCTCTAGCCGTGTATATGAGGCAGCATCAAAAAGCAATGGATGTTGCAGCGAAACATCCACTGCAACACCCATTGCATGCCCCTTACACGCTAAGTGAAGTGTGAAAAGGGGGCTTATTTACAAGGCAGCTTTAAGCCATGTTTAACGCCACTTTGTAAATAAGGCGAACAGGATATCGTCACCAGAACGTCACTAAAATTGATGTTCTGGCAGCGATATCCCCGTGTAAATATGCCCCAAAATGGTATTTGTCATAAAATGCTGTCAATTAATGATGGTATTCAATTTTATTAGCAAAATGTATATAATGTACAGCATAGATACTTTTTAACAAGATTTAGATGTAATATTATCCATCAGCTCGTATCTTTTCCAAAAATTATTGACTGGACTCCAATACTCGACAGGTGTCCAAGTGACAATTTATCAGAACAATGGAAAGTGCCCTTTATCGCTTCTTGTAAATATTATGAGAACTCAAGGAAGCATCTGATCTTAACCATTTTGTCTGAGCACAATTTTAGGCACTATAAACAAGCTATCATCTTTCTTCAACACCTCCCTAGAGTTGAAATCTGTGTAGCCACATCAACCTTTATATTGCATTCTGTAACATTGCATAAGGAAATGACATATAGCTGATATCAGTGTTTTGATCTAGCAATTTATGAAGGAATTTGTTCTGTGCTGTGTATTGTCTGAATCTTTTAACTGTTTTTTACTCTCTTCTTTTAAATCTATGGTATATATGATTTTTTATGATATTTTATTATGGACTCTAGTTCTTAATAGCTTGATAATATTTTATGAATGTGTCTTGTATTGTTGTGCAATTATGATTTAAAAGAAGAAATCAAATAAAGCTGTGTTTTTTTTACTTTGAGTAGCAAAAGTAGATATATACATTGTTTTAGCACCTTTGTGAAGGACATTTGAAACTGTTGCATTGAACTCAAGATAAACATTTAGTAACAACTTCAGTTATTGAAATTAAATTAAATTAAAATTTATACAGCGCGCTACTACCTGAAGGTGTCTAGGTGTCGTAAGATCCTGGACTAAAAGGGAGAAGCAGAAACTGAATTTAGTTGTTAAACAGCCAAGTTTTCAATGCTTTCCAAAATGACAAGAGGCCATTTGATTTTAAGTGAGATGGGAAGAGTATTCCAGCTCCTGGCAGTACCCACTACAACATTTCCTCCACCCCAACTGGACATTTTAGATTTTGAGGCCGAAGAAGATCTGAGTTACCGAGAAGGGGCAAACCTATGATTTTTTTTTTTTAAGTCAGGGCCCTGGCATTGTTGAGCTTTGAAAGCAATACAAAGAGATTTAATGAGAATTCGTTTTTTTACGAGGAGCCGATGCAAACATGGTAGGACATGAGAAACAGAGTGAAACTTTGGAATGGACAGAAACAGGAGAGCAGCCGTATTCTGCAAAACCTGGAGATAATTGAGGCTTTTAATCCCGATGTTTAAGAAGAGGACGTTACAATAATCTAATTTTGATAGAACTAAAGCAGAGATGACGCCTTTGCGAAGATCCAGGGAAATGAAAGATAAAACTATCCAGAGAATTTTGAAGGTTAAAGAACAGGAGGAGGTGATGGAGTTGATATGACCTTTAAAAGTAAGTTTATTATCGAAAAGAACTCCCAGATTTTTAACCTTTGTAACCCGAGCAGGGGCATCCCCTATTTCTACCGGCCACCAAGTGGGTGTGCAGAAGAGCTGTTTTCCCTGAGTTTAGTTTAAGACAGTTTTCTGACATACAGTTTCATACCTCATGCATGCAATCCCGAAGTCTATAGGCCATAGAATCTGGATCACCAGACAGTGACACCATGATCTGTGCATCATTGGCATAGGTGACCACAGAAAAGCCAAAAATGTATTATGAGCCTAGCTAGAGGTGCCACGTAAATATTAAATAACGTGGGGCTCAAGAACGCACCCTACAGGACTGCACAGGGAAGAGAATTTTTTTTTAACCTAAACCCATTAATTTCAACGAACTGCTCTCTACTAGACAAAATGGATGATAAAGGTTTTAGGCAGTACTTCCAATCCCAATAGCTACTAGATGGTCGATGAGGATATTATGGTTCACCGTGCCAAAGGCTGCGGACAGATCTAATAGGATAAGATCAGCCCTCTATTCCTTGTCCAGGGTTAACCTTATTTCCTCCACCGCCATCAGTAGGGTTGATTCCGTACAGTGTTGACTTCTAAAGCCATATTGGGAAGAATCTAATAGATTATTATTAAAGAGGAAGGCTGATAACTCCGAGTTCATGCTTGGAGTGGAAGGGGCGAGATTGGTCTGTAGTTGTTGGAGTCTTTAGCATCAAGGTTTGCTTTCTTTATGAGCAGAAGGATGGAGGATCTTTTCCATTCCTTCGGAATGTAACCTTCGCTAAACATTCTATTATTAAAATATCCGTAAGATAAATTGCAACAGTCCCTGATACTGGAAAAATAATTTTCGCCGGACAGGGATCAAAAGGTCAACTGGATTTAGTCTGCGTAAGAAGGGCCTATACTGAGTCTGCGCCAGCGGGCTAAACTTGTTAAGATATGGCAAATGATTTGGGAGAGAAATAGCCGTAGCAGCTTCTGCAGAAATAGGTGGGTCATCACAACCACTCAAGTTCCCAGGATGAGAAGGCAAAGAACAAATTGCCTCATCTGAGGTTGAAATATTTAGCCCGATCTTTTGATTCCTTACTGGGTGACCGGTAATCAGAGAATTCAATACCGACCCAACCTTATTCAGAAAAGAAACTGCTAAAGAGTCACATAAATTTTGATTTGTGTCCGTATTAATACATCCAGCCTGTCTACTTAGCTTTTTTACTATTTTGAAAAGTTCTTTGGGAAGCCTTGTGACAGACTTGTTAAGCAGCTGCTTCTGACTTGAGAGGTCTAGTAATGACTAGTGACATGGCAGCTTCAAATAAGAATTTCAATACATTTCCATGTGTCTCGAGAAGGACACCTTGTAAATAACTATTGGAACTGTGGCTTCATGTAAGAATTTCAAGGCTTTTGCACTTGAATAGAAAGAGACAACTAGTAACGACTTGCAGAACTTCAACTTCATCAAACAATGTTGATGAACACCTAGTGACAAGTGGAACTACGTCTTAATGTATAAATGTCAATGCTTTTGCTCTTCACTTTTTAGGGACAACTAGTGAGGGGTAGTGAAAATGCGGCTTGATGTAAGAATTTCACTGCTTTTGCATTGGACTTGTGAGGGACACTTAGTAACTTGGGAAGCTGCAACTTCAAGTAAGAATTTTAATGCTTTTGCATTCAACTTTTGACGGACACCTAGACTAGAGGAGCTGCAGCCTGATGTAAGAATTTTAATGCTTTTGCATTTGACTTGTGAGGGACACCGAGTAATGACTTGTGGAACTGCAGCTTCATGAAAGGATGTCAATGCTTTTTGACAAACACATAGTGACAACTAGTGGAACTGCAGCTTCATACAAGAATTTCAGTGCTCTGGCATCTGACTTTTGAGGGACACAGTGACAACTTTGGGACCTGCAGCTTCAAGTTAGAATTTCAATGCTTTTGCATCTTACTTTTGATGACACCTAGTGACGACAAGTGGAACTGCAGCTTGATGTAAGAATTTTGGGGAAATGCAACTTCAAATAAGAATTTCAATGCTTTTCATTTGACTTTTGAAGGATACCTAGTAATAATTGAACTGCAGCTTAATTAAAGAATTTCAATGCTTTTGAATTTAAATTGTGAGGGACTCCTAGTAGCGACTAGATAAACATCTGCTTCATGAAAGAATATTAATGCATTTGCTTTTGACTTGTGAGGCACACCTAGCACCGCTAGTGGGACTGCTGCTTCATGTAAGAATCTCAATACTTTTGCATTGGACTTTTGACCTACACCTACTGATGATTAGTGGAATTGTGGATGGATATAAGAATTTGCATTGGACTTGTGAGGGACATCTAGTAACAACTAGTTGAACTTTAGCTTCATACATACATTTTAATGCATTTTCATCTGACTTGTTAGGGATATCACTTAACTAGTAGAACTGCAGTTTGATGTAAGAATTAATGCTTTGGCATTTGACTTGTGAGGGACACCTAGTAATGACTTGTGGAACATCTGTTTCACAAAAGAATTTCAATGCTTTTGTATTTGACTGTTTGACCGACACCTAGTGATGACTAGTAGAACTGCAGCTTGATGTAAGAATTTCAATGCTTTTGTAGTTGACTTGTGGGGATCAGCTAGTAACAACTTGTTAAACTTCACCTTCATGAAAGACTAACACATTCACATTTGACTTTTGAAGGACACATAGGCCCTCATTTATGGGGATACTATGTAGGGTAGCGCAGCAAGTTACCATGCTGCACTTCCCTACGCCTAAGTGAAAGGGCAAGAATGCACCATATTTATCCAATATAGTGCAATCCTGTCCTTTCCCCCTGCACTAGTGCCGTTTCGGCCACCTTGCACCAATGCAGGCACACTTGCACCATGGTGCAAGGGTGCCGGTGGTGCTGTCATGTTTGTTTTTGTGCAGGAAGGGGCACCTTCCTGGACAAAAACAACCCTATGGGGCTTTTCCTCTTTCTAGGTGTTCTGTAAAATGCAGCACACAAACAAACAGGAAAAAAACAAGGGGAATTTTCATCTTGTTATGCCTCACCTCGGGGGCCTAAGATTTTGATGCATTCCCAGTTTTACAAGTCCTTGTAAATCTGGGTTTACATCAAAACCCATTGGAGTTGCAAGAGAACACCCACCGCAATACCCATGTAATGCCTCCCTTGCGCAGAGTAAGGCGAAGCTTTGCCTTACTCAAGATTTATGAAACCACTCATAGCTATGCAAAGTGGTTTTATGTGGCTTCATACTTCTGCCTCAGAGCCTTGTGTCATGCATGCACCACTTTGCAAGGCGCAAACATGACGCAAGGCTCTTATAAATCTGCCCCTTAGTAAAAATGGAACTGCAGCTTAATTAAATAATTTCAATGCTTTTGCATTTGAGTTATGAGGCACACCAAGTGAAGAATAGTAGAACTGTAGCTTAGTTTAAGATTTTCAATGCTTTTTCATTTGATTTGTGAGGGGCACCTAGTAACGACTAGTGGACTGCTGCTTCGAGAAAGAATTTCAAAGCTTTTCATTTGAGTTGTGAGAGACACCTAGTAATGATTTGGGGAACTACACCTAATAAAAAAAATATCAATGCATTTGCATTAGACTTGTGAGGAACATCTAACAACAACTAGTGTAACTGCAGCTTCATATAAGAATTAAAATGCATTTGCATCTGACTTGACAGGGACATCTCGTACCGACTAATGGAACTGCAGCTTGATGTCAGAATTTCAATACACATTTGACGTGTGAGGGACACCTAGTAACACCTTGTTGGACTGCACCTATATGAAAGACCATCAACCCATTTGCATTTGACTTTTGAGGGACACCTTGTAATCAACTGCGGCTTCATGCAAGACCTTCAAAACATTTGCAGTTGACTTGTGGGGAACACCAACTAACAAATTTAAAAGATTTTTAATTTGACTTGAGAAGTGTACCTAGCAACAACTAGGAGAACTGCAGATTCACAAAAGTGTTTTAATGCTTTTGTATCTGACTGAAGAACGATCTCTAGTAATGCCTATAGGAACATGAAGCTAATGGAAAATAATTTTGAAGATTTTGCAGTTGACTCGAACGGTACCTCCAGTAACTAAGTGAGGAATTGCAGGTTTGAGTAGTTACAGGGAAGTCATACTTAGGAAATAGATTGTTTTTTAAACATAGAAATTCACAGAAAAAAACAAAGGTTACAGGGACATTATAGCCAGGCTCAGATTTCACACACACAAAATCATAGCAGTTCAGCAATTAGTTCCCTGAGCTAACTATAACTTACTCTCCCGCAGTGCACTGCTTATGACCTCATGACCTGGTCAGTGACAATACTTATGACATCATTCATTGCCTCTTAAATGACATCACTGATGACCTCATCTCATGAGTGTTAGAACTGGGGGTCTCTAGTTAGCTGCGGCAGTGGCCTTAGTCCAAATAGGGACCCTTGCTTCTAGTCAGGGAAAGGAGGTACACCCTCTTTGATAACCCCTGCTCACCCCCTGGTAGCTTGGCACGAGTAGCCAGGCTTATCTTCAATGGAATGTGTACAGTATTTGCAACCACACTCCCAGTGACACAGTGATAATACCACAAATGGACACCACACTGATGTATGAAAATAGCGGTATCGTTATCAAGAAGAAAAATACGGCAAGACCAAACAATAAGAATCCAACATATGCGTATTCGTAATATTTCACTTTGCTAGTTAATAGGCCAACAAATACTTGTAGTTTCTGTCGGTATTAATGAGCAGTTCACGATGTTCAAATGCAGTCCTAATACAATGCTATGCAGTTCATAATGCAGTTAGTATTATCAGACTAATGCAGTTCATAATGCACGAATAATGCAATCCTCAATGCAAGTAATCAGGCAGTTCGTAATGCAAGTATAACGCACTCCTTAATGCAGGTAATAAGGCAGTTTGTAATGCGAGAATAATTCAATCCTCAATGCACGTAATCAGGCAGATCGTAATGCAAGTATAACGCACTCCTTAATGCAAGTAATAAGGCAATTCGTAATGCAGGAATAATACCAGGCCAATCAACGTGATTAGCGCGGGCACCATTAGGCCCCAACCACAGACAACAGTCCTGAACTTCCGAGGTGGCCCCGGTGCTGCTGGGCAGGTCCGGGCTGCTCGAGGACTCAGCGTGTCTAACGCGATGCAGCGGGAGAGAGACGGAAGCACTCCTGTACTCCTCCTGCGCCGCCCCAAGCCACACACGCTTCCGGCTCCCGACTGGAGTCCAAGCCTTACCTCGGTGATGCACTGCCTCGCTCTCTCTCTCTCTTCCCGCTCGTCAGACATCCTGCAGGGTGCTCCCGATGATGACACAGCTCCAATGCAAGGCAACACTGTAGCTGGACAGGTTACGGCATTGCCTTCTCCATTGCCGACGATCTTGGGCAGATTCCTCTTGCGAACAATGATCACGATTACGTCATGACTTCCTTAGCTTTACGAAATCCTGCAGCAGCTCGGGCCGGAGATCTTGAGTGTGAGTGGGTGTGTGAGTTGTTGTGTGGGTATACGAGTGGGTGTGTGAGTGGTGGTGTGTAGATAGTTGTATGGGTGAGTGTGTGAGTGGCTATGTGGGTGATTGTATGGGCCTGTAAGTGAGCAGTTGTATGGGTACATGCGGGGGTGTGTGAGTGGGTGTCTGAGTAGCTGTGTGGTGGATGTTTTAGTGGCTGTGTGAGTGGTTCTGTGAATTATGTCATCAGTGAAGTCATTTGAGATGTCATCAGTGAGGTCACTGACCATGTCATGAATGATGTAATATTTGGGGTCATAAGCAGTGCATTGCAGGGGTGGAAATTTTAGTTAGCTCAGGTAACTATAACTGCTGAATTTTTAAAGTTTTGAGTGTGTGAAATCTCAGCCTAACTATAATGCCCCTGTTTTTTTTAGTGAATTTCTAAGGTTTTTTAAATTCTATCCCATAACTATAATGTCCCTGTAACCTTTGTTTTTTTAGTGAATTTCGACGTTTAAAAAAAATTGTATTTCCCAACTGTAACCTTTAAGAGTGGGTGTATATGTGGCTGTATAGGTCAGTGAGTGGATGTGCTAGTATGGGTCTGTGAATACATGTGTGGAGTGGTTTTATGGGTCAGTGAGTAGGCATTTGAGGGGCTGTATGGGTCTATGAGTGGGTGTGAGTGGCTGTATGTGTCCATGTGTGGGTCCATGAGTGGGTGTGTGTCTCTGTATGGGCCTGTGAGCAGATGTGTGAGTAGCAGTATGGGTCAGTGACTCAGTTAGTGTGTGAGTGGCTATATCAGTCAGAGTAGATGTGTGAGTGTATGTATTGGTGTATGAGTGGGTATGCGAGTAGACTGTCAGTGTGTGAGGGATTTTGTGGATAAGTCAGTGGATGTGTTAATTATGTCTCTGTTATCTTCGATATAAGACTTAATCTTTGGCACAAGGGTTTCTCATGCTCTTGTGAATGTTTGGAATACCGTAAATACTGGCCATGCAAGGACTGGAAGATTTAAAATATTCAAATTATTTTTCGCATATATCACTAGCATGTAGGGCATTGGAGGTTAGACGTTTAATTCTTCTTGCTAATTTCATGGTCGGATCAAGTTGTATCTTAGTGTAAAAACTAGAGTCATCCAAAATGGCAAGCATTTTAGACCCATAGTTCTGGGTATCAAATACCACAATCCCTACTACTTCATCGCAGTTCTTTATTGCCAGAGTTTTGTCTTTCTTTAGCTCTTGTAGTGCCAAATGTTCCTCTTGGTCAAGATTGCATAATGGACCAGAAACTTATGGTGTCTCTTGCTTAAAGTACTTTAAAGTGGTGTGTTAAAAAACTGCCACTTCGGAACCCACTTGATGTAAGGGGTGTGTGTAAGTGTAAGGAAGGGCAAGACCTGAAAGATTGAATTTTCCATCATTGAGCAGTCCCACTTACCAAAAATGTTTTGGGAGATGTATGTTGTGGAAGAAGGTTTGAATATCTTGGCACAATTCAAAGACATTAGTTCTGGAGTATATCATATCAGCAGCATCTTTAATTTACAACTTTTCATTCACTAACAAACTACAACTACCTTCACCCTTTACCATTATGATATGGCAAATGATATACTTCATGCCACTCAATTTACGCACCCCCTGAAACATTTTCAGTGTAAATACTCGCACTGGGGCACAGATATGTTCAGTGGGGACAGTGAACCTGCAATACTAATGAGTCTCAGTAAAATTCAGACTTACCATCTAGGACCCCTTGGAAAACCCACATTCGAGGTTACTAGCTAGAGTCTTATATAACTTGATTGGTTACTTTACCATTGATGGGAAAAAAGATTACTGAACTCCCCCCCCCCCCCCCACCGGCATTAAAACAGTGAAATATATAGATGCCGGCTTATTATCCTGGTTTAATAGCCCCTCTACCATCATATTGATCGATTGGGGATCACACTAATAGACCAATGGCACACTAAAGTACACTTGTCTACAAATTAAGGACATGCTGCTGGCAGCACCTCCCACACAATAAACATGAAAACTTGAAATGTCTGGTCTTGCTTTGACCTCTGGTGACCTGGGAGAAAATATCCTGTCAAACTTGCCTGTATTATATTCGTCACACAAAATGAGACTCTTGTGTCAGATAAAGACAGTGAACACCAAGGGCTGGATTTATCAAACTTTGACACAGCGCAACAGCAGCAAGACAACTTGCTGCCCTGTGTCAAAAATGGAGACAGCAGAAATTAGCCATATCTATCAAGATATGGCGCATTCATGCTATCTTATTGCGCTGAGACACTCGGTGCTGCCTAGCCCAAACATAGGCACCCTTGTGCCATGGTGCAAGGGTGCCTGTATTGCTGGCAGGATTGTTTTTGTGCAGGAAGGGTCACCTTCTTGCACAAAAACAGCCTTTAGAGGCAGTTCCCTCTTTTTATGTGTGTTGCAGACTCCAGCACACTTAGAAAGAGGGAAAAACAAGGAGAAATAACAATATTTCTCCTCGTTACACCTCTATCGGGAAGACATAGCATTTTGATGCATTCCCATGTTTACCAATCTTGATTAATCCGGGAATGTGCCAAAATCCATGGGCGGATGTGGGGGGGAACACTGATTAATCTGGCCCTAACTCTATGGTTTTGAGACTATCTGAGACCATGTAATTTCTGTAGAAAGAGTTATGCAGGAAATATCTAAAGCACGGAATTCTGAAAATTAGCAACAGGCTTTCAGGGATAACAATGCATGCCTCCCCCCTTGCTTTTTATAAAGTGAAAACTGAGATGGGCTACCACCAGAAAGAATATATCTAATCACAGGATGCTGGTCAACAATAGCATTGTCCACTGCATAATGGGCTGCTGAAAATAATTGCAAGAATAAATTATACTACAGGTCAAGGTATCATAAAAAACTAAATTTAAACAGGGAAGTAAACATTATCCTTCAGAGGAGTTTGAAAAAGGATCTGTTAAGTCTACATCACCAGCATCCCCTGTTGGATCTGTCCAAGTAATATGCATTCTTTTTTCTCTGATTAACACTGCAAACTAGAACAAAAACTGATAGAATGGCCCGATGCAATAAAGCAGTCAGGTCTATAGAAGGGTTGATTTGCTAATAGTATCAAGGATTGGACGCAGCATAGGGCTGAGTGACCTTCGGGACTGCCCAAAGAAGGGTGACTGATCCCTTTTGCTACTGCCCAGAAATTGATACAAAAAAAGGAGAAAAATGGCAGTTGACACTTTAAAGTGCCACAGCTAGGATAAGAAATTGATGAAGGGGAAAATAACTTAGGGGTGCAGATTCAGGGTGGATGTTTAGGGTCTTGCACACCCTTAATAAATGTATATTTTTTACATAGTTGAGTACAGATGCTTTCAGTCCAGTTTGGGGAGGTGTCTGTCGGGTTTCACCAGAACTTTTGACATACACACAGACAAAAACACATACAAACCCTCTCCCTCTCTCTTAAAGTCTTCAAATATGTTAGTTATTTTACAAAATATTGTGATTTCTTCTCTTAGCACCCCTACCTCCTCACACATGTCTAGAAAGCCCTCCACGATGCAGGACCAGCATATCTGAACCACCGCCTCTCATGCCACGTACCCACCAGACACCTTGGCTCCACTCAACTGGCCCTGGCCGCTGTCCCACAGATCCACAAAATCAGAGCAGGAGGAAGATCCTTCACCTACCTCGCCACCAACACCTGGAACACCCTGCCTCTCCACCTAAGGCAGTCCCCATCGCTGACCCAATTTAGGAAGGATCTCAAGACCTGGCTCTGCGACTGAACCCCAGCGTCCAGACGGATCGGCAGCCCCCTCAGCATCTTGAGACCCTCACGAGTGAGTAGCTGTGCACTATAAACCCCTGATTGATAGATTGACCAATCCGCATTCCTCTCCCTTTTTACTGCCTTTTAAGACTCTTTCATGTGCCCTGCTTGTGGTATAATGCATTTTAATATTATATAGTTGGGTATTCTGAAGCCAACTCCCCCCCCCCTAATCTTACTGACCAAGCTATGCCACTGAAAATCCTCCTTGCAAAATAAGTGTCAATCTTGACTGAAGATGTAAATCGCGTTCGAGAAATCATTGAGGTACCAAACTCCATCCTACATCAGGGAGGAGAAAAGAGAATAACAGATTTAAAAACAAATTTTCCACAAGAAAGTTAAGCGAAGAACTTCAGCAAAAATGTCAATAATTGCTAAGCTATAAGGCAACAGATTAGGAGCTGGATTCTCAATGACAGATTTAAAGGGACAAAGGATGTGATGACATTTCAGGGATCTAATGTGTTGTGAAGCATCTTGCCCTTTCAGGCACTCCCTTTTATATGTCTGAAAGAGAAAGTGACCTATTAGGAAAATATCCTGCCAAATTGTGGACTGGGAAGTTCCCATATCTTATAAGGGAGAGACCACCATCTTGGATTGGACACCTTATATGGCCAAACAGTCTTAAACTGGGATCTCATGGCATCTACGATTCCACAAAGGAGCCACCCAAGTTTAACAATCTGTGTACTATTAGGTAAAGTGGAGGCCTGCCACCAGCACTCTGTGCCTGTATCAGGCCCCTATGGGTTTCCACAGGCGTGGCGGTGACAGATGGACTGTGAGAATTAGAAGTGCCTGCTTCCAACATGGCACAGAGTGCAGTAATGCTCTGAACTGAAGAATTTAGGGGATTTCCTACCCCTCCAAAATTGCAAGAATTCACAAAAGCTTAGATTGTCCACTTAGTTGAAGGCACATATGTGACAAAGATGAAGAGTAAAATCAAAGATCATGGTTGATTCAGCCAGAGCAGAGCCATCAATGTAATGGATGCCTTCTTATGGACCTCCTAAAGCAGGACCTTCAAGAACATGACAAAGGCATATCTTTTTCTAGCTCCTCAGGATCCAGTGTCCAACTGAAAAACTCTGGGAGCTCATTGTTAATTCAGTCTACAAATGATCAGATGGAACAGTGGGACAGAAAGCTTTAGACGGGAGTGTGGTGTCCTGCTGATCCCTTCTGGAATCTAGAACACTTTGTGTGCTCCGGATTCCACGAGGAGACGGTTTGGCTCAGGCTTGTAGTAGGAGCTGCTCTGTTAATCTCCCCATCAAATAAACATACTGGTACTTCATTGCTGCATCCTGTCATTCTTTCAAGAGAACATTATACTGGCGACCACTGGGAAAACAAACCAACAAGACTGGAGCCTTGCGACGAACAGATCATGAATCCGTTGACTGCCAGAAGCAACTCAGCATTCCCGGAACCCGTTTGGTCAACTCTCTAGTGACGATTATTTGCCTTTCCGAAAATCCAATTTAAAACTAATCCTGTGGTGAGATTTTTCTTATTTATTTGTACTTTGGCCATTTTGTGCTGTTCCTTGCGCACGAAGCCTGTATGCGCTGTCCCTCGCTCTCCACTCTCGAACGGTGCATCACCGCACGCATCACGGAATTGTTGCATCATCAAGTCTTCAGGCCTCGGAAGTCTTTGTTCTGGCATACGCACATGCGCGCGTATTTCAACCAAGACTAGTACACTGCCTTCAAGTATTTAGGCCTTGGAAGTCTTTGTTTTAGTGAACGCACATGCGCACGTATTACAACAAAGACTAGTAGGCTGCATCCAATTTTGTATTATAGTTTCCGGCTACAAACAAGTGTGTTGCTCACTTGCGCCTCGGCGACACACACGCCTGTAATATTTGGGATACCATACTAGACATCGACAACCATAATTCAGCATGTTGCACCTCTGTCTTTTGGCGACACGCATGCAAGCAATTCCATCGATGTATCGAGGCACGAATAATCATGCATTGATTTATTGAAGGCACATCATCATTTCTTTGTTGCGTGCCCCCATTTCAATGCCACGGCGGCATGCACATCAATAACCTTTCTAGTTGAGTCACCATTTCAAAAATTAACCTGTGTATTTCATCAGTAAAGCCTGAAGAATCATTTTCATGATCTGCACACTCCATATGTGTGAGCCATTTCAACCTTTACTGCGGTGATCCATAGAACATTTGACAACAATTTGTTTTTTTCACGTTCTTCATTTACAATAGTCACATACATTATATATTTCACCAGTGATCTACTTAATGTTACCACACTGTCATCTGTACGAGCCTTTTGCTGTGACACTTATGTTACAACATTTCAGTGATCCGCACACTATCTAGGTGTCAAAAAGAAATTGGTGAACACAGTTACTCCGGTAGTTCACACACCATTCTGCGTCTTTATTATGGAAGTTATTGGTGCACCTGCTCCATTTTTAGCCACACCAGGAGAACCTATCCTGGAGTGAAAACAGTGGAAAGAAGGTTTGCAAGCTTACATTGAAGCCATAGGTTACGATGTCTATACAGACAAAAGAAAGCTTGCTATCTTAAAACATTGTCTTGGTGCTGAAGGCAGGCACATTTTAAGTCAATTACCACCAATCTCTTCAAATCGCACATCAATTGATGAGGACATTGATGTATTTGATGATGCTATTAAACAATTAGACAAGTTATATGTAAAAAAGGTTAACAAAGTAGTTGCTCGACACAAATTTCTCAGCAGAGGCCAACTTGTGAATAAATCGATAGATGTCTTTGTCAATAATCTGAAAACGTTGGCATCCAAATGTAATTATTCTTCATTTCATGATCAGATGATACGTGATCAACTAGTGCACAAGGCAGCAGATGTCAAATTACAAGAAAAATTGTTATCCGCTGAGGATTTGACACTAATCAAGGCTATTGAGATAGCTCATCGTTTTGAAGACATGAAACTTGGTTTGAAAGAGCTTGTGGAAAAGAATGTCTCTGAGGTTCAAATAGTCAAAAAGCCCAGTACTGTTGAGGGCACTCCTAGCAAAGTTAAGAATAAGACTTACTCCTACCAAGAAAGAATAGACTATGTGTGTTTCAAATGTGGCATTCCTGGTCACTTAGCCAAGGATAAAAGGTGTCCTGCTATCAGTCAAGTATGTAGATATTGTAAATTAAAGGGGCACTACGCCAGAATGTGTAGGACCAAAAACAAAACCAGGAATAGAAGTATAGATTATAAAAACCAAGCTGCGGATCAAATTAAGGAGGTCAACTGTGATTTCGAAGATGAGGAATTTATCCTAACTGTTTATGAGGTTAACAGCAATGTGAAAGATGCTCCCTTTTGCACTATAATGATTGGTGATAAGGAAGTAAATGTTATGGCAGACTCAGGTGCTAGACATACCATCATTGGAGATGAATGGCTAAAAGAATTTCCCAATGTACATCGATCCCCTCCTGACATCAAACTTATGGGTTACGGGAGGAAGCCTGTAGAGGTGTTAAGATTTTTCACATCCACTCTTAGCTTTAAAGGCAAGTCCATATCTGCTATGGTATATGTTGCTAGAGATGGTTCATGTCTTCTAGGGTGGCCTCAGCAAAGAGACCTTATGATCACTCTCGATCCCAACCATCCTGATCAGGTTCTTGGTTACCCGGATTTGATTCTTTAAGTTGGAATTGATCCTGCATCTGAGAGGGAGAAGCTGTTTCCCAGTGTGTTCTCGCCTCAATTGGGTCTGCTTAAAAATGTCGTCCACAAAATCATTTTAAAACACAATACCACACCCAGAGTGCACAAAGTCAGAAATGTCCCATTGAATTTAAGGGATGCTGTTAAAAAAGAATTAGAAAGGTTGTGCCATTTTGATGTCATTGAGGAGATTGAATCTTCAGAATGGTTGTCACCCTTTGTTGTCGCACACAAACCTAATGGAAAAGTTAGGTTATGTGTGGACTTAAGAGATCTCAATGACAATGTCTAGGTAGACAGACATTCATTGCCCAATATTGGAGAAATATTTGCCAAACTCAAAGGGGCATCAATATTCTTGACCCTTGATTTGTCAAACGCTTATCAGCAAATAGCCCTTCATGAGGATAGCAAACATCTCACGTCATTTATTATGTCTGAGGGTGCCTTCAGATATAAGAGAATGCCCTTTGGATTAATTTCAGCGTCGTCTGTCTTTCAAAGGGTAATGCATAAATTATTAAAAGACAACAAAAATGTATAATACTTTCAAGATGACATTCTAGTTTTTGCATGCAACCCACAAGAACATACCAACACACTTCACAAAGTTTTGTGCATTTTACAAGACAATGGTCTAACCTTAATGAAGGAGAAATGTAAGTTTGGTATATTGTCAGTAGATTATTTGGGCCACTCCATTAACAAAAATGGTATTTCTCCTAAACTAAATCTTGTCAAGGCCATCGAGCAAGCTCCGGAACCTCAAAACAAGGACCAGTTCAGATCTTTTTTAGGTCTTGCTGAATATTATGTGAAACTTATTTCTGTGTTTGCTGATAAAACTGTACACATGAGAAATTTAATGAAAAAGAACCAAGCATTTTCATGGGATGACGATTGTGCCTCCGAATTTGAACATTTGAAGAAATGTATTGCTTCTGCACCTGATTTGGCCACCTTCAACACTTCTTATGGCTCTATAATTGTCTCTGATGCCAGCAATGTGGGTATAGGTGCTATTCTCATGCAAAATCATGACGGTCATTTAGTCACAATTGCCTTTGCATCCAGACCATTAAAAGGAGCTGAATGCAAATATTCTACTTTAGAAAAAGAAACCCTTGCGTGTTGGTGGGGCATTGAATATTTTCGAAAGTATGTTTATGGCACTGTTTTCAAGGTGAGAACTAACCGCCGTCCCCTTGTAGATTTATTTACAACCACGGATTGTGGAAGAGCTACTTCTAGGATTGCCAGATGGCAATACAAGCTACAAGACTATCATTTCAAAGTTGAGTACATAGCTGGGGTAAAGAACATTCTAGCTGACTGTCCATCAAGTTTTCCAGTGGCTGGTGACAATGTGGTCGAGGATGATGAGGATTTAGAGAAAGTTATCTCGATATGTGAGACAGCCAAAGGCTGTATCAAAGAGGATCAGTGGAGGTTTGCATGTGACAATGATGTAGTTCTCTAAGATGTCATTTGTTATATCAAATCTTCATGGCCTAGGAAGGCTGACATTCCACAAAGTCTCCTTTTCTTTTATTACTCACAAATTATCCTTGCAAAATGACATTTTAATGAGAGGTTTGCAGCTCGTTGTGCCTGTTGATCTATAACATACAATCTTAGACATGGCGCATTAGGGTCACCCGGGTATGACCAGTATGAAAAGAAGAATTAGAAGTGAATTCTGGTGGCCCGCTATGGATAAATGTATAGAACGCAAGGTCAGATATTGTGTTGAATGTTGCATCAGTGACAAATCTAAAAAAACTGTCACCTATGAATGTCTTCCTGTGTCTAGACCGTCACATGTATAGGAGTGTGTATCGCTTGATATTGCAGGTCCAATGAGTTTTAACCATAATCCAGTGTATGCCATGGTCCTTATTGACCAGTTATCTCAATGGCCTGACGTCAGATTGGTATCTCATATCACTTCAAAAATTGGGATTCCATTCTTAAATGATGTCTTTGAAAGAGGGCTTTCCCGAATCGTTGCTCACCGATAATGGGGTGCAATTAACATCCATTGAGATTAAAGAATTTCTGGATGGTCATGGGATTGTTCACAAACGTTCCTCTGTCTACTATGCCCAGGGCAATGGTATTGTGGGGAGGTAGATCAGAGTGTTAAAAGAAGGGTTACAGCTGGTGATCAGTAATGGAAAGAACTTTCATCAAGCCATCAAAGGGATACTTTGGAGTTACAGAAACACTCTTAGGAGCAATGGTGATTTATTTCCCTTTGAAAAAAAAATAAGGGGAAGGAAGAGTGTGTGTCATATGAGTTAGGGATGGATGAGGAATTTGTGGTCTAGAAAGTACGATGAGTGCAAGTCAAGTCAGGATCATCATGATACAAATGATATGCTCCCTGTGAAAGTCAATGATTGGGTACGTGTGAGGAAAGGTAGAATGGTGCAATCTGGTGAGTCTAGGTGTTCGTCTCCCATGAAGGTTGTCAGAGTTGGAAGGCAAGTTGTGGAGCTTTCCGATTGGAATGTTTGGAGCTTGGCCAAAGTTGTGAAAGTTCCTCAATGGTTGTGGCCTTTTGAAAAGAAGGCGGATTCCACAGTTGTATTGGACCCCAAGTCCTCCGGTGACAGAGGAAACTGGTGGAAATCTGTTCCTCACCAATCCAGGGTTATGCACAGAGGTCAAGTGCAGAGACAACGTCATCGTGCAGTTTGGTGTAAGGATTATTATCTGGATAACTAAAATCTTATTTTCTTTTGTTTCCTTATTAGGAATATTTATATACCTGCTTTTGTTAAGTTGTCTTTCTCCTCTTAGAGATCTTGTTTCTTTTCTCTTTCTTTTCAACTTTCAAAATATTGTTATTTTGTTAACGAAGGGGGATGTGTTGTGTCCTGCTGATCCGTTGTGGAATCTAGAAGACGCTGTGTGTTCCGGATTCCACAAGGAGACAGTTTGGCCCAGGCTTGTAGTAGGAACTGCCCTGTTAATCTCCTCATCAAATAAACCTACCTGTACTTCATTGCTGCATCCTGTCATCCTTTCAAGAGAACATTATAGTGTGCTAAAGGCAGGGGATCTGGGCTCCAGTTCCTGGAGTTATGATGTTGGAAGTACCAATTGACTATCACATTGGGCTCCCTGGGATTGTAATCCACCTGAACTAAGGTCTGTCTGTCTGCTAAGACAGTATTTAGAGAGTTAAAAGCTGTTCGGAAAAATACCCTTTATCTGGGGCCATTAGTAAATAAAATGACACCTAAATGAATTAAATACAATGAGTAGAACCAAAGTTATAGATTTGTCACGCAAGACCAGGGCAAAGTCAAAAGTGAAGGCCCACTGCGATGGAGAGTTGGTCGGATACACTAAGTGGATTGGACCCGGTCTCAGCTTTCCTTCGGGCTTAGAAGAAATTTTCAAGAAAAGTTTCTGAGAAGGTAAAGTTCAGCTGGACAAGGCACCTGGAGGTGTCTGGTGAGGAGGTGTTTTCATCAGAGAGCCGAAGGGCAGAGTCGCCCTTCAGACTTTGTTCCTTTTCCAGAAGTCGTTAATCTCCAGCAGGGCAAAGCTGCAGGCTGTGGACCACAAGGGATCCACAAAGGTGGATACCTTTGCCAAGAGGTCCTGCTGAACACGTTTTGTTGCTGTGGAGAAGAATGTAACAGGAGCTACTATGGAGTCATGCCAACACATGATGCACCTTGGGCAGATTGTTGACCAGATAGGTCCCGATCTTCTACTGGTTCTCAAGCGACTTTTTTGTGAAAATCTTTTTAAGTCAAAACGTTTAGGGTTAGGCAGGAGCTGCACCGTCAACACCAGAACAAGGGTCCAGGTGTTGATGGGCACTACTTTGGGGGGTGGGGGGGGTGGGGAGGTTATGATTTACTCCAGTAGAGGCCAAGTGAAAGGTTCAAGATCTCTAGAGCTTGCTATCTCTCCATAGCTCACACAGGAGGCCAGCCATTTAGCCCTTGGAGTCACCCTGGTAGTCCTGAGGTTAAGCAGTAAGACAGGCCTCAAACTTCAGGGCAGTCCTCTAGTTGGCAAGGCAAGCTTCAAGCAGCAGGATATTCCTGTGGTAGCAGCAGGGCAGTCCTCTGAAGTATACGTCAGGCCTCAGGAAACAAGGCAGTCCTCTGTGGGTCGTGGGCAATCCTTTGGCTCCAAGGCAGTCCTTCTGAAGTCTTCCACAGGTCCAAGAGTGTACTGAAGAGTTGGTCCGAGGGTCCAATATTTATACATGGGAGAATCTTCTAGAATGACTGAACATCTGTTTTTAGAAAATTCATCCCTTCCCCTGCACAGGGCTCTACGAATTATGGGGTGACAAAAGACTGGTGTCAGGTTTCTTTGTGTATGCTGGAGGCAAACCCTTTGAAATGTAATTGGGTCAGAATACAACCCGCTATCCTTGCAGGATGACCCATTCTGTCAACACCTAGTTCCCCTTTATCCCACTGTCTGGGTGGAATACACAAAGCCTAACAGCTAAGCTATTCACAGTCATGTCACCCAAGACACTGACAGCAGGCAGCAAATGGTTTGGGAGAGGTTGTGGTCCGTCGGCTAGACTGCTGACTTCGGTGCTGGAAACCAGGGTTCGAGCCTCCTGGTCGCGTCTACATCCTGTGATTCTGGGAAATTTACTTAATCTCCCCGTGCCTGAATGAGTCCTTGTGTAATGTAACCAGTGCTCATGTAAAGCTCTCCAATACCTTCGGGTCGAGTTCACGCTATATAAATCTGCATTTAATTTTTTTTTTTAACAGAACAGCAACTCTCAAAAAGTGGCATTTTCAGAGTTGTGAGTTAAAATCTGACTATACAGAGGATTTAAAATAAAAAATTTTGTTGATTCCAAACATATTTCTACCTGCTCCCAATCAAAAGGTATCACTTATTACATGTAATAAGGTAATCCAATGTATTATAAAGGGAGAGATATACCTTATAGTAGTTAGAAACAAACTAAAGAGTATTTCACTACCAGGTCATGTAAAACTGAAAAACACCTATCCTACCATTCAAATATTATGCACCCTGCCCTACGGGTGTTATAGGGTCTATCTTAGGAGCACCTTAAATGTATTAAAAAGGAAGGTTTAGGCCTGGCTTAAGGTGTATTTTGACAGCTCGAATCGGAATGAAGTTTTAAAACTGAACAACATTCTGCAATGGCAGGCCAGAGACATGCTTTGCTTTAAAGTGTTTAAATATGGCAACAGGTGTAAGCCGATTGTTCCATGTTTAAGAGAGAGCACAAGCACTGGTTAGCAGTGGTAAAGTGCACAGAGTCATAATAGCAACAAAAGCGAAATTCAGAATACAGGATGGGTGTAAAATGTTTGGCACGAAGTATGACAGGTATAACAGATATGATATTTAAAGCTACCAGTACCTATCACAAGATATCAGGTTTGGCAGACTGTGCTTGGAGCTACAAAGCTAGGAGGTGCTGTCATTTATACATCAGGTTAAATAAAAGATAGCAACTGCACATGTGTATGTTACTTTCACAAGTACCATTATGTTTTATAAGGTTTTTATTGATTATAATAAACAGTTCAATTCAATTCATAAAGCTTTATTCGGAGCTTGAAAAAAGTCCATAAAAGCAGATCATACATAATAAAACATCAATGATATACATAAACAAATAGCAGAAAATAAGTCATAAAAGCTTCATCTATACAGTTAAAACAAACGAGTGATAAAAACAGCAGAATGACAATTTAAAAGATAATACTAGGCCTAGCCTTGATAGCTTTAAGAAGAAATGTAGCAGTAAAAAAGCACACATCGGGTGGAGGATTAAATATCAGTTTCATGGCATCTTTAACAGTTCTAACACCAAATTTCTTGAAGATAGGTTTTAAAAGATCAATACGGTAATTACCATATAGTGGGCAGAACAATAAAAAATGCATAGTGCTTTGAGCTGTAGTGCCATCACAAGGGCAAGGACCAATTGGGTATTTTTTGATATTGGGAAACGCCACTAAATAGTGAACAATCCCAAAGCGCAGTCTAGTTAGAACGAACCTGTGGGAGGGTCTAGTAACAATGCTCAAATAAGGTTGGTAACCTGACAGCTCACAAAAGCTCTCATAGAGCGTACAGGTGGATAAATTGCTACTGGCCTTCAAACGTTGCTCGTACTTTAAAGACAAACAAACAGATTTCAGTTTGCTTTTGGTCAAGCTGTTGGCAGCATAACAGTCCTCGTATAAGTTAAGACCATATATGTCCTTATAACTGCTCATGACAAAGTTTACCCAAGGGATCTTTAAATGATTATCTAGGGACAGACAGTCCTTGATAATGTCTCTATTCAAGGAGGTCTCCTCCTTTGCCCAAATGGCACGCCACAGCAATAGAGGTCTATGGGCGACGGAATCCGAAAGATAGTGTATTCCAAGTTCCCTATGCACCAGGTGCGTGGATGCTGAAATAGGCAAGCAGAGAAGCCTTTTTAGAAACAGGTTTTCCTCCACTTGTAGACTCCCTACCAAAACATGCCCCCAGACACCTGCTCCGTAAAGGGCGATTGAAAGACACCTCATCTGGTAGATTTTCAGCATATCCCCAATCCGCCTGTCCCCTATCTTAGAGGCGAACGTAAAGACCCCGTGGGCACATTTCGCCATTCTTGCTCTAACGTGGGTGAGTTCGCTGGACCAACTACCTGTCTTGGAAAAGGTGATACCCAGATAGTTAATAGTATCAACCGTCTGAACCCTATGCCGTTCGATAAAGAAGGGATGGGGTTTTTTGCGGCCCTTGCCACATTCCATGACAAATGTCTTTGATTTGTTAATGACCAGCTTCCTTTCCCCAATAAACATGGAAAACCTGTCCATGAGGCGTTGGAGGCCGACAGGGGTCCTGGAAAGGAGAACGGCGTCGTCCGCATATAATAGGACTGGGATGTGGGAGTCAAGTATAATTGGGGCATCTGCCCCCACAGTCCTTAAAACAGAGTCAACCTCATTGATAAAAAGTGTAAAAAGGAGGGGAGCTAGCACACACCCCTGACTGATACCACGCTTAACAGAAAACTTTGGGGTACACTCCCCACCTGGTCCATATCGAACGCTAGAACTAAGATTAGCGTAGAGTCTTGCCAAGAAGTAGACTATACCCTCCGGTGCCCCCATTCCAAGTAGTATCTCCCAAAGAATCTTATGGTTAACCATATCGAAGGCACTACTAAGGTCTGCAAAGCAGAGGAAGAGGGAACCTTTCTTGGCCATGGTATATTTCCCTATAAGTAGTTCTAGGTTGAGACACTGTTCTACTGTGCCTCTGCCCTTCCTAAATCCGTATTGGGAATTGGCCAGGATGTTATTTGTTTCTGCCCATTCTTCTAATCTAACAAGAAGTACCCGGCTCATGATTTTCACGGAGGAATCTAAGAGGGAGATTGGGCGATAGTTCTTAGCATCCCCCTTCTCCCCCTTCTTATAGATAGGAATAATAATGGATTCCTTCCAAGTGGGCGGGGCACCGTGACTTACGGCAGCATTAAATACTTTGGTCAGTAGCGGGCCCCAAATCTCCGGTTCTTTTTTATAAACGTCAACTGGCACCCCATCTGGCCCCTGAGCCTTCCCTCCTTTGCTTGCAATGATACATTTCTTGACCTCGTTAGTGGAAATATCTAGGGGGATAATTGGCCAAACCCGACCTCCAATGTCCATATGTTTAGCTGAATCAAAAATCAAAGAAAAGTGAGAAACCCAACTTTCCGCACTGACGTTTGCCGACAGAACAGGTGTATCCTCGTTCCTTAAGAAAGGGCTGTTGACAGTAGCCCAGAATAGAGAGGAATCAGAGGTTTCGGCGGCCTGGTCTAACTTATCCCAGGCCTCTCGCTTAAGTTCTGCCTTTCTATCTGATACGGCTGCCCTGTAAATAGCCCTAAGATGCCTGATAAGGTTTATGTCCCTCTGTTTAGCTGCCAATGCCTCTTTAAGGCTCTTAAGGGCGGCAGTACTGGCATGATCAAACCACCCCCTTTGCTGATTTGAATTGCCCTTGAGTTGCTTAGTGAATTTAGCTTCAATGCAGTGATTGATATCAACAAATTTATACAAGATTACATCGGTCAGCTCATTACTCACTAAAATAGCATCAATTTCCTTAGAACAATCTACAATAATTGAATTAGACAAGAGGTCTGCCTTCTCCCCCTTCCACCTAATTCTGATTCCATTGGATCTATGTGGTTCAATGTTATCAACAGTACATGGTTTAGGGCCTAAATTGGCCTTCCAAAGTACCGTCTCCATGGTCAGGCAGTTATGGTCACTAATTAAGATGTCTACTACCAAGGGGGCTGAACACCATGGGTTAAGGCTGGAAGAGGTACAAATAAAGTCAATAACAGAGTTAGCGTTTCTACCCTTAAAGGTGGGGAGAATTTCACCAGAAGCGCCCCTCCCATTCCCCAAAATCTCCATATCGTACGTCATCAAGATTTTATTTAATGAGTCCCCGTATGGGTTGTGGGGAAAATGGGCGACTCCCACACCCCGGCAGTTTGTGAAACCACAAACCCTGTGGGCTGAGGATAAACATGCAGAGGTATTAAAGTCCCCCATCCAGATAAAATCAAAAACAATATCATTACCTGTTACAATTTTAGCCAGAGCGGCCTCCAAGGCATATGCTACCTGTTGCCTAGTATTATCGAAAACATTATTATAAAAATTGATTAAAAGGATATTTCTATCCAGCTCCTTACAAAGCCATAGAATCTGGGAGTGGGCCCCCACCAGGACATGTTTCTTTACAGTAAGTGGAATATCAACAGAAATCAATGTCAGGAGGCCACCCTTGGCTCTTCCCGAATTTGAAGCCACAGCTGGTAATTGATATGAAACAAAGCCGTTATAGTTAATGGGGTCCAGACTCCAAGTTTCCTGAAAACATAAAATATTAAAAAAAGATTGATAAAATCAAACCAACCTAAACATTCATCCTTGTGAGATAGTCCCGCAACATTCCAGCAGGCAATAAAGCACGAGCCAGGGTTAGCTGGGCGGACGGGGGAATTCAAAGCAGACCTAACCCTTCCAGCATTAGCTGGACTATCGTGATCACAAGCCACAATAGGGTCTGGATGGCTTACACCGATATCAGTGGTAATACTAGTTAATATCCTAGGGGCCATACTAGAGCTCTTTTTACCCAAGGCCAAGTCCTCGATCCCTACATCATCTATGGCAGGCTCCAGTCAATCATTGCAATCAAGCCCACTTAATGGTTGGAATCTATTAAACGTAGGGATAGCCGGGGCAGCACACAGATTCTGAACTCTAGGCCTACGCCAGAGGTGCTCATCAGCAGATTGAATAGCAGGTTGAGTAGCAAAGTCTCTGTAGAAGTACCCAAGGGGCCGCAAAGAAATACCTTGATCACTCTCAGGGAGAGATGCGGCTTTAATTAAAACTGTAGAGGTAAGTTGGGGGTTCCGAAAATTAATGACTATACAGTCACCTTCACAGGTCTTACGCGATTTACCAACCCAATTGATTCTCCTGGTGCTTAGTATATCTCTAGATAGGGCTACAGGAAAATCACACTGTCGGTGGAGCCAGTCCACAGTCGTATTCTTTAATGACGAGTGGGATTCTCAGTTTACAGGATTGCCACCATGCCTCTTAACAGGGGGGACATTCATCAGAACTGCAACAAAGGGAGCACACGTAGGTGGCAAGTCCGGTTGAGGATTACTATGGCTGAGGGTATTTACATTATGGCCCATCGATTCCCCTGGTACTGAATTAGAGGGTGGTTTAGTGGAGTCCTGCCTCTGAGATGATGCATTGGGGGCTACAGAAGGCTTTCTAGGGACATTCCCTGGTCCGCTATCAGGACTTCCACTACCGACCGTCGATGAGACTGTATTAGATGAAATTAAAGATCTCATCAGACGCCTGGGTATTAGTGATAGTGTTCGTGGCAGGTCTAACCTTGAGAAAAGAGTCCAGGATGCCTCCCAATCTGACTACTTCATCGGTGATTGTAGTAAGTTTGGTCAATAAGGGTTTAACCAATATGTCAAACTTGGCATCTATAGCGTTAATTATAAAATCCATCTGTTCTTTATCAAGGATAACCTTTGCTCCATCCGTTGGCACAGACTGGGCCAGTAGATTTTTTTGCGGGGGGGGGGGGATCGTTTTTCTTAACATGGCGATTCCCTCCTCGCTTGGGCTGGGTGGTTTTGCTGGTATTCCTGCAAGTGCGTGTTAGTCTTTGACGTCTAGAAACAGGCTGGCTAGGAGTTGGTATTTCAAGGATAATTGCTTGGCCTGATTCGGGATCGTTTGTGGGCTCAGGAATACCGCTTTCCTTGTTTATAGTGTCCGTTGTAGCTCCCTCAATTGTGCATTCTGTGGGTAGTAAAGATGTATTAGGTTCCTGATCAATGGGAGGCTCGGGGGCCGGGCAGTTAGGCGGGGGGGATATCAAACTTTGTGACCCCGGGCGGCCTAGAGATCTCCTACGTTCTTGGTTAATTTTATCGACCATCTTAACCAAGTAATTGTCCATGGTTGTGGTCGGGGCTGCTGGCTTGGCTTTAGGCATAATTGCTGTAACCGGGACCCACACCCCACTACAGGTTTTACTAATACAAACAGGGAACAATAAACCAGTCTATCCCTGGTAGATTGGCACGTACGGCCTCCAAACACCTGGGAACATTAGTTAATACACAATAGCAAGCCAAACCACCCACAAAGAAGAAAATGGCATAACACGGAATTCAGTAAACCAGTCTGCAGCCCCCACCTGCCCCCTCCTGTCCCGGACTGTCTGACTGTCCGCCCTTTGTCCGGGCTTCGTCCTGGGCGTCCCGCGGCGCGTCCCGCGCTGCGATACCCAAGGATATTAATAGTAAAAAAGGACCAATGGGCGTGGAGGCGGTCCGCGGCTCAGGTGCGGGCAGTCAGGGAGGTATGCACAGGCTCTTGGGAACCGTAGTCCGTTCCGCGGCCTCTCACCCCCTTATTAGCAACGATGTCTCCACGGGCAGCTTCTCCCAGGGTATTCAATGCTCCGGCTCGCGCCAGCGGGTTCCGCAAGCAGTTATCAAGGTTTTGGGCGTGGAGGCGGTCCGCGGCTCAGGTGCGGGCAGTCAGGGAGGTATGCACAGGCTCTTGGGAACCGTAGTCCGTTCCGCGGCCTCTCACCCCCTTATTAGCAACGATGTCTCCACGGGCAGCTTCTCCCAGGGTATTCAATGCTCCGGCTCTCAAACGCCCCCAGCAGCGAAGCAGTTAATTATAAGAAGACAGGAAACAACAGACATTATTCCAGATAGCGACAACTTTCAACCATAATAATCCTGCGTGTTATATGATCTAATACAGTGGAATACCCTGACAACCACAGTGTAGCCAGGAGTAATGATCGTAAACATCATGTATGAGTGAACATAGAAAACCAAAATATATTGATGTTAGAACTGGCAGAGGTGTTCCAAGCACTGAAGTCTTTACACGAGGATATGGTTTAAGAACCTTTCCAGCACAGGAGAGCTGGCCTTTTTAATTGAGGAGACGACTTATCTTAATTTATATGTTTTTTTCTGATTTTATGTGTATATTGTATTAAGTGGTGGGAGATTTGGCATTTTGATCCTTTAAACTGCCCGAAGTATTTTCTAGGTACTTTTATGATTTGAAAGAAAATCGAATAAAGTTATTACTTACCACTTATAGTACAAGGAGGTCTGCCATAGTCCACTTTAAAGGGACCATATTATTCAATCAACAATAAAAAAAAAAAAAAATCAGGAATAGAACTAAAAAAGTAAAGTCAATGCAAAACTGTGAGTAAAATGATACCAGTAAAGTATAGAATGCATTGAGTCAGTGCAATCGAATAAAAACAAGGGCTTGTGTGTTACCTGGATGTAGGTGGGAAGGGAGAGTGTGTGTGTGTGTGTGTTTGTGTGTGCGTGCGTGTGTGTGTGTGTGTGAGAAGTTGAGTCGAGAGGGAAGAAAAAGGGTGCAGGCAGGGGATAAAAGGTCATTATCATACTTTCTATCTCAATCACAGTGTGGGAAAACAGTCCAGAGGTGCTTGCTTCCACATGGAAGAAAGGGGACCACATATCCCGAAAGCTAGTATATTGTCCTGTAGCTTGTATATGAGCTGTTCGTATGAGGCCACTTTGTACATTTCAGTCTTCTATTCCTCATGGGTGGGCAGCTGCTGCGAGCGCTGGTGATAAAGTATGCAAAGTTTGGCTGCAGCCACACTGTTGTCAACAAGAACAATGATCTTAACTTTCTGTGTAAGGCAGGAAGAAATGCATTTCACTTGACTGTTTGCAATAAGGAAAACCCTAATGGACTGGGGAAGATAAGGCAGTTCAAGGCAAGTAAAATTCCTAAGAGAGGGGGAAGATTAAGGAGAGAAGTTGGTACTTTGCACCTCTTGACACAGACAAAGCGCTCTTCAGTACGGCTCGTCTAGGGGTGGTCTGCGAAAAGCACATTCCGCAGCTGATGGGAGGGGGAGGAACAAGCTAGGCCTGGCTTTTGAATCAACTCGACCGAAGATAAAGTTGGAGGAAGTTTTAGTTGAACGTGTGTGTGGAGGTGCATGTAGAGTAGAAAGCTTCGGAGGGGAAGTGTCAGAGACGGAGACCTCTGTGGTTGGAAGTGGACTCCGTAATGGGCGGATTGGAGGTTACCATCAACAAGAGAGGGCACGAAAGTGTAGCACGTTAAAACAACATAGCGATGGTTGTTTTTTCACAAGAATCCCTGTTCCAGAATGGAGAGAGCAAACTCACTTACCTAGGAGGGGAGAACAGAACATGTAGGTTTTTGGGGAGCAGGAATAATCCATACAGCAGGGAAACATCAAAAAGCTGACAAAACCATGTTCTGTTGGTGAGAATGGGACAGGAACTGGAGTTTTGTAGGGTGGGGAGTCGCTGAAAGAAGGACCAATGGGAGGGACAAGAGTGTGATTAAAAGTTCCTGCATCAATGAGTATGGAAGGTGAGGGACAGAGAAAGGAAGGAAACGGGCATGGAATGGGGATTGAGCTATAAAAGCCAGATTAGTATCAGTAGAGATAGAAAGTGGCTCCAATGCAGCAACCATCCCTATAAGAGGTCCTTCTCTCCACATGGAAGGTGCTAGAGCCTGCCAGAAATTAGAGCTATACCAGGAGCGAGAAGCCAGGAGGAAGAGCCCAAATCCTGTCGTCTAGGGGGGTGGGACGCAATTCACCCTAGGGTAACAGTTAACCCCATGGAAGCCCAAGCTCAGAGTATGAGAGTTATGAAGTGGGACTGATACAACTATATTAGCCACAGCAGCGGAGATGAACAGTACGAAGAAAAGGACTCATGAACAGGGGATAAGCCATTAGGAAGGTTATATCTGTGAATGAACCTTAATACATCTTTTTGTCATATTGCACGGCCTGTCTCAGATAGGTCATCCTCGTTGCCAGTTGCCCAAGAAATGCAGGGAAATTGCTGAAATAAATATTTTCAATTCCAGTAACAGTCGTGCAAGCTTGGGAGACAAAAACATCTGCCAATGATGGAATGCGAGAGCATTCGATTAAAAGTATCACTACAGTAAATAGGACATTAACCCACTTAACCCGAACGGTAGATAAAAGTAGGTCCCCAAATGCATACAATAACACGGTCTTCCTGTCCTCGTTCACCCTCCCTTTGGTTGAGCTTAAAAAGAAGTTTTGTTTTTAAAATGTATTGCCAGAGGTTATTGCTTGTTCTAGGTCAGGGTCCCCGCTGTCAGCCGATATCTTTCATGATGCACAGATTCATTAGTCTATGCAACTCAAAGTGCAGATGTGTGATTTTCACTGTGGTTGTCGTCAGTCATCCTATGTCTTCTGAGTTCGTCTCCTGAGCAGATGTCTCTTGGTTCCTTTTTGTCTCCTTAATGGACAACATATAAACCCATGTTGCAATTTTCCCCCATCATGGACGAATATTTGATGCTGACTCCCAGTGAGCTCATTTAGCTTGTTTTTCATCCAGTTCTCTATCAATCTGGTCTCAATGTTGTCAGAGGGGAGTCAGCCCTTAAAATAGGGTGATTTCACATGGAGTTTCCTAAAGAAAATATTCTTTCCATTACAAGAAGCATTGTTGCAGAAAGGTTATGGAGGAACAGCTGGTACACCCTTCCCTGATATCCCTAGGCATCCCTATTCTAGAGTTTTGAAACCGCACACTTACATTCCCTGGAAACTCATCCTAGACAGTTAATGAAAGTTGAAGGTAGAAAAGACATTCACGTTAAATCCAGAGTCCTCCCTTCGTTGACCAAAAAGAACGGGCCCACTTGTTCTCTTTTAGTTGATCTCACATTTTAATTCATTTTTAATAATCAGTTTGGAGTCTTAGAAGGTCTCAAAGTAGTAATCAGGGCACATGCAGTCATGGTGCATTTTTACGTTGAGTGCTGGGAAGCCCCATGGGAAGGTTGAATGGGTGGAGGGGTGTTGCTCAAGTGATTTATACTGTAAAGATTTTAAGTAATCGTACGGCTAATAAAAAAAATAATGTACTTGAAAAAAGAAAAAAAAAAGACTTCTTTTATTTGATGGCAGCTTTTGGATAATAAATACATATTTTTGAGGTAATGGTGAAAGTCATAATACAGGCTTAGTACCGAACCATGAGGTTTTTAATTAATAGGTCAGAGCACTGTCATCTGTAAGGTGTCACTCTTCCTCGTCCACTTTATGCAGAGGATGCAAAAATTTAAAAAAAGAAGTTTGCGATTAAACAGAGGGCAAGCTCTTTTGTACTCCTCTTGTTGACCTTCCCTACAACCTGCAAGTTAAAGCCCTAGGGGTCTATTTAATAAAATTTAATGCAGTGTTTACATCACAAAAGTAACGCAAAAAGACGCGAAGGGCCTCATTTATGAAGGCCTTGCACCGCCGTTGCGTCACTTGTCAGTGACGCTGCGGTGGCATAATCAATGCGCACCCTGCTCCCTTTTTACAAAGTGCTGTATCTAGGCAGATGTGTCACTTTGTAAAGGCCTGCGCTACATTATACCTGTGTCAGGTATAATGTATGCGAGGTGGGCATTCCCCCGTTGAAAAGCCTCATAGAACTGACGCAGTGAAATTTAATACATTTAATTACGCCGCCCCTACGACTTGACTCCGTTGGGACTCACCCATGTGTAATGGCACATTGCTGGAGTTGTGTCAGTTAGCTGACACACTCCAGCAATGTGTCATTATTGCGTCACCAGATACGTCAAGATTCCTAATGTATCTGTTAAGTCCTTGCACCATGGAGCTCCGTAGTGTAAAAACGGTGCATCCATGGTGTCGCATGAATGGCTCTATGAAAAGTGTTGCATCGCTGTTTATGACCAGCAATGCAACACTTTTCATAAATAAGGGCCTAAATCTTTTGCTACCGATTTACTTTCTTGCTTAAAACCTGTTTTACACTAGAAAATCACTTAAAAGTAATTTGCATAACGTAGCGCCAAGGGGCGTACCATGGATGGTGCATGGGCGTTTTCATGCAACCACCCAAGCTTTCTGGCACTAAGTCCTATTTACTTAAAAAAGTAGACAAGGTTTAACATCCGAAAATAGCGCCCATTTTTTTCTGACTTTGCATGTGTGCTACACTGTACAGCACACTTGAAAGGTGGGAAAAATCTTAAGGTTAGTATAAGCATAGTATTTTGTACTGTATAAAACATATGCAAGTCCCACGTAGACAGCCTTGCACTATAGTGCAAAGGTGTGTACTTGGCACACGGCAGCACATATCTGCGCTGGTGCTAGGGAGAGTGCCATATTTCTGTAAATACAGCGCTCTCATGCCCCCTCCTTCTCACACAGCACTTGCAGCTGCTGCACTGCACTGAGTGAGAATCTAGTAAATCGGGGCATCTCTAGACAAAGGGTCTCTCCGAAAATCTTTAAAGGTTTCTGGTGTACCCATTGCTGTTTAGGCAGAGGGTCATAAAACACCTTCAGTTCACTCCCATTTAGTGCCTCAAACTAAATCTTCCCAGAAGAACAGGCAAGTACACTTTCTGTGGTTCATAACAACATTTTCCTCTATGTCGTTTATAGGTTGAGCCTGGGCAACGCACGCGATGCTCTGCGAGGCATGCTGTAGATGTACATGAAGCTCCGCCTACTATCCGCCGCCATATTTCATTAGCTTGTGTCATTGTCCTTTGGAAACTGTCTCTTTTCATTGGTCAACAGGGCTAGTAGTCCCTCCATAGTACTGCGTTGTCTCATTTTGTGACCTCACATGAGGATACCCCCTTTACATGTGTTGTGAGTTGGTTAGTTATTTATTAGTTTTGGCACACTCTTTTCTACTTTTTTGCTTCGTTAAGCTTAGGAACTGCACGCTTGCTCCCTCTCCTGGGTTGCAGCGGATTCCTCCTCCATGTTCGCTCTCTCTCTTCGGCTACAGCTGCCTCCTCCCACCTGTTTTTCCAAACGCAGGACCAACAATAAGCTATGTTAAGGATTAACTTTTTTGTTTTTTTAAGTCCATTTGTGGCTTGCATGCTCGTTTCCTCGATTCAACTGTCCGCCCCCCAGCACGCATGTAGGGAGGGAGGGAAAGACAGCCGCGTTGCGAAAACATCATCTGACCCACAGTCTCCCAGGGCCATGCTGTGCTCCAACTTTAATTGCTTTAACACCAGCGCAGCATTACTTAGCAGGCAGCACACAATGCAGCAGCATGGCCCGAAAGCAACCCTCTGTCTGCTTGGCCCTCCTGTGGTTCGCGGAGCCCTCCCAGGCCGGGCAGCACAAGGACTCTCTGTACATTTGGATAGATACTCACCAAGCCTGGGTCCTTATAGGTAACATTTTTCTCTCATCTTGGAATTTACTATAGCAAGGGGGGTGGGGGGGGGGGTGTTGGAAATCGGTTGCACGTGGTCAATTACCCTGAAAATAGCAATGGTTTCTGGAGCATGCTTGCATACTATGTCATGTCTACAATGTTTGAAAGGTGATCACCATAACATTTCGCTTGTCGACTTCTCTGTTTGCATCGCTCCTTGTCTCCCTCTCTCGCTCTGTCTGATTTCCACACGGAGTAATTTGTACACCAGTACAGCTGCATGACTTGTGCCCCACTGTCATGGAGCGGCTCTTGGCATTGGGGAGAGAATGTGGCTTAAGGGCTAGAGCAGCCAACTTTGACGTATTTTGGGGGGGCGGGGGGAGTTTTATATAGCGCGAACTAGACCAGAAGCTATCAGAGCGCTTTACATGAGCACCAGTTACGTTACAGATAGATACATTCATTACTTTTTTTTGCACGGGGAGATAAAGTGATTTGCCCAGAATCACAGGATGTTGAGCGTCCCTGCCAAGACTCGAAGTAGAAATAATTTGGCACGTTTTGTTTAGGTGTTAACACATTATAGGATCTGGCAGTCTGATAAGGGAACCAACATTGTCTTACAGAGGCATTTTTAAAAATAAAAAAATAAAAACCAGTGTTAACTATAATTGTAAGGAATGAGAATACCAATAATCGCTCACAGTTTGATGAGCTTTTATAGATATTTTGTCTGCTGTGAGGCAGGAATGTGTATTATGTAAGGAAACCTACATGTCCGGCTTGATCATATTGATTAATGGTGTATTAACAGAATAGTTCATAGATTTACATTCCAAAACAAGAACCTTTTGTGAAATGCCGTTTTTTCCCTAACACACATTGACATCTAACCTACAATTTACCTTGCCACTTTTTTCACAGCCTCCAAAATTCACTAAAGAAAAAAACAATACTCATGTTGCGACAATGTTATTTCCAAAATATAAAACAAAAGAAACGTAATCACAATATGACAAAGACACGGAGTGTATCAATATTTACTTTGTTCATTGTGTTTATTGCATCTCAAAGGGCACACATGCACTGGGGTTTCCAAACAAAATACAAAGGAAAGCCATTTTGAAATGTACTTTGTATAATTTTCCCCGATTACAGTGTATGTTATCCCCACAGTAAATCCAGAAACAACCACTTATTTTATGGTACCATACATCAATTACATAGTTAATTCGAAAGACTTGCAGAAGGTGAAGGTCTTTCTAACCCAATATGCTTTCACAAACAGCTGCCAAGCCACTTTTCAACACTGATAAACAGTGACTTCATTTGAATGCATCATACATGTAAGCCAAGACACCAGCACAAAGACTGTGAACAATGAAAATGCGATCACAAATTTAAAAAATAAATTTTTATGGAATAGTGTTCGCAGAAGAGCTTGATATGGACAAAGGAAATATACTTCCTGCACATTTTGAGAATGATAATCGACTAATCAACAAACAAGCAAGTTAACAAAGATGAACACAAAACAACATAAAAAAAACAATAGCCTAAGTTATGGAGATGGTCTGACAAGGTGATCCAGAAAAGTCTGTTTTCAAGAATTTAAATCTCTCAAAATTACAGACATACTTGGCTTCCTTTTTTTGCTTCACTGTGTGAAACAGTTTACCTGGGGTCAGCCCATTAAACTGACATGTATGCTGATCCACGTACAAAAACTTGAACGTATAATTAAAATATACAATTTAAATAAAATAGTGATGAATAAGATTTTCCTTCAGATATGATTTTCATGCTTCTTACAGTAGCCTCAAAGAGCTGTGTATGTGTCATGGAAGATTGCATTTTTTAAATATTAAATTAAATTATAAATATTTCTTAGCATATACAGTACCACAAAAATAAAACAATTTCCACAATAAATTAAATTCCCATCAATGGAAAAGTAGCGTAGACAAAAGAACAGACCTTTGTATATATGAAGAGGGTTTGTCTTACTATTCGATATGATCATCCCACCATGTACGTTTTTGTAACAGATATACAGGTAAAACGCAAATGCTGCGGTTTGTCAAAAAGGTATATACATCGAAACCTCCAAAACACAGACACGTCGCTCCAAGTAGATCACCAAACAACAGTTGCATCATCTGCCCTCAAAAGTTCAGAAAACACTAGAAGGCATCAATAACATACATCCATTGTTTAAACTGTAAGACACAGAAGGAACCCAATTTCACAAAAATGGAGGTAAGAGTAGAGATAACAGCTAAGGTAGTACACATTCCTAATGTTCACTTTCACAGCTGTGCTACAACTTTCAGAAGTAAAATTAGGTCTGAAGAAGCACTGGGTTTGGTAGTGGTGGCTCATTTCAAACTGAGCTTCAATAGGTTACTGGTAGGCTCCAAACTCTCACATTCCGATCACAAAAGTGCAGCTGTAAAGAGAAAACACAGTTAGAACTGCACTCATCTCCACTTCCTCAGCAATTTCAACCATTATGTTTGCCCATTTTAAATCAAAAACATGACCTTGTTCGCCAGGTCCCTGTTTCTGGGTTCATAAATTGTAATGTTTTAGAGCTTCAGTTAGAGTCAGTTGCAATGGAAATATGCTGATTTATGAATTAAAAGGGCCACTAGTAAATGATGTCACAATACATCTCAAAACCCAAGTATACATCATGAAACAAAGCAACATTCTAGATTGTGTTTTGCTGGCAGCAGTGGCCAGTAGAGGTAAGCGGGACGGTGGGGGTGGATGTTGACCGACGGTGGAATAGGGTTTACTTATTTATTTAATTTGACCTATTCTGTCGTCTGTCTACATATTCCCGCCCCACTCGCTTACCTGCACGGGCCGCTGCGTTTTGTTGGTGATTGTGAGAGATGCAGAACTGGGTAAAGTGAGCTGTCTTTTTACTCTATAGTGGATGGCTCCTATAGATTCTAATTTTCAAGAAGAAATCACGGGTGGAATTTCCTCCTTCGTGCGGTTATTATAAGGGTGGCAAATTACACCACTGGGTTCTCCTCCAGGTAGTGGTTCCTTTAGAAATTGGAAAATGTTGACTTACCGCCTATTGTATATCAATCCACTAGTCTTTACTAACGATCTTCTAGGCATAAAGTCTCAAAACTAACTACAATAAATGTCAGATGTGTTCAAAAGTAGAAAGGTTAAAGCTTAGTATGGTGTTCATGCAAGAAAATAAAGTATAATTGTGTTAATTGCCCACCATGCAAGTTGGGGTCCAGGCTTGTGCTAATGATATAGGTCTCTTGTAGGATAAAGGTGTTCTTACACTGCATACTTGTCCAACAGTTCCCTGAGGACTTCATACCAATATCAACACACAGAGCACAAGTGTCCACCAGATAAATGCCCCCCAAAAAGGCCAAGCAGCAGTAAAGTACTTTAGCTGCTTCAAACAGCCAGTGAAACAATCATGATTAAAAAATGGAGCGCTGCAGCCTAAGCTACCCAAGCTGAAATCGGAGGAGAGTAAAGAAAGGGAATATAGCATGATAAGAGAAAAAACTAAATTTCACACCCTCTGCAAGAAGGGGATTTAAGGGAACTGAAAGAGTTATTCACAATACCCCCCATTTTTCAACTGCTAGATCCTGCATTACCATTTATAGTAGAAAGAAACCCTTCTGCCGCATAAGTTGGTGCCATCTCATTACAAAGAGATCCAAATACCAACAAATTGCATCCAGTTACTTTCTACTACTGAAAGCTTACAGAAACTGAATAGCATTATTCAAATTACAATAGCGAGCAATTAGCCACCAGCGATGCTTTCTCTCACTGGAGACACTATTCGGAAGGTGCCAATTATTACCTAATTGTTTGGATAGGCCGTTAGACTTTAAGCTTTCCAAAGTTTATGCATTGCATAAACTGTAGTCATGCACACTGGATGCTCTTTTTCTCAAGTTTTAATGTCACAGCAGCATATCAGCTGTGAAATCATTATAGAACAGCAGACGCTTTATCCTGGATAGAGGAAAATAATGAAGAGGTCACTGCACCATCATTCATCCTTGTAGTGAACTCCAAGGTGACAGCAGTCCATCAGGAAATCCTACAGGCTCAACAAACTATTGACAAAGAAGCATGGCTTGCACAAGACCCAGAAACTTATCAGCAGAAAGACAGATTATTCCAAAAAGATCAAATTTTCATACCTGCTAATCCATTATATGATAAGATCATATATTAGTGCTATGAAACTCCACTAACAAGACACCATGATGTTTGATGAACTCTAGCTCTCACATAACACATTCTCGTAGCCAGGATAGAACAAGAAGCTAAACAATGCACACAGTCTTGTGCCACATACATTTAAGCTTAATACAGTAACGCTAAACCTATTGGACTACTTAGGCCTCTTCCAACCACTGTGATACCTTGGTCCAGAATTTCCATGGACTTTATAGTTGAACTACTTCTATATGACATTTGCACAACACTTTAAGTAGTGATGAATTACTTCAATAAAATGGTCCACTTCAGACACTGCCTTCTGAACCAGTTCTAGCATCAGTGTTTTTAAACAAGATAGTCAGATATCATGGTCTACCTAATAGCATCATGACAGACCAAGGCACACAATTCACTTCACAATTTTGGACCTCAGTTATCAGAACCTAAGGTTGGAAGGGTCTCTGTCCAGTATTTACCAGCCCAAGTGAAATGGCTAAACCAAAATGGTACAACAGGCTCCAGAGCAGTATTTCAATTGCCACCTTACTTAGTATCTTTGTTGCTGAGTTTACAATAATTCACTACACAGTGCATCCCACTACAGTCCATTCTACTGATCACGTGGTTTTCATTCATGAACGCTACCCTTAACATGTCCAGCAGTATCAATCCTATTTGTCCTGGAAAACATTTGCAGTTTACATCTCTTACATCACAAGGCCTTGCAACGCCTTAATGCAACAAAGGTTTCATTTAAGAAATGTTCTTGTACACACAGAAGATGCTATTATGTGGATGATTGTGTACGTCTTTCTATCTATTGCCGTCATGGTTATAAATAAGGCTAGACACACAAAAACGGAAAGGGGGTAGGAGGAATTTCAGTCCTACCAAGTCCTCCTCTAATATTATGACACTACAAGGAAGTAGGGCTATTGAAGTTAAAATGTTGTATCTTATCAAGCTCCCAGGGAAGCACCCAAGTGTGTAAATAAGGCTCCCAGTTTTCCGTTTTTACTGATTTTTGCAGATAAATACAGACCGAACACAATACGTTTCCTATCTATATTTATTTTTAAAAGCAGAAAAATGCTGGAAATTGTGCTTCTATTGACTGACTTTCCATGTCTTCTGCTATGAATTCCAGGACAATAGATGAGCAATGAGACCGCATGTATTCTCTACTATAAGAATAAATAATTAGCAGATTATACTACATTTTATGATCTTACAAAGCTCTCTCAATTAGATTCTTGCAATACAGCTATTTGACATTCAAGCATTACAACAGATCATTAATGTCAAGCAGTCAAAGTGAAGCGGACACACTAACCGAAAACCAGGGAGAGACGCAGTGGTACCGTACTTGATTATAAGAAATCCTTGATGTTCAGGTCAGCTAATGGATCCTTTGTTGGTTGCTTCTTAGGACTCTGAGATGCAGGTGAACTTGGAGAAAGCTAACAAAGGAAGAACAGTTGAGAAAAAAAAGAAACTCAATACCACTACTCACAAAAATTGTGTGGCTTTGCATCAAACATACTGTAACATGCATAACAAAGAATTTGTAGGCATTCCATTGCAAAATATTACCATATGGATTTCAAATTATTAAACTTACACCACATTAAAGAAGAACTTTGATAACACATACACCAATAGTATATGGCATTCAGTAGCGAGTACACCTAGGAATAGGAACATAACCTAGCATCTTTGCTATTTTTTTTTTTTTACATCTTAGAGAGCTAGACATTATTCAAATGTTAAATAAGTAGGCGGTTTATAAAGGTGGAGTGATTTTGGGTCTCTCCAATTTATGACATTTTCTCGCTTCCACTACTCAAGGATTTCCTAATCTCCTCTCGCCACCTTCAGTCACCAGTAACTATGATCACACCTCTCCTCCAGGTCTGTGAGCTCCACCATTCACAAAACATATTTGCAACTCATAGCAACCTTTAATGCAACCTTTGGCTAAACCAATAGGTCAGGCTTTTTTTTCTATGTGCTGAATTATTGTTTGAACAGTTTACGTATCAGAGTGAGTGTGTGAGAAAGTGAGGGGAAGAACGAGTCGATGGATGGTTACATGAAAAGATAATAAGGTGTAAGTGTATAGAATGGGTGTGCACAGTGACCATAGTGCTTCCAACACAGTGTCTACTTATAACACAACTCTTCCTCTGTACGTTTTTGTTGTGTCTGCCCACAACACCGTTGGAAATACAGAGCCTGCGCTGTGCACCGGAAGGAGCACTGGAATGCCAAACACTGCTCCCTGCTCTGCGAGGGAGGTGGTGATTTCTTTTTTAAAATGGAGCACCTTAAATGCCCTTCAACAACTCCCCAATATCTACCATATGGAGAAGATTCTGTCTGCGCCAGGGCCACAGACACGGTCATCGTGTCCGCTTCCATAGAGAGCCAGTGGGGTTAGGACGCATGGTTGGGTGGTTCTTCACAGGCGGGTCATCGCTGGGATTCAAACCAAGGGGGCATAGGGGTAGCTGTTTGCAAATGTTTGGGGATTGGGACAACTCTGTGATTAGTTTCCCATCAACATTGTGGTTCTTCAAGTTGTGGGGGAAGGTGGCAATCGCGGAAGGTAGAGGTAAGTTTAAAACTTTAAACTAAAGCCAAAGCTGGATTGCGATGCCGAAGAGGAGCTAAGGGACTGTATAATGTTATATTGGGGCTCCAAAATTAAAGTGTTCTGCTTAGCTCTATACTGCAATGTAAGAAAGTGCCATCTTTCTTGCATGGTATGCCCCCACTTTTTGCTGAATTGCTGATGTACTTTGAGAGCGCCCTGGGCTCCTGCGAATCAGGTGCCCAAGGCCTGTGTTCCTTCCCTAAAACTGCATTGAAGCCTAAACCCAATTGGCATCTCTGCCCACATATCAGCCACTGGTAAATGGTACCATAGGTACCCATGGCACTGTGACCAGAGAAGGCCCCTAAGGGCTGCAGCACTTATTGTGCCACCCTTAGAGGCCCTGTACCCTGACACACACACACTGCCTTTGCAGGCTGAGTGTCTTGGTGCAGAACAAAACAGTCGACATGGCACACATCCCTGTGTGCCATGCCCACAAGCACACTGCCCTGGCATACCTCAGTCATCACTCAAGCTGGGTACACTATGCCAGTGGTGTGGGTACAGGTGCATGAGCCCTGTACCCCTACAGTACCCAGGTCCATTCCTGGGCACTGCAAGTTCAGTGCTGCCATTAAGAGTATATGGTGCTGGGAGATCGTCATCACAAACTCCACAGCACCATGATGGCTGCACTGAAGAATGAGAAGTTTGATATCAAACTTCTCAGCACATTAAACCCACTCTGATGCCAGTGTGGGATTTACTGTAAAATGCACGACATAGGGCATCTTAGAGATGCCCCCTGAACCTAACCAACAACCAGCGTCCTGACTGAGAGGCTGCCTAGGCTGCCACCCAGCAGACATGTTGCTGGACCCCAGGGTAGAGAGCCATCCGCTCTTGTGGGTCTGCAACAATACACATCCTGGGCGAGGTGCTAGGTCTCCTCCCCCAGGATGGGCAGGGGAAGCTTCAAAGGCATGCCACCTTTGTGAGCTTCTCCGGGCCACTTGCTGTACTCAGCAACTGGCCCCCACTGGTTCTGACCGCCACTCTGGCGGGATGATCGGCGGGAAAACCTAAGTGAGGAAATGGGGTGTGCCAGTCTCTGCCAACCCCACCCCTCAGGTGGGGGAGGCGAGGGGAAGCACAACTCCGGGCTCTCGCCATCTTGAGGATGGGGAGCCCTACCCAATCAGGACTAGGCTCCTGCCCCCCTCGCACTGGAGAGTGGCAGGCTAGGGGGGTGTACCCACCCCAGGCAAAGGGACCCATTAGTCCCTGACCTCTACCTACCTGCAACGCTCCAAATTTAGTATTTAGGGGCTCCCTGAACCTTCCATCCTCAGATCCCGAATCCGAAACAAGAAAGAAGAACAAGAAGAAAGAAGATCTGCCGTGCAGCTGCTAACAAGAGGACAACACCAACGGACTTTTCCCCAGCCCTACAGGCCTGTCGACGCTCGAACCAGCTCCTGCTAAATCCCGGCATCGCCAGTGGTCAGCAACCTCGAAAACCCCGGAGGACCTGACTGCCTTGCTCCTCTAAAAGACTGGGACTCCCATGAGCAGTGGTTCTGCTCAAACAAGCAACAACCCCTGGTGCCAAACCAGGAACCGTGATTCCAGCACACTCTGCACCCGCCGAGCCTGGCCTGTGCCTGAGTGAACAAAGACTACGAGGACGTCCCCCCCGGCGACTGTGACCAAGAATCCAGCACCCAAGGACCCTCCTCGACGCTCCTGACGAAGCCTGCAGCCTCACAACCAGGGACACCTCCAACCGCGACTAGCAGAGTGTAAAATTTCCTGACGCGAAAAGACACCCCTGCACCTGGCGCCCTGCGGCCCCCTGTGCCCAGCTCCTGGGTGCCTACCTAACCTACAGCTTCCCAACTTACCTCTCGAAGTGGTGGTCGCACCTGAAGAATCTCTGTCCCCGAGCTGTTAATACAGCGCTAGCATGGTGATAATTTCCAGCGATAGCCGGCGAAAAAAGAATTCACGCTAAGCGCGGCCAGCGATAATTATCGCTGTTGCTTGATAATATGTCCCCCAAGTATTGGAAACTATTTGAGCACTCCATTACAGGAAGCAGAGACTTGTTTTTTTACAGCAACCTTTAACAAGGGAACAAAGGTAAAATAGCATAGGATAATGACTCCATTTGTCAAGACACTCAAGTCATAGCCCTGGACTCATCACAAGTTGAGACCATAACTGTGCAGCCGGAAGATAGCCACTTACTCTAACTGGGTTAACAACACCTGTAACAAAATGACATTGACCAAATTCCATAAGAATGAATGAATGAATGGCAACTTATAAAGCGCACAGCTACCTTCGAAGAGGTGTCCCGGCGCTAGCAGACTAGCCGGACTGAGAGATGCCAACTACTACTGCTCCTGCCTGAAAAGCCACCATTTTAGAGCTTTTCTGAATTACTGTTCTAAATCCAGCCAACGCATGTGGCTGGGCAAGGAGTTCCACAGTTTGGACGTCCTAACTGACGCAATATCAGATTGCCCAGGAGGATCAGACGGAAATAAATAGCAACCTGTCACACATACAGGGGGCACCATGATAAGAAATCTAAGAGGAAGCATCTCCGTGTATAGCAGCTGGGGTCCAGGTAATTGGGAAAGAAATCGATATATTCTTCTAAATAGGTCTGCTGAAATTTCTCAAATAGTGAAAACCCTACAAAATCCAACAGGTAACAAGGAGTCTTCGATTAATGTAGATCAAGTGGAAAGTAAGCCAGATAAAGAGAAGGCGAATAATACTAAAAATAACATGGCAGGCACAAGGAGCAACCCAAGCTCTGTTCAATGTGGGGAATAAAGATCACCAAATATTCTGGCCCACAAAGATGTCCAAGGCCAAAAATTAAAGTCACCAACAATAAACATGATGTCAGGGAAGGCCCCCTTTTCTAATTGATTTTGTTCAAACTTATATGTCAGAAGGGTCATTTGACGTGTTAAACAGAAATAATTTACAGAGAATTTCACAAGACTGTAAAGATCTCAAATATATAGTCTAAAGGGACCTATTCAGCATCCATTTTAAGACAGATAGTCAATCCCTAAAGGAGTATACACGAATGACATGGGCCACAGGAGATAATAATTTAGAAGCTCCAGCTACAAAAGGACCTTAGGGGAAACCACACGGGGATCTTTCAGTACTTTTAAAATTTGATGTGGACATAACTAGTTACCAGGTTATCATTAGAACAACAATCCTATCGGCTGTCAGAGTGATCTTTACCAATCATCTTCAGTTATATGCGATTCATTTTTATATTCCTCCCACAATGGCAAAAGGAAGAAAAGAGCAAATTGCTAGCTAAATACAGTGGAAACCTCAATTGATTTAAACAAAAATGAAACAGTGCTATTAACTGGTAATTTCAGCAATACTTTATTCCTACAAGGAGATACAAATGAAGAGAAAATAGTCAGGGAAATTAATCCGCTCCACACTTTATGTCACCTTAATGGGATATGTGTAAAAGAACAGCTGGCCCAAGCCACCTTCAACACTAGGGGGCAAGTATGGCAGACTTTCACTTGATAAAAGAATATGAGATTATAACTAGGCCAGAAAGCGATCATAACCCACAGCAAATCATTAAATAAAAATATTGAATTGTTTGCATCAGATAACAAGCTATACGGTAAACAATTAATGGTAAAATTAGGGAAAAGGATGGTGTGGAACTGTATGTTGGACATATAGATACAGCAGATATGGCCCCAATTTTTCTATGCTCATACTATGATGAAGGTACAAACGGTAGCAGGGAACCTAGTTCTGGGCATCAAGAGGTGCACCAATCATCTCAGGGAAATATTTGATTTCCTGGTCCCAACAATACATATGAAACCTAGTTTAGGCAAACGGGCAACTCAGACCATGAAAACATTATTTTAAAGCCAAAAAGATAGTGAGGAAATCACTAAAAATACTTTATAAGGAGTCCAGCCTGAATCATTTTCAACTGATGAAACATCTAAAAAAAAAAAAAGGGGCTGAAAAAGGTAATTCATAATATCTAAAGAAGCCAGCAGGAACAGCTATAGACTGTGCTCCAAAATGCAATCCATACAAAAAATTAAAGGACATTCTGGGCCTTAGCAGAGTCGGGAACCAATACTTATAGAACAGGAGATTTTCACATTTTGTTTTGCGGTCTAGGAAGATTACTTAGCTAATCTTTAGGAGTCCTCAATACAAAACTCCCTCAGCACAAAACTCCCTAAACCATGATAAGAATTGGGAATCAGTGGGTTATAACATCTCTCCTCAAGAGACTGAACTGCTGATTACAAACTCCATCAATTCAAGGCCCCTGGGGCTGAATGGCCTTGCCAAAGCAGTGATTAAACTCAACGTATCCACTTGGAGTTCTTTGGTGGCCATTATAATGAATACAGTGATTTACTCAGGGTGTCTATTACCCTCTTGAAAAGGCTTAATTATTTAGCCGATCCATAAACTAGGTCTGAGAAATTTCCCTCACAGTAATAGGTTAGGCTTTGCTAGATGCAAAAGGGAAATCTTTGCAAAGCATCTATTAGGTCATCTCCAAAAGTGAGCTGAAGAAACCAAGAGACTAATGTTTCATCAATCAGGCTTCCGACCAAAATGCTCCACTCTACACAATATCATGCCAATTTCCACCCTAACCCAGAAAGCAGGAAGACCCAAGGAGAATAAATTGTTTGCATGGTTCATTGACTTCGACTCCTTTCGACAAAGAAAATGGAGCACAACTGTGGGCAAAGCTGGTTTCGTGGGGAATCGATTGAGGCATCCTAGACATCTTAATGGATCTCTACAGTACCACCTGGGTTCAAATGAAACTTTCGGATAGCAGAGGACTGACATCAAATATTAACACCTATAACTGTCTAAAACAGGGCTGTATTCTAGCTCAGCTATTATTCAGCCTGTACATATCAAATATTGCAGCTGCACTGCAACATAAAAGGGGGATACACATAAATTACCAAAATTGAAATCATGACTTTTGCTGATGACTTAGTGGTGCTCTCAACCACGCAGAGTGGGCTTCAAGAGCAACTTACCAGGGCACATGCCTATAATAAGGTTAACAATTTGCACATTAATATAAAAAAAAAAAAAAGTTATGTTATTTGGATGTCAAAGGCCCAGATATATCTGCTCTATTGGCCCGGACTAAACTGAGCAGTGTCTAAACATTCATACTTAGGTGTCACTATTGATAACAAATTAAACTTGAATGCTCATTTGACACATCTGACAAAAATTGTAAGAAATATCAGGGATAATAAAAAGCTTCACATTGAAATATGGAGGAGATGCAGTTGGCCCAACTTTAACTGTGACCAACACCAAATTAGTGGCAGCCCCTACTTATGGTTCAGTTTGTTGGCCCCCGGACACAATCAGCAAAGTAAACATTTCATTTCTGAACAGGATCAGGAAGATATTTAATTTATGGAAAACACCACAAATCCTAATACGGCTGGAACTTGGAATCATCAAACCCTTCCCACTTAGGGTGGTACATCAAATACACAAAGGTGACGGGAGGAATGCTTGAAATAAGTCTAACCACTGACAATCATGTAGGACTGTCAGAGCAGGGTCAAGACTGATTCGCATATTGCTGAGTCCAAACTAAGTAGGTATAGTGGATAAAAAGAATAAAGGCATTGGAATGCTACCTTGAGCAATTGCCAGTGGTTAGAATGATGCTGGATATTAAATATTACACCTTTAATCCACTGTAACGTCATGTAAGTGTCAATGATGGAGGACACAAAACTGTGAAAGCAAGCACAATGGATGCTTCTGCTATGTTACACTTACTTACAACTGGCATAAGCTCTCCTTCCTAAAAATGGATCAGATTGTTGCACCAATGAAAGGACCATATATCAGAGAAACGGGGAAGCTCCAAACTTCATGAATTAGAGCGTGAACCAATGGTTGGTGAATGTACATTGATCAATAAGCAAATTACACTTAAATGAAAAAACTGCTGATCAAAGGACTATATGTTTTGATCATCTCTCTGTATGTATTTCAAAATCCTGTGATGTTAAGGGAGGGCAAGATGCAAGCCACAACAAGTAAATGAAGTAAGATGCACCACTTATCTGCAAGATTAATGGTTCAAGAAAGCACTTGCCACATGTCTGCGTTATGTCACACCAAGATAAAACTCACCAGTACCCACATGGGCTCATGAGGCTGCCTCACACATTAAATTTCCATATACCAGGAAAATGACAAAATTCTTCAGGAATGACTTAAATATGACCAATGGTTGTTGAATGAGGGGTTGATCCATATAAGAGGGACATTTAAAACAAGCAATGGGACCGAGAGGTCTGAAATTATGCTTCTTTCTTTGAATAGATCATAATAGCCTTTAGCCAGGCCGAAAAACCGGCCAGTGGATGGTCAACGAAAAGGAAACATTGAAACAGAAAAATAATACGTGAAGGTGTAATGGAAAAAAAATGACCTATATTTCATCAATTGTGAGCACCATAACATTAAAAAATGACAACTGGTCAGAAAAGAACTGAAGCAAGGTCTAGTTTTACCATATAGTGCCCCAGGCCCATTCTGTCCACAGCTGAAGCATGAGAGTCTCAATTATCCCTACCAGCCAAAAGACAGGGTTGTATTAAAATTGTCCACACTGCCTTGAGCGTCTACGGAGGCAGTAGGCCTCATGCCCTCTTGTATACTCAGATGTATCTCTCCTATAACCTCTTCGTGTACATCTTTTCTAAACATCAAGATGTAGCAATAACAGGATGCATCTGTCAATTAGAAGAACAAAATTGGCTAAGAGTAGGAATGAGGGCCAACTGGGCCAACTAGGACTTTCTACAGCTTTAGAAATTACAAGTGACCTCTCACCTTTTGTAATTTTCTACTTTCTTAAAAGTTTCCAAGAAGCGATGCACATTGCTTTCAATAAATGTTAAAATGTTTGTTATGATTTACGGTCAAACATAATCAGGACTTATGGTCAGCAGTTCCTCATTAAAATAATATAAAAGAGCTGCCCTCAGTCCATTCGTTGACCACATCGCACAGTGAACTTTTGGGTCACAACGTGTGAGTGTTCTCCTGGTTAACCATTTTATTTAGAATTTCCTATTGAGGTTGTAATGCTTATTCCATTTTTTAATTCATATTTTTTTTCTTTTCTCTCTCTCTCTCTCTCTCTCTCTCTCTCATTGCCGTGATTCTAAACTTACTAAGATTGCATGTTTAGCTCTTCGTCTAAGATGTGTCTCAACACTTGTTACTTGCGAGATTGCTTAGAGTTATTTCTGATTAAAATGTGCTTTTGACGATCATTGTTTAAATTGGTTTCTTTGAATAAATGGTGCCACTGTGACCCAGTTCCTGCATTTCACATGTGTCTTGTTATTTTAGATATCACACCCCTTCTGAAATTAAGGAGATGAAAGACCACTCTAAAATCACCCTCCAACATAACACAGTCTTCTGCAAGGAGAAAGCTGGGCCCTTAATGTAACCAAAAGTGTAATCTAGCTTTGACAGGCTAGGCTACACCCTGGACATTGGAAGGAGGTTAGCCCTACCCATGAGGCCCAATCTCTTTTTGTTCTCGTGAGTATTCTCTACTAGTCATAATTTTGATAAATATGATGAGCTCACCTCCTCTCTCATTTGTTTTATCATGTCTAAAGCAAGTTGTGTACATTTTATATCAAACTTTTCACAGAAACCAATATTCTTTATTTGCAACCAGATGAGTTAAATATACAAGGGGGAATGGAGAGGATAGGGGGTTTACATGAATAGGGGGTTATAAGATAAATCAAAGCAAAACTGAGGTTTTGCTCATCAATGTAGCTGCTGCAGATCTACCAGTCTTATTACAGCCCCAAGCGAGGTTGCAAATACCCATAAGGTATCTTGGAATATTTGTTACAAATAATTTTACTGATCTGTATCGTTTGAATTATGAGGCAATGCGAGAAAATTTAATGGGTTATCTGGAACAAAAAAAACGTCTAGGGTGAAACAGTGTTTTACAACTAGAGAAAACACAGGATGGATTGGCACTTCCTCAAATACAGTGCAGATTGGCTTAATGGATACGCAGCAAGGGTTTTGGATGGGGACAGGGTATCTGACAATTTCTTTTCAACAAGAATGGTACATGAATCTGAAATAAGCCTACCAGCTTTTATTAAACCAGTGAAACAACTCAAAAAGTCTAAGATACAAACTTCCTCAGGTGTTTAGAGGAGAGCTGTGCATCCTTTCTAAATCTTCGCATTTTAATTTTGACTGTTCATTTTTGCTCCAGGAGAGCACATTTTTGGGGTTATTGCCATCTGACATGGAGATTAAGTTTGATAGGTATTAAAGAATATGGAGATTTTTATTTATGGGGTAAATCTATTGGGAGGAGCTTCTCTCCAGAAGTGGGGTACAGTGCAACCAGTTCTTTTAAAGCTTTGAACGGTTAGTCCACTTCTTGGCAGCTAATATCCTGGGGAACAGTCAAGGTTTGCACCCTATAAGCTGTGCACTGTTTAAAAGCAAACTGATGGGAGTAGGAAACTTGTATAGACTGCTTAGGAACCATTCCCTGAAACATGAAATTGCTGGATTTCAGAAGACGGTCCTTGATAGAATGCAATGTAATTTATCAGAAAGGGACTGGTATGCTACCTCAGAGATTGGGTCTAAAACTTTACAAGATGCACATTTTAAAAGAAGGTCACTCTTAACTCAATGGATGGCATATTATATATACCCCAGTAACTCTCCATAAAATGTACCCATTGGTCCCCGATAACTGTCTTCGCTGTCATTAGCAAAAGGCGGGAGACTGGCTCGACACGATTTTGACTTGCCTGTACATAGAACATTTTTTTGATTGAATTATTAGAGGCAATTAGTCAGGCCTTACACTCTAAAATAATCCCAGAAGCAAGCTTGGTGTTAATTGGGGTCTCCAAGGAGACCCAGTGGTTTAATAAGGGAGGACATTTTTTTTCTATATATTGCACTGACGATCGCATGCTCCTTTATTCTGCAGAACAGGAGAACCAGCCTTATTCAATCAGTTTAGGGCTGGAAGGCAAAGATGACACGCACTCTGAAATTTTTAGTGGCTTATGCAAAGCGGGTGGGGTGTGAGAAGAGGTTTAATGCCATATGGCATTTTTGGGAGCATATTGCAGGGAGCCCCCAATCTAGCTATTGAAAGCTTGCTTACCTTTTTGAAAGAATTGAATTACAGATGGGGTGGTATAGGAGCTGGAGCAAATGCGAATGAAAAGTATCTCTAACAAATTTGCACATCGCACATTATATGCACAAAATCATCTTTGTGCAATTAATTGTTGCGACATGTGAATTGGTATACTCGCTCTGGTTGGGTGGGCTAGATAATGTTGCACTTTATGTTGGCTTTTTTGCACAAAACGTTATGTCATATTATATTGATCCCTGATCTCTTCTTGAAATCATAATGCATCTATTTATTACTGCTCTCTATAAATAAGATTTTTTTTTTTTTAAACTGGTCAGAAAAGAACACAGTCTTCAAGGAGAAAGCTGTGTCCCTAATATAACCAAGCGTGTCATCTGGCGTTGACAGACTAGGCTACACCCTTGACACTGGAAGGAGGTTAGCCCTACCCACGAGGCCCAATATCTTTTTGTTCTCGAGCTCACCTTCTCCTCTCTCCTTTTTTTATCTTCTCTAAAACAAGTTGTGTATGTGTTATATCAATTTGTCAACAGAAGGACATTACAAAGTAATGTTTTGATTAAAGTAAAGCATCCTGTAAATATGAATATTTCTGCAAAAGTAGTTAAAAAGTGCAAACATTTATCGATTCGATTCACAAACTTTATTCGATTCAAAAAGAAAGAATCATAAAAGTATACAGACCACCACTAGAAAATCATTCTACAATTTGTACATTAAAAGAATAAAAAGAAAAATGTGTACAATTTTACATCATTTGTCAGAAAGCAGTGGGAACCATAAAAGGTTTTTAGACCAAACTAGCTATACCGTTTCCTGATCTGGAGAGACAATCTTATAAAACTTAACATAGCACAACATACTCCAGGAGATGATAATGATAACAAGTAGTCATAGCCTTCTTTATAATTACATGGTTGCTGTTCTTTTAGAATAGGCTTAATAAATGTACTCCTTGGTTCCTTATATAAAGGACAAAAAAAAACAATATGGATAGTACTTTGACTAACTTTGTTAATACAAGGACAAGGGGGCAGCCTCTCACACCAACCCCCTTGTTTTGGAAAGGCAAAAAGAAAATGAAGTGTGTTTAGTCTAAACCTTGTCAGGTAAAAACGCCATTGCACATGAGTGGTAAATGTTAGATAAAATTGGTGCTGTAGTTTGCCCAAGCAGTTTATTGACTGGTCTAGACATGACATGCTTAAACTTTTACTATAACTTGTTTTAATTAGAGTTTTTATGTCTCCCTGTATTTTTTCGGGGTGGTCATAAAAGTGGCCCAGACCTATTCTGTGCAAAGTATCGCGGATGTATGAAAGCCATGGGATCTGCATTGCATGGTCAAAATTTTTGCAGTCTTGGAGGATATCTTTAGAGAGCTGAAGGTCTTCTGATAGCCATATTTTACCCCATAATAATAAGGGCGAAATGCGAATGATGTCAGTCACATATTCCATTCCCATCTCAGTGTGACAGAAACTGTTAGATGATCCTGATGGGATTGACAACAAACGCTTCATAAATTTGTTTTCCATGACCTGGATCATGGCTGGGCTTTCTGTACCCCAGACCCCTGCCCCATAAGTGGCCACAGATAAGCATTTTGCTCTATACAAGCTTTTTAATTGTGCGACCGGTTTTTGCCCTCGTTTACTACAAAAGCGAAAAAGACCCTCTATGGATCGACTAGTACTTTGTACTCGCGCCTTCATCAAGGGGACCCAACTCAATTTACTGTTAAAAAGATTTCCCAAGTAATTAAAATTATCCACTTTTTCAATGGTGTTGTTGGTTACCATAAACTTACGGGTTTCTGTCCCTTTTGGACCACAGACCATTACGAAAGATTTTGCAAAGTTTACCTTTAGGTCCAGGTCCAACATGAAGTTATTAAATGCATCTAGACAAGTCTGCATGCTATTTGCTGTGAGGGTCATTAATACCGTATCATCGGCATAAGATAACATAGGTATCTTCTTGCTGTTTACCTTTGGGAAATCAGAGCAATGATCCAACAAGTACTTTTCCAAGCCATTTGTATAAACTAGGAACAAAAAAGGCGCTAAAATGCAAGCTTGTCGCACACCCTCAGTTGAGGGGATAGATTTTGTTTTTCCCCCCCTGGCCCAAACATTTCTCGAAACCAAAGAATTGGCCTAGGATAAGACTATCAGGGTCATTCAGACCAGGATGTGTGATTTTTCAGCCCGCCAGGTCACTGAAGACCTTGGTCTCTACTTTTCAGGGTGAGGATCGGTCCACATATTTAGAGCTCTCTGCTTGCCTGAAAGGTGCGCTTTTGTCACTGCTGATGCAGAGTGGGCTGCCATGTTTATCTGGCCCACTCAATTTGTTTTTCAGATGCAAACCCTTAAAGTGGAGATTAGTTCCTGAAAAAACATTCAAAGGCTGTCACATACAACAACATTATTTAATTGTAGGTGGGGACTATTGTGAGTTCTTCTTCCTAAATCTGCAATCCTTTCCTCCAAGAACTGTAAACATGTACATATAAATACAGTAATTTTCAAGTATCATGCTGTAACAATTTGTGAACAAGTGAGGAGAAGCAGTGATTTATGTTGCTGATGTACTGCAGCAAGGTGGTGGGAAAAGGGGTGAAGTAGAGGCTGGACCATCACTGCAATAAAACAAGAGAAGGCAGCAGCCCAAGAGCACCCCTCCTCAGAGAAAGCAAATGAAAAGAAAAGATTTTTTATTAGTGGTGTGCCAAACATCTTTGTAACATGTCTGAGTAGAGACAGCGCCACCTAAACCATACAACAATTCCTTGGCTAATGATATTTCAGCTTGTTTTTCTACCCTCTCAGTCTTTCACTGCTATTATTTGGTGCCCAAAGCACAAAAAATGTGTTTTTTAAAGGGAGACAAAGTCCAAGGAAGTGATTTAGTACAACAATTTACAGTCTCCTTTGTACAGCTGCTTGAAACAATCATATTTTCTTAATCATTGTTTCACATTAGGGAAGGAGTCAGTAGAACACCTTGCAACAAAGAAGATACAAATTAGCCATTTAACTCCTTTGTCTCTGGCAGCAGCTTGAGTAGGCCATGAATTTGATTTAGCTATGTGGGAGTTAGGGAGGCAGCGAAACAGAGGGGTGGATCTGCACTTCATCTTATGACACTTTGCTCAGAGTCCTGAACTTAATTTGAGGTGGACTGGTGAAGAGCTGCAGATGGTAATAAGAGGGAATTGGTTCATGACTGTGGCTCTCTCTATAAGCATCCATAATTTCTGAGCTATATTAAGGTTAATATATATTTAGAGGTATAAAGAAATAAGCACAAGGAATGCAGATCAAGATTTTATTTTGGAGAACTGTATGTTTTGGCTAAGGGTGAAATGATGAGTTATAATATCTGAATTAAGGCAGTAGATTCACCATGAATATTACGATAAACATTGTCAGCTCCAAGCAAATTTCAAATATATACAACAATTTGGTCTGAAGGTAATAATTCAGGGATAGCAGTGAGAATTCTGGTTATGTTACAGTAGACCAGAGATACACAGTCTCTCCAGGCTACAATTCATTTTAGTTACCATTCTTGGCAGCCAGCAAGATAGCTCAGTTAAAGACTCCAAGAGCTCTTGCTTAAAAAAAAGAAAAAAAAGCTAGGAGTGTATTGTTGTACTTGAGTGGATGCTGTAAAGCTAAATTCCACTTGATATAAGTGAGTAAATCTCATATCGTCACTTCAATACATGCGGCAAGTGCCCATTTTACCCGCAACCTAGATGCCAGTAAACGGAACTTGGACAAGACTAATTCGATAGATCTCACTGAGGCATCCAAAAGAAGATACACGTCATCTTTCTAGCATATTATTGGAGATGGAAACCTAGAGGAAGTACTCCTACTGACCATTACAATCAAGCCAGTATCTGGATGCAAAAAGAACAATTGATGGACAGAATGCAGAACAATGTCATACATTCACCCCAATACAGAGATATGGGCCGAAATCCATCGTTTTTTTTGCTCACCATGCCATTCCAGTTTGGACCCAGCCATATGCAAATCAGTCTTGATCCTGCACCCAATGGGAACAGTTCAGTCCGAACTGCCAGGCCAGGTCCTCCCTGGACTGGAACCAAGCATCCTAGGACCAGTTTCGGGGTTTTACCCCTCATTAGCCAGGATACCTTGATTCCAGTAGCATGGAGAGCACGGGACCCACGTCTGGGTATACCCGTCCCACTCGGGTGACAAATGCAAAAAGAACAATTGATGAACAAAATGCAGAACAATGTCATACATTCACCCCAGTACAGAGATCTGGGCCTGAATCCATCATTTTGTTTGCTCACCATGCCATTCCAGTTTGGACCCAGCCATATGCAAATCAGTCTTGATCCTGCGCCCAATGGGAACAGTCCAGCCCGAACGGCCAGGCCATGTCCTCCCTGGACTGGAAAAAAGCATCCTAGGACCGGTTTCGGGGGTTTCACCCCTCATCAGTCAGGATAGCTTAATTCCAGTGGCATGGAGAGCAAGGATGCTTGCTTCCGGTCCAGGGAGGACCTGGCTTGGCAGTTCGGGCTGGAGTGTTCCCATGAGGCACAGGGTCAAGACTGATTTGCATATGGGCAGGTCTAAACTGGGGTGGCATGGTGAGCGAAAGAATGATGGATTTAACCCAGATCTCTTGACTGGGGATGAATGTTTTGATTTGTTCTGCATTCCGTCCATCAATTGTGTCTCTTTTGCTTTCTTGCCCTAAGTGCGCAAGGTATGCCCAGACGTGGGTCCTGGACTCACTGTGCCACTGGAATCAAGCTATCCTGGCGGAAGAGGGCTGAAACCCCGAAACCTGTCCTAGGATGCTTGTTTCCAGTCCAGGGAGGACCTGGCTTGGAAGTTCGGGCTGGACTGTTTCCATGAGGCACAGGGTCAAGACTGATTTGCATATGGCAGGTCTAAACTGGGGTGGCATGGTGAGCAAAAGAATGATGGATTTAACCCAGATCTCTTGACTGGGGGTTAATGTTTTGATTAGTTCTGCATTCCGTCCATCAATTGTGTGTCTTTTTCAGTATCTGGATGCAACATTTTTCAAATGTGTATTTCTGCAATAGTTCTGCTGAATGCAGGGCAATAGTTAGCTATCAAACATCAGCCACTAATCCAATTATTTGAATGAACAACATTGTATTTTTTCTTTCCGATACTCAGAACTTTACAGAGTCCTTTAAATCAGGAAAAGCACCAGTCCCTGATAAGATTCCTGGGGACCCATACATAAACTTATTGGCAATACAATAATTGCTGGAACATACATCCCCGACTCGGAGCTGAAATCATACCCATTTATAAATAGGGATGCAAGGCAGTCCCAGCAACTGTAGGCAGATGAGCTTGTTGGACAGTTGGCAATGGGTATTTTACAGCACAGTTTTGAAGAAATTAAAACAGTGGATGAGCGAGTCTCACATTTTATCTCCTTTTTTAGGCTGGCTTCAGAGCTAAAGTCAGCACTATTGATCAAGCCTTCAGGATGTCTTTCATCTTATGGAAATTTATCAAGCTAAAAAAAGAGAATGTATATGTCTCCTTTGTAGACATGAGGGCAGCTTTTGACTTTGTATTCAGACCTTGTTTGTGGCAATCCCTTAAGTCTCCGGGCATCCCAGCAATGTTATTGACAACCATAGTAAGGCTCCATGAAAATAACTATGTGCAGGTCTGCTGAGATAGGCAGGGTAAGCTTCTTAAATGCATTCCTATTCATAGAGGCATACACTAGGGATGCATTTTAGCGACTACCCTTTTAACTCAGTATATAGGACATAATTGATGAACTTACAGACTCTACACGTGAGTCGCCAATATTAAATGGCATACAAATCCAGTTTCTACTATTCCCTGATAACACCTTGATAATCATGAGAAATCCCATGGGACTTCAGAATTTGTTGGACAAGTTTGAGGTCTTTTGGGACTTCTAAGGCCTTGAAATTAATATCCAAAAGACCAAGTACATGGCTATTTATCTGGATAGGTCTGGGCTCGGGGTGGGGGGGTTGACGTTAGGGGTCACTTGTGTGGATAAGATAGATAAATTTCACTATTAGTGCATCAAGGGCAACAATAATCTATGCTGGAATCCTCATATTGTGAAGAATTGGGTTATAACGCTAAAAAGGGCTGCCACAGTTTGAAAAATTCACAAAGCAACAATATCTAAATCTGTGTCTCCGACCTTAGTGGTCTATAGAGCAAAGGCAAAATTGGCCTCACTGCCTGGAGTCAAAATCTGGAGAATCAAAAACATTAAGCTGTTGTCCTCACGGGAAAATTACTTTGAGCTCATTATTCATCCAACCTCAAAGTACAGCTGTGCTGCTTTTATTCTCTAATACTGGTCTTAAGAAAATTGAATATATTACTGCTCTTAGACTCTTAATGATCTGAGTAAGATTGTCGTTACCAGTGGAGGAATGGTTTATTAGAGATTTAAGATCTCGATAAAGCCACTTCACTACCCTGGTTCAGTCATTTGTAAAGCTTTGACCAGGTGCCCTGGGACTGCAGAGCATGTGAACTGATCCACGCTCCATTAACCTGTCATCCAAGGTATCATAAAAGAATATCATTGGAATCATGTTGTGATCTACGGCATTAGAACACTTATAACAATAGTTTATCTGATACTTTTTTTTTTTTACTTTAAGCCACTCCCCTATTTTAATTTGTACACTGATGAAATATTACCAAATCAAGCAAAAACACTTTAAGAAATTTCAATTTGGTATTCTGCACATAAAGAGCTTTACAAGTAAATGACAGACTTGTACTGTTGAAAATAATCTGTGCAATATTTACAATGACACAGCTACAGAAAATATAGAGCACCTTTTATTATTCTGCCTGGCATTGCAGTGAGTCCTAGTGCCTAAGTACTGTCCCCGAGTTCCTGGGAGACTTTGAAGTGACCAAGAGGAGGTACTCCAGAAACTCTAAGTTGGGACTTCGAATATTTTTGAGCGTCTAAAACCACAGAAGCATCAGCAGGACATCGCAGCAAAAGAGTGCCATATCTTGAGAATTTCATTTGATTCAGTCTCGGGCTTCTGCTGGAGTATTTTGAGCTCAATAAAAAAAAAGGCCAAATATAGAAATCTTGACTAGGGGCCACAAAAAGTACCACCTGACTTGAGGACTTCAGCAGGCATAAAGTTTGTATGTCACCCACTCTGCTTCAGAAGGAAATCATCCAGCAGCTATCCAGCTTTGAAAGGACTTTGGGGGATACAGCCTGCAACCTTGCCCTGCTTGAGGATTTCATCTATCACTTCAGAGACTAAGTGAGAATGTAACATTTAGGATTGGGACGACCCTCCCTGCCTTGGTGTATCTGACACACTCTCCATCACAGTTGGCCAGATCCCCGAAAATTGTGCACAGTGACTTCTTATTGCCGCTTCACTTTTGTCTTGGTGCTTTTTGCATGAAGTCCTCAAAAACTCATATACCCGGTTCCCCAGATTGGATTTTTGTTGTTTTGATGTCCATTTACTCATTAAAGTTTTCTCTGTTTTCATGAATTGGTGGTGGGATTTTTATTTGTGTTACGTTTTGACTTTAACTGTATTGTTACTTCTAAATGTTTCAAACAATATCCTAACTTAAGCCTGTCTGCTCTGTGCCACAGCTACCGTTTAAATGATTGAAACTGCATTTTACCGTAACAAGTTTCTGGCTTCTTCCCTTATGGTGGACTCCAATAAACGTATGGTGAACAAAGCAAAAACCAAAGGAAATGATGGACGGAGTGGTGAACATTGCAAGTACTCACCCCCAGTCAACTGATCTGGGTTCAATCCATCACCGTTCTTTAGCCCACTCTGCCACCCCAGTTCAGACATGGCCATATGCAAATCAGTCTGACCCTGTGCCTCATGGGAACAGTCCAGCCCAAACTGCCAAGCCATGTCTTCCCTGGACCATATGGCCATGTCTGAACAGGGGTGGCAGAGTGGGCTAAAGAACGGTGATGGATTAAACCCAGATCAGTTGACTGGGGGGGGGGGGGGGGGGGTTAAGAGTGCTTGCAATGTTCAACACTCCGTCCATCATTTCCTTTGGTATTTGCTTTGTTCGCCATAAGTTGGCAGGGTATGCTCAGACGCGAGTCCCTTGCTCACTTTGCCACTGGATTCAAGCAAGCCTGGCTGAAGACGGCTGAAATGCTAGAAACCAGTCCTAGGAAGCTTGTTTCCGGTCCAGGGAAGACATGGCTTGGCAGTTCGGGCTGGACTGTTCCCATGAGGCACAGGGTCAGACTGATTTGCATATGACCATGTCTGAACTGGGGTGGCAGAGTGGGCTAAAGAACGGTGATGGATTAAACCCAGATCAGTTGACTGGGGGTGAGTGCTTGCAATGTTCAACACTCCGTCCATCATTTCCTTTGGTTTTTGCTTTGGACTCCAATAAACCCCATGAAATAATCCACTTTCCTATCATTATCAATGGAAGAAGTGGTTACTTCCATTGTAATGTTCTACAATATAACAACAGCCATATTCTGTGGATGTCCTGGTTATGCAATTAATTAGTTCGAACTCATAACTACAACAAAGGGATCACACATACTGTGTAATAGTGTTTGGAGCAACTGGAAAGTATAAAGTAAAGCTTGAATAAATGTTATGCCGACAACAGGGCCTGATACCATTCAATGACATGGTAGACGTGTGCTAGTCAGAAATGAAAAAAAAACTGCTTCTAAACTTCTGCTGTGTTACAGCTTTTTTCTTGGATAAGTTGTCTGCATGATTAGCTCCTACCCTTTTGTGCATCTGTCTTCTCCCACAAGAAGGAACTAAAGGAGGTTTAGAATGAACAACCGCATCACTGTGTTTTTAAACTCTCTGCATTATTTCCCTGCAATCTGAAAGAAATGCTGTGAAATAGGAAACTGCACCTAGGAATGCAACATGGCCTGGTTGCAGAACTATGATGCTTATTACATGCTCAGTTGGCTAGCCTATATGTCTCAACATTTAAAATTGTTCCTAAGCAAGAGAGAAATGTTAGGGAATTGCTACCTGTTTGCTGCTTTAATGTGTTTAGGCGGCCGCCAGCATATTCAAAGATTCAAATTCCCTTTCTGCCAGGATAGCCACTAAAGGTGTGACTGAAATAAATGACGAAGCTATCTACACAGATACAGAACCCGTCCATCTTTTTCACATCTTCAGTTGTCACTGGGGGGTGGTAAGAAAACCATACTTTCTGCTGGCTTTCTTGTGTAGGTTGAGAAACATATTGGTAACTAATACCCATATGGAAGAAGTCCGCTACCAAATGTTTGCATGGGGTAAGTAGCAATCCCAGAAGATGCAAGCCATTACTGCCAGCCTTTCTTAGCAAGACCAACACACAGGGTGAAAATCAAGAACAATAAAGAACCTCATAATGTTGAAGGTATGAAATAAGCTCACATGAGAAAATGTGATAATTGTGAAGCAAATTATAGGTTGAGTAATGTCCAAAAGGGAAATGCTTTTCTGTCTAATAAAGAATGTGAAAAGCTGCTCTATTAGTTCTACAATAAAATATTTGAAAACTACAAACCTATTTTAGTGCCTTACATTTCTTTCAGCCAACGGTCAGTTTAATGAATGGTTTGCTTTGTCCATTGTTAGGTGCAATATTTTTTAAGCATTTCTTGTTCCTCTCGCATGTGGGTACAGTTCTTGAGGGTGAACAAGAAAATGAATTTTTGAATGCCACATTTTACAGCTAAAAATTAAACTGCAGAGAGGCACTAGATCAGGGGCTGTAAAGAAAGCCTCAGCAGTGTTTTAAAAAATATTTTAGACCACTGAATATTTGGATAACTAAAAGATACTTACCGATTCATTTTGTCAAATACATTGGTGTATGATACTAATCTGGGCAAGGGCCCAATGCCACATAGCCCCAGTAGCATACCATGCTAAAGTAAAGGCTGCCAGGTTGAAGCCACAGAAATCCTACTTCCTTCATATGGTGTAAGATGCGTACTCAGAGCAACTGTACTTCATCTTTTGGGCTCTGGGTTCGGAGTGAGAAATATAACAAATTCCTCTGGTAGTAGACCGGTTCTGGATTAGACTGTGGGTGAATACTTCTGCCTGCCAACATGTGCTTCAGTACTTCTTGGCCCATCCAACTCCCAGGGGCAGCTCATATATCAGCAACATTACCAGAAAGAAGCATGCACACTATTTTAGCAGACCCCAGCTAAATAACTAAGGCAGCAATCAAACTTGTGAAATTAAAAATTTGGAAGAATGAAAAAAAATGATGAATTGCTGACCTAAATGTATTTCACAGATTGGCCTTGTGTTTAGCTTATCTTTGTTTTAATTTATTCCGGAAATGTATACTTCATTTAGCCAAATATTGCCTGTCCGATGTTCTACATTTGTTTAAGAATTGAATTCAGTACTTCAATGCCTTATCTGTGAGATATGACAACCCCCACAGCTGTGGATGTTATCAGGGAGAATTGAGGATGGTATACAGTTTCTTTATGTAGCTGCTGTACACAGATGAAAGAGTTGACTGCTCTTGCTAGAATATAACATTACCAATAAGAAGGACGCAGGCAGCCTTTGTAAGAACACTGACAATAGGAAGACACTGTTCAAAGTAGTCACTTATTTCACCTAGGAAACTGTATGCACTATTTATAGAGGTGCTATTTGGGACTTTCATATTATCGGGTAGATATCAAACAGAAGGTAAATATCAGCTGTTGTATGTGAGAGTGATTATTCTCCGCTACCTAATGCATTTGGCTTGGCTTTAAGTAATCAAAGAAATGAACTATAAACGAAAGGTCCTACTTGTGTGATTTAGAACTGCATATTTTCTATATTTGAAGCTGATAATTGCTCAGTTAAGGTTATAGTCATGGTCAATCATTGATATTTTTTAAGGAATGTTTTATCTGAAATAAGGTTTTAGTATTAGAACTTATTGTGTTCTACGAAGCATAACGCACAAGTCCAAATTGTTTATTATCTAAGTAAGACCTGGTTTAATACCAGAGGTATGAAATTTGCAGTAAACCTCAATCTTATCATGCCTTGTTTGAGTAGATGTTTGGAAAAGTCTGAAATGTAGACCTTTCAAAGCTAACAAATAGATTTTTTCCAAATACAATTGCTAAAGTAGTTGATGGAACTAATGGGTTGAATATAACCAATTTTACAAAACTGTGGCTTTCTTAATATACCTTTAGATGCAGTTACTGCTGGCCTTCAAAAACGTTCTATATTCTTCACCTACAGGCAAAATATCTAAAATCTGAGTTACACAAGATAGTGGAGTTTCTGTAAATAGTGTGTAGAACCCATAAGAAGGAGACCCTTTTGTGAAGTGTACCTCCAGATAATTGTTGGCTGGCACTTTACCCATGTTAACCTTTATTAAAGTGACTGCTCTCCTCTTTTAAATATGATTGAATTGGCATAAACCTAACTGGAATATTTAACTTTTGTATACGTTCTCCTAGTGTATGGTACAAATTACCTAGGGCCTGTAAGTAAAATGCCACTAGTGGACTGCAGCATCTATTATGCCATCCACTATAATGGCATTGTACACATAACTCGATATATACCTTTGTAGATTGAATGGAGCAGTTTTAAAACTGCAATTCTGTCTGTAAAAATAAACCGTTTTGACAGGTCTAAATCTTTCTTTTAAATATTGAAAAGTCACTCCTAAGTAGGCCTTACAAGCCAGTTTCATCTTATTTAAAAGTAGGACATGTAGAAGGTGTATGCTAAACATCATTAAAGTGTCTAGTACCTAAACACTATTTTTACTTTAGCACAGCTTGTTGTTAAAAAGAGATACACTTGGATGCACTATTACATTTAATAATGATATCTTTGGCTAGAAAAAAGTAAACCTATTAATTAAAAGCCCAATTCATGAGTGATGTCAGATTTTTAAAAAGTATTAAGGAAAAGGTACTGTTAGAAAGTTATGTTTTCCTTGCCTAAAGCCTCTGAAGGTTAATTTACATTAGCCCCCATATGCATCCCTCTGAGTGCTCAAGCTATGAATGAGATGTAAAAAAATGCTCCCAGAGCAGAGTGGAGAGGTGGCTTTTCCTCTGACGGATGATCGTTTGGGCACTTCCCAGGAACTTAATTAACTTTAAAGTGGCCTTCTCAGTCACAATCAGATGTCACGTGAACAGGCCCCGTACTTTGTTACCTCAGTCAGGCAGGCACCAATCCGCATGGGGAGGGAGTTGTCTGCAGAACTTGTTTGAAGTGACCCAGAGGAAGGGTTGTTCATTTTTCCTGGCCACCCCTCTCAGATAGGCACACAGCCTCTGCACAAGGGGAGAATAGTTTTACCAGCTTGGATTTAGGCAGAGATGGGCACCATGGGATTGTTTTCAGTAGGGCACACAGTAAGTGCTGTAAAAATGGGTATGATAACCCCAGGGAACTTTTATTCCATTGGTTAGGGAGTAGCCAGGAGTCAACCCCACTCGCAATCTGGTGCTAGACACAAATGGGGCATCCTCGAGACCCTCCTCAGACAACTATTGGACCTGAGGAAGATTAGAAGAGGACTGAACCTGCTGTCTGAAAACTGCAAAGAGACCTAAAGGACTGAACCTGCTTTCTGCTGTACCCAGGACAAAGTTGACTCCAAGGGCAATAAGACTGACCTCCTGTTCAAGCTACAGGAACACAACAAGCCACAAGAGGGCCTTTCCTGCAGTTGCTCGGCTGTCCATTTCAAACTGGATATTCCCTCAACCCTTCTTTGGCCTCTGCTGTAATCCTAAGCCCCAAGTGCTGTCCCGGATGTCCTGGGGCTCTTTACTTTATCTGGCTGGACTTCTCCTACCACCCTGAAAACCTGGGACTGACAAACTATTTGGCTTCAAAGACCTCCAGAGGACCGGGACAAACCTGCTAACCTGATCGGACCTGGGTGGAGGATGCCTCGTGGAGCTCTTTGCCTTCTGCCTTGCCCCTTTGGAAGAAATCAGACCTCCTACAAAGCGACTAAGTACGAATGGAGGAATCTTCATTGGTCGAGAGTGCCAAAAGTATATGGCCAACATAGGACCTTCCTTAGGCATGAAATTTGACTTTCTCCTATTCAGAGTTTTCCCTCTAAAAACAATTCGTTCACTGGGAACTTGTCTGACGGCTATCTGACCTCGTGCAGTCTTCTTTGGCTACAACCGGTTGCTTTGCCCCTCTGAAGATTTTGGACTTCCAGTTTTGAGACTAGATCCCAACCTAAACCGTGCGACTTAGTCAAACTTGGTTTTTGGATCTGACCTACGCTCCAGTGCGGTCTGTCTCAAATCACAATTAATTCCTGGTCTCCCATGACCAGCTCCGTTAACGGCAGTTGGCGCTAAATCATTCTGGCACTAAACTTTAATTAAAAACTTCAAAATGTTAAAAATTCTCATCTCTGGTTCCAATTATTGATTTTTTATTAAAATATATTCTTATTCCTTTATATTGGTTTGGGGGTTTTATGGTGTTGTGTTTTGCCTTTTATTACTCTTTTGGTATGGCATAAATACTTTACACAATGTTATAGCTACCAGGAGGTTCAGCTGTGGTTAATTTACCAACTTTAGTGGTTCACCCCAACAAGGATTACTGTTATTACTAAAGATGGACCATCACCCTGCCCCCTTAACTAACAACCACATTTCTTACGAGACCTACTCATAGTAAAGTTGCCAAAATAAACCTGGCCCAGACCTCCGTAGGAGCAATCCAATTTGAAAAGGTGCAAACAAGATTATTGTAATTTATGAAGTACGGAGCAAAGAAGGTTCCTAGGTGACCTGCCAAGGATGCTTGGTGTGCTTCAACTGTAATAAGATAATTACAGAAAGAACAGATTAGAGTTATTGAACCACAATGTATGGTTGTAAAATGTATGCTTTTTCTTGTTTACAGAAAATCTCTTGCCCCAAATCATTTCCTCTTTTGACAGTCTTTACCTATTTGATTTACACTTTAATGTGGAGTGCCAGGTGAATCTCTTTTGACATATTGGCACATTGGACTTGGTCCTGTATGGACTCACACCTTGGGTAGTAGGGTGTGGTATCACCATTGTAGCACCGTTTCTCTGACTTCTACATCGTACATATATAGTGTGTATGACATGCCCACTAAATTGTTCTTCTCAAATAAGAGGTGTGATTTCTTTTCTATTACTACCCTCTTCTTGTTTCACGTTTTCAAAATGCAACTGAAAACATGGCTATGTCACTATCTAATAGTTTGTTATCTCCCACTTCTGAGCTATTTTATCTCTAAGACACATTTCACGCACCCATGCGCAGTACATGTGCTTCAGTCATCCATTAATTTCTTCATTCCATACATGCAGCTGTCTGCAATCTTAGTAACAATCTGTCAAAAGAAGGGTTTGCATACACCCACCTGGACAACGCAACTGCTTTTTTCAATCATGTATGTTAATAGTCTAGGATCGGTTTTCTTTATCTGTAGTGTTTAACATATGAGAAATCAAGTTCACACTAACATAAGTCAATTTTGTGCTTTCCTTCTATTTTGGAGGAAACATCGTACTCCATTACATATTCACTGTTCTTGTTTCCTTGCTGTAATAAAGAATTGTAGGCTGTACATTGAGAAACCGAGAATTTCCAAGTCACTCTGAAAGCGATGTACCTAATCAAGGACAACCAAACTGTCTCAGTGGAAGTGAAACACTATGTAACCAATCATGTCACACTAATAGGCTCTGGTAATGCCCAAGCCTAATGCAGTAGAACAGCGAGAGAATCCTCAAATGTATTCTGTAGTAAAAGGTTTCTTCTTGCTATTGGCGCATATCCTGTGAACCATGTACTTGTGTAGTAAATGTATAAAATCCTTTGTCTAATGTCCTATAAAAGGAACTGCTTCATCTCTATTGTATGGCTCATCTTTTTCCTTTTTAAGAAGGTAAATCTATGCTGGACTTTCTATGGATCTTTATGTTTTGTTATTATATGATTATAGGCTAAATTGATTGATGGTCTAGCATTTCTGTACACTTTTAAATTTTAGTCCTTGTCTATCATTCTTAATGAGAAGGGTTACAGCCTTACATATGTAAAAGTAGAGACGGGTTGTTCGAGGAACATTAAAGTCTGTTTAGGGACTACACCACTCCCGGTCCAAGCCATTGGAGAGCATTGTGCAAGTAAATGAGATACAGCTTTGCGCTCTGACAATACATGATAGGAAATGTGTCAGATTTCTGGACTTGCTAGGGTAATCTGTGGTTGAAAAGGAGAATTCTTCATTAAACAGGAGAACCAGGTTCATTATCTCTGAAGCTGGGGTAGGACCAGTTGATTCAGGCCATTAGAAAAAGGTAGTGATGTTAGAATGGCTAAGCCTCGCACCAAAATATTCATTTTACCAATATGAGACAACTTCCTGACTGTTTTCAGGCTTCAACTCAATCTCTTGTCACACTCACCTGAGTCCTCACACTTATTCCCTTCATCAGCTGTCAGCCAGACGCCTAGAAATTAATCATGAGTCCTGATCAAGATTGACAGATACCAATTATTCTGGTCCTAGGGTAGTTTTCTTTTAATTACACATTTCTCAGTATTGCGAGAGTTGACAGAGGTTGTAAGACTTTGGAATCATCTGGGGTAAGATGTATTTTTGTTGTTGTTAAGAATCAGAATGGGATGAGGTGACCACTTTGCATTAATCTATGTAGATCTGTTTCATTTTAGACTGGGTGACTGACGGATTACTGGGCCAAGCGAGTAAAAATAGACACCACACCTTTGGTGACATGTATTGGGCATGGATTTAAGTGATAGGAGTGATCTCTCAGAGACGTGCTTGCTTTATGGAAGAAATACAAGCATAAATCACCATCTTTAGCTGGATTTCTACCAGACTAAGTTAATAAAAATGATAATACATAAAATAATAATACAAAAACACACACAGGCATTTAGAGGGGCTTTGGGGCCTCCCTTACAGTCATTCTATAGCTGGAGTGTCAATCACATTTTGGATCAATCCACAGAGAAACAAATATAAATGGGGTGAAGGGTCACTCCTCTTTAGCCAGTGGATGTTGCCTCTGTCATTTATGCTTTGGTCACCCCAATGGCATCCGGAAAGGACAGCTTTGAGAAGCAAAGCAGTCTGACTCCACAAACTACCCTGGGCACTGAACACCAGCCCTCCAGTTATGTGAATCACCAGGTGGTGGTGGTGAAACAGCAGCAACGCTGACCAACATGGAGAAGCTGAAGACTAACATCACCATAACATCACAATTACTACGATTGTGTTTAACAATAAACCCCTAATCCAAGATGGCCAGAATAGTCTTGCAAGTTCTCTTGCCAGGGTTTAGAAAGCTCTCAGGTTTGTGCTGGTATTCTGCCTATGTTGATATGGATGAATTATGCATAATGAGATACTTTTCAAATATATAAAGGCACTTAAATATTTAATGACAGTTAAGTCCTTAAGTAGTAGCTCCATTCCAAGTTGGCTGCTATACTCACTGCGTTTTAAACCAAGAAAACACAGTGCCTCTCTTTGAGTATGTTCGAATGGGCGAATACAATGTCAATAAATACCACGATATGTGCAGGCCCGACAAAGGCAATTCCAATAAATGCAATGTTAATGTGTGCCATAACTTGTGCCTGCATAACAATGTTAATACCGATAAAAGCAATGTCCATGTACGCCATATTCTATGCCGCACAACAGTGTCAAATCTGGCAGTAAGAATGCCAATGTATGCCATAATCCATGCATGCATAACAGTGTTGTTACCAGTAGAGACAATGTTGATGTACGCCATAATCTAGGCATGCATAACTATGTCAATACCAGTAAAGATGATGTTGAATTACGCTATAACAACTTACGCACGATGTTGAGAATGTTGGTAAAAAGAATTTCAATGACTGCCTGTTAGACCTGGCATCATTGGCATGAGTCTCTCCTCCATTTTTTTTCTGTTGCCTCCTCTGTTTACGATGTTTTTGCTGGATTATTGCTTTGGGCACTGTGCCACTGCTGATCAGTGCCACAGTGCAAGTGCTCCCTATGTTAAATTGTTACATTGATTGGTGTTACCATGATTGGCTTGGTTGACTTACTGTTCAGACCCTAGTCTAGTGCACTGCGTGTGCCAAGGGCGTGTAAGTTAACTGCTGCTGGTGGGCTTGCAGCACTGGTTGTGCCACCCACAGAAGCAGCGTGTAATATGTGTCTCAGGCCTGCCACCGCAGCGCCTGCGTGCAGTCCCTGACTGCCATGTCGACTTGGCAAGGAAACCTACTTGCCAGTCTCTAAACCTTCACTTTGCCACATTTCAGACACCTCTATGGTAGGCCCTAGGGCAGGGTGCATTGTTGGTAAAAGGTAGGTCATGCCCTGATGTGTGTGACATGACCTAATAGTGAATTACAGCCATTTTCGTTTTTCACTATTGAAGGGCTACCTGCCTCCAATAGGCCAGACTGGGCAGACTGATTATTAACTCCATTATAATCTATCTGACTCAGGGAGCATGGTAGCAAGTCGAGTTTAGTATCCCTGAACTCAGAATTTAATAACACACCCTTTAGGATGGATGGTTTTTAAATTCTATGTTTGAAAATAGCAATTTTAGAAAGTGGCTATTTTTTTGTCCAACTATCTACCGGTCTCTGCTGGTTTGGTGTGTGTGTCAGGGGCTGGGTGGCTCCAGAGGTCTGAATGAGTCAGTGTGGGGTGAATGGGGCGTTTACACATACAGTGAGGGAAGAGTAGCCTGCCCTGCCTGACACAATACTGGCTCCGCCTCCTGCTGGGCGACTGATAGCCCTGCTCCTGCCAGTGACAATACTGGCTCCGCCTCCTGCTGGGCGGCTGAGGACTCTGCCCTGCTCAGTGAATAGGCCAGGTGCCTCTGCCTGGCAACACCCCCAACAAACCTGAGCTGGTGGGAATCTCCCTGCTTGGACAAAGGGAACAAAGGGAAAAAGGGGTATAAGAGAAGGACCCCTGAACCAAGAACTTAGATCACTTCTGACAAGGAAACCTGTACCAAGGACAAGAAGCCTGCTGATCTAAGGGCTTGCCTCCCCTTTCTGCCAGAGTGCTGTTTTGCTGTGGAGGAACCTGAAAGCTGCTTCTTTATTTTTGCCAAGGAACAAGGAGAGAGGAACTTGGTGTGTACTCTCTGAACACTTGCTAGGAAATCTCCAAGGACTGGAAGAGTGCCAGTCTCCTGTTGAAGTCACAGGGCCAAAGGACTTCACCATCTACTGAATTGCTGAATTGCTGGAAAGTGTTGTTTCCAGTACACAAGGGAAAATCTGCAGTCTCGACGCCAGCAGCAACGCCAGTGAGCAGTGGGTATCGGCCCCGGCTCCAAGTGACCCCGTCTCGACGCCGGTATCAACGCCAGTGAGGAGTGAGTATCGGCTCCACCTCCAAGCGACCCCGTCCCGACGCCGCTGCTGATCGCATCGACTCGACGCCCTTCTCGACGCCGTGAGCGCTGCTCCGGCCCGACATCCCTCGACACCGCTGCGGATTGACCCGACTCCGAGGCACGATCGACGCCGACCTCGACGCCGACATCGACACCGTGGATCCTCGTTTTCGTCGTTTCTCAAGGTACTGTACTTGTGGGGTCTGTTGCGACTCCAGGCTCGACGTAGCGCTCCTCGCGGTCAACGCCGAACCTTGGGAATCTTGTAGACTCGACGTCGTGTGACTCCTGTGGGGGTTACATTGTTGCCAGAGAACTGTGCTCAGAAGAATACTGTGCTAAAGAACTATTTGCCAAGAAGAAACCTTATTTGAACTATTATTTTTCCTTCCAAAGAGTATTTATTAAGACTGTGGTATATTTTTGTCGTTATTTGGTCTTGTGCTAAGCCTTATATAAAAATACTATTTTTATAATAACTTCGGTGTCGTGTCCATCTGTAGTGTATTCACTTTATTACTGTATGTGGTCATAAATGCTTAACACACTGCCTCTGAGATAAGCCTGTCTGCTCTGCCAAGCTACCAAGGGGGTAGCAGGGGTTATCTGAGTGTGTAATCCCCTTTCCCTGACTAGAGTTGGTAGGTCCCTATTTGTCAGAAGTGTATACCTCTGCCAACTAGAGACCGCCGGTTCTAACACTGCCATATTATTTTCAGGAGTTCTAGTGAACTCGTATCATTGCATTCCCTCAGGGTGACTTCCCCCATCAACCCTGAGTCAGAGATGCATGGTCAGACAGCTCTGGAGACCCTAACCCATGCCTATCCCTGATCGACCCCACACATAGATAGTTGCACCACAAACAGGTCCAAGAAAAATGGCCCCAATAAAACACGTTTGGACAAAGGCACACATTCACCAAAAACTACCACAAAGCTAATTGACACATGCGGGTAGGATCAGGATACAACATCCACACCACACATAGTGATCACGTGCTCCCCACACTGGAAATCTGGACACATATACACTGGCCCACACTAGCTCTCCCTTAGGTCCACAGCCATCTGTGTCCTTATCAGATGCCCAAACTTGAGAATTCATGACTGACATGCTTTTTCAAGAATGCTGAATGGTTTTATTGTACCTCACAAGATCTAGAAATTGTCAGCTGAAACTTGTGCAAAGGAAAACTTTCATCAGACTCACTCTGTTGAGACTCTCCCGGCCACAGCGTTTAATTAAAGCAACTTGTTCCTGTTTTACTAAATGCCTCTTGTCTTTTCATTATTTAAGGTAAAATCATATCCAAGCAACAAGTACTTCATTTGAGTACGATAAGAAGTGAAAAACACGGCCACCATCAATGCGCTTACTCACCCAACTACTTGTGACGATATCGCTCAACTGGACCAATCTCCCCTCTACAATATGAGCCTGTGAGCGTCATCGATGACAGTAGTATTGCGTCATTCCGAAATAATGAGGTTGGTATGAAAATAATATCAGCAGGTCCCTGCTCCTTGGCCATTATTGGATGTGCTACAGCATCTGCAGTCAGCTCACCACCTTGCTTCCATTCCTATTATAGTGAGAGCTTTACATGCCTACATCCGGATCACATTACATGCCTAGTATGCCACCATCACACTTGGTAAACTAGAAGTGAAGAGGGAGTACTTTTTTTTCAATCTTGCTAGTAGTGTAGCATTTCATGTGTTAGTGCTGCGAACGTGTGCGCGCGTTTAGGTGTGTGCAGGAAAGTGTGCAAGTTAAGTGGCCTTTTATGCAGGTAGGTGTGCATGTGTGAGAGTGTTGTGGTCTTTTAGAAGTGTGTGGGAGTGTGCAGAGTGGCTTTGTGGTATGTGTGAACGGCAAATTATGCTGTGCTCGGTAAGGGTATGTAAGGAGTGTTATAGCCTATAAGATATATATGCGTACTGTGTTTTTTTAGGGGTGTATGTGGGTGTGGTTTGTTCTTTACAGCATTTGTTAGGAAGTGTTTGCTTTGACCTTTCCAGCGTGTGTTTTGAAGGAGAGAGGGAGTCAGAGAGGTTGAGTTTTTCTTGCTCTTGCTTTGGATATAGGGTGTGTGTGTGTGTGTGAGAGAGAGACAGAGTGTGTGAGAGAGAGTGTGTGAGAGAGAGTGAGAGAGAGAGAGTGAGAGTGAGAGAGTGATAGAGAGAGAGAGAGAGAGAGAGAGAGAGAGAGAGAGAGAGAGAGAAGAGAGAGAAAGTTCTGTGGTCAGGTAGGTAGAGGGTGTGCTTGTGTCCACGCTTGGTATTGTAAGTAGGTAGGTGTATGTATGGTGACCTTTTTAGGGAGTGAGTGTATGCTGTGGATTTGAAAGTACGTTTGTGTGCAGTAGCCTGGTAGGAAGGTATGCGTGTGCATGTGTGAAAGACCAAGAGTGTATGTGTGTATGTGTGTCTGAGTGTAATGTGGTCTGGTGGGTAGAGGATTGTTTGTGTGAGTCTGTGTCCCTTTGCTGTCTATAGAGTAACAATTGAGCTAGGTTTAAAAAACAAACAAATTAAGGGGAGGCCACTGACGGTCCCCCTAATTATAACCACTACGCTCATAACTCAAACAGCTGAAATATGTACAGCAAACCCCAACAAGCAATTACAATGCAATGGTCTCAGCATTGTTAAGGTTAGAGCTCTTGGCATTGCTCATGATATTATTTTTGTTTATGTTTTTTTTAAAAAAACATTTAAAGAAGCAGCATTGTTATTTACAATGTCAATAGCTTAATCTCTCTCAAATGCGAAACCTATTGCATTTATTTCCGCGTAGTCATAATTACCGTGTTGTGTGGCAGTTTAATTACACGGTGGCTCCCAGTGAAATTCAACATATTCCCTGAAAGGGGCACGGCGCTGGTGTCTGCGTTGTAGCTCCAGAAATAACACTGACAACTGAGAGACAGACCAGCGAGCAGGTTATAAATAGATGCGTACCATGGCACACAATGGCTTGCATTCTGCAGTACCAGCTGCAGCGCCAAGTCTGATCTGACACATTGAACAGACCTCTCGCGCCCTTCAAAAAGATCTTTCACAGCACAGTAGTCCACAAATATTATCCTTACATGGCCATGGCGTTTCATCGAGGTAGGCAGTGCGCCACAGGGCCCGCGCCCGGCACCACATACAGGACATTTGGCCAGTAGCCCATCTGGACACTGGAGCTCACATGAGAAGGAGGCATGGAGGAGGGGTGGGACCCTTTAGCATAACCAGTGAGGGCTCCACCCCATCCCTCTCCCCCGGGAGGGCCGCGAGCACTCCTCACCGCTGACGAGCTGCTGAAACATTATCGATTTCACCGGAGGGGATGTGGTTTGTCGGCTGCGCTGCCAACATTGGTGCAGGAAACCAGGGTTCGAGCCTCGAGGTCGCGTCCACATCCAGTGATTCTGGGCAAATCACTTAATCCCCGTGCCTGCATGTGTAATGTAAATACGGTGCTATGTAAAGCGCTCCAATACCTTCGAGTTCACGCTATATAAAAGATGCAAAAAAAAACCCCCCCCAAAAAACCGATCCCATTCTCTTACTCGGTTTGGCAATTAGTCAGCCTGCTTCCTCTCTGCCCCCCACATCCACCTCCCCACTTGCACCAGTGCCTGACAGAAAATCCATGGCCGCTAATGTGCGCAAGGCCTCGTAAACTATGAAATGTATTTCCGGGTGGCCCCTTCTCTCTTCTTAATTGATAGACACACATGGCGAGTTCTTCCTCTCCTTCGGTTGTTCGTTCTTCTGTTCAGGTGCGGCGAGGGAGGGTCGGTCGTGCTTGCATGTTTAATCGGTGGATCGCAAGGGTCTGAAAAGGGTCTCTGAAAGACAATGGGAGACGGGCAAGACAGTGGTCGTTAGAAGGGGCTGGGGGAGGAACAGTGAGAGGGGCTGGGGGCGGAGCAGTGAGAGGGCCTCGAACAGGTCGACAGTTGGGACAGGCGCTTTTACAGAATTTTGAAGAGGGCTTTCAGGATTCTAATAAAGGTCTGGGAGGTGGATGTTGGGGGTATAAGTGTTTTGTGAGAGGATGGGAGTAGAGCCGGTGCGAGCATGTACTCATCTATGATTAGTGTGACAGGCGCAGAGGCACCAAGGACCAGTAATCTGAGATGTCAACTGCACCTCAGATACCTCTGTGTTTCTCTGGGAGCCATGGCGCCCTTTTTCATGCACACATCAGGGCCCAGAACATCTTTGCAACCCCACTAGTGGGGGGAGGCAAGAAGAGCGTAAGAGGGGCCAGAAAAATTGTTTTCTTAGAGGGGGAAAAACGCACATAAAACCTAAAATAACAACACGCACATATGCTACAATAACAAGCACTGGCCGCAAGTAAAAAAAAAAACAAGCTGCGAGATGCGCTCATTGGTGGGGTAGGGGGAGGGGCATTGAAGTGAGCCGCGCACGCTTGCCATATTTGGTAGCGTGGTAATGTGAGCTGCATATTTCTTGCAATGTTTTAAGTATCAAAGTGAGCATTTTGCAAAGTTTTTATGTTAGAATAAAATATACAGGTGACGTAATTACAGCCCACGGCCACAGAGTGTGCGAGTCTGTTCAAAATCACCAACTTTGCTCAGGAGGTGGGAAGGGTATCTCAGATACATATTCTTTCAGCTCCGCAGAGAGTGAACTCAAGAGGCAGAATCGATCGTGTTTGTTTGAAGGTATGACGTGTTGGTATCGTGAAATGATCTTCAGGTATTTTCACACAGGCCACAGCACTCGTGACTGGGGTCATGTCATATTAACTTAGCACATCGCGCGCCAAACACTTCATTAAGTTAGATCTACAATGACGTATTTTTTATGTGAACTCGAAGCCAGAACTCCAAATATTTTGTCTGACATACTAATATAAACAAGCATTGGCCGCGCGCGCCTCATGCTCAAAGTAAAGGTGCCAGCGGGACTCCGGGCTGCCATGTAGCGGACCAGCACGGAGGCGAACAGCGGCATGGCGGACACCGACCCCAGGACCCCGCAGGAGCAGCACGGAGGCAAACAGCAGCATGGCTGTAACCGACCCCAGGACCCCGCAGGAGCTCGCCGACTTGGTAACCATGTTTCTCTGAGGTCAAGCAGAAATGCCTCAGAGAAACGCAGCAAATTTTCGGATTGGGTGGCGTGTTTTTCTTTCTCTCCTCTTCCCATTGGCTGGAATGTTTACATTCCAGAGGAGAGAAAGAAAGTAAAAATCACGCCCCCGAATCCGAAAAAGACGAGGCTTAAACGGACCGACGCCCCTCTCCTCCAATGGCTGGCCTCCGTTTAGGAAGCCAGCCAATGGAGAAGAGGGGCGGGTTCAAGCCCCGTACTAAAAAACATTAAATCGAGCGAGCGAGACTGCGCAAGTGCAGCCTTTGCTAGCCGAGACCTAAAAAGCATACGGTTCTACTTTCATGTTAAGTGATATATAGTGTAGTACAGTGCATTTTTTTTTTACATATTTATCTATTTTTTAAGTATTGTAGTACTTCATAGGTAGTACCGTCGGACTCAGTAACTGTTAAAAAAGAAAACATACATAGACACATACAATTAATTTTACCAACCCATTACTACTTTAATACAGTGGTAATAGGTATGGAAAAAAATAAAACCTACTACTTACATATATCTCAGGCCCTAACCAAGACTACAGACAAACTATGGTAAAAACAATATAGCTGCCTTTTACTTTTGTAAAGGCAGCAATTAGCCAATCATATACTTCCTTTTCTCCGCATGTACCGCAGAATACCATAAAGTTACCACAGTATACGGTGGCCCAATATATATAACTAAGGGCCAGATTTATCATTGTACTGTGTTGCTCTTGCGTCACACATAGTGTCTCCAGGGCAATGCATACTTAGGTCAGATTTACCCCACAATGCAAGGCCCTGGTTGCTTGGTGAATCTGGAGTAATGCAAGACCGTTCAAGTCCATGACTTGTATTACTCTGCCCAGGGTATGCATTCCATGGGTGGAGCATGGGTGTTCCCACACATTCACCCATGGATTTTGCTGCATTCCCAGACTTACTAAGACTGGTACACCTGGGAACATGTCAAAATGCTACAGCTTCCAAGGGGTAGGTGCCACAAGGAGAAATATATTTATTTCTCCTCGCTGTTTGGTCTTTCAAAGTGTGTTGCAGAAACCTTTAAGGATGGTCTTTATGCAGGAAGTTTCCCTTTCTGCACAAAAACAATTCTGCTTGAAATGCAGGCACCCGTGCAATAGAGGACAGGATCCTTGACGAATCCAAGTGTGGAATGTATTTGAAAGTTGATAACATTAGATTTACTAGGTAATTCCAAGCATTATGGATAAGAAAAGGTTTTATGACCAGTGAGGAATGAGAATTCACTTGACATATGTATCATTTTGATTTATTTATTAATGTTAAGATTTGTTTTTTAAAGATGAACTACGGTTACCAGAATGCTTTGCGGGAAAATTGAAATAATTGAAGGACAATATAGTGACAAAAGATTGTGGGCACTTTATCTGCTCAAGACTTGTAGTCAAAATGTGTCAAGCTGGCTTTAATGTTGGTGGTAAATAAATAACAGAAAGCCATAACCCTTTCCGCAGTGCCTACCAAGTCTGCTTGGATTTTGGTCACGGGTGTGGTTACCCTAAGAAAAGCAATCGCCAGGATTTTGCAGTGCGCTGTGGCTGCAATTCAACCACCTTTGAGTGAATATATATATATATATAAGGCACATCCATATTTTATTTCTTTAAAAGGTTGAGGATGTATTCAAAGTGCTCTACAGAAGGAAAGAAAGGTAATGAAACATGAGCAACATAGGGGGAAAAAAGGCAAAAAATGGTATCAGGAAGACTCTGATAACCCCAACTCTCAGCTTGAAATGCCATCGGAACAAGAGCTGATGGCATTAAGAAAAGGTAACTTTCTATTAGCGGGAAATTAAACAATTCAAATCTGCTAGCCTTAAGTGCATAGGATAGTCTGTGGGTATGCTTAATTCTATATATTTATTAAACAGTTACCTTTTGTACAAGGCAATGCTGCCCTCTTGCTGGTATGGTCAAGCTTATTAGATAAGATGTACAGAAATAACCTAATATATTAAATAATCTACTTAAAATTAACCAAGAAATTCCACTGATTCAATCACTTTTCCTGTCTTTAAATCTGTAAAGTGTTTTATTAGCTAATTAAGTAAACAGCATTAGCAATAATTGAACAGGTGTTAACTTACTGGTGCTGTGGGTACTGCCGATGCTCCAAACGGTGGTCTCATTCTGGGCTGAGAAAACATCATTGGTTGCTGCGGCATCATTGGTACATTTGTTCCAGCAGGGGACTAAATAAAGATATAACTATTAGTAGGCCACGCATCCTTTGAAAACTCATACATGAAAACTCATACATGATCTCTTGCACAGACTTCTACTTACCATTCCAAATCCTGCTCCAGGCTGAGACACAGGGCTGCCGCCTGCTACAGGTGTGGCACTACTCGCTGGAGGCCCAGTACCCTGCTAAAATGAGTAATGAAACACAATGTGTATCACCATCCAGACAAGTGTGGCAACATGTATCAAAATCATTTGCCAATTAGATGTATGCAATGAAAAGCTGCATTAAAATGTTAAACAGCAATTATAATTCAAACAGGTCTCTACAAGCATCCTTTAAATGACGTTGTCAATGCTTTGAAGTGATGTCAAAAATTTTAGGATGCAAATTAGACATTTTTACGTGTTATAATGAGGAGTTTGCATTCAATTAGCTATTATTGTTCGTGTATTGTTTATGTTTAACTGAGAAGTGACTCCACAGTTCCCTATTAACATAAGAGTGTTTAGATATCTCTTGACAGCCTGGCTGAAAGCAGACGCTGTGTTTCACTAATAAAGAGAGATCAACTTTATGCTGGATTTTATTACTTTGCAACAATTTGAGATGAGTTGTAGAGGTGTATCTCATCACAGCAGCACAGGAACGATACCATCTCTTTTTATGGACTCATCTTCAATTTCAATGCATCACTATGGTTGCCTGTGTATACTCTCAAGGAACATTTTGGTGAGAACAGTCGAACTACTACTACTACTGGAGACTCGCTTACCTTTAATTTTCACCTTTTAACATTTAGGGATCGCTCAAAAGTATGGCGTTACCAGCTCGAGCGCACTGTTTTAATTAGTAAGAGGAGCGTTTGGAAGCATGTCACCTGGAGCACGCTTGCGAGCATGGAGGCATTGGCTCAAGTGTACCTCATCCTGTGTGGTGCGTGTGGATGTGCATTTTCACTGGATGATTGCTCGAGTGCACAGAAGGACCAGCTCAAGTGTATTACGCACTCAATTGGTGGAAAACAAAGCCTATTTTATTGGATGTCAGGCGGCAGAGGAATACACTTCAATTGTATTGCAAAAGTGATCTTATCGTCGTGTTCACTGGACAATATTTCCTGCTTCTTGTTTTGAAAAAAACAAACAGAAAAAAAAGGATTGGCTGTAGTGGGGAATTAGTCAATTTGACATCATTTTACACTTTTTGGGCTGTTGATGTTCCAGCTCATTTTCTTTGGCTTTTTCTTTTTTTTTATATGCATGCCTGGACTCTTAGGGTAGTGTTTCCTTTATTTATTTTGGGGAATGAAATATGCATCATGCACTTTGAGCCTCCTATGCCATTTTTACAAAATATGGGAAACCCTCCCATTCCATTGACAAGTTGGAAGATTGAATTTGTGACTTATGTGAAGGCCATTGATGGGGAAAGGATGGGAGCAGAGAGAAATAAAAGCATTTTCCTCCATTGTGGAGGGTCTGAGGGTCAAGGTGTATTCAGAACTTTAGCACAAGTTGTACCGTTGGAAGGTAAAGGAGCTATTGATGCATATGAGGAGGCGTGTTTGAGGATGGATTATCGGTTTAAACCCAAAATGAGTAGGGCATTGAAGAGATTTACATTTTACACCCATGCACATATGGAAAGACAGTCTTTTGATGAGTTTCTCACTATAGTGAGGGTCCATTCTATGACATGCAATATTGGTCCCATGACGGATGAGATGATTAGGGATCAAATAACTTTATATGTCAATATTAAAAAGAAATACAGGAACAGTTGTGAGTCATGGGTTATCCCAAATTGTAGGATGCCATTGCCACTGCTAAGGCATTAAAGCAATAAGAAAAATAGAGGTCTTTGATAAATAATAAGAGTGTAAATGTCAACAAACTTGAAGAAGTGTGCAGTGTGAGTAAAACTGATGTGTGTAGTGGCAACAATGCTCAACATACTATTGGGACCTTAGCGATGGATGGTGTATGTTACAGATGCAATAGAAATAATCGTATTGCATCATATTGCACAGTGTCCTGGAATAGCAAGGAGTGTAAAATGTGTGGGTCATTTTGCCCATGTGTGTAAGGATGTAAAATAATGTTACGCTGCAGAGGGAAGGTTTCATGTATTACTATCAATGGGGATTCCAAGTGTGCGTGTGAAAAGTAGGAAGAAAATTCAAAATTACAGTATTGTGTTGTCTGTCAATGATTCCTGTGTTGGTGAGAAGAGTTTGCTAATCAGGAAATCTCCTAAATGTAAAGCTGTGATCTTGGGCATTGAATTAGAGTTGATGGTTAAATCTGGCTCACTCTGGACCATGATCACAAAGAAGTACTTTATGGAGAAGTTTGAAAATGTTTTGGATCTTTAGAAACTATGAAGTTCTGATATGATTGCTGAAAGTTTTGATATTGCCACTATTGATATCATTGGATTTGAATGGGTCAAAGTTTAATTTAAAAATAGAAGTGCTAATATAAATTTGTATGTGGATGAAAAAGGAGTCAATATATTCGGGTGGATGGACCAATAAAAGCTGGGAATAATTTTGAACCCCAGAATGACGTGGATAATTACTTTTCTCATAGAATTAAAATCAAGAAAGGTGCAGTGCCTGTTAAACTAAGCTAATGGGGATACCAAATAATATAAGACAAGAACTCAAGAATATATTGAATGAAATGGGGGATGAAGACATAATTGAGGAGATGAAGTCATCTGAATGGGTGTCTCCCATAGTTTTAGCATGCAAGGCCGATCACAAACTAAGAGTGTGCACAAATTTGGGAGCACGAAATGCTAATATTGTAGTAGATTTCCACCCCCTTACCTAATATCAATGAGGTGGTTTGTATTCCTGAAGGTGCTAAAATATTTTCCACATTAGATCTGCCCACCACCAGATTGAACTTACAGAAGACTCAAAACATTCAACTGCATTCCTTATGCAGCAGGGACTATATCAATTCAAATGGATGCCATTTGGATTAGCTTTTTTGGAATCAGTGTTCCCAAAGGCTATGTTCCATAACTTTGTGAAGAGTTTCCAAGATGATATTTTGATATTTTCAAAGATGAACAAGAATATTGGGAAAATATTAATGAAGTATAGAAGGCTGGAAAAAAAACATTGTTGACTCTCGAGCTCCAAATGCGAATTGTTCCGCTGTTCTGTGGATTATTTAGGCCATTCTTTGTCTGGTAATGGAGTTGTGCCCAAGATGTCTATAGTAGAGGATAACATCAATGCTCCTGTACTAGAAAATATAGAACTCCTCTCATTTACAGGGTTAAGTGAGTATTACAGAAATTAATTAGGTATTTTGCCACAAAAATTGAACTTTTTAGGGAATTGACAAGGAAACGTGGAATTTGTTTGGTCTCAAAAACAGCAACAGGCATTTCAGTGTGTGAAGAAACATATTGTGGTGGCACCTACGTTGAAGTATTACTGTTTAAACAAAAAATGTATCATTACTGTGGAGATATTATGTATGGAGTAGGTTGTGTGATCACAGAGCTGTGGTAAAGAGTGGAATGTAGCTTTTCCATCCAGGACCTTAAATGATACAGAGAGGAGGTATGCGGTGATTGAAAAAGAGTTGTTGGCTTGCATGTGTGCTTTTGAACATTTCAGAAATACATGTGGGGGAAGTCGGTTCACATTTAGGACAGATCACAAACCGCTGGTGAACATATGATCACCTGATAGGTGGTGGAACGCCACTGCACACATCGTGATTAACTTCAAGGCTATAAGAGAATTGTTTTCTGGAAAGTGCCACATGACATTGCTTATCAAGACTACCTTGCCGGTTGAAGGATATAAATGTAAATGTGACTGAACAAGTCATGATTGCTACTATAAAAGATGTAGTTGCTGGGATTTTTGAATCCATTACAAAAGAGAGTGAAACGAGGAATACGTTATCGCTATTGACTGATGCAAGGTTGGCCTTGGAAGGAGTTGATTTCGCCAGAGTTATTACTATTTTACAAGTTCTCAGGAGAATTGGACATGGAAGGTGAATTATTATTCACAGTGCTTAATTTGTAAAAAAAATAAGTGCCAGGGCCCTCGTCAGGAGGCCACTGTAGCTTTCACCACCCATTGCCCCGCCAACGCTGTCAATGACAGTACTAACATAACTACTAATGCTCACACTCTTACAAAGTGACAATTCAGACTATTGCAGGCCTCCAAAGCAATAAGAGTGGCTTTGGTGGCAGATATTAGTAATTTTTTTTGTATATTAAATTAATAAATAACTGTTGTCGTAAACGTCTCTGTAGAAGACAACAGTGCTACCTTGTTGCAGAATGTCATACATGCCAGTTTTGACAATCAAGCTCTTGTGCCGAGCACAGGAAACCACAGGTTCAAATTAAGCACTGATTATTCAAAGAAGGCAAGTGTGTTCCTCCAGTTGATATGCAAAAAGTGATTTTGTGTCTGGCTCATTTAGCGCATAATTGCATGTTGGCTATGAAGAGACCTATCTGAACATGTTTTTGGTGGCCAGGTATGAACAGGATGGCAGACAAGGTAGGAAGAGAGTGTGACCAGTGTGTTAATGGTGAGAAAACCCTAAAGGTTAACCTTGCAACTTGGAAACCTGTTGCATGATCTAGATTCCCATGGGAAAAAATAGTGTTTGACATTTCTAGTCCATTTTGTTCTTTACCTCAAGAAGCTAGGTTTGCTAGGGTGTCCAGAAGTAAAGTTTGTTGCGCAAATAACCACTCAAGTAGTAATTGAGGTTTTTTTTAGGAGACTTTTGCTAGAGAACTATGTCCTAATGTTTTAAATAAGGACAATGGAACTCAGCTTAAGTCAAGCGAAATTAAGAGTTTTCTCAAACAATGTGTATAATGCCATGTCACTAACTAGTTATATGAACCAAGCAGTAATGGATTAGTAGAGAAATGCAACCCTGTTTTAAAGGATTATGTGGTAGAAGCACGCAAATGTGAATGGCAATGGAGGACTGTGTTAAGGGAAAAATTGTGAATGTATCATATTACACCTCATACTTTTACGGAAGCTAAGCTGGTAAAGTTACTTAAAAGAAGAAATCCTATTTCAAAGTTGTGTCCATGGTGGTGTACGAGCCAGGGGGTAATTGCAGAAAAGTATGATATGGATCGTATGAGCAGGAGAGTGGAAGAGAAGTAGAGGAAGATTAAAGAATGGTATGATGTCAAATGGAATGCTAAAGAACCCATGTTTGTTGTGGGAGATTGGGTGAGAATTCTCAAACCTGGTGTACTTCACAAAGGTGAGCCAAAGTATTGCAAGTAGATGAAGGTCATTAAGGTGTTTACCAACAACGCAAGATAGTGAAGTGTGGAATGTTAAAAGGGTTGCTAAATGGAAAAATATGACAGATTTAGATAAAATGGATTGTGTGAAGTGTTGTGATTACAGTGACATATTTGTTCTAAAGGTTGACAAAATTGTACCAGAGTGGGAAGTAGTGAATGTTTCTGGTGATGAGGTCAGCAGAGTGGACACTGGAAATGAAGTGTAACAGACTGTTAGTAGAAAATAGGTTTTGGGGCTGCAAAAATAGGGTGAAGTAGCGAGTCATCAGAGTTATGGCTGTAGTGAGCATGCATTATTCGGGTGCCTTATAGGGTGAAGAACAGGTGTATGAACAAACATGCTCCAAGCAAGTATGGAGATTTTATTTGTAACTGTTTGGATATTACTTAGGAATGTTATTTTCTTTCCTTCTGTACTTTAAGGAGGAGGGTTTGTTATAATGAGTAAACATTCAATTAGCAATTGTGGTTTGTGTATTTTTAATGTTTAAATGAGGAACTGTCTCCACAGTTCCCTACTAGAATGTAGGAAGTTTAGATAAATTTCTCTTTTGACTGCCTGGCTGAAAGCAGATGCTGTACTGCACTAATACAGAGCAGTCAAGTTTATCCTAGATTTTAATACTTTGCAACTAGAGGAAACTTTTTTTTTGTTCCTAAATCCTACAACATGGTGTACCAAGATATTTTAGAGAAGTATATCAAAGAAAGATCCTGTACCAGAGAAACATGATTTGGGACGGAATAGAGTTTTACAGCATAGATAAAACAGGATGGCACTTTTGGTATCTAAACTTGATACATTAATTTTTCTACATTTGTTCTCTGCAAAATCCTAATATTCCAAGGGACTAATTCACAAACCTATGTAAATGACTAAGTCTGGATTGCAGATGAAATTCGTGCTTTTATGAGTGCAAAACCACGTTTCCAATTCTGAAAAAGTGGCCTTGATCTTTTAAAAGGATTTAGTTACTCTGAGGTTTCCATTAGATTAAATCTACTCTTGCAGGTTAAAGAGTGGATGTTTCAGGGTGGGAATACACTGTAGGTTTGTGCGCACCCAAAAACATTATTTTGAGGGCATTCAAATACCAATTTTAATCACTTACCACACTAAAAAAAGTTGTTGTTTACCTCATGTTAAGGGCAAAATGACATCCATTTCCAGCATTGAAAGTAAACACACTCCCAAAACTGATGGGATTATACAGGACAATGGACAAAATATTTTTCTCACGTGGAGGGTAAAGAGTTGGGCAATGAATTTGCACTTGCATTGTAGATGGTCGTGCAAATATTTACGCATATATTTTCACATGAGAAAATGGAAGTCACAAAATATTTTCAGAAGTACTCCTACAAGCCTTGGACTGTGCCTGGTTTTCTGGTGTAGCTCAGGGAAGCTTAGTCAGTTCTCAAAACTTGTACATCTGCACCATTAGTAAACTCTCACATGACTGACCTTTCAGAAGCTGGCACAGAGCCTTTAGTCTCAATAAAGTGTTTGCCCTAACTTTTGCTTCAGTATTTTGAAAAAGCTTCATTTTCAAGGATATTTTCTTTATGAGATTTGATATTACTAAAAACAATGTTTACATAGATTTTTGTGAATTAAAATACTATACCAGTGGCGCACTTGGCGGTGCACCAGAAGCCCATGTGGCAGGTGCTACCTTTGGTTGCCAGTTCACTCCTCCTGTTAACTTCTTTTCACCAGCATTCCACTGTAGATCTCCCCTAGTACAGAAAAAAAGAAATATAAAGAGGTCGAGGGCTTAGAACATTCTAGCCCTTAAAAATAAAATCAGAATGCATGATTCAAAAGTAATACAAAAATGTGCTTCACTGACCAGGGCTCTCCAATGGAACAGACAGGTAATATGCAATTCAATGAAATCGACTATTATGGGGGTTGCGTAATATATACAAAACATGCATCCATAGAGATGTGTTGCAGTTCCTGTTACATTGGACCAGAGGTTGTAATCTAAAATAGAACAATTGAGAACTTCATAGCATACTTACAGGATACATACTTTTAGGTTTATGAAATTGTACCCGGATACCATCCTTTGATGTCTGCATCATTGTACATCCTTTAGCCTTTTACATCATAACAGAGACATACTACCCCCATCTTGCAGCAATCAACTCCCTTTAATTCTCTGTCTTCTCTCATCCTTCCATTCCCTTTACTTTGTTTATCATGTCTGCTGTCTAGGTGGTCTTTCAAATCTCTCTATATTTCCTGATCAGTCACACTTTTCTTCATTGCTCGCTCCCAATTTCAGATATTTTTTGCCATCTGTCATCTACTATTTATGCCTTCTTATTTCCAAATACTTAAGCCAACATGTCCTATTTGTTTGTGATGGGGGAGGTCAGGATAAAGGAGTTATAGCTGGGCTCAAAGGGACACTTGGTGGTAAATCTAAGAAGGTGGTTGACTGCATCCATTAGCTTCTGTACACTGACTGCAGTCTGTGCTAAAGAGTCAATTGCTGGGAGCAGCATCACAAAACATCCGCTCAGTCGCTCCTTTCAGCAGATAAGTCTTTATAAGTTCTATTGAGAAAGAGCCTTCTTGAAGCGACTGATGGACACCTTCCAGATCATTACCTGCGGCTGACTACGCAATGAAATCCTAAATGCTAAACCCATTTCACCAAATTCAGAAGGATTTTGAATGGAAAAGCATTGAATATTGTGTGCACTTCAGGAAAATCCTAAAAACGCAGTAGAAGAACATTTTATTAATCAAAGTTGCCTCCAACAACAGTCCCAATGTTGTTCAGGAATCCAATGTGCCAAAAAGCTCTTGCAGCACACAAAAAGCATGAATGATAGCATAGCTCTCACTGGATTTCCAAATCCAAATAATGTTTGAAGGGGGCCAGAGCCAACCAGTGAATAAAGTGATGGCAACGTAGACTCTAAAAAAAGGAAAATATTCACTTGTTTCCTGCATGCCCAAATGGTCCTGTGATTCATAGTTGACTCTGTTAGTTTTCTCTACAGTTTGGCAGTTAAAAGATATTGCCACATGCCTTCATCCTTTTAAATATGACATTTATTAGAAAAGAATTGGCAAATAAACAAACAACTTGTAGACTGATGAATGTGGATGTTTCTGTTACAAAGGCTCGGGCAATTCTATAGATCGCAAAGCTTAACAGGACAAAGCATTTAACTTTATTGCATTTGATAGGAGACAGGTGTTGAATGAAGAGCACGAACACAAACATGTTGAGTTACTCTTGGGTAACCCCAAATGGTTTGACCATACTTGCTCCAAGGCAAGCAAAGATTTAAGAAAAGCATTAAAAATTAAACCTAGAGATTCAGGTCTAATTAAAAATTTCCGATTGATTTATAAAAAATCACTTGAAAGACGCAAAAAGGAAATTAAGGTCTGTACCTGGGAATCTCTGCTTGACCCCTTAACTCTGGGAAATAGTAGTATATTCTGGGAAATCATTAATAAACCTTTATTTGATAATCCCAGTGACACTGCTTTAGGAACAAATATCCCAGAGGAGGACTGGATTAACCACTTTAGTGCAATTTTTAAAAGCAATGAGCAACAGGCAGAACATGATCTTTTAACTTCAGGGGTGAACTCTCTGTGTTTCTTGGTTAATGAGGTAGAAAAGGCTATTCAAGGGTTAACTGGTAATAAGGCACCAGGCCCGGATGGCTTACCTCCGGATCTTTTTAACCCCTTCAGCGCTGCGCAGATTCCCCCGCGGTGCTGAAGGGTTCGAGCGCGGGCGGGGCCATGACGGAACTGTTCCGTCATGAGCACAGCTCAACCGATGCTCATGACGGAATCGTTCCGTCATGAGCATAGAAGGGGTTAAATCTTGCACCTCACTTTGGGCCCCTGTACTCACCAATGTAATAAATGCAGCTACGACTTCGGGTTGTCCTAAATCTTGGGGGCATTCGACTATAGTTCCTGTGTTTAAAAAGGGCAACCGTAGTAATCCATCATGCTACAGACCAATCTCATTGATTAATTCTGTAGCTAAGGTAGTAGGGGGTGTAATCTTGAATAGGCTAACAACATGGGCTCACAAGAACAAAATCATATCCCCAATACAATACGGATTCAGACCTGGACATTCAACAGTAACCCAGTGCCTGAACCTATATTTGATGGTAGGTAAATATACTTTGGCCCGGCAGGGAACTATTCATATGGCTTTTATGGACCTATCGTCCGCCTTTGATTGTGTGGACAGAGGTAAATTATGGGACATTATGCTAAAGATGGGCGTTGAGCAGAACCTAATTCACTTATTGGCCGATTTGCATTCTGATACTAGAGCAAACGTTCGTTATACCCAAGACTTGAAAGTGACGGGGGACATAAGAATTAATCGGGGTGTTAGACAAGGATGCATCCTGGCCCCATTCCTCTTTAACCTGTACATTAATGAGTTAGAGGATTATCTGTTAAGAACAGGTGTGGATTATCCATATGTAGGTCAAAGAGGTGTCCCGGTTCTGCTCTACGCAGATGATGCGGTCCTGATTTCAAGGACAGCAATCGGTCTCCAGAAACTCTTAAACTCATTTTATTCTTTTATGGAGTTTCGAGGCCTTAGTATTAATAACTCTAAGTCCTTTGTTATGAAAACTGGCCAAGGTTCACGAAAACCAAACTCCTTCATCATAAATGGGGAAAAAATTCCAACATCCAAAACCTTCTCATACCTCGGGGTCCTTCTTGATGATCAATTATCTTGGGGCCCTGCAGTCCTTAAAAAGAAGGGCGAAGTGACTCGCGTTAATGCAGCCATACTTGGATTTGCGAAAAAAATGGGCAATAGCCCGGTGGCTGCTTTGCATAAACTATATCAAGCAAAGAGCGTTGCCGTTGCTTGCTACGGTAGCGAGCTCTGGGGCTACAGCCAGACGCGAGACCTAGAGGCTACAGAAAATAACTTTTTAAAGAAGATTTTGAGGCTGCCAAGGGGAACTGGAAACTTCTCGGTTCATGAGCAGTTAGGTGTGCCCTTTCTTAGTGATAGATTAGCAGCAAACCCCATACTTTGTTGGATGAATTCTTGGCTAAATGATGCTATACCTCTTACCCACGACATATTAAGAGAAGCTCTAACTTGGGATGGCAGGCTCAAGGTCCCATGGCTGAAATATATAAAAGACCGCCTCACTGAACTGGGACGGCCGGACCTGTTTTTAACCCCAACTACTATGACTAAAACTGATGTTACATTTGTGAAAAAAGCATTTATAACAACTAGGTACCTTGCCCGGGAGGAGGGTGAGTTTCTGAAAGACAGTGTCAGGAAACATGCTTTACTTAAAACATGTTTACACTTGGAACCGTATTTATCATGGCCTATGTCTGGCTACGATCGCTTTTTGTTGACAAGGTTCCGTTTTGACCTGTTTCACCTCCTACTGGCAGTACCAAGAGGGACCCATCGTGGTCAAGTGCTGCCTGCTTGCGGCTGCGACGGAAAGTCTCCGCAAGATTTGGCGCACTTTTTATTTGTTTGTCCCTATTACTCAGTACCTCGAAGGTTATATTTAAAGCCTTGCCTAAAGAAACTAAAATTTACACAGATTAAACCAGCACTTTACTTTCTTCAACTTTTGAATTGTGACTGCACTTTATATGTATGCAGTTTTCTGAAATTAGCTAATACTTTTAGGAAAAGCATGGAGGGATAATTATGCTGTTATTATTGTCGTACCCCTTAATGATTTTTAATTCTGTACAACTATTTATATTCTTAACTTGTTTATCCTGCCTGATGCTCCTGTTTATGATGTTTATATATTTTGCCTGTCTTACAAAGGAACTGGATAGCTCGGTTTAAACTATTTATGAAATTTAATTATGAATGTATGTCTATGTATTGTGCTTTTATGATTGTAAAGACTACAATCGAATAAAGTTATTATTACTACTACTACTCTTAGGGTATCGATAAAGATTTTTGCTGCTTGGTTCAGAATCATTTCTAGGATGGAGTAATTCCCATGATGGTTTAAAGAGCTTCAGTAATTGATATTGGCACCCATGACTGCATAATCATACAGCTGACAGCTATGGGACAGAACAGGACCAATTATCCACAAAAAAGGACCCACATGTACACCAACATGCAATGTCATCCACGGTGTAAAATCCAGACAGGTTTGAGCCTGAGGGACTGTTGGAATGTTTAACTATTAAATGGGAATGAATGCATTGACACCTATTACCTACATCAGTCTGTCTGCGTCTGAACATAGAAGAAATTCAATTTAGGTGTGTTCAATGAACACCTATAGACAAAATGGAGTCTCAAAATATCGAGTTTTCAAATCAACTGCATATTTTCAGTAAAAGTGTAATAATTTTCCATTCCTCTATAGCGATGGAATCCCATCTAAAGAGCCCCAGAATGAACACTCAGTCGAGGTCCTGAAGTTCGACATATGATGTATGCTGTGCTTCCAGAGAATTCTAATTAAAGGGATATAATGGAAATCAAGCTAACGCTTGAAAATACCACCGTATCAACTATGCTTTTACTCAAAAGAGGCGTCATTTATGCCCTTTTTGTAAACGTAATATCTAGGAGGTTCAAAAAGATACTCCAACGAGGTTAATAAATATACACGCGGAAATTTTTAACATTTAACAGCACTCAAGCAAGAGTCATGAGGTTATCATGCAGCTTTCAATGTTCTAATTATATTTATTGGCCCCTACTGAGTGACTGATGAAAATGTTAATTTCCCCTTAAGGTTGCATGGGGAGCCGAATGATACTGGAGAGCTAGCAGGACTCAATCTAGACTCAATCTATGTGAGGGCAGGAACAAGCCAAAACTGATGGTGGCATCCATACTGTGCTCCCGGTGACAGCTCTAGATCTTCCATTTCTCTACTGACCCAGGTGAGCATGACGGTCCTGGGAGCACATGATGCAGAACTGAAAGTTTGGAACATAAACTAGTGTGTCTATGCAATGACTGGTTGGCTCCAGGACTAGATCTACTGACGTTTCCACTGGTATGGCAGTGGCTATACTGCAAGGTAACAGAGAGTTGGCTGTAGTAAACTCACAAATAGACTCTGACCCGCTCAGACGGTGGGAATCTTCCAAGGCAAACTTAGAATTGTGTGATTTCGATTGAAGGGAGAGGATGTTCCCCAAAGTAGTCAGTGAATGAACAAGCACTACACAAAGCAATGTGCAGTGGGGAAAGGGAGGCAAGCCAAAGAATTGCTTTCACTGTCCCAGGGGCTGTTTTTGTGCCCCAACGTGTGTACGTTTGTGGATAAAGGAACAGAAGTGTGCTGGTGAATGGGAATGCCGGCCACGTGGCTGAGATGTTCGACTTTCCAAGAGTAGAGGCACACCTTGATAAGACATATAAGCCGTGGTCATTAAAGCATGTCAGGCCTTAAAGGTGGTGTTCTTCGTGCTTCTCACTGCAAGATCCCAAAAGGGACACAGGAATCATGCAGAGGGAGTAGCCCCAAGAGGGAAGTGAAGAGGCACGCAGAACTGGAGAATGGACACTACTGCACTCTTCATATCAATTTTAACAGTTCTTTAGCCTCCACATTCCTAGCTCTAAAGGCCAGATAGGAGAATTTGGTGAAAAGAGATGTGTAGGATAAGTAAGCTTTAGAACAGATGGAGGTTCTCTTCGAGTTCTAGAGCACCATGTGTTATCAGTATACTATACGAAAAAGAAGTTGGAGAACTTAAAAAGCTGTGGGGTGGCTAGATTGGTGAAACTGGAGACCTGAGAAGGAGGTGTGGATAATCGGAGGAGACAATCACACCCGAGAATCTGGACAGTTGTGTCCAAGATTCCTGCAGATGGTATGTAGGAGAAAAGGGGGGGAGTTTCTGTGGAACCTATCTGGTCAACACAAAGACCGAGCGCACACAGTTGTTTGCTGTTTTTACAGTATTCTCTTGGGAAAACCCAAGGTAATCCTAGTGAGTCAGCCATGGTGATCCTGAGATCTAGAGGACCTGATTTTTAGTTTTATCTGTCATAATGAAGTCTATTATGGAGATAAAGAGGTGACATGTTTTCCATTTTGATCACAGAGACAGTATCCACAAAAAGGGCCTTACTGTTAGTCAGGAAAGGACTGGACATGATTAGAAAGGAAAAACGGAAAGTGTGAATTTGGGCTAAGAAATACACCTTTACCCAGAATGAGGTGGTCAGGTAATTTTAGATAGTCTTAAAGGAGCATTTGCCTAACAAGGATTGTTGGTTTTCTGCCAGAGAGGTTTCAGTTGCTTTGGGGTATTTGTGTTCCAAAGCTAGAATGGGGATTTTCTTGGAGGAGGAGAGTCATGTAGTTGGACTATCACTGGATGCAAAGAAATATATTTCATACGGTGAAAACAAAAAAAGATGCATACTTATTTCCAGTGTACCTACAAAGGTGAAACCAATTAAATGTACACTGTTAAAGTGACCCAATCCACATTACAAGTTATGTTTTTGTGTAAATTTTATTCTATTTCCAGGAAAAGGTGTATTCTCCCGGTTTTGAAATCTTTTGGCCTGAGGCATTGTCGACCTGCGCTTATAGCCTTGCAAATGTTAGAGTCAGCCCACATTATGGCCTCTGTTAGCGCATTTTTAAAATCTATTTTTAAACTAAGGAATCCACTTTTAATGTAATTTTGTGCATTGCTCTTTTTATGTACTGTGTACTTTTGCTTTTATGATTAATCACTTTTAATCGAATAAAGCTGTATTGAATTGAATTGACTACACATCAGCCATAGAATAAATCTGAAAATTGAACAAGAGGAGATTTTAAAAAGGGAGATGGTCATCTTAGTGTGGATCGTCTTAGAGTCACACCGTAAGGAACAAGTAAGCTATTAGGTGTGGAACAAGCATTTTCTACTGAAAAATATTTCTGACTTTGCTGTACAAGGGTGAAGCAAGGACATGAAATGGCTTTTGTGGATAGGAGCTGTATTCTTTTGAAGACTGGATGGCCTTTTCAATTTTAGTATGTAAAAAAAGCTAAGTAAGATCAGCAGTTTCAGGGCTGGCTTTGGCAGTGCTTAATTTTAGTATGCGGTTGCTGCTGAGGGCTACTCAGTTTTACTTCCGGAGACTCATTTTTGGGGACCAGCACTTCCAGTGGCAAGGAAGAGAAATATGGAAGAATTTCACCAAGGGAGAGAGCAGGGACCTGGAAGAGTTAGATAAGGGGGCAGACAGTGTCTAGCAGTGGATTAAAGAGGCCTGCAGTGTATTCAGTACTATGCATACCTTGGTATTCAGGGTATTTACAATTAATAGCACCGATCATTGGCTTACAAGCAGAGCTTTGGGCACCAGTACTAATTTTAAGAATTAGTCATTGGACGTTGGCTCTTTAGAGAGGTTTACAAATTACTGTGTACACATCGTACAATGATGCAGTTTTGGCTACAATCCAAAATATGAAACTGACACCTTTGAGACTCTGTGCTCATTCAGGACTGTAGCCTGCTGTGTCCCTAAGCTGTGACAGGCTTTTGTTTAATAAGGCATTGTGAGAAAGTGGCTCTGCATATACTGTTCCCAAATAGGTACAGTGTGTACATAGTCCACAGTCCCCAGAGGCTAAAGTTAGATATAACCTTACTCTCTAAAGTGGTAGCTTGGTCGAGCAGTAAGGCAGTATCAGAGGACAGTGTAAAGCATTTGTTGTACACACTCAGTCAGCAAATGGTCTCACACACTCAATAACTGAACTCTAGGCTAATGGTTTATATAAAAAAATATATGTTTGTTTTATTTTAGAACCAACAATAGATATTAAAATATACTTTCTCAGAATGAGATGCTTTAGTTAATTACTTTGCAATAGGCCATTGACTTGTGCAGTTAATGGTTACAGTTTGTTGCAATAGGCAATACAATTTTAAACACAATACTACATTGAGCTCAATGGGAATTGTAAGTTATATGCAATTGATTACTTTCAAGATTACTTTTCTAACTCCAGGACTGGATCCTAGATTCAGTCCTGGGACAGTTCTTGGAAACAAGTGAGTAAATTCGTTTTAGTTACTGTTGTGATTTTTAAGCAATATTTTGCTATTTTAAAAGTTGACACAGAAGCTTTTTGTGAACAAATTACCAATGTTATTTTATGGAAGGAAATTCACTTAGCAGGTAAGCGGGGTTATGGTTACTTTTTCTAGGTCACTGTTGGATCCTAGATCCAGCACTAGTGTACCACCTGTAAGCAGTTGAGAAACTGCGTTTAAGTTATACAGGCGATTTTTAAGGAATATTTATAAGTTTGCAAAATCGACACTTAGAAGAAATTTCATAGAAAAACAGTCAATGGTTCCCTACGGAAGAAAATTCAAGTTACAGGTAAAGTATGTTCTCGTTACTTTTGTAATCCCGTGCTGGGCTCCTAGGCTCAGTACTGGAACATCTATCTAAAACAGGTAAGTAATTACGTTTTCAAAGTTGGTACGATTTTTAAAGAATATTTGAAGTTTGCAAAAATCGACACAGAGGAAATTTCAGAGAAACCCAGTCAATGTTACCCTATGGAAGAAAAGTGAGTTATCTGCTTTTGGGTAAGTACTCGACTGGCAGAGTTAAGGTTCTGGGCACAGACTCGGGGGTCTCCCAGGGTCGGGTAAGTACAGTTGTTACACCCTCAGCGGCACAGGGGCAGCCGGGTGCAGAGGTAGTTAGGCCCAATGTTATCCAATGAGAGGAAGGGAGCCTTCGGTTGGTGGCTGCTGACAAGCAAGCCACGCGGCTGTGGGAGCTGAGCTCCTGGTCACTTGCTCAGGGCAAATGGGGAAGTAGGTAGGAGTAGTAGTTGCACTGCCAGGGCCACTCGGGCGGCTGGGTGCAGGGTGCTTTTGAGCCTTCGGGCGCTCAATGGATTTCAATAGGAAAGCTCCAGGACGAACAAAGGCTGCAAGCTCGGGGGCGAAGATTCTTCAGGTGCCACCACCACTTCGAGAGGTAAGTTGGGCAGTTGGAGGATAGGTAGGTACCCAGTCAGTCGGACACAGGGGGCCGCAGGGCGCCACGTGCAGGGGTGCCTTTTGGTGTCGGGAATTCTTGCCCTCTGTTGATCGCGGTTGGGGGGTACCTGGATCTGAGGCTGCAGGCGTCGTCAGGAGTGTCAAGGGTGCTGGATTCGGGGTCACAGTCGCCGGGGGGACATCCTCGGGGTCTTTGTTCACTCCGGCACAGGCCAGGCTTGGTGGGTGCAGAGTGTGCAGAGTTCGCGGTTCCGGGCTGATGCCAGGGGTTAGAAACTTGCTTTGAGCAGAGCCACTGCTCATGGGAGTCCCAGTCTTGGTAGATTCTCAAGGTGGTCAGGTCCTCCGGGTTTTTTGAGGTTGCTGACCACTGAAGGCGCCAGAGTTCCACAGGAGCAGGTTCAAGGATCAACAGGCCGGTAGGGCTGGGGCCAAGTCAGTTGGTGTCGTCCTTTTGTTAGCAGCTGCGCGGCGGGTCTTCTGGTTTCTTGATCTTCTTGCTTGTTTTTGAATTGGGATCTGAGGAAGGAAGGTTCAGGGTGCCCCTAAATACTAAATTTAGGGGAGTTACAGGTAGGTAAGGGGCAGGGACCACTGGGTCCCTGCCCTGGAGTGGGTACACCCCCTATCCTGCCACTCTCCTGTGGGAGGGGGGCAGTGGCCTAGTCCTGATTGGGCAGGGCTCCCCATCTTCAAGATGGCGAGAGCCCGGGGATGTGCTTCACCTCGCCTCCCCCACCTGAGGGGTGGGGTTGGCAGAGGCTGGCACACCCCCTGTCCTTCCTTGGGGTTTCCGGCCAGTCTTCCCGCCAGAGAGGGGGTTGAGAACTGGTAGGGGCCAGTTGCTGGGTACAGCAAGTGGCCTGGAGAAGCTCACAAAGGCGGAATGCCCTTGAAGCTTCCCCTGCCCATCCTGGGGGAGGAGACTTCGCACCTCACCCAGGATGTGCATTGTTGCAGGCCCAGGAGAGCAGATGGCTCTCTACCCAGGGGTCCAGCAACCTGTCTGCTGTGTGGCAGACAAGACGTGGATCGTATGTTAGGTTCAGGGGGCATCTCTAAGATGCCCTATGTCATGCATCTTACAGTAAATCCCACACTGGCATCAGTGTGAGTGTACTGTGCTGAGAAATTTGATACCAAACTTCTCAGTCTTCAGTGCAACCATCATGGTGCTGTGGAGTTCGTGCTGACGACCTCCCAGCACCATATACTCTTAATGGCAGCACTGCACTTACAGTTCCCAGGAATGGACCTGGGTACTGTAGGGGCACAGGGCTCATGCACCCATGCCCACACCTCTGGCATAGGGCACCCAGCTAGAGGGGTGACTGAGGTATGCCAGGGCATTGTGTGTTGTGGGCATGGCACACAGGGATGTGTGCCATGTCGACTCTTTGTTTTGTTCTGCACCCAGACACTCAGCCTGCAAAGGCAGTGTGTGTGTGTCAGGGTACAGGGCCTCTAAGGGTGGCACAATAAGTGCTGCTGCCCTTAGGGGTCTTCTCTTGTCACCAGGCCCTGGGCACCTAGGGTACCATTTACCAGGGGCTGACAGGTGACCAGAGATGCCAATTGGGTTTTGACTGTTAGGCATTTTTTAGGGAAGGAACACAGGCCATGGGCACCTGATTGGCAGGAGCCCATGGCACAACAAGGAAAAGTGCATCAGTTATCAGGCAAAAACCCACTTTCTTACAGGCATTTCTCAGCACTCTCTGTGGTTTTGAGGACTTTTAGAATGATCTGGTTTCTCTACCGAAGAGAAACCATTGGGCGCAGGGTCAAGATACTGATTTGCATATGGCTGGGTCCAAACTGGAATGGCATGGTGAGCAAAAAAACAATGGATTTAAGCCCAGATCTCTGTACTGGGGTGAATGTATGACATTGTTCTGCATTCTGTTCATCAATTGTTCTTTTTGCATTTCTCTACCAAAGAACCAGGAGCGTACTTATCAAGAGTGCAGTTGGTGCTGTGGCACCAGAGCTGTGAGAGGCCCTATGAACTCAAATTAATAATGGCTGTAGCACTTAACAGAGGTTTAGGGGTTAGAGGGGCCCTTTTTTCTTGGTTGCATTAGGGCTCAAGGAAATCTTGCTACGCCACTGCAGGGAAAACACCTTATTCTTCATGGCCGGCGGCATTTCAGTTTTCGACTTGAAGGTAAATTCTTCTGGTCAATCTGGAGGTTGGGACAACACTACCAGGCTTTTTCCACCATGACACCGATAGTTTTTTTTTACCATACAGCAGGTGAGAGGCTACCCTCGTTTGCTCATTGCAATGTTCTCCTTGCTTGAATATCTGCTTCAATTCTGTTCTGGTTCCACAATCAATGATAATCAGAAAGGTCTGTCTGTGATAAAGTGCAGATAGGACAGTACAGGTTTCCATGAGGGATGCATATCATTGCTGTCAGTATTTGACAGGGGTGAGGCTGGGTTTGTCATCTGTATCTTCATACTTATTTCATCCAAGATTCTCATTATCCATGGCATTTCTTTTACAGGCTCCCAATAAATTGTCTGTGTGCCATTGTTATTATTAGCAATTCAAATCCTGGGGTTATGCCAAGCTAAGCAGTTCCACAAGTCCTCCAGCCCCAGCCCCATGAATGCCTATGATAATATTCAGGGGCTTGTGGTGAGTTACTACTCTGGGTAAGTGTTTTCTGGTAGTTACACATGCTGCCCTTACTGTGTATTACTGGACTTAATGGTTCTACTGCCTCTATAGTTTTAGTTCAAGGGCCAGATAAAAAGTCTTGGGAAAGGAAACCTGACCTGTGGCAAGAAATTGTTGACTTTTGCTATGCATCGCAGGAACTACCACCGCAACTCCTGCGACTAGTACTTGCATGATCAGCATGGTTTTATTCTCTTTTCTCCCAAGAGCGCCTTGGGAGCCGAATTATTTGCTGGCTTCATCCTATATCCTAGAATCCCCAGTTGACTCCCGGTATGGTCTACCTTTTCAATGATAGCACGACTTGACACACTGGATAGAACAGCTAACTCCAACCTCCTCCTCTTGCACTGAAACTTTTCTAACATTAGTTGCTAGGAGGAGACATGGGCTATAGAGTATTGCCTCTGTGTAACAGCCTGCCTGACTGGGAAACTTGTTCCTTCTCCTTTAATTTCCCACCCCGGTTTTGTTCTGGGCTTCAAAGGGAGCGAAGGGGCTCCATAATGCATTTTGCGTTTGGTCTTGTGGTTGCCTTGATAGAAAGTGTCTCAAAAACAACAAAGTCCGTGTAATTTAAACAGGGCCTCTTTGGATCAAAAGAGCATGGGTCTACAGACTCAAAACAATCATGTATGTTGTTGAGAGGGAGATGAACCTACAAAGATTGTATAGGTTTTGTGTAAAGCCCTCACTCGCCAACCTGGTTGGAGACATGCTTCATCATCGGGCTCCACTGGGTATGGCCGAGTGCCATCCCAGTGTGCTACAACGCCAGGTTACTGCGGAGCGGGGTTCGTGTGAGGTGACAGTGAATTAAAAAACTTCCAAATGAGTCAAAAAGTAAATTTATTAGTATTGCTAATTGGAAATATTAAAAAAGAGAGAGTGAGGGTCAAAAAATAGAAGACCGGATTCACTCTGTGGCGGTCAACATGTTTCTGCCTAATGTATATTTAACAGGCTTTCGTCAGGACCAGAGTGGGAGTGCAGAATCCCGGTGGTATGAGCGCGCTAAGGTTCACCCTACCGTAGACTACTGTGTGAAAAATATATACAGTGAAAAAATCCGCCAGGAATTATAGTGGAGGAGAGGAACGAGTTTATTCTGGAGGTTAACCGACACACAAACAAAAAAACAAAACATGAAAGAATTGTAAATGTTGATGGTCAACTCGTAATCCGATGCTGTAGATTCAGCCAAACGACAAGCTTGGTGCTCAATTGAAGGAGTGCCAGTAACGTAAACCTCAGGTGCAAAAATAGTGAAAACGGTGCACCTAAAAGTACTCGTATACAGGTGTCAGGTAAGCAGGTTGGAGCTTATCCTGAATAACGTGTCTAATAACCTATATCGGGACACACGTGAAAGTTGTACTATGTGTCAAACACTAGAATCGCATATGGGCAGGGGCGCGACAAAGCGTGCCCCTGTGTAAGTCATAGACATTGACTTATACTGCCAGAAGAATAAAACACCCAATCTTACTGCTGGTTTTATGGTAATATTTGAATCCTGGCGTAGGGAGTCGATGGCTTTGAACTCCTCTGCACTAAGATTTTTGAAGTTGGATGGAATGTCCAGGTTCTCTATCTCTGCGAAGACTGCACGTTCAAAAGTAGCAATTTCCACAGGTATAGTATGTGGAGGCGGGGTGAACGTGGATTTCGGTCGTAGAGATGTATCACCTTCGTCAGATTCAGCTAGCTCAAGGGTGCGTTCTTCAAAGAAAGCCTTAAGTTTAAGCTTTCTAAAGAAAGCACAGAGTTCGCAGTGAAGACGGAATTTGTCAGGACGTGCTGATGGGACGAAACCCAATCCCTTTTCAAGAATTTTCGTCTCATGGATAGTTAGTGTTTTATTCAATAGATTAACTATCAGACTGTCGAAGTGCTTGTCCCTGCAATCAGTTGGTCCTGTTGCTGCTTGCTCCGAGTGTGGTTGCCCACTGGACACACCAATTGTAATATGCCCAATGTAATTTACCTAATCACATGCCCGTGTGGTCTACGATACGTAGGGATGACCACCAGAAAAGTCAAACTCCGAATATGCGAGCACCGGAGTAACATTAGGTGTAAGCGCGTCACTACCAAATTGAGTGAACACTTCCTGTCTGCCAACCATACCACCAATGACTTAATTTGGACCGTCATTGAGGAGATCACAGCATGGCGAAACATTAAAAAAATCCTTTTTGAAAAGGAACAGAGATGGGTTTACCGTTTGAGGACAAATCTGTGTGGCCTGAATGATAACATACCTTGGACCACCATATTATAAGTCCCTGCCACCCTTTCTGTTTCTTAGCAAAGTCAGTGGTGCGTAGTATCTAGTACTTCGGTCTTCTCGCTGCTTTACTCATCACTCGCTCATGGCGAGGTTATGATTGCTAACAATCTGAATGGCCTGTAGCAGTTTCCTTATAGTGGCTCAGCTTATGCTCTTACTACTACGGTTTTGTCTTTATACATTCCATCCTTTAAGCGCGTCGGGCAGTTCTCTACGCTCGATTAAGTTTTATTTTTAAATTACGGTTGCCGTGTCTTTAACCCAGAGACTATCTACTCCCCAGCAAGACCTGTGTAGAGGTCTTCACTATGTTTACACCACTAGACATTGCACTCGCTATTGATGAGTGCTTGATTCCTTCGTTCCCGTATCTTGGTTTTTATACTGGCCTGCCTGTGAGTTTTCCCTTAACTCTTTCATACCTTTCGAGCTGAACTTAGTTCCCACGCTGAATAAAGTGCTTTGCCGATTTCTCATGCCTAAGACGATTGGCTCTCCAGTCGTCAGTTCAACCAATCATACCAGAGGAGGGGCTGAGTTGGACCAATCCTCGTGTCTCTCTTTTCCCTGCATCGCATTCGCATCACAAGACATCCACACCACTACTTATACGAGCCCCTCGCCACGGACCCTGACATCCTGGACCCGGGTGCGAGAGGCTCCTTAGGTTCCTAACGGGTGCAGAGCAGCGAGGGCGTGAGTAACTTTCTTTTTCCTCCCGTTTCCCACGGTAAGCGCTTGAAGAGATATTACGCTCTTGGTCTTTATCTCCATTTCCCCCTCTCTTTTCTTCCTGTAGGGGTGCCATATTGCTCCCACCCCCCTCCCGGGATCCCTGAGGCTTCAAATGGATATGCCTCTGAGTAAGATTGGGTGTTTTATTCTTCTGGCAGTATAAGTCAATGTCTATGACTTACACAGGGGCACGCTTTGCCGCGCCCCCACCCATATGCGATTCTAGTATTTGACACATAGTACAACTGTCACGTGTGTCCCGATATAGGTTATTAGACACGTTATTCAGGATAAGCTCCAACCTGTTTACCTGACACCTGTATCCGAGTACTTTTAGGTGCACCGTTTTCACTATTTTTGCACCTGAGGTATACGTTACTGGCACTCCTTCAATTGAGCACCAAGCTTGTCGTTTGGCTGAATCTACAGCATCTGATTACGAGTTGACCATCAACATTTACAATTCTTTCATGTTTTGTTTTTTTGTTTGTGTGTGTGTGTCTGTTAACCTCCAGAATAAACTCGTTCCTCTCCTCCACTATAATTCCTGGCGGATTTTTTCACTGTATATATTTTTCACACAGTAGTCCACGGTAGGGTGAACCTTAGCGTGCTCATACCGCCGGGACTCTGCACTCCCACTCTGGTCCTGACGAAAGCCTGTTAAATATACATTAGGCAGAAACATGTTGACCGCCACAGAGGGAATCCGGTCTTCTATTTTTTGACCCTCACTCTCTCTTTTTTATTATTTCCAATTAGCAATACTAATAAATTTACTTTTTGACTCAATTGGAAGTTTTTAAATTCACTGTCACCTCACACGAACCCCGCTCCGCAGTAACCTGGCGTTGTAGCACACTGGGATGGCACTCGGCCATACCCAGTGGAGCCCGATGATGAAGCATGTCTCCAACCAGGTTGGCGAGTGAGGGATTTACACAAAACCTATACAATCTTTGTAGGTTCATCTCCCTCTCAACAACATACATGATTGTTTTGAGTCTGTAGACCCATGCTCTTTTGATCCAAAGAGGCCCTGTTTAAATTACACGGACTTTGTTGTTTTTGAGTTCAATTCCTTGAGGGGAGTAGTCGTGTTGTGTTCCCTTCCTCTCTCGTTGTTTTGGTGTTGTTGATAGAAAGTGTGACTCAGTTCGGGACATGCAGTGTTAGCAAGAAAGTGGAGTATAACTAGTCAATGCGAGTGATGAATTTGCCATTAAACATGGAGTTTTTATGCTTGTAGAATCGGCAATATGGAGAGTGGCGGATATCAACTCATCCTTATTTCCTCCCTTCTCTCCTTTGAACAGGCCATGATGCCTTTCTTCTCTTGGGAACATATTAATGGTCTGTCCTTGGTATGGATTCTTCCAAGCTGATAGGATTTCTATGTTCCCTAAAAAGCTGCTGAGACTGTGGGCTCCCTCTCCCTTTTGCTCCACTTAAGTCCACGCATTGTGTGCTAATTTCGTGCAACTTTCTTTATTTTTTTTTTAGAGTTTGTGTGCCTTAATTGCCACAATGGAGCACTAGTACAGGATAAACAGGCTATCCACTGGAGCCTTCACCAAAATGAAGAAAATGGGTTAAAAATAAGGAAACATGTTTACGAACAACAGAAATTAAAGGATTGTAAAATGCACCAGTTACCCTTTCCAGTGTGTAACTCACTAGCTCCACTAGCGACTACCTGCAGGCATTTTTAGTCTACCTTGCATTCCTGCCTCTTATCCCCATGCCTGCCTTCAAGACCTCCAGGGCTTCCAAGCCATTGGACGGGGTGAAGACAGTTGTTGCATCACTAACAGCCACACTTCAAAGTGGGGCTTCAATGCTGCTGTGAAGCTTTTGTCCAAACAGCAATCAGCAGGCAATGGGTGTTGGCAGAAGCCGAAGAGAGAAGGCTGAACCAACAGTTATGCCTTCCACCTCCACTCACAACTGAAGCACGCCCATGGTGTGCACAAGCCTAGCGTATTCAATGCCTCATTATCTAAATGCACTGTCATTGTTAGAGCCTATTTAGATGTAGGGACGTTACTCAGACTGGGAGTGGTCCTCTAAATGAATGACAGCCATGTTCACCAGGAATGATGTCACTTCTGTAAAATAATAGCATAGGTCTGTGAAATATGGGTTTTTGAGCCCACTGCAAATAAACAACCAAATATGTTGCATATGTATTTGAAAATAGATGTTTTGTTTCCATAATAACTTTGATGTAGTTAGACAAATTAGCATTGAACGTTCTAAAAAACAGTTCATTGAATCTGGTGTCGGCATAGCAGGTTCCTTGCAGATCTGTCAAGCGTCAGACAAAAAATAAGGGGGGTTGGGGTTCAATAAAGTAACTTTCCCTATTATAACGCACACTGAAATGGTTTCTATTCGCTACAGAAAAAAACGCTGAATGGAATTATATGAAGGTTGAAGTCATTAGAACTGCTTTTGGTGTGCAAATTAAGGCTGTGCGAGCAATGAATTGTGGTCCAAGCAATAAATAAAGCTAACCATAACTTCTCTTTAACCTTTATTTTTCACTAAACTTGTGTGTATAGATGTGTGTATTTATGTGTGTACGTATGTGTGTATGCATGTGTGTGTCTATCTATCTTGGGTGTAGCATGACGGCCACAGCTTCCGACTTTGGAGCTTGGGATCCTGGTGAGAGTCCCAGTGCAGGCTGAACACCCTGTGATTCTGGGCAAATCAGTTATTCTCCCTGTGCCTATGGACAGCAGCTAGAGACCCTTACAGGTGATTAGCCGCGCTATACAAATACAAGTATTATCTATCTATCTATCTATCAATCAATATATAGATTTAAACATTTATATTGACATTTGTATTTTAAAACATTTGTACACACATAACTCAGCTATTCACTTTACATTTCTTATTCATCACTTAGGCAGTTCCACATATATTCTAGTCTGGTAACACATCTTAGTACTATCCATCGCTTTACTGGGCTGACATGCACCCTTGTTATGTTAAAGGTATTTATTAAGCGCGCGTACACCAGACGGCTTTATGGCGCTGAGAACAAGGGGGGAGGCGGCATCAACAGGACAGTTAGCTTACTCGTATGCTTAGGCAAGGTCTTGAGCTGTGTTCTGAACAGAATATAGGAAGTCACAGACCTCAGTCCCGCAGGAAGTGAGTTCCAGAATTGTGGGGCCAAGACTGAGAATCCGAGTCCTCCATGTTTCTTGCATTTGTAGGCGGGAGTAGTCAGCAGATTCAGGTGAGAAGAGCGCAATTCCCGAAGAGGGACATAACGCTGAATCCTTGAGGAGATGAAAGCAAGGCCGTTCCCGGCAAGGGCTTTAAAGATGGTACAGCCCAGGTTAAAGGCACAGCGTTTGGCCACCGGGAGCCAATGGAGACTCTTTAGAGGACTGACGTGATGGTGTCTGGGTTGACAAAAGATTAGCCTAGCCGCTTGGTTTTGTACTAACTGCAGGCAATGAAGTTGATATGCAGGAATGCCAAACTATAGAGAGTTGGCATAATCAATTTGGGAGATTACCAAGGCTAAGGTGACTAGAGTCAAGGCCTCAGTGGTCAAGAATCTGCTTATCTTCCGGATGCTACGTAGGTGCAAAAAACAAGTGGAGACCACTGAGCCGATCTGTGCTTTCATGGACAGATTGTTGCTAATTGTAACCCCTAAACTCTTTACAGAGCCTGCTGGGCATGGAGGACTGCCCAGTAGTGGAGGCCAGACATTTGAGTTCCATGGGTTGGCAGTTTCACTTGTGAGAATCAGCTCGGTTTTGTCGGGGTTTAATTTCAAATGATTGGCGTACATCCATTCACTGATAAAGCTCATGGTAGATTGAAAATTGGATATTGAACAGGTGGAAGAGTCGATGTCAAACACCAGCTGAAGGTCATCAGCGTAGTTGAAGGTTTCGACCCTTCTTTTACACAGATCAATGGTAGCATATACAAATTGAAAAGAAGGGGCGAGAGGGAAGAGCCTTGGGGGACCCCACAAGACAATTTCATTTCCTTGGAAGAGAAATTGGCGAGGCAGACTGCTTGAAGTCTGTTACAGAGGAAAGAAGAGATCCACTTCAGCGCCAGACCTTTGTCGACCGCGTCGAATGCAGCTGACAGGTCCAGGAGACCTTTGTCGGCCCCTCTCTTAAGCTCGTCCATGACTGCTAGGATAACTGACTCCGTGGTGTGTGCCGCTCTAAATCCTGCCTGGTGGGGGTCAAGGAAGTGAGAGTATTCAATAAATGAGCTAAGACAGTTTGTTACGTGGGCCTCTGGAATTTTGCCTAAATAGGGGAGTAGGACGATGGGACGAAAGTTACTGATGACCAAAGGGTCAGAATTGGGTTTCTTCAAGATCGGGAGAATTTCTACACTTTTGAAAGTGTTGGGAACAATGCCTAGTTTAAGAGAATTATTCAAAAGTGAGAGGGGCGGATCTGGAGAGGCAAGGAAGGCCTCCTGCAAAATATGAGGACAGCAGTCAGTGGGGGAGCCAGATCCAACTTTTTTGAGTAAAATAGGGAATTCTTCTCGGGAGATTGGGGGAATTTGTTCAAGTAGGAGTGTTTTTTTACATGTGAAAGGAAAGGTTGAAGAAGGGGTAGGGGTAGGGATACTAGCTTTAATGGTGGCGATTTTCTCAATGAAGTAGGAGTTTGAGAGAATCACATAGGGATTGCGAAGGGGCAGGTTTCGCCATCACTCTATCCGGTTGTGCGAGCTCATCGACTTTAGAACAAATGTCCTAGGACTTATTAGCAGAGTTCATAATCTTTGAGGAGAAATAAGCTGCCTTGGTTTGAAGGATAGAGCTTTTATATTCTTTTAGCTGGGTTACATAGATGGCCTTTTTTTCTAGAGAAAAGTCCCGTCTCCAGCGGCGTTCAGCTTGCCTTAAGGCAAGTTTCTTTAGTTTCAGGTCGTCGGATTATGTTTACCAGTCAGTGGTTCACTTTAT